>NC_066621.1:116455135-117655135 GCF_025201925.1 Gopherus flavomarginatus
ATAATGCCTAGGGAGTGGGGGGCGGGGAGGGAAGAGGAGCATACTCTCCACCAGCAGTTATACACAGTCAGCTACAACAGGTGTAGCACATGATCCTCTCAGTGCTGTTGTGAAGCTGGGTTGGGGAAGGACTGGGCATGGCCACACATATTCACTTCAGGGCACTAAGGCCTGCTGGTAATGCCAGCAAAACCCACTACCCTGTGCACTCTGTGGGTTGGATTTGTACAACCAATTAGTTGCCCTGCTGGGAGTTCCCTTGGTGTAGAGGACTCTACAGCTCTATGCTGTTCAGTCCTGGTCCCTCTACCTGGCAAGGTGGTGTGGCCAGAGTGTTGTACTCTCTGGTGATTCTTGGCCAGCAGACTGATCCCTAGGTGACTATGACTATCATGCTTTCCTTAGGATAACACAGCAAGATAAAGAACGGATGTTGTTTGAATGCCAGCAAACACCGGGACCTTACACTGCCAGGCTTTGTCATGCAGTGATACCAGATTACTTGCTACTAGCATGGCGTGGTAAAGTGTCCTACCACTGAAGACGGAATAAGGTTGCCCTGCCCAGAAACCTTCTGCAAAGGCTTTTGGAGTACCTCCAGGAAACCTTCATGGAGATGTCCCTGCAGGATTTCCGCTCCATCCCCAGACACATTAACAGACTTTTCCAGTAGCTGTACTGGCCACGAATGCATCCCAAGTCCTCAGGGCAAATGAATCATTAAAAAAGTTTGTAAATATAAAACATGGTTTAAAAGCAAAGGTACACTCAGCAGAGGTCCCTTCTAGGGCTTCATGGTCCGGGACACCACCTTGGGAGGGTTGGAGGCTACTTCAGTCAGGCTGAGAAAAAGATCCTGGCTGTTGGGGAGAATGGTGTGCTGTGTGCTCTCCACAAGCTCATCGTCGTCCTCCTCCTCCTCATCTTCCCCGTCCGCAAAATCCTCAGGCATGGCTGAAAGTACTCCCTCCTCAGAATCCATGGTCAGGGGTGGGGTAGTGGTGGCGGGCCCCCCCTAGAATTGCATGCAGTTCAGCGTAGAAGTGGCATGTCTGAGGCTCTGCACTGGACCATCCGTTTGCTTCTTTGGTTTTCTGGCACGCTTGCCTGAGCTCCTTAACTTTCACGCGGCACTGTAGTGAGTCCGTATTGCAGCCTCTCTCCATCATGCCCTTGGAGACTTTTTCAAATGTTTTGACATTCCATCTTCTGGAATGTAGTTCTATTAACACAGAATTGTCTCCCCATACAGCGATCAGATCCAGTACCTCCTGTATGGTCCATGCTGGAGCTCTTTTTCAATTCTCGGACTTCGTGGTTACCTGTGCTGATCAGTGCTCCACACTGGGCAAACAGGAAATGAAATTCAAAAGTTCCCAGGGCTTTTCCTGTCTACCCGGCCAGTGCATCTGAGTTCAGATTGCTGTCCAGAGCAGTCACAATGGTACACTGTGGGATAGCTCCTGGATGCTAACCCTAATTCGAACGAGCGATGTCAATTTCAGTGCTACCCCCCTCGTCAGGGAGGAGTACAGAAATCGATTTTAAGAGCTGTTTATGTCAAAGTAAATGGCTTTGGTGTGTGGAGGGGTGCAGGGTTAATTCGATTGAGCGCTGCTAAATTCGACCTAAACTCATAGTGTAGACCAGGCCTTAGAAACACTTTCCCACCCAGTGTGCCACTCAGAAGCCCCCAGGAGCTAACTCTGAGAGTTCAGGCTGTCACATTATGACTGCCCTCTCCATGGAAGTGTTGGATAGAGACAGGGGCTTTGTCAAGGTTCCTTCCCCACTCTGAACTTTAGGGTACAAATGTGGGGACCTGCATGGACACATCTAAGCTTAATTACTAGCTTAGATCTGGTAACTCTGCCACTATCCAGAAATTTCAGTGTCTGGAGCACTTTCTGTCCCCTCAAAACTTTCCCCTCCCTGGGTTGCCTTGAGAGGCTTCACCAATTCCCTGGTGAACACAGATCCAAACCCCTTGGATATTAAAACAAGGAGAAATTAACCATTCCCCCTCCTTTCCCCCCACCAATCCCTGGTGAGTCCAGATCCAATCCCCTTGGATCTTAAAACAAGGAAAATCAATCAGGTTCTTAAAAAGAAAGCTTTTAATTAAAGAAAGAAAAGTAAAAAAATCATCTCTGTAAAATCAGGATGGAAAATACTTTACAGGGTAATCAGATTCCTATAGCCCAGAGGAACCCCCTCTAGCCTTAGGTTCAAAGTTACAGCAAGCAGAGTTAAAATCCTCTCAGCAAAAAGGGACATTTACAAGTTGAGAAAACAAACATAAGACTAATCTGCCTTGCCTGGCTATTACTTACAATTTTGAAACATGAGAGACTGATTCAGAAAGATTTGGAGAGCCTGGATTGATGTCTGGTCCCTCTTAGTCCCAAGAGTGAACACCACCCAAAACAAAGAGCACAAAGAAAGACTTCCCTCCACCAAGATTTGAAAGTATCTTGTCCCCTTATTGGTCCTCTGGTCAGGTGTCAGCTAGGTTTACTGAGCTTCTTAACCCTTTACAGGTAAAAGAGTTAAGGGTTAATGTCTATCTGTTTATGACATCAGGCTGTCACATTATGACTGCCCTCTCCATGGGAATGTTGGATAGAGACAAGGGCTTTCTGCACGGTATCTCATTCTCCTTTCTTTCCACCAGTACATTGACGGCTGGTCCAGCAGGACTTAGCCCTAAGCACTGAAGTATAATGGAACTTTAAGCACTAGGCAGCATGCTGAGGGGAAGGAGGGAAAGCACTATAAAGAGCTAGTGCTGGCAGGTAATTGACCTCACTTTTCTTATCTAAGTATAACAAAACAGACTAGCCTTTGCCTCAAGGATGGAAAAAGTTGCCCCCTACTGCATGAGGAATCCCGCTGTTCTTCATAAGTCATAGCAATTTGAAGCTGTACAGCCAGATTCTGAGTGGTGCCTCTTAGGAGGCAGGGTAAAGATGGCTTTAAGCTACCTCTGTGTCTACTGAATTCTGGCGCCCTGGCTGGCTCAAGTAAGAGTGGCCCCAGAGGCTGCTTTAATTTAGGCCAGTATTAAACAACCTATAGGCTGCTTTGCTGGCTTGGAATAGCCAGTGTTGGCTACATTCCTTGCCATGCCTTTGGCCGGCTCTTACTCTGGGAGCTTCTGAGAGACTGTCTCCACCTGCTTTTATTACACTCTTGTGCCACTGGGGCAGTGTAAAAGAGGTGGACAGTAAGGGACCCAATTCTCACCGTCTCATTCTCCAAATACAGCTCCCTCTTGCAGAAGTTTGGGCTTCCTTTCTACCTCCCACAAACCTATTTCCATTTCTCCCCATCTCTCAAGTCCTGTTCCTGTTTAGTAAAAGTCATGGGATGTTTTTGGTTTTTTTCCTCTTAAACCGTCAAGCTGGGATGCAATAACTCAATCAGGTGTGATCAAATTTTATCTTGATGTGTGTCTTCCTTCTGTTCTCTAGAATGTTGTATTGAAAAGCAGAATGGCCTACGTGATGACTGGGACTCACTAAAACATTTGTACTGTGACCCATAGTTTGTGTGGAAGAGTGCAAAGGAACCTACCAGGCTAATCTAGCCATTCCCTTCTAATTCAGTGAAATTGGAATCCCATCAAGCCCCCTTGGAAGGACTCCTGTGGTGGGGGGGAGAGGAGGAGGGAAGCAGAACAGGGCACCGTATCTCAGAGGTGAAACTTTCCACCCAATAACTGCCAAGGCAGTCTTATAATGTGCTGGAAAACACCCCACATCTGATGGGTGGTACTGCAACTGTTGACACTTGAGGGTGTAATAATATTTGATGGGCATAAACTTCAAGAAGCAGGGGATCGTCAGGGTGACAAACATGTTACACCTAAGAGGCATTGGATGAAATATAGGCTTGACAACAGGCGATCTCTTCTGAAATTGAAGTCTTCGACCAAGGCTCCTCTGAAGCCCAAGCACCAAGGAGATGCTTTGCCTGCTGCCAGGCTCTGATCCCAAGAAGCCCCAGGCTTAGAGGTTGTGTAGGTCGTCCTCTGTCTGTGCTTCTTATCTGCCTCTTTGGGTCTATGCTCTCAGCTGTATCTTAGGTCAAGGGCCACAACTCATTTCAGTCTCTAGCTTACCTCTGTTCCATACAAGTTGGATAGTCTCCTCACCTTTGTTGTTTACCTCAGAAATAATCATGTAACTAAGAAGGCTAATTCTGCAGCATCTTCAGCTTCCTGCATCAATACCACTTTGTGTCTCTCCTTTCCGGGGTGTGACACATAGCGCCCGCCGGCCTAGGCCTTTGCAGGCTCAGAGGTATGTGCTCAGGCATTTCAAGTTCCAGTCGCTCTGATGCCTTCTTACAGCACTCCCAACCCACCACAACAATCCTTCCTGCCTCCAGGGCCGGCTTTAGACCAATTCCCCCGAATTGGCCCTGCGCCTAAGAGGGCCCCACACCCAATGAGAATCTCTTCCCTCGCTAGAGGCGCCTTTTTAATTTTTACTCACCTGGCAGCACTTTGGCGGTGGGTCCTTTGCTTGTTCTGGGTCTTCGGCGGCACTTCGGTGGCGGGTCCTTCAGTGCCGCTGAAGATCTGGAGTGAGTGAAAGACCTGCCGCCAAAGTGCCACCGAAGACTCGGAGCACCACCCGGTGAGCACAAGCCTCACCTGTTTTTATTTTTTACTTTTTTTTTTTTTTTTGTCTTCCCTGCCATGGCCCCTTTGAAACTGTTCGAATTGGGCCCCGCACTTCCTAAAGCCGGCTCTGCCTGCCTCTATCCTTCCCCCCTACCCTCCTCTAGCCGCAGTCTCCCCACAGCACACCTTCACTGTGGGCTCAGCAAGGCTTCCTCCCCTCTGGCTGTGTGGGGCTGCCCCGGTCCGCTTCTGCCCTCTGATCACCCCCCCCCAAAGGCGCTAGCAGCGGGGGTGGGGCTTTACGCCCCTCCTGCTCCACGTTGCTATTAGCAAGCGGCCTGATTCATGTTTTTTTAGTCCCTTATTTAAAACACCAGCTCCGGAGCCTGCACCTGGCAATGCCCACAGCCGGCTGGCCCTGGCCTTGCCTTCCCCCTCCCGCTGTTGCCTTCTGCACCCACCTGTCAGGCCTTGTCCCCGGTCAGATCCCACGTCCTGCGGACCAGCGGCTGGCTGGGGTCGCTGGGCACCGCGCTGACATCAGTAATAAAACCTGGCCCAGCTGATCCGCAGGGCCCCTCTCCCGGCTCCCCCCAGCCACTGCCCCGACCTCCCCGCTCTGCCCTGCCAGGCTCCCTCCGTCCCAGGCGGCCCCCAGGTCCTCGCTGCCTCCACAAGGTTCCCCCATCTCCTGGGATCCCCCCGGACTTCGTGTCCCAGGCCACCTCCCCTGGCCCCTCCGCTGCCTGTGCTGGAGCCTGCCGGCTTTTTGGAATTCCTAATCGCGGCTGGCCCCTGTGATTGGCTGCTCGGCTCTGACCCCACTTGGGCTCCAGGCTGGGCGGATAAAAGGGGCCTGAGCCGGGGGCTCCCGAGCATTCCCGGGAGCGGGCACTAGGGACCAGCTGGCCGCAGCATGACGGGCAAAGCGGGAGACGCGCTCACCCACAGCCTGCCCAGCAAACCCAAACCCGACAGCGCGGCCAGTGCGCCTGGGGCCGGGGCTGCGGCTGGGGCCAAGCCCAGCTCCGGGCCCACCCCGCCCAGGTGCACCGGCTTCGGCATCCAGGAGATCCTGGGCTTGAACAAGGAGCCGCCCTCTCACCCCCGGGCTGCCCTGGACTCCCTGCCCGCCGGGCACCTGCTGGCGGCCCGCTCTGTGCTCAGCCCCGCCGGGGTAGGTGGCGTGAGCATGGGGCTCCTAGGGGCAGGGAGCATCCCCAGCTTCTACACCCAGCCCACCTTCCTGGAGGTGCTGTCCGACCCCCAGAGCGTCCACCTGCAGCCCCTGGCCCGGGCCCCCGGACAGCTGGACACCAGCCAGACGGCCAGCTCAGGTAGGCTCAGGCTGCTGCCCCGGGGCGCCCCCCCCCATAGCCGGTCCGCTCCCCCCAGGTCTCTGCCCCCTGATCGGAGGCGTTGGAGCCAGGGCGGCAGGGAAGCCAGGGCTGTCCCCCCCCCCCCCAGGGGGCTTTATTAAAATTCGTTCCGGTGCCAGGTGGATGGATTGGCGATGGGAAACCCCCGGCCGGCGGGTGCCACACGGGGGGGAGCTCGGGGGATGGGGGGCGCCGTCCCCGGGGCTTCCCAGAGCCGAAGGGGAACTGACCCCTGGGGCGCCGGAGCCCCTAACTCGTTTGCGGGGAATTGGGTGCCTCGGCGTCCGTTTGCTAGACGGCAGGATCCGCCCGGCCGCCGTCTCCGGAGCCCCGGACCCGGCGGGGCGCGCTTCACCCGCAGCTGCCCGGGGGAAAGTTAGTAAATATCGTAATAATTCCGCCTCTCCCCGGCGGGGTCGCCCGCCCGCCTTTAACGCCCAGCCCGCAGCTGGAACACTCAGCGGGAATACCTACCGCGGGGGGCCGGGCCGGAGCAGGCCGATCCCACCCGGCCGCCCCTCGGGCGAGCCCCAGACGGTCCCTGCCCCATGGCAGAACCGATTGTATCGAAATGCGGGTCCCGGCGCCCTGCACCAGCCGCTCCGGGGTGGTGGTGGGGGAACCCCGAGCTGCCGGAACGGCCCCCGGCCCGGGGAAACGAACCACCACCCTGGGCGGCGAATACGGATGCGCCCCGAGCCACGCCGGGAATCGGCCGGCGCCTCCCGGGTGAGCCGGGCGGATTAACCCCCCCACAGCCCGATTTCCCCCCGCGGCGGGATCCCGGGGGAGCGGGCGCAGCGCGGGGATTTCACGCCCTCTTGGGGCTTTTGTTTTAAAGCCGCCCGGAATTAAACCCCAACGAAACTGGCTGAAATCGGGGCACAGGCGCGCAAAGAACCGGCCCTTCGGAGCACAAGCGGCCGAGCCCCGAGCCCTCCCCCGCCGCGCCCCAGGACAGGCGCTCCAGGAGGGCTCTGCCTCGCCCGGCCGGCCCGGGGGCTGCGGCTGAGGGATCGCAACGAAATCCCCGGCGAACCAACGAAAAATTAAGCGAAACCCTAGGGAGAGGCAAAGCAAGGGCCGTGCTAGCCCCTGGCACCCCGCGCCGGGCAGGGAGCCCCTGGCCCGGCCAGGCCCGGGGAGGGGGCGCCAGCGCCGGCAGCCTGGGGGCCTCTGCGCAGCTGGGAAAGGCGAATCCCCGAACCCGTCCTCAGTCTGTGCCGCGTTTCTCTTCCCAGACTCCGAGGATGTTTCCTCCAGCGACAGAAAAATGTCCAAATCCTCCTTAAACCAGAGCAAGAAGCGGAAGAAGAGACGGCACAGGTAGGAAAGAAGCCCGCTGCCCCCTTCCCTGCCTGCCCGGCTTCCCAGCGGGCGAGACCCCGCAGGGCTACCCTGGAGCCCCCCGCACCTTGTGGGCTCGCCTGCCTGCCCCCAGCAGCAGAACCTGCCCCAGCCTTGGCTGGTACCTTTAGGCCTCGCGGAGCCATATTTATTATTTCTGTCCCCGAGGCCCTGTCGTGCTGGGCACTGCACAGAGGCACGGGATGGCTCAGCTCCTGCCCCCCAAAGATTTTCCAGCCTCGGGTCCCGATGGTGCAGTTGGGTCTGTGCATGAAGCACTTCGCGCTCACTGGATCCAGCTGCTGCACGGGGCTTGCGCTGAGACAAAATGCACTATTTCGGTGTAACAGGCGATTGAGGGGGCTAGGGCTGAAGGATGAGGACAATAGCAGTAGGACTGTCTGGTTGCATGGATTTGCTGTGCCATTGATGGGTTTCAAATAAAAGAACGTTTTATTAAAAATATAAATAAACATGAATGCATGAGATCGGCAATCCCGAGTAGCCAGCCAAGGCTGCAAACTGGGTCCAACCTTGCCTTCCACCTCTATTCCATTCCATTCCGCATCCTCTATATAGATCCATGCACCCTTCACATAAGAGCTAATTCAGCCCATAGGAACAGGGGCTCAGATCTGAACTCCCCCGATAAAGGCGACAGGAGGGAGGAATCTATAGGAAGGGAACCTTCTGCTTTTTGCTCCCTGATCAAAGGAAGCAGGATTTGGGGTTTGATTATGAATTTCAAGAAAATTACCCGCAGATGGCATTTGCAGTTAAGATTCATCATATATTTGCTCCTAGAGAGGCACTCTGTTGAAAGAGTTGCAGGAAACTGGGGGGACATGTTTGCACATGTGGTGGTTGTGCCCAAGAATTAAATGGTTTGGAGAGGAAATTAATAAAGATACCTTTCTTATGACAAAATGCCACTTCCTAGAGATCCCCTAACCTGTTCTCTTCACCAGAGCATTAAGTATCTGCAATTTAAACAGAACGTCTCACTGCCAACAATTAAAAAAATTAGTTTGTCTTTCTATTGCACATTATTTGAAATAGGTGGAAGGGTCACCTATACAATTATGATATAGTAAAATATGACTGTCCTAATAGAAAAGCTTTCCCGCCAAGTCCATAAACAAGAGAAGTGCCAAAAAGAGAGGATCAGTATTAAGAAATTTGGTCATCTTTATTAATGGATTGGGAGGAGGAGGAGGGTTGCCCAGCCAACAAGCTTCTTTGAATAGTAATCTGATCCTGACTCAGTAATATACAATTTAGTATGTTAAAATTTTATTGTAACTTTTTCATAATAAGAAGCTTGTTTGTTTATTTATTTTTAAAAGTTACCCTCGGGGATTTATTCTCTATGGCTCTGGATCCTGGAACCTTAAAACCAGGCTACTACTTTACTCAAAAAGTGTCTACAATTTTTAGGTATGTGGGTCCCAGAGGCACCAATAGTTTTAAAATATTTCCTAAAGCGACAAGCCATTTATCCCAGGGCCACTAGAAATGGGAGTAGTCAGGGTATTAAAACTGGACTCTGCAATGCAGTAGAGCAATTTTAGCATCATTTATTAGGCAAATAGCAGTTTCTATCAATCACTTATTCATTATTAATAAAGTATTGAAGATATTCAACAAGAGGTAGAACAAGCTGCTAAGGTAGATAAGGGAAGATGGCTTGTTGGTTAAGGCACTTGCGTCACAGCTTAGGGATCTAGCTTTGGTTCCCAGCTCTGTCACAGACTATGGGATATTTTGCCTTCCTATGCCTCTATTACCCATCTGTAAAATGCAGCTAAAAATCACCGAGCCACATAAACATTAGACACTACAGTGATGGCTAGAAGTACCTAGCTTGATTCTGGGATTGCCATGGCCAGGGATAGTCAGGACAAAAGGAGGTGGGACAGCCATCTATCAGGGATGGTTTAGGGATAATTAAATCAATCGTGCCACAGTTCAGGATCGGTGGATTAAAAGATACCCTAGTGAAAGCCTAGCCAGGATGCTGTGCAAGAAGAGACTAAATATCCCAGAATGGGCTAGATTCCCTGCTAGAGGTTCTGCCCCAATCCAGGGGGGTTGACTAGTGACCTATGTGACGTAGTTTCAAGTCAAGCAATCTATGGTTACCCCTAGAATAAATATGGACTCATTTCCTTTGTGAACTAGATTGGGCTTGATGATGAGTGAGATCTCAATTAGGATTGGAGTAAGGATCACAATTGGATCAGGACTAGAGATGAATCAGGATACTGGAAACAGGATTTGCCTTTGTTTATAGTTTTCAATTTTGCATAGTAACAAACTTTTCATGTTTAGTGATTATTTTTTTTAAATAAGAAAAGCTTAAAACTGCCAAATCTGTCTGCTGTATCTGGGCTAAGTGACAACTGAAGGAGGGATTATGTATTGTGGTAAAAAGGACTTGGACTAATCAGATGTTTTAAAAAGGGAAAATATAGGATGAATTTCAGGATATATATTCAGCCAGTGAGCTGCACTGGGCTGTGGCATCATCTCCTGATGATGGTAGAAGCCCCAAACACTTGAGACATTTAAAAACTAGAGAATGTACAATAACAAATCATCCTGTATTGGGTCCAGAAGAGAGAAACTGGATGAGTTAATAGGTCTTTTTTCATTCTAGTGTCCATGATCCTACAAGAGCAGGAACAGAATCCTTCTAAACAGAGCAGATTTAGGAGTGAATTTAAATAAAGATCTGATTGCAGACTCGGTCCCCTGCATTCACAAGCCCCTCTTGCTAATAATGTTATTGATCTGGTGGAATCCTTAGGTTTTGAATGTTGGAAGGTAATTTTGAGACTGTGTTTCTGTTTGTGCTATTGGGAAGGCATAAGATCTTTTGAAATTCTCTAATTTATTTCAGTGAAAATTTTTTTTAAAATTCTTTCAGCCACTGTATCTCCTGTCCTATGGTTAGATTGTTTACTTTAAATGCAAGTCAGTTTAAAAAAACCAAACACACATGAGAATGCTAACTGCTGTGTAGGCTAACCACACTTAGAAAACTGGAGTTTCAAAGGGTTTGGACAGCCGGAGGTTCAGGGAGGATTTCTGGCAGCAGGGAGGTGAAGAAGCTCTTGGTACCTTACTTCCCCATTGCTGGAATCTCTTTGCATTCCCCTGGAGTTGTGCTCTCACCTGTCACAGCTTCCAGTTGCTGATTTTTATTTTTTTTTTCAATCCACCCATCCCAAGCTGAGAACTGGGCATACGGATGCAGGTTGGGACAATTGACCATTCAGGGCAGTCAGGAAGGATTTCCAATGATGGGTAAAGGGGTAATGCAAATCAGAGGAAGGCAGGGATCCACTAGTGGGAGATAGGTTTTTCTGGGTTCCTGTGTAGAAGTCGAGCAAGGGAACTGGCCCTGGGTTCGTGGTTGGAGATTGCGTGCATTCGGGGAGGAACTGGCTGGTGAAAGTAGTGAGGGCTGTGACAAAACTTTGGGGACTTGCTGAGGGTTAGGGATCTGAAGGGATTGGTTTACCTGTAAGCAGGGAGAGACTTGGGAGAGATGAGATGCTGAGAACAATGTCACTCCTTGTCCGTGCCTCAGTCCAATCTTCTGAAGTGTCTGTGTGGCAAACATAAAGGGGACCATAGTGCCCATAAATCAGGAAGTGGGGCCCTCTTTGAGGGGAAAAGAGACACTTCAATATCTTTTGGAAGGAAATCATGTCTGAGATCTAATCTAGAGATTACGGTCATCTCAGCGATCCTGTTGTGGAAGAGAAACTGGAGGAGAGGTGGCCTAGAGGAGGAACTGGCTGAAAAGGAAGGTGACTTGTGACTTTATAAGAACACAATGTCCTGGCACTTTCTGGGCTTTCTCTCAGCCAAGGGCCTGACCTTCTGTCCATAGAAAAACAGTAAAACTTAATCTACATACGTTATCCAGTTTCTGAGATTTTCCTTTGCCTGTTTCTCCATCTTTGTGACTGTTCAGCTTTCTCTATATTCTGATCAATGAGTTTTACTCCCCTCAGGACAATCTTCACATCCTACCAACTGGAGGAGCTGGAAAAGGCCTTCAATGAGGCCCACTATCCTGATGTCTATGCCAGAGAGATGCTGGCCATGAAAACAGAACTGCCTGAAGACAGGATACAGGTAATCTTTCCTCTCTGGGCTCTTAGAGCACCCCTCTCATCCCTCCCTTCCCAAGCAGCATTTGCTCGCTCTCTCCCTCAGGAGAAAACACGGCAGCTTCCAGCACAGAAATGGTCACATCACACTGAGTAAAACTCCATCCCTCAGAACTGAAACCTCTAGGCAGTCATATTTTCTGTGCTTCTTTGCAAGCATCTGTTAGGTGTATGTGTGTGGTGTGTCTTTGTGGATGTGGTGTTTTGTGTGTGCGGTTGCATTGTGTGCTGCTGTTAGTGTGTGTACTGTACTGTCCTGTTTTGTGTGTGTGTTTGTTTTGTTAACTTCCCTAGCACCTGCCACAAGGTACCCAGGATAATGGATATATTTTACAATAGGCAGAATAGAAAAATAACCCCAAAATGAGGAGCTGCTGTACTGAAAGAGTTCAAAATGGTCAAAATGACCTGGATAGCCATGCCTTGCAGCTCCCAAGGGTCTGTGTGGACATGGTTAAAGAGGAAACTCCACAGAAACCTGGTCCCTGAACTGAGAAATCCCTGATCCCAACCCACTACAAATTAAAGCACTGACCTGGAGAACAGCCAGACTCTCTTCCCTTGGAGGCACATAGGAGGGCTAGATCTCATTGTCTGAGGGTGCATCAGATTGCCTAGTGTAGCCCTGGATAAGATTGTTTTATGAACTCAGGTATGGATGAGTTTCTAAATAAGGCATGTGTATGCGCCTTTTGTGTCCTCTGTGTCAAACTCTCCAAACAGGCACTTGTGGCTCCCTAGGAAAATCTTTTGGGGCTGATTTTCCATTGCATCTCTGTTAGATGGGGATTCCCTGGATGCCACTGAACTGCCAGAACAGTTCTCTGTGTCAATGCCCTAGCACAACCTTTAGCATAGGGCATGTCAGGGTGGGGAGGGAAGGAGTGTGGTTGGAGAATGCTGTTCTCTGGCTATTCTGGGTTGGCAGACAGCCCATAGGGGTGCATTGAGGCCAGAACAGAAGCTGGAGAATACTTATGACTGTTGCAACTAATGTCAGAGGCAGTGTAGGACCCTGACAACCTGAGAATGTAGAGATCACAAAGATAGCTTAAAGCCACCTCTGCTTTCCCTTCTCCCCCACCTCCCGCTCCTGGTTCCTGCACAAAGCGCAGGAACAAAGCGGCAAAGTATGGAGCCCTTTGGCTTCCCTGTGTGTGCTGATATGAAGCTTCTGGGCTTGCAGCGTTGAAGCTTGGCCTTGTTCCCCTGCATCCCTGTGGCAGGTACTTCTAGCTGATGCAGCTCGGCTTCTCTGTGAAGGGCTTGGCCTGGGTTCCTCTTCGTGCCACACTAAACTGCATGTTTTCTTACTGTCCCCCTCATTTTGTCAACCACCCCCTTGACTTAAATCTGCTCTTTCAGTCTGTGCCTCTTTCCTGCACTCAGGGGACCAACACATCATTACGTGGCTATTTCTTCAGCACTGGTAGACTGCCCATTCCATGGGCTCACAAGAACCTTAGAGAACTCTTAAGGATATAGTGCCGATGCTGTAAATAACTAAGGTATAAACTGGGGGGGAGGGAGACAGTGGCAGGGGAGAGGGAGGAATGGAGAGTTTCCCAAACCAAACAGCTTCACTTTTTTTTTTCTTTGCAATACAAATCTTCCCCCACCAAAGGCTTGTGCTAATCAAACATACCATGTTGATAAAATCAAGTCCCAATCCTTCTATTGTGCTGGCATGACTCCTGCTGACCTCACTGCTGTTATCCTAAGCACTAATTTCCAGCAGGCCTGAGACATAATTAATTGGCTCCTTACCTGAAATAGGAATGGCTAAAATAAGGTCTCTTGTTCCTTGTATTCCACATTGGGATTTCATTGATAGATAGGTCCTGATGCTTCTAGCAAGAAAGAATTGGATGGGGAGCCAGTTGGATACCTCTGGCTTTCTGGGATGTCGTCTCTGTGAATCAGGGTGTAAGAGGCCTGTGGGGAGGTGAACATTGCTTGCATTCATCATCTGGAGCTAGATTAGAAAGACTATTCTTTGATTTCCCATAGACGGGCCTTCACCCTTTGTCTGTCTGGGAATGAACCTTAGCCCCGGACAAAACCAGACTATTGAAATGTAGAGACACCATTTACCGATCACGTCAGGCTGATAGGCTGGGATTGACCAATATTTTCATGTGCTGCAGGTCAAGGTTGCGTGTGTAATGTCAATATCTGGGTCATTTTTGTGATGTGAGCCAATGTTTTCATCTGTCTTATTTAGTAGCTGAATAGCGCTTGACAATTCTTTTTTCTTTCCCTGAATTGCTATTTATATTTCACTCTGTCACTATCCAGTGAGAAACTGTTCGGCAACTTCTGTGCCACAACTTGTCACTGTTGTGGTCTGCCTACTCAACTGGAACTGGACTAAACCCATCTAGTAGGAGCTATAGACTCTGTAACAGGGGCGTAATAAGCATCAGCACCGGTATCCCAGGGGGATGCGATCATTATGGAAACTGGGATGGTATGGGAAACGGTAGCTTTTAATGGCAGTATTGTATGGGGAATCTGAGCTTCTCGTGCCAGGACAGAGATCACAGAATCCCATGAGAGACTCCTAAGAGATACTGAAGGGAAAGGGCAGGTTGTCTCCAAGGGGCCAGTACAGGATTGCTCCTTATTGTATATTTTCTAGTGTTTCCCTGGCTGCTTTCGTGTTATAAGCCTCCCCACATATCAAGAAGATGATGCTAATGCTTGAAAGTGCTCCTTGATATTTAGCCTCAATACCCCCTTTTTAAACGTTATCCAGTTACTCTCCTTTGTACCAGCCCTGAATAATCTCTCTCTCTCTCACACCAGCCTTGGGATTTACACCCTCTAAATAGTGATACACTATCCTCTCCTCATCAACCTCTACTCTCCAACCTTTAGTCATTGCTTATCCAAGCTATAATATCTTTTTTTAATCATTCCTCATAAATCAGTCTGTCTAACCCCTTCATCAATTGGTTGCTCTTCTCTGAACTTTCTCCAATTTGTCTGCCTTTCTGGTAACGGGATCAAGAGCCTACTGGAATATACCAAATGAGTTTACACCAGTGTTGTATAGTGAGGGACAGGTACCTTCTGCACATCTCTCCCCAAACTACTGTTGGCCTGGTTTTGATTCCACATCACATTGCAGACTCCTATCTGTCTAGTGGCTGTCTGCTATCGCTCCGAAGTCTTCTTTGGACATTCCTGCTTCCCAGGTTTCCCTCTTCCACTCAGTATTTTTGGTTTCAAATTATTTTTCCACTTAACATATTAGCTATATTTTTTCCTAAACTGGATCTCTCCATATTCCCTTCCCATGTTTCTAATCTTTCCAGGGCCCTCTATATTTCTCTGTCCTCATGGGATTTGCAGCTCCTCCCAATTTAGTACCATCTGTGAATTTCATTAACATGCTGTTCACTCCCTCTTCTAGATCATTAATAAATAAGTTATATAAGACTGACTCCTAATGCCAACTCCTGCACTTTCCCACTGGACCCATCTTACATATTGTCATGTATTACTACCCTTTGTTTTCATGTATGGGTTTAGTTTTTGGAGGTCACAGGCAGAGCCCAATATTAAAATAAATACAAAATAAATGGAAAAACAGAAATAGAGTGGTGTACAAGAACTATTCACGCAAGCAGTACCTGTAGCAAAGCACCATGTGTTCTTAACAGGTATCAAATACTTCTAGTTTCTTGTTTTGATACATTATACTGCACTCAGTAAAAATATTCCCAGGTGCCCAGGTAATGAGATAATATGGATATTAATTCTTTAGGGCAGCAAGTTTCCTCATTGCAAGGATGTCCCATGCTTTGCTGAAGCAGATGCTCATAGGATTTCCTCACTGGGCAGCATTAGAAAGTCTCCTCTATCAAAAGGAAACCAAAGGAGGAACTAGTTTCTCTAGCAGGTTCTCTCTCATCTCCTAGTAACTTGCATTGTGACCATTTCACAAAATATCAGGATTAATGTGTAATCCCATCACACATGTTTGAAAGCGCCTATAGCAGAACTGAAGTGACATTTATCAAAATAAATTGAGGCCAATCTGTATGGGGTGAGGCAGGCTGCTACTGGGTATGCACATGTTTAGTACATAGTGAGTGTATCTACACTGCAGCTGGAAGCGAGATTCCCAGCATAGGCAGGTAGATTTGCACTAGCACGGCTTCAGGTAGTGCACTGAATGTAGCAGTGTGGACGTTCCAGCTCAGACTCTTGAGCCCACTTGATCTCCTAGGCTTCAGAGCCCAAGCTCCAGTCTGAGCCAGAATGTCCACACTGTTATTTTTAGCACACTAGCTTGAGCCCCACTAGTGCAAGTCTATCTACCCAGGCTGGGAGAATTCACTCCCAGCTACAGTAATATAAGAGATGAGTTAAGAGTCTGGCCTCTTCCACAAAATATAGTCACTCTGTCATCAGGAATCTAATATCCAAATCTACCTGTATGCTTCTTAAGAGGGCAGATCCCAGTCTCTTAAATGTATTGTGTGGATTTTAGATGCATTTAAATTCTGGTTATCTAAAATGTTATGTTTTCCAAGCCTGGTAAGCCTCTTGTATTCAAAGTGGTATTGCCCTGTAAAAGTCCAAGTATGGGATTATTGAAATAATGATATATTGGTGTAATTATACTGTTGCATACTGGTCAAAGGAATATATCTGACCAGTCATATCAAGAAATTGGGTACATCTAGTAAGACCATGCCGGTCTTTTTTTGGATGGAGAGTAGGATAATCTTCTAGGGGAAATGATCAATTATTACAGAGGGGAGAAGGGAATGGAAAGTATTTAAGAATTCTGGCAACTCTAGTCAGTATAACCTTTGTATGTTGAGTAAACAATGTAATTATATTAGAGCAGATAAAAAAGATCTTTATAATTCTGTATCAAAAAAAAATCCGTCAGTGGTTTGGAGTTTCACAACTTAACTGTCTAGCAGCACTATTGGATTCATTATGAGAATAGTGCTGATACTGCCCATGCCCTTCCAAACATCACTGGATCCCTATGGAACCACAAATCCTAGAGACCTCATTTGAATACATCTCTTTTCTTACACAGTCTAATTTTTATCTGCGACCTGTCAAAATACATTTTAATATCACCCTGCAGTTGTTAAAGAAGTTTAACTGAGATTGGGTTTGGAAGAATTGGGGAAAGTAATTAATTGCAGGGGGATGAAGAGGGAAGTTCATACTAATAGTGTTTATTCAGGAAAATAGAGGTTAAGTATATTCTAGTTATGCAAGATTGTTTTCTAAAGTGCGGGGCTAAAGGAGGATAATTCAACTTGAAAAGGTCTAAAGAGTCTGTGGCTACACGAACTCCAGTACCGAATTCTAATGTTCCAATGTCTAACTGAGTTGGAGCCCATGAGAATGGGCCACGGGGGATCTCTTAGGAGGTGGAACACAGAGCCTGGGAGGTGATCGTTATCCCTGATTTCCCCCCCCCCCCCCTGGAAATAGTTACTGGAATGAATCCTTTTGAGCTAGAGGAGCCATAATAAAAGAAAATGACAAGTGGCAGCATATTTAATTTATTGAAGGCCAAGTTTTTGGACTCATAACCATTATTAAAGAGCTTGGCTGATGAGGTCTGGTACGATTACCATATCAAAGTAAGGAATTTTGGCCCCAATCCTATCAATCAAGGCTAGAAATGAGGACTGACCACTCAATGCAATCAATGGCCTTTCTGGAATCTAGGGATGGAATTGCTGTAGAAATATGCAATTCATTCTGCTACCTTAAGGAATATTAATATTATGAGATCATCTCTTGCCTGTGTAAGTACCATGTGATTGGTAAAGACCAGATCAGGATGAAATTCTTCCTGCTTGCTAAAACTTGGGATGATTTTATGCCCTTATTGAAGATAAATAGGCCAACCTAAGGCACAAACGCAGGTTATGGTTGAACAGGGCATACGGAACAGTTTCTGCATTAGTTAATTGGGAACCAGCATTTTTGTTAAAGAACTGTATAAAATAAAATAATCTGTTCATCAGAGTTGGGGGCTTTGCCATCAGGTACTTTTGAAATAGCTTATTCTATCTCCTCAACGGATATATCATCTTCCAATAACTCATGGGGCATGTCTGGGCAGTGAAATCTCAGATAAGTGTGTAATGTCCTCTCTGCTTTCAGAAGTGTAGGAAGTGTACAAATGAGTTAAAAGTAAGCAGACATATGGATTAGTAACAATATTATTTTGAAGTATCAGAGGGGTAGCTGTGTTAGTCTGGATCTGTAAAAGCAGCAAAGAATCCTGTGGCACCTTATAGACTAACAGAAGTTTTGGAGCATGAGCTTTCGGGGGTGAATATCCACTTCATCAGATGCATGTAGTGGAAATTTCCAGGAGCAGGTATATATATGCAGGCAAGCTAGAGATAATGAGGTAGGTTCAATCAGGGAGGATGAGGCCCTGTTCTAGCAGTTGAGGTGTGAAAACCAAGGGAGGAGAAACTGGTTTTGTAATTGGCAAGCCATTCACAGTCTTTGTTTAATCCTGAGCTGATGGTCTCAAATTTGCAGATGAACTGAAGCTCAGCAGTTTCTCTATGAAGTCTGGTCCTGAAATTTTTTTGCTGCAGGATGGCCACTTTAAGGTCTGCTATAGTGTGGCCAGGGAGGTTGAAGTGTTCTCCTACAGGTTTTTGTATATTGCCATTCCTAATCTGATTTGTGTCCGTTTATCCTCTTCCGTAGCGACTGTCCAGTTTGGCCGATGTACATAGCAGAGGGGCATTGCTGGCATATGATGGCATATATTACATTGGTGGACGTGCAGGTGAATGAACCGGTGATGGTGTGGCTGATCTGGTTAGGTCCTGTGATGGTGTCGCTGGTGTAGATATGTGGGCAGAGTTGGCATCGAGGTTTGTTGCATGGATTGGTTCCTGAGCTAGAGTTCCTATGGTGCGGTGTGCAGTTACTAGTGAGACTGTTTCAGGTTGGCAGGTTGCCTGTGGGCGAGGACTGGCCTGCCACCCAAGGCCTGTGAAAGCGTGGGATCATTGTCCAGGATGGGTTGTAGATCCCTGATGATGCGTTGGAGGGGTTTTAGCTGGGGACTGTATGTGATGGCCAGTGGAGTCCTGTTGGTTTCTTTCTTGGGTTTGTCTTGCAGTAGGAGGCTTCTGGGTACATGTCTGGCTCTGCTGATCTGTTTCCTTATTTCCTCATGCGGGTATTGTAGTTTTGAGAATGCTTGGTGGAGATTTTGTAGGTGTTGGTCTCTGTCTGAGGGGTTAGAGCAGATGCGATTGTACCTCAGTGCTTGGCTGTAGACAATGGATCGTGTGATGTGCCCGGGATGGAAGCTGGAGGCATGAAGGTAGGCATAGCGGTCGGTGGGTTTTTGGTATAGGGTGGTGTTGATGTGACCATCACTTATTTGCACCATGGTGTCCAGGAAGTGGACCTCCCGTGTAGATTGGTCCAGGCTGAGGTTGATGGTGGGGTGGAAGCTGTTGAAATCCTGGTGGAATTTTTTCAGAGTCTCCTTACCATAGGTCCAGATGATAAAGATGTCATCAATGTAGCACAGGTAGAGAAGGGGCGTGAGTGGACGAGAGCCGAGGAAGCGTTGTTCCAGGTCAGCCATAAAAATATTGGCATATTGTGGGGCCATGCGGGTGCCCATAGTGGTGCCACTGATCTGGAGATATATATTGTCATCAAATTTTAAATACTTGTGTAAGAGGATAAAGGCACAGAGCTCAGCAGCCAGTTGTGCTGTGGCATCATCAGGGATACTGTTCCTGACAGCTTGTATTCCATCTGTGTGTGGGATGTTCGTGTAGAGAGCCTCTACGTCCAGGGTGGCTAGGATGGTGTTTTCTGGAAGGTCACCAATGCATTGTAGTTTCCTCAGAAAATCAGTGGTGTCATGGAGATAGCTGGGAGTGCTGGTGGCATAGGGTCTGAGTAGAGAGTCCACATATCCAGACAGTCCTTCAGTGAGAGTGCCAATGCCCGAGATGATGGGGCATCCAGGATTTCCGGGTTTGTGGATCTTGGGTAGTAGATAGAATAACCCTGGTTGGGGCTCTAAGGGTATGTTGATTTGTTCCGGTGTTAGTGTAGGGAGTGTCCTGAGTAGATGTTGCAGTTCCTTAGTGTATTCCTCGTGGGATCTGAGGGAAGTGGCCTGCAGAATTTGGTGTTGGAGAGTTGTCTGGCGGCCTCCTTTTGGTAGTCAGACCTGTTCATGATGACAACAGCACCTCCTTTATCAGCCTCTTTGATGATAATGTCTGGGTGGTTTCTGAGGCTGTGGATGGCATTGCATTCTGCACGACTTAGGTTATGAGGCAAGCGATGTTTTTCCACAATTTCTGCCTGTGCATGTTGGCAGAAGCATTCAATGTATAGGTCCAGACTGTCATTTCGACCCTCAGGAGGAGTCCTCGCCCACAGGCAACCTGCCAACCTGAAACATATTCTCACCAGTAACTGCACACCGCACCATAGGAACTCTAGCTCAGGAACCAATCCATGCAACAAACCTCGATGCCAGCTCTGCCCACGTATCTACACCAGCGACACCATCACAGGACCTAACCGGATCAGCCACACCATCACCGGTTCATTCACCTGCACGTCCACCAATGTAATATACACCATCATATGCCAGCAATGCCCCTCTGCTATGTACATCGGCCAAACTGGACAGTCGCTACGGAAGAGGATAAATGGACACAAATCAGATATTAGGAATGGCAATATACAAAAACCTGTAGGAGAACACTTCAACCTCCCCGGCCACACTATAGCAGACCTTAAAGTGGCCATCCTGCAGCAAAAAAACTTCAGGACTTCATAGAGAAACTGCTGAGCTTCAGTTCATCTGCAAATTTGAGACCATCAGCTCAGGATTAAACAAAGACTGTGAATGGCTTGCCAACTACAAAACCAGTTACTCCTCCCTTGGTTTTCACACCTCAACTGCTAGAACAGGGCCTCATCCTCCCTGATTGAACCTACCTCATTATCTCTAGCTTGCCTGCATATATATACCTGCTCCTGGAAATTTCCACTACATGCATCTGACGAAGTGGGTATTCACCCACGAAAGCTCATGCTCCAAAACGTCTGTTAGTCTATAAGGTGCCACAGGATTCTTTGCTAATATTATTTTGAGTATTTCTCAAGGCACTTGGTGTTTCTCGGCACTTGCGTTTTAATTGGTATGTGAGGAGTTCTCTGCTTTAGCACTTCTTGCGTAAAATGCTTGTTTAGTTCTAAATTCATATTCATTTTTTTCAGCTGAGTTGTTTAGCCCTTGCTATAATGGGGTGTTTTCATTCCCCTTTGCTTATGGTCCTTCAGACAGTTTTCAGTGCACACGCTCATGCTTGTATCCAAACTAATTATTATTCTAGCACTGCCAGAAATGTGCTAGTTGCTGTATGGGCACATAGGAAGATGTGAACCCTGCCCCAAAAGGTTGGGTTAAAAACAGCTGAATTGTGAGGAGGAGAAGTGATATAGTAGGCAAGAGAAAAATAGTGTCTGGAATACCTCTTCTTACTGCCATATATTTTTCACTTTTATTATGTAAACTATCCCTATATCTAGCCATTAATAGCTGGTTAGTTTCTTGTAGACATTGCAGTGGAAGTGAGTCTTGGGAAGGAATTAAATGACAAGGTGGACTTGCTCGAGTGGCATTCCATGTGCAAGGGGTTGTGCTAACGAAAGCATGGGCATGTCCAGCTAAAACAAATCAAAATTTTGTGACTTTTTTGGTTCTGAAGGGCTTCATTAAACTGCAGATGCATTCAATCCACTGACTTCCTTCAGCCACAAATTAATGTTCAGAACTCATTTTTTTTAGTGTGTTTTTTACATATCGCATTGCTTCTTGTTGTTTGTGGCTCTACCTACTAGATGTTAAGGGCCAACTCAAAGTAAGAGGCAACACACCCACATCAAGGAGCAGGGAATGAACTGTGAGTCAGGATTCAGAGTAGCAGCTGTTAGTCTGTATCAGCAAAAAGAATGAGGAGTGCTTGTGGCACCTTAGACTAACAATTTTATTTGGGCATAAGCTTTCGTGGGCTAAAACTCACTTCATCGGATGCATGCAGTGGAAAATACAGTAGGAAAAGATAGATATAGATATATATACACACACAGAGAACATGGAAAAAATGGGTGTTGCCATACCAATCCTAACGAGACTCATCAATTAAGGTGTGCTATTATCAGCAGGAGAAAACTTTTGTAGTGATAATCAGGATGGCCCATTTCCAACAGTTGACAAGGTGTGAGTAACAGTAGGGGAAAAATTAGCATGGGGAAATAGTTTTTACTTTGTGTAATGACCCATCCACTCCCAGTCTTTATTCAAGCTTAATTTAATGGTGTCCAGTTTGCAAATCAATTCCAATTCTGCAGTTTCTTCTTGGAGTCTGTTTTTGAAGATTTTTTTTGTTGGAGAATTGTGACTTTTAGGTCTGTAATCGAGTGGCCAGGGAGATTGAAGTGTTCTCTGACTGGTTTTTGAATGTTATAATTCTTGACATCTGATTTGTGTCCATTTATTCTTTTGCGTAGCGACTGTCCGGTTTGGCCAATGTACATGGCAGAGGGGCATTGCTGGCACATTGCTGATATGAGTCAGGAGTGACTGTTCCTCCCCTGTCTTTCCTTGTGCTGAAGGAATAAGTTACTGAGCCCCTTGTTGGGGAGTGGCTTACTGCCACCCACTTTCCTGCAACAGGGAACATTGGGTGCCTAGTTCTTGCTTTCCCTACCACAGCCAGGACCATGGTCCAGGCAAGAGTGTAAGGGAGGTCTCTGCATGGGTGAGTACAGCTGTGAGAGTCTAGACATGAGTTACTCTCCTTAATATTTGTTCCGTTATTTTCCTAGAGATAGAAGTTAGGGTAAAACTTTCAAATCGCCTCAATCTTGTTTTCAACAGTGACTGAAAATGGGACCAAGGTGCTCTTGAAAATTTTACTCTAAATGTGTGCTAATAACGGTCATGCTCACTCCTTCCTGTGGCTGAGGAATTCACTTCTCTCTAATCCTCTGATACTTCCCCAACTTTTCATGACCTGAGTTGGGGAAAATAAATTATGGATCGCCCAGTATCTTCAATAGTTAATTCTCATCAGGCCCTAGGGTGCATGTCAAAGGGACCAGCTGACTGGTATGTGCATTTTTCCCCTTAGTTGCTTTATTTTTATAATTTTTTCTTCCCTGATTTTGTTGAGCACAGACTTTTAAAAATGCAGGTCAATATCACAGCCATTTTAGAGTCATGGTTAATTTCACACACATCCCTCTTCATATCTTAATAGATGATTGTTTTCTATAGCGCTTCTCTTTTTCCTGATAGAACTCTAAAAGCTGTTGGATTCTTCTTTGCCAGAATTAATCCATCCTGCCTTTTTGCTGCCTTGTATCTTTCCGCTGTGATTGGGTGGTGTTGCAGCAGGTCCTAGGGCCTATATATAGATATAAAAAGCATATTGTCACTCTTGTCCTGCATCCTAACCATTGGGTGCATCAAAACCAGGAGAGAAGCCCTGGTGCTGATGCAAATTACTCTTGTCCTTTCCTGACTTGAAGCCTGTCTGAGCCACTGCGTGGGAGAAACCGGAGACTGAGGTGAAGAAGAAACTGCTGCAGTTATACTCTACAGCAGTGGTGGCGTCTGAGGCCTGCTGCAGGCCACCTTGGCTGAAGGCAGTGCGAACAAACAGGCATCTCCTGACTCTAATCTGAGCAGTGCTAATGCCGGGAGGGCCTGGCAAACTCTCTCGCCATCAGATCAAGCGAAGCTGGAAGCATTAGCTTAGAGCCTGCCATCTGACTTTGGGTATGAGGTGGTGTCTGCTCCCCTGCTATGCAGCCAGCCTGAGAGGGACTCTGTGTGGCTCCCCAGCTGGGGTGTGATGATGTGCAGTCTCAACATAGGCGTAGTGGAAGCTGCTGGCTGCTAGCTAATAGAGCTTGAAGCTTTATTAAATATTAAGAAATAATTATCAATACCACCATCTTGATTTGCATGTTTCTTCAAAGCCCCAGCAGAGGAGGGGAGGTGTAAGTGCAGCATAACTGGTTTTATTGCTTCCTTCTTCATGCCGGTGTGTGGCGCATCAAACACAAACTCCCAGGTGAAGTTTTGTGATAAGGAGCATGACGTCGTGGGGGAAAGTGTCTTTCCTCTGACCCAGAAGTGACTGTTTGTTCTGGCTATTGGGGCCCCTGGTGGATGCAACTTGGGGCTTGACACTCCCCTCCCCAGGGCAGGTGGCAGCAGTTTGCTGGGATAGAGCGTTGTCTTCAGCCAAGCCTGAGCCACGGTGCTACACAACTGATCTGACCTATCCATGCTACTGAACTGAGCCCCATCACCATGCCAACTGCTGGAGCATGGACATCCTGACAGTCCTGGGCCCTGTCATCTACCAGAGAACAAAAGGCTCCAGTCACTGTCAGCACCATGACACAGGGTCTATTTCCTGATCCCGAAAGGTCCAATCTGACACTATTCCTGGGGTAAGGATGTGCCAAGAATTGAGGCCTTAATTCAGTAAACGACTTGCTTAAATGCTTTGCTGACTTGGGGCCTGAATGCAGCATTCCTGAAGGGCTCATACCGAAGCTGTTGTAGAGGACAGAGGCTCCCCTCTTTGTTCCTTGGATGAGGTCATGGCGTACACTACCCAGCGGTGCATTAGCTTCTTTCCTTGCCATATCACAGGGCAAGCTCCTGTCTAAACTGCACCTGCTGCACTACACCCTGGCCCTTCAGACTTTCTATACTGTTCTCACACCTCAGATTCCTCCCTCTCAGTGAGTACCTGAGTTTGGGATTACTTTTAGCCAGCTAGATTAGCTCTGTTTATGCCAAGCAGAATCAAATATTGCTGTTTCCTGCCTGTATTTTTAATCTCTATTGGTGTGTGGCTCCTCCCACTTCAGAAGCAGTTGAGAATGTGCTCAAAATATATCTGAATTGGCCTCACTCTTTGTTACTGGCATGCTCCTGTTGATTTATTTATAATACAGCAGCATCAAGCAGCCCCAGTTGCAGTATCACCATGCCGGTGCTGAACACGCACAGGGAGAGAACCAGTCTCTGCCTGGTAAATCTTAGTCTACACAGCCAAGACACACAAATGGATCACAGTCTGGAAACGCCAAGTTAAGCTTTTACATGCAGGCCTGGGTCTGTCGTCTTGTGTGTGTGTATATACCCGGAGTCGGCAACCTTTCAGCAGTGCTGTGCCAAGTCTTCATTTATTCACTCAAATGTAAGGTTTCACGTGCCAATAATACAACTAAACAATACTTTAGTTATATATTATAGACTTATAGAAAGAGACCTTACATGTCTATAATATATAACTAAAGTATTGTTGTATGTAAAGTAAATAAGGTTTTTAAAATGTTTAAGAAGCTTCATTTAAAATTAAATTAAAATGCAGAGCCCCCCGGACTGGTGGCCAGGACCTGGCAGTGTGAGTGCCACTGAAAATCAGCTTGTGTGCTGCCTTCGGCACCCGTAGGTTGCCTAATCCTGGTATATATGTTTATGGTGGGCCCGATTCTCTTCTTATGCTGGGGTAACACCAGTCCTTTCAGTGGAGCTGCTTCTCATTTACAGCAGTGCGGACAGTTCTTAATTACATAGCCACGTCCTAGTTCTCAAACACAATAAAAATTACAATTGTTCTTCACCCTTAAGACACTGTGTGTAGCATTCTGCACTCCTGCGCATTGAGCTGCAAAGGGCAGACAGAGTCTAGGAGAGGCACATACCTAGAAACCACATGTGCTCATTTCACTACAGGTTAAGTGCCAATGACTGTAGCTGGCATCTGAGCAGTTGTGCAAGCTTGAGAAGACAAAGGGCTCATGACACCTTCTCTTCCTTCTTGTGCCCCCACCAATGCCTGGCTATGATGTGCTTGTAGCACTCAGGCTCTGCTTCCAATTAGTGTTCCTCTGGGCTCTAGCTACCTGATGAGGCAGTGGGATGAGATGGGGCAGTGACCGGGGGAGGAACTGAGCCTATGGGAGCATCTGCTGCATTTTCACTGAGGTTGGCGTCACTCTCCCTCTAGTGTGTGTCTGCCTGTAAAAGGTAGACTCTAGCCCTGAGTATGCAACTCAGAATGCTAACAACATTGGCCAGTGCACACTAGCCGCCTAAGCTAATAGCAAAGCTAACGTAGCTGTGAACTGCCTCAGCCCCTGAATTTCACCAGAGTTGCTGTACTGCTGCAGGGTTGTCAATTGTCGAGTTTGTGACTTCTGCTTAAATGATTAAGATACAGAACTCAGTGAGAAGTGAACCTAAAGGACTATGACAATAAAAATACACTGGGCCATGCTGACCATGAAATCAACACAAGTATAATAGAAAAAGCTGGTTGTCCCGTATCTGAGAAATGGGACGCAATCATGTAACTAAAGAGGACATCATCATATCACATATACACAAGAGAGCAAACCAGGGAATTTCCAACGCAGTATGTCCTGCAACCTTCACAGTCTCTTAACTGAGACAGGCAAAGTACAATCCTTAGCAAACCAGTGGTGATAAAAAGGGAGTATAAGAAAGCCTCCTGCAAGACAGACATGCGAGTCTACTGGTGATTCTATAGTGAGGACCTATCATGGGATATGGGGATCAGATAAAATAAAATAAAATCTGCTGCCTCCTCTCTGCCGAAGCTAATTCTTTATCCAGATGATGGATGTGATGGCGGGGATTTCCCACTGATTACAGTCCTTGTGGCGACAAATGACAGCAGCAAAGCAAGACGTGGTATGACCAAGACTCGTTTTGGAGTCCTGGGAAGAGTACTTAAGTCAGGAGTGATACTGACCCTCTCAGCAGAGATTCTTCTAGTGCCAAGTGCAAGAGAAGGAAAGAGAAGACTGGTACTGGAGACAAACTGATGTGGGATCTGCCAGTGTAGAGAAGGGCTTGCAAGTTAGAGCTTTGGAATGCCCTCTGAGGAAGAACAGGAGGCAGGTGTCACTCAAGCAGAATAGGTTCTGATCTCCTAGACACAAGGGGCCTGATGATGCCATTAAACCATGGCCCTGATTAGGCGAGGGTGGAGTGGTTCCACCCCACTGGGAACTCAGAGAAGCATGATGCTGCGCAGAGTTCTTCAGTGTGTAGGCAAAAGGCACACGTTGCTCCGCCCATTAAGAGCATGTTGTCAGTGCTGCTTTCTGCCAAGTTGGACCAGTTCTGTTGGTCAGGGCAGAATGCTTGGTTCTGTCTCCTCCTCAACAGTTGAACAATGTTGTGAGCATGATGGAAACTCGTGGGAATCATCCCACTAACTGGAATGTACATGGGGCACAACCTACTTGGAAGAGAGAGAGGGAAGAGGAGGTGGAGGACTAACGAAGTATGTCAGAGCTGTTTTCAGTGCTAGGAAGCTACAATTGGACAATGAAGAATGGTTGAGACATTTTGGGGGAATGACAAACAAAGCAGAAAGATCTCTCAGAACAGGAAAAAGATGAGGAGGACAATTTCCTGGCGCAGTTCTCGGTGTTCTCTTCTCAGCTCAGATCCTGGGGAATTTTGATTATCCATGTGCGCTGGGTCACAAACAAAGCCAAGCAAGCCTCATCAACAGGGTTCCCAAGTTATACAGAAAACTCCTTTCTGGAACAGAAAGGAGAAGACAACAGGCAATGGAGTTTTGGGAAGAAGGATAAAGAAGAGACAGCAAGGGCAAGGGTGCACTGCGCTGGAGAGGACATTCTCTAACACGGGTAGTGGATCATACCATTAGCCATGTCGTGTTCTAGCCAAAGCAGAAAACATGGGTGTGGAGACCTGTGCTGCAAAGCAACTGAAAGGAGTAAGGGTGAGGAGGGAGCTGAAGGCTGGGAGTGAGAGTGCTTCGTGCACAGAAAGAGGAAGGGAATGGAGCAAAAATTTCAGGAGTCATGAATGGGGCGAAGAAGGCCAGGGCTGCATTAAAAGAGGAGTGAGCAGAGTGTGAGGTGGAAGGGGCGGGGGTAGGAAGAGACAGGAGCTGAGATGTGGGCTGCGGCATAGCTGTGATGTGCCCAAACAGTGAGGCTAAATAGCAGTACTCTCCTTTTTCTCTCTGGTGGCTTCCTGTCATCTTGGGCACTGGTCAGAGAACTGTCCATATCTGGCCTGGTCTCGAACTCTTCATCTCCTTCAAGGGCAGGCTCCTTGTCATAAACAGATAGCTAAGGGTTAATGTATCTTACCCCTGGAAAGAAGTAACCTGAAACACCTGACCAGAGGACCAATCAGGAAACCAGACTTTTTCAAATCTGGGTGGAGGGAAGTTTGTGTCTGAGTTCTTTGTCTTCTGCCTGTCCCTCTCGGCTATGGGAAGGATTTTTCTATTTCCTGCTTTCTAATCTTCTGTTTCCAAGTTGTGAGTACAAAGAGAGGTTTTTTTTGTGTTGGTTTTTTTTTCTTAAAAAGAAAGCTTTATGTAAAAAGAATAAAAAATACATAAAAATGGTCTCTCTGTATTAAGGTGACAAATACAGGGTCAATTTCTTAAAAGAAATATGAATAAACAGCCTTATTCAAAAAGAATACAATTTAACACATTCCAGCAACTACATACATGTAAATACAAAAAAACCAAACCTATCTTTGTACTCAGAACTTGGAAACAGAAGATTAGAAAGCAGGAAATAGAAAAATCCTTCCCATAGCCAAGAGGGACAGGCAGAAGACAAAGAACTCAGACACAAACTTCCCTCCACCCAGATTTGAAAAAGTCTGGTTTCCTGATTGGTCCTCTGGTCAGGTGTTTCAGGTTACTTCTTTCCAGGGGTAAGATACATTAACCCTTAGCTATCTGTTTATACTCCTGTCATTAGGGATGATGTTGGGAGGCTCCATAGCCCTTTGCCCTCTGCATTTGTGCTGACCCAGCCAGGCTGGTCTACACTAGCTGTGAGGAGAGGCAGAGGCAAACCAAGCCAACAGGGATGATTGTAAATTTTAGAACTTTATATGAGAAACCCTCAAATTGTACTGGGAACATAAATAATATAGAACATTACCAAAGACCCACTATTTATAGTAATGATTAAATAGGTTACCAACTCCTTAACCTTTGTGAGCATTGTTAATAACAAGGACAAGAGAGATTACAATATATTGTGTCACTTCAGAGGAGAATCAGCTCTTCTCCTTGGCTGTAAGTCCCGCTCCACTCTGGTTGTCCAGTTCTTTGTTCCTTCAGCTTGAAGTGCTCCTTAGATTTGACGTTTGCGTGCCTGTACCTCTTTGCACCAAGTTTAAGCACAAGTGGGCTTTCCTCACCTAGTTGGCCATCATTTTAACATTAGCCACCTTTAAACTGTATTCCTTCAATAGACGTTCAAACAGTCACACTCTCCGTTCGTGTATTTTAGGTCCTTCCAGAATCTGTTTGCATCTAACACAGCTTTTTGATCAATTCCTTTTCCCACCAATTATATTTCCATTTGGTTTATTCCCTTGATACTCACTCTCTAGATTTTATTTCCCTCTACTTCCCTTCTCTAATAGTGTCCGCTCACATACCCAGGTCTATTTTTTTTCTGCTTCTGCTAACCTCCTTCTTATTCCCCAGTTCCCTACTTTTATTCTTTCTTTTATTACCTCACCTCCTACCCCAGCTCCGGTTCCTCTGCAGGCTCAGCAGCTAGATCTTCCTCCTTCCTGCCTTCTTCTCTAACATCTTTTTCCAACTGCCCCCTTCAGGTGGTTTCCGAGCCTCTGTCCCAACTCAAGCTGCCCTCTCCTTGGCTGTCTTTCTGCCCAGCACAGCATTCTGTGCTGCTGCATCACAGCTGGGGCAGGTGCTAGTGCCAGGGAAAGGGTTTCTACACGTATTAGTCTTGGTTGTCACATTCTTCCACCTGTTCTTCTGCTCTGACTATGGCCATCTTGCCTGTTGTGTCGGCTGCCGATGTTCTGGTGGTACTTTCCTTTGTGCTTCACCTGACCTGGTACATTGGACTGCTGAGGGTTTCTTCCCTGCCCCATATATGCAGAGGCCTGGAGTAAGAGCTGTTGTGAGCATAGTGATAAAATGATTTCTTATTGCATGAAACAAAGACTTGCCAGCACCACTTGCTATGTAAATGACCAAAGGAGATGACTAACAACCAAGAAGAAAGGGAGCAGAATAAATAATCATAAATTGGGTATTATTATTTATAGTGCCATAACACCTGGGGACTTGCGTTAGTAGCAGGACCCTGTTGGGTAAGTCAAGGAGTGTCAAATGTATTGACTGCAGGCTGGATCTGGCCCGTCTGCTATATTGTTGTGGCCTGCGTGACATATTCAGATTGTGCAAAATGTCATGACCCTCTAATTCCTGAGCTAAAAGACTGAGCTCCGTTTGCTAAGGCTGTAAAAGCTGCCTCACCCTCTAGCTGTGGCCCAGTCACCACTAGAGGGAGACAAAGCACCACACTGACCAGGCTGTTGGTTACATTTTGTAAAAAAGTAAGTTTCTAGCCCTCCTGGTCTCAAAGAGAAGCGTCCATAGGTGAACAGAGAGTGAATGGATACACTGCTATCTTCCTAAGTCTGCAGTCAGCCTGAAACAATGGCTCAGAGAGGCATTCACTATTCAGACTCCTATTAATTTCATTGACGTGTCAACCAAAAGGATGTGTTAATGTCGACATGAATTGTGTTACTGCTCCTTTGAGCAAATGGAATGGGGGCAGTAGTCGGAGAGGAGCCCAGCAGATTGGGAATGGGTACAAGGAAGAAAAGGCAGAGGGAAGATCTGAGGAGACACAAAAACCAGAAGGAAGGAGAGAAACAGGCAAAGGAGGGAGAAGGAAGAGAAACAAAGGGCAGAAATAACTGTGGCCTACAGGGGAGATGCATTTTTCTGCCAAGTGTTACTGAGTGTGACACCAAAATAGTTAATAAAGAACAGGAACCCAGCTTCTACCCTTGATCTGTGTCAAATCTCCCATTGACAACAGCAGGTGTTCTGCTGTGGATGGAGATGGGTGTGAAGTCCTAGAATTCTGCTCCAATCCCCTACCTACAGTGGGAACGCAGCCCTCCTCCCTGAATGAGTTTGGTGCCCTGGTGGTAGGAGCTCCACAGCCACAGTACCTGCCTGGAAAAGCTTACAGCCCAAGTCATTCTGTTAATACGCACATTACGTGTAGCTCGGGTGTCTCGAGGATCCTGCATGGAAACCTCCGTAGTGTTGGGAAGTCCCTGAGAACTGGACCCAGGTTGAGGCACTTCTGGGAAATTCTGTTGGTCTGTTGTAGGTACTGATGGCTCCCATGACCATAACACCTGAGCACCTCACAATTGTTAACAGGTTAAGTCTCCCAAGACCCCGCCGTGGCAAGGAAGTGCTGTTGTCTCCATTTTACAGGTAAGGGTGTGAGGCACAGCCAGGCTAAGGGACTTGCTTCGGGTTGCACAGGAAAGCTGTGATAGAGCAGGGAACTGAACCTGGCTCTCTGGCTAGCACCAGAACCCTGGGATCAACTCACCTGCTAATTGCTGGTGCGCTAACTGGAGGTTTCACAGACTGTGTGATATTCACTCCTTTGTAGTGTAGCCCCCAGCATGGTGCTGTGTGTGCGCTTCCCCTCCCCCTCTCCTCCAATATTTCACTGGGCAATATTTAAACCTAGATGAGCCTCTGGAGATCTCTCGCTCTTCCCCTCCCCCTACTTCCCTCTCTGGAGGTTTCCATTCAATGGAGATTAATCTTGGAGAGAGCAGAAGAGGGGGAGTTGGTTAGCAGCATCAGTGTCTTGTAATCTCCTATTGAGTATTCATAGCCTAGTCTCAGTAAATGGGTGTTGAGATTTGGGCACACTGGCTGTTGTACATGTACACTCTCTCTCTCTGACATTACCCTCATGCTGCCATAGTGTCTGTGATCCTGAAGAATACCAAAGTATTTACATTCTTCAGTGTGCATTGTGTTTAGGGACTACTCACCCTCTGGAGTGGGACATGACAGCTGTAAACAAAAGGCCTAGAAGTCAGTGCAGATATTCACGGGCTCAGTCTGGCCCCCAAGGTTGTAGCTCCCTATGTTACAAAAAGTGCCGTGGGAGATTTAATGAGTGAGCCTTTGGTGTAGCCTGATACCACAATGGTTTTAGATCTCCTCCGAAAGTGTGCACCTATCATAGCACATTTCTTCCTAGTCCAATGCAGGGGCATGGGGGTCAGCATTGACTCAGGAGGGAGAGCACCCCCTGCTGAGTTGCACCACTCCCTGAAGCACACCACACTGGGGCATTTGGGTTGGTACAGAGCCAGAGAGGAGAGCAGTGCTACAGCACAACCCATACTACTTCCTATGTCTCTTCTTTGGAGGCCTCCTCTCATCTAAATGCTGAGCGGACTGCTTATCTTACGATTTCTGATAAGTTGACAGGTAGAGTTGGGCCATATGTTTGTGGAGAGAACCCACACAATATGGAAGCAACAGAAAAGTATCTGACTGTGGATAGACTCCAACAGGGCTTGCCTTAGCTCTTCAGGCACATCGGATGCAGCTAGATTATTCCACTGGCCTTCAGGAGATGCTGCTCAGCCCTCATACTTCACTTGTTTTTAGTGGCCCCTTGGGTCAGGTTGACACGTGCTGGACAAGACCGGGCAAAACCCTGTGAAGTGTCATCCTTTGTGTTATTGTAAAATGGATCTTTGGACTTGTCTAGATTAGGATTCGTGTGTATGTTTGAATTGTGTTATCTACAATGTTGTATCTTGCACATTTGAAACCCAATGCTGCACTTTAACATGTGTTCTCTGGGCAAGGTGAACCCTGGACTCCCTCTCTAATCCCTTTTTTTGTTTATGTCTCATTTGTGTCTTGTCTAAGCCCTTCAGGGCAGGGCCTGGGTCTCACTTGTTTTGTAAAGTTCCCAGCATGCTTTGGGGTGCTGTAAAAACAATCAGTAACAATAATGAAACCCTAAAAATGGCAACATTCTTGCTCAGCCTGATCTCCAACCATGGTGAAGTCCACAGCCCAGGGCTCTCCTACTTACCCTCCATGAATTTGAAACTGAGCTCCGCCTGCCTTAGCATCCCCACGGAGCGTGGCTCCCCTGCACAGTGAGACAGAGTGTATCAGGTAGCCAGACCCAGGCCCACTTAGTGCTTTAAAGAACATATCCAAAGCCTAGATACCAAACCAGGACTGGATAGGAAATCAGCAGAGTGTGGAGTGTTGGTGTGATACGCTTTTGTGGGTTACCCACAAAACATGTATCAAACGAGCAATGTCACTAGTTCATCCTGGAGGTGACCGAAGTATGGATCACTGTGGTCAAGTCCACATTCAAGAGGTAAGGGCACTGTCTCTTGGCTAAGTTGGAACATAAGCAGTTCTGGCTCCACCTTCTGTCTGGGCTCCTGAGAGCAGCAGGGAATCCCCTTAAGGCTGAGAAGACAGACTCGTTCTGCTGAGGGCACAACCATGGCTACAACTCTTCCCTCTACCAGTAGCGCCTCAGTTTTCCAGGATTGATCTTGAGCCAGCTGTTTCCTATCCCCATTCCTAACTCTCTCAGACACTGGGGCATTAGTGTGATAGTATGTCTGTGTGCTTCACAAGGACAGCAAGAGTGGGGTGGTGTCGCTATAGTGATGGTATTGTAGCCCATAGTGTCTCCCAATCTCCCCTGCAACCTACCATAGGTGATGAACAGGGATGAGCTTGGCGGAGTGTCACAGGAGAGAGCCCTCAGTGTTGTAGAATAGTGCCCATCATTAGCTGCAGGGATCTATACAAGAGGAAGGAGTGAAGCCAGCTGAACATGATGCCTGCTACCACTTCTCAACTCCCATAGGTGGGTCAGTAGCATCACATGATGGAAGTGATGAAAGATGCTACCAGATCTAGCAATGTTAGCATGTCCATAAACCTTAATATTACATTAGCTTGTCCACAGTCCATCAGTGACAGCAGCAGTGTTTCCATGCCACGTGCCACTCTGAAATCAGCCTGGAAGCGTCCAAGGTGTTATCGGAGAAGAGGAACTAGTGTAGTTAGCTTGCAGCAACCTTGTCAGGGAGGTAACCTTGGAGGGAGAGATTTCAGACAAGTCAGTAGTTGGTAAGATCACTAGCAGCAAGTGACAGCTTCTCAAATGAAGGCCAGACAATTGCATGTTTTAAGTTGCACATAGATTTACCCTCCCCCTCAAGAGGTGTGGATGTGAGTCCAGAGGCAGAGGTAGTTACAAATTGCTGAGCGTGGAGGGAAAGGTCTTTGTCCTCCAGCGTGGTGGGATCCATCTTCCTGGTGTCAGTGCAAAGCTCCTTTGTGCTGTGCTTAGGCAAGGAGCAGGGACAATGCTAGTCATGACTTCTGTGATCAGCCATGCAGGCCCTGTGCCACCTTTACTGTGCTCGTTTAACTTCATAGCCCTTTTACACCCTCCATAGAAAGTGATGTCACCATAAATAGTGCCAATAATCTTGACATTACATTTGAATAAACAGCAATAAACAGCTTCCTGGTTTATAAACATGCTGCAGCCTCCTTGAGCAGCCTGGAAGTTTCTAAGCTAGGCCAGGTCTTCCACTCCTGGGCACATAGGAGGAGGGCCCAGTACCTATCTGAGAGTAGTATCTGAGCCAAGTCTACGATTGCACCCCTGGCTGGCAATCAAGACTCGCTAGGGAGTTATCAAGATCCAGTCAAGACTTGCACTGTTGCTATAATTAATTGATTTATTGAGCATCAACAATGTGCTTGGTGATGTGCAAAGAGAGGGAGAGAGAGTCTCTGCCTCAAGGGGTTTGTTTGCAGCTTAAATCGGACCCAGACAATGTAGTGGGACACATTTGATGCAAAGGCAGAGGGATCAATATTGCTGCAGTGGCATTTCATTTCAGTGGATTATCACTGAAAGCACTGGGGGGAAAGACGTGTTTTCAGAAGGGTTTTGAATCAGGAGAGGGAAGCTAACTATTTGGTGCCCAAGCTGAGGGAAGCATAAGGGGGAGGGTTGTGGAAGAAAAGACAAAATCAAGAGTGGAAGGAGGATGTCAGGAGAAGGATACAAAGGAAGGTGTGTTGTCCTCAGGAGGAAGGGAAGGAGGAGTGGAGTGAAGGATGAGATGCTGACAGGGGCAGGATTGTTCAAGGCTTTGGAGGTGGGGACAAGATGCTCCAATGTGATACTCAAGGCAAGAGGAAGCCTTCTCTCAAGGAAGAGTGAAGAGGTAGGGGAGTGGCATGTTCACAGCTGCAGAAGGGGAAGATGATTTTAGAAGCAGTGTTTCACAGACTGGAGGGGAGGTGGATGGAGAGGAGGTGGTTGGAAGAGAAGGCCAGCATGTTGATATAGGTTTTAGTGGTTGGAACTGAGAGACAGGGCGGGGTTTTAGACATGACATAAAGGAGAAAGTGCCAGGATTGTCAAGAGCTGGATATGGAGAGAGAAGGGAGCATCAGAAATTAGAGGTTGACAGTCTGGATGACTGACTGACACTGGTGTTCTCAATGTGCTTGATAATGTGAAGCAAGGTGAGAGCTTGGGAAGAGGTATGAGAAATTCAGCTTTTGCCTTGTTTAGTTTGAGATGGTTGCAGGACATTTCAGAGACGTGCCAGTCAGAGATGCCAGATTAGACAGGGAGATGTTAGGGATTGAAGTAGATCAGGGAATCATCAGCATAGAGATGACAGATGAGACTATGGGAGCAGATAAAATCACCCAAGAAAGAGGGTCAAGGGGAAAAAAAAACACCCAGCAAAGCTCACTGGCTCCTTGGCCATGCTCTCCTGGCCATCAGGTGAGGTTTATTATTTCCTGCTATTTTCTCAGTCGGAGACCCCCCCTTTTTATGAGTTGTTGTTCTGTGGGATAACACAAGGGACCAGGTCTGGTACCTGAGAAAGCAGCAGGATGTTTGAGACACAGGTAATATCAGACCTGAAGAAATTTGTGGTAAAATGGCTGCACGTTTGTTTATCTGCAGGACAAGGGGAAATTGACTATGAATCAGTGGTGGGAAGAGCTAGAGAAGAGCTTCTTAATGCCAGGTATTCATTGCCTCAATCTCAGACTCTCAAACAGCGATGTACACCTGCATCCTAGTGACTATGCAAAATATGTGCTGAGAGAGAGAGAGTTTGTTGGTTTGTCTGTCTGTCTATAGGCGTACATATTTGCCTGTGGCCATCTAGTGGACATTTCAGGATGCACTTGTTTGTTAGAATAGCATTCCATGCTCAATAAAGTTTACTGAAATATGATATCAAAGGTGCTGGGCAATATTTGATGTTTGTAAGCCGCTCTATCACAGAAACAGTAAGTAAATTAATCAGCTTCAAGCCTGAAGATCCAGGGAAGAACAACGCCGCATATGTAGTATGAAACTTTAATTAAAAAGGCAAAAAATGTTCTATCCATCTCGCACGGATTAGAGGGGAGCTATGCTTGCATATTGTCCCCACTCCCCCCCCTAAAAAAACCATGTTGTACTATCCTGTATTCTGTTTGAGCACATGGACAGCATTAGAAACTAGACATTTTTAAAATTTCTGTTTGCTAATTCTGATTCCCAACCACAAAACTAAGATGAAGGAAATCTCTCTTTAGCAGGCATTGCTTCAGGAGTTCATAGAGTAAACAAATTAATATGATTAATGCAAATGACTAGAGTACATTCTGTCTCATCTCCCTTTGCAAAATGAAAGAATCTGATACAATTTACTCATAATATCATCATCATCAATAATAATAATAAGAAGAATTAGTCATATCAATTGTGGTTAATAGAAGAAGGAAACAGACAAGAAAAACTTTGTCAAGCCCTTACACTTAAAATTGCTTCAGTGTATCATAGCTGAGATTTTGCTGTTCTGGGGCAGTGGTCACCCCATTGCCAGTGAAATAGTTTCTGAACAGTCACATTCTCCAAGATTTCATAGTGCTGTCAGATTTGGTGATAAGGCATCACAGGCATAGGCAGAGGTGTGTGTGTGTGTGTGTGTGTGTGTGTGATGTTCCAAGAGGTGATATTGTGGTTCACAGATTGTGATATCTACGAGATATGTGGTATCAGTTTGATGTGCTGAGCTTATTCTGTTCTAGGATGCATCGGCTTCTTGTGTCCTATGCTCCAGCAGAGGAAAGGGATCAGCAGCAGGTTCAGAGAACCCATGCTGTTCTGCTATCTAAAGCAAATTACATTGATCCAGAAGATGTTCACATCTCTCTTTGTTGAGGATGCCATGTGACCTCTCAGTATTTGCTTATTACATAATGATGGCAGGTTTCCAAATGTAATAATCCTAGTGCTCCAGGCACAGCAACTAGATAACTCTCTCACACACCTGAGGAGCAGAGTAGCTGACCTCTAAAAAAACACAGGCCTCTGCTACTTGTCTTAAAGATGAGCCCCCATAGTTGGTAGCAGTAGCAGATCCCTTATCTGCTCTGTGGCTCTAGCCACCAGAGGGAACACGTCTGTCTGTCTATCTATCATACTTATATGGCCCCCATCACTGTAGAATCTGAGCGTCTTACAATCTTTAATATATTTATCCTCACAATATCACTGGGAGGTAGGAAAGTGCTATTATTCCCATTATACAGATGGGGAACTGAGGCACAGAGAGACTTCAGGTATGTTTACACTTTGCTCTGGAGGTGTAAATTCCAGCTTGAGAAGACATACCCACACAGGCTGTGATTGCACTGGTGTGATAAAAATAGAACCACAAGTAGTGGGAGTGGTTAGCCAGCTGAGTACGCACGTAGTGTCTTGGACAGGTACAAACTCAGGACTGTTAACTCCTCCCGCTTCTCACATAGCCATGGCTACAATTCTATTTTTAGCACACTAGCTCAATGAGAGCTAATGCGGGTATGTTTTCTTGAGCTGGAATTTAAATCTCAAGCTTGAAGTGCTGATGTACCCCATGTGACTTGCCCAAGGTCACTCAGGATGTCTGTGCATGCACACACACAGCACACTATGCAGTGACCATCTTCTTGTCTCACCGGTACTGCACAGAAAGTGATCTAGCCAATGTGCTGTACTTATGCTTGTGTTGCTGCCTCTTAACCCAGCTAGTGTCTGGCTGGGATTCACAGCTCCAGATATCAGCTGTTTACCTGCAAAGGGCAGCCTTACATGACAGTGTTGGTTCGTCAACAGATGACTTTAGACTAAACACTGAGGCTGAGCTGTCTTCACCTGACTTCAGAATCTAACATGTCCTGCTGTGCAAAGCTGTTGTCCTGCAGAAAAGAGTGAATTTGTGTCATTTCCACCAGATCTGTGGAAATGGGCTCAGAGTGCACGGGGGTGGTTGGACTCCTGAGGCAGCTTGAGCCTGTCACATAGGTGTAGGTTCTGAAGGCACTAGACAATGAGAGGACCATTCTGTCTCATATGACATGGACCCCTTCCCCATCCGATTAATGAAAGACTGGATGTGGAGCTAATGGAGACCAATTATGCCTTGCTTGGGGAGGGACAACTCCCACTGGCCCCTAAGTGTCAAGACCTTACTCAAGAAATTTGTATTGAGTGACAAAGATCTTGCCAACTACTGCCCTGTCTCTACCTTCCCCTCCTCAGGAAAAGGGTATTGAGAAGTTTGTGGTGGGTCAGCTTCAACACCCACATTTCTCTAGTACCTTGGTTCCCAGTGGGGCAATATCAAAGGCACCAGGCGCTGTTTGGTATTTCAGATGCTCCAGAGGAGTACCAGCAGCAACAGCATCAAGCAGTGGCTATTGGAGAAGGTGTTCTGGTATGTGGCTGTGGTGAGACAGTGGAAAAAGCAGTAACTGACCACAGCAACATACTACAGAGAGCCAGGAGACAAAAGGAGTTTCCGGCATTTGCCATCTGCTCATTGCTGAGGGGATGTGTCCAGATCCAGAGAAGATGTATGCAATTCTGGTTATGCCTAAGCTAGCCAGTGTGCAGGCAGTACGAGGTTTAATGCCTTTTTTCCACCTGTACGATGTGTATAAGCCACTCCATCAACTGTCAGACAAGGACGCTGCCTGAGAGTGGCAGTCACAGCATAATAAGCCTCGGAGCAAGTGAAAGCAATTGTCATGCAGCAATCAGCACTTAGACACTAAGATGTCAACGAGGATGTAACAATTCAGAGTGATTGAAGTGAGCCAGAACTAGGTTCAACCCTGCCACAGGAAAGACAGCTTGAAGGTCAAAGTCTCTCTCCTCTAGGAAGCTGCCATAGGCACCGATTAAAAAGCAGTGCCAGGCTACAGCGCTTGCATCCAGAGGATTTGATCTGCATGGCAAGCTGTGATCAGTGCTGATTAGGACTCTAAGCCTCAGGGTAACATCTTTCCCTGCAATTTGCCCCTGAATCCTCTAGAAGTACAGAGATAGGGGTCTAGAGGCATGTGCTGCCTTATTCAAGCCCCTTCACTGGCTTTCTCTTGCTTTCCAAGCTTTTCATCTTTACTTTCAAACCCCTCATGACTCTACCCATTTACATCTGTGCTCTCATCTCTCCCTCCTCTTCCCACTTGCTGTCTGTGCTCCATCCAAGAGTCTCTCCTTGCCTTAACCATTGTATCCTCCCACTTCCCTCTTTGCACCTTCTCCCCTGCTGCTCCAAATACTTGGTACTCCTCTCTCTCCTCAAATGCTGAACAACCTCCCTTTTCTCATCCAGATCCTAAAAGGTAAAAGCAACAACAACAAAATTGCTCCTGTTTACTATATTGTCTTGAGCAGTTTTGGTTATGGGCTTCTTGGGGCAGGCTCCATATTTTCTGTTGTCTCTACAGGGCTGAGCACAAAGAATGTGCTCAAATGAAATAAAAAGGGATCTGAAGTATACATTGCAAACTTTTCTCAGGAGTAGCAGTGTCTCAAGATACTTTGCATTGGTCCAAGAGGGAACCACCAAATTGAGAGTCTTGCAAAAAATCAGACATCCTTCAGCAAACAGAAACAAAATCTTGAGAAATTAACGCTCTGCATTTTGAATATGCCCATCAGCAAAGTATCTGTAAAATGTAAAAAACATCAGGTCTTTCAAGGAGGACTCTACTCTTCTTTTCCCTGTGGTGCATGCCTCTGTACCTCAGATCATTACCTAGCTGAAGATGGAAAATGAGATGAAATACTACAAGCACTGAAAGCCATGCTGCAAGCTGGAAGATCAGATATAAAAGACAGGGATCCTGACAGCATTAGGGAATACGTGGTGTATTGGGAGGAAATCAGGATGCAAAATGAAGTTTCCTACAAAGGACCCAGAATAGTTCTAGCCGAAGTTATGAGAATGGGGGTGTTGTCAAGAATTCATGCTGGTCACCAAGGCACAGAGAAGATGTCTTGGCAAAGACGGAGATGTTACTCAGGTCAGGCAGGAACTCGAACTGCAGGTGCCGTGAGAGACTGCGATGTGTAATGTTTTGTATAACAACATGAAGGAGCCACTTATGCCACATGATGTTCCCTCAGACCTTGGAGCAAAGCTAGCATGGACAAATAGCTTGAGTGTTTCAGAACAGTTAACTATCACTTTGACTTCAGGGAGCTTGAACCTCCCAGAGACACAGCCTCTGCTATGACTGTGGAGTGTTGCAGTGAGCAGGTTAGTCCCCTGTGCATTTCTAATGTTGTGGCCATTGCTAATGGCTCACGCTTCACAAAGCCATTACTTGGGAAGTTTGGGAGTGCAAATATGTAAGCTCCTTGCCCTATCCCAGTCAGTATAATGGGAAAACCAAGCTAAGGACAAGCTTTTATTAGGTGAAAGCAAAGTGTATGGTATATACATGCAAAGCCTGCCATGAGGGGAGGCACCAAAAGCAGACCTATGCAGCAGCTAATGTCTTGATTTAACCTGGATACTACTCCCAGTGGCCAACAAATTACTGCTAATGCAGCTTATGGAAAAAGCTGGAGAACAAAAATATCAGCACCATCCCAAAGCAAAGGCTACTCTGATCAAGGAGCCATAGAAGAACCGAAGCTGCAAGGAGATCAGGGAGTAAAGGTGAAGCCATTTTCTCCAGGGAAAGGGAAAGTGGAGACAAGACGCCTGCCTACAATAAGTGGCTCCACGTTCATACATTGTGGTGGTGGCTAAAGAGAGATACTTGCATAACAGCCAATTCCACAGACTTACCAAAAGTGAGGTATCAATAAAGCAGAGAAAATAGAAATGGTTCACACTTTCTTAAAGAAAGGGCTTCCCTTGGCCCTGAGTCAACTGAGAAACTGAGCAAAGGAAAACGTAGGCTGGATGTCATGAAACGGTTCCCAAGAACGAGATCTGTTAGGCTGTGGAATCATCTCCCAAGAGACGTCCCGAGGCTTAGGCTTTTTAAATCTAGACAAAGCCCTGCGAATAAACTGTAGGGAATAAGTCTGCCCTGTCTGACAATGGTGGACTGGATGTGATCTGCTAAGGCTCACAGCCATAGTGACTTCCACAGTGTTAGAGAATTGGTAGATAACATCCCATGGGAAGAAAATCTAAGGGATAATGGAGTTCAGGTGAGCTGGCAGTTTCTGAAGATGATAATATTAAAGGTGCAACTGCAGACTATCCTGACGCAAAAGAAAGATAGGAAGGATAGCAAAAGGACAATATGGATCCAGAAGGAGCTCGTTAATGACTTGAAAAACAAAAAGGAATCCTACAACAAGGGTAGCATATGGATGAATTGCTAGGAGCACAAAAGAATAGCACAAGCATGTAGGGAGAAAATCAGAAAAGCTAAAGCACAAAATGAGTTATACCTAGCAAGGCAAATAGAAGGCAATAAGAAGAAGTTCTTTAATTACATTAGAATTGGCAGATGAAATTCAATGTTGATAAATGCAAAGTAATGCACACTGAAAACATAATCCCAACTATACATACACGATGGGCTCTAAATTAGCTGTTATCACTCAAGAGAGAGATTTTGGAGTCATTATGAATAGTTTGTCTAAAAATATCGGCTCACTGTGCAGTGGCAGTCAAAAATGCTAACTATGTTAGGAACCATTAGGAAAGGGATAGATAATAAAACAAAATATCATAATGACACTAAATAAATTGAGGATCGCCCACATCTTGATTACTGCATGCAGATGTGGTCGCTCCATCTCAAAAAAAATGGAATTGGAAAAGGTTCAGAAAAGGGCAACAAAAATGATTAGGGGCATGGAACAGCTTCCATATTAGGAGAGATTAGATTACTAAGAGGAGATATGATAGAAGTCTATAAAATCATGTCTGGTGTAGAGAAATTAAATAAAGAAGTGTTATTTACTCCTTCTCATACCACAATAACTTGCAGTCACCCAATGAAATTAATATGCAACAGGAAATTAAAAAAAAATAAACAAAAGGAAATACGTCTTCACACAATGCATGGTCAACCTATGGAACTCATTGCCAAAAGTAGTGAAGGCCAGAAGTATAACAGGGTTCAAAAAAGAATTAGATAAGTTCATGGAGGATTGATCCATCAATGGCTATGATGGTCAGGGATGAACCCCAAACTCAGGGTGTCTTTAAACATCAAACTGCCAGAAGCTGGGACTGGTCAGCAGGGGATGGATCACTTGATAAATTGTCCTCTTCTGTTAATTCTCCCTGAAGTATCTGACACTGGCCATCATCAGAAGACAGGATACTGGGATAGATAGACCATTGGTCTGACCAAGTAGGATGGAAGGATGAAGGAAAATGAAGGTCCTCTACTTAGATGGGAGGAAGAGCTAACAACTAATGAGATCAAGAAGGCTGAGATATTTAATGCTTATTTTGCTCCAGTCTTCACTAAAAAGATGACCAAAATAATGAGCAGATATTCAACACAATTAACATTAATAACAAGGGGGAAGGAATGAAAGCCAAAACAGGGAAATAACAGGTTAAAGACTATTTAGATAAGTTAGATGTATTCACATTGGCAGGGCCTGATGAAATTCATCCTGGGATAATTTAAGGACCTAGCTGAAGCAATCTCAGAACCATTAGCAATTATCTTTGAGAACTTCTGGAGGACAGGTGAGGTCCAAGAGGACTGAACAAGGGCAGACATAGTACCTATCTTTAAAAAGGGGAACAATGAGGACCCAGAGAATAATAAACCAGTCAGCCTAACTTTGATACCTGGAAAGATACTGGAACAAATTATTAAACAATCAATTTGTGAGCACCTATGTGATAATAGGGTTACAAGGAATAACTACCATGTATTTGTTAAAAACAAATCATGCCAAACCAATATAATTTATTTCTTCGACAAAGTTACTGGCCTAGAGGAATGGAGGGAAGCAGTAGATATGATATAGCTTGATTTAGTAAGGCTTTTTGACACAGTTCCACATGACATTTTCATAAGCAAACTACAGAAATGTGGTCTAGATGAAATTACTGATGTAGGTGCACAACTGGTTGAAAGACCGTACTCAAAGAGTAGTTATCAATGGTTCACTATCAAATTAGAAGAGGGTATCGACTGGGGGGGTCCCACAGGGGTCTGTCCTGCATCTGGTACTATTCAATATTTACATTAATTACTTGGATAATGGAGTGGAGAGTGTGCTAATAAAATTTGTGGATGACACCAAGCTGGGAGGGGTTGCAAGCACTTTGGAGGACAGGATTAGAATTCAAAATAGTCTTGACAAATTAGAGAATTGGTCTGAAATAAACAAGATGAAATTCAGTAAAGACAAGTGTACTATATTTAGCAAGGGAAAATCAAATGAACAAATACAAATTGGGAAATAACTGGCTAGGTGATAATACACCTCTACCTCGATATAATGCTGTCCTCGGGACCCAAAAAAATCTTACACATTATAGGTTATATCAAACTTGATTTGATCTGCCGGAGCGCGCAACTCTGCCCCCCTGGAGCGCTGCTTTACCGTGTTATAGCCAAATTCTTGTTATATCGGGTCATGTTATATCGGGATAGAGGTGTAGTTCAGACAAGGATCATGCGGCATTATAGTGGATCACAAATTGAATATGAATCAACAATATGATGCAGTTGTGAAAAAGTGTAATATCAGTTTGGGATGCATTAACAGGCATGTTGTATGTAAGGCATAGGAGGTAATTGTCCTACTCTACTCAGCACTGGTAAGGCCTCAGCAGAAGTGCTGTGCCCTATTCTGGGTGCCACGCTTTAGGAAAGATGTGAACAAATTGGACAGTGTCCAGAGGAGAGCAACAAAAATGATAACATGTTTAGAAAACCTGACCTAAGAGGAAAGATTAAAAAAACCTGAGCATGTTGAGTCTTGAGAAAAGAAGTCAGAGAGGAACTGATATCAGTCTGCAAATATGCTAAGGGCTGTTATAAAGAGGACAGTGATCAGTTTTTCTCCTTTTCCACTGAAGATAAAACAAGAAGCAATGGACTTAATCTGCAGCAAGGGAGATTTAGGTTAGATATTAGGAAAGTCTTTCTAACAATAAGGATAGTTAAGTTCTGGAATAGGCTTCTGTGGGAGGCTGTGGAATCCTTATCACTGGAGGTTTTTAAGAACAGGTTGGACAAACACCTGTCAGGGATGGGCTAGGTTTACTTGATCCTGCCTGAGTGTAGGGGAGTGGACTTGATGACCTCTCAAGGTCCCTTCCAGCCCTACATTTCTGTGATTCTGTGTGTTGAGGTCTAAGGCATTAATTGTGGCAGTGATGCTGAGCTTGAGTCTGATCTCATTAACCCCCATTTTAAACTCCATTGGTCTCACTGGAGATCATGCCGGATTTATGAGTGTAAGTGAGAGCAGAATCTGGCTCCTTGGGTCAATACTAGAGCTGATCAAACCTCAGAATTTCCATTCTACAAGATACTCTGGCATTCCAAAATTTATTTTCACCCCAACTCAAAACAAAAAATTGAAGTTTCCAGTTAAAAAAAAGAATCTCAGAAAAATGTAAAAACAACCTCATCAAAGTGCTTTGTTTCAAATGTATCATTTTGACTTTTAATATCATTTATGATATAACATGACTTTTATATTTATAAATTATAATATATAATAGTCCAAACAAAGCCAAAATGAGGTGCTTTGATCTTATTGCTCTTAAGCACTTTGATAATTTTTCATCAAAAATTTTGACCGAATTGACAGTTCTCATGAAACATGTTGATCTCACTGACATAGCATCAGCCGATGGAAAATTGTTTGCCACCTGGCAATCTGTTGCTGTTGTTTCTACATTTGCTTCCTGGCCTCTGCTGTGAAAAAGATAACAAGTATGTAGAGTAAAAGCAGCAAAGAATCCTGTGGCACCTTATAGACTAACAGACGTTTTGGAGCATGAGCTTTCGTGGGTGAATACCCACTTCTTCAGATACATGTGGTGGAAGTTTCCAGGGGCAGTATATATATGCTAGCAAGCAAGCTAGAGATAACAAGGTCAGTTCAATCAGGGAGGATGAGGCCCTGTTCTAGCAGTTGAGGTGTGAAAACCAAGAGAGGAGAAACCTCAACTGCTAGAACAGGGCCTCATCCTCCTTGATTGAACTGACCTCGTTATCTCTAGCTTGCTTGCTAGCATATATATACTGCCCCTGGAAATTTCCACCACATGCATCTGAAGAAGTGGGTATTCACCCACGAAAGCTCAGGCTCCAAAATGTCTGTTAGTCTATAAGGTGCCACAGGATTCTTTGCTGCTTTTACAGATCCAGACTAACAGGGCTACCCCTCTGATACTTGAAGTATGTAGAGTGTCAATGCATGGAGCCACCTAGTGGACATTAGTTATGAAGAAGCTGGGGAAAGGAGTGGCATGAGAGAGGGGTGAGAGTAATGGTGTGCATTTGATACAGATGTGAATGAGAGAAGTTCACAAGACTGTGGCCTGGTGCACACTACGCTGTTAAACCGATTTTAACAGCGTTAAATCGATTTAATGATGCACCCGTCCACACTACACTGCTCTTTATATCGATTTAAAGGGCTCTTTAAATCGATTTCTGTACTCCTACAAAACGAGAGGAGTAACGCTAAAATCGATATTACTATATCGATTTAGGGTTAGTGTGGACGCAAATCGACATTATTGGCCTCATTATTTTACAGTAGCTACCCACCGTGCACCGCTCCAGAAATCGACGCTAGCCCCGGACCACGGACGCACACCACCAAATTAATGTGCCTAATGTGGACGCACACAATCAACTTTATAATATCTGTTTTATAAAATCGGGTTAAGCTAATTCGAATTTATCCTGTAGTGTAGACGTACCCTGTGTGTCCCACGGGAGGAGCAGCAGGAAGTGTGGGGGAGGGAAATGAAGTACTGAGAGGAAAAAGAAAGTGAAGGGTGATAAAAACCAGGGGTTGGGGAAGGAAAAAAGGGGGTATGTACAAGAAAGAGAAAAGGGTGGGGAAGAGTTAAATTGTTACACATTTTTTGGTGATTTTCAAGACAGGTCCCTCACCCTGCCAAAAAATGCCCCAGCGGAGCAGCACAATGGTGCAGTACCCCCTGGAAGCTGGCACCCCTGCTTCCCCGCCCCAGGGTACAGAAGTAACTGCTGGTGCCCTATTCTGTACCCAACAGCGCCTCCTTCTGAGGAAATCCTGGGAGTGGAGTAGTTGGGAGCTTCTCCACACGGGTGCACCCGCCTCTTTCCCCCCACAGAGCTCCCTGCTGGGAGAAGCTGGCACCACACTCTCGCCATAACCTGGGTTGCTCCCCACAACCTTTGTAGGGTCTGCCCAGACTTATCCATTTCAAATCAGCAAGTGTGCTGACTTTCTGCTGTGCCAGGGAAACAAACCTGTCAGCTGCATCCCCACAGCCCCCACCTACAATCCAACCCCCTCTAAGTGCTCCCTCGCTGCCGGAGGGAGCGTCCAGAGTTCATTCCATAATTTCTCTCCCCAGCCCAGCCCTTGGGGAACCCACTTCCCAGCATTGGGCCCCCAGCTGGAGCAGTGATCACTTCTCCCCTCTGGCTCATGGTAGTGGAGGCATCAGAGGGTTAAGTTGTCAGCTCTGTAACGTTAAACAGGTGTCAAAGGTGCCTCCATATATCTCCAGATTGAAATCAAATTCTTTGCAGTATAAAAAGATAAATTACCCAGGCGATTCCCGCCTCATCCCACTCATCAGGCCAGCGCCAGACGGCAAGCAATTTTTTTTTTTAATGTGCTAACGACCTAATCAAGCAATCAAGTTGGAGAAGATTGCGGAGTGACCCCGAGCATCCATCTGCCAGCGAGACCCCGCCATTCATTTCCACTCTGCCATGTACTTCCCTGGAAAGAAAAAAAAATTCCTAAACAAATTAACACCCAATTTTCCGTGAGTCTAATTAGTTAAATGAGGAGGTGTTTGGGGTGTCCTCAGGGAAGGAGGGGCTGCCTCACAGAGAGGCGAATGGTAACTCCATGGCATTAATTAGCGCGGGTCAATGGCGCGGTTCCCTGGGGACCAGCTGCTTTAATTTCCCGTGATATTTCAGTGCCTGAGGCCCATCGATTCAAACTGAAATTAACTTATTTTTCAATCAGGCCCGGGCTGCCCCTGGGGCTGACTCTTCCTTTGCCGCCTTCTGAATAGACCTCGAGCAATTTTTCATCTAAAGCTGATGCCTCTCCACTGCGGGAAGGGAGGGAATGAGGGGAGGGTGGGGGGAGAGCGAGACAAGAGGAATGGAAATCGGAGCGAGAACACTAATAGATTTCTGTGAGTTCCCCCGCCCCCCCCTTGGTGCCACCCGAGTCTCTGCTCGCTGCCCCCTGGGTCACAGCCAGGAGATTATTCTGCCAATTTTCTGAGAAGATGAGGGGCTTTTCAAATGGGGAATTCAGGGCAAGCTGTGGCGATTGCCTTCCCCACCCCACAACCCCCCTCAGCACACACCACCCTGGGCCGGGCCAGCCCTCCCCACAGACACTGCTGCACAGGTCCCCCACCACCCTCATCTCTGTGGCTCAGCCACTCAGTAAATAATGAAAGAGAAAATCCCAGTCACCCGAGCCAAAAGCCACTAGCGAGAGACACTGCAATGAGAAATTAATTACATCCTGCAGCAAGGGATGGGACTCACAGTGAAGCTTGGCTCCTGCAAGGGTAGGGAAAAGACACAGTCTACTGGAGGGGCATGTGAGGGGAGGAAAGCAACAGCTGCTCCAGTAGAGGCAATGTATTGCCCCTCTGATGTAGACATGGTGGCCCCTGCGGGAGATGTGCACAGCCACTCAGGGGAGAGGCGGAGCTGCTCCTGAGACATCTCCATGGCCCGTAGAAGGACACTCCCCATCCTCTCCCATGAGATAGAGGGATATTGGCAGAACTGTGTGTAGAGAGTCCCACCATTGACATAGCAAGGGGACCTGAGGGACATCAGCAGAGCAGCAGGTGGAAGCTTGCCCATTTCTGGCCTGCACTGTGCCCTATCCATTCAGCAGGATTCAAGTCAGGCTGTGCTTTTGTCAGGAATAAAGGTGACTAAAGTCTCTCGCAACATCTGTACTAAGTCTCCCTTGTTTTGGCTTGTGATTCCTGAGGGGGACATATGCCCTCACACAGATATCCACAAGCACATGTTCCTGCGCGCACACAGAATCCCAGGCTAACTTAGGGGGGCAGCGACAATTCACCGGGCCTCAGTAAACTGCTCTGCTCTTTGCAGGTTTGGTTCCAGAATCGGCGGGCCAAGTGGCGGAAGCGGGAGAAGTGCTGGGGCCGGAGCAGCGTAATGGCAGAATATGGACTGTATGGCGCAATGGTACGTCACTCAATCCCGCTGCCAGAGTCTATCCTCAAATCCGCCAAGGATGGCATCATGGAGTCCTGCGCCCCTTGGCTCCTGGGTAAGAGACCAGCACCCTACCTGGGCACAGCCAGTATTCCAGGGAGTGACATGCTGAACTTGGGAAACTTAGAGTAACATTGGAAGTGTTGAGCAAGGGAGGAAATTATCCTGCACTCACACTTTCCCCATAGCCCTGAGCACAAGGACACTGCCTTTTATATTAGGGAATGACCCCTAGGGCATGGGGTCAGGCTGCCAGCCCTGGGTTCTGACTTGAGGGGCAAGGGTATCAGCCCCTTGGCCCAGGGTGGGGTAAAATATCAGTCCTTGGGTCCAGACTCATGGAGTGGGGGACTATCAGCCCTGATCCCAGGCTCCTGTGGCATGGGGTGGGGGTACCATCCCATTGACCCAGGTTCCTGTGGCATGGGTGTCAACATCCACTGTACTCAAAAGCCATAGCAGGCTGGGTTCCCTGCTATACAGCAAGAAGTTGTCTGGGTTTGACTCCTGCAGCCCTTGAGGAGTCCCCTGTGTGATCCTTTGCTGGGGGGGACGGGACTTCTTTGTGCCTGTGATGAACCAAGTGACCTCTTGAGTCCTCTTTTTGGGAGGAAGGGAGAGACTGGTATCCTCCCGTAGCTCCCTGCAGCTGAAGGCAGTCTAATTCCTGCCTGCCTTCTTCTGGTGTGTGGGGGGCTGTGTGGATGTGGAAGTAGCAGATTCCCTTTCACATTCCTGCTCTTTGCTTCCTGTTTTCTGATCTCTCAGGCTCATTCTGCCAAAAGGTTCATTTCTGGCCTCTTAGAAATGCACTGCCCTGTCCTTCTGTCTGTGTGAATTCGGGAGCAAGAGAGGTGGAAGGGTAGGCTGTGCAAGAGGGAGGAGAACAGGCAAAGGGACACCTCTCCTCAGCCCGGTGGGTGAAAGAATAGCCAGATTCCCCTCCTGCTACCTGGCTCCAGTAACAGGGTGTTGTACAAGGGCGTCCCCTGGCCAGTTATCTTGTCATTGCTAGTTGGGCACCTTCACTGTTCGTTAGCGCCAGGGAGCCCATTCTGTTTGCTTCCTCATGCCCCAGTCCTGCAGCCACACCCCTAACCTTTGAGGCAGGAAATCCCTAGCTCTTCATGATGTTTAGACTGTGCCTCCTGAAGTGGCATCATATTCGGCACATTTGTCCATGTCTCAGGACTGGCCCTTGAGCACAGGGATCTGTTCCCTCCTATCGCCCTCCTCTCCCTTAGGTGTGGCCTATCTCAGTTCTGGCCAAGTTCCATGCCTGTTGCTATAGGCCAGGTTCCTCCCTTATGTTTGGCCTGTTCAGGGCACAGAGTTGGCACAAGCTCCCCATCTCTGGTCTGTCCTGGGCTCCCCATCAGTGCTGGCCTGTCTCTAGAAGAGAACTGGCCTGAGTTCTCCCTCATGCAGGGCCCAAAGCAATGGGCTCTCTGTGTGACTGCTGTTTGAAGCAAGGGTTTCTGCTTTTCCTTAATTCTGGCCTCTCTTTATCTTTGCTGTTTTCAGTTCAAGATGGCTTTCCCATGCCCAGGCGCTTTTCTAAACCCGAATACCAACAATTCTTTTTAGGGATGCACAAAAAGTCTCTGGAGGCAGCAGCTGAGGTGGGAAGGAAACCGGAGGTGGAACGCCAGGCCCTGCCCAAGCTTGACAAGAGCAACAAGGAAGAGAGGGGCCCGGATCCCAAAACCACCATTTCCCAGGAGGAACTGAGAGAGAACAGCATTGCTGCCCTCAGGGCCAAAGCTCAGGAGCATAGCACCAAAGTCCTGGGGACCGTCCCTGGAGACCCCCCCACCCCAGCCAGGAAGCCAGAGAAAGAGGAAGAGGCAGCAGCAGAGAATGAGAGACAAATGGAGAAATCAAACTCATCACAAGAGGAGGAGAAGAAGATCTAGATGGAAAGAGATGATGGAAACCAGCTCTCAAAAGACTTGTCTCCTCTGGGGGGCTGCAGCCTCCTCTCAGACTGACAGGGCCCCTCCGACAGCCCCTGCACAGAGAGTGAGGCCCCACATGGTCTCTGTGCATTTCAGGAAGTCACAGGCTCAGGCCAAGTTCTGACTGTCAGGTGTGTCCAGAGACTTCCCCTCAGGAGCATTCCTGCCCCTCCACTCTCCCTGACCTTGAGACTATTCCTGCCACACTGCCCCCTTCTTTCTGAGGGATCAGGAATTATCACCATCTTCTTCTGAGAGGAGGCTGGGGCTAACTGAGGCTCTGGGTCCCTCTGTATCAGCCTGAGAACCAACTTTGGGTCTCTCCTGTCCTGGTCCAACATACCCAGCCTCAGAGCGAATCTCTGTCCCACCCATTCCCATGTCAGAGTGACTCTCTTCCCCTGGTCCAGTCTCCCCCACCCCAACACTGAGAGCGAGTTTATCCTCTGCTGCATTCCCACCTGCCCAGAGCAGCATGAACTCCATCTCCCTCAGAATGTGCTCCTCCCCAGTGTGTTTATGGCATCTGGCCATTGGCACCCAAGGACCTGATGTGGGTGGGGCTGCCCCGCTGCCCTCACAGGGACCATTTTACTCTTTGTCCAACTTAAAGCACTGCGGGACAAATCCATGGAAGTGTTTGCTTAAAACAGTGAGTCTATTTAAATGGTGGTTTGTATATTCCATGTGTGTCTTTCCTGACTGAGTGGTGGGGTGTCCCAAGGGCACTCTGAGACAGGGAGGGTGGTGTGCTGGGCAGCTGATTTTGGTCTCAGTTTTCCAGTAAGAAGCCAAGGGGATGGGGAAGAGCAGGCTTAACTTCCAGGAGCTGATCCCTACAACCTCAGGTACCCAAGACCCACCCCTTCCCTTTGGGGGTATCCCAAGTCCTACACCTGTCTTCCCCCTGTAGACATGCCGAAGACTCATAACCCACTCAGGTACCAGGTTCCTGCCCTCAGCCACTCTGAACACATACTGCACCTGACATCATGCCTAACAGGTATCCAGGATTTCACGGGTACCCAAGTGTTGCTCCCAGCTTCACCCTTTACAGGTAACTGAGACCTGGCTCCTCCCCTCATCGATACCTGGCACTCGGCTCCACCCTCCCCAGGCTCCGCCCCGATGCTGCACCGTACTACATAAGACTGGCCGTACTGGGTAAGACCAAAGGTCCAGCCAACCCAGTATCTTGTCTATCGACAGTGGCCAATGCCAGGTGCCCCAGAGGGAATGAACCTAACAAGTAATGATCAAGTGATCTCTCTCCTGCAGTCCATGCACTATATCATTTTAGCTGTAATCTAGGCTGCCTCAAACTGCTCCCTAGAAATGTTTGGTCAGCACATTCCGCTCCCCAGCATAAACTGCTGAGTTGAATCATATGGATTAACAACAGAGTCTTCGCTGCAAGCATGCTCTGGTTCCAGCCTGTTTCCACAAGGCTCATTCTCAGAGACTTGGCTACAGCCCCCAGAACAGCAGGGCATCCCAAGAGAGCGAGAGGCCTGCAGGCTTTGCTGAATCTCTGTGTGGAGTGGGTCAAATATTGGGGGAAAATATTCGCTGAATAAATGGTTCTATGTCTAACAACAACTTTTGCCAAATTAGGTATTTATTGAATTATACTCCAACAACTCTGTCTCTGAGTTTCAAAGGGAGCTCCAGCTGCATCCATGGATATGCAAGCATGCTCATAAATGCTCTGAGGTGTACATATGCCTCACACACAGACCCCAACATGAATACACACAGGCCCTGTCACTAACAACCAACAAAGCCCACTAGCCAGACATAATAGCTCCAAGATAACATTCCCTGCCTATCCTGGTGATGAGCCACCCTCCATGAAGGCTCTAGGACAGTGACTTACACCTGCCCTTGCTGTCCTGCTTTCAGCTGTGTGCTGCTTTTCCCCAGAGCTACTGTTTTTATTCTGTCAAAGGTTGATCCTTCCCTTCCATGCAGCCTCTGTTTGTCTTTGTCCCCAATTTGTTTTACGTGTTAGACTGTAGCCCATGGTGTGTAAATATTGTACATACAGTGAGAAAAGAATTTGGTATTGAGGTGTTTGAGGTATGGAACTGTAACAATTTCTAGTCATTCAGAACCTGTGAGTTATGTGCCATTTTCTGTAAAGATATAAACAAGAATAAAACTAAACTAAAGATAGCAACAAAATTGGAGGAATCATTGTCTTTTGGACTAAGGGGGCCTGGATGGACGGCAGAGAGAGAGAGAGAGAAATTGTGTGTGTGTGTGCGTGCACAAATAAGGGAGGAATAAATGTTGCCCCCCACATCTGTGTGAAAGTTGTTTCCTCGGGCTCTTAAGACAACCAACAGAATAAAATAAAAACATGGAGCAGCCCAAAGAATTTGCTTTGTGCCAATGGAACCTAAAAATGTTCAACTTCTGTTCACAACCCACTATTTCCAATAGGGTGCCAAATGTGGCCCAATGAATTCTCAGTTCTGAAATGCGTAGAGAGGGAGCTGCTCCCCCCCACCACCCAAGAGACTAGCACATTTCAAGCAGCACCAAATAAGGGTGACATGGCATTGGCTATGGTCACCCCTGCAGCATATTGCAGTGATAGAGGTGCTCAGGAGCCACATTTACAATTTGCTCCCCAAATGCTACAGACCAGCTTATTCTCAAAGGCCAAAATGTAAGGCAGTTATTTCCTGGGCATCATGTAGGAAGTATGGAAGCTTGGGGGCCTCCTGGGCAGGGGGCTAGTGGTGTATGTTCTAAGGCTCCATATTTCAAGATTTACTTAGCGCTGCTTCCAATACCCTGAGTGTACACACAGGCCTCACACACAGGATGTCACTTCTCACACCTCATATGCATCCCACTTCAGTCTCACAAGCATTTACACTTTGCATACACACATGGTCACACCTCACAGACACAGATTGCACACACCCACACATTTTGCACACACCTGTACTTACACACTCATACTCACCCAGGCACAGTTTTGCTTTGCAAACCCATGCACCTCACATACACCCTGCAGACATGAACACACTTTATGTACCAACACAATGCCATGTTTACACTTTGTGCACATCCATGACTTGCATGCACACGTCACACTTGTCCACACTTCACTTAAGTGTACACAGCACACTTGGTACAAATGCCATTCAATTTAATAGGATTGTATTGATATCGCAAGCTATAGGAGCATTGCCAAAGTAGCAAACATACCAGGTATCGTGTAGCGATAGCGACAGTCTGGTTTAGATGGGGCTTCACAACTGCACAAGGAACCACAAGTCCTGTTCTGCAGCATTCTCAATAAAAAGGTATGGTAACTGGTCACTACAACATATCCATAGAGTCAAGGCAGCGTCCTTCCTCCCTGGGAAAACCACTGGCCATATCTTAATTATCCTTCATTGCTCATTCACCAATGTAAAAAATACACACTGTGCATTGTCTCCTCTTTTATAAAAGAGGTTGGTGACACTTTTGACTCACTCTGGCATCCAGGACTGAACCATCCATTGATACAAAACCTTCGGTTGCTATTGGGGTTGTGGAGCAGGGGGACATCTGACACCATTAAATCCATTTACTAGGTTAGGTGTAGGGTAAAAGACAACCACATGCAAACAGAGGCCTTCAACTGAGAAAGGCGAGAGAGCGAGAGCACGTGCAGAGGGATCTGTCTCACATGTTGGCATCACAGGCCAAACTTGTCAGGCCAACAAAGTATTACTGAACTAAAATGGGAATTGCAAGTTTGGGCTTTTGCATCAGCCAACTCTTTTCAGCCACACACTTCAGTGACCTATGAGTTCTACTGGCGCAATCACTTGCCCCAGCTGTTCCAGGGTACTACTCAGATATAAAGCCACCAGTGGGGCTAGAGAACAGACACTGCACCTCAGGAGGAGGTGATGCAAAGGAGTCTTCAAACTCCCCAAGTCTGGACACCAAGCCAGTCCCTCAGTGCAACCAAGGGTAGCCTGAAACGTGCTCTAAATTTCATCAGGCTGTAGGAAAGCCCTGGCGATGAGGAGGAGAGGGACTGAAAGCTTTATTACCTAATATATGTCACTGGAACTAACTGATTTTTTAAAAAAACCCACATTAGCTGATACCCAACCACAGTGAAATGTGCCAAACTTCCACAGACTCTTACCAAATACAGAATCAGCGCCCACAAGCAAGAGGGAGAAGCTCTGTGACTGGAGACACAAATGAAGAGAGTAACAGCTAGGCAGAGAAGAGCTTGAAATAGAGACATTTTTATTCCTGTGTCCAAACTCCAAGGGTGTGAGAGACTTCCTCAAACTATCAGAAAGACTTAAAGACTTTCCATTAAATGGCAATAAAGAAAAACTGGGTAACCCTGTGTATCCAATGCACTGGCCCTGGCCCTGTCTTGGTGTGAAAAGAAAGTGATGCAGAGATGGCACCAGGCATCTACATCAGGAACTGACAAAAATGACAGTGAATTCATGGGGGACCAGTCACAGAATCATAGTTGTGTAGGACTGGAAGGGACCTCAATAGGTCATCCACTCCAGTCCTCTGCATTCAGGGCAGGATTAAGTAATAATTAGACCATCCCTGACAGGTGTTTGTCTAACCTGCTCTTAAAAAGCTCTTAAAGACAGATTCCGTAACCTCCCTAGGCAATTTATTCCAGTGCTTAATGACCCTGACAGGAAGTTTTTTCTAATGACCAACCTAAACCACCCTTGCTGCAATTTACGCCCATTGCTTCTTGTCCTAGCCTCAGAGGTTAACGAGAACAATTTTTCACCCTCCTCCTGGTAACAACCTTCAAAACTGTTATCATGTCATCCACGCGCCCCACCCCCACCCCCCATTCAGTCTGCTCTTCTCCAGACTAAAGAAACACAGTTTTAAAAATCTTTCCTCCTAGTCTTAAATCATGTTTTTTAGACAGTTAATCATTTTTGTTGCTCTTCTCTGGACTTTCTCCAATCTCTCCACATCTTTCCTGAAATATGGCACCCAGAACTGGACACAATATTCCAGCCAAGGCCTTATCAGCAAAGTACTTGCTGTGTTGTCTCCGTTTCTCATGGCAAGTGCTGGGTTCTGCCTCTGAAAAAGCAGGAAAAGCTTGTATGACGCTTTATGCCAATAATTATCATCAAGTTACACCTCACCCACAATGCACATAGCCCACTCCCCAACAAACCTCCTGTGTCTAATCTCCAGGCATTTATAGCTGTAATTCACTGGTGAGGGTATATCCCACATCCCCAACCCACAGAGGATGTGAGCCTAATACAGGCACCAGTTTAGCATTTCTGCTCTGGCATTCCCTGGTATGAGCCATGATAGTGGCTAGCATTCATCCCCCTCCCTGCTCACCTGTGTCTCCTTCCTGAGTGTCTCATCTCTGAAAGCGGGAAAGAAGGGCTGTGAATCATTCATCAGCCTAGGGCCCCTCTGCGGGGGTGGGTAACTACTGCCCCTTAAGGGAGGCTGATGATGCCAGGGAGCTGTAATGTGGTCTGGCTCTAGTATGGTTTTAACAGTGAAGTCTGACCTAGCCCAGCTGTAGTGGGGGAAAGTAGGCATCTTCTCCAGGCCTTACTGTGCAAGGAAATGGGTGGGGGGTGACACAGGAAGCCAGTTCAGGCCCCTCCAGACCTACCCCCCTTAGAATTAACCCTCAACTCTGCAAGGAAAGGCCGTGAGGAAGCATCACCAACTCTCCTCACCAGTAACCAACTGGGCCTTGCTGGAGCCAGTGACAGATGATGAGGGAAAAGCATGCGCGCATGCACGCGCACACACACACACACCTCACCAGGGGGAAAGCCTCTTCTGATTGGTTGCCTTCCCCACTTCCTCATCTTATAGGGAAGAGCAGCCAATCAGGGCTGCTGCAGGAGGCAGCCAGAGCTCTCACCCCTCCCCTCAGGCACCAAAGGATTCTTTGGGTAGGGGAGGGAGACATCATTCTCATGAGAAGTAGGGGGAGAGCCCCTGCAGCTGCCCCCCCCAGCCTGGGAGAGGAGGATGAAGAACCCCAGGTGCTGCAGGTGAGGTTGGGGGGGCAGGGAAGGGGACAAATGCTGTGGGGCTGGAGAACAGGCAGATATAGGGATTGTGGAGAGTAGAACTGATGTGGGGCTAGAGGGGCAGAATTAACTGCTGGTCAGGGGACAGGCAGATGTGGAATTGGGGGGCACTGAATTGTTCATTTAGGGGAGAAGCTGGAAGCTCTACGCTATCCAGCAGCTCGCAAAAGCTCTTGCAGAAAGAGGCCAAATCCCTTTAGCTGTTTGAGAGCACTGGCAACACTAAATTTGTCCCTCCCACACACACTGGGGATGGGCAGAGGGAGTGAGAGGAGTTAAAAAAATCAAAGATGACCCCAGAACCACAAGATAATATTTTTTTGAAAAAAAACAATTCATGATTTTCGGGTCAATCTAGTGATTTTGGGGGAATCAGTCATGATTCTTTGAACATTTACGGTTGGCAATACTGTCTGATGGGGGCTGGTTAGGAGGGTATTTCTTCTGATGGGAGGGACCCTGCAGAGGGGGACAAATGTAGTGGAAGCACAAGGGAGCAGGGCAGAGAGGGGGCTCAAGCAGAAAACTAGAGGAAAGTTTGCCTGCTCTGGACCCTTACACCTCCAAGTGGTGAAGATGGGGCTTGGTGCTGCCTAGGTTTAAGAAAGTGCCAGTGTGACTATGAGGTAGGACTGTATCTGAGTGGCTCATGTCTAGTGTGGACACACTGACCCATTTGTGCACGATTGATTGACTAGCGGACAGTGTAATTCTCACTTGTAGACAAGGCCTCATCCTGCTGCATAAGGAACAATCCTGGTGTTTTGCTTTTGTCACAGTCTCATTGGTATGTTGTATACACACAAGGAGCTGAACAATGACAATCAGTCCTTTGAGGGACTTATGCAGTGGGATTACAGCCCTAACATGTAACTCTGCCAATGGTTCTGATGCTAGGCGAGCCACTCCCCTCTCCTCCACCCCTGCTCCTTTTCTTTATGGAGGCAGCCCCTCCCTGTGGACAGACTTTCTTCCTCAGTGGTACCTGATCAGCGCTCCAGGAAAGTCAGATTCCCACTGATCAGGGAAACAAGAGCCACAAAGGATCTCACTAATGAAGACTGAAGAATTAGAGACTCATTAACCTTCTGGGCTCTACCATTGATTCCTTCAGCATGTCTGGCCTGGCACCAAGACTGGCCTGGACTTTGAGTTGCCAATTTTGGTTGGATATATTCCTGGAGGTTTCATCACAGGACATAATCGTTAATTAAAGATTAATCTGTAATTCCTCGAGACTCCAGGACAATCCTGGAGGGGCGGCAACCCTACCTGGGCTTGTCACAGCCCCTTACTGCAGGGGGATGGGGATCCCCAACATGTTCCTCCCTCCTCATTCTTGTCCCTTGCAAAGCAATTGGTTAGATACTATAAAAAAAACCAAAACCTTTGCATTAAAAATAGTTGTCTATTTAGGCCCTGAGGAAAAGAAAAACAGAAAGAAGCTGGAAGCTTTCATGTTCAGAGATAAAATCATTCCTGCCATGGGCAGGAGGCATAACTTAGATGCAATGGCATGTAGAGATTCACTCCAGTGCCACAGGGGGAGAGTACCCAGCCAGACCAATACCCCTGAGTCTACCTGAGGAAGATGGCCTGGCTTGATCCCATAACCCAGTCCAGCATGGACATGGCCTGGCCCAATGACTTGTCCCATGGGTTAGGGGGATGGGATTGGGCTGGAAGATGGCACAGCTCAATATGCCCATAGAGGTAGGTGCTGAGCCCACCATGGCACAACTCACAGGGGGAGCCAGCCTGGCTTGACACCTCTCTGTCCTGCAATGAGTTGGGGCCTGGTCTGACACAGCCTGCTCATGTGGGAGAGGACAGGCCTTGCTTAGACAGGTGCTCCCCTCGTCCCTCACGGAGGAGAAGGCCCCACCCAATATCCCTAGTCCCATGGAGGGAACTCAACCTGGCCTGACACCCATAGTTACATGAGGGGCACATTATATGACACAGAGCCCACACAGCCTGATGGCCCTTACACCACCCAATGCTGCAAGGTGGAGGTGGCCTGGTTCAATGACCCCCCCCGCCCCTCCCAGCACATAACATTCCTGTGTATGGAGATGGTCCAGCCAACTGCTCCCACATGGAGGAGAAGGCCTAGCCTGACCTATTGGTCCCATAGGTGGAAGACAGTGCAGACTGACGCCCCCTCCTACTTCCCCCCATCCTGTTAGAGGAGATGGCCTGATCTAAAGACCAGAAGGCCCACATGGGGGCTTTACCTGGTGCAAGCCCCCTACTCCCAGTCTGACATATCCGGGATCCACAGGGGGAGAAGGTCTGGCCCTACTCCACCCAGGCCTGTAAAATGGAGATATTCCAGCTCAATACTCTCCAGTCTCCCTGGGCTGACATCTCCAAGGGAAAGATGGACCTACTCACTGGCATATATGCCTATAGCAGTAGTTGGCCTGGGATGACACCCAATTCCTGCAGGGGGAAATGACCTGGCCTGACACATCTCACTCCCATGGGGCTAGATGGTGAGCCTGCCTGCCTTGATGTATACTAGTCCTGTGCATCGAGACCTAATAGCAGCACTGCCAATTTTCACAACTTCATCACCCGTAACATGAGTAACGTGAGTTTGGCCCCCTGCTGGAGCAAATCTCAGAGAAACTCCAGCCTTCACACCAATTTCAGACCACCCATCAGAAAATCCTCTCTGATTGGCTGCCTTCCCCTCTTCCCTACCTTCTGGGAAAGAACAGCCTATCAGAGCTGAATAGGGGCTGGGGCACAGGCAGATATGAGGACAAAATTAATGTGGGGGCTGGTGGAACCAAATTGGAGGTAGAGGGAAGATGCATAATTATTTGCCGGGCTGTGGGATGGGCACATGTAGGGCTTTTGAGGGGACAACAGCTTTAATTAGACTGTTCAGATTTGGGGAGAAGCTGGAAGCTCCACACCCTCAAGCAGCCACTGAGAGCTCGTGCACTGGGCGGGGGTGTGTGTGTCAAAAATCACTTTATAAATTTGGGAGATCTGGAAACACTGATGATCCCAAGTGCATCTGTGCATGCGCGTGCACGCACACACATGGAGTGGGCAAGGAGAGTTCAAAAACTGAAAACGACAAAAAATATAATCTTTTCTTTTTTAAAACTCATGATTTCTTGGGGTCAAACACATGATTTTTGAACTTTTCAGGTTGGCACTAGTGTAGGTGTCCTAATGCCCAAGACTTGTGGCCATTTTGAAAGGGAAAATCATCAGCATAGGAAAACACTAGGGGGCAAGCCAGACATGTCCCGTCAATACCTTTTGCCCCAAGGTCTGAGTTTGTGTTCCATGTGCTTTAACTCTGCCAATCCTGGAGCCAGTCCAGTGGGAAATACTCACATGCTGTGACCTGAAAAAGCCACTGGAGGTCACTCTTTTTCCAGTCAAGAATTACTGAGGCTGCAGCTGCCCCTTGCCTTCCTTCCCGGAACCACTCCCAGTCTTTCTCCTTGCCTTGCCCCAGCACAAACCTATGGAGATTATTATTATGTTCCCTCAAACCCGATCCCCTCAAGTGTGCTGGGTGCATCACAGACAATAAACCAGAGCCCTGCCCCAGTGAAAGGAGGGAACAGAAGCTCCATAAGGGAACACTCATGCTCCTTGCTAAGCTTGCACTAGGGTGACCAGATGTCCTGATTTTATAGGGACAGTCCCGATATTTGGGGCTTTTTGTTATATAGGTGCCAATTACCCCCCACGCCCAGTCTCGATTTTTCACCCTTGCTATCTGGTCACCCTAGGTTGCATCCAGCTTCTCCACCTCCCTGTCCCTGCCCCTTTAGATATAGTTGCTCAGCCAGGCCTCTCTACAGCTGCCCCTTTAGACACAGTCACTTAGCAAGGCCTGTCTACACCTGCCCCTTAGATACAGTCACTCATCCCACTCATTCTGTGCCTATCTCTTTAAGATACAATTGCTCAGCCCAGCCTCTCTGCGTCCCTCCACCTGCCCATTTAATTACACATTCACTTTCCCCTCTGACTACCTTCTTACTCCAGCTCACATGTTTCTCCAGCCTAAGGGCAGTTTTTAACTCGTGTTTGTAATTCCTGCCTGGTGCCTCAGACTCCCCTAGTTCAGGCAACCTGCATAAAGCTGCCCTCTTCCTGCAGCTCTGTTCTTACAGACTCTGACCTCTAGCCTCTTCCCCAGCTCTTCCTCCCATATCCATTTTCCCAGCACAAAAATTTGGCATTGCTGATATCAGAGGGGCTTCTGGTGCAGTGAAGTTGCAGTCCTGTTGTGTTCATGCTGCTGGGTTCTCTGCCCCCTGGGAGCCTGGATGCACCTGGAAGGAGATAGTTGGCAAGGCTTCAGCCCCTCATGGTGCTAGCAGAGACTATTTGGGGATTTAGGGCATCAGGGAAGGCCCCTTCACTGTTGTGGGGACTATGAGCTGTTGCCAATGCATTTGGTGCTGTACACACAGTCATTCCTTTGCAATCACTGGGATTCCACTGTCGTCCCAACACCCAGATTCATACCTGACTGCCATAGCTGCCTCCTCTCTTCCCTTTCATAGATTTAAGGTCAGAAGAAACAATTAAACCATCTAGTCTACCCTCCTGCATAATATGGCCAGAGAATTTCACTCACATCCAGGGCCTTGGCTGTCAGCACGTCCTTTGCAACATCTCTGAGTTCCACCATGAACACTCAAAGCTGCTCCATGTCTTGGCCTTCTCTCTCATCTGACTCCTACCATGGCCTCCTCGCTAGTCTCCCTATATCTCATCTCACTGCCCCTCTGTTGTCACTTGGACACACAAGGCTCCCTTTCAAATTTCCTTATGGGGCATTTCTGCTCTAGCACCGTCTTGGGCTCATTTCCGCCTGTTTCCCATCTTCCAGGCAAACTTCCATCCCCTTCTTCCAATCCCTGAAACCGCTTCCCTGGTCTTGCACCAAATGACCGGGCTCTACTCATTGAAACCTTTGTCTTTCTGTAAGCAGAGTCAGGATGAGCTCTACCCTGACATCTGGTGGTGAGTTATGGCAAGTGTGGAAAAGAATTTCAGAGGCTGATTGTGTTTGCATAGACACACCCACTCTGCCTAGCATAGCCCACGGCAGCCTAAAATGGTTACTTTCACAGCTGTGGGATCTCCAATTTCTTTGTTATTGGGACAGGAGGAATAAAGTGTTGTCACCATGATTAAGTAAATAAGGAACTATGAAACTGTTTTTAATAATAAAGGGTTTCACTATCAACTAAATAGCACTTGCTAGACAAGGGACATGGGTTCCAAAACCAAGTGAATTGAGGAAGGGTTTTGGTTTTATGATGTAGTAGGTGTCTGTGTGAGCTACAAGCACTAGTGCCACCTGCTGCTCTCTCTACTGTGGAATATCAGAGTTGATTTTTGATTCCCTTAAGGATCTAGATACAGGTTACTGAGCTGAACTCACTATGGGTTAATGGTGTATTAGCACTGGGGCTCCCCTGCTATGAACTGAAATCACTAGAGAGCTGGAATTGCTGAGCTGAGAGCACTGAGTACTATGCTAACTAGTGGGGGAGCCTGAAACTATACTGTGGAGCAGAGCAGCTGGCAGAGTGGAGTGGAGCAAAGCAGAGCAGTTTGTGGAGTCATTGAGTGAGTGGAGCTGAGCAGTTTGTGGGGACAGCTGGAGTGGATCATGGGACAGCTGGTGGAGCAGAGCAGCTGACAGAGCAAAGCAGCTGTGGGATGGGTGGAGTGGCCCACGAAGCAAGCAGAGCTGAGCAGTTTGTGAAGACAGCTGGAGTGGATCAGCTGGCAGAGCGGAGCAGTTTGTGAGGACGGCTGGAGGAGCAGAGTGGAGCGGCTGGTAGAGTGGTGCAGTTCGTGGAGAAGGTGGAAGCAGAATCCCAAGGAGAGGCAGGGCAGTTGGCCCCGGACCATATAAGGTGCCCCTTTCTACCCAGGCTGGGGTGGGGGGGACCTCTGCAGATAGACTCTTGAACTCTGGGGCTGCACTGACCTGGGACAGATACTTTTGGATTGTGGGACTTTTGGGACTGTGGGTGATCTTTGGGTTGCTGGACTCTAGGGACATTTGAGGTATTGGACTTTGGAGTCTTGGAGTGATTTAGGGGTTGCTGGACTCAAGAGCCCAGGGAAAAGGACATGGCCCAATTTCCTGGGGTGAGTCTTTGCTCACGGTTTGGTCTATGAACTCTAGTTGAGGTGTTTTCCCAATTTAATGCTTGTTGTTTATCTCTGTAATTAAACCTTTTCTGCTACACCGAGACTCTGTGCTTGCGAGAGGGGAAGTATTGCGTCTTCGAGGCGCCTAGGGGTGTGTGTAAGATTTTCCCAGGTCACTGGGTGGGGGCTTGAGCTGGTTTTGCATTACGTTGTAGGGAAGGGACTCCTATGTATTGAACCCAGCCCTACTGCTATCAATTCGGCCTGGCAGAAGGGTTACATTTCTATAAATCCTAGAAGCTATGTCACTCCCAGCAGTGAGAATGCCAAAAACCTGAACAAAACCATCTCAGATACAACCAGCTTTTTTCTCTCATTCTGTATCGGAATCTGGGACTTCGAGGGTAGGGACCCCTCTCTTCTGTATTGGGCTATTCTGCACACCCTTCATGTCTGTTATCCTTTCACTGTAGGCTAGATTTTGGTCCCACTATGGCCCATTTATGCTGTCCACTGGTGCAAAGGGATTGGAAACCCCTGTCTGGGGGCGTCCCCCTAGCGTAAGAGCAGCACAGAGTCCTACCCTGCTCTCAGCAGGGGTGTGTTGGGGTGCAGCTAGTGGCTAGAAGGGGGAGTGGCCAGGAGGGTTTGAGCTCTGGCTATTCTGGGCTCTGGGATAATATCTGGGCAGATATAATGCTGCTGTTAAGTGAGGGGCTGCTGTAACTTACTCCAGAAGTTATGCTTGAAGGCACTTTTGCCTAGCCTTGTCTTTGGCATTGCATCTCCAGGGAGGTGCAGATCAGAATCTGGCTGTGTTTCTTCAGTCCAACTTTAGATGAGAAGCCCCTTGGGACAAAGATCTGATTTTTACAGTCACCGGTAAAACTCTGTGCACTCTGTGACGGGGCATAAATAGCAATGACGATAAAGAGGAAGGCACGGTCCCTGCCCCCGAGTGTATATAAACAGCCCAGATCCCCTTGGGTGACCAGGTGCGATCTCAGTCAGCAAAGAGTTTTCATAGACTCATAGTAGATCCATAGTTCTGTGGTGGACTGTGGCTGAAAGACTTTGGAAGAGTATTTTTAGGAGGATTCTGACTGAGGAGAGTGAGGCCATTTGGAACACAAAGGAAGAGAAATAATTCCAGGTACAGTGGGCAGCATGAGTGGGGGAGGTACAAAGTGAGATTGGGAAAAGAATTCAAGCAGAGCAGATAGGCAGGAGCCTTGGGTGGGGCCAGATCAACCTAGCAGGCAAACTGCTCCATTCAACCTCTAAGCAAGGGCAGGTTAGTAATAGGACAAAGGGAAAGTGTAAGGTGACATAGGCCATCCTGGATCTCTCTGGCTGCTGAGAAAACAATCACCAGCCAGTTCTGGCTTCAGTGCAAGAGCAGTCGTCAGAATTCAGATTAGCATGAAGGTTATTCCAGTCAAACATTCCTACAGCCCACCCCCTTTCCTCCCTTAAAAGGCATTGAATTTCCTTTGCATGTATCCATCTGGAACAGGCGAGAGAGCGTGTCAGGAAGAGACGGGGCGCCTTGTGAGCTCTCTGCTGAGTGCAGATTTATAATCTGATGAACAGAGAGAGACCCAGCTAACACCCCACTCCTTCCCACTCAAGGCCACAGCTCCAGGGCAGAGTGAAAGCACTTAGCCTGGGTTTTGTATCTTAAGAAGAAGAGCACAGTTCTGAAGACCATTTCCTGCTTGTTGCGGAGTTGGGGATCTCTCTTGCAATCGTGGATCATGGCCTGGCTGCTTCCCAGGGCTTGCTGCCTAAAAGTCTTCTGTCAACCCTCTAGAGGACCCTTTTCTTCTGGAATAGCTAGAGCTTGGAGTGGTGGGCCCCTGACTGCATATATGCCGGAAGCTGTAGCATTCGCTGGATCAAGGGACCACCCAGGGCTGTACACGGTGTCAGTGGAGCAGGTAGATGAATTTTGGGGAGCTCTAGGGAGAAATCGACTCATGTGGATTAATCCTTTTCACTCTGTCAAAGACTGTAATCTACAGCAGGGCTGGGTGTCCTGGTTCCTGGGAGGACAACTGAATGTAGCAGGTAAGCAGGAAGCCAGACCCCCACCCCACTCCCATTTGCTGGCCTCTTGGGGAACCCATCTGGTCCTAGCATCTTCAGGATGGATCCTTTTCAGTCTCATGAACCTGTTCTTGGTAATGCACACACCGTTAACTCCTTCCGTTAGCCAGTGGCTATTGGGGAAATTCTATGGCAGAAAGAATTAGCTTTCTGTTTTTAGACACTTCCAAGAAAGTGCACTGATGTGTCTTTCCCCTGCATGTGGAAATCCTAAACTGAGAGGAATAGTCTGAGGAACAGACACCAAAGAGGGATGACAACAAGGGAAGAAAGCATGTGAGAGAGTGAGGATGTGAGTGTGAGACAGTACCTGCCTCTGACCCCCACTTTCCCTGGCGTGTTTTTTCCCAGTCTTATTCTCCTCACACCCCAGACTGGGAGTTCTCACCGATGCTACTCAATCCAACACTTTCACTTGTAGGAAAACTAGGGAGGTAGAGCTGAGCAGCACATTCTGGTAAAAGGGTTCAAATGAGGGATGGTCTCTCAGATTCAGGCACAAGCTCAGCCAGAGGATTCTTGCCAGGAATGTTCCAATTGGCTGTGTGTGGTAGGTGTGCAGGAATGTGATTGGTTGTAGGGGAGCACGTGTGTCTCATTAGCATGTGTGAATACAGCTGGATCACCATGTGCTCTAAGCCTAACTGCTCTCACAAGCTAAGCGTCATTGGGCCTGGTCAGTACCCTTTTGTGGGAGTCCTCAAAGGTGCACCCATGTGCTACTGGGGTCATCAAGTAGAAGTTAGTGCTCTTCCCTTATCAACAAGTGCCTCTTCATCGTGCTAGATAGCAGCACTGCCAACCCCAACCACTCAAAAATCATGAGTCAGGCCCCCCAAAATCATAAGATTTCAAAAATAATAAGCTTTGGTTCTTTTTTTATTTGCCTTCTGGTTTTTGAGCCTTTAGGGGTCACACTTTCAAGCTTTTATCCGGAACCATGAGGGAGAGAAATTTATTTTTTTGAAATGAAAGCTGAAAGTCTCATATAATCACAACTCCGGGAGCTAGAGCTCTACAACAGACCACATATGTAATGAGACTCCCAATAAAACTACAAGTGTTGGCAACACTGGTGCTGTCAGAGGAGCCCATTTCAGGATAAGTTTTAAACCAAGGTCTTGACCGCTTATACTTTCCAAGGAACTCTAAGTACCCCCAGAGTTCTGGCGCTATTCCATCTCAGGTGATTGCATTCTGCTTCCCTACATTCCCTCTGCAGCACTCCTCACTTCCTGTCCTAAACTGCTTTCTGGAGTGCTGCTGTCACTGTTTAATAGCTACCCCATTCCACTAAAGAGGCAGCTGCATTTCAGTGGGAGGTGAAGTGTGTTCTCTGTGGATTGCTTACCTGCAACACAGGGTTGCTGAGAAATGACTGAGTTAATATTCATGAGGCACTCAGAGAGCTGCCAAGAAGAAGTGCAGAGGGCTGTTATGGTTACTCAGGGTGTTTGGGGAAAGTTTTTGGTTAGGAATATGCAGATTGCAAGTAAGGATGAGGAGGATGGTCATGGGTGTGGTGGGGAGGAAGGTGTGGGAGTGGGATTGGGGTGATGCTTCTGATCTGATGGCTGGTGCTAGCAATGATGTGGTTTATTGGGTTGAATAACAGTCAAACTTACAATGCAGCCACCCTGATTGGTATTCAGAAAATGGAGTCACTAGCACTGGCTTTACTAAAATTGAAAATAGCTGAGCCTGTAATGACAGTCAGTCTTCTCTTTCAGTGAATTGTCTGGATCGACATGTCCACACAGCCCCAAACAAAGTGGCCCTGATCTGGGAGAAAGATGAGCCTGGGAAAGAAGTCCGGGTTACATACAGGTCAGTACTTACCTCTGTACTTGCCCCATGAAGGGGCCCTGAGCTGGAGGAATGGAGGACAGAGGACTGGTCTGGTTACTTATCTGATTAAGGAAACAGAGTCTTTTATCTCCAGCTCTGCGGGGCTCCCAGAAGGGAAGGGAAGCTAGCTCCATCTGTTCCCAGTTCAGAGAGACTTCTGGGATGGGAGAGCTTCTAACTACAAGCTGGTTTCTTTGGACAGAGAACTGCTTGAATTGACCGGCCGTCTGGGAAACACCTTAAAACGACAGGGAGTGAAAAGAGGTGACCGAGTCACCATCTACATGCCTCCATGCCCTCTGGCTGTGGCAAGCATGCTAGCCTGTGCCCGGATAGGAGCCGTACACACTGTGGTATTTGCTGGATTCAGCTCCGAGGCTCTAGCTGACAGGATCCGGGATGGTAAGCCCCTTCTTCAAACTGATAGGTGCTCTGTGCACAAATTGTCCCTGCCTCCTGTCCCCTTGGAGAACAATATCAACCCGTTAGCTTCAGTGACCAGTGGTGCTGAGGGTGTGATGGTTGTGCCCAAAGCTTCCTGGCAAACTCCTCCTGTCCTGGCATTCTTACTCCTCCAGCCACAGAGGAGAGAGTGGCCTAAGGGACCGGAGGAAATGTGTGGGCCCGGGATCACATGCTCAGGCCACCCAAGAACATTGCCACAACTCCCCACAAGCTGTAGCTACAGACAAGCCTTGCCCTGAGAGATGGTTTGGAAAATAAAAGCTGTAGGCAGGAAGTCAACTGAGGGAGATGAAGCCATTTGCACAGGGATCACTCATTCCCATGGGCGGCCTGGAGGGAAGAGGCTTAAGATGCAGCAGGGGCGGTTCAGGTTCGATATTCAGAGACACTCTCTAACCCTAAGTAGAGCTCAGGAGTGGCACAGGCTGCCAAGGGACAGTGCTGGAATGCTTCTCATCAGCGGAGCTCTTTAAGGAGAAACATTCCCTGCCCTATCAGGGATGATTAAGGAATCCTGCCATGATGATGCATGGCAGGGAGGAGAGGACTAAATATCCCAGTAGAGGGCCTGCCCTGATGGAAGGCTATTCACTAGGTCTCACTAGAAGCCTCTTCCAGCCCAGTGGATGCTGTACCTGGCTTCATCAAATTCAGCATTTTAAAAATAAGCTCCTAGAGCAGCAGGGTCTGTCGTCAGGCCAGCCCCTCTTGGCGTGAGAGCTTGAGTGCTCTGCCTCATCAGAGGGAGCAAGGGCCTGGAGTGCTGCCTCTCATCAGGTTGTATGTGACTTAATGGGACACATTAATGAGAAAGAAAGAGTTTAAAACTGCTGCTCTTATTTTAAAGAGAGGCCATGAAAACTGGAGATGGGAGGGGGAAAGAGAGAGAAAAGGGATGTGGGACAGGACAGGGTTAGATGTGTGTGTGGAGCTGGCGGAGCGGGGGGCACTAGACATCATGGTAATAATGATGGAGTGCGAGAGGGCAGAGGGGAAGCTGGGCTGAGCTAAAGGGATGATCGTGTTGCTGTTTGTTTTCTTCTCTTTTGCCCTCTTCAGCGCAGTCAGAGACAGTGATCACTGTGAACCAGGGGCTGAGGGGGGGCAAGGTTACTGAGCTGAAGCAGACAGTGGACCAGGCCGTGCGTGTGTGCCCGCTGGTGAAGCGAGTTCTGGTTTCCATGAGGACTGAGCAGAAGGTTCCCATGTCAGAACTGGATGTACCACTGGAGGAGGTGAGATGTCAGATGGAGCCACCACCAAATTTCCCCCAGGGTAGGGTATCTGCTCTAGTGAATCAGGAGAAGTGGTTGGGGTGGGTTTCCAGCCCAGCCCAAAGAACCCTGTTTGCACTTAGATGCACTGGGGCCATTATTCTGGGGTAACAGTGTCAGGATCTGAAGCTGATTGCCCAGGCCAGGAACCTTCCAAACAACAGTTTCCCTGCTCTCCAGAATGAACGAATGAGTTAAAGTGGGGAGCTCTTGGAGACGCAATAGTCTCTGTGTACCATCAGGGGCTAGGAGTACTAACCAGAGCCTGCAATAGTGTGGGCAAGACCTTGAAAACTATCTGCCCATGTGCCTCAGACCTGGCTTTAGCACTCCCTGCTATGCCAGCCCTGGGCTCCCCACACATCTTTGTCCATGCACCTCATTCCTGGCCTGCAGTACCCCTGCTGTTCCAGTCTGGGTGAGGCCCACGGCCACAATTACTGACTGCAGTCAGTGCTATACAAGGCACAGGCCGTGGGCTGTCTCTTGGTGTTTACGCTCCTAGTTAGGCACAATGCATCCAGTGCTGGCCAGACCTCAGGGGAGTGGCACTTACTCTTTCTGAAGAAGTATGTTGTCATTAGCTCCTGGGTTCAGAACAACTGCCTCCTCCATGTTTTGTACAGAGTGGAGCTCACTGTCTGTGCTCAGCAAATAACTTAATTCACCTGAGAAGGCTTCTCAGAAAAATTCTGTTACGGTCAGAAAAGTGACAGTGAACTAATGGCCTCTTTCTACTCAGCAGACCTGCTCCCTGGCTGGGTTCAGCGTTAGAGCTGCTGACTCCGTGATACACCCTTTCACTCCTGCTGGCTCCACAGAGCCTACACAGCCCTGGGAGAGGGAGGTGGAGTCTATTCTGGACAGTGCATCAGCAGAATTTTTAAGTGCGCCCTAACTGCAAATCGATATTACTGGTGGTGATGCCTGAGCCAGCTTGACCCTTAGAACCCAGGGGGAGTTTGTGGTGGCAGCATGTGGAAGAGAAACCCTCAGTTTACTTCAACACAGCACACTTGATCTGGCAACAGTGAAAAACAATGAACACTGGCCCCACTGGTGCCATTTTGATAGTCACTTTTCAGCGTAGTTCTGCATTTTAAGGAGCCAGCTGAATGAAAAGGGGGTGAGCGTTTTGGGAGTGGGAGGGAATTCAAAACTTAAGGGCAGCATAGATGAAGATGCAAAGACGAGGAGGCTAAGGAAATAGAGGACCATAGGAGGAAATGAGAGCGAAGATGTTGTTGGGGCAGCATTCTGTAGGCCTTGGGAGGGAGGAGAAGAAACTTAAACCAGATGGGGAAGGTGAAGGGAAGACACTGAAGGGCTCTGAAGAGAGGTGGGTGGCATGGCCACAGTGGCAGCACCCATTCTGGTATGTACTGGAGAGGATCAGGTAGGGAAGCCAGAGAGGCAGAGGCTGCGGCAACGAAGATGAGAACTGACCAATTAGACAAGATGTTAGCCATAGGGAAGGAGAGGAAGGGATGGACTTGATAAATGTAGACAGGAAGAAGCAACAGGATTCAAGAGCCTAAATGTGGGGAGAGGGGTTAGGATCTGGTTTGCTAGAGTGCTGTCCCGGCCTCCACAATGCTGTACCCCTGCCAGGCAGCGTTGGCCCATCACCAGGCAGCAGAAGAATAGGCACAGTGGGATTCATTTATCTGACATATACAATGCTTTCCATTCAGCTCTTCTGGGCTTAGTAAATGACTAATAAAATGTGAAGTCAGAGCAAGTGTGGAGAGCGTGGAGGGAAATCTGGGGGCTGTGAGGAGATCCTGGAGCTGAGTGAGAACCTCTCTGCTTTGTGTCATAGGAAATGATGAAAGAGGACGTATGCTGTGAGCCTGCTGTCATGGAGAGTGAAGACTTGCTGTTCCTTCTCTACACATCAGGCAGTACTGGCAAACCCAAGGGGCTGGTCCACTCCCAGGCAGGATACTTGCTCTATGCTGCCGTCACACACAAGGTAACAAGGCCTAGACACGGACACCAGGGATGTCGGGTCAAGGCATACAGGCAGCAGAACTACCAAGCTATGATGACAAGACCACGTCTCTACTACTTGAGCTAAAGCACAATCTGGGAGCTGCTAATGTTATTAGGGACCCAGCTGCTGGAGGGAAAGACGGTTGCTAGGAGTGCAGCAGGACTAAGTCCAGGCAACAGGGGGCGCCAGTGCATGTTCTAGAGCAGGTCAATTATTCCTTACTTACAGTAGCGCCCAGAGGCCCCAAGTAGACCTGGGTGCCCTGTTGTGCTGGGCACTGCTCCAGCACTCAGGAAGAGATGGTCTATGCCCCAAAGAGCTGCCAAGATGACAAGTCAGGTAGAAAGGAGGGGAGGAGCAGCAAACACCAGCAAGACACAGGTTTTATATTTACAGTCATTTATTTCTCAACATTTGTTTTCTTCCTCCTTCTGTCCTCACCACGCCCTGAGCCAATCAGTTCAGGGATGGCGTTCCACCCACAGAGAAAAGCATTGCTCAGACACCCAGCCAGTTTATTCTAAGGGATTCCAGAGAGCGAAATGGCTGGTATCTTACAGAAATAACCCAGCCTTTTCCTTCTCTGCATAAGTTCTGTTGCAGTTATGCCAGCAGTTTGCTTACAGGCCTGCAGTGAGGAACATAGGAGAGAGAGAGAGAGAGATCTTCAAGACCCCTCTCCCCTGCGTTCTGAAATTCAACTACACCTGAGCATACATGAGAGTAAAAGCTCTGCTCCTGAAGAGAGCCCCTAGAGCAGCGCTTCTCAAGCTAAATGATGTGGGGGACTGGCAATTTTTTTCCAATGTGCCAGGGACTGGTGCCATATTATTATCCTATTCGATGCTCTTATGAGGAAACTTGTCACAGACCGGCAGCCGATGGCTCGCGGACCGGCACCGGTCCGCAGACCACCACTTTGAGAAGCACTGCCCTAGAGCACTAAAGAGAAGTAGCTTTGGGAAGAGGAAGCCCCTAAAGCAGATACCAATATCCCAGATTTTATTCCAGTCATTAGCCCTCTGAAGGTATACCTACACTTGAGGGGAAAAAAACCTTATGGCAGTGAGCCTCAGACCCCGGGTGTACAGACTCAGGCTCGTGCCATGCCACAAAAACTAGCTGTGTAGAGATTCCTGCTTAGGCTGGAGCTCAGGCTCTGACACCCACCCTCTTCCCCGGGTTCAGAGCCCCAGCATGAATGTCTACACAGCTATTTCTAGTGCTGTAGCATGAGCACCATGCACCCGTTGACCTAGGCACTGAGACTCATTACCGCAGGGTTGTTGTTTTTTTTGCTGTGTAGATATGAAAGAGAGCTGGAGCCAGAGCTGCTGGGAACTCCTGTGCTGAGCCACACTGAGCCAAGGAAAGTGGGGAAAAGCCCATTGCTTGAAACAGTTCACCAAGCAAACTGCTTCCAAGTGTAACCCACACATCTCCTGTGTGTGGTGTTCTGTCCCATCTAGTGGCACCAAGACCACTTAGAGAGAGAGAGAGTGATTTATGAGTCTGCTCTACAGCCTTAGCTCATGCTGTAGACACTCATGCACTAAGTTCCAGAGCTCACAGGTTCAATCCTGCCTGCAGACCACCAGAGCCTGTTGGTGTTACACAAGAACCACCCTTCTGGCGTCTCATGAGACAAGGCCCTTTTTAAGCAGCTGAGAGTGGGCTCCTTAGCCATGGGCAACTCCCCCTAAACCTGATCCAGGGACCTTCATACCTCCACCCAGGCCCTGGTGCATCTAGTGTTCATGTGAGGTCAGATCTGGTGACTTAGGTCTGAAATGCCCTGTGTGCCTGGGAGTGGGACATGTGGAAATCAGGGAGCCAGTGATTTGACACAGAACAAAGCAACATGCTCAACCCTCACTAGACTCCTGGCTTGGCACAGTTGTCCAGCTGGCCACTGCACTCTGTATAGCTATTGCTTGGCAATACTGGGGCAGCTCACGAGACCTGAAAGCAGGGGATGTTGTCCCAGGACAGGAATGTGGTAAGCAGCCAGCACTGTCCAATTCCAACACACGGCCACTTTAGCTCCAGCTGCTCTGGAAAACATGACCAGAGCTGGAATGAATTCCTGCTCATTTTTCCCAGCTGGGTTCAGCAAGCTGCTGCTGCTGCATGAATACTCTGTTACTTTAAACAGTGACTATCACAGAGGAGAGCGAGTTTCCATTACAAACACACCGGAGCCTTCCTCACTCCTGGAAACCTCATCTGTCACAGTCGTGTCAGGGGGCCCACTTTGCAGGGAGTTGCTCAAGCATTGCCACAGCAAACCTAATGGCAGCTACAGCATGTTAGTAAGGGACGAGAGGCTTTTAAAGTATTGTTGGAAATGGCGGATCTCAGAGCAGCAGCCAAGAAACAAAGGGCTCCAAGAGACATTATACTATACTGGGAAACTTGCTTGGTGTTAAACAGAGGGGAAATGGAGCGAGGGGAGCCAGACCCAAGTAAAACAGATGTTTCACTCTCAGGGCCAGCCCTGCTATCCAGTTACTCTAGGACATTCTGTCCCTCCCCCTACTCCAGCATGGCATCCAATGAAATGAGAGGGTGTGGAAAATAGCACTGTCTGAACTCCCAGGCCCGTGACCCATGCAGAGCCAGGCTTACCTTGCAGAGTGGGAGGGACAGAGAGGTGTCTGCCTGCTAGCCCTGCAGAGCCAATGTCACAAGAAGAGAGGGGCGGGAATCTATTCTGGCTTGCAGAGCAGCAGCGCAACTATTTGTCTCAGCGCAACTATTTGTCTTTATTAGACAATGTTGTGAGGTGTAAGGAGCCCAGTTCTGTTTAGGGGAGAGTTTGAGGGCTGGCATTGGAAAGAGACTTTTTTTTTCTTCGCTGTCAAACTGAGCAAACTGGATCTGGAGTCAGCAAGAAAGAGAAGCATGAAAGCCCATAGTGGCCTTTTTAGAGCGTGACCATTCAAAGTGTAGAACTGCTCTTGGGGGGGGGGGGGCAGGGGGGACTTTACAAACCGATTACACTTGGTAGCCAATCATTTCCTTGTCTACATTTTAGATTAGCTGCTTTTCACTTTCATCGAGTGTCTTCTTGATCTTCTGAGAGGGGGGAACATAGGCACCAGCTCTACCCTCCCTAGACCAATTAGTATTTTAATACACCATTGTCACATCCCCTCTGACTCATCTCCTCTTTGAACTAAATAGTCTTGCCTCTTAGGGAAGTCTTCTAGGCCTCTGCTCATTTCTATTTCTACTCTACCTGTTTGTGGAGTGATAAGCAACACTGAACACCTCTCCAACTATGAACTTACTGTCGATTTGTCTAATGGCAGTATCCCATTAGTTCAGTTCGTTATACAGCCTAACAATTAGTTTGCACAGGAGCAGCTCTTTTCCATGAGTGGGCCCAGTCAATTTAGAATCCAGCAATGTGAAGGAGTGGTCCAAGTGGTTCATTCCAACAAGCATGCCCTTGCACTCGCCAACAGTGAATTTCATCCGATATCATGTTGCCAAGTCTACCTGTGGCAGGTCCTTCTGGAGTGCCTGACAGTCCTCAAGTGTTGACTCCAGTAATAATGGGAACTGGCTTGTCTGAATTTGCATCAGGACCCTGGCTCCTTTCCTCAGCATAGGACTAAAGCTGCTTTAGTTATTTCTTTTTCAGCAGGACCCTAACTAGAACTATGGTGCCATTGTGCTGGGTACTGCACAAATGCAGAATAGGCCAGTCCCTGCTTAAGGGCTAAACAGAAACAAGCTGTGACAGATGGGTGTAGCAGAGAGGGTGGGAAGCAGTGATGCACAACAATTTGGGCATCATGGTGGATAATCAGCTGAACAGGAGTTCCCAGAGTGACACTATGGCCAAAAGAGCTAATGGCATCCTGAGATAAACAAGGGGGTCTCAAGTAGGAGTCGAGAGGTTATTTTACCTCTGTATTTGGCACTGGTGCAACTGCTGCTGGAATAGTGTGTCCAGTTCTGAGGTTCACAATTCAAGAAGGATGTTGATACATTGGAGAAGGTTCAGAGAAAAGCCACGAGAATGATTAGAGAATTAGAAAACATGCCTTGTAGTGATAGACTCAAGGAGTTTAATCTATTTAGACTGAAGAGAAGTTGATGACAGTCTGTAAGTACTCACATGGGGAACAAATATTTGATAATGGGCTCTTCAGTTTAGCAGAGAAAAGTATAATGTGATCTGATGACTAGAAGTTGAAGCTAGACAAATTCAGAGTGGAAATAAGGTGTACATTTTTAACAGTAATTAAGCACTGGAACAATTTGCCAAGCCTGTGGTGGATTCCCCAGCAAAGGCACTGTTTAAGTCAAGATGGGATGTTCTTTCTAAAGGACCTGCTCGAGGAATTATTTGGGGGAAGTTCTATAGCCTGTGTTACACAGGAGGGCAGATGAGCTGATCACAATGGCTCCTTCTGGTCTTGGCATCTATGAAGGGGAATACGAGGCTGGCAGAGAAAGGACACTTTAGTTACAGATCTCTCCCACACAAGAGCTGTTCTGGCAACCTCTGTGGTAGGAGGGGCCCTGTCTCCAGGCTTCAGCTCTTGCTCTCTTCTTTTTTTGCACAGTATGTGTTTGATTACCATGATGGGGACGTCTTCGGCTGCGTGGCAGACATCGGTTGGATCACAGGGCACAGTTACGTGGTGTACGGCCCTCTGTGCAATGGAGGTACCACCGTCCTTTTTGAGAGCACTCCAGTGTACCCCAATCCTGGTGAGTAACAAGGAGGTTCAGAAGAGCCCTGGGCACAGAAAAGGGCAGGAGGAAGAAGTTATGGGGCTCAGGAAAGGAGTCTTCTTCAAAAATGCTCAGCAGCTGTTCTGCCAGAGCTGTAAGAAGCTATTATAAATGCATGAATGTAACCCTGCTCTGAAATCTCTGGCAAGCAGGGAAGTGATCCTTGCCACTCCATGCAGGAGAGAGAGAGGCCTGAAATTAATTCCCATCTCAGCCCACGTTCCAAAAAACTCTCCTGCCATCATGGCATGAGTTGAGTCCTTGTGTGGCGCTGAAGAACACATTGAATTCCTCTCACACCCAAGGGGAGATGATAGGGAACTGTCTTAATCATGGGTGGAGCAGTTAGGAGAAGAGCAAATCCCTCCTTCTCTGGAGTAGTCTATGTATTACATGTGTGGGAAGTCACCTCCACATGGCAGGGTCTTGAGGGGGATGCTAGCTGTGCCCTTCCCTGCCACAGAGAGAGCTGTGGAGATGGTTATGAGGAAGGGCTCTCAAGGAAGGAAAGAGCCACTCCTCCTCCTGGGTTTACCCTGAGCTAAGTTGGCCTGGCTGAGAGGGCCATGGCACTGGTACAGCAGGGATATAAAAGCAAGGAGAGTATTGGGATCAGGCTGGATGAGCCAATCCTAGAGGTAATTGGCCCAGTTTCCCATTCCAGGGCGTTACTGGGAAACAGTGGAGAGGCTACGAATTAATCAGTTCTATGGAGCACCCACAGCAATTCGCTTGCTGCTGAGATATGGGGACGAGTGGGTAAAGAGATATGACAGATCTTCCCTCAAGATCCTTGGATCAGGTTGGTACCGGGTGATGGTGACCAGACTACCACTCTCCGACTCAGTTCGGTAGTGGGCTGGATTAGAGGTATGTGTTGGGTCAGTACTTGGCAGTAAGAGAGAATACACCACCATGGAGAAGGCCTATTCATTGGCCCAGGTCCCTGATCTTGACAAAGCCAGTATGTCAGAGGAAAAGGAAAGGAGAGAAATTTTTCTGAATTGTCCCTTAAACACAATTCATCTCCATTTCCCCTTGCAGTGGGAGAACCCATCAATACAGAAGCGTGGGAGTGGTACTTCAATGTGGTTGGCGATGCGCGGTGCCCAGTAGTTGACACATGGTGGCAAACTGGTAAGAAGTAAAGACGACCCCTCGCCTCCCATTACAGGCACCTTCACAGTTCCCCAGGTGTAATACCCATCTGGGATTGTTCAGCTGGGGGCAATTATTATTTAGACATCACCATACCTGTGCATGGCACATTACAGCCAAGTGCCCAGCACAGGGAGCCTCTTGGCCCCACCACAGAACAGGCAGATAAATAAATGATAGGATTTAAAATTAGCCTGGAAAATAGATGATAGGGACCAATCCAGTGCTGGACTAGATGAGCAAGACTTTCCATCTCTAATCAACAGTCTTTTCCAGCCACCTCCAGACAGCAGAGAGCCTTGCCTACAGCAACCGCTGCATAGGCACAGAAGCAGCTGGATCCCCTCACCACCCCACAGCCATTAACCATGCAAGACTTAGGTGGAAGGTGGATTTCTTAACAGTATTCCATGGCTTTCGCTTTGACCTAATTTCATGGGTGTCACCATTACATTTACCTCAGAAACAGGAGGCATCTGTATCTCTCCCCGTCCATCCAGCCCCGGAGATGAGATTCTTCCAGGCATGGCCATGAGACCATTCTTTGGGATCAGCCCTGCCCTCCTGGATGACAAGGTAACTTACAACCATCAGTCCAGAGGTTCTCTTAGCCAACATTCCCATACTGTCCCCTCCAGCACGCAGAGGCTGGAAGTAGAGGACTTGTAAGCTGGACCCTGTCTCCCCTCCCCGCCCACCCCAGGTCATGTCCCACTCCCTATAGATTCTCCTATTTTGAGCAACTGCAGCAAGGGAGCTGGTAGCAACCCTTTGCCATTTCAGCCTGTGTTCCTGCACCATTCTCTATAGTGCCCTGTCCTGGGAGGAGCTCGGACACATGTCAGAAATTCTACAAAGGTATTTTCTGGAACAGCGGGTTCCAGCTTCTCAGTAACTGAATGGATGCCATGCTACACTTACAGCCATAGCTGTAGCTATATGCCAATGCCCAAGGAGCCTGGTACACACTAGGGGAAGCAGATCTGGACAAGGGCATAGAACAGGCTGGGTCTGGGTGAGAACTGTCTTCTGTCAGAACCAGGTGTTAAGCAGCAGAGTGAGCTGCACATCACCTCCCTGTGGGTGGTGTGAACTAGATCCTCCCGCACTATTCTCTATGTCTCTCCTGGTCAGAAGGTTGTGGTGGGGTGTGGCAGGTAAAACAAGACCCAGGACGAAGCATGGAGGTTGCCCTCAGCCTCAGTCATGACAAAGTGTATTATTTTCCAGGGAAGCATCCTAACACAGAACAATGTCTCTGGAGCCCTCTGCATCTCTCAGGCCTGGCCAGGAATGGCACGGACCATTTACAATGACCACAAGAGATTTCTGGAAACCTACTTGATGCCTTACCCAGGTACGACTTTCAGGGAAGGACAGAGAAAGATGCACAGCTGATCACATGAAGAAGGGGTTTTATGGCAAATGCACTAGACTGGCACATGGGAGATCTGGGTTAACTTCCTGGCTCCAATAGGCTCACTGAAATGCTTTGGATAAGTCACACAGTCTCTCTGTGCCTCAGTTCCCCATCTGTAAAATGGAGACAGCTCTTCTTTTCTTCCACGCTTCAGCTGTCTCATCTATTTTGAACATAAGCTCTTTGGCACAGGGACAGCTCCTTACTATGTGTATATATAGCACCTACCACAAAGGGGTCCTGATCTCAGTGAGGACCACCAATTGCATCTGTAATACAAATAATAATGTCAGCTCCTGTAGCAATGAGAGAAGGGAAGAGAAGTGTCCAGACCATGGAGGACTGCACTGTGGCATGTGTCCCAGGCTTATGGGAATGGAGCTGGTCCAGCAAGAAGCATGCACTGCAGAATTAAGGGTGGTAACAGGGAAGGCCCCTGAGCTGTAGAGAAGCCATGAGGTTGACTGGGGGTAGGGAAGTCCCTTTGCTATGAGTTTGGGGGTGGGGCACAGTATACAGGGGGATGGTGCTGATGTGGGGAGCAGTGTACCTAAGCCTTAGAGGTAATGGGACAAGGGAAGAGGGTGCAGCTAGCATTGGCTAGCTGTGAGAGACTCTCACGGTTCTGATCATCACAGGATTTTTCTTCACGGGAGATGGAGCCTATCGTTCCAGCCAAGGATATTACCAGCTGACAGGACGTCTGGATGATGTCATCAATGTTAGCGGGCACAGGCTAGGCACTGCAGAACTGGAAGATATTGTGGTAAGAGGCTTGGGCAGAAGGAAATGGTAAACACCTGATCCCTAGCTTATAAGCAAGTACGAAGAGCTGAGGTGGGGTGAGCCTCTTCAGGGAGCGGAGTAGGGGCACGGGGCTTCTGAGTAAAGAAACTGTGAAACGCTGAGTGAACATAGCACCTTGCTGTCACACTTGAGTTTTCTGCTCCAGCAGGAGGTCTTGTAGGGAATGGGGCAGGAGTTCTACCTGGAGCAGGCAGGGTAGAAGGGGAAGTTCTCTCATCTCTACCACTCCCACTCTGATTTCCAACCAACTCTAGAGCTGCCCAGCTGCGACAGTGATCACAATATGCAGCCAGGATTTCTGAAGTCTGACTAGGACTCTTCCCATCACAAGTTCTATCAAGCTAGCTACAGCTCTGAGTATGTTGCAGCTGTCCTGCTGCTTTACTGGGTAACCCCTGGCCCCTGCAAACACTTCAGATCTTCTTACCTTTCTGTCAAAGGGCCCAGCACATGGCTGCACTATGCTAAGTTCCACTTTCCTCAGCAGTATCAGACTAGATGGCAAAGTATTTAGCTCCAATATCACAACTAAGCTGTTCTAACTGCACAGGCCCCAGCTCTTTCCTTGCACTCAAGGGAAGGATACAGGTTTATCTGGAGCTCAAGCTATAGCTAGATGAATCAGAAAAGATTCAGAGCATCATGCAAATTTAGGGGATCATCTAAACCAGGGGTAGGCAATCTATGGCACATGTGCCAAAGGCAGATGCAAGCTGATTTTCAGTGGCACTCACACTGCCCTGCTCCTGGCCACCAGTCTGAAGGGCTCTGCATTTTAATTTAAAATGAAACAAACATTTTAAAAACCTTATTTACTTTACATACAATAATAGTTTAGTTATATTACAGACTTATAGAAAGAGACATTCTAAAAATATTAACATGTATTACTGGCACCTTAAATTAGAGTGAATAAATAAAGACTTGACAGACCACTTCTGAAATGTTGCCGACCCCAGATCTAAACCTTAGAGGCCCCCGTTGTTATGAGATTGGAGTCTCTCCGTGCTCTTCAGCGCAGATATGTCCCTGTAAGCAGGGACAACCCAGTGAGATCTTTTTAACAGGTTACTGGGTCCTGTTGCAGCAGGGGTGGGAGGAGCAGAATGGGCAGTTGCTACTCACAGAGGTAAGCCCAGAGCTGGAAGAGGAAGCAGGGGTGTCAGGCCTCTTCCCTACACACTACTGTGGCAGGTAAGTAGGAAGAGAGCATGGAGGCCACCTTGGAAGCTCTCCATCTCGCTCTGCCTTACAGCTGGTTGCACCATGCTAGCGTGTGGCAGGACAGGCTCCAGGGCTGCAGCCAGCCTGCCAGGACTGCTGAAGTGAAATGCAGACCTGTTTTGTTCCAGAATCAGCACAGAGCGGTGGCAGAGTCAGCAGTGATTGGCTTCCCTCATGAGATCAAAGGAGAAGGTGAGGGGCTCTGATTCCTGCTACTGCAATCTCTGTAATGGGCTTAACAGCTGCTAGGGCTAGTGGTGAGAGGAGGAGCCATTCATAGGGTGACTGCATACCTGACTTGTATGGGGCAGTGGGGACACAGGGACCACACTCAGCATCTGTCTGGTATTTCTAATACTCACCCCTGCGGTACACACAGTAAGTTTTGTGGGGCACAACAGAAAGTGGGGTGAGTCACCACAAGAGCCACATGGCTTTGGGCTGGAAGGGGGCAAGTCTCAGGTAGCTTTACACTGCAGGAGTTTGCAGCTTCAGGCAACACAGAACTCCCTCCAGCATATCTTCAGGAGGGAGGCCCCACAACCTCACTGTAGCCCTGTAGAGGAAGAGTCTCTGAGATCACTTCAGTACGAAGGTTTGGATGAGGGAGGTGTGGGTGATCTAAGATTCACTTAGGTCACAGACATACCATCTCAGCCAGCTGCAGCATGCTTAGCCCTGCACTGGACATCTCCCTGAACCATGGCTGGGTAACTCCATCTCTTCCCAGGAGCGTATGTGTTCATTGTGCTGAAGAAGGGGACTGATGTTTCTCAGGAGAAGCTGAGCAATGAACTCAAGGAGTTGGTCTCAAAGAAGATTGCAAAATATGCAAGCCCTGACTATATTCAGGTAACAGCCCACAGGCCTGTTCCTGCCCGCACTGCACCCTGTATGCCCTCAACCCTGCCTCAACGGCATGGCGGAAGCCCCTTCCCCACTGCTCCCAGCCCCAGATGATACAGGTTACGGCTGCAGCCCTTACTCTGCTCCTTTCTGCCACAGGTCACAAAGCGGCTACCCAAGACCCGTTCAGGTAAGATTATGCGCCGTGTCCTGAAGAAGATTGTAGAGAACAAGGCAGATGAGCTTGGGGACCTGACCACCTTAGATGACCACGAGGCTGTGGAGGAGATCATCGAGGGGCACAAGCGCCTCCTACAAGAGGAGCAGGGCCAGTAACCTGCTCCCCTTTTCTTCACCCTCTCCCACCCCTGTCTAATTTGGGACCTAGCCTAGAAAAAGCCAATCAACAGGCACCAGTAATTCAGTTGAGATCAGACCTTTATTTTTCACACCAGCACTGAAGATCTTGGACCTCCAAAGCAGACCGCTCCTCTGAGAAGTGACCGTGTCTGGGGGCAGTAAGAGTGAGGGTGAGGCAGGCAGAAGGGGTGAGGAAGGGGGCCCTGCTTCCTCCCTGGGAAGCGGAAGGCCCTAGTGAGAAGCCACCATACCCCTCCCTGCATCTGGATAATGAGGAAGGAGGCAGAAGGTGGAGGTTGGCTGATCCCAGATTGGAGGCTTCTCTTCAGGATGGCTCTCAGCTCCAGGATGTCCATGTAGAACACTAAGCACTCACGCTTTTCCTGTGGCTGCTCCAAACCCACTGCCGCAGCACTGTGTCTGTGTGGGAGAGCGGTGTCCATGCAGGACAGGGTCAGCTTTAGGGAAAATGGCACCCTTGCTGAATCTATATTTTGGCACCCTTTGAATTAGAGAACAGTAGCATGGGGCACAGAGATCAGGTGCCTGCCAGGCTGCATAGGGAGAAGTTTGAGCCCAGGGTCTCCCCTCACCATACACCCCTGACCATCAAGCAGGAGGGGAGGGAGTGCACAGCTACTGCCTGTGCCCACAGGAAGTGGGGACCCAGGGGCTGTCTACTGGCTCTGTAGGGGGTACCCTGCTGCCTGCAGCTCCCAGAAAGGCTGGCAGCTCAGGGCAGCACCCGCCCGGCTGGCAAGGGGCTCCAGCCCAGCTTCCACTCACCTGTGCTGTGGTAGCCCAGTCCCACCAGCTTGTGGCACTGAGACGCCACATCCTCCCCCACTCCAATGCCCTAGGCAGTTGCCCACTTCGCCCACTCATAAGGCCAGCCCTAGTGCAGGATGACAGGAGGAGGAGACTACTGTCTGGCACCAGCTCAGGGTGCGTCACATACTCCATGCTAACAGGCCCTGGATTTTAATGCAAAATGCTTCTAGTGAGGTTCAGCCTGGGGTAAAATGACACAAACTCCGTGGATTAATCCATCATGTGCTGAGCACAGCCCTGAACAGAATGAGGAGACATGAGCCCTGTCCATCCCTGCAAATCTCAGCCTCAGTTCAGATGATAGTGGTCCCTGTGGAGACTTTGGTCCTTTCTGAGCCAGCACCACACTGCAGTCAAGTGCAGGTACCACTGGCCATGCCTTTGCACAGCACCAGAGGATGCTTTCTCCTGGCACCCAGGAGTTCCCCTCCTCCATCCAAAGTTATCTCCTCTCTCAAAAGGAGCAAGAAAATAGGGCTCCTTCTGCTCCCTCCTACCACGATAGGTAGGAAGAGGGGATTGGATGCCAGGGGAATGTTTTGGGGAGAAGCCCCCTCTGGGAGGGATGGAAACCTCCACTCTCAGCAGCACCCAACAACAAACAGCTTCGACAACAGGCAGAAAGGAAAGACTCAGCCCTGGTTCCTTCAGTAAAATCCAGAAACCATCACCTCCTCCCTGAATACTTATTGGCTCCTGGTGGCTCTGCAATTCAACATCTATTAATCAGGTGTTTCTGCAGCTCCAGTCTCAAGCCTCAGTACTTTCTTCAGCATCCCTCACTCACTGGGAGCCGCCTCGCTCTCTCGGTTCTTGTTAGTTCCCATCTTCCTCTTCCAGAGAGTTTCAAAATCCAAGTGTGAAACTGCAATTCAGCAACACACAACTGAGTGCCTTGCCTTCAAAGGGGGATCCACTTCTTCCCCAGGAGCTGGCCCACGTACACCCCACTATCCCTCTCCTTCCCTGCCCACTTCTACACCATCCACCCATTGACAACATATGCCTCTGCCATTCATCTCCCTGCCCTGTTCAGTCCCAAATTCAGTCCAGGAGCTAGCAGGCCGCCCATGCTGATGGAAATAGGTCTGCCGCTCTCAGTCTCACCTTTTCCAGGCTGGTGCGATGTCCCACGCTGACTAGCGTCATCCCCAGCTGAGCGCAAGTGCGGTATAGCTCATTTTCCACCTCCTCTGTCAAAGCACTGGTGGCTTCATCCAACACTAAGAGCAAAGCAGAAAGCCCCATCAACATGGCATCATCCAAGGACTGCAACCAGTCAGGCTAGCAAGCCAGCTCGCCCGGCCAATCCCTGCTCTTTAGCCTGCTTTTCCCTATAGGTGTGGATTCTGGACTGAGCAGCTGCTGAGACCCTTGCTCACATGCTGCATGGAGCTGTCAAGGCTGAAACCTCCATGGAGGGACTCTTAGGCAAAGTACAAAAAAGATACCAGAGAAGCAGGGCAGGGACCTTTGTTCACCGCTGGTCCGCGCTCCCAAAGCTACTATCTACTGAAGGGGAAACCTGGTCTTCCCAGCAGGACTCCTACTCCAGCCAAAAGAATGCAGCTCATGTCATGTACCCCCTCCAGCACAGTCAGATGTCAGTGAGTATCACCGGGGTTTGTCTTTCCCTAAGAAACCTTCAAACACCTTATAATCTGGAGAAGTCTCCCCTATGAGAAAGCTCAAGGGCTGCCCCATTCACTCCACAAGCTGGACCTCAGTTCTGTGGCAATGTTTCTGACTTCAGTTACACACAGGTGGGCAGACTGGAAATTCTGCAGCCGTTTCACTGAAATTAAAAATGAAGGCGTTTAATGAATACTACATTCCTGGAGTCCCTGGGGTATTTTACAGACTCCACAATTTTCAGTTTTCAATATGCCAAAGATTTCTGTACAGGTGGCCAGGGTTGTGAGGAAACAAGCTGCAGGTGTTGGTGGCAGGGGATCGTGCTGGAAGCACTTCCACTCTCGATTCACTTTAGCAGAAACATCCAGCTCAACAATCAACAAGGCTGCCAGGTACATTTGGATCTTTAGGTTTCAGAATCAACATCCCAAGGTGATGAATGGGACAGATCATAGAAGTGCAGGGCTCAAGTCGTCAATTAGTCCAGCTCCCTGCACTGAAGCAGGACCAAGTCAACCTAGATAACCCAGACAGGTGTTTGTCTAATCTCTTTTTAAAAACCTCCAGTGACAGGGATTCCATAATGTCCCTTGGTAACCTGTTCCAGTGCTTAATGAGCCTTACAGTTAGTTTTTCCTGATATCAACATAAATCTCTCTTGCTACAGGTTAAGCCCATTACTTCTTGCCCTACCTTCAATGGACATGGAGAAAACTGATCACTATCCTCTCAATAACAACCCTTAACGTATTTGAAGATTTATCAGGTTCCCCCCTTCACTATTTTTTCCTCAAGACTAAACATGCCCAGTTTTTTGTACCTGTCCTCATAAGTCAGGTTGTCTAAACTGTTTCTCATTTTTGTTGCTGTCCTCTGGACTCTCCAATTTGTCCACATTTTTCTTCAAGTGTTGTGCCGAGAACTGGTCACAATACTCCAGCTGAGGCCATGCCAGTGCAAAGTAGAGTAGAAAAAATACCTCCCATGGCTCAGATATGATTCTCCTGTTAATACACCCAGAATGGAATTTGCCTTTTCTCAAATGCATCACTTTGTTGGTTCATATTCAATTTATGATTTATTATAGGTCCCAGATCCTTTGCTGCTGCTGAGCCATTTATTCTCCATTTTGTAGCTGTGCACTTGATTTTTCCCTCCTAAGCACAACACTCCCTCCCAGAGCTACTGTTTCAGGCTTCCTGCTGATACACAGACAACACTGCACTGGTTCTGAGCATGTCATGTTTTCAAGTTTATCTTCACAACCATTAGAGCGAGAAAAACAAAAGTTTAGATTCCAGAGCACAATTCCACACCAAAGGCTGGGTTGTGTGGCACTGCTGAACACCAGGGCCTCCATTATAACAGCCGCCAGCCGAGGAAGAGGAGCCTCCATGAGCTCATCCTTTGAAAAGTGACTTCTGATGTTCTTCTATGAAATGTTGCACTAAGTGGGGTTACAAGCTTCCCCGACGGAGCTTTCAGGGAGCCTTGCTGAATACGCACCCCCATGTAGAAAATTTTCTGGTAAACAACTGAGCTAAGGATGAGATCATTTTTCCCACTTGGTGTGTCTTCCCCCTCCCCCACTTAATACCACTCAATCCCTACACCCGACCTCCCCTTGGAATATAGATCACAGATACACTCGCCCTGCCAAAACGCTACATGATCATTACCAACAGCTACTGTAAATAATTCATGCACAAGCCTCTCCCTGGAGGGGAAGTGATCTAGTGGCGAGCCCAGTCACAACCTTCTCCCCAACAACTCTCTCACTGTGGGCCAGAGAACCTGATAGAGCTGAGTTACAGTATTGAGCTTTTTTGCCTCCCCCTGTACTTTGTGTACCGTGGACAATGAACAAAACATTCACTCACAAGTTACCTCCTGTACTACACACAGACACATAATAATGTACTTTCAGTGCAGATATGTAAGATTGCAAAGTCAAGCATTCAAAAGCCAGGATTAAGGTTGCCCGTGTAACCAGCACTAGAGGGTGTTGTGAAACCACTTTACCAGTGGATTTCACAGATCTTTGCTGACACCAGAGCAATGGTGAGACTCCAGAGTCTTGGGTTCCACTGCAGGTTCTGGAAGGAACACGTTCTAGAGGACACAGCCTCTTCTGCCCTTCCCCCATTGACCCCTTCTGCCTTGTCTCCTCCAACCTGTCCCATTCCTGCCTCTTACCCACCCCGGGTTCCTCATCCTACTGAGAGCACAGGAGAGACAGGCTCCGTGCTCTCAGTTCTACTGTCCAGTTCTCTCACAGCCTACAGCAGCAATTGTAGGGAAAGTCTGACTCAGCCCTGGGCTACAGCATATCCAATGCAGATCGACTCTTCTGCCAAGCTAGCTCCGAAGCTCTAGCAAGTCTTTAATGAGCAGGTGCAAGTTGCAATTTTTTGAAAGGCTTATAACTTGACTAAAATTTGGGCAGATTTTCCTGGAGGATGGCAAAAGGCACATTCCTGACACAAAGGCCATCTCCTTGCCAAACTTCAAGGCCTTGCTCCAAAGTGTGGCCCTGGAGGCCCAGGGCAGATGGACTGTGGAATCCCTTTCCCTAGAAGTGCCTGGAAAGCATGCCAGAGACTGTGGCTGGAGCCTACCCAGACTCAGGAGAGCTTGTAAGTACACAGTTCCAGGCACATGGGTCCAGACACAGCAGCCTTGTGAGCATCCAGAAGGGGAAGCCCAGCCAGGCCTGTGACACTGAGCAGACACCCAGCATAGAAGATTTCAGCCTGAATGGTTACTGTTTAGCAAAAGTTATAAACAACTGAAAACAGGGTCTTGTAATGGCAAGTATCAGGCAATCTTAATAATGGATGATGCTTTCAGCCCCTTTAAGAGGGGGAGCTCACACGCCACAACCTGTGTAGGAGTCCCAGGGAAAGTGTGTGTTTTCAGTCCATCCTTCATGAGATACCATCCCATGGCAATTCATACTCTCCTTTTGTCACTTTACTCACAAGCAGCCTGGTGCCTTTTCCTGTTCTGCCCTTGAGCCAGGAACATGCTCAATGGCCCTGTGCACCATACAGCCTCGCTCGCCTTCAAACGCCTCTTCCTCACACACTTCTTCCCATTAGCCTTCCCGTCTTCTGCAGTCCCTCTCCACCCATGGCACTGATCACAGATTTTAATATATTAAAGCTGAGGGAAAGAATTAGAGATGCCAACACAGGAGAGCATCTCTTGTGCTCTGTCTCAGTGGGACCCCTGGTTCTCCCTCACCTTTGTTCAGCCTCTTTTGCACAGTTTAGTTTAACAGACAAAAGCTCCCTACGGCAGATATTTGCCACTTTTTTGGTCCAGCAGGCACCCTGAACTATGGGACTGTATAAATATGTTCACTGGGACAGATGCACACTTCATCTAGCAGCTGGAGGGTGCACACAGGAAGTCATGACTGATGGCAAAGAGATCTGGACGGTTCCTGGCAAAGGAAAGGGGGTTTTCTAAACAGTCTCTCTGCTGGTTTATCCTTCCAGCTGCACAGAGACTCGCTCTTCTCCAGCCTGCCGTCACTCACCTGCATATCTGGGTTGGAGGTAGAAGAGCCTTGCAAATGAGAGTCTCTGCATCTCCCCTGGGGACAGGATGTCATACCTGCAGCAGAGACAAGAATCAGAACGATGGGCAATTAGCACCAACTTGCTGATGAACCGAACCCTCTGGCAATCAGTAACACCAGAGAACCATGTGAGCCACCTTCACTGTCTGCTTCACAGAGCAGTGGGCTCAGAGCAGTCTCCTGCAGAGGCACTCAGCCCCCCACATTCACATGGAGCCAGCTCCTTTCCAAGGTTGGCACCCACAGCTGTCAGATTTAGAGTTTAGGGGTGGCTCTGCAACTCCAGGGATCTGATTGCCTTGGGGCAGATGTGCCTATGTAGGACTATCAGACTCAGATGCTGGGGGCAGGGATGCAGGAACAGACTCTCAATGCTAAAATGCCATCTTTGTTCCCAAATACCATTCCCTTACCCCAGTGTGGCGGGATGCAGAGGATATTCCCCTCAGAAGTCAGGTCAGCTCTGTGTGACTGCTCCGCACTCACTTCCACTAAACAGGAGATCTACACAAACCCAGCCTCAGACACTGCCCCAGCCTTACCAGTTCCAATCCACCTGCTGGTCCAGACCCCCTGTGCGCGCCAACAAATCAGACTGCAAATGACACAGGAGAGAGACTAATGAAAATGTGAGCACGTCCCCAGCTCTGACCAACAGCCTCCCATGGCAGATACAACCCTGAATAGAATCGCTCCTAGTCCCCAATGCTGTCCTCAATAACCCCTTTCCATCTTTCTCACAAATGTGCCTCCTGATTTCACCTTCCCATGAGAACCCTTCTCTCAACCCGGTGTCACTCCTGCCCTTGATACGTTCCCACCTCCTCACTGGTGTCACCTTCCATGGCAATACTCCTCCTCTGCTGAGCCTAGTGGGAGGGTCCTGTCCAGGTTATAGAGAACACCCTGCACATGACACCCAGCACTGTGCTGCCCTGCCGGGAGACGTAGGACAGCACAGTGCCTCCAGTGACAGCACAGGCCCGTTATGCTGTTGTCAGCTCCCTTAGCAACTCACCAGCCCAGCCAGCTCCAGGAATTGCAGGATCCTCTCATCATCTGCAGACCCTAGAACACAAAAAGCATCATCAACATGTTCAGGACAACGGCACCACTAAAGCAACACCTTCGTGGGATCACCAAGGATGGGCCAACAGGGGCCCAAATCTCCCACTGCTTCCCATGAGAGTTTGTGGTTGCTTATCTTTTAATAAAGTCATTTAAAAGTTTAACTTTTGTCCGTCTGAATCACCGAAGAGCTGCAGATTTCACACTCCACCCTTCGGCCCAAGGCTAATCCTCAAGCAGCTCCTACAGGCCCACCACATGCAGGGGAGGTTAAACACCAACATCCAGGCGCAGCACCATGAACAGAACAGACTTGCCACTCTAGGCAGCAGGTTTCAGAGCTGTATCTAGAACCTGGGTCAGTGGAAAACAAGGGAGGAGAAACAGCCTGAACACAGAGCCCAAGGGTTCAGTAGTTCTGACTGTTCCCAACTGCCACAGAAACGTGCCTTAAGCAAGACTGCCTAAAAGCTCTAAACCTCATATTGCAAGCCAGGAAATCCCTGGGGTCAGAACACAGGCATCTGCAAACGGGGAGTTCTGGGAGGGGAATAAGAAGTTCCAACAAATTAAGGGACAATATCAGAGCTAAAACGAGCCAGCCAGTTGGAATCTAAAATGGACACATGAGCTGATGTGGAAGCTGAGCAGAAGGGCCACATACCTACCAAGTGCCTCTCTGAAGTGAAGTTAGCCTTTGCCACCTCGACATCAGCCAACTACAATGCACTCTACATGTGGCTACGCCTCCAGCCTATCTGGAAGCAGAATGTAGTCACCAGCTTATTGGGCATTACTTCATTCAGATAACATTACACTGGAGCTCTGCAGTCTGCACTGGCTTCCAATCAGACTCCAGTCTGGTTATAACTGACAGAATCCTACAAGGCTTGACTCCTGGCTACATCGGTCACAGGGGTGTGCTTGGGGGAGGGGAGAAGAGATACCACCCACAGCACGGCCTGACTCTGGAACACACTTCCAATGGGTCTGACAGAACCAAGATTCATTTGCCTTCAGGACATAATGCAAAAGCCAGCTATTTTCTCAGGTTCTTTGTGAGGGGGTAGGTTTATTTAGAATAGGCTCCCTAGGCAGGCTCTATACTCTGTGAAGCAGACATAAAACACAATAAAAGTTACAAGAAATGACTGTTCAGCCCACCATGGTACAGCATAAATACCTACCATCCAACACAACAAATCCAGGAGGAGGAACATCCAGTCGTGGGTTGTGTGACAAAGAGCTGTTACATTGGACAAGTAGCCCTGTGGTCTGGGTAAACTTTGGATGGGCAGTTTGCGGAGCACTTTTTTGTAAGCTTTGTTTTTGTATATTTGAGTGTTGTTTTTTTTAAAACCCACACACACACACACGATCTGCTGGGAAAGGTGCTTTCAGAAATCTAACGAAATATCTATTATTTACCATGACAACAAGACATAATTTGGTTCTGAAGGGGGCTGGTGATGAAATATTTTGGGTAACATTACAAAGAACAAAGGAGTGTCATAGGCAACTACTGCAGCACTGAGAGAGAGAGAAAATCCACAGCACCCGAGTACTTGAATCCACTGATCTTGTTCTCATGGGGGAGTTCCACTCCTAAGATACCCTTCATGGACCTACTTCTTACTGATCAGAAGGTGCAGACTCAATGTGTGACTAATTCAGAATCTAGGAGAATTGAGAAGTGTAGTAAGGGTGATTTGAGTACTTCTACTCCACACACCTGTATGGAGATCAGCAGGGAACCCTAGAAGATTCCATACATAAGTAGCAATGAACAATGATGCCGAGCACAAGAGACAAGCAACGGCCAATGCGGCTTCACAAAGGGCTGTTCACAAGAGCGAATCCTCCTCCCGGAAGTGTATGGAGAGCATGGAACTGAACTACAGACACAGATAAGGCTTTCAAGGAAACACTAAGGGCAGCAAAGGCAGAATGAGTTAGTGCTGCTAATGTATGGATCGGCAGGGAGGTGACCGGGCTAGAAACAAAATGTGCCAGTGGGGTGTACAGGACAGGTGCAGCCAGTGACCATTTAGTAGCTGCTTCATTTAATTTCCACTCACCTGAAACTGGATAAATCTTCTTCAGAGGATAAATCACCTGGTTGAACAAACCAAACACAGACCCATGTCAGAGGAAGCTGGACATGGAGTTCATCACAGCCACATGCTGTGCCCAGAACTCAGACACGAGGAGATGAGCTGTCACCTGTCCTCTCTCCTATGAGCCTTTATGCAGCCCACAATTTCCTAGCACTGGAGTTGCTTGTCCTGTCTCATCCGCTCTGAGTACAACTAGGGACTGGGACTGTCACACTTTGTGCAGCCGGCCTGTGGGACCCCTGCACCAAACTGACTCACCTGCTCTCGCAGGGTTCCATCTGTGAAGAAAGGTCTCTGTGGCAGGAACACCACCCCATGAGGGCCAAAGCAGGTCAGCATGTGGATGTTCCCTGTATAGATCCAAGAGAGAATCACACCAATTCACAAGCTCACCTTCTAGCCCTTTCCCGGTGCACAGGCCTGCATTAGTGAGATGCAAGCACTAGGTAATGATCACAGTTCCACATATCAAAGGTCAGGTGCTCAGCAGAGTACACTGATGAGAAGTTCACACCACAGCATACGGGAAAGGGGACAGCTCGAATGCACCAGTGACAGCACTCACACTCACAAGTGCCAGAGGCCCCAACTTCCCACAAGTGGCGCAAGTTCCACCCACCAACCTCTCTGGGGCAGCACCAGCTCCTGCCCTCTGTTTAGTTGGATGAGGTTTTGGAGGAGTCACCATCCTTACCCCGTGTGCAATCCCAGAGGCCACCAAGGACCCTCAGGAGTGATGTCTTCCCTGTGCCAGTGTTCCCCACAATCAGCAGATTATTCCCTTGGGAAATCCGTAGGTCCAGGTCCTTGATGAGCAGCTTGTCCGAGGATGGAGCTGAGAGAGAGACTCGCTCCAGGAGGAAGGCTGTATCCCCCAGCACAGTCTGCTCTCCAGGACCACTGGAACCCAGAAACCAAGGTAGAGAGAGAAGAAAAGACCAAGGGTAAGTGACTGAGCCTTGAGGTGGTGAGGAGCAGATGGCTTTCAAATGACTTATGCCTTCCCTAATGTCATATTTAGGGCCTAGATATCATGGCGACTGGTGCCTACTGACAAACTCAACAGATTCCAGCCTTCGGAGCTAGAAAGCACCAGTCACTGGGGTACCAAGGTGTCATTTATACCAGCTATGCCATAAGGAGCTGCACTCTGAGCTCAGCTAGCAACAATCCTGACGCGTGAGGCGAATCCATCCATCTCCTCAGCAACCTGCTCTGGCCCAGGAACCCAGCAGGAAGGAATCCGGGAGCACAGAGGCAGCAGAAATAGCAGGAATAGAAGTTACTGTGCTGGCCAGAGGCATCTGACAGAGGCCCAGGCCAGGATTTTCAGACTTTGGGGACTGCAGTCCTCATCCGGGAAAGGCAGGACACTTTGATTCAGGCCTGCTTTAGACTTCTAGGTTTGGAAAGGCTGACCCATGCCCTTGAACATACTGGTACTAATCCCACAAATGGAAGGAACACATTCAAAAGCGTAGAAACACCCCCAAATGCAGGGGCTGTCCATGTCCGACAGGATGTGATGACCTGGGACAGTAGCAAGAAGGAAAATGCTGAAGGAGAGCCCCATAGTGAGGAACTGCAGGAAGCCTGAAATTGGCCACAGCCCTGGAGAACACATTATCAGGAACGATCCAATTGGTTGCTGGGGTCGGAGCAGACTAGATAGAGCTTCTCTCTCTCTAGAGACATTTACTATTTTCACTATGGTCGTGCCCTGAAATCCTAGTTGGGATCAGTACCCCACTGTACTGGGTGCTACATGTACATGCACATGAAGACATGCGCCCTGCCCCAAACAGCTTATCAACTAATTTGAAACAAGATGCAACAGGTAAGCGTGACAGTTGGCGGGGAGAGGAGGCAGCTAGTAACAGACCACATGACTACGAATACATTGGCAGACTCAACTTGCTGGCCTCAAAGGGCTTTTTCACAAACACCCGGCTACCAACTCCCGCCTCTTATTGAGCTGGTTCATTTCCAAGGCTACAGATTCCTTGATTTTCCAGTGATATGAACATACTTCCCTGCCTCAGGGAGATTTTAGGGACATGCCCAATGGTCGTTTAATCTGTGCCTATTCCTCAGGCACACCGGATGCAGACCTCTGCCTCTCCTTATAGCACCCCTGTGGGAATTCAAGGGAGAAGGACCCGATGCTGCAGTGTTTGGAGGAAACCCTATTTTACAATCCCAGAGGCACATCCAAAATGCCTGATGAACATGAGAGTTTTTCTGACAGCCTGGAAACCCAGCTGCAGACAGTAAGTTACCATCCCAAGCTCAGGTTGCCCGCAGATACTCACTGGTCAAAGTCCCAGTTGGTTTTGGCTTCTGATTCACAATCACGGTGTTTCCTGGAGAGAGATAGCAGCGTCTCCTGCAGCTCCCCAATTCTGTAAGACAGAGTGGGTAGCAGGAGGGACAGACATGACTCTGCAGCCCTCTCCCCATATTCCAGCTCCTGTCCTCACTGGGCTTCTTAACAGATTGTATTTAATGCAACGTGCTCAGTGCTGTACAGGACGTAGAGCAAGTCCTGTCCTACAGAGCTGCCAGGCTGAACCACTAACATGACGTCCACTACTGGGGGAATGGAAGGAGGTTAAAAAAAGAGTTCTCTTTTGTTTTTTAATTACCCAGAGTTCCTAAGCAGTGGGCATGATGGGGAGCTTTAGGAGGGATGCTGGGAAGGAGATGCAGTCAGTTCAGTGCCTTCCATTGCAAGCTACTCACTGGACTAGAAAGCACATGGACACTAGCGGGCTGCGACTAAGACATATTTTAAAGGAAGAGCTACCCTTCCATTCAGCTTCTCGCCTCCTCAGTGGCCTCTGCTGGCAAGGGGATTCCAGTCATAGGCAATCAGCACCCAGCCTCTGGAGAGAAGTGCTCCCTGACAACCTCGGTTCCAAATGGGCCCACGGCAGTGACCTTTGAGTGTGAGTTCTCTGGGGCAAGGGCAGTCTTGCACTAGATGTATGGACGGACCATGCCTAGCACCATCTGGGTTTGGGTCTGCGGATGCTATCTTCATACTAAGAATGACACCTCCTACAAGCTAACCCCACATTAGCAATCACCCCTTTCCAAGGAGTCCTGCCTAGGGTACAAGCTTCCCCACTTCTGCCAGAGCTGCAGACTGGGACATTCCCAGAAGCCTTGCACTCGGGCACCAAGAAGGTTCCCTCTCCTGGAGACAGGACTAAGGGAGGGCAACTCTCACCTGTGGGCATAGCCAGCCACGTCAGACAAGGTGGCGGAGAGATCGATGAGCTGGCTGAAGCAGCTGATGAGGTAAATAGAGACAAAGGCATTCTGCCGGAAAAAGTCACATGAGAAGAGTTAGCACAGAGACGGGGCTGCAGCACCCAGAGCTGAGGCGGCTGTGCCTGCCCTCGCAGCCAGCAAGCTAGTGGCAATAGGATACCATATTCTCAGCTAGGGGCAGCCATCACAGTTGGGCATGTGCAGCCACTCAGACTCTAGGAGAGTGGTGACCCAAAGAGAGACGAACAACAGAGAAAGCAGCACCAGACAAGAGACTTAACAGGGCTCACCTGCACCAGCCTGTAGACTGACCCAGGGGAGATCCCTCCCAGTGTCTGCCAGGAGCTGTCCTTTCTCACTCCCTGCAGCCATTGAGCGAACTGCCTCCCATAAGGCCATCCCTGAAGGGAACACGATCAGCCCATTGCAAACCCAAAAACTGGCCGGGGGCCTGGTGGTAGGACTCGGCGAGGAGAGGGCACTAGGTCTCATTCCCCACAGGAATCCCCACTGGCCTGAACACTCCCTAGAGCCCTGGACACGTGCATCACACTGATGCCGTAGGAATCTCAGAGTGTAGGGAGCTCCTCTCAGTACTCCAAGGGTTAAAACCTCTAACAGCTTTAAGCGAAAGAGGAACAATCAGAAGAACCAAAAGGAATTCTGAACAAACAGGCTGCAGCTGGTAGGTTAGCACATCCATGAGTCCTGCCAAGCTGCACTGTGACTCCTGCCAGCACTGCGGTCAGTGTCCTCTTCCTGGTGTCACACTGACCACTTCCTCCCCACCCTGCACTGGAAGTGGTCTGCTACCCTCAGATTCATGTCTCTGCTACACAGCCTGGAATGCTAAGCTGGCTGCTTTTAGATCTGCATTACCAGTCTCAGACGGTTTTTGTTCAGCTGGGAACCAGTAAGATTTGGAGGCCCCTCCCTAGGGGCCTAGTGAGGCAACAAAAGCAGGAGAGAGATCAGCCTTCTAGACAGAGCAGTTCCATGCAGACAGGGACTTTTGGAGCCAAGAATCTGGTTTCAGTCAGCAGAAGCAGTGGGCTTGGCAGTGCTTCATGGGCCCACCCCTGCTCCGATGCCTCGTGCTGTCTCATCAGTATATAACCTTTCATTTAAAACAGGAGGGCCTGATCCTGCAAATGCCTGCGTGTGTGATTAGCTTTCCATATGTGAGTGCAGCGAGTCAATCACAGACCTAAGACTTTGCAGGCACAGAACCTATGTTTCTAGCCCTTATGTTGACAAAGAATGTCCTGAATGTGACCCAGTGAAGTCAGCCACCCCTACCAAGTCACGCCCTCAACCTCAACCTCCAGCACCGCGTCTCGCAGCGCACTCCTCGCTCTGCTCTCAATACCAGATACCCCTTCTGCTGGAGCCCAGCCTTGCACAGCACATGGCTCTCTCTGGACTTAACACCAGACCCTCAGGATTGAGTCAGCCTGTGTGCTATGTCACATCCCCTGGCCTAGTGTCCTGCAGGGTGCAAGGGGAAGAAACGCAGCACATGGAAAACGTTCCTCTAGGAGATGGTGCTGAACTCACCTTGCTGACCAGAGCGCTCAGCTGTGCTGGATCCAGGTCCCCATAGACACCACTAAAGATGGGAACGGCAATCACCACGTAACTCAGAATGCTGCCCAGATAGTCAAAGGTGTTGATCCCAACTGGATATAAACACATTGGCAAGAGTTAATGAGCAGGGAGCACCCTCTGTCCCAGGCAAACCCAAGTCCAATTTCTGAGGCCAAACAGAACTAGTCCCACCCTCCCATTCACACGCCTCACACTGCACCTCGGGTGTCAAGGCAAAAGACAGCAAAAGACCCACATCGCAGGGATGAAACCACTTGGCATGAAGCTCTCCCAGCCAGGGCACCAAAGTGGAGAAAGCCATCCAGATACCACCACCCACGTAGCTAGAATACCTTAGATAGGGCAAAATCCACCCAGCCTACTTGTTTCCAAATGCCAGAGCCCCTGCTGCCTCTTAGAAACGTGGGGAAGCAAAGTGGCCAGCCAAGCCAGGACGCAGGAAGGAATATCCGGGGGATCTGGCTGGGGCAGGAAGCCTACATCACTGACCTTCCTAAGGAACACAGGAAAGGCAGAAACGCTCAAGTGTTCAGAATTCCCACATACACCACTCCACTGTTTGCAAAGCGTGAGATTCTACCCTGAAGGCAAGGCACTCACTTGCCCTCGATCCTAAGTACTAAGGGACTAGCTCAGGCAGAGCTGGAATCAGGATCACAGTCAAGATTTCTGGGCAGCACCAGGACAAGAGGGACATGCTTTACACAGACGATCTCAGAGCAGCTCCCGTTCATTCCCACCAACCCTTCTCCCTTCCAAGAGCCCAGTTTCCCAGACGCTCTTAGTGTGGATGACCGAAATCCCAAGTGCTGCTGCCACCTGTTCCCCTCAGAGTCTGGATTCCGGCAGAACCGGTTTCCTGATTTGGTCCTCTGGCTTTGCCAGTGTCCCCCGCAAGGCATCAGTGTGACACCCAATGTCATTCTCTCCTGAGTTCTCCTCTAGGAAAGCTATGGCCCCGCAACAAACCCTGAGGTGCCAGTACACCAATAGGTATGGCCTCCTGAAGCCAGGAGCAGTGGAGGAGTAGCCAACACTCCTATATGTCCCTGGGGACGCACTCCCCAGGCCTGATGATTACCCTGATGAAGCTGCCACATGCTCCCTGCAAATCAAGGAAATTCTTCACTTACTGTAGAGCCACAGTTCTTTGCCCATCAGCTCCCTCTGTGTCTGCAGGAGGCTCTGCAACCGGCGGTCAGTTCTCATGTGCTCTACCTGCCCAGCTCTGCAAAACAAGACAGTAGCATGCCATGGATCTACCAAAGCCATCACATACTGGGTGCACTGCAGAGATGAAAGCATTGCAGGACTATTGTAGCTATCTGGATCATGCCCATCACTATAGTATCTGGGCAATGTTATTGTGGTGGCCAGGCACTCAACACCCAGGTGCCTGGTGAATGTGCCTCTGAAGAGCTTCGTGGCTAAGGCAGGTGGCCCCGAGAAAGAATCTGCCAGAGCACCTTGGTATTCCTATTAGACATACAGGCCAAAAGAGGCAAGTGATGACCGCAAGGCCCAATACCGGACTAGGGTGCCTGCAGTGCTACTTCATGCACCTGAACAAAGAGCATTCTGGAACGGATAGACAAAACACTGCAGTGTTCCTGGAGCCAGAAAGGGAAGCATGAGGCGAGCTGAGGAGGTGACATCTAGCCACCAAGATGCCCAGGCCTTACTTTGGCCACTGCTCTACAACTGTTACCATGCTGGAGCAGCAATGGACTGATTACTGGTCTCTTGTGGGTCACTTTGGCTCAGGTCTTCAACATCCTGAGAAGCCAAACCATGAAGTACTTTGCACAGCTAATCCAGGTGAATCTATGCCTATTGCATTCATGTCCCTGGAGCTGTCTGACTAAGACTGGATTTCAAGCCTGGAAGGGGGCTCCTCTTCCACCCCAGCTTTACTAGGTGCCGATATAGTCGCAGTCATTGCTGACTCTTAGATCCACACCACTCTGACTGCACACTCGGGGCCTAGCTCCTTGCACCAGAAAGGTCCATTTACACACCAAACCACCTGGGCTGAGGCCTGCAACAGCTACTTCCACTCATTCATAATGTTTACAGCGCCCTCAGGTGGTGAAAAGCAGAAAAAGATAAAATGTTTAGTCCTCAAACACAGGCTGTGTCCACGCTGAATTTCTACCAACTCTAGCCCCAGCGGAGCAGCACAGGGGGCTAACCCCGGTGGAGCTGCCAGTGTAGGTCTAGTGCAGGTGCTTTTAACACCATATTGTTCAACTTGGCTCACAGCACATCTAGATGATACAGCAGTGAAGATACATGTCTCTAGCTCTCATTGTTAGCACCACATGGTCACAGCACTGGGCTAGACCGATGGAGGGAGAACCACTAAAGGTGCTCAACCAAATCAGGCCAGTGAGCCACATACACAATGGAGAAAGGGAGGGCTGGAGAATGGGGCAGCCCCTGTTGTCCCCCAGTGACAAGATCCCATAGTGTTAAGGCTAGAAGGTGAGGGGAACATTGACCTTCATAGCCCGCAGCCAGGCACTCCACTCTAGACCTTATCAAGCGGGAGCCCACAGACATCAGGGTTCTAGCCAGCTGGATGCAACACCTTTAGTAATGATCTGGTTCAGGCAGGTAAAGAGCATATTGGTAACATTCACAAGAGGTACAATGCTGGGAGGCACTGCAAACACCATACAGCACTGGGCAGGTCCCACCTGGGATGGCATGCTCAGTTCTGGGCACCTCAGTAGCAGCAAACATTGACAGAGTGGATGCAGTTCGGAGAAGAGCAACAAGGTGACCAGAGGGACTGAGCTAGGAGGAGAGAGAAAGAACTAAAGTCTGTCTAGCTGGACTGACAACAAAGGGGAAACAGGAGAGAGTAGCGGGATCAAATTAGGAAAAGGGAACATTAGAACAGATATCAGGAGAGGATCTTAACAGGATAGGATGAGGCCCTTGAACAGTCTTCCAGAGCAGTAGAAGAGGCCCCCGTCTGATGCACCAGAAAATGGTCTGTAGGCCATAGAATAATCCTAAACTGGACCCTGAAGAAGGGGGAGAGGGGAAAGGGTTGTTCCTCTCCAACTCCTAGGATTTTAATGCACTTGAGTTATATGTTGACCACTGACGGCAGGGTGCTGTGCAGAATCCAAAGGAAGGCACTGTACCACAATTACAGGTCTAGGAAACTCTCCTACAGGCACTTTTTCTTAAAGGAACCATAGGACCCAGCACAGGCCCTGTACTTGGATCATAGCAGAGCAGCAAGTTAGAGACTTGGTACCAGACACGGGGGCAAGGACAAGGGCCCTTAAACAAACAGGACGGGACAAGGCAGTGCAAGCAATAGGCTAGGTCCCTTCCCTTACTGTTCTGGAATGTGTGAACTGAGCAGGTACTCTAGGAGCTGGAAGGATCCATGAGAAGAGATGAGAAGAAACAGGTTAATCCATCATTTACCTGTAGAAAGCAGCTGGCTCGGCATTTACACGAATCTGCATGTGCTTGAACCTGCACAACACAAACCAAAACATGAGACACGATCACCCCACGGATTACACACTGAACACCCCTGCAGCAGAAAAATCCATCCCTGCTCCTGCCATCATGCTGAGCGACCTGACAGATTCTTAGCCCAGAAATGGGCCTGAACACAGGGCCAGAGGCCTTGAGCAAGGTTCAGAAGGGCACTACACTGCCCTGTACATAGGTACCATCAGTGCAGGTCAGTTTAGTGGTCTAGTTTGGTCTCCTCCCTTCTGCACCAATCACACTGGACCACTGGCATCCCACTTGCTGGGACAGTCCAGTATCCCATAGTTTGTTTACTAGCCCAGTATCTCTGATACACTGGATCAGATCAATGAGCCCATCTAATCCAGCATCCCCATGCTGCACCGTATCACACCAATAGGCACATCTGCTCTGCTGTCCACACCTCTGATAATGATGGATGCTGGATGCTTCAGAGGAAGCTGTCAAACCCTTACAATGCACCTGGTCATTGACCAATACCTTTCCAGTTTATGCACTGAAGTATAAGGAGAGATTTAGAAGACCTAAGGTGTGTGTGGGGATTTCAGGCACATCATGAAGGTAAGTGCATGTGCATGGTGGGAGGAACAGGAATGCCTCAAGTCTCAGCCACCATTCTTGGTGAATGTGGATCAAGATCCAACTTAACAGAAGCTCTGTGCTTCCTCTACTCCACAGCACCTCACTGCAATTAGCAGCAGCAGCAAGGGATCAGTGGAAAACACTGATGGCTGGACCAACGGAGACCCAGGGGCGCTGTCTCACCAGGTCACACTCTAGTGGCAGGGTTGGGTGGGGCGTAGCACGTTGATCCCAGATGGGTCTCTCTGAGGCTGGGTTCAGTGGGCTCAGAGGAGCTGAGCAGGCTGACTTGCTTAGTCAGAGGAGTGGGGAGGAGATTAGCCACATATGGGTCAAACACTGAGTGGACTGGACTGGGGGCTGAGCAGGCTGGCATTAAGCAGAGCAATTCCAGAAAGGGTCAGTGACAGCAAGACTCCCACCACTCACCTGAAATCCCCCTCCAGCTTCTCCTGATGCACCAGTTTCGACACAATGGGACTCATCAGCACCTTGTTAACAACTGTCCCAATGACAAAATACCCAAAGATACTTACTGGGCCCAGCCAGCCGGTGCTAAAGGGGAAGATGGAGAGAGGTTAGCGAGCAAACCCAGGAATGGCCACACACCAGACTGGGAGGGTAGTCTCAGCAACACTCACCCCACTATTACACATGAACCCCAGTACCCTGGGACTAGGAACTCTACCCACCCCGCATACAGTCAGAGTCATTCCCACCAAATCAGTGCCAGGAATCCCACACCGCGTGCTAGTGCCAGGATTCAAATTCCCAGCCACTAAATTCTGAGAACCGTAGCACTCCCGAGAACGGTATGAAAGCAGCGCTGAGAGGTGCAGTACTCCAATGGGAAGGTGCAAAGATCCTACCTGTGAAAGCACTGATAGGTGTAGTAGCCCAGTGTAAAAGGAGAGATGATGAGTTTACTGGCCATGGAGCTTAGCTGTCTGCAGAACCTCTCCACATCTTGACTGATTCGCTGGTCTCTGCTCGACATAAAACAACACTGACTGTTAAAGCCAAGTATGAAAGCAAGAACAAATCAGAACAAGAGATAATAAAGCCCTGTCAGGACGCACCTAGTTTCTTCCCCCACCGCTACCACCCCACACCCTGGGAAGGGCTGTTCCATTTTCTATTCTCAGGGCTTTGTCCAATCCAGTTTTTGAGGAAGCAAGTAATGGGGCTTCCCTCACTTCCCTTGCAAAACCGTTCCACAACCTGACAGGACTTATTAAGATGCCATTAATAACACCCAGACACAATGTTCTTTCTCCATCCTTGGTGCTCACAACCCTGCCCCTACTTAGCCATCTCTTGGAGCCCCATGTGCACTACAAAACCACCAAGTCACTTCCAGACCTCTTAGCCTGATTACACACATCATTTAACAACACAGTTAGGGGCCCTATCCACGCTGCCAAAGGCTGATCCTGCTGCAATCAGCTGCTTGACCGGATTATGTTTAAGGCGTAGGCTGGCCCCTTATTCAAGCTACACATATTTTTCAAAACTTTCTCCATAAATCAATCCCTCACTTTCACTGCTCTCCTTTGAACTCCTTCCAATTTGTCAATATCTGGCTGGGAAGGAGGTGCCCTGAACCAACACATTACAGGAGGCACAGCTTCCCCAGAGCCAGGGAGAGAGAGACTCTCCCTCCTTAACTCTGTGACATGTTCCCTCTGAAACCCCAAAACAGCACCAGCTTTTTGTTTTTATGCTGCCCCATCATACACTGATCTTAGTGCTGCTGCTGCTGTCCTCCCTCCTCACAAGTGTTTGTGACCATCTCTCATCCAGTTACATTTTAACTAGACTGGAAACCGGGGGCAGGAATGTTGTTTTTCCTTTGTCTGTTAAGCAACATTTATGGCTCCATATAAGTAATATTAATTGAGATACCCTGCTAGAACCCTGAGCTGTCTGGATGTGTTACCCTGATGGTGCCCATCTACTTATTCCCTGCAGCGCAGAGGGGAGCGAGAGAAAAAGAAAGAAAGAAAGGTAGTCCCCAGTTGGACTACAGGGTGTGGGCTAACAAGACACCACCTCACCATTACTGCTTAGCCTCTAACCTCCTGGGGCAGGGGAAGATCCCTGAGGAAAACCCGTCAGACACATTTACGTCCTGGAGTATTTTTAATTATGAGCCATAGCAGAACACGTTTGTTTGGGGGCGGGGAATGAAAAGTATTCCATAGCGATACAATAAAATCATTCTGCCACAGAATTTAGGACTTGCTGCCATACAATTTGGTCCCATGTTGCTGAGGAACCAAGGGGGCCCTGATTATATAGCGCACATCCCAAGGTTAAAAGCAAACATTTGACTAAGATAAGGCCTTGGCTACACTCACACTTTACAGCGCTGCAACTAGGGTGTGAAAAAACACCCCCCTGAGCGCTGCAAGATACAGCGCTGTAAAGCGTCAGGGTAATCAGGGCAGCAGCGCTGGGAGCGCGGCTCCCAGCGCTGCACGCTACACCCGTAAGGGATGTGGTTTACATGCAGCGCTGGGAGAGCTCTCTCCCAGCGCTGCCGCTCTGACTACACTCACACTTAAATTCCAAATGTAGCCATACCCTCAGTCTGGTAAGGGCCCTCTCTGTTCCTTCCCTGGAACAGCTGGATGTGCGCGAGTTTTTGGTTTTGATCCATGCATGCTCTGCACAAGCTGCCTATCACACTGAGACATCCAGGTGTCTTGACCTTAGGCACAACTTTCTAAACCTGTTTCTGCATGTTTGGTCTCTAGTGCAAAGTTTTGTCAGCAACAAACATTTCTTGAGGTTGGCGGCAGCTTCAGTCATGGCTTGAGAATCATAGTTGTGCCACTCCTGTATCTCCATCCCACACAGATGTGGTGCTAAATCACTTTTATTACAGAATGATCATGATCCTCTTAGTTGAGAGGACTAAATTACCTGAAGTCATCTCCATTAACAAGAGTTATGGTCCCCATTAAGCAATCATTTCCTGTAACTATCTCTGGGCTCAGCTCAATTCCCTGGGAGGTGTCACCAGAAAGAGAAGTGAATTGTACCACTAGTTATCCAAGTCTGAAGTACCCATTCCTCAGCCTGTAGGCAGGGCTGTGTATAATGCCATTATGCAGCCATCTAACGTGCTACAGAACTAATTTCTTTTTTTTTATTTTGCCACAAATATTTAGTTCAGAATCTGAACAAAAAAAAACATGCATATAGCCCCTCTTCTTTCCGTGATACAAGTGCAACTAACACGGTGACTACAAAAATCTATAGGCAGCCTGAAACAATAGCTCTAGGAGGGGTGACAGCTAAATGGAGGGACCTCTCAAAAGCCTAAGGCTGTCGATTCAAATAGCAACATTAACTATTTAGCTGCTCATCATTTTATCAGGATCATCCAGCTAATATACGCCTCCTGTCCTTGCTTGTTGATGCAGTGGCAAATATTGCAGTGAGGTGTAATGGAGAAGCCAGTTGTCAAAGTTTGCTGGGATGAACTATGAGGAATTCAACTCTCCACCCACTACTCCCAAGTTCAAAGTCACCTCTGACCCTGCCCAAAAAGGGTTGGGAAAGAGAAGATATACCCCCCTTCTCGAGTTCTAAAGGCCTCTACTGCAAGAAACAAAGCCAATTCCCAAGCCTTTCCTGGGAGTCAAAAGCCCCGGCTGACCCCTGCCTGGCTGTCAAAGCCTTTTAGAAAAACACATGATTCCAATTAAAAATTCTGGGTCCGTTTAAAATAAAAAAAAAACAAAGATGCCTGTCCCAACTGGACTGGGGAGAGAGGGGAAGAGGGCGGAGGGGAACCAGCTGTATGGTTCCAAAGTCCCTGCCACAGGATAACACCTTGCACAGCACATGGGTCTTGTTTATAACCCATACCACTGTGCAAATAACTAGTCTCATTATTTTAAGCCTCAAGTGGGCAGATTTTCCTTGCTCCATATTTGAGCCCTGTCAAAGAGGAAAGATTTACCCTGGGCAAAGCACCAGCCCAAAGGATGATCTCACATCCCTACCATGGAGAGCAGGGTCCTTAAGAGGGAAGCAAGGCCCTGAGGGAGGGAGCTGGCTGTGGGGGCAGAGGGAGGCTGCATGAAGCAGGTAAGACCTGGTAGCACAGAAGATGATCCACCAGCAGAAACAACAACACTTTCTGCCAACCTGCAGGCAGTGAGATCTTTTGGCAACGAAGAGAGTTCTCTATGAAAAAAATAAATAAAAAAAAATTGGAGATATACCTATCCTATCAGGAATTGCCTTCCACCAGGCACAGAGACAGGGGCCCAGGCCACCCAGCACTAGAGAAAAACCCACAGAGTAGAATCATACACACAGAGAGCTCAAAACGGCCCCCTACCAAGGGCAGCCAGATAAACAGACATGGTAGCCAAAGAGCAAGGAGCAGTTCAGGAGACGCCAAGCAAGGAGCAGTTCAGGAGACGCCAAGCAAGGAGCTGAAAGAAGTTGCGAACAGCCTACGGATTATCGATGTCCTCGCGCAGCACGTTCAGGGTGTAATACACCTGGCCCTTGAAATAGTAACCATGAAGGTATTCGGTGAGAGTCTTCCTCCAGCTCACATACATCAGGTTACAGATAAACTGGTCCAAGCTTTTCAGCTGGGATGAGGCAAAGAGAGACAAAAAGAGGGGCAGGGAGAGCAATCATTTAACGATACAAATCCAAAATGAATCAGCAATAAAAAATTAAATGGCCCACTCCACATTCAGCTGTCTGTACAGGGCAGAAGGAAGTCCCAGTCCCTCCCTTTGGGCACTAAGCTCCAAGAGCAATGCTGCAAGCTGTACTCCCGGGGGAATTCTGTGCCAAAATATTAAAAATTCTGCACACAATTTTCAAATTCTGCAGAAATCAAAACAACACAATATAATCACACCAGTTTCAATTATTTTTGGTTATTTCAAAATACCTCTCAGCAAGTATGTCTGTAACAATACCAGACAACAAAAAAGATTCAGAAAATGTTTTTTGACAAATAGATTCCTTACTAGGCGTAAGAATACAGAACTCTAAGTAATAATTCATTTAAACTACAATATAGAACTGTATTTCCCACACTCCTCAGAAGCAGTGCAAAGGCTTGGGGGAGTCAGGGGTAATGGAGGAGCTGAGGGAGAGTAAAGTAAATTGTTGGGAAGGAGCCTGGGAGTGAACTTGGAGGCTGTTGGGTATGGGTGGGAAAAATGTGGAACAAGTGTTTTTTGAGAGGTGGGGAGGGATTGTTAGCAAGCTTCCCTCATGAAGACCCTGGCTGACCCTTAGCCTCTCCCATTCAGTCAGGCACATCTGCCTGTCTCCACGTATTCCGGCACCCCCATGTGTCCCTCCACTCCCACTTAGACACCCACTCCCGTGTTGCCTGCACTCCTCCCCCTGTCCCTATAAGGCTCTATATCCCCTTCCCCATGTGTCTCTGTGCCTATGTAGCTCTGCACCCCCCCCCATCACCATGTGGCCCTACATCTCCCTCCCCCGGGCCCTGTGCCTCCACTCCCATTCAGCTCCGGCCCCAGTCTGTCCTCCCATACAAGCCCTTATGAGACCTTGTCTGACTCCCCCAGCACCCTACGCTGTCTGTCTCCCCATAGACCCTGTCTCCTGACCAGGCCTGACAGGTGCTGTGAAGAAGGTGGCTCTTTTTCTTCCCTAGCTGGACAGGAGCTGCTGCTGTGTTCTATTGCCACAATGCCCTCTGGTGAGCAAAAGGCAGAACTGCAGCAACATTTCGGCAGAAGCTTTTTCTGCATAAAAAGTTTAAAATATGCATGGCTCATTAATTATGCAAACACACACAGTAGTGCAGAATTCCCCCAGAAGTAAAGCTGATGAGGGATCCCTGGTCTGAACAACAGATCCCAGGCTTGAGAATACACGCTGCAACCTAGGGAGAGCTCTCCTTTTTTATAGGCTCCCTCTCTGTTCCTCCCCACCCTAAGAGGGCAGACGGGAATGGAGGGGAGAGAAGGTGGTTACTGTCTTACCATAGGATCCCTCTTTGCTCTCTCTAGCCCTCTGCGAGCACATGCCTTTCTTACCGTGGAATTGAGTACGATGAGTATCACAGCAATTGCAGTCAGGGTTTTGAACCCAGAGAAGTCTTTGCTCCCCAGGACCCCGTAGTACTGGCTAGGGATCAATCCCACCTGGTAAATGACCAACTGCTCTGGGAGGCAACAAGAAACACAGAGGGAAAATTAAGGGCTGAGGAGGCACAGTGGAGGAGGAGGGGCAAGAAGGATACCCCAACGAAAGACCTGGAATTGCACCCCTCCCCTCTGTCCCCCAGCCCAGCCATTCACTAGCTCACCTAACAGGGCAATGCTCAGCAGGGTCAGGAACATGAGCACATTCTGGGAGGACCATCTGGGAAACAAGATGGCCTGGATCTTCCCAAAGCGTCGCAGAAACTGCAGGTCCAGCTGGGGCTGGGGCCTGCTGAGAGAGAGAAAAAGCAGGAGAGTGAGGTTAGCAAGCAGGCACTGGACTCCTGAAGGTGCGCTACGTAATCTACCTTTTACAGAGAAGTAGCCATCTCTGCTCCACCCCACCCCAGAGCCTGCTTCCCTGGAACCAGACTCTATCAACCCTTCCTCTACCACAATGGAGGAGTCTCACATCCCTAGTGACAGCTGCAGGAGAGGCCAGGGACAAGCCTTGGAGCACCAGGAGTGTAGTGATCCTCAAAATAAAGGACTCTACATGCCAAGAGAACAAACTGCAGAGCTGCCCCATAGAACATACACCTGCTTGGTTCGAGGCCAACCAGGGGTCAAGTGTATTCACAAGAATTCATTAGTGAGGGATTCCACAGCAGAGCTTTTGTGCTGGAGGATCCCAAAGGAAAGTAGCCAAGATGGCTCCTCATGCTGGAGAATATGAATCCTTTCCTGTCCCTTCTACAGGCTGGGATAGGCTTAACCCCTTATCATGCTTCATGCGGCATGGTGGATTGATCCCACCTCACTGAGTGTGAATCAGAGAAGCTGTTGCTCCAGTATTCTAGATCTACCTCCAGTGCATGCCAAAGAAGTGTGGCTATTTTACATTCTGGCAAGTTGCATCTAGCTTGTCCTGCCATTGAAATACCAGAACAGGGAAAATGAGATGATTCCATCTACAGAAGGAGTAAAGCCCAATTATCCACAATCCCTTGGAAAACTGGCCCACCTGACTCTTGAGTTGGATCCTACAGTCTAACCAAAGTGCTGAGGCTAAAGCCACCTTCCTGTTCTGTTGCTCCAACAATTCCCCCCTCTCTGGGTCACACTCCCTTCGCTAGTTTCATATCTCCTTCTACACCACATTCCCACCCTGGGTATCAGCCTCCAGGCTCTCTCAGCTCTTCCCCCAGCAGCCACCTTTTGCTATCCAATGGACCCCCCTCACTACCCATGCTCTGCCAGCTCCCCTTCCCTAGCTATCTAGGTACTCGCATGGCCCTCATGGCTGTAATATCAGAACACTCTCAGGCTCCTTTCCAGTGCCCCACAAGCAGCTGAGTCAGCCCCACACTGCCCTGGGCTGGCCCCTGGGATCCTGGACACAACAGAACTTCCCTCTCCTCTTCCTCCCCTACCCCATACCCCCGCCAATCAATGGGGGAGGGCACGCAATGGCTGGCAGGCGGTATGGGGTTTGGGGGGGGCCTCCAGCCAACATGCCCCCCACACCCCTCCAGCCAACGTGCCCCCATATCCCCCGCACACTCCAGCAACCAACGCGCCCCCCCAATACACCCCGATCCCACTCACCGGCCGCCGGCGCTCCCCGCCGCTGCGCTCCCAACAGCCATGAGCCCAGGGCAACCCGAGCCGGACCCCGCAGCCCGGGCCAGAGTCCGAGCGAGACCGTCACCTCGCCAGCGTCCTGCCCCGCCCCGGCCACTACATGATGAATGTTCATTACTTCTGAATATTCATATTATGCCCTTCTCAGCCCGCCCACCAATGGAACTATAGAGTCTCTACACCGCGAGGCAGACAGGCGCCGCTGGGACCATAGAATTCGACAGCTGAGATAGAGCACTTCCGGGAAAGGGAGGAGAGGACGCGGTCAACATGGCGGCAAGCAAGGCAAATCCCATACCATCGACATCTCGCCGGAGCGGCTAGAAGGGCCACAAGTCCTCTGCTACTGCTCCTGTTACACTCCCACCCAGTGGTTAAGAAGATACCTCAGCCCCACACAGTCCGGAATCACCACCACCGCTGCCTACAGCACAGCGCCCCCTAGCGCCACTGTTTGCAACACTGGGCAGAACAGTGCTAGCGGGCACAGCGCCCCCTATCGAGTCAGCACATGGCTCCTTGTAGCACCTGGACTTTCTTTGGGTCTCCCCTCCTTTTCCCAGTCCTTCTTTTCAGATATACATTTCCCCTGACATATATCAGGCTCATACTCAGCTGCATTATTCAAGGAAGTCTGGACATGATAAAGGAGATCTTTTTGAGTTATGGTAGAAATGTGCAGTTCTAATATTCTCATAGATTTGCAACATCAAATTTTCTTCATTCAAATCCCTCAAAACACATCCTGCTGCCAAACTTAATGCTGTGAATAGTACAGCCAGAGAATATAACCCTCCTATGGTCAACTCCACGTGAACCACATCATGTGTTTGCACTGTGAGCCCCTTGTACAAAGATGAGCATGCAGTGATGCCACTTGAAGAACAATACAGCAGTAGGAATATAGGGCAAGTTTACACTGATTGTCATCTTTTTATCTCTTACATTTTTCACAGCTGAGTCATTCTCTCACAATCTACAGCAGTTACATATCTTTCCCAGAGAAACCAAAGAAATCTCCATCTATCGCATAAAGCTAAGGTTGAGAATTTCTCCCCTCTACAAACAATTCAAGTTACCATGACATTATATCTGGGAATTTAAATGTTCCCAGTCAGGAACTTCCCAGTAATAATTCCAGCACCAACCCACAAACTCCTCTACCCTGATGTTCCAGCACCAGCTCCTTACAAATAGGAGGTGGTTTGACCAAACCCTATCTCCTCAAACAAAGCCCAACCAAACTCTCTGTCTGAGGCAGGACAGGTATCAACAATGTTATGGCTTGCCGACGCAATCTCAGTCTGCTGCCGGTACAACTCTTCTCGGGAACTTCACTGGCTGCACCAGTCTGGAGTCCACAATGTCATGTTAAGCCCAACGCAGGGATGCTAGTGATTCTCAAACTTGTATTGGTGACCCCTTTCACACAGCAAGCCTCTGACTGTAAGCCCCCTTATAAATTAAAAACACTTTTTTTATATTCAACATCATTATAAATGTTAGAAACAAATTGGGGTTTGGGGTAGAGGCTGACAGCTCACAACCCCCTGAGGGGTCATGACCCCCAGTTTGAGAACCTCTGACATACATTCTGGTCTGTTGCTGTCAGCAAAGCTTTCTGGTGTCTCCAGTTAAAAAAAAAGGGACCACCACTTGTTTTTGGGGAGCAAGGAGCCACTGAAAGTCCTGACCCTCCCCATGAAGATCCTCACTGATTGAGAGAAGGCCCCTGGAAGTGGCAAGCATTCTTCTCGAGTGTGTTACTGCCAGAGGGGCTGAGGAAGGGAAGGAGAACAGCAGGGTTGCTGACTCATGGGGTGGGAATAGAGGGGGGCCTCAGAAGTTTCAGAGAAGCATCCCATGTAACCAGAACCTTTTGTGATGTTGCTCTTTTCAAACAGGTTTCTCTTTTCAGGATCACACAACGTGGGGCAAACAGCATGTTGGCCAGCAAAGAAGACATTAGACTAATACAGAGTAACTAGGTGGTGGTTAACAGCATAATCCCATGTGTATCCCATGATCCTGCAATGAAACCCCCTGTTTTAAAGGATAAACACAAGAGGTCAGAGTGGAGGTTGGTGAAAGAGCAGAAGGGGGAGGCAGAGTGAGACTGATGCAAAATGGGGAGGGTCTCTGGTAGAAAGGTAAAGTAGGGGGCAGAATAGGGTCTGTGTTGGAACCTAAGTTACCACTGAGTTTCCTGGCCTTTCAGCGATCTCATCTTTAATGCTGGAGTCAGTTAAAATTATTGTTTTTGAAATTGTCAGCTTAACTCTGGGTTAGGAAACCTCTTTGCTTGAGGAAAATCTGATCGTAAAGGGATTTGAGCCCCTTTGGGCTTGAGGCCCTCATTTCCTCACAATCCTCCCTCACACTTGGTCCTCTCTTTGTATCCCTTTTCCCACTGCATCTTTGGGCCTCTCTTCACACACACACAACCCCTGTGCCCACAGCAGGCTCCCTTTGGCCACACACAACCAACCTCACTCTCCTGTTCTGTTCAATCCCTCCTTGCAGGGGCAGCTCCAGGCACCAGCATGGCAAGCAAGTGCTTGGGGCGGCAAGCCGCAGGGGGCACTCTGCCGGTGCCATGAGGGCAGCAGGCAGGTTGCCTTTGGTGGCATGTTTGCGGAGGGTCCGCTGGTCCTGTGGCTTCGGTGGACCTCCCACAGGCGTGCTGCCGAATCCGCGGGACCAGGGACCTCCTGCAGGCAGCCTGACTGCCGTGCTTGGGGCGGCAAAATACCTAGAGCCGCCCCTGCCTCCTTGCAGCTCACTCCTCTTGGCTGCTTCCCCACACTTGTCTCTGCTCAGACACTAGCTGCTCCTGAGCCTGATCAGTTTAAAAAGAAACAAAAAAAATCAGACTCTATATAATCAATTAAAATGTACACAAACACCCCCCCCTTGCAAATATCACCCTCCCCATTCCCTGGTTCTCATCTCAGCCCCCTCCCACCACAAGCTGCTGTGATTCACAGCTTTATCAGTCATATTTAAAGGTCAAGCTCCAAAGGGCACAGACCATCTCTGTCGAACACTGAGCCTACTAGCATGGAATGTTATGGCTACTGGTGACCATATTTCCCCAAAGGGAAAATGGGACACTGCCTGGGGCTAGCCCGAGGGTCCCCCCTGCCTGCATGGGGCCAGCCTACGCCACTCACCCTTCCCACCCAGGCGGGGCCAGCCCAGCCCGAGCTGCTCGCCCAAACTCTCCCTCCTCATGCACGTTCCTTCCTGCCCTGCTAGGGATTGCACCCCATTTTTCTGGCAAAACAGGGCATTTGTCCCATTTGTTCTTGCCAACTGGCAAGAGCAAATGGGACAAACGCACAGTTTTGCCAAAAATGTCCGGGACGGGGCTTATAAAAGGGACTGTCCTGACCAAAACGGAATGTATAATCACCCTAGCTGTGGCTATAACATCACAGAAATAAATGTCCGTCATTGCCACAAAAATTGGGGATGGCAGCCCAGGGCCAGTTCCACCTCATCGGAACAGCAGTCTGTAAGAGGTGGCATTTGTGAACCATGTCATGTCAGTAATCACTGGAATTTATCTGCCTCACTCTCCCTCCCCCTAGGAAGATTAAGTGGATTCCCAGCTGGGACAGAATATTCATGTCCCGGTTGTTATAAACTGGACTCCACTTTGAATTCTTGGAAGCCAGGGGATCTGACACACATATACATGCTGGGCTGCAATTGTCTATTCCAACCTCTTTCCCACCACCCCTTTGTCCTCCCCCTGCCTCATACAGCACCTGCTGTGAGCTCCATTTAGTGTATCAGTTCCAAGAATTTCCCCAGCCCTTTCTGACACAGCCAAGATCAAGAACAAAAGAGGAGCACATCCTCTGGGCCTCTCTATCAGCTCTCTTCCCCCTCCCCCCCAGACCCCGTGTCCTAGACAGTTGGAGCCGCTCTCAGCACTGAACATTTACATCTTTTATGACACCCTTCCCACTTCTCACACTTCTTCACCAGCAAAGGCTGTGTCCATTCCAGGACGTGCCTCGGGGCAGGGCTGGAGAGTGAGTCCTGGAATCAGATTTTCTGGGGACACACTGCACTGTTTACACCACAGGCCATTTCATATCTGCTGTTTTGGCGACGCTCCAAAGGATCCCCTCTGCACTGCAGGGCCCTGGCCGAGGGATTTCTTATTGATTCGGAAGTTAGAGAAGGAAGAGCTCTAGTTGGCCCCAAGCAGCTGACCCCCTCCCAGCAGTGCAAGGTAATTCCCTCTGTGTACTAAGCAGGGCTTTGGCCAGTCCAGTTCTCAATGAGCTATGAGATAAGGCTACCACTCCCTTCTCTGTGCAGAGTTTGACTGATCTCACCATTCAGAAATTGCCTGAGATTCAGCCTGTATTTTCCTAGGTTTCAGTCCATCCTGTTGCTCTCAGTTATAACCCCTTGCATGCCTCCCACAATCCTCCTACCTCCTGGCTGTTCTCCCCCCTCAGCCCGATGTTCCATACCCAAGCTAGACAGATTGAGCTCTATTCAACTTTCCTCATCAGTCAGTCTCTCAAGCCCCTGAACTATTCTTGTTGCTGTTCTCCAGCTCCCTCCAGTTTCCGGGTACATTTCTGAATGCAGAACAGCAGAGGCAGAGTTGTATGGACAGTGACTATACATTCTCTTTGACAGTGTGACAATGGTTTCTTTCAGAGTGGTAATCATGTTAGTCTGTATCGGCAAAATGAACGAGGAATACTTGTGGCTTCTTTGCAGCCACACTGCTTTGCAAGCTGCTTGTTCTCCACATTCAGTTTCTTCCAGACATTCCTGCTTCCCAGGTTCCTCCTGCCACTGAGTAGCTGAGTTTGGGATTATCTTCCTCCAGACATATCAGCAGAAGCTTTCCAAAGTTGAGTCTTACTCTTTTGTTTCCTGCCTATGGGTCTAATCTCTAGGCCCTTTTATAGTTCTCTGTATTCCCTGGAGTTGGCAGCTGCCCACAATTTAGTGTTCTCAACAAGTGTCATAGCAGGTTGTTCAGTCCCCCTTCTGGATCATTAATGAGGCAATTAAATATAATTGGGCCTATTATTGACCCCTGCATTCCCACCGCCTTTGTCTCCCTCTTGCTCTCAAGTCTATGTGTATAGATTGGTGCCTGTCATCCTAGTATCTGAATGACTCTGCTTTTTCTCACCCCATTCACTATGCTTGGATTAACCTTCCTCTTCCAGGAGGCCAAGCAGCCTTGCTCTCCTCTTCCAAATCTCTCCTTGTGGTTCACCGTCTACCACTAACCTCCCACCCCTGCTCCTCCCAGGCCCTACTGGCAGCCCCTGTTCCTGGGAAAGAGATAGCAAGGAGATCTTCTGGGACCCGCCCAAAGAAGGCCTGGACTGCAAGGCTCCATGAGAGTTCTTGGCACAAGTGTGGGAGGAAATCAGTCACCAAACTCACATCAGGTCTCCACTGACACTGGGGGTGGGGGACATTCACCAGGTCTCCACTGTGGGTAGAGTTATTAGTGACACAGGAAAAGCAAGGGGAAAGCAGCCCCCATTCCCTTCCACAGAGAGCCTGCTGGGGGCTGAATGCTTTTATGTGCATGCGGGAGAGAAGGAAAGTGTGAGGAGATCAGAAGAGAAACACTTTGATCTTGACTTTGAATCTTTGGCAGTTCCCAGAACTCCCCACCCCCCCACCTGCTGCCAGGAGCTTGCCCAGCATTACAGGACATGGGCTGGGATAAGATGGCATCTCCTCGTCCTGTCCAACAGCAGGGAACTGAGCTGTGTGCATTACAGTTACCTCTAGGGACAGCCCCCTGCCAGAGCAGGAAACAGAGCCCAGAACCAGAGTTAAATCAGTCCAATGTCAGGCACCCTGTGCAAAAGGCGGATGGGGGAGAAGGGAACCCAGATGGGCAGGTACCTTGAGCGAGGAGGGAAGGGAGACTAAGAGTGCAGAAGCCCTGAGCATGTCATTGGAAATCAGAGGCAGTGATGAGAAAGCCATTTGGGTCCCATCTCTATTATCCCAGGGCAGGACTGTCCCTTTTGTACATGGGCCAGTGCATTTTCTGGTCTGAAATGACTCAAGTAATAGGGCCTCCCTCTCCTGCTCACCTTTCCCTGGAGGGACAAGTCTCCCCCCTGAGTCAGCTCTCTGCGCAAGGGTTTCCCCTTCCTTCTCTCATTGCATCCCATTACCCTTAATCCCAGCCCCTGGTATCACCCTAATTAGTTCCTCTCCCTTGGGAAGGGTTAACCCCTCTGATGTTAGTTATCCCTCCCCTCTAGTCCTTACTTAACCCAGCTACACAGATTTAGCTTGTTAAATCTTTCCCCATAATTTAGTTGCTCTAGTCCCTGAGTCTTTTTGTTGCTCTTCTCTGAACTCCCTGTTTATAACTTAGAGGTGCCCAGAACCGAACACAATATCTCACCAGAGCTGTATAGAGAGGGGCTCTCACCCATCTGTCTCCTGACCTGGGCCACTGCACTGACCTGACCCAGCTTTTGGTGCAATTTGCTTGCTGCAAACTCTTCCCACTTCCCAGGTTTCAGCTTCCCTGGAGAACAGCACATGAGTATCAGGGGAGAAGGCAAACCATGAGAACAGATGTGCAGCCCCCTCAACTCCCATAGACTTCCATGGGAGTGGAGGGAGCTCAGCACCTTGCTGGGCTGAGCCCTGAGAAAGGCAAAGAACAAAATCTATTCTTTAGAGAAGGGCTAAGCGACACAAGCACTGAATCCATTCAGATCAACTCAAGCCAAATCCAGAGCTAGAAGAATCACCCCAGCAGCAGCCTGACCCACCCAGAACAGAGCCTGGCTCTAGCTTGACACACAGAAGATTGGGCAATTATATGACATCCCACAGCCCAGTCCAAAATCAATCGGTCTCGTCTGTCCTCCCCTGAACAATGCTGGAGTCAATGAGTGACTGACTCAGACTTGCTCAGCCCAAGTTCCATTCTGGAGGATCCCCTGTGTCTGATCCTGTGAGGGAAGTTTACTCTGCATTGGATTGGTGGGTGAGGGGAGGAGAGTCCTTTCTTATTTGGGGGAGAGTGTGGAATGTGTTCAAATGTGCCCCCTCCCCTTTCCCCTTTTCAGGCCCAGTCAGAGTCATCACATTCCAGTGACTTAGCTACAAATGCCCCTCCTTTAACAAGAACCCAGCTTTATGCCCTGCGGACACTCCTCCCCCATTTTAAAAACACCAGGGAGAGTTACAAATATCTATTGAAAACTGAACCAATTTTCTGCACGGAAATGCTTGTGCCGATAGCATAGAGCAGACAGGCCTGACTTACAGCATGGCAGAGAACCCAGCATGAGAAACTGAGCCCAGCTGGAGTCTGCGCCCCCCGCCCCAGGGCTTGTTTGAGGAAGAATGGGCTGCAGGAGGCAGGTTAAAGCACAACAGCTAAACCACAAATGTCTCCATGACCTACAGCAAAAAAACCAAAGCCTCCTCAGAACCAAGTAACAGAGAGCAACAGTGTCTCCCCCTGACCTGGCCCAGGGAACAGGCGGCACCAAGCACAGAAAAACACTAACTACTTGTTTATACGCTGCAAGCCTATGTGTGCAGCCATCTGCATAACAGAACTGCTCAGGGGAGAACTGCTCAGGGGTGTCTCTTTGTGTGCTTTCCAGCTCCTGTGTTAATCACTAATCCAGCTGACTCTGGATTTACCAGTGTCCCAGGCTTGTGAGCCCAGCCTTCCAAATAAAACCAAAATGTTACAAAGAGAAGGGTGCACGAGAACATTGTTAGAGTGTCTGTGGGTGTAAGTGTATGTAAGTGCTAGGAGAAGGGAGCCAGCCAGGCTGCCAGGGAGAGGTGATTCTGACAGTCAGGGTGCTAGGGAGAAGGAAACTGGCTATGCAGCTGCCCAAAGTGTCAGGGAGAAGGGGGGTAATCTGGCAGCTTGTTGGGTTCCTCTCCCTCATTCACTCTTTGAAATGACTCTTCCGTGTTTAAGAATAGTGAGCTCATTGGGCATGGATCCAAGTCCTGGGTGAGCAGCCAACCCCTGGAAATAGGGGCTGCCATGGTTCAAGAGTAGATTGGGTCACGGTCTTAACTGGAGGGATTGAGGAGTGTGACTAGGAGATGGGGCTAGGCACTAATCTACAGTGAGTCCTTCCCTGGTTCTCCTGCTGAAACCTCCCCAACATGCTTCTCGAGTGAGAAGTGGCAGCTGAGTGAGATGGGAGGAGAGTAGGGTAGAAAACAGGAGACATAGGGGAGCTGGAAACACTTCTCAAATGTCCCTCATTTTAAGGATCCTAACTCATTTTTAGCCCCAAAGTTACTTATAGGCCACACAACTTCACAAATTTGACACCCGCCCCCCAATTATTGCTGACCATTATTACCTGAGAAATAAAGAATCACAAAATGGAGGTTCCAGAGAGTGAGTTATGCTGAGAAAGGAATGTTACAGCATGTTCGGTATCTGCATCAATAACTATTTTGTGCCTCTCGCTTAGGGTCTTCGTCACACACCACATCCCATGCTTGGGCTTTGGCAGGTCAAAAGGTATGGGACTGGGTTGGGGCCTAGGGCTAATCCTGGGAGAAGGGGGTGGGTGGAGACTAGGCTAGAGTAAAGGGTTTGTTTGGGGGCCAGCAGAAATTACACGTTGGTTAAACAAAGATGGATGCAGCTGAAAACTGGAATAATGAACCGGTTGGGGATAACCTGACACCAGGGCTTCTCTCTCCTTATTGCTAATACCCGCAAGAGAAAACGTGATGTATGCTGGGCTTCCAAGAGCACTGGGGTCTATTATATCTGCCTGCCCTCAATAACAAGCACCAAAGCTCAGGGTCCCATTTTTAGGCAGTGGATAGTCAGTCTCTTGCTCTCTCAATTAAGCATTTCAAATCTGAGAACTTGTTTAAACTTCTCTCATCTGAATTGTCCCAGTCCAGAGCCTGGACGCTGACTGTGCAAATGACTAGGCCACTATGAATGCTGCAGGAAGCCGCCCCTGGCAGAACCAGAGTCCTAGGAAATTGACATACCATTCATTCCATTGTTGCTTTTTCCACACAAATCCGAACAGGGCATGGGAGACAGATGCTTTGGAGAAGCCAGTGTGGAAGAGACATAGAGGACAAGAGTGCAGGGGCTTCAGGAGGGCTGGCAGGAGGCAGTGGTTATATTGGGTTAGACCACAGGGTATCAGAGGGCTCGAGAGGCTGTGGGACTGGCAGAACTGTAGGTTGAAGAAGAGGGTAAGCTTTGGAATTTCAGGGTCTTGTGGGAGGTCTTAGAGGCTGCAGGGTTTTACGGGGAGGACTTAGACTTTGAGGCAGTTGGTTTTAGAGGCTGGGGGATAATGGAGAAAACTCTTATGGGCTTTATTGTTTACAAAGATTCATGTAAGGCCCAAGGAATGTGATGAATCTAATGTGCTGGGAGGGGCTGATAAGGAGATTTCTAGGACCAAGAGAATAGGTAGAGGGAGAGTGAGGCAGCAGGACAGAGCTAGTGGGAGGGGGGTGGTTTTGAGGGAAGAAAGGAGTGATGAGAGGGTTCCAGTGAACTAGAGGGACCAGTCCAGGTGTCGGGGGGAGAGGGGGGAAGAGGCTGATGGTAGAAGGGGGGGGGACAAGCCGTGCGATAAGCAAGCTGCCAGGAGTAAGGAGCCAGTGGGTAGAGCACCAGAGCCAGGGGGAGACTGGTAAGGTCAGGCTGTAGGAGGCAGTAGGGCCTGGTGGTTACAGACAAGCATATAAATCTGGATGATTCTTACAGAGAGGCATGCAGCTGAGCCTTGCATCTGCCATATTAGAACCAGGTTCTATTCCTTATCTGTAAAATGGGGAGAATGATACTTGCTTGTCTCATAGAGAAGAATGTGAAGCCTTGCTCATGAATAAGGGTTGTGAAATGCACAGAAATATAAACAGCCATGAGAGAAAGAGGTATGACTTGAACTCTGGGAGTCCTGGCTCCCAGCTCTGTGCACCTTCCCCAGGGTATTTTGTGGAGGAGGGTCAGTTTCCCACAATGTTTAAGGCAGGCAACAGACCGGGTGGGCAGTGGCAGGAGACCTGCCTGGGGAAAGATAGGCAGGCCAGAGAGTGGGTGCGGAAGGGTGATAACTAGCAGGCCAGGTAAGAAAACATTCTATTTTTCTTGCTCTGATTTGATGGAACAAGAGGAGAAACCAAATCCAGAGCTGATCCCTGGGCAAGAAGTTCCTGGCCCTTTGATTCTCTTTCTGTTGTAATTGTGGAAGCAGCAGGAGGGTGTTGCAGGGGCTGAGGAGGAAGCTGTTGGGGGTCCAAACCAATCAGTCTGTATCCAAGCTCCCTTCCCAGTGTCTGAGTTGCTCACATGGCTCCCAGCTACAGGCAGAGCCCTTCCTGAGGGCTTCTCAGCTTTTACATTTTGCTTTTGGAACTGAGATCTTCCCAGCTTCTTCTTGTTTCTCTGCTCACGTTCTGGAAGGTGTGAGAGCACATAGTAGTGAAGGTGCTGGCCCTTTAAGAAGTCCTGCTGGCCTGAGTGTCTTGAGACAATAGCCATTATCACTTTAGCTTTGGAAGTGACCCCTGAATCTGCACTCCTTTCATCTTGGATACAAGAGCACTTGAGGATGGACTATTTCCTGGTGGGGGAGGGGAGGAGCTGAGACCCCTTCACACAAGCCAAAGCCAATCACTCCAGATGGTTCACTCCAAATCTGAAACCAGTTCCAGTCTGAATGTGGGACCCAGCTGAGAAAGTGGAGCCTGCTGCGCTTCCTGCTGCAGGATTTAAATGTCCAGGGAACTGCCTTGCAGAGGGAGCAAGGCAAGCAGCAGCAGCTGGGGATTGGCTGATGTGAGCTCTAGTGCTCTGCCCAACAAGCAAGGTGAGTGTCCCAAAGCTCAGCCCTGGCTCAGGAGGGAATCTTCATTCCAAGGGTGAAAGCCAGGCGTGGGCCGGACTGCAGGAAGCGCAGCCCAGGTCAGCAGGGTCCAAACGCTTCGGGCTTGAGCAAAGGGGGAAGCTGTGCAATCACCTCCGGACGCGGAGCAGCTGCAGGGTGGTGCCCAGGGGGCTGCGGCGGCTACCCGGGAAATCCCTGCCTCACCCACTTTCTCTAGTCCCACCTCCCTAGAACTCCCCGCTGGCCCCAAGCCCTGCAGTGGAGCCGCCACCTTCCCATGCGAACTGGGCCTCCCAGGGTAGTTTCACTGGCTCCTCACTCCCCTCTTGGGGGATGGGGCCTCTCAGCCCATCTCTGGAAGGGAGCGTGAGGAACGCTTGTATTGTCTCTCCATGTGGACTTTGCCCCAGGACATAATTGTCCAGAAAATGCCTTTCCTTCTGTCAAGGACAAAAAACCCGGGTTCTTCCCCAGCGCCCCATACATAGTTCCTCCTTCCCCCTCCCCCAGTGCCTTCTGGCCATTTGAAACCCCTGCATGTCTGAGGGTAAAAAGAGCCCCACTAGTCACATTTGTCTCCCTTAAATTCCACCTCCCCACACACATACAAGCTTCCCAGTGCTGCAGCAGGGCCAGGGAGCCACCAGCAGAGGGAACCCACAATGCTAGTCGCAGGGCTGGACTGTCATCCATGACATCACAAATAACGCTGCCCAGGGAGTGGAGTGGAGCCTTCCATATCTAGGGCCCAGCTTCCAATCTGGACCCATATGAGGTTAATGGTGCAGAGGGACCTGGCTGGCTTAGGGAATGGGACACAGGGCCTCCCCCCATTTCTGGAGTTTCAGTTTGACGCCAGGACATACATGAGATATTAGTGGATTTTTTCAGACCCTTCCTGAGCCCATCTATCTCCTGGTAAGCATGGGAGCTGAAGCCATCAATATCTGTGCAGCATCGTAACTTTGATTCCTTTTGTTTTTGTCAAGGCTTCTAGTCTTCATGGCTGTGAGAAACTTTCCAAACATGATGTCATTTTTCTGGGCTTGCAGGCAGCTCCAGTGCTGCCACTGCTGCTTAGAGCTTATCCAAGCATCTATAAAGGGAAGTTCACAAGGCCCTGTTCAACTTTACTGCAGCTGTGGGCAGCCCTGATGCCTAGGCTACAAATGTGACTTTGACACAGTGTGTAACACATTTCAAGGGCTTTCCACTATCTCAGTTAAGCACAAATGGAAAAATGCACCCACTAGTATTGGGTCAAATTCATACTGTTGCTGTTTGAGGAACTGGAGGTGTTTATGGGTGTGTTAAGATGAATGGGGCAGCTCTCACCTTAGAGCTGTTGTGTCGTGCTGTTGGAGGACTCAGGTCTTGTCTACACTAGAAAGTTTTGCCACTTTACTGGGATAGTTAAAAGTCTCCGCACCCACTCCCAACCCCAAACCAGGTCTGAGTCAGACATAACTATCAAGCCTAGTCTACACGAGAAAATGTTATACCCGTATAACAGTGTTGTGGTTGTGGGGGGGAGAGAGAGAGAGATGACTTTTATATCTATTCTAGTTATAGCCCTAGTGTGAATGCAGGTATGCTGATATAAGGTTCCTTATATCAGTAAAGCATATTTCTACTCCCAAATTGGAATAAGTTGCACAAGTATAAGTACCTTTATACCAGTATAACTGTATCTGCAAGAACGGGATTGTTTTGTTTGGTTTGTGCTTTTACTATCCAGCTATCCTTAAAGCGACAAAGCTAGGACAAGCCCTTTACACTCATGTTTTTCAGAGTCTCTCTATAACCGTAAGGAATGGAAACATTATTTTTGCCCTTGAAATGAACGCTGAGATACTGTTGTGGTCATGTGACTCCCAGGGATGAAAATCTAGGCACATGCCTGTGTCTGTGCCTTAATCCAGCTCTGAGTAGAATAAAGACTCCTCCTTCCTCCCCCAGCATCCAGGAGGCTTTAGGGAAGGGTGGAATAGTAGACTTTTCCCATAATGGCTCTGGGTAGGGTGTGGGAAGAGAGAGCTGCTTCCCCTCTTCCTTCTGCAAAGGAGTGGGCAGTGGCTTCAAGTTTGTGAGATGCCTACTAGACAGAGACTAATATGAAAGCTACAGCCCCTGACCAGGGTTCGGGGATAGCACCCTAGTGGGAATTCCTGCGCGTGCCTCTAGCCCAGCAACTGGGGGCACGGGTTCTCACCATGCCCCTGGACCTCCCTGCTCGCCACATCACAGGCTTTTGTGTGAGCCTCTGGTATTAGGTGTCTGGGCTCCAGGATTTGAGGGATAGGCTGTGAAGCCTCACCTCTAGGTCATGGGTTCAAATGTGATGTTGGCCAGTGGTGGTGTATCCCTGGGCTACCCAGCCAGCTGAACTATGTGTAATGAGCCGATGACTAGACGAGAGGTGCCCAAATCACAAGTGGCCTCCTTTTTGCCACAGGAAAGGGGCCAAGGAGTCGGACCTTGGGGACTAGTCTCCAGGAGGAGGGCTGGCCACATCTAGAAGGAGGTGGTGGGTGCTGGGAGCTTGCTTTGGCAGAGCTGCTCTGGGGATGAAACCAAGCCCATTGTTTCAAAGCTGGCAAGCCAGCACCTTGTGGCAGCTCCAAGCCCCACGCTTTCACCACCCTAGCCCAGCCCTGCCTGAAGCAAGGGATCTGCATTTGGGATCCATGCAGCAGCCCTTGGCTCAGGCTTTCAGCAGCAGGAGTTGGATGTGGTGCAGGGGCAGCAAGCTTAGCCCTGAGGAGTAGGGTTAAAGCGGTGGTTCTCCCCTTTCTCCATACCGTGATCTCGTGTTACTAGAGAAAAAGGTTTGGGAAGCCCCTTCCATCTCATCATAAGGAACAGAGTCTGTTCATGATCCCCAGATTGACAACCCACAGTGAGAGCATCTTACTTGGTCTCTTACTCCCTGGGCTGGGAGTGGTTTGGGGGTGGCACATCCAACCTGATGGGGAATGACCACCTCGCTCCCTGGGCTGGGAGTGGAGGAAGCAGTGGCAGGATGTGTTAAGTCAAGTCCTGTGGGGTGGGCTGTGTGAACCTTTGCACAAGGGTTTCATTGACACACACTCTGCAAGACCCTCCTGAGTGACGAGCAAATCTTGCTCTCCTAACAAACCTAAGGAGCAGAGATGATGGGGTGGGCAAAACAGGTACAGGTGCCTGCTTCCTTCTTGCCCTGGGGATGCTCAAAACCTGCTCTGCCCCAGGCCCTGCCCCCATCCCTGCCCCACCTCTTCCCACCCCCACTTTGCCCCCTCCACTGAGTGTACCCCAGCTGCGCTCCTCCCCCTCTCCGCAGCACCTCCTGCACACTGCAGAACAGCTGATCGTGGTGGGTGGGAGGTGCTGGGAGGGAGGGGAAGGAGCTGGCTGCCAGTGGGTGCTAAGCACCCACTAATTTTTTTCTGTGGGTGCTCCAACCCTTCATAGGCACCAAGATGCATGGCCTGTCTGAACACTGCTTCACAAAGCATCTCTCTGACAGCTTCAGTGAGAATACAAATGTAGCCCTGAGCCCAAATGGCAAACCCAGATGCAACTGTACTGAGACTTAAGGGCAAATCTGGCTCTCAGCAGTGGTCTTTGTCCTAGCTCTGCATCAGGCCTCCTGCACACATTCCCCTGTGACCATGCTGATGGTGACTTTCAATCCTGCCTGTAATGTGCTAGGTGCTTTTCAGTCATAAAAGAAGGCCATGTCCTGAAAAGCCCACAATCTGAGACCAGCCAGAGGGACCAATGGTCCATCTAGCTCAGTATCTTGTCTTCTGATAGTGGCCAGTGCCAGGTGCTTCAGAGGGAATGAACAGAACAGGCAATCAAGTGATTGTCTCCTGTCGTCCACTCCTATCTTCTGGTGAACAGAGGCTCAGAGCATGGTGTTGCATCCCTGCCCATCCTGCATAATAGCCATTGATAGACTTATCCTCCATGAACTTATCTAGTTTGTGTTTTGTTTTTTTTTATTTTGTTGGGTTTTTTTAACCCTCTTATAGTTCTGATCTTCACAACATCCTCTGGCAAAGCATTCCACACGTTGACAGTGCCTTGAGTGAAGAAGTACTTTCTTTCATTTGTTTTATACCTGCAGTCTATTAATTTCATTGGGTGATCCCTAGTTCTTGTGTTAAGTGAAGGAGTAAATAACTCCTTATTCACTTTCTCCACTCCAGTTAAGATTTTATAGACCTCTATCATATCCCCGCCCCTCTTAGTCATCTCTTTTCCAAGATGAAAAGTCAGTTTTTTCAATTTCTCCTCATATGGAAGCTATTCTATACCCCTAATCATTTTAGTTGCTCTTCTCTTACCTTTTCCAATTCTAATATATCTTTTTTGATATATTAAAAATACATCCAGATACGCAGTATTCAAGATGTGGATGTACCATGGATTTATATAGAGGCATTATGATATTTTCTGTCATATCTATCTCTTTCCTAATGGTTCCCAACATTCTGGTCACTTTTTTGACTGCCGCTGCACATTGAACAGATGTTTTCAGAGAACTATCCACAATGACTCCGAGATCTCTTTGAGTAGTAACAGCTAACTTAGTCCCCTTCATTTTGTATGTATAGTTGGGATTATGTTTTTCAATGTGCGTTACCGGTACTTTGCATTTATCAACACTGAATTTCATCCACCATTTTGTTGCCCAGTCACCCAGTTTTGTGAGACCCCTTTGTAACTCTTCACAGTTTGCTTTGGACTAAACTATTTTAAGTAATTTTGAATTATCTGCAAATTTTGCCACCTCACCATTTTTCCCTGGAAAAGGGAAACCAGTACAGAGGTGTCTTGGCCCTAACATACCAAAACAAAGGGTTAATAATAGCACTGTGGCCTTTGTTTTGTTTTGTCTAGGTAATGTTTGCCTCACAACTAGGCCTCACTGCCTCAGGGTGTCAGTGTGGTCTATGGACGGAGCACCTGACTAGCAGTCAGAAGAGTTGAATCCTAGTCCTGGTTTGGCTTTCACCTCTGGGGTGTCTGTCCCCACTTCTGTCTGTTGATACTGTAAGCTCTTGGGGAAGGGGACTCTCTCTCTTTCTCTCTGACATTTCACAGTGCCTAGCATGATAGGGCCCAATTTTGGCTACAACCTGTAGGCATTAGTGTTAGACAAATAATAAGGTTACTTGCAGGCATCACAATAGAGGTGAGTCTTCAGCCAGGATCTGAATGAGGAGAGGATGGGGACTTTGTGGACCAGCTAAGAAAGGATGTGCCATGCAGAGCAGGTGGCATGGAAGAAGGCACAGCTATACTTGTAGGAGAAACAAAGAAACAGCATGTTGAGGCTGTATCATTTAGGGGTGTGGCGGGGAAAGGGTGGCTGTTGGAGTGTAGGGCAGATAAATAAGGAGGCACAGGATTATGCAGGGCCTTGAAGGAGTGATAAGAAGCGTGAATTTGATATGGTGGAAAAGAGGAGCCAGTGGAGGGATACAAAGAGGGAGGCATGTTGTGAGATCATGGAGCACGGAATACAGCTTTGATGGACTGTACGGGGGGGGGCGGGGGGCTGCTATGTGGGTGCCAAGGATGCCAGGAAAGAGTGTAGAGTAACCAAGAGGGGAAATAAGGGACTGGACTGGAGTTTTTACCATGTGATTAGAGAAACAGCTGAGTCTCAGGCTGGTATAGAGCAAGGAGGGACAGGATTTGGGCACAGAGTTTAAGGCCAGAAGGGACCACTAGATCATTTAGTCTGACTTCCTGTATATCACAGGTCACCACCCACACACTAAACCCAACAAGATGGCCTGGATGTAGAGAGATGGAGGAGGCTTTGATATCGTGTTATTAGAGTTTCCACAATGACTAGGGTCTACAGCCAGATCATCCCTGAGCCAGCACTGAGGGGAGGCAGTTGGCACTTTCCTGACCCTGGGGCTGCCTCCTCAGCCCTTGGCAGAGGCTAAGCCTCAGCTGCACCCTTTTCCTGCCTCCTCCCGCTGCCATAGTGTCTGTGGGCATTGCAACAGCAGGGAATAACTGGACTGTGGGGATGCCTCCAGCTCCTCCCACTCTGGAATGTCCCTGCTGAGGGATTGCACAGGCCCTTTGTGCTGGCACTAGTCATCGGGAGGGCCCTTATTCCAGTGCCAAAGGGCAAGGATGACTTGGGTCCTAGATTCCTGAAATCACTCTTGCTTCATACACTTAGCCCTTCTCCATGCTTCTACAGTGAGTGGCATGTGCCACCTGGTGACATAAAGGGAACTACAACTACCATTTATTGCAGAAGTTGGAAGATGTGTATTGCACTGTCAGGTTACAGACTCACCAGGATGGGTACGTCTGCACTAAGAGATTAGTCTGATTTTACATAAACCGGTTTTGTAAAACAGATTGTATAAAGTCGAGTGCACGCGGCCACACTAAGCACATTAATTCGGCGGTGTGCGTCCATCGTCCGAGGATAGCGTCGATTTCTGGAGCGTTGCACTGTGGGTAGCTATTCCGTAGCGATCCCATAGTTCCCGCAGTCTCCCCCACCCCTTGGAATTCTGGGTTGAGATCCCAGTTCCTGATGGGGCAGAAATCATTGTCGCGGGTGGTTCTGGGTAAATGTCGTCACTCATTCCTTCCTCCGGGAAAACAACGGCAGACGATCATTTCGTGCCCTTTTTCCCTGGATTGCCCTGGCAGACGACATAGCACAGCAACCATGGAGCCCATTCAGCTTTTTTTTTACTGTCACTGTATGTGTACTGGATGCCGCTGACAGAGGCGTTACTGCAGCGCTACACAGCAGCATTCATTTGTTTTTGCATGATAGCAGAGATGGTTACCAGCCATTCTGTACTGTCTGCTGCCATTGTAAATTGGCAATAAGATGATGGTTATCTGTCGTTGTGTACTGTCTGCTGCTATCATGGGTGCCCCTGGCTGAGGTCGGCCGGGGGTGCAAAGTCAAAAATGGGAATGACTCCCTGAGTCAATCCCTCCTTTATAGTATCTAAAAATAGAGTCAGTCCTGCCTAGAATATGGGGCAAGTGTACAAGAGAACCAGTGTACCAGAGAGCACAGCTGCTCCATGTCAGATCCCGCAGAAATGACAAGCTGCATGCCATTCACGGGGGTTGCCCCTGCAACAACTCCATCCATTGCTTCCCTCGTCCCCAACCTTCCTGGGCTACTGTGGCAGTGTCCCCCCCCCATTTGTGTCATGAAATTATAAAGAATGCAGGAATAAGAAACAGTGACTTGTTAGTGAGATAAAATGAGGGGGAGGCAGCCTCCTGCTGCTATGACAGTCCAGGCGGAACATTAAGCGGTGTGGGGGAGAGGAGCCCAACATCCCACTGCTATGATAGTCCAGGCAGTACAGAAACTTTTCTTTACACATGAAAGGGAGGGGGCTGATAGAGCTCAGCCCCCAGTTGCTATGATGAGAACGGTTACGAGCCGTTCTGTATCATCTACTGGGAATGACCAGGAATCATTCCTATTTTTACCCAGGCGCCCCCATCCAGTCTCACCTGAGGCCAGCCAGGAGCACTCACGGGTTGATAGTGATGATGGATAGCAGTCATATTGTACCGTCTGCCACCGGGGAGGGGAGAAGAGCGGATACTGCTCTTCACTGCTGCAGCATCGTGTCTACCACCAGCATTCAGTAGACATAGGGTGACATTGAAAAAAGTCAAACGATTTTTCCCTTTTTCTTTCACGTGGTGTGGGGAGGGAGTAAATTGATGAGCTATACCCTGAACTACGCCGGACAATGTGTTTGAACCTGCAGGCACTGGGAGCTCAGCCAAGAATGCAAATAGTTTTCGGAGACTGCTGTGGACTGTGGGATAGCTGGAGTCCTCATTACCTCCTCCCTCCCTCCATGAGCATCCATTTGATTCTTTGGCTTTCCGTTATGTTTGTCATGCAGCACTGTATAGCCTGGAGATTTTTTCAAATGCTTTGGCATTTCGTCTTCTGTAAAGGAGCTCTGATAGAACAGATTTATCTCCCCATACTGCGATCAGATCCCGTATCTCCTGTATGGTCCATGCTGGAGCTCTTCTTGGATTTGGGACTGCATCACCACCCGTGCTGATCAGAGCTCCACACTGGGCAAACAGGAAATGTAATTCAAAATTTCAGGGAGCTTTTCCTGTTTACCTGCCCACTGCATCCGAGTTCAGATTGCTGTCCAGAGCGGTCACAGTGGTGCACTGTGGGATACCGCCCAGAGGCCAATACCGTCGATTTGCGGCCACACTAACCCTAATCCGATATGGTAATACCGATTTTAGCGCTACTCCTCTTGTTGGGGAAGAGTACAGAAACTGATTTAAAGAGCCCTTTATATCGATATAAAGGGCCTCGTAGTGTGGACGGGTGCACCATTAAATCGGTTTAACGCTGCTAAAATCGGTTTAAATGCGTAGTGTAGACCAGGCCCGGGTATCTGAGAGCTTTGTTCTTTTCACAGATGGGATCATTGTCTGAGGCTTCAATCCTTCACCTGACCAGGCAGAGGGAGCGCTCTGAACTAGACTGTCCCATTTATTTGGTAGAAAGCTCCTTGAGAATAGGCTCTGTGGTTTCTCTGTTCTTTGTAGGTATAGCTCCGTGGTTTGAGCATTGGCCTGCTAAACTCAGGGTTGTGAGCTCAATCCTTGAGGGGGCCACTTACGGATCAAGTACTGTCTTTGACAGGTTGTGTTTTTTGTTTTTGTTCTGGTCATGTTAGTGAAGGCAGGGGACTGGACTCAATGACCTTTCAAGGTCCCTTCCAGTTCTAGGAGATAGGTATATCTCTATATGTTTGTACAGCCCTATGTGCAATGTTGCTTTCTAACAAACTCATTCTCACAGGAAAGCTGTTGACCCCTCTCCTGGTGCTGTTGTTGGATAATAAAATGAATACATCTTTTTTTCCCTTTTGAGATTCCCAGGTTTTACCATTTGGGGTAAATATTGGGCTCAGTGAGGGCAAAGGCAGGCACAGAACAGACAAGGTGTAAGTTTCCCCTCTTCACAGCTCTGCCCAGGCACCAAACTCCTGGTCTGCAGCACCTCCTGCTCTTCCAGCCTTGCCTCCCACCCTCAGGCTGTCCTCTCCTACACCTTGCTTCAAATCACTGGCCATCCTGTCCTCTCTGGAGGCCATCAGTGCCATTTTATACATTGGCCAGAAGAGGTCACTTGAGATCAACACAAGATTTATCCCTTGCCCATGTTTGTGTGTGGGGACCCAGGATTCTTCCTTTTGAATCTGGAGGATTGAGAGCAAGAGCAGCCCCTTTGAGTGGGGGTGGGGGGTTGGTAGGCATGGTCTCTGCTGGAAAGCTGGAGCTCACATCGTTTGAATTCTTGTGTCTTGCAGGATGATCCAGCGGCACCAGCTAGTGCAGTCTGTACTGCAGGAGCTGCAGGAGGCCACCGAATGCTTTGGGCTAGAGGGACTAACAAGCGCAGCCCTGGAGGCTGAGAGGACCTTGTCCTCTTTCTCCCTACCCAGCTACTGCGGGAGGCAGTTCCAGGAAGAGTTGGAAGTTGACCGGGTGGCAAAAAGCCTGTATCCGGAGGATGCCCCCAGCAACATGCTGCCTCTGGTCTGCAAGGGGGAGGGGAACCACCTGTTTGAGGCGGCCAGTGTGCTGCTGTGGGGGAACCCTAGCCTGAGTCTGGAGCTGCAGGTGCGCACAGTTGTGGAGATGCTGCTGCACAAACATTACTACCTGAACGGCATGATTGACTCCAAGGTGATGCTGCAGGCTGCCCGCTACTCCCTCTGCACCGAGGAGTCCCCCGAGATGACCAGCCTGCCTCTGGCCATCCTCGAGGCCATTTTTGATGCTGACATCAAGGCCACTTGTTTCCCTGGCACCTTTGCCAACATGTGGCATGTCTACGCCCTGGCCTCGGTGCTGCAATGTAACATCTACTCCATCTACCCCATGAGCAACTTGAAGATCCGGCCATACTTCAACCGCCTCATCCGGCCCAGGAAGTGTGGCCCACAGACCTCCACGCTCCACATCATGTGGTCAGGGCAGCAGCTCTCCTCACAGGTCTTCAAAGCACAATACTTTGTGGCTGTGGTAGGCCTAGAAGAGCTGGAACCCACAACCCCTTCTCCAGAGCCTCCAGTCCAGCCAGTCCAGACTCTGGAGCTGCTGAAGAGTGACCCCCGGCTGACCTACTTTAACCTGTGTGACCGCTACAGCATCACCAAGAGCACCTTCTACCGCTGGAAGCGCCAGTCCCGGGAGCACAGGCAGAAAGCAGCCACCAGGTTTGCAGCCAAACACTTCCTTCAGTCTTGCTTCCAAGAGGGCAATGTGATCCCTCTTCAGCATTTCCGACAAATGTTCCCAGAAATCTCCCGCTCCACTTACTACGCTTGGAAGCACGAAATGCAGAGCATGGTCAATGGCGGCGATACCTCTGCTCCAGCTGAGTCCATGGTGTCACAGGAGCCTCATGGAGACCATCAAAAAAAGCCCCACCCAGACAGGGATGATGCAGCAAAGTCAGAGGGGGGCCTAAGGCCGAAGATCCCTCCCTTGGAGCCCAACCAAGCAGGAATCTTCATGCAAGGAGCCAAGTCATACCTAGAGAAATGCATCTCCATGAACACTCTGGTGCCCTACAGGTGCTTCAAGCGCAGCTTCCCTGGTATCTCCAGATCCACCTACTACAACTGGCGGAGAAAAGCCATTAAGGGGAACCCCAACTTCAAACCTCCTCAGCCTCCCTCAGTCAGCCAGAAGCCCCTAGTGAAAGGGAAGGCATACCTGCCATTCAAGCCTGGAAATCTGCCTGGCAGGAAAAGGCTGAATGGACACCGGCCAGAGCCCAGAAGTCTCCTCCAGCTCAAACCCTCTCTCTATAACTGGAGAAAGCAGCTTCGAGACATGGCCAAGCGGCATGTCCAGCAGTGGCGGCTGCCATTCTGCAAGTTCCGCCTGCGCTACCCAGGCTTCTCCTCCACAGCCTATTGGTTCTGGAAGAGAAGCAGCCAGCAGATGAACAAGCATCCTCTCTGGACCAGCTCATCCCAACAGCTGAGTCAGGTCATCTCCGAGGCTCCTGGAAAAGCAGAGCCTGGGATCAAACCACAGTCACAAATGGAAGTGGCTCCCAGGCATCTAGACAAGCAGGCATCAGTCACTCCCTACAATGCCACAATCTCCGGCTATGCCATGTCAGAAAGAGCCAACAGCCGGATGTTCGTGATGGATGTGATTGCCACTGCCCAGTTCAAAGCTCAGGCCAAACTGTTCCTGCAGCAGCGCTTTGAATCGAAAACCTTCCCGACCTACAAGGAGTTCAGTGCCCACTTCCCCCTCACAGCACGCTCCACCTACTACATGTGGAAGCGCGCGCTGCATGATGGACTGACGCTAGTGGATGCCTGAGGGTGGGTTGCCTGCTGGAACCTGCTCTCTGCTGTCCAGGCAGGAGGGCAGTGTTTGTGAGCTGTGATTCAGCTGGCTCTCTCTTTCTTTGTGATTTCCCCCCCCCCCTTTTATTTTGTTTTCTCTTCTGTTTGGCTAGATCTGGTCTCAGGGTGCAGGGACCAGGTCTGCATGCTGCCAGTCCCTGGAGGTGCGGGGAGTGGAATGAGAGCTCTGTTTTGTGTTGGGTTTATTTTTGGGCTGCAAAGATGCCCCAAAAGAAAAAGGCAAAATGGAGTTTGCCTTCTCCTGGTGCTTAGGCTGGGATACAGGGTGGTGGAATGAGGGAAGAGGGAGGGGTATGTGACTCTGAAACGTTCCTGTAGGTACCCTGGGTGTAAATGCCCTTAATTCATGGGCCGACAAGCTGCAGGCCTCCATTCTAAATGCTGTGTGCAGGATTTGTGGGCTCACCTGCCCCAGGTCACTGCCCAACCCAGAATCGATCTTGTTAACGTCAAGATTTTCTTGGGAATGAGTTGAGCCATACAGTGCCTGGCCCAGAGATAACAAGCTCATTCTCGCTCAGGCCCCAAGAAATGGTGCTGAGACTGTTCCATTTATGGTGTTCTTAGGAAGAGTTCCTAACAACCCAGCCTTGGGTGGGGGCACCCTGGAGGCTGCACTGACTGTTGGGGAGCAGCTTCCCTGCTTTGGTGGATTCCTTGTTGATTTAGGAGCAGGGACTGGGGGCTGAGGAGCAGTTTAGCTCAGGCACAGCAGTGACATGATTTGGGGTTTTATGATTGTATTAGTTCTAGAGGCCACATGACTCTGTAGCTTTCATGATCACTCTTCTCCTGTGACTACAGGCAGGGCAATAAGACTTCCTGGCATTCTTTGGTTGACAAGTGGATTGTGTTCCTGTTTCCTTCAGTCTGCCCTTCCTCTCTGGAAATGATCACATGTAGATCTTCAGCTAAGCAGGGACCTGTTGGCCTTGTCCCATTCAAGCCTGTGTCTTGCAGTCCTTTGCAGGCTCTGGAGAAAGATAACTTCTCTGAGTCCTCTGCCCTGGTAGTAAGTGACCTCACTCCTGTGCCCCTCTGCAATCCCAGTGAGCATGTGCCTTTATGTTCCTGCTCTCCAGGAGCCTGACAGGATGCCCCAACCTGCTGCCCACTGCAGGGGGTAGAGACAGCGCTGGGGGTGGGTGGAGAAGAGGGGGTTCTGCTTTCACTATCTAAAAAGAACTGTGAGTGGGTGGGAGGGTGACTCATGGCTGAGTAGCAGAGCCCTATGCTGAGACAGGGCTGGATGTACACGTGTGACCTGCAGCAATTTAAAGCAATAAAAACCCTTCCACTCCCAACTCTGTGTGGTGTCTCTCTTGTTTCACCCCCCCTTGTCTGACTGAAATGCCTTTAATGAGGGTTGTTGCCCTCCTGTTTGTTTTAGAGGAAAGCTGGGCCTAGTAGGGCCCCCAGAAGGGTGATAATTTATCTGTCTCCAAAGTCATGTGCAGACAGCACCTGTACAACTTTCCCCCATGCACCATCTGCCCTGAGCCTGTGGCATCACCTCTACGGAGAAGATGGGACTTCAAGTTGCCTTCCCCTCTCTGCTGCAACTGGCCAAGGGGGAGGGAAGTTTTGGTGCGTTGAGCACCCACCAGCTCATCTCACTGAACAGCTAGCAGGGATGTGATGGAAAGCAGAGACAGGGAAGATTATCAAGCCCTTCTCACTACCAGAGGATGTTGCTCCCTACAGCATAGGGCAAGGACTACCACCTATGGGTTACTGCTGAGCTGGGCCAGATCCAAACCAGTGACCTAGGAACTGATCCAGAACAATGGGGGTCTCTATATTGACTTGAACGGAAGATGCATCAGGCTCATACAATTGAATGCCTCTGGCAGGCTTTTCCCTTCTAATAATGTTAGAAAATGAGCTGGTATTTGCACCTCTGGCTGAAACAGGTGGTTTCTCACCCGTGGGGGCCTGTCACACCTGGATAGGTTTTATAGAGGTGGTGGGGCAGAGACACATTGCCGGCTAGTCACTGCAGTCAAGTATTGCAGTCTGTCTGTGGTACGCAGCAGCACCCACCCCCAGCTGCTGACAAAGGGAAGTGAAGCCAGTGCATGTTAGAAATAACTTCAAAGGGAGAAGCGGGAGGGTGCTTGCACATTTATTATTAGCGCCCCCAGGCCTCTCGTGTGCTGAGCACTGTACAAACACGTAAAAGTCCTTGCACTAACAAGCTCACAATCAAAGGGACACACAAATCATTGTAGCAAGTGTCTGTTAGAGAGCTGATTTTTTTCAAAAATACATGTAATATACTGTGAATGGGGTGATAAATCTGCTCACTCCCTGTCCCTGGAGAAAAGTGGGGTCTGGCTGGTGAAATGGGATCACAGCCAGCAGGTGGTGCTCTTCTAAAGGGAGACTGGAAGTGCAGCCAGTGTTTGAAATGCACAGTTCTGCACTCAGCAGCCCCTGCCTATAGGTCAGTCCTCTCTGCACTGCTTGCTAGGAAAGCTGTACGTTAACCCTGCCTGTCTACAGTGGGAAAACAGCAAAGCCTTCCTCCCCCAAGAACCCGGTGCTTCCTGTTACCCCCTGCTTCCCTCTGCGGCCATGTCCTTCTGTGTATGCAGAGAGGAATCTCAGGTCCATGGAAGAGTGGCTGGCAACCCTGGCAGTCTGGGGTTCTGGTTCCTGTGGACCTAGAAAGCCTGTGGCTAGGCAGTTTGGCCTGATCCTTGTTAGGACTTAGCCCTGAGGGGTTGCCGCCAATAGACCCAACAGGGACCCCACAGGGTATCCCAAGTGGGACTGAAATGGGCCCTAAGGCAGGCGTTAAAATAAGAGATGGGGTGGAGGTCCAATTCAGCCTCCCCTTCCTGTACTAAAAGCCCCCTCCTTTCCCTGCCATAGGGGAGCAGCATTCCCCCTCCACTACCCTGCTCCTTGGCTGGTGGGGTGCAAACCCTTCCCCCACCCTTCAATCAACTATAGCCCTTGCCCTAAATCCCACTGGTAGTGGGGACCTGCCCACGTAGGATCTGACTCCTGCTGGTGCCAAGCCCTGGGGAGACTTATTCTGGTACTGCTCCCCCCCCCAGCCTGGGAAGCAGACACACTTGGAGATAGCTGGGGTTGTAGGGAAAGGCCTGCCTTCCTCCTCCTACCCCTTGCACTGCAGCAGTTGTCCCCATCCCACCCCTGGTGCTTCAACATCTCTACCTGCCCCTGCCCCTGCCCCACCCCCCACCCCTAGCCCAGACTGAATCAGTGCAGGATCAGCAAACTCAGGTGGGGGGCTGGCGCAAGTAGCCCTAGGCTTCATTCTACCAGCTTGGTCCATGAGGTGCAACTGGTGTCAGTAGGCTGGTAGAGTTTGTTTTACTGTGCAGTCAGGGAAGGGCGCTGATGGGAGACATAAAAAAACCCTACCTACAGGACAATGAAAGCAGCAGGGCTGCGATCTTGGATCCAGAGCAGTTGCCAGGAGGAAAGGTGAGCAGCCCCCCACCAGGGCAGGGATCCAGGGACTGGAGAGCACTCCCCCAAGACCAAGGAATGGGCGAAGCTATTGCAGAAAGCACTGCATTTGCTCTGATCACTGAGGTTGTGTGTGAGCATGAGAGAGAGAGAGAGAGAGATACAGACACACACAGTAATTAGCTCCCAGTGACTTCTCATCAGTGAATTCCTGAGGGAGTGAGCTGGTAATTACTCCAGAATGATTATCCATGTCTGTGAACTGTGCCTAGAGGCTGGGAGATCACCTGTTTCCCCTCAGCAGCAGCAGCAGCTGTGAAATTGAAATCAAGATTAAGTGGTATTTTCCCTCAGCTAGACAAAGGAGGAGAGCAATAGAGGGTGGATTGTCTGACACTGAGCCTAATAAAGCACAGGTTCCAACTCTAGGCACCAGTGGCCGAGCCTACTCAACATCAGGGCCAAGGCTCAGAAATACATGCACCCCAGAGATCAGGAGCATAGCATGTACAACACATTGCTGAGTAGATGAGCCTCATGGTGCTCCATCTGCTTTTATAATCAGACTCTGAGAGCAACCAGATGCTTCTGGGGAAGGTACAATTGTGGACAGTTATGCAACTCCCTGCCCAGAGGGGAAGCTTCTTTTAAACTTGCATCAGGCAGTGGTTGGTTTATCCCTGAAGCAGGCAGCTTAAATGCCATACCCATATTTATCCTCTCAGAGTTGTGGATGGCTTCATGGTGCTTACCTGGTCCTTTGGGAATCCTGCTAAGTTCTTGCCCTCACTATGCACTTGCAGCAGTGAGTTCCACAGATTAATCATGAGTTGTGTTAACTAAGTTATTTCTTTCATCAGTTTCATATTTGTCACCCACCCATCTCTCGCCCCACAGCCTGTCACTGACCCTGTAATGGGGTGGCTGGAGAGCTACCGGTGGCAAGTTCCTCTGGTATAGCCTTGTGTAAAGGGGCCAGAGGGCAATGGGGCCCACAACTTAAGATCAGGAGAGTTCTAGTTTGTAATTTGTAAACACAGATTCTTTTCCCTGCTGACTTGTTGCGGATTAAATTTTCAGCTTCTGCGACTTTGCAAGCTCCCGCTGAGCTCCCTCTGGAGCAGGATGAAATGGAGTTGGGGAGTCTGCCTTGGCCTCATGTCTCACACAGCCAAGAGACTGGAATTGGTGCCATCGCTGCTCTGTTCTCTCCTCACATTACTGGGGACACACCTGGAGCCACTGAAGTGCCCTGGGGACTGTGTGCCAGAGGACTGGGTCTGTGAGATGCTAATTTCAACTTCCCCCTCGCCCCAGCACCTCTTAAAGAAAGTACAAAACCTTCCTGCTGTTCCTGAACCTCACTGGGGTTCACTCCTCCACTGCCATCAAGCAGCATGGTCACAAATGGGAGCCCTTATAGGTCCATTCATTTTGCACTCAAGATTTAATAGCTGACTTCTTTAAAGACTAATGTCCATAAAGCCATGTTGATCTCAGTCTGCTGAGAGATTCGGATTCTTAAGTGCCTGGCTCCAGCTTGGGGGAGGTCAAGGCTATAAGAGCAGCCAAGTTGGAGGTCAGAGCCAAGGGGTAGCAAAGTGTGTAGGTTGGTGCCAAGGGGGGGGACAAGGTAAGACTGGTCCTGGGAGGGAAGTGGCCAAGGTGGAGACTGGGAGTTTAACCCAAGCTGTATATTTTGAAGGAAGGGGTGAGATTGCAGGGTACACAGGATCAGGGAGGATGTTCCAGGCACTGCAATCAAGAATGACAGATCTGCCCTGAGTCTGGCTGTGGGCCAGGTGTCTTGGGGGTGGGGAGAAGGAAGGGGGTATAGGGCAGACAAGTAAATAGTTGGGACTATTGGCAGCTGAGAATGTTTGGAGTACAGTGCATACTAGCTAGCCCTCCCTCAGCAAACACCAACACTGAAGGCTGTGCAGGGCCAGTGTAGAGCTGTTGTGCCAGCTCTAAGCACAGAGTTGAACAGCCCTGTTTTGGGGCAGGTCTTGGGGGCCAATTCCACCTCCGACCCAGTGCTTTTGTGACATCAGAGCAACATAAACCAGCACAGAGGAGCAGAGAATCAGCACCAGTATCTCCTACTGAAGAAAGCCTATCAGAACAAGTGGGCAAAAGGAGAGGGCACGTTCTAATGGGTTTGATAGGCAGAAGGCCTTTATGGCATGGACAAACCTCTCCTAGGCAGATCCTTGGTGTATGTGCCATTCGAAAGGCCAGAGGGTAGCCTAGCTGGCGGGCTCTACTGTCAATCCATCCTTTGAGAAAGATGGTGCTAGCCCAGCAGAACTCTGTTGAACTTCAGGCTTTGCTCAGGGAAACCACTGCTTGACATTCTGGAGCGATCCAATTCTCCAACAGTCTTGAGAGCATCCCTTTTTGTGGAAGGTGCTACCTGAGAAGCTCTAAGGGCTTCTGAACGGAACAGCAATTGTTAGTAACTTTCACCTTGGGGTCAGGCCCCAGTCAGCCATAGGGCTCATGCTGTCATACCTGACAGATGGCTTTGGCACTGGATAGGAGAGCTCTCCAAAGGGAGAATGGTAAATTTATCAACGGCTGTCACTACTGGTGGTGGAATTTTTTTTTCAAAAAAAAAAAAATATAACAAAGAAAGGAAACAAAGGGTAGTAATTGTGACAGATAGTTGGGTACAGCAGAGTAGCCTGTTGCAAAGGGGAGGGGGTCAATCCAAGGGCTGCTCCTGATTCCTCCCATTCCTCTTTTCCAGAGGACCTGCAGTTAGTTTCTCCTCTGTTATAGAGACTGTTAGGATTCCACAGCCACCTTCTCCCACACTGGTGGATTGTAAGGACCTCCTTTTGGACCTTACTCACTAGATTTCTTAGTGCCAACATCCGTCTTCCTGGAATCTAATGCTGTTGTACTGCTGTATGCAATGACCAATCCCTTCCGCATGCTGAACTCAAGCAGCATATAGTCTCTGGATACGCTGGTCACTGCTTCCCTATGCTCAGCCGATCCCTTCTTTTCGGCAAGGAGCAGATCCAGAAAGCCTTTTGCTGGAGTCTCTGTGTTCTGGATCATAGGACTGGTCTTGCCACAAGAACAACTGTGATGATCCTTGTTGATTTGTATCTGTTACTCATCCAGATGCCTGGACGGATAAAAGCCCCCATGACTATTGTTCCCTGCAGTATGGAGCTGCTTGAAAGTTGATTCAGGAAGCTCTCTCACGCATGGGAATGGGGAAGTGTGAAGCTAATGCCCAAGGTCACTCGTCCTTTACTGTATGTTCCTTGTATCTTTGCCTCCAATCCCCCTGTTTTATCACATTATGACTCATTGGCTTTGACACACAGGGCCTTTTCTCTACCTCTTCTACTTTTCCTCTCTCCCTGTAGAGGTTTTTTCTATCACTATTAATAGCCCATTTATGGGATTTATAGCACCAGATCTCACTTACTCCCACGAGGTACTAAAGGATGGTGACAGCGACAAGTATCACTTTCAATTAATCTTACTTATTTCCAACAGGGATCGCAAAGTGCTTCACAGACTTTGTGCATAATCAATAAAGTGCTTGTCTTCCTGGGCTGCAGAACATACTAGTTGTCTGGCATCCCTACAGCAACACTGCAGAACATCAGAGGACAGGAAGTGAAAAGGAATCGTATATTCAGCAGAAACTGTAGGGGGAGTGGAGGGAGCAGAATGGAATTAGCGCAGGTTGGAATTTGGCCTTGTGAACCTACAATCCTGGAGCCATGGTTGGGGTCTAAAGGTTGGGGGAGGGCTCCAGCAGTAGCAACAGACCCATCCCCTCTGCTTTTCCCAGCCACCCTTATCAGCTTGCCAGGCAAGGCTGCTGAGGACTGTGCAACTCTTTACGCTCATCCTCCCATTGCTGGAGATGACACTGTCCGGGATTTGCTGCAACTCATCCACCTAAAGCATGAATCCTCCAGATACACAGTCTCAGCTCTCTGGGACTCCCTCTGCCCTCGGTGTCTGCTTCCTAGGCCTCGTTTCCTTTCCCCCTCTCTGGGGTTGGTTTCTGTTTCCATTTCCCATCCTAAGTTCCAGGCTCCAGTGTCAGTTTTTCTTCCCAGTTCACATCCCTCTGGTTTCCAATCCCCAGCCCAATATCAGACTCTCCATCTTGGTTTCAATGTGACAAACCTGCATTCGCCCCCTGTCGGCTCAGGCCCAGTTTGTCTTCTTCCTTGGTCTGCTGTAAGGAGATGATGTTTTATTGCCCAGCCAGCCCGGAGGGATGTGGACAGAGGAGTACTCCTGGCAGTAATGATCAGTTGTGGGCGCTTTTTATTTATTGAGGTAGTTTGTGGCTGAGTGGAGTCTAATTGGGGGGAAAAACATAACCTGTGATGTATTCCTGTCACACTGAACTCTCATTGAGCTGACGGGAGAGAGATGAATTTCAAACAGGCCCAGCTGCTCCTCACTTTGCTGTCAACCCTGGGCCAATAAATCTCTCCCTTCACATGTGTGGAATAAGATTTAGTTCAAGTGTCACCTGAAATCCCTCACAGCCTGGTACTTAAAAACACAAACCCCAGCAAAGCAGGAAATGAAAACAGTAAAAGGAGATTAAAATGCAGAAGCTGGAGGACTGTAAAACCCACACAGAGGAGCCCTCCTGCCTATGTCTGATTTAGGGGCTGTTCTCAATCACTGACATGCCTAATTCACATTCATCCACATCTGTCATGCTACTCAAAAACCAGCCAGACTCGGTGCAGGAACTGAGAGATAAGAGCCTTCTATGCAGCATCTGGCACCAGGCTCACCCCATGCCAGAAGGAGAGGCTCACAGAACAGAAGATTTGTCAGAGCACTGCCTATCCAGTGCTGGATCCTGCTTCTACCGGGGGTCAATGACTGGGCCAACATTTTCTGTGTTACCACTGCCATTAGGCATCTACATGCCTATTTAGACATGTAAATAAGTGAGGTGATTATCAGAAGTGTTGAGTACCCACAGCTCGCATTAGGGTCCCTGAACATGGAGCATACTGCACAGTTCATGTCTCCACTTGATAGCAGAACTGACGTTTTCAGACAGATCAGCAGGGGAGTTCAGAGAAGATGAAACAGAGGCTGGCAAGGGGAGGGGGACTCAATTGATAAGGGTGATTGGAAGACCTAAGAGATGGCTATGAGGGGGCAGGAGAACCTTTTTGAGATATGTGAACTGCGCTTCTGTGCTACAGGTGCTCCTGCCTTCGTGCTGGCAAGAGCAGGGTTGCCTTTGCCCCAACCCCACCTCTCAGAGCAGTTGATGAGCAGCTGATTGATAAACTAGGTGATGCAGAGAACTTCCCACTTGTCAAACCCTGGCTATGATGCTGTCTTTGTCTCCAGCGCCCACTGGTGAAAAACGCAAAGCCTATGTTCTCCTTAGTGAACATTACAAGTCACTCTAGAGACCGCCCTAAAACATCGTTCTGCTTAATTGGGGTCAGTCTCAAATCCAAATACAGGAGCTGGGAATCTACCACAGATGGTGCGAGAGGTCCTGTTCCTTCCGCTAGTGCTGACACTCAAAAGCCCCTCATCCGGACTTACTTTGTTGTTTATTTGCAAGCTATAATTAGCGCTTCTTCTCATTAATCAAGGCAGTGGGGTTGTGTTCTCTTATTCCAGTTCTGTTTCAGTCTTTTCAGAACTAGTCACTTGTTTCTGAGCCACATCTATGGAGGTAGCCCTTGGAGTCAGCAGCAGGGCCTTCAACTTTTTGGAACCCTACTTCACGTTGTGCGATTGGGGTCACAAAATAGAGCTCATGCTTTTTCCACTACGCCTGCGTTTTGTACCTTTATTACAAGCAGAACCAGTCAGCAAATTTGATGGACATTTTCCGCCAAAAAAGGTAGTTTTGACTAAACATTTTGTGGGAACATGCCTATTTTGACAAATGTTTTAACTTTTTCCCTTTAAAATCTTGTTTCAACTGTATCATTTTGATTAGTTTTGACTAAAATTGACTTAATGTTCAATATAATAAAATTAACATGAAAATTTTAATGGTTTCAAATAACCAAGGTTTTGGAAGGTGTTTCGTGGGAAGTTGCAGCTTCTCATACCAATTTGGAACTAATTTTGTTTCAAAAAAGTTGGAATTCCTTGCCAAACAGAAATTCAGGTTCTCAACCAGCTCTAATCACCATGCATCTGAAGATGACTGCATTTTTAAGAAAAAAAATATGGAGTAACTGAAGTCACTTTAATTCCCCAGCCTGTGAGGGAAGCTGGCAGAGAACTACAGGAGAAGGCTGTAGCACTTCCAGAATTTCTTGGAAGCAAGTGGTATTGCTCAGAAATCTGAGAGAGTGAAACACAATGGTGCCCGGAGCAAGCCTAAAAGCATTGAGGACTTGCAATCCAGTCCATTGGGAGCATGGAGGAAACTGCAAACTGCCAGACAAAAATAATTCAAAGATATCCACAATACTGTGACCCACAGAAAAAGATCACTTGGCATAGGCACCTTTTCTTTCCAAAAATCCAATAGCCAGATGAAATAATTGAGCCTTATGGTACAAGCCTACCTAGTAAGGCTCAGCTAAGCCATGAAAACCTGACTGGTTAACAGATGAACTAATCAGAGTGGTATAACTGATGAACAGATCAAAGCAAGGAGACCTTGAGAGCCAGACTTGACTTTGCAAAGAATGGTAGGTATTTGTGGGGCTAGTGACAGCTGTGCTTCGCAATGAAAACGTTAATAAGCAGTGAAAGGACTTAAAAAGTGAATCCAATGAAGCATGGCACACAAAGGCAGAAAGACACAATACAAGGGTAAACAAATGACAGGGACCAATTTGTTTGCAATGAATGTGGAATCCATTGCAATACACTGTGTCCAGCACAAAAGCTGCAACAGCATATAGTGCAACCATATAATGAACTGGGATTCATCAAATCCATAATAATCCCAGTGAGTGCCAACAACAATACATCAACACCTAACATTTAATTTAGCAGAGAAGGAAGGTAAAAGCAAAATTTGACCAGATGGTAAAATTAAATGTTATTGAACAAATACAGATACTGGCTGACTGAGTTAACACTGTAATAAAACCAAATGAGTTAAGTGGACTACTGTTAATTTAAAAAAACACCGAAACACCACACCACTTGAGGTGCTGCATAACCACATCCCCTAGTAGCGTTCTAAGCCTCTTAAGTCACTTTGTTCACCAGGAGACTCCAAATGAGTTAACAGTTAAGGGCCTGCAACCCATAAATGGCTCATTTTGGTTATTTGCATTATAGCAGAGCAGTAGCTCTGTAAGTTTGAGTCACTTACTGTTTAAAAGATGAGAATTTTAAGGAATCTTAAGAGGCAACTGGCCAACCGGGGACGTTGATCGTCTTGACATTTGCTGTGCCTGTAAGAATGTGGGGATAGGGTTGGTTAGTAGCCCAAATCTGGGATCCCTTGAGCAAGAGGATCCTGAAATATAATCCCCCTAAAAAAATCAGCTGTCTAGAAAATCACCTGGTTTGGGTTTTTTTTGTCCACTCCTGGGGCTCAACCTATTGCTCCAAATCCTCCCTGAGCTGCTTGTGATTTAGCTCAGCATCTACTGACTCCCACTTTCAGGGCACATCAAAGGTTCAGTCAGTGATCAGCATGCCCCCCATGGCTGGGTGTGGCATAGCAGTTCAGCTGTCTCCTAAAATCATAGAATCTCAGGTTTGGAAGGGACCTTAGGAGGTCATGTAATCCAACCCCCTGCTCAAAGCAGGACCAATCCCCAGACCCCTAAATGCCCCCCTCAAGGATTGAACTTACAACCCTGAGTTTAGCAGGCCAATCAATGCTCAAACCACTGAGCTATCCCTTGTAGTGTCACCTGCAGTTTAGATCACTTGGTGACCTGTTCTTTCATGAAAGTCAGCCCTTCATGCCAAGTCACTTGGAGCCACCTCACCCCTCCAATGGCTTATCCCAAGTCTTCAGTATCAGCCTGGATACAAAAGTGGCTTACACTGCCTACCCTTCCTGCAGGGCGATGGGGAAAACCAGGCTCAACTCCTTCTCTGGGTTCCTGCCCAGGGCCCAGGGCCCTTGCAATAAGCAGCTAGGGTCTGTTCCTTACAATACTTTGCTGGAGCCCTGGGCAGCTGCTTCCTACCTTTGTCAGTTTGCAGGCACATGTTACAGAGCTGCACTCTCCAGTCCTCGCTCCCTGGAGTTTCACCTCTCCATACAGCTTCCTCCCACTTCCTTGCTAAGGCACTTTCTCCAGTTGGGTGGCTTCTAGCACCACCACTCTGCAGCCTTTTATCCCAGCTGTGATTAATTGGCCAATTAGTCACAGCTTGAGAGGGAACTGACTCATTTATTAACCCCTTCCTGGCCACAAGATGAGGTCTATACATTCCATCACAGGCAGCAATACTGAAAAATATATTAAGGACAAAGTTTCGCATTCCAGATCCGCAGAAGCTAAACTGACACGCCTAAAAGAGTGAAATGAACACGTGCAGCATACCCTAGTCTCTGCCTAAGGGTTTGCAGGCAGCTTGTTACAGTAACTGTGTAGCTCAGGCTCATGCTGGGGTCCTTGAACTGGAGAAGCACCCATGCCCTGAGGCGCTGTCTACATCATAAAATTAAGTTGACTTAACTTACATGGCACACAGCCGCTGCAGTAATTACATCACTTAGGCATGTCTACATTTGCATCCTCACCAGGAGCACTTGTATGGATAACACTGTTGGCATGGGACATTATGGGATGGCTCCTGAAAGCCAATAATATTCTACATAAGCAACACAGTGTCCATACTGGCACCACTTCGACCTATCTACATTGACCTTGACTCTACGCCACTCATGGAGGTGGAGCAGTTAGGTTGGAGGGAGCAAAATTTAAGTGTAGACACGTCCACAGTTAGGTGGCCATAAGCTGCCTTGCATCAACCTAACTGTGGAAGTAGAGAAAGAACTGACAGGGATTTGAAGGGCTTCCTCTCTATACAGTAAGCACTCAGCTGGGACTTATCTTCCATTGGGCCTGGTCCACTCTCAGGTGCAGCCAAGTGTCCTAACTGAGCTCTCCAGTGAACTTTTTCAGAGCCAGTGGGCGTATACTCCCCATCGCACACACCTCCCTCTCTGAGACACAGTTCTTCAGTAGGAACAGGAGACAGTTAAAAAAACCAATGAGGGTGTCAAATCTCTGTTTCTTTAGGAACCCCAAATGACCAAGAGTGCTCATGTGCTGCCTGCAAAGTAGCTCATGCCTGCCCAGTCACTGACAGCGGAAAACAGTTACAAACCAAGACTCCAGGTCACAGCTTCACCTCAGGGCTCAACAGGGCACCAGGGTTGCCAGGTGTCCAGTTTTTGGTACTGACTGGGCCATTAAAAGTCTGGTTGGCAGTGCAGCGGGGCTAAGGCAGGCTCCCTTCCTGCCAGGGCTCCGCATGGCTCCTGGAAGCAGCAGCATGTCCCACCTCCAGCTCCTACATGTAGAGGCAGCCAGGGAGTTCCGCGCACTGCCTTCGCCCCAAGCGCCGGCTCCACGGCTCCCAGTGGCCAGGAACTGAAGCCAATCAGAGCTGCAGGGGCAGTGCCTGCGGATAGGGCAGTGTGCAGAGCTGCCTGGCTGTGCCACCATGTAGAAGCCAGAGGGGGGACATGCCACAGCTTCCAGGAGCTGCCTGAGTTAAGCGCCGCCCAGAGCCCGCACCCTTGACCGCCTCCTACAGTCCTGATTCCCCGCCCCCAAACCACTCGATCCCAGCCCAGAGCACCCTCCTGTACCCTAAACCTCTTTCCTCAGTGCTCCAGGGGTAGGTCTAACCTGCAATGAAAACCCCTCAGCTGTCCCATGCCAGCTGACTCAGGTTTGCAGGGCTTGGACTGTGGAGCTGTTGAATTGCAGTGTAGACTTAGGGGCTCTGGCTGGAGCCTAGACTCTAAGATCCTGCAAGGAGGGAGGCTCCCAGAGTTTAGACTGCAGCCCCAGCCTGGATGTTTACACTGAAATTAAACAGCTCCTTAGCCTGAGCCCCAGTCAGCTGGCACGGGCCAGTTCCAGTCTAATTGCAATGTAGACATACCCTAGGTTAACTCACTTCAGCTGTGTTATCAAATCTGCTAACAGCTCTCAGGAATGAGACTGAGGTGTCGCTGAAGATAGAATGGTCACCCTTGATTTTAAGGTGCCTTTTATAAATGGCTTGTAAAGGGTTAATAAATGATTAATAGGGTTTTCAAGCATGTCACAGTATACGTAAGAGTATATGTAAGAGCGGATTCTAGGCACATCAGCTATAGTAAGGTCTAGCAACTATTGACCCGTGTGACTCTATACCACTTTATTAACCATTGATTAACCCTTTATTAACTATTTACCAATGGAATTGCCATATAAAATGTGACCAAAATTGTTATACATGCGGGACTAAAGGAAAACAATAAAGGTACATATGTTGGTGGGGAAAAATCAGGAGATACTCTCTAGCAGGTGCTGGTATATGTATCTGCTCTTCTCATTAGGGCTGGAGTTCAGTTTGCTGTTATATATGCAGGGAGCTAAGGCTCCAGGCTATTTAGGATGCGAATGGGGGGATGGAGAGCAGGATTCAGAGGTCGTTGTGCCTTTTAGTGGGGCTGCTATTCATGGGCTGGAGCATTAAGATTCCTCCGTTCTGTGCAATTTCCCTTCCTTTTATTATTTCCGACACGCAGCAAATAAATAAAACTGAATTATGCCTCAAGTATCTTCTCTAGCCTGATTCCTTTTGGCAGGAGCGTCCCAAGGAGTGTGGGGCAGCGAGCACCTCCTTGTACACTAATTCTCCACTGCGGCCCACAGTCTGTGACAGACATCAGCTTAGATTAGCATTCAGCCCTCACCACCTCCCCTTCCTCGACCTAGCCTCTGCAGTGGCCCTCGGCAGGGAGGGCAGGGGCGAGGAGAGGGGAGATGAAGCTGAATGTGCTTTTGCTCTCTGTGTTCCTCGCTGGCTCCAGGCTGGCTCAGATGTGGTTTCTAAAGAAGAAGTAGTTCCACAACATGGCAAGCAGCCCTAGTCTTTACTTCTCCATGGGGCTGCAGGAAATAACTGCAGGTCCAGGTGAACATAGCAAGGAGCAGAGTGTCCCCGCTACAGGCCCGCTCTGCTCCAGAGAGGTCTCTGCAGCAAACAGGGATGTCCTGAGCACGCTGTGCAGAGCTGAGGAGTGGGTTACGAAATAGACCCTGGTCTCAGAAAGATCAAGGCTAAGGAGTCTCGAGCTGGAGGCAAAGCTCGTCCATGCACCTCACTCTGTGGGAGTAGACAGCCCCCAGCAATCCCTGACAGCCTTCGCCCACTCTCTTTAAGTGCCCGGAGTGACACTGATGTTTCTGTCTCTTTTAGGGCTTTACCGTCTTTTCTCTGAGTTGGCAGAAGCCCCGATGGGACTTGCTGCAGCTTTGCGAGGTAGGGGGAACACGGACCCAGCACTGTGTTCAGAAATGGTTAGTCAGGCTCCCCCAGACCATGAGATTTTTGAACAATGATACGTCTTGGGGCTGTTTATTCACCGTCTGGGTTCAGAGCCTTTTGAGTGCCCTCGGGTCACATTTCCAAGCTCTTCTTGACAACCGCAAGTGCTAGAAAACTGCTTCTCAAGGGGAAGTTGAGATTTCCATGCACACCTCTGATTCCTGGAGCTGGGGTGTTATGGCAGACATTAAATATCGCCAGTTGCAATAGAGTCACCGGAGCTGGCATCTGTTGACCTGATCCGCAAGCATCACAGCTGACCCATTTGTCCCGGGGCAAGGCAGTTCCCAGCAGTGCTCCCAAGGCTCACCACCACTCCTCCCTGCTTAGCTCCTCAGCTCCTCCAGGCAGCAGATATTTTCTAAAGCCAAGGAGCATGGGAGCAGCTGCCTTGCTGGTTGCAGGTTCACTCTTAGCTGCTCGGGCCTAACTTCTGCTGCTGGAAGAGGCAGTTCCTGCCCCACGTGGTCTCTGAGGGCTAGACAATGATGCTTTGGGGTTCCTCCTGCTGCTGCCTGAGCTAGCTGGACAGCTCTTCTTTGCCTGCTTGCATCACCCACTGGATACAGGTGCAGTCCATTACTTGCATGGTGAGAGGCTGGTGGGACTCTCCTGTGGGAGGTGTTGTTACATGGCCTCTTTCTTGCCTTGCCCAATGAGCTCATGTCTGTTTGGGCAGCCCTAACCATTGTGCTCTGATGCATGCTGCTGCTGGAGATCTTTAAACGGGGAGATCATGGCAGGTGTCACAAGGGAGAGGAGCAATAATGAGTGTCCTGGTTTTACAGCAGCTGATGTCTGAATGATGGCCCTTAATTGGCTTCTCTGTGAGTAAATCCTTTTCCTCCAGCCTCTAGAGAAATGGCACTGCCACAGGCGGAGCCTTCACAGTCTCTCCCAGCTGTAGGTGAGGGGGGGAGGAACTGGAATGGAAGGGGGCAGGTGAGTATATTTCTGAGATCCTTTTTTTGCTACAGGAATAGAAAATTCACTCTGCCTCAGATAATTAGACAGTTCCTCTCTGGATTGCTGTGAAAGGAAAATATTGATTGTGCCATCAAGGGAGGAGAAAGCATTGTTCCTGTTCTATTTCTGAGTCACTCTTTCTGAAATGAGGACAGCATGTTTGCAGAGGGGCTGGAGTGACTCAGGGAAGGGTGAGCTAGCGTCTTTCAGCTCCAGGGTAGCGGTGCCAATCCAGCCACAGCTGATGCAGGGACTAATAGAGTTTTTCACTTTTAGATGATGATTTCCCATCCATCAGGGCCCTGGATGATTTAGGGAGCTGGGAATGATGAATACCTTGCTTTTAGGTTACACTTTCTCCAAGCACTTTACACGCCTGGGGCAGTGTTCGTGTTCCCATTATTGTCCATGACAACCCTGAGAGATGGAGTGGGTAAGGCCAACATTGTGAAAAACGGCCACTGATTCTGAGCGCCCAACTTCAGACACATTGAGATGGGGTTTTCATAGGTGTTAGGCCCCCACAATCCAACTGAAGCCAATGCTGTCTCACGCTGGGCACCCAGGGCAGGTGCAGCCATTTAGGCGCTAGGATTTGGAGCGCGGCATTTTCTTCGGCAGTGACCGTGGCGGCCGGATCTTCGGCTGCCCCAGTCGCTGCTGGCATTTAGGCAGAGGGAGCTGGGACAGGGAAGCGCGGGGAGGGCCGCCTGCAGCAGGTGGGGGGGCAGCAGGCAGGGGAAATCCCTGCCCCAGCTCACCCCTGCCCTGCCTCCTCCCTGAGCACGCCGTGGCTGCTTCACTTCCATCGCCTCCCAGGCTTGCGGCACCTAAGCTGATTGGTACCGCAAGCCTGGGAGGTAGGAGAAATGAAGCAGCGACAGCGTGCTCGGGGAGGAGGCGGAGCAGGGGTAAGCTGCCGCAGGGGGGGCACCTCAGGGCAGAGGGGGGGAGCTGCTGTGGAGGGGGTGCCTCAGGGTGGGGGCTCGGGGACGAGGGAGGGCACAAGGTGGAAGTTTCGCCTAGGACGCGAAACATCCTTGCACTGGCCCTGTGAGCACCCAAAATCAATCACCACTTCTGAACTTTTGGTTGTTGGTAACTGACTTGCCCTAGGCTGCACAGTAAGTCACTGTCAGCGCTGGGAATAAAACCCAGCCTCCTGCCTCCCAGTCCCCTGCATTAATCACTAGACAACGTGGATTCCCCTTGGTACAGAATCTGATAGGTCACCACTTTGAATAGGGCCCAGGTCAGAGTGATTCAAATTCCTAATCACCAGGCCACTGTTCAGCGGTTATGGGTAATAGGTGTGAGAGTCTAGTGGGCAAATGGCTTCATAGTTGCCACCGACTTGTCCCTTTGCTGGCTTTCAGCTGAGAGGCCAAAGGATGAATGGGCCTCTGGAGTCTGCACTCCTGCTCCTAGCCCTAGAAGAGGTCTTTGCAGGGCAGAGGAGAGGTACATGGTGTGGACAGGGAAGGACACATCGCTGCTGCCCCCAATGTCCCTGGTTTGAGGATAGAGATCTTCATTTTCCAGAAATCTCATTCATTAACATTCATTTGGTAGAAGCCAGCGTATTCTGTCCTGAATATTCTGCACCAGCCCCTCTCCTTGTGCTCCCTGCTGTCTCCTCCCGATGCACTTCAGAGAATGAGAAGGACTGAAATAAATCAAGCGCAGAACCAGCCCCTGCACCCTTTGTAACTACTACAAAGCCCAGCATCCAGAGGCAGCTTCTGCTTCTCTCCATCTCAAATCATGAGCCAAGGGGGAAAGGAGCATGAAGAAAGGGAAAAAGGAAGCATGTGCTGACAGACTTGGCTCAGATGTGTCAGTAACTTAGATCTGTGTTGGACAAACCAGTGCATTTTCCTTTTATAACGTTCTGTTTCACTGCATCCTAATAGGCAGCAGGGTACAAAGCATAGCCCAGCTCTGATAAAAGAGCGCTTCATCAGCCAGGTCCGTCTCAGGAGGGAAGCACTTCCTAAGATTAAAACCTGCCAGGAAGAGTTTGACTTGAAATTACAAAGTGAGATGAAGGGAAATACAAGTGGGGAGACAGCACATTTTTCACTTTTAGCAAAAAGGGCAAACAAAAGAAACTTCAATGCAGCTAGCGACAAGAAGCACCAGATTGATGGGCCCCAGGTTATGAGAGCGAGGAGCCGATGGAAGGTCTGAGCCCCAGGGAGACTTTCAGGCCCAACAAGGAGAATTGTCCTCTTAAATCTCTGCACATTTTATAACTGCCCACCTGGCAGATCTGAGCTTCCTAAAGAGAGAACAGGCAGCTGGTCCTATTTCTGCCTAACAGCTGGCAAAAGCCAGGGGTCGCTTTTTACTCCCAACCTCATGGATGTAGTGACAGCAGTGTCAGGTAAGGTACAGCTGTCTAGGTTAGATACCCACGTCCCTTTCATCATCCTGGCTCTCTTCTTAGGCTTCTTCCCTGCCAGACTGCAGAGTGTGTGTGACCCTGGGGAGTTACATCCTTGGACTGCTAACGTAGATAGCTTATTATTATGAGCTAGCAACCACAAGCGCTTCAGACGTGATCTGTCTGATCGAGCCCTGTCCCAAAGAACTTCTAGTCTGACTCAATGACTTACCAACAAAGAGGGGAGGGGAAAAGGGATCCAGGATTTTGTAAAAGGCTTCAAAGACTCCTGACCCCCGCTTTTAGTGTTTCTTCATTTTAACCCTCATGTTCTCTTGCTTTTTGTTAGTCTTAGTTTAACTCTTGCCTACATTTGTAATGGGCTTTACTTTGTTTGGGTTAAACCTGGCCTGTTTCCATTGGCTTGTTGTTTACAGAGGTGTGAGTTCCCCTGCTACTGTTCTCTCTCATGTATAGATGAGAGAGCTCAACATCCAGCTTCAGAACCAGAGGACGGTCTCTGTATCCAGGGAGACTAGGTGGTGGAAAACGCCTTCCAGATGGAAGGTTGGGCACTCTTCCACCATGAGTTACTATCTGCAGTGCTGGCACCCCCCCACAGTCACAGCATGGGAAGGAAATCAGGCCAAGCTGCGGCATAGTTGTGCCAACTCTGGATGAGCCAGCGAATAGCCTGCTGAGCCTGGTCTAGGATGTACACTCAAGTGGACAAAGAGGAAGGTGCAGCAATGGACTCCTGAATTTACTTAGGGCTTGTCTTTTGGACTATGGAGGTGTGACTAGTGGAGCTTACCAAAGTGCTGTGCTGTAACTCTCCTGCATGGATGCTGTGGGCACAAACTGAAAGGTTCCTAGTGCACGATAACATAGTCCTCGTCTGACAGGATTACATCCCTGCAATTCACACCCCCCATAGTCTGAACTGCAGAGACTGTGTGTGTTTGACTCTCTTGCCAAACTGATGCGTCCACTTTGTAAGGATGTAGTCTTCAGTTTCCTAGTGGTGCTGATCATCCATGCATGGTGAAAGGCCAGTGGGGCTTTTGTCCAAGAGTGCATGAGCTGTCTTAACAAAGGGGTGTCAAGAGATCAGCTGTGGTGTCAAATGTGGGATTCCTCCTCTAAATATGAGCAGACCTATGAGTTTGCTCAGTGCAGGCAACTGTTGAGAAACTGGGATCCTAAATGGAAAAACCCAGCCAGTAAGCAAATGATGGTATGTGCTTCATGCTGAGGAAATCCCACTTCTGTGGAGTAACCTGATCCCAGGGTGGCTCCTGACAACAGCCTGGTTCTAGCAAAGCAAGATGTTGCTTTGTACACTGGTCAGTGAGTGCTCTGTTGGCTGGTTAATGGCAGGGGATGTTAGTGGAGCACTGATCACACTGCTCCCTACTCTGCCTAAGGACAAGGGTCTGCTTTTCAGACACGCTCAGCATCCAAAAGCCAATGTGGTCAGCTGGAGCTGCAGGTGCTCAGCACCTCTGAACAGGAGGCCCTGGAGCTGTTAGGCCTTCTGCCTCTCTCCATAAAACAAACCCTAATCAGCACCTGTGCGATTAGTGCCATCACTGTACACTTGGGAGCCACTACCAACAGAGCCCACATTAAACTAGAAATCAGTCAGTTATTTATACTGGGCCAGCCACATGCAAACTACGCCTGAGGATACAGCCTCTGCCCCACAGCCCTCGGGACTGGAGTAGCCAAAACCCAGTGACAGAGCGGTGAAGGAATGTAACTCAAAGTGCAGGCCTTTGAAGTACACTGTGCCCCCCCACCCCCCAAGTAGCTTTGGGTGAAATGGGGAGAAGGCTGGTGTAGGTTTTAATGCGTGACCAGTTCAGCACAGGGAGGACCAGAATGCATAAGCATCACTGAAGAGAGGGTTTACTTGGTCAAAGTGCTGTAGTAACACTAGGCCTGGGTCAGAGGGGGTTTGTGATGTAGCCAGTGATTTTAATTTATTGTGTGGTTATGATTAACTAATGTTATGTCACATATAATCATTGTATGTTAGAGTTAAATTGCAGGATTACAGAATTATAAATGGCAAAGATGCAGCTGCCTTTTATAATATATCAGGGTTGGAAGAGACCTCAGAAGATCATCTAATCCAACTGCCTGCTCAAGGTAGGACCAATCTCCAGACAGATTTTTATTCCACTTCCCTAATTGACTCCTCAAAGATTGAGTTCACAACCCCGGGTTTAGCAGGCTAATGCTCAAACCACTGAGCTAACCCTCCCCACACCACCACCGAGCTTGATTAGTCATTAGAAGAGATAATTATGTATTAGGTATCTAAGTAAGTAGGACTGAAACACAATGTCTGTAGGCTGGAGCCTGCAAGATTTTAGCTTAGCTATTTTAGGCCTTGGAGATAAGCAATCCGGACATAAGTAAGTGACCAAAGAATTACAAAATTACAGGAAAAGATGTACCAATGGGTGATATTACAAAAAAAAAATAACAGTAAAAGTAAATTTTTGCTTACAAGATGCCCAGTAGTCACATTTTTCTAACATGTGCCCTAACCACAGAGTGCACTATGGGTATAAATGCTAATACAGTACAGTCAGAATTACATTATAAAAAGCAGGGGTGGGGGAATTGAGCTCATTATGGGAAACTCCAGCAGGGACTATTCCTCTGCTGCTGATCAATCCATGAGAGACCCATCAGACCCTAACACTGTTGTTAAGGATGTGAGTATAACTATATTTGTAACTTTCGCATAGGGCTATATAGAATGTTTATATGCTTGGGTAATCATAACTTTAAATGTAACTTGAATAAAACTTGTAAAACAGTCTAGAGCTTGTACTTGTGAATGTCTGTGTGGTCACTATCCTTGGTCTTTATGTGTTCCTAGAAACTCTAAATCTGAAGCAAGTAACAGAGGTAACTTCCACTCTGTTAAGCTTCAAACTGTAGCCACCAGAGCCAAACCCACAGTGGTATAATACCACATTACAAAATTCTCTTTAAATAAAATAAAAGCCTACAGTGACTAACCGGGGGGGGGGGGGGAGAGAGAGAGAGTTGTTTCTCCTCCTAACAGTGTGGGTGGAATGGGAAGAGAAAGACTTGCTGTTCCCCTCTGAACCTGGGCCCAGAGCAGGCCACCACCAGCCCCCTTCTCAGTCCTCATTGGAGAAGGGATAAAGAGATCATTATGGTTAGGCAGGGAGCAGAGGTGGCAGAAAGAAGCAGAGGTGAAGGGGATGGGCAGTGAGGGGAGTAGGAGTGTAAGCCGGTCGTGTCGGGGCTCGTCCCTCTCAGGCGCGGCGGGGAGCCAGGGTGCCTCCTAGCACACCGCGGTCCGGGTAGGCTTAGCTCCTCCGCAGGTGTTGAGGGGGGTACAGGGTCTGCAAACAAGGTAGAGCCCCGGCCCTCTAGCCAGGGTCGGGGCTCTCAAAGTAAATAAGCCCCAGCCCTTGGGCAGGGCGGGGCAGTAGCAGTTCAAGCTCAGGCCTCTAGCAGGGGCTGAGCAAACACAGTATCAGCCCAGGCCCTTGGCAGGGCGGGGCAGTAAAAGTTCTAGTTAGCTCTGGCCCTCTGGATCAGGGCAGAGCAGTGGCAATAGGCGGGAAGAGGGGGAGTCTGCCACCCGGTTACGGGTGGCAGGGGGAACGCAGGCCCTCCCACTCCACTGCGTTCCAGCCCGGGACCCTAGCAGCGGTCAAGACCCGCTGCAGTCAGTGGGGATCCTGGCCGCAACACACTGACATGGGTTCGGGCTCTTCAGGAGCCAAACCAGGGTCAGCTACCCCCGGGCCACTTCCAACCTCCCCCTCTCTGGGTACCTGGTCCTTGCCGGGGTCGTCTGGGGGGTCCCAGACCATGGGCTCCTCCGGGTACCGGTCGTGGGGAAGCTCAGGCCACTCCTCGGGGTATCGGGCACACGGCAGGTCAGGTCGACGTTCCTCGGGGTATCGGGCACACGGCAGGTCAGGCCGATGTTCCTCCGGGTACCGGGTCTGAGGCAAGTCCGGCCAGCGCTCCTCTGGGTAGTGGGCGCGGGGCAGGTCTGGCCAGCGCTCCTCTGGGTAGTGGGCACGGGGCAGATCCGGCCAGCACTCCTCTGGGTAGTGGGCATGGGGCAGGCTGGGCCCAGCGGGAGCCTGGGCACTAGCATCTGTCCTCTCCAGTAGCCTGCTGCCAACTGAGCGCTGGGGCCGGGCTTTTATACTTCCTGTCCCGCCCCTTGACTTCCAGGGGGCGGGGACAGGCAGTGCTGACCCCGCCCACTGAGGCACCTGCTCTGGCTCATCCCTCTCAGGCGCGGCAGGGAGCCAGGGCGCCTCCTTACAAGGAGGAAGAAGCAAAGGGGCTGAAGGCAGGGTTTGCCGGTGACCAGGGGAGGCTCCAGGCACCAGCACAGCAAGCGCATGCCTGGGGCAGCAAGCCACGGGGGGGCACCTGCCGGTCTCTGTGAGGGTGGCAGTCAGGCTGCCTTTGGCGGCATGCCTGCGGGAGGTCTGCTGGTCCCACAGCTTCGGCGGCAATTCAGTGGCAGGTGCGCTGAAGGTGTGGGACCGGCGGACCTCCTGCAGGCATGCCACAGAATCCGTGTTACCAGCGGACCTCCCGTAGGCATGCTGCCGAAGGCTGCTTGACTGCCGTGCTTGGTGCAGCAAAATACATAGAGCTGCCCCTGCCGGTGATGATCCTTTTCTTTTAGAGCCTTGAGCAGAAATTTAATTTTGAAGGATTTTGTAGTTTGTACGAACTCCTGGAGCTGCTTTTTAACCAGCCTGTTGATTTCTTGGTTTTGTGCATCCCTTCCCTTTGCTCCCAGGCATGCAGCAGACTGTGGAGACTATAATAAGTTATTCTGAGGCAATCACCATGCTGATTCTATGGCTTTCAATTTTCCCAAGTTTCCCTTTAGGCTACTTCTAACTAATATCCTCCTTTCTGTAACAATCCCCGAGGGGATGTTCTTGCACCACCCACTCCTTATGGTATCACCGGAGACCCCACTTATAAGCAGAAAACACTTTTTAATTTTGTCGGTCCCTTTCATATCAAGTTCTTTTCCTTATAGCTTAAATTAAAAAGCCAGAGAGATGAGTTTCAATTTAATATGTTCTGTTACACAGGGCGTCACATATTCCCCAGTGAGTGCTAGTCATTAAAGAGCCTGTGCAAGTGAGTTTGGGCCCTCGCAGTTCTGGTGGAGCCCAGCCCGGTCTAGTTTCTAGTTCAACGGATGGTAACCTAAGTTCTGTGTTTGATGCTCATCCCCATGACCGGCAATGCAGGGGTGCAGGCTGAGGTGTCCCAGTGCATCACCCCAGGAGGTGCCACCAAGTACAGCTGACGAGCAGAAGAAACTTGGAGCCAGCCAGTCTGTAGGGAGCTGAAGGGCTAAGCCAGAGGAAGCTTAGTGGGACTGAGCATGTGAGGAGATGCTCCCTGAATAAGCAGGAGCCTGAAGAGTAATTTCTGAGTGCAGGGAGATGTGAAGCAGGGGCCACAGGGGTTCTTGATAGCAGGGCTGACATATTGCTCACAGCTCAGGGGAGTGGAGGGTGTGGAAAACCAGACTATTCCAGTCAGGCCCCACAGGCTGACCCATAGGCTCCTGAGGACAGACATTGGGTAGCATTTTCAAAATTCATAGATTCTAGGGCTGGAAGGGACCTCGACAGGTCATCGAGTCCAGTCCCCTGCCCTCATGGCAGGACCAAATACTGTCTAGACCATCCCTGATAGACATTTATCTAACCTATTCTTAAATAACTCCAGAGATGGAGATTCCACAACCTCCCCAGGCAATTTATTCCAGTGTTTAACCACCCTGATAGTTAGGAACTGTTTCCTAATGTCCAAACTAAACCTCCCTTGCTGCCGTTTAAGCCCATTGCTTCTTGTTCTATCCTTACAGGCTAAGGTGAACAACTTTTCTCCCTTCTCCTTATGATATCCTTTTTGTCATAAACAGATGGTTAAGCGTTAATGTCTCTTTTACTTGTAAAGGGTTAAGAAGCTCAGTAAACCTGGCTGACACCTGACCAAAGGACCAATAGGGGAACAAGATACTTTCAAATCTTGGTGGAGGGAAGTCTTTGTGTTTTTCGTTTGGTTCCTTGTTCGCTCTCGGGACTGAGAGGGATGGGACATCATTCCAGGTTCTCCAAATCTTTCTGAATCAGTCTTTCATGTTTCAAAATTGTAAGTAGTAGCCAGGCAAGGCAGATTAGTCTTATGTTTGTTTTCTCAACTTGTAAATGTGTCTTTTTGCTGGAAGGATTTTTTACCTCTGTTTGCTGTAACTTTGAATCTAAGGCTGGGGGGGGTCCCTCCAGTCTATATGAATCTGAGTACCCTGTAAAGCATTTTCCATCCTGATTTTACAGAGATAACTTTTACTTTTTGTTCTTTCTTTAATTAAAAGCTTTCTTTTTAAGAACCTGATTGATTTTTCCTTGTTTTAAGATCCAAGGAGTTTGGATCGGTGTGAAGCCTCTCAAGGCAATCCAGGGAGGCGAAAGTCTGGGGGGAAAAGGAGGGGGATGGTTAATTTCTCCTTGTTTTAAGACCCAAGGGGTTTGGGTCTAGGTTCCCCAGGGAAGGTTTTGGGGGAACAGAAAGTGTGCCGGACACTAAATTCTGGCTGGTGGCAGCGTACCAGATTTAAGCTAGTAATTAAGCTTAAAAGTGTTCATGCAGGTCCCCACTTTTTGTACCCTAAAGTTCAAAGTGGGGGAAAAACCTTGACCACTTTTAGATGCCTGAAAACTGCTATCATGTCCCCTCTCAGTCTTCTCGTTTCCTAACTAAACAAACCCAGTGTTTTCAGCCTTCCTTCACAGGTCATGTTCTCTAGACCTTTAGTCATTCTTGTTGCTCTTTTCTGGACCCGCTTCAACTTCTCCACATCTTTCTTGAAATGCGGTGCCCAGAACTGGACACAATATTCCAGTTGAGGCCTAACCAGCACAGAGTAGAGCGGAAGAATAACTTCTCGTGTCTTGCTCACAACACACCTGTTAATGCATCCCAGAATCACGTTTGCTTTTTTCTGAAACAGCATCACACTGTTGACTCATAAATGCACCTAAAATGCACCTAAGGAACTCAAGAAGCTGAGAACCAGTGATTTTTTTTAGCAAACAGAAATGAATTTTCATTGGGACTCTCATAAAATCCTAGAAGATGCAGGATTGGAAGGCACCTCAAGGGGGTGAGAAAACATTGGCTCTTGTTCTGAGTGTTCTGCACCGAAGTACTCAGGGCAGATATACTTGGGCTGAGACCCTCTCCCTCCCACACCTCCTCAGTAGATGGTCACCCCAACTCCTTCCCTCTCAGGAGATATAGAAGAGGGTCCCTAGTGGGCAAGAACTCCACCTCCCTGGGGAGCCATTGCAGGGTCCGGCCAGCTGCTCCCTGCACCTGGCTCTGTTGCTGCCCACCCCATGCAGTGTCAGAGTGAGGTGTGTGAGTGGCAGCCCATCAGGGGAGAGAAGGCATGGTGGTAAGGTAGGCCAGGGTAGCAGAGGGGCTCCTATTATGGGGGAGGCTGCAGGACCCTGTCTCAGCACCCCTCCCAGTGGCCACACACTGTCCTGCCTTCCCACCACATTACCCTCCCCAGAGACCTGGGAATTAGCCAATCCCAGCAGCCAGCCACCTGGAGTATAGCTGATTTCCTAGTGTAAGTGGGGGGATGGTCCTACTATTGTGAGGAACTTTCCTGGCTTATGCCCTAACCTGGTAGAATTGCTAGTGAAAGGATCTGAGTCCTCGCTCCGACTCCTTTTACCCAGAGGCCTGCCTGACCTCGAGAACTCCCCTTCACTCACTCTCCCCAGCTGCTCACCACACTTGGCTCACGTGCTACTCATGGCACAGTGAGTGTCTGCTCCCCAGTGCTGGGCTCGCAGCTCCCCATTGTAGCTCAGCTCCTGCTCACAGTCAGCATGGCTCCAGCTCCCAGCTCTGGGCTGCTCTAGCTGCAGCTCCGCTCTGCCTTCTGGGCTGCTTCTCTGACCCCTCTGGTTCTGACTACTGCTGCTCTGCCTCCAGCTCAGCTCAGGCTTCTGCTCTTTCCTTAGCTCTGCCCTACTCTGGCTCAGGCAGCTCCAGCTCACAGGAAGGCTGGGACCCTGGACTCCTAACTTGGTCACTGGGGTGCCTGCTTCCCCCCCACCCCACTCACACATGTTGAATCTATTGGCTCCCCATTTTCTACTGCATCAAATTCTACCTTCTTGTCCTCACTCTCTGACCAGCAGACACTTCCCCAGTTTTTCATCCAAACACTGGCCCCTCTGTGCTGCAACCACAACTGATTTGCAATACCATGTAGTCCCTGGGATCCTGGCTCCTGATGTCCTGGATCAGGCCACTGGTCAATCCCGTGCCCAGTATTCCAGCTCCTGCTGTAAGGGACGTATGGCAGACTGGTCCCTGGGCCTGTCTATTTAGACAGTAAGCTCTTTGGGCCAGGAACTGTCTTGTACTGTATGCTGGTACACAACGTAAGGTCCCACTCTCTGGTGAGGCCTCTAGGCACCACTGCAGTACAAATAATGTAACACATCAGACCCTCCCACCCATGCTGCTGGTCAGCTGTGCCTCACTATGGCTGGGAGGGGGAGTCCTTATTACCTCCTTGGGGGCTAGCTGATGGGCTGAGATTTCATTACACTTCTTTTAGTATGCACAGCTTCAGAAGTGATTATTGGCCATCAAATTATCTTTTTAAATCCAGCCATGATTTCCGGCATGGTGACCCCATGGGGCACTGACTCCTCCAGCTAACTAGCTGCCCATTTCCCTCGCTTTGTTTCCTGTTTACTTTCTTTCACTATGATTCAAGTGACCCCACTCCCTGAGTTATGAATCGGTCAAACTGGTAAGATTTTACCAAATGGTAAAAAAGGAAACGAAAACCTTGGAACTGCTCTAACTTTCATCTCTTTTATTCAAGTCCTGCCAGGCCTTGAATCATTTTTGTTGGCTTCTCTGACTGTTTCCAGTCTCTCCAGGGGACCTGTTAGTAACTCCACAGAGGAGTTCACTGATATTCAAAATCACTACATTTTCTCTCTCTCTCTTTTGAGCATCTTTACTTTTTAAACATCAACTGTGCACTGGGCAAAATGAACTCCATGGGGACTCCTGAATCTTTCCCCTAAAAAGCTACTATGAATTCAGAGCTCTAAGTTTAGGCTCTTTTCCCCAAAGTGTATTTCTTTGCAGTGACCTAAGTTAACTGTAATATTACAGTAATATCCCATGGTGTTGCCCAGCCACTGGCTGTATTACATCCTCCAGCCTCCCTCACAAGGATCCTGGGGTTTTACTGATCTAAATAGCTTTGTGCCATTTGCACAGTGCGCTCCCATTCTGTCCACATCCAACTCATCTAGGATACATTCCTGTTTCCCGCTCTTTTATTAACTCTTTCATCTTATAAAACATAATGGGATCTTCAGAGAAGCTTCTGAACAGGTCTCTTCTCTTGTATGTTTCCTTCTTTTATGGCTCAAGTACAATAGAAATGTCAGATATTAACATGCTGCTTTAGAATGAAATGTACATATGAACAATACACGGATCAAGGAACATGCTGAGTTTCTTACAGAATGTGCTAGAGTGTGCACAGAAGCCCCAGGGAGGAGGGGTGAGTTGGGAGCCTGCCTACACCCCATCAGGGTGAGGTGTGGGGAGGCCAGGAAAGAAGTGCAGGGAGGACTGGCCAAGGTGAGGAGGGTTTAGGATGTGGCGTCTGAGGCACAAAGTGGAGCTCAGTTTGAAGCAGAAAGTGTCTCTTTACAGTAAGATTTTTGGGGCAAAGCCGTGCCTCCACATCCATCTGTGAAGCACCTAGCGTGTTACTGGCACTATACATACAAGTAATAGGCTATAAGCAGGGCTAAGTGGCACTGGCATTTCCAGTGTGGGTCCTCTCCAGCACAGAGCCTTACACAGACACTTCTTCCTGCTCCCCACCTGGGGTTTTGTCTCCATCGCTTGTCATTCAGTCTCCAACCCTGGAACATATATTTTCTCCTTCTCTGGCTTTTGTCCAGTGACAAACAGTATTTTTGGCAGGAGGTTATACACAAAGCTGAGTTAAGAGGTTTTTTTGTTGATCACCTTATTTGTCTGTGACCAGCCTTAATGGGATCAGGCCAGATCCAGCAGAGGGGGTTGTTATTTACCTGGAAGTAGATGCACTGGAGGCAGAACAGGATATTTTCTTCTGGGTGTTGGCCTAAATGGCAGTACCTGGAGTGTTTCATTGCTCACTGCTAAAGCTAAAGGTGAGGTACGTAGCCTAGGGGCTAGCACTCCGGCCTAGGGTTCTCTGGCCCCTGAGGCCCCTGATCTCAGTGACCCTGTCAGCTCTCAGTGCTTCCATTTCACACATGGCCTTTGTCTGTTCTGGCTCCTGAGACAAACTGTATGTTCTTTGGAGCCGGAGCTCTTACTGGGTGTCTTTACAGAACCTAGCACAACAGTTGGGCCACTAGGTGCTACTGTGACGACGATAATACACAAGACTTGTGAGGCTTTTCCCAACCAGCTTCTACACGTGAAATGATGACACACAATTACCAACCCCAATGACCTTTCATTGTCTTGTTTAAAATGGATGTATGACTCCAGAGCTAGGTCTGAATCACCAAGGGCTGAGCCATGGCTTGGTAAATGAGACTAGGGTAAAGCCTGGTGGTAGAGCTGATAGCTGAGGTTCTGCAGACTGAGTCCCAGAGCTCTCTCTTTATTTAGGGCTGCACTGTGTCCTCCTAGTTTATGGCAATTAAAGGGACAGTTGCCAGCCTGTGGCACTAAAACTGAAGTGTTTTCCCCACACCAGGAGTCCTGACCAATCTCTCTTGCAATCAGCCTGTGAACCCACTCTCCTAAAAGGAAGAGCAGGCAATGAACTAATTTCCCCCTGCCCTCTCTTCCCCATGTGCCTCAAAATCAGACCAGGGCTGTGATATACTAGGTGGTGGGATTCACAGTGCAGGACTAGAACATGAACATGTTGTTTTGAAAACTATAAGTGGCTGCACCAGGCCCTGCCGATGAACTAAAATGATCTCTTCTACATTCTTCCTTAAGTGAAACATGCTCCTCCCAGCCTCAGAATCCAGGACTCTCAGCCTGTGCAGAGTTCTTTACTAGCAAGATGTTGTTAGCCAGCTGTCCAAGGTGTAAAGGAGAATGGAGTCTACTGTTCATGTAAAAGGGAAAGACCCTGTACAGCGCATCCAAGCCTGGATCCCTCCACTCATGGAGCTGCTCAGCAGCCCTTGCAAGTGTTGTGTCCTATGCTCCATACAAAAGCGTGAATCCCACTAGCATTGGCCTTTGGGTGCAGAGTGCTGAGCTTTGGCATGAAGGTCTCTGCTATACATGGCCACTTTTGGATAGATAAGCAATCAGTGCTACAATCACACCAACATAGACCCCTGTGCCGATAGTGATGGAGAGCGCAGCAAGGAAGAGGGCCCGCCGGGAGGCTGAACTTGCCATGTGGAAGTCCCCCTTGGAGACAGCCTTACTGGTCTGGAAAGAGAAGACAATGTGTAAGTGACTATTAACACCATCCAACCCCTTTGGGGAAGAGGAATGACTGTTCACTTACTCCAGGGAACAGCACTGACTCCCAACCCTTATCCTTCTCTTCCCTTCTGTGCAACTTTACTTTGACACAGCTTTCCTTTAAAAGGTAGGTTTGAGGGGTTGAGAAGTTTGAAGTACATGTGTGCATCTGATATTCTTAAACTCCACTCTCATAGTACAGGGATAATTGCACCAGCTCTTCCCAGCACAGTACACCTCTACCCCGATATAACACTGTCCTCAGGACCGAAAAAATCTTACTGCGTTATAGGTGAAACCGCGTTATATCAAACTTGCTTTGATCCACCAAAGTGTGCAGCCCTGCCCCTCCGGAGTGCTGCTTTACCGCATTATATCCGAATTCATGTTATATCAGGTCGTGTTATATCAGGATAGAGATGTATTTCTTGGTGAGCAGCTACAGATATCCATACATTGGTAGATGGATCAGTCTTTGAACTGGTTGTGTTTGGACTTTTGAATATGTTACTTCGTGCACTTGTGATCTTGAAATGTAAGTGCAATGTCATGCCAGGACTGTACAAGCAGAGATACTAGCTATATTGTACTAATAGTCGTCAGTATGTTGGCTAATTAGAAATATGTAAATTATTTCTGGTTACATTGTATTAAAAAAGGGATAAAGAAGAATACTGAAACAGTATAATGTCATTGCATATACTGGCGGGTCACCTTCCTCTGGTGTTCAGTTCTGGCCACGTCATTTCAAAAAGGATACGGCAGTTATAGAAAGAGTTTGAAGGGGAGCAATGAAAATGATCAGAGGCCTAGAAATACTTTCATGTGGTAGAGATTAAAAGGGTCTTTCCAGGCCTCTGATCATTTCCATCAAATGAAAATATTCACAATATAGTGAATAGGATAAAGTGTGTAAATGGTGCGCTGCCCTTTACACTTTCTCATAATCCCAGAGCACAGGGACATTTACTGAAATTAAAAGGCAACACATTTAAAAGTGATAAAAGGAAATACACTTTTTCCCACAATGCATAAATAACCCATGGAACTCACTGCCACATGATATGAGGACATAGTGGAGTCAACATGTATATAAGAATACTGCAGATACATTAGTTAGGATAAACCAATCATTGACTGATAGGAGTGAAGAAGAATATTCCCCCAGAGGCAGATTATTCCATAATTGATTGTTATGGGAATTTACACCTTGGCATTTGGTTCTGGGTACAAGCAGGGGAAAGGCAGCAGACAGCCTGGACCATAGATCTAGCAGTAACTGTGTTCCTAGTCATTTTTTAATTGCTGTTACCTTTTCCTGTTTCTTCTATTGCACCTCATCTTTAAGATGAAGTGCCTGGTAGTGAATGCAGTATTCAAGGTGAGGACACACACCACTCTATGCTATGGCATTGTCACATTCCTCTCTATTCCCCTTTCAATATCCAGGCATCCCATTTGCTCTCTGGGCCACCACTGCACAGATTCAGGGTTGCTTACAGTGACATGCCGCACTGCTTCCTGAGCGGCTAATTCAGTGGCCAGCAAGATTGAAGTGCTCCTTGCAGTGGGCATCAGCTTGCACTTGTCTGTACCGACTCATCTGCCATCATGTTCCCAGTTTCCTGGCTGTGTTACATTCTTCAAGAGTTCCTCTCAGCCCTCCTCACCTAAATGACTTCGTGTCATCAGCAAATGTTGACGCCTCTTTATTCAACCCCAACATCTAAATCATTAATAAAATATTTAACATAATAGTCTGAGAACTGTTCCCTAGGGGAACCCATTATTAATCTCCTTCTTGGTTGAGGATTGACAATTATTTAGCCTTGTTAGCTTTTTACCTCCTAACCAGTGTATAATAACCTATAACAGAACTGTATCCACCTTGCCCAGGGTTACCACCTTTATCAAAAGCCTTTGAAGGTCTAAATAGACCCATCTGTCATCTTTTATCCACTACTTGTTCATTCTTAGTTAAAACCTACGAGATGATTCCCCACTGCATTGTTCTAGTTTTACATTGGCATAATGTTATTGATTTCAATGGAAACCCACTCAGCATAAAACTGGAGTGACACAGTGGTGGAGAGAGTGGTTAGACTGCAAGCTCTTCAAGATGGGCACTTTTAACTTCCTTTAAACACTGTGTGTGTTCTCAGTTGTTCAACAAACACAGAGACAGTCCCCGCCCTGAAGAACTAACAAACAATCCAAGTAATAACCAAGCACCATGTACAGCAATTACATTAGATAAACAAACAACAAGAGCTCCTCTTCTAAGAACTCCAGCAGCTTAAAGACCCCATTTTGCCTCACAGGTGCTGTGCTAGGTTGTTCCTTTCATATTACTCTCAGCTAGGTGCATTATAACTTACCTTTTATTATTGTTTCTACTGTCTCCATTCTTAAGACTGTGAGAAAAACTTTGATCTTGGTATCATCCAGTATAAAACTGGCACAACTCCATCGACTCCAAGTGAATTATTCTGGATCTACATCTGTGTAACTGAGAACAGAATCTGGCCCATGCCCTGACTAGAGCAGCAGCCAGTCAGAGCTAACACAGGCCAAGGCCCAGATTCTTGTCTTATTTGTGCCAGGCTTTACACGGCTGAGTTACACTTGACTTACACACACGTGTGAGGAGAATCAAGCCCTTGTGTGATCTGGGAGGATCACAATGGACTCATGTTTCAATCGGGAGAGCTGTCAATCCATCCCCAGATTTAAACAGGAGAGTAATATTGACTCAAGGTTTAACCAGCAGGTTGGCAAAGGGAGGTGGTGTTATCCCTATTTTATAGAGGGGGAACTGGCTTTATCTGACAACATCAGAGGCCATTACTACAGACATAATGAATGGAGGGACCCCTGTAATGAGAAACAGAGGCCAGACTCTCTGCTCTGCCCAGTCTCCGAGGCAGCTGGATTCTCAAGCAGATCCACTGCTGGCTCTGGAACAGTTTGGAGTAGCCTGGGGGCAGCTCCAAGCTACACCAGATGGTAAAGTCACCCAGGAGACCATCCACCCTTCGGGGATTGTTGAAGCACAGAAACTGGAGCAGGGCAATGTAGGAACTAACTGTAGCAGCTCCACCCCAGCCATAGACTCACTCATGCTGGAGAAACTCTCATTTGGCAAGTTATGGTCAGTTTTGGGTCCCTTTGCACCACCAGAATGGCACAAAAGGTGGGACTCTGGCCCACAGTATCTAGTCTCTGCACTGAAGGGCAAGTCCTGCAGTTCCCCCACATGATCATGGAGAGACCTGGCTGCAGTGGAACCATGTAATTCTGCTGTGGGGCGTGGATGAAGGGTGCTCAGAGCACTACATGCCCTGGAGCATGACTTGCTGTGCTCCAGCACACAGAGTTGGGTCAGTGAGGGTTGGAAACAGGACCAATGGGAATGACAGAGATGTGTGTCTCACTGACTGGAATGGTGACAGGCCCCTGACTCAAGGGGTTCTTCTGGCTTGCAGGGTCCCTGAGTTAGAGCCATTACCTAACCCAGCATGTGCAGCACAGAAAAGGAGAGATCAGCAAATGGATTCCTCACCCTATGGGAGAAGTAGAAGGCAGCGATTCCCAGGGGCCAGAAGCAGCAGAGCATTGAAAAAATGGCCAGGCCCAGGTGGTCTCGTGGGGGCAGCATCAGGAAATGATCCTCACTCTCGCTGTCACTCGAGGAGTCACTCTGGAAAACAAATGAGTTCAGTGCTACTGAGCAGCGCAGAGCCATCAGGCTTGGAGAGTGCCCAGGTAGAGAGAGCTTGGGAAGAGCAGTGCAAGCGCACCCCATTCACCCCTCAGTGGGACAGGCTGGCATGTCTGACACTTACGTGACCCTGAAACATGTCATGAGGCCAGCCTGTCAAAACCAGGTGAGGGGGGGAGGCTGCAAACACTGACACAGGGGCAGGGCTGGCTCCAGGCCCCAGTGCACCAAGCGCGTGCTTGGGGCAGCATGCCGGGGGGGGCGATTTGCTGGTTGCTGGGAGGGCGGCAGGTGGCTCCAGTGGACCTCCCACAGGCTTCCCTGCGGAGGGTCCGCTGGGCCCGTGGCTCTGGTGGAGCATCTGCAGGCACGGGAGGTCCACCGGAGCCGCGGGACCAGCGGACCGTCTGCAGGGATGCCTGCGGGAGGTCCACCGGAGCTGCAGGACCAGCGAGCTGCAGAGCGCCCCCTGTGGTGTGCTGCCGTGCTTGGGGCGGCAAAATGACTAGAGCTGGCCCTGCACAGGGGTGTCCTCTCCTCCTCCCACCAGTCTGATGCTGGCCTGCAGTGGAGGGATCTGCCACAGGGATAACAAAGGGGTGCAGTCGCTATAGCGCATCCAGACCTGCTGTGTGGGGGCAAGTGTGATGGGAACGAGGCTGAGATGCAGGATCTCATGACCTGGTGGTGGAAAAAACTTTTGGTCACTACCAACCTCTGGCAACTCGGAGCTCTTGACACAAAATGCTCTGTGTCCTATTACTAAGGGTTTTCCCTGAATCAGAACTGCCTCTGTCGGTCTGCCCACCGATGATATTTCTAGGGCATTTATCACTTTGTATATAAGCAGCGCTTCCCATCCCCAGCCCCCTGTGTGGGGTCTATATATCCTCTCACCTGCCCTTATTCAGAGTGGCCGCCATTTCCCATTATTTTCTGTAATGCCACAGCCATAGTCAAGATGGCTACCACTGCCTTGCATTGGAAAGTGAGGCTGTTCCTAATGAAGATGGCCACCATTTCCCATTGTTCTCAACTGAGCTGAAGTCAGGCTGATATCAGGAAAGTTGGCCACCTCCTGGGCTTTGGAGTTAGGAAACTGGACCAGAAATTGTGAAGAGACAGGGAAATGTTGGGTACACAGAGAGAGGGTGCATGGAGGCACAGGAAATTACTGGGAAAGATGAGGAGCAGGAAGGGAAACTGAGGGAGTTTTAGGGAATGTAGGGTGCAGGAGAGAGACTGAGGGAAATGCGGGGGCAGAGTCAGAGGCTAAGGAGTGCCAGGAAAGTGATTGAGGAGGTTCAGGGTAATACAGAGAGCATGAGAGAGATTGAGGATGCAGAGGAATGTGGGCAGCAGAGTGGGAGAACTGAATGATGAGAGAGTATCAAAGGACTGGGAGGGAAAATATGGGGCATGGATCAACAACAGGAAACTGGGGAGAGCATGTAGGGAGAATGTGCGGGAGGCAGGAGATTTGGGTGTGGCACAGAAGGTGTCAAGAGGGGACTGGGAGGATGGTGACAAGATAAGATTGCTATAGGGGAGGGAGGGAGATGGGTAAATGTGGTCCCTTCTGAGCAGCCAATCAAGATACCCAAGTGCCTTGTGACAGAGCAGCATATATGCCACGTGTGGCTGCCACACAAAGTATGACATCATTATTCATCTACACTTAGCCATGAGGTTAAAAAAGGGCTATTTCAAAGGGCACCTCCCCTCCCCCGAGATGGCTCATTCTCCTGGCTGTATTTCTGGCCAATTCACAGTGCCCCAGATTACTTTCCAACCCTCAAAATATAACAACACCTTCACTGCAGTGCTGCTGCTGTGCAGCTATCTAGCTGACAGAAATAGTAACATTTGCTCTGTAATAAGCCAGAGCTGGAGAGGAGAGGGGTGGGTGGGAAAGGACAAATGAGCTTTTTACAGTCTAAGAGAAACTCACAATACTAGGATAACATTTCAACTAATGGTGACAGGTTTCAGAGTGGCAGCCACGTTAGTCTGTATCAGCAAAAAGAATGAGGAGAACTCGTGGCACCTTAGAGATTAACAAGTTTATTTGGGCATAAACTTTCATGGGCTAAAATCCACTTCATCGGATGCATACAGTGGAAAATACAGTAAGACGATATATGTACACAGAGAACATGAAAAAATGGGAGTTGTCATACCAACTCTAACAAGACTAATCAATTAAGGTGGACTGTTACCAGCAGGAGAAAAAAAACTATTGTAGTGATAATCAGGATGGCCCATTTCAAGCAGTTGACAAGAAGGTGTGAGTAACAGTACGGGAAAAATTAGCATGGGGAAATAGCCCACGAAAGCTTATGCCCAAATAAACTTGTTAGTCTCGAAGGTGCCACAAGTACTCCTCATTTCTTTTATTTCAAACAATGGGACTGCAATATGCAAATGAAATGAGCTCATGTTATAATAATTGATTGAGTCCTCCTGGATGCTTTAATCTCAACTCCACTTTGATTTCAGCATTAAATTAAATTTGCAAAATATCCCACCAAAAATAACCCTGTTGGACACCAACAGAAGCAGCTGGGACACTCTGTGGTGATGGCGAGTTCAGACACAGAAGGGGATGGTAGAAATTTAACACCTTCAGTCCCATTTGTGCACCATCTATCTCCAAGGGCAGTCGGACATATTCATCGGGGAGCAGCTTGTTACTGTTTCTCCTAGAAGTAGCTCACCTCACACTCCTGGAATTCCTCCTCCTCCACCTCATAGGACACTGTTTGGATTCTGATGTCACTCTCCATCTGGCATGGCCCTTGTTTTTCTCGCCCATCTTCAGGCTCAGAGGGGGCCTCTTTGTTTTCCATGAAGGTCGTCTCGCAGCTCTCCCCTTTGTTGTCCTTGGCCTTGAGACTGGTCTCATCCTTCACCAGGATGAAGTTGGGACCATACAATGCTTCAACGGCCAGCTGCAGAGAACTGGCATCCAGCAGCTGGTGAGTCCTGGCACTGCCAGTGTTTTGAAAGATGTAAAGTTTCCCCTGGCAGCAATGACTAGGGTGATGCTGATGGTAGGAGTAGCTACCGTGAAGATGCCTGCTGCTCTTGGCCAGCAGTGGGTTCTGAAGCTCACTCAGACTTTCCATTCTGCTAAAAATGGCCTGGAGAAGCTAACAGGAGGGTAACCCTGAGGAATAAAAGAGAGTAGAAGGAGTGAGTGTATAATATCAACAAGGCGAGGCTGCGGATTCAGGGATACCATTCATAGTAACATCTACTGGATACAGCACAGATGACTGCAGGACACTGACCAGTGCAAAATGGCACTATCTGGCTGCACTGGAGAGATCAAGAATCTAGGAACCCTATTCCATGGCTTGAACACTGTCTCAGATAATCAAGGAGCTGTTCATCTGTCACAAGCTGATAGTAAACTAAGCATGTGATGAGATGATCTGATAACATCAGGCTGGAATGAGTGGAGGATTTGCTGTATCTACAATGCACATTGAGAAGGGACCATACAGTCAGATAGGAATGCCTGATGCATCCTTTCTGGTGACTCATAATTTATATTGCTGTAGAGGATACCAGATGGCAATGCAGTAGATGCACAGCTGGCATCCATTTGAGGGGCCTTTCTGACGTCCAAAACTAGCAGGACATACAGTAAATTACAGCCTTTGATGCATTACAGTTTCAACAGCTAATGGTTTCTAAACATACTCAAGCTTTCATAGCGCTTTTTAATGCCTAGGCTCAGGCTGATGAGGGAGTGAGTATAAATTCAGGGAAGATGGAAGGTTGCTATGAGGATCTTTTAATTATGTTACCGTCTTAGTGTTCTCTGGGGGGGTCTGCCTCTCCATACACTATACAAAGCACAGTAAGGGAGAGAGGGATTGCGAGGCTGAGGCCTGGTCTACCCCTACAGCTGCACTTACCTATCTATTGAAGGTTCTTATATGGCCCCATCACTGTAGTAACTGAGCACCTCACAATCTTTAATATATTTGTCCTCCCAATACCGCTGTGTGGTGGGGAAGTGCTATTGTCCCCATTATACAGATGGGGAAATGAGGCACAGAGAAAAAAGGGTATGGCTACACTTTGAGCTGGGGGCGTGATTCCCGTCTCATGGAGACACTTAAACGCTAGCTGTCATTGAGCTAGCCTGTTATGAACAGAATGCAGCTGTGGCTACCCTGAGTTCCTGCCTAGGATCTCGGAGAGGTACGTACTCGGTGGCTAGCCTGTCTCACAGCCATGGCTATATTCTATTCTTAGCTCCTGGCTCAGTGAGAGCTAGCACAAGTATGTCGCCTCGAGCCATGAATCACACCCCCAGCTCCAAGTGTAGACCTACCAAGCCTAGGGATATGTCTCCACTAGACACGCTACTGTGGTTCAGCCGCACCACTGCAGTGTAGACACTCACTACAGCAATGGAAGGGGTTCCTCCATTAATGTAGTAAAACCATCTCTCCCAGAGGTGGTAGTTAGACTGATTGAAGAATTCTTCCATCGACCTAGAGGTGTCTACACTGGGGCTTACGTCAGTTTATTATATGACACAGGGTGTGACATTTTTAATGGCCCTGAGAGATGTAGTTAAACTGAACTAACTTAATAGTGTACGACAGCCCTACGTGACTTGCCTAGGGTCACGCAGAATGTTTGTGACAGAGCAGAAATTGAACCCGGGTCTCTGACAGCCCCGAATAGCCTCCTAACTACTGCACCATCTTTCCTTTCTAAACCCATTTTTCTTAACTAGTGCAACATCACAGCTTTAATCAAACCAGCAGCACCCCAGGCATAGAAAAGCGCTACAACTGAGCTCACTTCTGGAGACTCTAACTTGAGCTGGCTGACATTTTTTTTGCACAAAACAATTTCCCATCAGAAAATGTGATTGTCAAAATCAAAATTTGCCATGGGAAGATGCTGATTTTGACAAAATTGTTTGACTTTCCATCAGCGAAATATAAACAAAACAAACATTTGGTTTTGAACAGACATTTCTTAAATGACATGAAAAGAATTTTTTAAAAATGTCAATTCAAATCAAAATGTATTTTGGGAACAACGAATCATTTCATTTTAATTAACAATGCAGACATCGCCCATTTTAACATTTCCAAATCAAAATATTTTGGAACCTTTTGTTCTGTGAAAACGGCTGATATTTTGACTTTTCCTCCTGATTTGGCATGAAAACAAATATTAGAATATCAGACTTCCTCGTGGGGCACAAATTCCATTATTTGGCCACCTCTAATTCTAACACTGGACACTGTGTTTTTACAGCAGTTCTTTAGCATACACTTGTCTCCTAAACAGACCTCAATGCGACACCCTGCTGCCTTGCAGCCAAGAATGTCATTTCTTTTTAGACACCTTAGTAATTTCTTTCTCTGCAGTATGTTATATAGTATAGGCAGATTCATCTGCCCGATATAGGGCTCCCTGGGGTATGCCACTCTTTCTGATCTAAAGCATATCACCTTCATTTTATCTGTCCTCCAGATGAAAATTTAAATAAAGAAGTTGAATTGAAGACTTCTGAGGATCAAAAGCCCAGTCAGCTCCCATGTGTTTGTCCCCAGGGCCAAACCCAACTTCCCCCCTAGTGTACAATTCCTAGTATTGTATCCAGCTTCAAAATATCCCTATCAATGAGCTTCCGTCCCTTCCCTTAGGGCAACATTTCTCAAACTTTTGGAAGTTGAGCCTCCCTTCAGGAAGATGAAATCATTCTCTCTCTTACCCTTCCCCCTCAAATCCTTCAGCACCATCTTGTGTTGTTAAAGGCCTACCCATCTTAATTCACATATCTTTCATGCCTCTCCCACCAACAGAGTCACTGAGATCATAGCCTGACCTTCGGTATGTCACAGATCACCAGCGCCACCCAGCACCCACACATTTAACCCAACAACCAAAATAAGACCAATGGCATGCCCCAGATTCTTAACCCAGGGTTGTGAGTTCAATCCTTGAGGGGGCCGGTTGGGGACTGGTCCTGCTTTGAGCAGAGGGTTGGACTAGATGATCTCCTGAGGTCCCTTCCAACCCTAATAATCTATGATTCTATGAAATTTTCCCATCCTACTAAGAATTTCTATTTGAACCATTAACAAGTAAGGAAGACCTAGTTAAAATAAAATAATAAAGACCAGTACAGGCATATATGGGAAATTTTCAATAAAGAAGTGAAACAATCTGGATGATGTGTGTTTTAAGAATATTGAAGGAATGATATAACAAATTATAGCACTGACAGTTAATTCAAGGAAATCACAGAGAACTGGGCTTGTAATGGAGGGTTGGAAAAGGGAAAAAGTGATCCTGCCAATTACTTTTCTGTAAATTTAAATTCTACTTCTAATAAAATAATGGAACAAATATTAAGTGGTGAAAAATCACGAGATGTCTACAGGATATGATCCAGCCATGGAGTTTGGGCAGAAAAGATCTTGGCAGACAAACTTGCATTTTTAGTAAAGTATTTGACAACTTTTCTCATGACATTTTTTTCTGCCAAAGTTCATTCAAAGTGGGAAATAGTCACTGAACTGGACAGAAAACTGCCTGAAGGACCATGAACAGAGTGCTGATAAATTGTCCTGTATGGGGTTGCAGGGCAACGTTTAATGAATATTGCATGTTTCAATGTTACATCTAGTCTTATTTAAGATCTGCATTAAACGATCTGGAAGAAGGAATGAACTGCAGAGAAAGGCCTAATACAATTCAGTGGCTGGAAGTTGAAGCTAGACAAATTCAGATGGCAATAAGGTGTAAATTATTAACAGCGAGGGTAATTAACCATCAGAACAATTTACCAAGTGCTGGGTGGGCTAATTCTCTGTCACTGGTTGTTTGGAAAGCTTGAAGATCTGTTTCTCCAAACAATCTGCTTTTGGTCAAACAGAAATTAATTCAGGGACATTCTAAAGCCTGTGTCATACTTAAGCTTAGTACCAATGTGGACACAAGAACAAACGGATATAAACTGGACACTAGGAAGTTTAGACTTGAAATTAGACGAAGGTTTCTAACCATAGAGGAGTGAAGTTCTGGAACAGCCTTCCAAGGGGAGTAGTGGGGGCAAAAGACATATCTGGCTTTAAGACTAAGCTTGATAAGTTTATGGAGGAGATGGTATGATGGGATAGCCTAATTTTGGCTATTAATTTGGCAACTGATCTTTGATTATTAGCAGGTAAATATGCCCAGTGGTCTGTGATGGGATGTTAGATGGGGTGGGATCTGAGTTACTACAGAGAATTCTTTCCTGGGTATCTGGCTGCTGAGTCTTGCCCACATGCTCAGGGTTTAATTGATCACCATATTTGGGGTCGAGAAGGAATTTTCCTCCAGGGCAGATTGGCAGAGGCCCTGGAGGTTTTTCACCTTCCTCTGCAGCATGGGGCATGGGTCACTTGTTGGAGGATTCTCTGCAGCTTGAGGTCTTCAAACCACGATTTGAGGACGTCAGTAACTCAGACATAGGTTAGGGGTTTGTTACAGGAGTGGGTGGGTGAGATTCTGTGGTCTGCAATTTGCAGGAGGTCAGACTAGATGATCATAATGGTCCCTTCTGACCTTAAAGTCTATGAGTCTGACATTTGCTCATGGTACTACAATTGGAAGCACTGTGAATATTGGTGGGCAAAGAAATAATGCAAAGGGTCCTCGGGAAATTGAAAACATAAGTATAAGATAAAATGAAACTGAACTTGGAAAAAGGCAGCTAAAACATGAGGAAAATAATCTGAAACACGGGCAATCAAATGGAATTGAAGTGCTGGGATGCAGAGATGGCTAAAAGAGATTTAGTGGTGATACTGGACAGCAAATTAAACCAGCAGTGCAATATGGTAGCAAAACAAGCCTTTGTGAGGCATCAAATAACAAAGCCCAAAGGTGATTATTTCTCTTTATAAAGCTCTACTGCAAATGAATCCGGATTATGTGAGTTTGGGAACCTTATAACTAGAAAGATACTGATGAACTGGAAAAAGTTCAGGGAAGAGCAACAAAGATGGGGCTGGATGACAGATTTACAAGGAAAGATTGAAAGAACAAAATCTGTCTAGTTGGGGCAACACAGAGAGACATGGTAACAGTCTGCAAATAGCTGAAGGGTGTAAGTATCCAGAAGGGTGATGAATTACTCAGGGTGGCTCAAGGGAGTAAAATTGGGAGTAATCAAGGAACAGATGGGAAAATGTAAGTTAAGTACTAAGAAAGTCTCCCCAAGAGTGAGCGGTAGCAGTTGCAGAATTCTCTCCCATGGGAAGTGATGAAGGCCAATCGCTTGGGACTTTTAAAGCTATGCTGGACAAAGCACTGAGCTACGTAGAGAACAATCCTGTATTGACAGCAGGTGGATGGAGGCACCCAGGGTCTTTTCCCTCACTAACTTCTGTAACTCTGCGGAACAGAGCTCCCCCTGTTATAATGTTCTCTGTGATATAAGGCCCCCAACACTCTTTTCCTTGCTTCCCTTCAGCACTCTAGGGGCTTGGCTCCCAGAGATGATGTTATAAAGATAGGGAAAAAGGATATTGGGGTGTTGATTGTAGGGGATCAAAGGGCCAACAGAAGTAACTTAAGTACCTCTACCCTGAGCCATCCCATAAGACTGTGGCTGCAGCAGGAAGGAGTATGGAAATTGCTGTATTAAGTTGAGGGCCAACTCTGCACAGGGAGGATCATGGTCAGCAATCTCTCTTTTGTGGAACAGCTACAGAAAAATCCCAGCAAACTGCATCGGCAGCTCCCTCTTTAGGGAGAAAGCTGGATAACAAGGGTCCCAGGGTAAGGAGAGAAATGAGAAGCGAGAGCTTTCCACCACAGGTCTCATAAATATGCAAAGTTATCCTGAAGTGCAGCTACAGGAACAGTCTGATTATTAGGTTGCAGCTGTAGCTTTATGTGGAAGTGGAGCTGTCATAAACAGATAGCTAAGGGTTAACAAAGGGAACCAAACACCTGACCAGAGGACCAATCAGGAAACAAGACTTTTTCAAATCTGGGTGGGTGTGAGTTCTTTGTTCTTTGTCTTGGTTCGGACCCTCTCAGCTCTGAGAGTGATCTTTCTATCTCCTGCCTTTCTAATCTTCTGTTTCCAAGTTGTAAGTACAAGGATAGTAAGACAATAGGTTTATATTGTTTTTTGTGTATTTACATGTGTGTAGTTGCTGGAATGTGTTAAATTGTATTCTTTTTGGATAAGGCTGTTTATTCATTTTTTCTTTTAAGCAATTGACCCTGTATATTGTCACCTTGATACGGAGACCATTTTATGTCTTTTTCTTTCTTTTTATATAAAGCTTTCTTTTTAAGACCTGTTTGAGTGTTTTTCACTGGTTAAGGCTAAGAAATGAAGGGAGGGGGAAAATCTCTTTCTGTTAGATTTACTAAGCCTGACTTTGCATACCCTCTAGGTGAGGGGGGAGAGAGATTAGATCTCTCGGTACTTGTGTTTCAAGGACTTGAAGCAGGGAATCTCCCAGAGTACCCAGGGCGGGGAAATCTGGGAGGAGGTAAAGAGGGTGGAATCCCTTTGTTTAGATTCACGGAGCTTGAATCTGTATATCTCTTCAGGAACCCAGGGAGGGAACACCGGGAGGGGAAGAGGGAGAAGGGAAGTGGGTTATTTCCCTTTGTGGTGAGACTCAGGGCATCTGAATCTTGGGGGTTCCCCAGGGAAGGTTTTGGGGAGACCAGAGTGAGCCAGACACTGGAATTCTGGCTGGTGGCAGCGATATCAGATCCAAGCTGGTAATTAAGTTTGGAGGTTTCATGCTAGCTTCTCATGTTCTGAACCCTAAGGTTCAGATCTGAGTAGGACAGTTATGATAGGAGCATTGAGGGATATTGTGTTAGAGTCCTATAGGTGCTGTGCTCAGCTATATTGTAATGCAAGCAAGGAATATGCTTCCTGCTTTAACACAACAGGGTTAGCATGTCCTCTGAAGAGCCCTCTAATATCACAGAGGCAGCTGGAGCAGGGGAACGGGGGAAGGAAGACACAATTGTTGAAGGGTTAGGGATCATTCTAATTTCTTAAAGGCGCCAAGGTCAGAGCATTGCACAAATATAGCAGGTGAGTGTGTGTGTGTACACGTGTTTGCGTGCAGTGAACAAAGTAAGTTTTTCAGGACAGGGACTGCATTTCATATGTTTGCACAGCACCTACGATGCTCCTGAGACTATCTGGATGACGCAGGAAATCCCAGGAGAAGCAAGAAAAGAAAGACATACAGTCATTCCCCTCCCTGACCTCTGAAGAGACAGAGTCCAGCAAATCATGCAGTAAACTCCAAACCAGACTGGACTTCCTTGAGTTCTTCAGTGAGTTTAACTAAATTGGGGCCTTATTACCCATCATCAGGCTTTGGAGAGAAAGAATGAAACTGGCAGATCAAAGCGAAGAAGCAGTGAACAGACAAAATTGGCTGAGAGCAAGGCACACTCCATCCTCATTATAGATAAACTTGGATGGAATGTGGCACTATTCACCCCACAGGATTAGTCTACATAATACTGAGAGCGGGTAACAGCAGGTGTTGTTGGGTGGTTAGGGAAGATACATACACACAGAGCTCAGACAGAGAGATGCACCTGGAGGAGAGAGTCTATCAGATTGACAGAGACAGACTGTACCTGCAGTCAGGCTGCGATATTTCCCAGGTACCCATGGATGCTGTGTCTCCATAATTACTTGGCTGCTTTCTCCCGACAGTTGCACACTCATAGTCACTCCAGAGGGTGACCTCTACACCCCTAGTCTCAGCCTACCCTGCCCATTGCTCTAGTCCTTGGCAGAACACAAAAAAGACGGTTACTCACCTTTGTAACTGTTGTTCTTCGAGATGTGTTGCTCATATCCATTCCAGTTAGGTGTGTGCGCCGCGCGTGCACATTCGTCAGAAAACTTTTACCCTAGCAACTCAGTGGGCCGGCAGGTCGCCCCTTAGAGTGGCGCCGTCATGGTGCTCGATATATACCCCTGCCGGCCCACCCGCTCCTCAGTTCCTTCTTGCCGGCTACTCCGACAGTGGGGAAGGAGGGCGGGTGTGGAATGGATATGAGCAACACATCTCGAAGAACAACAGTTACAAAGGTGAGTAACCGTCTTTTCTTCTTTGAGTGATTGCTCATATCCATTCCAGTTAGGTGAATCCCAAGCCTTACGTAGGCGGTGGGGTCGGAGTGAAATGTGGCAGAATGAAAACTGCTGAGCCAGAGGCTACAGCATCTCTTGAATGTTGAACCAGGGCATACTGCAAAGCAAAGGTATGGACCGAGGACCAATGGAGCTGCGCGACAGATCTCGTGGGTAGGAACACGAGCCAGCAAGGCGGCAGATGAAGCCTGAGCCCTGGTAGAATGCACGGATGTGGCTTGGGGAAATATGAGCCAAATCATAACAAGTGCGGATGTACGCCATCACCCAAGATGAGATCCTCTGAGAGGAAAACAAGCAAGCCTTCCCTTTGGTCTGCTACCGTGACAGAGCTGGGGCACCTTACGAAATGGTTCTGTCAGCGCAATATAAATGCGAGCACTCTACAGATGTCCAGGGAGTGCAATTGTTGCGCCCATTGCGTTGAGCTCTGGGTAGCATGAAAGGCCGAAACCACCTTAGGGAGGAAAGCCGGGTGTGGTCATAACTGCACCTTGTCTTTGTGAAACCTAGTGTACGGCGGAACCACCGTAAGAGCTCTGAGCTCGGAGACTCGTCTGGCCGATGTAACAGCTACGAGGAAAGTTGTCGTCTAAGACAGGTATAGCAGAGGGCCGGTCGTGAACAGCTCGAATGGGGGAGACATAAGTCTGGTTAAAACTAGGTTGAGGTCCCAGGTTGGGGCTGGGCGGCGCACCCGAGGGTGCAAGCGCTCCAAGCCCTTGAGGGACCTCGAACCCATAGAGTGTGAGAACACGGAATGTCCACCTTAGCCTGACTGGAAGGTAGAGATGGCTGCCAAGTGTACCCGCAGCGATGATACCGCCAGGTCCTGCCGCTGAAGGCCAGAGGCAGGCCAAATAGAGGGGATCGAGACCTCAGTAGGAGCAAGATCGAGCGTATTGCACCTGTAGAAGAAACGCGTCCACTCGGCCAGGTACGTTGACCAGGTGGAAGGCTTCCTGCCACCCCGGCTCAGTTACGCAGCAGCCACACCGTGAGGCGAAGAGGCTGCAGGTCCGGGTGACGAAGCCTGTCGTGGCCCTGAGTGATGAGGTCTGGGTGGGGTGGCAGGGTAATTGGGTTGGTTATTGACAGGCCGAGCAACGTGGTATATCAGTGCTGCCTGGACCACGCTGGAGTGATCATGATGATGCGCACTCTGCCCCTGCGGAGTTTGAGTAGGACCTAATGAACCAGTGGGAACAGTGGGAAGGCATAAAGGAGTTGGCCTTTCCACGGCATCAGGAATGCGTCCAAGATTGATCCCGAGGAGAGACCTTGGAAGGAGCAGAACATCTGGCATTTTCTGCTCTCGCGGTGAGCGAACAGGTCTATGTGAGGAAAAATTTCCACTTCTGGAAAGCAGAACGCCTCACATGGGGCAGAGTGACCACTCATAAGACAGGAAAGACCTGCTGAGTCAAAGCGCCAAGGCGTTCCAAACGCCTGGGAGAAAGGACGTCACCAGCTCCATCGAGTGGGCCATGCAAAAGTCCCAGAAATGGATGGCCTCCTGACAAAAGGGGGGGGAGGACCATGTCCCTCCCTGGGTATTTATGAAGCACATGGCCGTTGCGTTGGCTGTAAACACCGAGATACCACGGCCTCGCAGCTGCCGCTGGAACCCCTGGCACGCCAGGAGGACTACTCTCATTTTTGGGGCATTGATGTGGAATGCCAGCTCCCGAGAAGACCAAAGGCGATAAGCTTGGAGGTGACCATGAGCACTCGAGCAGAGAGATGACGCGTCCGTCGTCAGGGGCAGTGAGGGCTGGGGCGGATGGAACCGCATCCCTGCCCACACCAGGGAGGAAGTTAGCCACCACTCTAGGGAGCCTAAGGTGCTCGAGGGAATGGTGACTACCATGACCATTGGTTCCCTGTCCAGGCGGTACGCCGAGGTGAGCCGGACTTGGAGAGGATGGAGGCGGAGCTTGGCGTGTTTGGTTACAAACTTGCGGGCAGTCATGGACCCAGGAGACTGAGACAAGTGCGAGCCGAGGTCGTTGGGAAAGTCTGCAGATGATTGTTGCCATCGCCTAAAACCGCGGCTGTGGTAAGCAGGCTCCGGCTAGATCGGAGACCAGGATAGCCCCTAGGAAGTCCAACCTCTGCGTGGGAACCAGAGTGGATTGCTCTATAGTAATCATCAGGCCTAGACCTGTGAATAAGACCGTGACGATGACCACGTGCTGAGTGGTTTGTGTCTCGGAGTCTCCTTGGATAAGCGAATCGTCCAGATATGGAAAACGCATATCCGACATCAGCGAAGGTAGGCGGCGACTATGGCCATACACTTGGACAATACCCGTGGGGCTGTAGAAAGGCCAAACAGCAGGACCGTAAACCAGAAGTACTGACGGTTGGCTAGAAAGCGGAGGTATCTCCTGTGCGGAGGGAAGATGGCGATGTGAAAGTACGCGTCCTTCATATAGAGGGTGGCATAGCAGTCCCCAGGAGGCAAGGATGGGATAATGGTTCCCAGGGATACCATGCGGAACTCCAACCTTATCCTAAACTGGTTGAGACCGCGCAGGACTAGGAAGGTCTGAGACCTCCGTTCGAGTGGGGGACTAGGGCATAACGGGAGTAAAACCCCTTGCCCCTTTCGTCCGTCGGCGTCTGCACCTCTTGTACGAGGAAATGCTCGTGAGAGGGGTCCCTGAAGGGGGACAGGGTTGGAACAAATTAGAGGTGGTATCCATGCTCCACCGTGCGCAGGACCCAGCGATCTGAAATTAACTGGGGCCACGCCAGGAGAAAGCGGAATTGGGATCCCGGTCTGTGACTGGTACACCGCCCTCAGGTGCACCTTGGAAGGTTCGTCTTTGGTCCCAGTGGTAATTGCGAGGGACCTTGACCTTGGCTCTTTAGGGGTCCTGATGTTTATCTGCGACCACCTTGGCCTCGCCTTTTGCCAAAGTCCTGTCTCTGGCTAGGCACAGAGTATGGCGGCTGGGGACAGAAAGGCCTGCGTTTGGTCGCTGGCATATGCATGCTGAGAGAGCGCATTAGGACCCTGTTGTCCATCAGGCTTCGCAGCCTGGGGCTGTCTTTGCCGCGAAGAGGCCTTTACCAACAAAGAGTAAGTCCTGAATGGCATACTGCAGCTCCGGCCGGAGGTTTGAAACCTGAAGCCATGAGATGCACCTCATGGCGACACCAAAGGCCAGAGTCCTGGCTGCTGAGTCTGCTGCGTCCAACGAGGCCTGGAGGGACGCTCTGGGTACCTTTTTCCCCCATCCTCCAAGACGGCAGCGAACTCTTGGCGGGAGTTTTGAGGGAGAAACTCCATAAACTAAACTACCTTCACCCAGGTGCTATAATTATAGCAGCTAAGCAAGGCTTGTTGCTTTGCTATCCAGAGCTGCAGGGCCTCTGCAGAGCACACCTGGCGGCCAAGTAGGTTCATTCGCCAAGCCTCCTTCGGTTTCGGGGCTGGCGCCCGCTGGCCATGCCAATACCTCTCCTTAACAGACTGAAAGACTAGTGAGCAGAGAGGAGAGCGGACAGACGAGTAGTCGTACCCCTTAGAGGGCACCATACCGGGTCCTCTACCTCTGGGACCTCCTCCACCTCAGGTTGTCGGGGGGCGTATCAGAATCGTGGTCCTGAGCATAAGATCTGCGCATGTGGGATGACACGGATGCGTGTCTGGATGGCCATGGAGGTACTAAAAAAAGGCATGGGCAGAGTCTCTGACTCTATCTGACCTTGCCCAACTCGGCACCGGGGACTGGCACCGGTACCTGGAACGAGATCCAGACCTGCAACCAGAACGGTGCCGGGAGGTCGACCGAGATCTCGAGGCTCGGGGAGAGGCTACGGGAGTCACGGTACCTGTCTCGGTGCCAGGAGTCAGAACGGTGCCGATAGTAGCGGGTTGGCGAACGGGATACCGACCGGTGCGGCAAGTGCGACCAGTACCGATGAGGAAAACAGCACCGGGACTGCAAGTGGTGTCGGGCGTGCCGACAGGACCTGGAGCGTCTGCGGGACCGTGATCATGAACGGTGCCGCTCTGCTGTGCTGACAGAGGACGGTCATATGAAGAGACTGTATTACCTGCACCGGCGGTGCCGGGGTCAGGCAGCATCAACTCTGTCATGGCAATGAGATCCCTCGCCATTGGTAATGTCTCCGGCGTGGAGGGAACAGCAGGCTCAACCACAGTGCATACTGGGGAGCTGTAAGGCACCGGATTCGACGGCCCTTGTGGGACCAGGATCAACGGTGCCGACGTCGTCGGTGCCTCAGCAGGTGTCGGTGCCGGGCGATCCGACTTAGACGAGCTCTCTGGCTGCGGTGCCATTGGCACGGAAGAAGCAGGAGCAGTAAGCTCAACCACGGCGCGTGCCGGGGAGCCGTCAGGCACCAGCGGGAATTGTAGGCTTTCTCGACCTCGGAGGACGGGAGCAGTGCTGAGTCGACTTCGGTGCCGGCGACGGCCGGTGCCGAAAGGCCTTGGTAGTACCGGCGGGGTCCGGTGCCGAGGAGGTGCTTCTGCCAGCCGCTTGATCATCGCTCGGTGCCAAAGGTGGAGGGGTAAGTGAAAGTCCCGCTCCTTCTTGTTCTCGGCTTAAAAGCCTTGCAAATGGGGCACTTAGCTGTCAAGTGTGATTCCCTGAGGCACTTCAAACAGGAGTCGTGTGGATCTCCCGTCGGCATCGGCTTCTGGCATGCCGAGCCCATTTTAAAACCCGGTGAGCCGTGCATGGGCTCCGGCACCGGGTGCAGGGAAGGGGCTACTTCCTGAACCCCGCTAACTATTACTAAACTAACTATGTTAGCAAAGAAAAAACGTGTAACTATACAAATATATATATAAAAGGATTATAACGTAACTATATACGACAACTAAGAGTAGCTAGGGAAGTGGAGGTCAGCTAAGCCGCACTCCACTGTTCCAACGACCGACACGGGCGGTAAGAAGGAACTGAGGAGCGGGTGGGCCGGCAGGTGTATATATCGAGCACCATGACGGCGCCACTCTAGGGGGCGACCTGCCGGCCCACTGAGTTGCTAGGGTAAAAGTTTTCCGACGAATGTGCACGCGCGGCGCGCACACCTAACTGGAATGGATATGAGCAATCACTCGAAGAAGAACTGATCAGTGTGCCTCACGCCAAGAGATTATCAAAACAAGTGCCGCATTGGAGACAATGGACATGAACTGAGCTAAGGAAAAAACAAACAGGGCCAGATTCTGGTCTCTGTAGCCCCAGGATAAATCTGGGTCTCGTTGAGTGTGACTAATGTCTCCCAGCTCCAAAGCCCCCAGCTCTCAAGACTAGACTGGCACATTTATGCTCCCCGTGCAATAAGGTTACAGTCACTGAATACTCCTCTCTCTGGACAGTCCTTGATTCTAATTTGACACTTGGCACAGATGCTGGGTGTAACAAGTCGGGTTAATGGTAAATTAAGTAGCTTTTCCAATAATCAATCACAATTTAGTTGTTCTGTCAGATGAACATTCAGTCCTGCCTCACTGTTAGGTTATGTCTGGATGTCATAACATTTCTTCCCAGATCTGGACCTTAGCGTCCAAAATATGGGTGTTAGCATGAAAACCTCCAAGCTTAGTTACCAGCTTGGACCTGGTAATTGCTGCCACCAGCTAGGAATTATACAGTGCCTAGCTCACTGTGGTCTCCCCAAAACTTTCCCTGGGGGACCCCCAGACTCAGATGCCTTGAGTCTTACAACAAAGGGAAATAACCCCCTCCCCTTGTTCCCTTGTTACTTCCTCCCAGGCTCCCCTCCCTGGACGACCCTAGGAGATTCCCTGCTTCCAGTCCTGGAAACACAAGTACCGAGAGATCTAATCTCTCTTCCCCCTCACCCAGAGGGTATGCAAAGTCAGGCTTAGTAAATCTAACACAAAGAGATTTTCCCCCTGACTTCTTCCTCCCACCAATCCCCTGGTGAGCTGCAGACTCAATTCCCTGGAGTCCCCACTAAAGAAAAACTCCAACAGGTCTTAAAAAGAAAGCTTTATATAAAAAGAATGAAAAAAGGACATAAAAGGATCTCTGTATTAAGGTGACAATATACTGGGTCAATTGCTTAAAGGAAAAAAATGAATAAACAGCCTTATCCAAAAAGAATACAATTTAACACATTCCAGCAACGACACACATGTAAATACAAAAAAACAATATAAACCTATTGTCTTACTATCCTTGTACTTACAACTTGGAAACAGAAGATTAGAAAGCCTGGAGATAGAAAAATCACTCTCAGAGCCGAGAAAAGGAACAGATCAAGAACAAAGGACTCACACCCAAAACTTCCCTCCACCCAGATTTGAAAAAGTCTTGTTTCCTGATTGGTCCTCTGGTCAGGTGTTTGGTTCCCTGTGTTAACCCTTTACAGGTAAAAGAACATTAACCCTTAGCTATCTGTTTATGACACTGGAATACATCTCCTCCAGAGGAGGTTAGAACACCCTGATGTGAGACTTTAAGCCACGGGACCTTCGGGCTGATATGCAAGAGCGCTTGCAACTGAGCCATGCTGGCACATTCAGAGAGCAGTACTGGGCACTGCAGCCCCTCTGCTGGGACCATGGTGAAGCAGTTTGAGAGAGGAGCAAACAGGGAAGCCAAGAGAGAACAGCACAGCACAGCAGCTGCTGGAAGAGGAGCTCCTGCTCCTGCTCCAGCTACAGTGAAAGTAGCATACAAATAGTCTCACCTGCCTTGGCCTCAAGGCATAACAATAGGCAGACTCCAAATCAAACCATGTTGCGCAGCACTTGACATGACAGCAATGGCTGCACAGAGAAGGCAACAGAGACATTATTATTGTTACTTGTGGAGTGCCAACCCATAAGTGCACATGATCATAATTGTGCGTGGTGCTTTCCAGAGATAAGAGGAGGTCCTGCTCCTGCCTAACACACAAGGAGACAGCCCTGCCTCCGGGAGCTAATTATCTGGTTCAGACCAAGAGAGAACCAACCCAAATGGGCAGGTGAAAAGCAGGGGATGAGGATACCAGGAAGAGGGTCACAGTTGGAAGCGTGAGCAAAAGAAATCGTTTACAGGAGGGATCAGAAGGAGCAGAGACCAGCCATTCAGTCACATGGGTGTGTGGAAAGCTGTCCCAAGTGGAGGAGGCAGCATGAGAAAAGGGGCCAGGTCAAGTGTGAGCAAGAGACAAAAGGAGCCTTAAAGTGAGAGCAGTAAGCTCAGAGTAGTGTATGGTGGGGGAAGGTAAGGTAGAAATGAATGCCGTGATGTAGGCAGTGGTGAGATTACGTACGGCCTTGAAGAGAACGAGGAGCTTGAACTTGATGCAAAAGGAAAGGAAGCCAGGGAAAGGATGCAAAGTGGAAGGAGACATCATCAGAGCAGCAAGGGAGAAAGCTGGTCAGAGCAGCATATGGATGAAAGGGATGGAGTCTGTGGGAGACACAGGGAGAGGGAAGTGTAATCCAAACAACCTATGAGCCAGGTGTGTACAACGGCTCTAACAAGCAGGATGACAAGAGGAGATTTTAGAGCTATTATAAGGGAAGGATTTACAGGAGGAGAAGGTGACACAGACTGTGGACCTGGCTAATGGGCATGATACAGGGTGTCTGTGATGAAGAACAGCTAATGCACAGCCGTGAAGCAACTTGTTTGAGAGAGCTGGAAAGGAGTAAATATGATGTTTGTTCTGCTCTCCTAATAGGGGTAGAGTCAGCTGCCTCAGCGACGGGCTTCCAGAGCTGACAGAGACTAAATTGCTTTGATAATTGGGATACCGTGTGCTGCTTTTTCAGGGATTCGCTAGTCAAATTGGTCGATTTCCAGATGCAAATCAAATCTTCATTCTCACTTAGAAAAATGTTTCTCTGCAGAAACATTTCATCCAGACTACTTAGGACTGAAGCATGGCTCTTGATGGTGACAGCCAGAACATCAGCCCCCAATCCCTTCAGTGGCACTAGTCTGGCAGCTGCCTGAGAAACAGCATCACAGGGGGGAAGTCCATCAGGATTCCTTACATTCCCACACACCTCCCTCCCAGTTCCATAAAAACGTACCAACGCAAACCAGATGGGCTCTCGCAGAGATCAGGTTAGGGTGCACTTAGACAAAAGGGGCTTGGAACATGCTCAGTGGTTTGAGCATTGGCCTGCTAAACCCAGGATTGTAAGTTCAATCCTTAAGGGGGCCATTTGGGGATTGGTTCTGCTTTGAGCAAGGGGTTGGACTAGATGATCTCCTGAGGTCCCTTCCAACCCTAATAATCTATGATTCTGCGCTGGGTAAGTTAACATGCTACATGTATATATAAGAGGTCCACATTTCGACTGTCTCCTGCTTTCCCCCATCATTTCTACATTGCCTGTACTCCTGGAATGTGAGCTCCTTGGGGCCAAGAGCCTCTTCACATGTGTAGGCAGCACCTAGCACACAATGTGCAGCATCAGCACACAAAAAATAGATTTTCCTATGAAATCCATGGACCGGATACTTTTCTATCTGGCCACTAGATGTCTCAGGCGCTCTACAGAGAATGGTGCATTTATCTGAAGGTAAAGAGTTGATTCCCAATCAGGTACCAGGCATGGATAGTTTAGAATGGTTCTCAGCCAGGGGTATGTGTATCTCTGAGGTACTCAGAGGTCTTCCAGGGGGTACTTAATTCATCTAGGGGAGTGTCTTTCAACCTGGGAGTTGCAGCCCACAGAGGGGTCATGAGGTGTGTTCCCTCTAAGGTGCATGCCTGTGCGGCTACACAGGAGGCCATCAAGGGTTGTGCACCAGCTGTGCACACGGGTGAGCGTGGAGGATGTGTAGGGTGGGTGAGGGCAGTTGGATGAGGTGAGGGTTGGTGATGGTGACTTGGGGGAGCTTGGGGTGTGCAGGGCTACGGTGGGGAGAAGGGGCTCCCTCAGCAACACTGGACAATTTATTATTAAACATTGCAATTTATATTAAACTCTGAGCTGATCTTGGAGTTTACATTATTTATCAGCTTTGAAAACTGCTGCAGCTCCCACAACCAGACAATAGAAAACGACACATTATTTTTCTTACTCTAGTACAATTGAGCTGAAATGTAAAATAACTTTTAAAAATAGCCAATGTGTTTACAGAAATACATTGTTACTTTCATTGAGAAAAATTACCTGACCTCTGTGCTCTTGGGGACCAGACTACTTGGTCATAAAGCTACGATGAGAGAAATAATAGTATTAGTACAAGCTCTCCGTTTGTAGAAAGGAGCTGATGATATTTACCTGCTTCAAAATAGTTAGTGTGTGGCTAAATTAATTCAAATATATAAACTTATCTGATGGCCTCAGAAGGAAGAGGTGTAAATTATTAGTAGTTTTATTATTACTCCTCTGTTAACTATTTTGGGGGGGGTGTATGGCTTGGATGGTTCAGGAAACTAATGGGATATGAAACCTTTAGTTAATGAGAATCCAAAGCAATAAACTGATATTACTAAAATAGCTTTATATTAATATTATGGTAATGTATTATGTATCGTTTGTGTTTATACTTCCTTCCCTTTTCCTTCCCTCCTTTTTTCCCCTTCCATTAACTGTATATTTTGGTGTATCTTATTCCCCCTGCCATACATCTGCTCACACTCACATCCCCGCACACCCACATATCCATTCACACACACTGTCCCTCAGGCCTATCAGAGGCACTTACTCCACTTCTGGGGATGTCTTTCCGATGCTGCAGGGGCGGAGGGAAGAGGATATTTCTTGTCTCTATCAGAGAAGGGGCTGCTGTAGAAAGGTCCTTTCCTTTTCTCCTTGCTAGATCTTTAGGCTTAGGGCACTGGTCTGCACTGCACTCAGTTTACTGTGCTTAGTTTAGTCTTAGCCCAGGTGGTGAGCTGAGTTACAATCAGCCATTCAACATGGGTTCAGATGGAGAAGGGGACAAAGGGGAGGGAGCTGCAGTTGGAAGTGGGGGAAAGGGGGGAACAGGGTTGGTCAGTAGTTGCTCTGAGGACAGGCACAGGGAAGAGAAGGCACTAGAATCCTGGGAAGGGCAGAGGAAGGTGCAGAAAGGAAAGTAATTGTTTATATTTGTCTCCCACCTGCCATAGGTAGCAGCAGGGTCTCTCCATAGAGCACTGCTTGCTCAGGTGACAGGGGGTATTTTTATTCATATAAACATGTAATCCTTTTATGAATGCTTATAAATGCTTGTGTACAGTATATCTATTGGCAGTGAGTTCCACCAGTCAATTGTTCATTATGTTAAAATGTTTCCTTTTATCAGTTCTAGATGTGTTGCTTTTCATTTTGATTGAATGCCACCTTGTTCTTGTATTAAGAGAGGGCAAAACTGGAGTTCCCAATTTACCTTCTCTATCCCATTCATTATTTTATGCAACTCTATTATATCCCTTCTTACCTATGCGCACTCTAATCTAAATAGTACTAATCTTTCCTCATGTGGAAGTTTTTCCATGACTTTCCCACATAATCCAATGAAGTCACAATGGCTCCCAGATCTCAGCATTACCTCGATATTGGTGCTGCACGTAAAAAAATTCATTTCACACACGGATGGAGAAAATTAGAGGGAATATTGGTCATGGGATGGGGTTAGGGGGTTGCAAGTGCAGGGCTGGCATGAGGGGGTGGCAAGCAGGGTAGTTGCCTGGGCCCCATGAAGCTAAGTTACATGCTTCAGCCCCAGGTGGCGGGGTTTTGGCTTCAGACAAGACTCACAAGTGAAAAACAGATTCAAGCATCACACTGAAATGTACGTACAACATTTATATTCCAACTGATTTATTTTATAATTATATGGTCAAAATGAGAGTAAGCAGTTTTTCAGTACGAGTGTGCTGTGATACCAATGGGAGGGACCTCAGACCCCTAGCTCTCTTGACTTGATCCAGTGGTGTCGATGGATAGTGGAAATCCATCCTAGCTACTTTGAGTGCTTCCTCACTGGCTGCCTTCTTTGTTAACAATGACAGTTCCCAGTGCTCAATCTTCTTGTTTCTTGTCATAATGATCTGACATTTCTTTAGGGCTTTTCATCCAGAAGGATCACAAAGCATTTTGCAAATGTAACAAACTGATATACAGACTGCACACAGGGATCCTTTCATCTACCTTTGGGATGGAGCCACTTGAATTTACCTTTATTTTTGCAATATTTGTCCATTCTATTTACAAATCAACGCATCTGAGTGCCATGCACTACAGGCTCGTATGGCAATTAGCCAGTGATTCGGCTACACTTATTATTGCCACTTCCAACTGGGAAGGTACAAACTGGAAAGGTCCTAGAAGATTGGAGAAAGACAAAAGTGGGACTGATCCTCAGAAAAAGCTGAGTGTGAATCCAGCAGTTACATGGATTCTGGTCTTGCTCACACTAGTTATTAATTACAGTAGCGCCTAAGGGCCACAATCAAGATCATGGCTCCATTGTGCTGGGCACTGCAGATACACATGGGAAGATATGGCCCATGCCCCAAAGAGCTTACTGTCTAGTTTAAGACAAAATGCAACAGACACAACAATTTGGTGTATCAAACAATCAAAGGGAAGGGTGAGGGAGGACGAGGGTAACAGTGGAAGAGGAACACATGGTTACATAGGCTACAGGTGCATAGTAGCATGTTTCCAGTCAGTGTGGTCTTTTAATTTATAAGACATAAATAAACTGGGCACCTACACTGGCCATTATCCACTGGTGATTTCCTGTGGGGATGGTGGCAAGGGTGGGGCTTGAGGAGGAGAGGGTAGTGGCCTTCTAGATCAGTTCTGTGTCCCATGCACAATGAAGAGACATGGAAGGAGGCACAATGGTGCTTGCGGGAGAAGCTAGAAATGGAGGCTGGTGTCACTGGTGGAGCAGAGTGGATGGGGAAGGCAACACACCAAGGTACAAATGCAGGTAAGCAGGGACAAGGGGAGCTGTGCTGGGCCTTACAGGGGAGGACAAGAAGCTTGAATGTGATGTGGTGGAGAAAGCAGAGCCAGCAGAGGGCAAGGCCCAAGAAGATGACCTTAGGAGCAACATCCTGAATGGACCCGAGGTCTGCAAAGAGGTGTTAGAGAGGCCGGAGAGCAAGAGGTTCCAGTAATGAAGTCAGGAAATAATGAGGGCCTGGTCAAGAGCTTTAGTAGTGCAGATTGTGATACTAGTCTAATTCTACTGGCTTCAGCGCAGCTACTCTGGATTTACACCAGAGCAGCCTCATTCCCCATAACTCTGCTTTCAATCCCTAATCAAATAATGGAACCAGGAATAAAAGGAAAAGTCTCTACCCCTAGAGGGCAATGTGAGCAATAAGCAACATTTGGGAGTGGGGGGGGGTGTAAAGAGCAAATCGTGTCAGATGCAACTGATTTTTTTTTTTAATTTGGAAGGGAACAACTGGCCGCTGATAATGCTCTTCTCAGAGGAGGGGAAGACCAAGGCATTGACTTCAGCACAGTGGAGTCTGGCGGAGGCTGTCATTCAAATTCTCAAGCCCTCTGAGGAATTAACCCATGAAAGAAGCTTAGGAGACACTTGAGTATCTGACATGGTGCTAGCTGTCAGGGCTCAGACATCCCATCTCAGCAATACAGCGCCAGACCAGAGAATCTGGGCCATGAAAAAAGGGAACTGTAACTTCTACAACAACTTGCAGCCATCCTCAGACTTCACAGCACGGAAACAGAGTAACAGGAGTGCAGGCCACGTGCTTCGAGTTCCCCTTGCTCACTCCTGAATCTCACCAAGAAAATCATGCCAGAGTTGCCATATATAGGCTGGCTGGCAAACAAACACCAGTAGAGAAGGTGAAAGAGAGATTGTCATTTAGTCCCCAAGAAAACCTGCTTGAAATTTCAAGCATGTACAGCTTCTGAGAACCAAACTTAGACTTATTGGATCCAGTGGCTATGAATATTTTCCAACAATGAGATAGCACTTGTCTTCACTGACCCCACTATTCCCCACCCAGGGGACCTGGCTGGGGATAGAAGTATAATGCAATCAGATTTTGTCATCCCATAAAGCTAGCTCTGCCTTTTCTTGGAGCTCTGTCAGGCTTTGGATGCTAAGGATGAAACAAGAGATATCAGCTGCTGCTTGAACATGCACAGAGGCTTGTGCTTGTGCACTATGATGTGCCTGTGGTTGATTTCATGTGCCAGTGGTTATGTTTCTGAATTCTCCACCATGCTTTTCAGCAGTTGCTCATGTTTGCTGTACTACAATATGCATTTAGTCTCATGGAGAGCTTTAGGAGTGCCAAGATCTCTGCCAAGATAGTCTTCCCAGCCTATGGCAACCCCCCTCTTTGGATTCATCCACTGGCTCACTGTTTTTCCATCACATCAATTTCAGTTTCTTGCCCTCACCTTCCAGAACCTTTACCACTCTGCCTTGCCTTCCTTATCCACTCTTCTCTCTCTTATCACACCACCTCTTTGGCTAGACACCAGCCTCACCAGCCCACTGGTCTACTTCTCTCCCAAACATCTCTGTGCCTTCTTCCACACTGCCCCCAATGCCCAGAATGCCCTAAACTGACCTGTAAAGCAGCCCGCTGCAGATTCCCTCCTCAAGATCTATTTCTACCAACCAATGATGGCTTCTGTGACACTGCACCCAATATTCGTCATAGTAATATTATTATAATATGGTTGTGGCATAATTATGATGCATTTTGTACAAGATAAGCCATGTGAGGTGTCATTGGAAAAGTTATGATTTGCTGAATATGATTATTCTATTTGTATGCACATCTCATTTTTGTATCCAAAGATATAAATATTGACTATCTATCTGTACTTCAAATGTAGTTACACCTGAGTAACCCCCTGCTTTCAGTCTAGATGGCTGGTTGGGAAGGGCCTAGTCAGGGCAATGACCCATTAGAGAAAACAATAGGAGAAGCTTATCTCCCACCTAGTGAGCCTTCCTGAGAACACTCCAGATAGCCTGTAAGTAATGGCTGCTATGACTCTACAAAGACATCTGACCAGCCCACATGATTCTGCACTCCATCTTGAGATGTCAATATTTTTCCACAAACCCGTCTGGGAACGAAGTTTTGAAACAAAGGGGTCCCGGCCTATGCTAAAGCTATATAAGGCATGGCATGACATCATCTGTGATTCTTCACTCCTCACACAAAAAGACTCCTGGTAATACCTGAGGAACAGAAACTGAACTGGGGGAAGTGCTGGACCCAGGCTAATGGTATTTCTAGCCTGTATATGAAACACCTGGGGATTCCAAGTTGCAAAGCAAGTGCAGCTTGTGCCTTAAGAATCTACAAGCCTGTACCATCAGTTAGGATGAGAATCTGCTATTCATGCTCATTCTGTTTAGTATATTAACCTCAGTTTGCATTTTTTTGTTTATTTGCTAGGTAATTTGCTTTGATCTGTTGGTTATCACTTAAAATATACCTTTTGTAGTTAATAAACTTGCTTTTGTTTTAATCTAAACTAGTGAGCTTTGACTGGAGTGCTTGGGGAAAATCTCTGCTTGGTACCACAGGTGTGCATTGTACTCTTCACATTAAGGGAGAGGCGGACCAGGTATTAAACCCATACAGTGGCCAGATTTGACCAGGGCAGGACAGATCTATTCTGTGGTCCCAGGCTGGGAAGCTGGTGGCTAGAGAGCCTGTGAGTAACTGCAGCTGGGCGTGTCCCTACCTGTGTGAATGATGGTGAAAGTGCAGGCTGGAGGGCTTTGCAGCTTGTCACAGCAGTACAGTGTGAAAGGGAACCCAGACTGGTAGGTCAGAGTGTTCAGTGGTACCTCAGTTCCAAGTGGCACCCTGGGGGGAACCCATCACAGCTTCGTAAAGGTGGGGCTGTCAGACATTGCTAGTGTTATTGGAAAACCCAGGAGGTGGGTGGGTGCAAGCCCGCCCACTTCTAAAGGCCCCTCCCCGACTGCTGGTATTTCTGCCTTCCTAGTGTGTGTTATACTCAGGGTAAGTCTACACTATGGGATTATTCCGATTTTACATAAACCGGTTTTATAAAACAGATCGTATAAAGTCAAGTGCACGCGGCCGCACTAAGCACATTAATTCGGTGGTGTGCGTCCATGGTCCGAGGCTAGCGTTGATTTCCGGAGCATTGCACTGAGGGTAGCTATTCCGTAGCTATCCCATAGTTCCCGCAGTCTCCCCCGCCCCTTAGAATTCTGGGTTGAGAGCCCAGGGGCTGATGGGGCAAAAATCATTGTCGTGGGTGGTTCTGGGTAAATGTCGTCAGTCATTCCTTCCTCCGGGAAAGCAATGGCAGACAATCATTTCGCGCCCTTTTTCCCTGGATTGCCCTGGCAGTCGCCGTAGCACGGCAACCATGGAGCCCATTCAGCTTTTTTTTTTTTTACAGTCACTGTATGTGTACTGGATGCCGCGGACAGAGGAGTTACTGCAGCGCTACACAGCAGCATTCATTTGCTTTTGCATGATAACAGAGACGGTTACCAATCATTCTGTACTGTCTGCTGCTGGTATAAACTGGCAATGAGATGACGGTTATCTGTCTTTCTGTACTGTCCACTGCTATCATGGGTACCCCTGGGTGAGATTGGCCGGGGAAGCAAAAGCAAAACTGGGAATGACTCCCCTTTATGGTTTCTAAAAATAGAGTCAGTCCTGCCTAGAATATGGGGCAAGTGTACTAGAGAACCAGTGTATCGGAGAGCACAGCTGCTCCGTGTCAGATCCCGCAAAAATGATGAGCTACATGCCATTCACGGGGGGTACCCCTGCAACAACCCCACCCATTGCTTCCCTCCTCCCCCAACCTTCCTGGACTACCGTGGCAGTATCCCCCACATTTGTGTCATGAAGTAATAAAGAATGCAGCAATAAGAAACAGTGACTTGTTAGTAAGATAAAATTAGGGGTTGTTATAAAATTGGATGGGTGGGGTTCTGTGGCCTGCCTTGTGCAGGAGGTCAGACTAGATGATCATATTGGTCCCTTCTGACCTATGAGTCTATGAGGGGGAGGCAGCCTCCCGGTGCTGTGACAATCCAGGCAGGACATTAAGCAGTGCGGAGGAGAGGAGCCCAGCGTCCCGCTGCTATAATAGTCCAGGCAGTACAGAATCTTTTCTTTACACAAGAAAGGGAGGGGGCTGATGGAGCTCAGCCCCTAGTTGCTATGATGAGGACGGTTACCAGCCATTCTGTACCATCTACTAGGAATGACCAGGAATTGTTCCTATTTTTACCCAGGCGCCCCCGGCCGACCTCACCTGAGGCAAGCCAGGAGCACTCACGGGCTGATGGTGATGACGGATATCAGTCATATTATACCGTCTGCCACCAGGGAGGGGAGAGGAGCGGATACTGCTCTTCACTGCTGCAGCATCGCGTCTACCAGTAGCATTCAGTAGACATAGGGTGACACTGAAAGAAGTCAAGAAACGAATTCTTTCCCTTTTCTTTCACGTGGGGAGGGGGGAATAAATTGACGATCTATTCCCTAAACCACGCCGGACAATGTGTTTGAACCTACAGGCATTGGGAGCTCAGCCAAGAATGCAAATAGTTTTCGGAGACTGCTGGGGACTGTGGGATAGCTGGAGTCCTCAGTACCCCCTCCCTCCCTCCCTCCCTCCCTCCCTCCATGAGCGTCCATTTGAGTCTCTGGCTTCCTGTTACGCTTGTCACGCAGCACTGTGTAGCCTGGAGATTTATTTTTTCAAACACTTTGGCATTTCATCTTCTGTAACAGAGCTCTGATAGAACAGATTTGTTTCCCCATACAGTGATCAGATCCAGTATCTCCCATACGGTCCATGCTGGAGCTCTTTTTAGATTTGGGACTGCATTGCCACCCGTGCTGATCAGAGCTCCACGCTGGGCAAACAGGAAATGAAAATCAAAATTTTGCGGGGCTTTTCCTGTTTACCTGGCCACTGCATCCGAGTTCAGATTGCTGTCCAGAGCGGTCACAGCGGTGCACCATGGGACACCGCCCGGAGGCCAATACCATTGATTTGCGGCCACACTAACCCTAATCCGATACGGTAATACTGATTTTAGCGCTACTCCTCTCGTCGGGGAGGAGTACAGAAACCGATTTAAAGAGCCCTTTATATCGATATAAAGGGCATCGTAGTGTGGACGGGTACAGCGTTAAATCGGTTTAACGCAGCTAAAATCGGTTTAAACACGTAGTGTAGACCAAGCCTCAGAATCCTATCCTGTTTCAAATTAGATGGTAAGAGCCTCAGTGCACAGATTATTACTGTCTTTGCATATCATGCTCAATGCAATGGGGCCCTGATTCTTATGTGGGCCTGTGGGTGCTACTACTAATGTATTTAAAGCCCTTACTCACTGTGCTTTACTGCCAGTACTAAGTATCTGCTATCACTTCAAAAACTAAGCCATATTTTGGATGCTGCACTTTTCTATTTCAGTTTTTCAAACTCAGAAGTATTTCTCACAGATGCAATAAGCTGGTGTAGCGAAGAAATGAATCATTCCATTAAAGTTCAGGTAAAGAATTCCTTGTTTGATACAAAGTGTGAGGCCTGTCTCATTACCCAGCTTAATAGCTGCAACCTGAAATTTTTTTAGCCTTGTTTTTAGTGTCTGATGTTTCCACCTGGACTAGTCAGATGGCGATTTGCCCTCTGTCTTTAAGAAAGTTTGCCTCCAAATTGGCAGGAGCTTCTGGACTGAAGGAGCTTATTATGTTTTCAAGGATGACAGGAGAAATAACATCTGCTTCAGGCTTTTAAACTAAACTACTTTTGCTCTCCTTGCAACGCCCATGGGAAGAGGGAAGTATGGGAACTTCAACAACGTAGAGTCTTATGGCTTATAGTCACAAAGACTCTTGCAATGTGGCTGGGAGGGAGAAGAGATCCCTGCCCAGAGAACGCCTAACCCTGGTAGAAAGGCCACACATGCCAGCCTATAAAAACCCCAATGCACAGCAAATGAATTGTTTAAAGATAAGATGAGGGGGGAGATTTTCAAAATCACAGAAGGCTCGACGGGCCCCCCAAATCTCCTTGAACATCGATAACAGTTTGGCATCTAAAGCCCCTTTGCAAATCTTTTCTGATATGTCTGGGCTTGGCCTGGCGCTCAGTTCTATTCAGAGAAACCACAGTGCTGCAGTGACTGTGTAAAGCCCAGCATTCCCCTCCAGTGCTTAAAGTGTGTGTGGTGGATGGGGGAGCTCTGTTTAGGGGTCATGGACCCAGCAACAAAAGAAAAGAAAATTCAAATTAAAAACCAAGCCCAGTTTCCGAGGGGCGCACTTGAGGCTCTGTCTTACCACGGCCATGACTCCCAGATGATAGCACTGAGTCTCTCACACTCAGTCTGAAGTCTGGAGCAACAGTAGCTGGGGAGGGGAAAAGGGATTCAATATTCCCCCAAGCCCTTCCTCAACCCTGTTCATTTCCAGCCCCAGGCACAGGTTGTTCTAGACAAAAAGATCCAACACAAAGGCGCTCCCTCTCTTTCCCTCGCCTCCTGCCTTTGCCAGCAGCTGGAGGGATTGTACTCAGCAACAGGGCCGTGTGTCAGGGGAGAGGCAGGTGTGATGGCAAGGAGGCAGATGATGGCAGTGGATGCCATGTAGGGATTTTTTAAATGGAGCCCTCACACTGTGCCAGTGCCTCGCTGAACAGGGTTATCAATGCCTTTGTCCTTCCCTTCTCCTTTTGGTCTGTCCCCCCAAGCTGGAGATATACACATGCTAGGTCTGATTGAGCTAGCATGGTTATATCTACTGGAGGTGGAATTTACCCCACTGGTCTGTTTTTCATTCTCTCCTTGTCATGTCCCATCTGGATTTAGATCGGTAGGTCTTGGAGGCAGGGGCTCGGCCTGTCAGTGTTTCATGAAGTGCCACGCACACTTTTAGGTGCTTTAAAAATAAACAATCACCACTGGAATTTTATACTGTGCACCATATAATTGGACCTGAAAAACCAGTTCAGCCTGGCTTGGGTCTGATATAGCCACCTGGACTAAGAACCTGCCAAGGGCCTGGAAACAAAGGATGAAGACAAACAGCAAGGAATGGACGGGGGAGTGGGCTGTAGGGCTAATATTGGGTCTGGTCTGATTTAGCATCTCTATTAGTGATCTGGAATGGGGTGGTTAATGATGTTCACAGATGATATTAAGAAGGAGCTACATAAGCACACTTCTCTGTCCTCAGTGGGGTATCTACCCTACTGAGCACTCATGTGTCTAAAGGTACCTAGTGCTTCATGAATAAGGTTAAGATTTAGTCACAGTATTTTTGGTAAAAGTCACAGACAGGTCACCAACAATAAATAAAAATTCACAACCTGTAACCTGTCTGCGACTTTTACCAAAAAAAAACCCCTAACTAAATCTTTACTTCTGGGGCCCGCTGCTCCAGTTGGTCCCTACTGCGGGGGGGAGGCTGCTCGAGTGCTGGGGTTTGACTGCCTCCCAGCCGCTGCTCCCAAAGACTGCTCTCCGGATGGCCTCTAGGCACCCCAAGACCGCTGCGCCAGCTGCCCTGGGACTGCTGCTGCTCGAGCAGTCCCCAGGTCACCCCGCAGGACCGCTGCTCAGGTGCTTTCCGAAGCCAACTGGCCCTGGGCCTCCCAAGCAATGGCTGGTGCGGCTGTTCCCAGGGACCACTGGAGCAGCTGGCACCCCTGCCGATGTCTCCAATTTCTCCTGTAACAACATCCTCTGGGATCTGTTGAGATCCTGGGCAGTAAGCAGGGTTTATGGTGCAGCCCACTTGACTGCTGGGTGGGGAGAGGGGTGAAAACTTCTCGAAGGAACAACTGGGGAGAAATGCCACTGAAATTTCTTCCCTTTGTCCTCTCTTGAGTCCTGAAGCGCTTGGGCACAGGGAGACTGGGTCTCAGACTCTGTAACGCAGTTAGCATCTTTTGGATGCTGGGGCTTGAATCCAGCAAAGCACTTAAACAGCTGCATAACCCTCAGCATGTAAGTAGCCCCATATAAATCAATGCATACTACTCATGAGCTTACTGCAGTGGTCCCCAAACTGTGGGGTGTGCCCCCCTAAGGGGGCATGGAGGAACATTCGGGGGGCATAGGTATGGAGGAACATTCGGGGGGCATAGGCATGGCCCAGGCCAGCACCCCAGGTGGGAGCCTCACTCAGCCCCACTCTGGCAGCAGAGCTGGGGGCAACAGCCCCATTCCTGGTCACAGCCCCAGCTGCAGCTCTGGTCCCAGCCCTGACTGTGGCCTCGCTCCAGGCCATGGCTCTGCTCCTGGCTGTTGCCCCCAGCTTCAGGCCCCAACCGGGGCCCCAGCTGCAATGCTGGTCCCAGCCCCAACCAACCATGGCCCCATTCCCAGCCATGGCTGCACTCCTGGTTCCTGCTCCCCACTGAAGCTCCCTGGGAGGCACAGACCAGGTAAGTAGGGGGCAAAAGTGACAAAGTTTGGGGACCACTGGCTTAATGATATGCATATACCGTACCGGCTCAGAGTCTCTCTGCCTCTCCCTCAATACATAATGAAAGTCCTCACATACTCTTCCTCCCCCCTGTGAGGTGAGTCAGTATTATCCACATTTTACAGATGGGGAAACTGATGCATGGAGACATTTTATTGACTTGCTCAAGATCACACAGCAAGTCAGTGGCAGAGATGGAACTTGAATCTGCATCTTCTGCTTGCTAGTCCCATGCTGAAGCTACAAAAGAAGCTGCCACTTGGGGTTAGAAAGGTTAGAAAAACAGGCAGAAAAATAGCAACATAAGGGCAGGTTTACACTTAAAATGCTGCATTGGTGCAGCTGTGCCACTGTAGTGCTTGCATGAAGATGCTCCTATACACAGAGCTCTCAGAGAGCTCTCCTATCGGCGTAGTTAGAGGCAGGAGCTCCAACAATGGGAGAAGCTCTCCCATCGACATAGTGCTGTCTACACAGGGGGTTAAGGTCAGTGTAACTACACTGCTCAGGGGTGTGCAGCAAAATAGTTATACTAGCATAGGTCTGTATGCAGACCTGGCCTAAGGTTCAGTTTGGGAAAGTTTGTATTACGCCTGGGGACAATAACCCCAAACACCATTATCAGCGGGAGGGACAGCTGAGACCAGGAATGGCTGAGAGAGATTTGGTGGGGAAAGTGGGCATCAAATACCACACTGCAAAGGACTGTGTTCTAACAAAAAGGTCAATTCAGTTTGGTGCCATACACTCCAAGGTTGAATGCCCCGGAGCAGGGAGGGGAAGGTGGCTCTGGTGCCACCATTCTGGGTTACCACATTCAATTCTCGGCATCCCGTTACAGAGGGAGCTTGACGAATTGGAAAGAGTCCAGAAAAAAAAAGCAATGAAAATGACAGAGGACAGGAGAGAAAAGCCTCGGGCAGGAGAGATTAAAGGAGCAGAACACCAGCGTGCTAGCAGCTGGCAAATGTCGGAAGGGTGTACACGCCAAGGTGAGGGACGGCTTGTTTAGGGTAATACACAGGGATGTACCTAGGTGTAATGAGATGGAAACAGTGAGATCATTTGGGCTGAATATAAGAAAACACCTACTGAACAGCAACCTAAACCTAATTTCCCTCTCCTGTTACTCACAACCTCTTGTCAACTGTCTGAAATGGGCCACTCTCATTACCACTTCAAAAGTTATTTATCCTGCTGTCAATTAAATTGTCTCATTAGACAGACCTCACACTTGGTAAGGCAAATCACATCTTTTCAGGTATTTATATCTGCTCCTGTATCTTCCACTCCATGCATCTGATGAAGTGGGTTCTAGCCCACAAAAGCTTATGCCTAAATGAATTTGTTAGTCTCTAAGGTGCCACAAGGACGCCTCATTGTTTTTTCCTCTTGGGTTGGGAGATCATCTCCTAAGGGATGAGGGGTAGCTCCATCCCTTGGACATTTGGCGTTAGTGAACAGCCAGTACGGAATGACCCAGCCCAGGAGATGGGCAAGGTGAGCTAACTGGGCTTCCCTCTCCAGCTTCCAAGATTCCAATCTCACAATTCAGGCAGTGTTTCCTCTTCACCCTGGGGAAGCTGCCTGACAGCCTCACAGTTTAACCCTTCCTGGGCAGTGTCTGATTTTCATCAAAAGGAGACGGGTCACACCAGAATGCTGGGCCAGCCTGACAAAGAGCATCCCAGTTGGGCAGTGCTGACCCTTTACCAGGCTAGGCACAGGGGGCATAGGAAAGAAAGATAGTATGAAAGGGAGATTCACAGCAGGGCCTGAGTGTGCCTGACTCCTCTCCCCTAGGAGTACTGAAGTCTGAAGGTTAGGAGGGGACAGGGAGGGACAAAGCTCTGAGGACTTCCAAAGCAGGGAAGTGGGCTGAACAGACTGAGGATCCCAAACAGGAGCTGCAGCAACCTACTTGCTCTCCAGTAGCCTGTTTACTCCCTGGCTCTGGTGAAGAGGCAGGGAATCAGAATGAAGAGTGTTTAGCTTCCAAATGCTGCAGATCTACCAGCTATTTCCATTGCACTGGAAACTTTTGCTAGATAAATATAATGACACCCTTTTTGATGGGCTAATTCCTCCCGCTGCCAAGTTGGGAAGTAGCCATCTATGATCCTCTTGAGACAAAGTGGATTTTCCTGTGACAGTCTCAGCCAGCCTCACACCTGCCTCCACTTATTATCTGTATTATTTACATAGCATCATTGTTTTCCCTTCAGGTCCCTTTGGGGGGAGAAGTTTTTGGTGGCAGATGCTGTGCTCATTCAGAGGAAATCTAGTTTTCGGAAGCTAAGCAAATAGGTTCATAATGGGGGACTGAATAGAATAGCAGGGGTTTCTATACCACCTGGAGCAGCCTAGGAGAATGAATTACAAGCCAGGCACTGGTCAGATACCAAAGACACTTTCCTTCCACACTAGCCCTTTGAAACTCTAAACGCACAGCTCCTTTCCCACAGACACTGCTCAAGAGCTGATAGGACCTTGCAAACCTGGACTGAAAAGGGGAAACCTTCTACTTGTACGCGCATACAAGTAGAAGGTATTGTTATTGGCACAATTAACCAAAATGACTAATTGCCTCTTCTATTTTATTTAGCTTTTTATAGATCTTCCAGGAATCTCAGCATTTTCCAGTGATGCCTTGAGCGACATGACTAGCATCTATCATGCATAGTTTGATTATTAGTTCTCTTTAGCCACACTGTAATTACAGATCCCCAAATTTTAGCAGGGGGCTGAGTTGCAAGGGAAAGTCCACAGAGCCCTTCTCTCTGTGGCCGCCTCAGATTTTCAGACCCACCTGAAGTGGCTCTGCAATTTCTCTGAAATATTTGGCATCAAAAATCTTTTGCTAAATCCTAACCAGCTCCTGCCCCTCCTAGAAACAACTATCCATTAATCCTGCCCTGGCTGCTATTGTCTGATCAAAGCAGGAAAGTAACCTGAATAAGAAAAGTCCAGGGATGCTCCTTACCTGAGTGATGAACAGTGTCTCACCCACTAAGTTGGAGAGAAGGTAACAGAAGTAAACCTGATCCAGGCATAATGCTGGCTAGGAACAGCCCTTCACCTGGGATGATTCCAGCCTCTTCCTTTCAGGATGGATTCTTGAGCTGCTTTGCTTGGAAGCCTTAGGTAGTCAGTGACAGCACCAGGTATAGCACTGGGGACCACTCCTCAGCACAGCCGGAGACAGCACTGGAAATGTGCATCAGCATAGCCAGACACAGCACTGGAGATGTGCATCAGCACAGCCCTCTAGCTGCAGCAAAACCCTACTTCACATTTGTGTCAAGAGAGCCCAGCGTTCACTCACTCTCTAGCACTCCAGCTGCGGTGTGATCAGCGGCAAACATTCCCAAAGGAGAGCTGTACGTTGCCTGATGATTTCCCACGTTTGTCCTGCAAATTCAGCTAAGGACTCGTAAATGCTGCCTTTTTTCCATTCTCTTTCTTTTTGCTGCCTTTCTCTCGGCACTGCTACTCCCTCTGCAGTTCCTGCAAACACCCCGGGAAGGAAAGACATAGGGCTGAACAGCAGAATTTCAAGAAAGAGACAAACTGGGTCCCTCTGTGACAGTGCTATGGGTTGAGGAGGCCCAGCACTGCTATGGGTCTCACTGGGACAGCCAGTGTGCTCTCTGCTCCAGTAGGACACGGCTGCCTCAGTCCATCTGGGAATCCTGGAGCCAGAGTTCGACTGTTTATTTTTGTGGGATGGAAAAGCTGAGCTTCTCCTTTATCTGGGATTTCTTTCTTAAGGCACAGCGTTTGTATAAAATAAAAACTGAAGGGCCTGATTCAGATCTACCTCAGAGTTGCACCAGGGTAAAACCATGTGAGTTCAATGGGGTTAATCCTGATCTACACCAGCATGAAATGAGATCAGAGCGAAGCCTCAACAGCCTACTCCCAGTGATGAGCTGCCAAAATCTTAACCGGTTCCCTACAAAAAGTTCTGATTGGGGGGGCGGGGAGAAGAGCGAGTGAGGGGCTGGGGGGAGACATACTCGTAGGGCCCCTGCAGGGCCTGGGGCAAATTGCCCCATCTCCCCTCCCCTTACCTTGCGGGCAGCTCAAAGCAGCAGGACAACTCAGAAGCTCAGCTGAGCTGCCCAGCTGCTGGCCACGCTGCAGCTTGAGGGGTGTAAGGGAAAGGAGGTGGGGCCGGGGGAGACATCCTCGTGAGGCCAAGGGCCTGGGGAAAATTGCCCCACTTGCCCCCTGCGGCCCTGGAGCTCACAGCCCCCCCACCCCCTCTTACCTTGCCGGCAGCCTGGAGCTCAGCAGAACTGCCCAGCTGCTGGCCATGCTGTGGTTCTGCGGGGTGGAGGAAGCGGGGGAGGGCCTGGGGGCCTCTGCAGAGCCCAGGCCGATTGCCCTACTTGTCCCCTCCCCTTCCCTCTGGCCAGCCCTGGAGCTTGCAGCAGCCCTCCCCACACACCTTGCCGGGCAGCTCAAAAAGCGGCAGCAGGATGACTCCCAAGCTCAGCTGAGCTGCCCAGCTAGTGCTGGCGGCCACGGTGCAGCTGGGGGGAAGTGGGGGAGAGGCCGGGAGAGCCTCAGCCTCCCCAGCTGGGAATCCTGGGAGCAACAGGATGGTCCGGTCCACGGACCAGAGTTCTTTGCCCACCCCCTGGCCCTTTAACAACCAGTTCTCCACGGAGGTCTAATTTTAGCAGCCAGTTCTTGGGAACCGGTGGGAACCGGTTCCAGCTCAACACTGCCTACTCCCATAAGCCCTATCCATTCTCACCCTGCACACTAAAGAGCTCATACAGCTCCCCAACCCTCCAACTCCTTCCTCACTCCCCCCACAACTCCTCTACTCCCCCCAAACAGCTCCCCGGGCCTCTCCCAATACCCCTAAACTGCTTCCCTACTGCTCCCCTCACACTCGCAAACTGCATCCCCTGCTATGACCACAACCCACTCAAACCTCCTAAAGCCTCACCCATACTATGCTCTGGCATCCCCAAACAGGTTCCATGCTGCACCCTAACCTTTCCCCTGTCATGACCCCAGCAGCACTAGGTCACTGCCCTGCCATACATCTGTGCCGCCATCAGCCCCAAGTGTTCCTGTGCCGTTACCCCAAGTCTTCTCCTCAAATCCTCACAGTGCTCCCATGCTACATTCCTGGCCCCCTCAAACCACTTCATCCCTACATGGTTTCCATAGCATGATCCCCTCCCCCACGGAAGCCATCTCCCCGCTACTATACCCCAACATGCTCAAGAATATCCAGTTATCACTGGCAGTGCTAACATACATTTAGGAAAGGCTAATAAGCCTCATGTTGGGTGCTTCAGCCAATCTCCAGCTGTTAGAGATAAGTGTGAGAGCTAACGGGGGAGGGGGGGGACAGGTTTTATCCCACAGGTGCCTACTTCAGGGTTCTTACACTTTCCTGGGAAGCATCTGGTACTGGCTGCTGTCAGAGACAGGATATTGGGCCTTTGCTCTGATCCAGTCTGGCAATTCCTATGTTCAAAGCATACCAGTGTCATGCTGCATACCCACATGCCCACAGTGGTTCTATGCAACCCCCAAAGCCAAACTGCCCTGATCCCACATCTCCATGAGGCCTCTCTGCCCAATGCCATGGCCCTAGCCAGGCTAAAGCTGTGATTTCTCAGCAGGATTTTTCTTTCCTGTAAATGCTCAGAGTGGGGTCTGGCCTAACTTCTATCACTATGTGATTTCTGCTTCCCATGTACTCCACGAGCGGCTGGCAGGTTATTTCAAATGTATAGACATTTCTGATGGCCTAGCTCCCATGTGCCACCAGAGTTCTGACTGGGAGAATGAGAATGAGAGAATCTGTTCTGCTCACACTTTGGAGGCTTGTTTCTGGGTACATCTACACTGCAATTAGCCACCCACAGCTGGGTCATGCCAGCTGACTCAGGCTCGTGGTGCTGAGGCTAAGGGACTGTATAACTGCAGTGTAGACATTCAGGCTCAGCCTCTAGGACTCTCAAACCTCACAGGGGCCCAGAGTTGCTACTAATAACAATGTAACACCCCCATATAGAATGGTTCCCCATGGCCAGATCCCACCCAGCACCAGGCAGTGTCAGTAGTTGATTCTTAAGAGCAAAGCTCAGATGGGCTCAAAGCAAAACCCTACATACAGGCACCCCTGGATTTGAGGGAAATTTGTAATCCAAACCTGGATCCAAATTCAGAATTGGTGGCAGGCCTCCAGCCTGTAGCTGGCTGAACCAAAATGCAGGGTAACAATAAAACAAGGAGAAGGTGATGGTACTCTCCTTTTGCAGCTCTAGGAGCAATGAGGTTTGGTGGCAAATGCATTAGCCAGGTGAAAATCCTAGATAAAGATCCTAACTACAGGTCACCAGGAGCAGCTAGAATCTATGGGTACAGTTTCAGCTGGCACATGGCCGGAGACAGGGTGCCCACACTCCTGTTTGCCTTGGTTATCAAGCCACTTGCAGCAAGATTCAGGCAACATGTGCTGATTAAAGGTAAACAAAGAGGGCCTGTAAGGGACAAAGCCTTGTTATATTAGAACAACCCGTTGGCTTATATGGCAAGGCCTCGGGAAGAGCTCTCACAAACCTTTCCCAGTCTAAAGAAGTTTAAAGGACTCTGGGGTTCAACAGTAAATCACCACAAAAGCGAGCTCTTACTGTATGTCTCAGCAAAACCCCACTGCCCAAATCACCAGAGAGCCCCAAAGAAAAAGGTCGTCAGCCAGATGAAATACCTTGATCTACAGCTTGCTAATTCCCTTCAAACTAGTTTGAATTTACATGATGATAAGCTGCTGAAACGCACGCCAAAAAGGACTAGAAGGATGGACGGATGGGTAATCAAAACAGCAATATTACCAAAGTATAATCGTCTCTGCCACAGCAGCCCCATCAAAATCCCCACAAGCTGCTTTCGTCAATTCAATGGAGCCGCTCTCCTGCCCTTCATATGGGCCACACACAATCACCGGATTAAAATGCAGGCACTGTAATTACCCAGACAGGGTGGGGGATTAGCCCTCCCAAACTTCTACAAATACTACTTAGCAGCAGAGCTGCAGCTCTGTGTCCCCTGCTTTGACGATGATAAAGTGACATTAGCATCCTGAATCAAAGTCTCTGACCCAGGATGTCTCTTTGCTAGCTTACCACCATGACTATCTGATAACTTCTATGAATGCGGGTCAGGGTGCAGCTTTAAGAGAAAAGGGGAAAAGCACATGGAAATTCGTGGTCCAGTCTCTCACATGGCTACATGCAGAAGGACTGGATGACCTAATAAAAGTCAGGAAGAAAAAAAAAAAAAAAAGGAACCACATACAGTACAGAAACATTTTTCATGCAAGGAACAGAAAAGGAATTCAGAAAGGATTGAAGCAATAATGTGCAAAGTCTCTTGCTCTGCTGAGCCTCACTGTGGATATTTATAAGTCTAATGGGATGAATGAAATGGGCCCATTAGAAAAAAAAAAGTGTAAGAATAAGTGGTCCCCTGATCTCAGTTTGAGTGGCAAGGAGACCTCTGGCAAGGACACATGCAGTTAGAGGAAATGAATCTTATTACATTATATACCAGTGGTTTTCAAACTGCGGGTCACAACCCAGTACTGGGTCACAGAATGTAAGGCACTGGGTCACAGAGGCTCTGGTCAGCTCTGACAACCAGGCCATTAGAAGTCCTGTCAGTGGTGCTGCCCCACTAAGGGTCCTAGTCTCTATCTGCTCTGATACCGCGCTGCGCCCTGGAAGTGGCCAGCAGCAGGTCCAGCTCCTAGGCGGGGGGGCCCATGGGCTCCGCATGCTGCTCCTGCCCCAAGCACTGGCACTCCCACTGACGTGCCTCTGGACCTAGGAGCCAGACCGGCTTCCATCTGCTTCTGGGGCACAGCGCGGTCCATGTGCCCAGACAGGCAGGAAGCCTGCCTTAGTATCCCCACTGCGCCACTGACCAGGAGCTGCCAGAGGTAAGCCTGCACCCCAACCCCACACCCAGCCCTGAGCCCTCTCCAAACCCAGAGCCCCTTCCTGAACCCCAACCCCCTGCCCCAGCCCTGAGCCCCACCAAACCCAGAGCCCTCTCCTGCACCCCAAATCCCTCATCCCAGCCCTACCCCAGAGCCCTGACCCCCTCCCACACCTCAACTCCCTAACCCAGCCCAGAGCCCCCCCCAAACCCAGAGCCCCCTGCACCCCAACCAGCCCTACCTGCAGCCCTCACCCTGGCACCTCAACCATCTGCCCCAGCCCTGAAGCCCCGCCCCCCACTCCAAACCCCTCACCCCCAGCTCCACTGGGTTGTGGGCATCAATTTTCTTCAACTGGGTTGCCAGGAAAAAAAAAAAATCTGAAAACCACTGTTCTACCAGATGATATCACATTGTAGACATTAGACCACTCAAATAATTCCTCTGTTTAAAAACATACTATGGACAAACTATATGAGTAAAAGGTGATGCTTTTGTTCTGGAGTTACTCTGCATTGGGAGGAGATGGTAAATGATATGTCAGACATTAGATGCACCACTGCCACTACGTCCTGTGCTTTGAATTCTTCATCTAACAGACACAGCAACTAATAAATATGCCAGAACAAATCTGTTAACATTGCATTATTGGCAGCCAAAAACCTGATCACTTTAAATGGGAAACCTGAACTCCCAGCAAGCAGTAACAAGTGGTTATTTCAGGTTAAGGGTTTAGTGCCCACAAGAAAATACACCATACAGACCTCAAAATAATTGAAGGTATTTCAGAGGAGGATTCTGCTGCAGGATGTCCTCAAGGCCGCTGATTAGGCTAGGAAAGAAAAAGGTAAAAGGAAAAGGAATGACATCAGACTCAAGAGGATAGGAAATTCTTTTGGGAAAAAGCATGAACACCTCTAAAACTCCAGACTCAGGCAGCTGTATTAAGCTGAGCCCAAACCACATCAGAAAGGGCCTGATTTGCAAGAGAGCTCAGCATCTACTTAGGCATCAAAATAAGTGGCCAGATTTCATGTATCTATTTATTATAGATTGGGGAGTGGGTGGAGGAATGTTGGAGATAAAGTCAATATTTGAAGCTGACTAACCTGATGGCTTTTTTATCGAGTGCAGAGAAGACTGTAGGGAACATCAGAGGAACTAATTAGTTAATTGAGCAGTATGGTGGGAGATGGAACTCAGTGTGCAGGGCCGGTGCAACCTATTAGGTGACCGCCTGGTGCTAGGATTTGGAGGGCAACATTTTCTTCGGTGGTGACTGCAACAGCCGGATCTTCGGCCGCCTTGGTCACTGCTGGCATTTCGGCGGAGGGAGCTGGGGTAGGGGGGCACAGGGAGGGCCGCCTGCAGCAAGTAAGGGGGGCAGCACGCAGGGGAACTCTCCGTCCCAGCTCATCCCTGCTCTGCCTCCTCCCCGAGCACACCATCGCTGCTTCACTTCTCTCACCGCTCAGACTTGCGGTGCCAATCAGCTTAGGCGCCGCAAGCCTGGGAGGCTGAAGGAGTGAAGCAGCGACAGCGTGCTCGGGGAGGAGGCAGAGCAGGGGTGAGCTGGGGCAAGTAACTGCCGCATGGCTCCCTGGGGGGGGGAGAGGGAGGGGAGCTGCCATGGGGGGGGCACCTCAGGGTGTGGGGGGAGCTGCCGCAGGGTTCGGGGAGGGGGTGGAGCAGAGGTGAGCTGCGATGGGGAGCTGCTGCACGGCTCCCCGGGGTGGGAGGGAGCTGCTGCAAGGCTCAGGGACAGGGGAGAGCGCAAGGTGGAAGTTTTGCCTAGGGCAAAATATATCCTTGCACCGGCCCTGTCAGTGTGAACAAATGCAAGGTGATGCACACTGGGGAGGAATAATCTGAACTATTTGTATATTCTAGTGAATTCTAGATTAACAGTAATCATTCAGGGGGAAAAAGACCTGTGTGTCATTGTGGAGAATACAGTGAAACTGATCTGTTTAATGCACAGGAATGGCCAAAAGTGCAAACATAGTGGTAGATTGTACTGAGAAATGGATAGAGAATAGCAACAAAAATATGACATTTCCATTCTTATGGAGGCATCAGTAATGTTTCCAGAGGTAGGGGGGCTGAGCTGAGTTTTGCACTTAGAGCAGGGATTCAACCCGTTATGTATGAAAAATTCATGTAGCCCGCTGCAAATTACACTGTGAACTCTGAGTACAGAATGACATTCCTGACTATTTATGAAGTCATTTTGTTAGTTTAGGAATTAAACTATGGGTTCTCTAAGACATGTAGTACTCAGTGTCAGAATTTATTTTGCCCCCAATATTCTCAGCATAGACTGCTCAAACTTTAACTGTAGTTAAAACTCACTAAAATCTTGTATACATTTGAATATTTCTCTTTGGGGATTAATGGTCATTTCACCCAATTGTTCCTCATAATGAAAAATGTCTCCTCCTGCAGAGGCTGAATGATACAACATTTTGCTACAGAGAATTCCACAAAGAACTGCCTCCTTTCAAAATACTCCCCTATCTCCCATTATTCTATGGGACTGATGCCACAGCAGCCATTTTGAGAAGGCTCTCACTGTCCATGAGATTAAGTGTCTCTGCCACCACACAGCTTAGGGAGCCACAGTCTTCCTGAGGGCCACTGGGTCTTCATCTCCCACTGTTCTTGATGGGACTGAAGGCCATTTTGAAAGAGAGCAAGTCTTTGTGGTGGATAAATGTTCAATTATGAAAAATAACAGCACACAAAGACCATTAGTCTTTCAAAGGCCACCCATTGCACCAGATCGAGATAGGAGGGGATTGGCTGAAAAAGACACATCTCAATGGAGGATCCAGAAAGACAATGAGAATCCCAAGGACTGAACAACTGACTTATGGGAAACTCTGGCAGGCAGAACATGTGAACTTAACATAAGTCTGCAGGAGGAAGACAATGGACCAAAAGATGAAAGGATGCTGGGATGAGAGCTGGTCTTTGGGAGAGACATAAGAGCACTCATCTGGGACTAACAGAGAGAGACAGAGCCAAAATGGATTCTACGGCAGCTTGTCTGGGTAGAGCTGGGAGATTGGCCAATCTGAACTGTCTTCACTTTTGCTTCTCTATGCTAATCAATGACTTCTAGATGCTGTATTCCAGTTCACTAACATACCCTACTCTGTTTTGAAAAGGCTGCCTGGTGTCATTGCAAATACTTGCTGAGGTGCAAGTCTCTGAACAGGAGTCTGTCTCAGTTGGACTCGCTGAACAGAACTCATGGTGTGAAACAAGTGCTGGAGCCCAGAGGCTCAGTCTTGGAGATGTTGAGGTCTCATAGCCTACCCTGAAGGAGAGTGGGACCACTTGGGAGCCTGGCACACTGAAGGGATTCCTCCAAGGGACTGTTTAAAAGGCATAGGACAAATCCTGTGGATCCTTGACAAGGAGAAAATAGGGGCCTTACAGGAAAATGGTGTGTGCACATATGGATATGTGCACATGAATACGCACACAGGAAAAGTAGGGAAGTGCCAGTAGTCGTGGGAATGTTAGAGTGGGTGTGTGCACGTAGGGAGTGCAAAAGACAAGGGGGATTTGGAGGCCAAGAGGGAAGGGGAAACCGCAGTCTACACACTGGTTGTTTTGCATTGCTCTAGCACAAGGGTAGGCAACCCATGGCACGTGTGCCGAAGGCAGCACGTGAGCTGATTTTCAGTGGCACTCACACTGCTTGGGTTCTGGCCACCAGTCCAGGGGGCTCTGGATTTTAATTTAAATTTTAAATGAAGCTTCTTAAACATTTTAAAAACCTTATTTACTTTACATACAACAATAGTTTAGTTATATATTATAGACCTACAGAAAGAGACCTTCTAAAAACGTTAAAATGTATTACTGGCACGCGAAATCTTAAATTCGAGTGAATAAATGAAGACTCAGCACATCATTTCTGAAAGGTTGCCAACTCCTGCTCTAGCAGAACAAAGCAGCAGTAAACCCATTCTAGTTGGCCTGTATTCTCTGGCTGCTTTACCCTACTTTGGAACAGCAGAAAGCAGCCAGAATGCACAAAAAATATATAATTAGAGAAAAAAAACAAGTGTAGTGACTCCATGAAACGGAAAAACCCAGAAAACCAAACCAAATCCTAATATGATTTAAAAAATCAGTTTGTTCTAATCTGGCTCCACAAACACTATCATACCTTATCATAATCACGTGGTATTTCCACGATGTCTCTGCAGGGTAGAGTTGAAATTTCTGCTGAAGGAGAAACTTGAATTATGAAGAACTAGGGAAAATGACCATTAAATAAAAATATGTATTTCAATGTACCCTATGCAGAGGATTGCAGTGAGCTTTAACTCAATGAGAAGCTGGAAGAGCCTATAGCAGGGAGAGTCAAGATTGGTTGGATGTCCTCATTGTGCATTTCCGTACCTTAACATGTTTGGATTTCTTTTAAGTTTAACCCTAACTGTGAATTTCCTGGGTTTAACACGTCTGGGGGCGAGATAATTACAACAGCCCTTTAACATATTTGACCCTAAATTACAGACAGGTACTCTCCACCTTCACTCTATTTTAAATGTCATTTTTGTCTGGGACTATAAATCAATGGTATGCCCTCATCTGGAATAACTGTTCACTTCTGATGCCCAAGAAGGGCAATGAAAGTAATGGAGGGCCCTGATCCAACACCCGCACAGTCAGTACTGTTGACTTCGATTTGCGCTGATTGGCCCCTAGAGGTCTGGAAAGTAGGAAGAAATTAACAATGTAAAGACTACTGTGTTTGGAGGGCAGATGACTAAGAGGAAGCTTCTGCCTACCGGAGCCGGCTTTGAACTAGTGACCTTCATCCTTTCAATTCCCTAAGTGATCTGTTCTGCAGTATTTCTGTTCCTTAATAATTTGTGCAGCTCTTTTCTGCGTTCCCTCCGGTTTGTTGGTATTTTTCTGGCCATGAGGTGCTCAAGAATACCATGGCCTAACCTGCACTATCAAGTGTGATAGTTCTTCACACTGATAAAGGCACTCCCCTCCCCTGAAGGTGTGCTCTCCCACTGGTGCCACTGCTCTGTGTCCAGCTCCTTGTGTGCACAAATTTATCTGACCCCAGCTGAGACTGGGACAACCTGCAGTTGCCCTCACCTACCTGAAAGCAGGTCCCCCGCTGTCTAATAGCTGAATAAATCTTCTTTAGAGTCTGAGACACAGAGCCCTGGGGAGCTCCTAACTCAAGCTATTGGCAGGAGGCAAGTCTCTGGAAATGAAGCTTTACAACATTGCTGAAGCCTGAGATGAAAGACAAGCAGCAGGATGAGGAATAAGATATCAAGAGGCAGCTGCATGAGCTCCATGAGGATCTTACCCACTTCAACTCGGTCACTTCACAGCAGACAGCAAGGGCAACGGGGGCTACATGGGTGCTCCTAGAGACTGCATTCTGCCCCACAAAGTTCCCATCTTGCCAAGGGGCGCATGTTTCACCTTCGGACCTCCTGGACACCCATACGAAGCCCTTTGTGTTTTAGTTAGGAAGGGTGTGCGTTCTTCTGGCTTTGAAAGCATCGTTCCCTGGAGGAGAGCAAGGGCCCAAGATAGTCACCCCCGCATGTCTGGTGCCTGCCCAGTTCTCAGCCTCGATTTGACATCCAGCCTTGCCACAGGTAAAACTCAGACCATGTTCTCATCACAAACCCCGTAGCCAGTGACTTCTAACTTTCAAAACTGGAAACATCTCATGCCTGGTGTCAGACCCCAAGGGAAAGTTTGGGGAAAGTTTAGGCAAATTCAGCTCAGCAAGCATGAATAGGAGCCCATCCCCCACCACACATTTTAAGCATTATTATTCTTTTAAATAACTAGAAAAAGGCTGAACTGTCGCGTCTGAACCACATGAGTCATCTCAGGGAGGCAAGCGATCTGGGCAGTATTTGGATTTGAAGTAACAGTAATTAGCATTGGATGACAACTCATGGCACATGTGCTTCTCATTGTTTTCCATTCAGCACAGAATTCTGGCACCATGTAACTATGTGGAAGTTGGTATCTTGGTCCTGGCTTGACAAAGTCCCTGGGGGCAAGACCCATCTCAAATTTGTTCTGTTCAGCACCAAGCACATTAGCAGCACTCAACCAATAATAATCCTCATTGGCAGATAGGAGGGAATGCAGAAAAGAGCCACACAAATCCTCAGATGATCAGACAATGAATTCAAATGACATGGGCTCTGAGGCTGCCTTCCCCATACTGTTCCTTTTAGAGGGACAAAAACTATAAACTGAGGCCAGACACCCATAGAGAGGCTGTTCTTCCAGCACCCAACCCACAAGTGTCAAACCACACCTGTTTTCCTGACTGTGATCCCATTCTCGATCTCTTCTGACAAGATCGAAGGCCCCATGCCTGATCCTCTATGGAAAGACCTTGGATTCCCTTCCAATGAATCTCTTCAACATAGGGTTGACCACATGTCCTGATTTTATAGGCATTGTCCTGATTTTTGAGGCTCTCTCTTATATAGGCTCCTATTACCCTCCACCCCCTGTCATGATTTTTCACACTTGCTATCTGGTCACTCTACTCCAACACCAGAGTCCAAGACCAAAAGGACCACTGTGACCATATAGCCTAACTTCCTATGTAACACAGGCCAGAGAACTTCCCCAAAATGATTTCTAGAGCATACCCTTTCAAAAAGATCCAATCTTAATTTAAAAATTGTCAGTGATAGAGAATCCACCACAACCCTTGGTAAATTGTAAACCACTTAGAGTTTCCCCGACAAGTCTTCAGATACCCTCAGTTCCACAACCCGAGTCCAGTTTCCCCACTCCTCAAGCCTATGACCTCTGTGCCATGCTCACTCTGGTGGCCTGTGACCCATCAGGCCTTCCTGGTTTCCCCACACACGTTCCACTGTGCTCAGCCTGGTGGATATCCTGTGGAGGAGGTTGGGAGAGCAGAAGAAATAAACAGAAAGGGAGGAAGGGAAGAGAGAAATAAAACAGAAGGCAAAAGAGGGAAAGGCAGGCTACAAGGAGGAAAAAGTCAGGGAGAAGAAGAGACTGGATTTGTAGCTTCCCGCTGGTATAGCATTGATTTTCCCTGTTACAGATCGAGTCCCTGTAGCTCATAGCTTACACCTCTCAAACCATTCACCACGCTCTTCCCTATCTCTTCCCCACCCCAAGGCCTGGCTACCATCTCTCTGTGCCAGGGTTCAGTCAAGGATTAAACAACCCAGATCCGTATCCTTTACTTAGATCAACCGCACCATCTATAAAATGGGTAAGTATGTAGGATTTTAGTCTCCTGCTTTCCTTCAGGTTTTCAAAAGGAGCCTGTCTTAGATGGTTTAGACACAACAAATCCGGCATCTTGGCAGGGGGTCGGACTGTGATTCTCTGATTCTAAGTACAACATTAGCCTGGATGTGAGCCACAGCAATTACTTTGTGAGTGACAAAATCAGGGCGACTGAGTTCAGTCAGCTTTTTCTGCTATCACTTTCGGTCACTTAGGGGGCTGGAACACAAAGAGCTCAGCGCTCCAGAAGCCACATGCACTGACTGCTAACCCCACTCTAAGGACTCGGCACTCAGATTAGATAGAAGGGGGATGAAAACTAGTGGGATGGGAATAACTGTTGGGGAACAACCAGTGTGGTAAAAGGCTCGGGGATCCCAGGGAAAAGGTGGAGGGAAGTTCAGTCACTCTCTGGCACACGTAACTGAGACACACAGATGTGTCAGGGGGCCAGATGTGCAGTTTCAGGCTGAGGGAGAAATGACCATTTCCCCTCAGGGAGGTTAATATTTGTAGCTAAACTCTGTGGCAGCTTAACAGTGCTGTCCAGAGGACTCCTGTAGGCTTCGGAGTGAGTGATTTCACTTGTCCTTGAGCATTTTCCCTCTGTTTCTGTACCACTGGTACTGAAACTTCACTGTAAGCAAAGACAACTGGGTTTAGAGCTTTCTTTAGTGGAGTTGCTGTTTGGCACCCTCAGGAGAGGGAATCACAAACAAGGTACCAGCCAGGGCGCAAGGTCATGGGCACAGAGAAGGCTGCAGTCTCTTCACAGGCAGTGCCTCAAGGGCTTGTCAAGGCAATTTTGAACTTAAGGAACAACACAAAGAGCCCGGTCCTGCTCTTCATTAAGTCCCCCGTGAGGGGCTCCAGCCCTGAGCCATGTGGGGGAGGATGCTGTGGAGAGTGAAACAGTGCTGGCTGGACTTGTGGCACTACTGAGGGCCTGCAAGCATAGGGAAGGAGACTCACCATGCCCACTCTGCTCTCTCACAGGCTCAAGGCACTGCAATCTCTGGCGCTTGTGCCTTGCAAAGGCCAGTAACATGGTGAGTGTGCTCTGGGTGCTGCTGTCAGATGATTCTGTTAGTTATAAACCACATTGCTTCAAACAGGACTAAGGTGCTTGGCCTCAGTGAGGAAAATGGAGCTGGCAAGGAATTCACTGGAGTTACCGTACCAAGGACAGGAAGGAAAAGAAGCATCTGGAAAATGTCTGTGGTGAAGACACTTTCCTCCTCTTTGAATAACTCAAAAGCCAGCCAAGCCAATTTTTAAATCAAACTTTACAAGACACACCATCTTTGGCCTAAGAACAAGCAGGAGAAAATGCAGCCCGAAGGGTAATCTTTCCAAAAGAGATAAGCCACTGGAAAGAGGCTTACAATTGAAGTGCCACCTCTACAATAACTGTAGCACATTGAGAACAGCACCACTCTCTGCTAAGGATCAAGTACTGTTGCCAATAGCACTGATGTTCTGCATGAAATCTGTAGAGGAAATCTGGTTGCTCACTTCAACTGCTGACATACCTTGATAGGGTTGGATTAACAGAAGAAATCTTACAAGACTGGAGGCAAGAACCCCTGGGGACAAACTGATAAAAATACAATACCTACAGGCCACACTAGGGAATGAGGGTCATATAAGGACACAACATGGATTCAGGTTTCTCTATAACCCCCAGGATAACAATAGAGCTAGACAGATGCCAATAATATCATCTGTGACCCTGCGGTACCACGCTTCCTTCAGATCAACTCAGAAATTCCTTTCTAAGCAGAGGCTATTGTTGAGGGATTATTCTAAGGACAGCCAGTGAGTTTGTTTTCCTTAAGATATTCAGCTGCAACAGCAAGCCATGCATGAAGTCTTTTCAGCTGTTTGAACTTTCAGCCCATTTCTGTGGCTATGGATTTTAGCTATATCAATAGCTGGCTCAACCTCAGAATAAAAATCATTTGCAAACAGGGAAGTATTTCAGTTCTCCAAAATGCAAGCATTCAGGGCAAAAGGTAATAGTTTGGATGGACTGTGCCAGAATCAAACAAAGAGATTATTTTGGAGCCATCTGAGAAGATGCAAACTGGAAAGTACTTTCTTTAAAAAGGTAAGAAATGCTTTACAATCCCATCTAGATTTCCTTAATCCAGGGATGTGTTTCTAATGTTCTCATCACAACAGAACCAGGACATCAAATCCATCATTACAAACAGCATCACTTTTCTCCTGAAACCACCTAACCTGCCCTAAGTTTATTGTAAACATCTAGGGAGAGACGGGCCTCTTGCAATCTGCCCGGACTAAGAGGCAGTAACTGCTTAGCCAGTCACAACTCAGACCCTGCTTCCCACTGGGCAAAATAAACGGCACCATGGCTTTTTCCCAGGGCAGCTTACTTTCCCCAATGCCAAGGCTCCACCTATTCCTCATCCTTGCCTGCCTATGCCTGGCCCAACCCACCTGCGTGAGAAGGTGAGTAGCAGCACCACAGAGGCTACCTTTCCCACCACAAGGTGGCCCACAGTGCAGGTAGCCCCCTCACTACACTGCCAGAGCACATAGGCCAGCTCACAATTGAGACTTTATGTTATTTAAAAAACACAGAGGGCTCAATTTTAAAAAAACAGACCCCTGATATAGGCACTGAGATAGGGTGAACTTACCACCAGAGCCAACCCCTGGCTTCAGAGCATGGCACTTCTGGGGTCCTTCTCCTCTAGCAACCCTTATTCCTGCTGTGCTGGTTCTGTTAAAGTCTGCATTTTCCATGCCATAGCCCTCCAGCCAGTTCAGTCACCTTTCAGGGTAAAAAGGTCCAACTGAACAAAACATCTAAACACACCACATTTCCACCCCTCTTGGGCTCTTATTCAGCCTGCCCTCTGGGCTCTCAGCTCTTGTCCCATCAGGGTTATCTTAAAGTCCTTCCAGGTCAGTTGTAGAGAGCTGATCCCTGGATGCCTTCCCTGTTGTCCCTCTCTCAATCAATGATTCACTGAAGTTTGCTGCTCTCCACCCCTATTCCCCCAAAGCTCATCTTTGCTTCTTTTAGCTGAGAGCTCTCCTGGGACCTTCTCCCTGGAGGTTCTTTTCTTCCTGACAGGATTCCCATGGCTTCGCCTCCCCCTGGACAGCAGCAACTTCTCCCAGAGTCTTCTTTGCTTCTTTTACAGGCCCTATCTCAGGGTCTTCCACAGGAACCTAACCTGCTCCCTGCAGGGTCACTCCCACAGCTGCCTCCTCATGTTTTCTCTCGGGCCACTTAATTTTTTTTAATGAGGCCCAGATGTTGTTCTCCATGCTGATCCCATTAGTCCTGCTCCCTCAGGCTGGGATGCAGTTAATTATGGCACAGGTGAGTCTAACCTGTTTCCCTTAAAGGGCCAGTTACCCTGTGACTCCCACACGCACGAGGTCATGACAGTCTTTTATGATCACCCAGGTTCAAAAACTGTATTGGCATGAAAAGTACAGCCAAAGTTAGAATACAGGAGCCAGATTTTCAAAGGTATTTAGGTGCCTAAATATTCAGATAAATGCCTGGTTGAATTTTCAAAAGCAGATTGATTTCAATGGGAGTTAGGCACCTAATCTGCTTAGGTGTTTTTGAAAATATCACAAGGGACCTAGCTGCATCTTTAGGTGCCTAAATACATTTGTAAATCTGGCCCAAGACCTCTAATGACCATCATCCCTCTAGTCCAGCGGTTCCTAAACTTTTCAGGGTCATGCCTCCTCGCCCCAGAGCTGGGGCTGGGAGTTGGAGGATGGAAGGGGGATGCTGACAAGGTTAAGGGGGCCACGGCTGGGGTCACAGCTGGGGATGAGGTCGAGGCTGAAAGTGGAACCCTGGGCATGGGGCCAGCAGCCGGTGTTGAGGCCAGGAGTGGACCTGGATGCCATTCTCTACCCGTTCGTCCATGGGGGCTTGCATGGGTCTCAGCCATGCTTCCCTGAACGTTCCTGTGTGCCCCCCCCAGGAGGTGCATCCCACAGTCTGGGGACTTCTGTTCTAATTTGAACCCCTTTTATTTCTGCTGTATCCTTTTTGAGAGAGTGATACCAAAGCTGAACCCAGTATTCCAGGTGAGTATCTGTGTACACACATGGGGAATGTATTTGTTTTCCTCATGGTGGAACGCTTTCTTAAAAGGACAGCAGGATTTACCCTCAAAAGGAAAGTGATGACAAAGCAATATACTAGGCAGTCCAGGATCAAGTATTCAGCCTAACCTCACATCCACCTTCATTATCAGTTCAGATAAGGAATAAACAGGCTTTAATCACTGGGAATGTACCAGAATGTAAAGCAGAATTGCTCACTGCCCCATCACTGAAATGAGTTCACGGAATCACAGTGGCTAGAGAGGAAACACAGTCCTTAAGTCACCCAGTCCTTCACTCCGGAGTCAATACAGGATCTTAATACAGGAATTCCCCTCTCCTCAAAGCCAGTCCATGGGTTGTTTATAGGCTCCCCAAGTGTACCTGCTCAGATAAATTCATCAGCAGACCAGGAGGCAGAAAGTGCCACTGTTGCTACAAAATAAGTCAAAGAAATCCCAGTCAAGGAGTCTCCATTGGGGAGGTACAGCTTTGGGATGCAGGATAAAGAACAACCATGCAATTCTGTGAATTGCCACAACTGGTGCCCAGTGGCTGGTCTAAACTGTGATTCCTGTATGCTCAGGAATGAATGTTGTCTAAACAACTGTAATCCTTCCGCCAAGTGGAGTTGGCAGCAACAATGGCCAGGTTCAATATCTAGGGGTTTCTCTTTATGATACAAAATAGAACCGGCTCAGCCCCCGCAGTAATCTGGGAAAACTTAATACCACCCCGGGCATCTCTAAGGCTACGTCTTCACTACCCGCCGTATCGGCGGGTAGCAATCGATTGCTCGGGGATCAATATATCGCGTCTCATCTAGACGCGATATATCGATCCCCGAACGCTCTTATATCGATTCCGGAACTCCACCAACCCCAACGGAGTTGCGGAGTTGACATGGGGAGCCGCGGACATCGATCCTGCGCCATGAGGAGGGTGAGTAATTCGATCTTAGATACTTCGACTTCAGCTACGTTATTCACGTAGCTGAAGTTGCGTATCTGAGATTGATTTTCCCCCATAGTGTAGACCAGCCCTAAGAAGCAATACTTCCTACCTCGCAAGCACTGAATCTGTGTTTAAAGAGAGAAAACAAGGAAAAAGGGGACTCACTTTAATTTGGGAGAACACCACCACTGTGATTCAAAAGCACATGAGCATAGGCAAACACCCATCCCACTGTGTGTTGGGCAGTGTCCTTTGCCTGTTTCTCACCTTGTAGTGTGAAAGTCTGGCAAATAAATGTCCCTTAACACACCATTCCCCACTCTCTGTGCTGCGCCCAGCTCACAGTTGGCTGTCCTTGGTTAGCGAAGACCTAGCATTCAACGGTGCGTTCACAGCAGTTCTTCTCCCACCCTGGGGGAAGTGGGGGTGACGAGTTTTTGATCAGTGCCTCTACTGCTGCTATCACTGCAGCTGGCTCACAGCTGCCCCTGTCTCTCTGTTGATATCTGCCATCAGGGCTGTCTCTAGGGAGGAGCAAGGCCCAGGACATAGGTGCCAAGTTTCTAATGTGCCGGGGAGTGCTCCCCCCAGGCTCTGCCTCTACTCCACCCCTTCTCTCAATGCTGCACCACCTCTTCCCTGCCCAGTTCTGCCCCCTTCCTCTGAGCACACTGTGCCCTTGCTCCTCTTCCCTTCCTCCCAGCACCTCCTGACGCTGCAAAACATCTGATCAGCAGCAGGTAGTAGGTGCTGAGAGGGAGGGGGAGGTGTTGATCGGTGGGGTCTGCCAGTGGGCAGGAGGCACTGGGGGGAAAGGGAGGTTCTGATAGGGGGCTCTTCCTCACACCCCCTGCCGCTCACCTTCCCGTTCGCCTCCTCACTCCGCTTGCCCGTCTGCCTCACCTCACTGCCTGCCTCCTCACGATTTTATCAAAGCGCTGGGCCAGTGGCAGTCGCTCCAATTCACTGTACCCAAGGAATGGCTCTGGCTGCCATTCTCTGTCACAGCTGGCTGCCACCACCCACTGAACATCATGTTCTGAAGTTCTACCACTTAACCTAGCTCTGAGTGATTTCAGCTCTCAGTGACATCAGCAGGCGATGGAGAACCTCGCTGCCAGTGCAGTTTCTGTATTTTCTTTGCTGCAACATTATCCCCACACAAAGTCTAAGGCTGAGCCCCTAGACCTGCTCAGCAGTGAGAACAGCACCCGGAACCACTACCCAGAAATAAAGACTCGTAATTGAATCTAATTAGCTCAACATTTAAACACTGGAAAGGAGCAGGTCAAATGATCTCTAGAACTCTTTCAACAACATCTCTCCCTCCTCCCCAGCTAAAAACATTTGAACCAACCACTGTCATCTTAATTGGGATTTGGCACCCCTCCATCTGCTTAGCAAGTGAGGTTCAGTTTAGGGTAACCCCATCAATCAGGGGATGCTAAGCACAGTTCTGCTGCCCTTTGCTCATAAAAAAAGGATAACACCACTTCATTACCCCTGCATTCAAATACTAGAGTGATTTGTAATCCAAAACCAGCCCAAATTGGTCATTTTGGCAAAGCAACTCCATCATGCTGCGCTCCAAGGCAGAGTAGGCATATCTGTGCAAATATGGTTTGCTCCTGAAGTCTTTTCCCTCAGTGCATCACTACATGTCAGGAGAGAGTTCATTCAGACCCTACTTACACAAAGAGAGTGTGTAATGTACTGGCTAGCCTGCCTGGGTCCAGGGCTGGTGCAAGGAAGTTTCGCTCCCTAGGTGAAACTTCCACCTTGCACCCCCCCAGCTAACCCCCCCCCCACGGCAGCTAACTCATCCCCCCACCAGGGGAGCCCCCCCTGCAGCAGATACCCCCCCATGACAGCTAAACCCTCTCCCTCCCAGGCCAACTAACCCTGCCTGGAGATACTTCTCCCCCCAGTGGCTAACCCTGCCTGGGCAGACTTCTCCCCTTCCCCATTCCCCCGGCAGCTAACTCTGCCTGGGTAGACTTCCCCCCGCCCCCAGCAGCTAACCCTGCCTGGGGAGACCTCCTGCGGAAACTAACCCTGCCTGGGTAGCCCGCCTCAGCTCACCTCGGCTCCGCCTCCTCCACTGAGCACATCGGCGCTGCTCTAATTCTCCTTCTCGCCCAGGCTTGCAGCGCTGATTGGAGGAGACTTAGAGCTGGGCTGTGTGCTTAGCGGAAGAGGCAGAGCGGAGGTGAGCTGAAGCAGGGAGCAGTTCCCCTGTGCGCCCCCCCTCGTTATTGCGGGCAACCCTCTCCGCGCGCCCCCCCACCCAGCTCACCTCCACCTCCTCGCCTGAGGGGGCTTTTAGGCACCCCAACCACTAGGCGCCCTAGGCGGCCGCCTAGTTTGCCCAAATGGTTGCGCCGGCCCTGCCTGGGTCACAACAGACCCTTTCTGGACAGGATGCTAGACCTGCTCAAGTGCCTGAAGTCATACAGCCTTCTACTGACTGTGACCCATGGAAGGTATAAGCCCTACTACTACAGCAGCTACTGCGGATTCACTTTTAGCTCAAGCAACAGGGGAATGACTATCTTTGGGGCAGAAGATCCTGTGCTTTGTTCCTGCTGATGCCAGTGAGGATTGCAGAATCAAGGCCTGGTCCACACTACACTGTTAAACCGATTTTAACAGCGTTAAATCGATTTAACGCTGTACCCGTCCACACTACAATGCACTTTAAATCGATTTAAAGGGCTCTTAAAATTGATTTCTATACTCCTCCCCAAAGAGAGGAGTAATGCTAAAATCGATATTAACATATTGATTTAGGGTTAGTGTGGCCGTAAATCGAAGTTATTGGCCGGATAGTTATAGTGATAGCTACCCACAGTGCAACACTCCGGAAATCGATGCTAGCCTCGGACCATGGACGCACACCACCGAATTAATGTGCCTAGTGTGGACGCGTGCAATCGACTTTATAATATCTGTTTAATAAAACCGGTTTAAGTTAATTCGAAATTATCCTGTAGTGTAGACATACCCCTACAGTGTGTCCCAGTATGCGGTAGGGGCTCAGCACTTGAGACTTGCTACTGGCCACAGAGGATGGACTAGGAAGTGATCAAACAGGACTTCTCCAGCTCTAATCTCTAGGATTCCCTTATCATTTGCCATGTTGTGGTTTTTTCCTACAGAAAGCTACAGATGCTCCCACTGATGCAGGCGTATGAGGGTGCAAACTGCTCCACAGGCTCCCGATTATTGACAGGAGCTGGGAAATGCACCGTTTACCACACAGGGCGTTGGACATGTTTTTTAGGTGTTTTGCAAGGACGCTGTCAGCCCCAGGCACCATGACAACAAGGTAACAAAGTGTTTCATGTTTTCCCAGTTGTGCAGTTTGCACAGGCTTTGCCCTGATTTACAGCATCTTGTCATGACCTTGAAAGAGCAACACATGCCCACCTGGCCATGAGGTTCAATTATTGTCATTCCCTCTCAGCAGGACTTCTCCATCGCTCCTTGCAGCATGCTCAGAAAGCAGCAGCCTGTTCACTCGCTGGTTTGAGCTACATTGATCATATTGTCTTCATGTCAGCTGCCAATAAATCAGTGGATTGACTATCCTGGCCCTGACATCCCTTAAAGCCCTTTGAAGTGCAGGCTATGGATATATTAGAGACCTGCTCCTTCAGCTTCTTCCTGGCAGGAATCCTCTTCCAAAAATATCTGTCAAGCCTCCTCTCGCATCTCATCCGGGTCATTCCTAAAGACGCACTCCTGCCGCAGCGCCTACCAAAAAGCAGTTGAGTCTGTGTTTTACAGTAAAAAGAAAGATGAAACTACCAGGATTAATCTAAGATGCACAGTTGGCGTTCATTTATATGCAGTAGCACCCAGATTGTGCTAGGCATTATCCACAGCTATACAGAGCCACAAAGAGCCTACACATATCCCTCCTCTTTCAGAGTGAAGGGAGGGAAGAAAAACACATACAATTTTTAACAGATACACATCAGCTATCCGCAACTGCCATTCTGAGCAGCAAGGTGGCCTGTGTGTTGTAGACATTGCAGCAGAGGTGGGTCTGCAGGTGAACTGGAAGAAGAAGGTAGTGGTCTGTCACCTCATGGCAGGCATCTGATGAGGTGAAAACACAAAGCCAGCTGTGGAGGAAGCAGACAAATAGGCGATCAAAGCTGGCATGGTTGGCAGATCGGAGGGGGTGGAGATATGCAGTAAGAGACTAGCAGAGAACGAGGGAGGGACAAAGTTTAGAAGGATCTTGAAGGTAAGGAGAAAAATCTCAAACCTGATGCAAGGGGGAGCCAGTGGAGGGATTAATAAAGGTCAGAGTTGCAAGCAAGGAAGATGATCTTAGCATCTGCATTTCGAACGGACTAAAGTGGGGACAATGTGATTGTCAGGAAGGCCAGAGAGGAGGTTACAATAATCAAGACAGGAGATGCTGAGGTCCTGGACAAGCATTTGGATTGTTTGCACAGAGAGGAGAGCCTCGTCTTAGAGACGCTCTGGAGAAAGGAGTGTCAAGTTTTGGACACAGCCTGGATGGATGGGGCAATTGAAGATGACCATGTTTCAGGCCTGGATTACAGAGAGGATGCTGGTGCTCTATCCACAGTGACAGAGAAAGGAGGAAGGGGAAAGGAGTTAGGCGGAAAGACATGGAGCCCAGTTTTGCCCCATTAAGCTGAAGTGACCATGAGACAGAGGATTAAGGTAAAGCTGTGGTTCATCAGTACAAAGAAGATTGGTAAAGTTGTGTGAGCAGATGAGATTGCCCATAAAGAGTATGGAGGGAGCCCCACAGAGAGTGGAAGAGGGTAGAAAGAAGACAACTATATTTCCATAGCCTATGACACTCCCAGCTCCTCACATTCCTGGGATAGTCCATATTCCCCTTGTCTGTCGAGTTTACCACTTAAGTCCTGATCCTGCAAGTTGTTTGATAAGTGCAGGCCAGTGCACTTGTGTCATAGTATAATTCCCAGATTTGAACTTTAGCGTCCAAAATATGGGTACTAGCATGAATTTCCCTAAGCTTAATTACCAGCTTAGATCTGATATGCTGCCACCAATCAGGACTTAGGTAGAGCGCCTGATAGACTCTGGTCTCCCCCATAACCTTCCCTGGGGACCCCAAGACCCAGATTCCCTGAGTCTCACAACAAAGAGGAATAAACCATTTCCCTTCCCCCTCCTCTCTTCCTCCCAGCTCTCTCCACCCTGGGTACACTAGGAGAGATAGACAGATTCAAGCTCCGTGAATCTAAACAAAGGGATTCCCCCTTTACCCTTCCTCCTTCCCCTCACCCAGGGGTAATACAGATTCAAGCTCCATGAATCTAACACAAAGAGGAAATTTATCCTTCCCTTCTCCCCACCAATTCCCTGGTGAGTACAGACTCAATTCCCTTGAGCCTCAACTGGGGAAAAAATCAAACAGGTCTTAAAAGCAAAACTTTTAATAAAAAGAAGGAAAAAAAATATAAGTTATCTTTGTAATTTAGATGGTAAATATTACAGGGTCTTTCAGCTTATAGACAATAGAAAGAAAGCTTTCTCCAGCAGAAATACAATTTAAAATACTTTCACCCAAATACACATTAAAACTCTACCAGCCAGATACACAGTTGCAAATACAGAAAAACAATTAAAAAGACTAAACTGTCTTTCTACTTTTGTACTTACAAAATTGGAACAGAAGATTAGAGAGCCTGTAGGTACATGTGGTCACTCAGAGCCTAGAGAGAACAAAGCAAAACCCAAAACTACAAACAAAGGCTTCCCTCCACCAAAATTTGAAAGTATCTTGTTTCCTGATTGGTCCTCTGGTCAGGTATTTTTTTTGGTTCCGTTTGTTAACCCTTTACAGGTAAAAAAAGACATTAACCCTTAACTATCTGTTTATAACAACTAGCCCAGAGCCCCACTGACTTCCTACCTGCATGGTGCAACTTGCAGGATTGGGGCCTTTTACTGTATGTTCTTTAGGGCAGGGACTGGTTTTGTGTGAGAAGCACCTGGCATACTGATGGGTGCCTGTATACGACTCACCACTTCAGAGCAAGACCCAGCATTGCCACACTCTGCCTCAGTTTCCCCTCAACAATCTTCAGCCTACTCCAGACGTAGCGGTGACTGGCTGCAGTGACTTGGCCCTTCAGCTAAACTATTACCACAAGTCCACCCTCTCAAGGGAATCAAAAACCTAAACCAAACAAAACATGAACTCTGTTCCAGGCCAGTCCCAAAGTGGGCCCAGCCCGTCCTTCCTACAGGGTCTGTCTTCTCTTCTTCAACTTCAAGCACCCTTCTCCCACTCGCTGCCTTCCCAGGCTCTTTTCCATCTCTCCCCTCAGCCTGTCCAGCTCCTTTGGGTTATTCCTTGCTCTGTTCCAAGCAACCATTCCAAGGCCTTTCTGCCTGGAGCCTTCCACAGGCCTCTGCCTGCCTTTTGCTCTCCTATGGCTCCTCACTGCTGGGCTTCCTTCCTCTTAAGATTGTAGCTCTGCAGATGAGGGCTTTGGAGGTGGAGAGCAGTTGCCCATGACAGCCCTGTAGTTTGGGTCTGAGAAGGACCTAAGCCATTTCAGGGCATTGCCCTTCACCCCTGCAGCTTCTTGTAATGCTTAATTTGTAATAAAAGGGGAGATGGGGCTAAAACAATTTTTTTACTTTCATAACTGCCGCAGCCAGCCCAGAGGTGCCGGGGCTATGAACTGCCAACCTAGAGATGCTGGGGCTCAGCCCTGGCACAAGTTCTGCACACGCAGAGTATTTGGTGATCATTGGTATTAAGCAGGAAGAGGCTAATTTAATAGGGCTGACTAGCCCAAGACCCAGGGCTGCCCAGAGGATTCAGGGGGCCTGGGGTCTTCGGTGGTGGGGGGCCCCCGCTTAGGCGGTAATTTGGTGGCGGGGGGTCCTTCCACCCCAGGATTTTGTGGAAGACTGCAGAAGACCCAAAGTGGAAGAAGCTTCAGGAGCCCGGGCCCCGCGATAGTTTTCTGGGGCTCCCAGAAGGAGTGAAAGACCCCGCTCCAAGGGCCCTGAAAAACTCTCGTGGGGGCCCCTGTGGGGCCTGAGGCCTGGGGCAAATTGCCCCACTTTCCCCTCCCCCGCCCGGGTGGCCCTGCCAAGACCTCCTACCCATTAAAGGGGCAGGCCAGCCTGTTACAGTACCATGAAATAATAGAGGAGGAAACCTGATCTCAGTGCTCAGACTCCATTACTATGTAGGGACCCCTGTCATAACTTTCCTACTCAGATCTGAACTTTAGAGTTCAGAACATGAGAAGCTAGCATGAAACCTCCAAACTTAATTACCAGCTTGGATCTGATATCGCTGCCACCAGCCAGAAAATTCCAGTGTCTGGCTCACTGTGGTCTCCCCAAAACCTTCCCTGGGGGACCCCAAGACTCAGATTCCTTGAGTCTCACAACAAAGGGGAATAAACCATTTCCCTTCCCCCTCCTCCCCTCCAGGTGTTCCCTTCCTGAGTTCCTGGAGAGATATACAGATTCAAGCTCCGTGAACCTAAACAAAGGGATTCCACCCTTCCCCCCACTTCTCTATTCCTGTTAAGTACAGACTCAATTCCCTCGAGCCTCAACAAGGGGGGAAAAAAACAGGTCTTCAAAAGCAAAACTTTATATAAAAAGAAAGAAAAAGACATAAAAATGGTCTCTGTATCAAGGTGACAATATACAGGGTCAATTGCTTAAAAGAAAAAATGAATTGACAGCCTTATCCAAAAAGAATACAGTTTAAAACATTCCAGCAACTACACACAGGTAAATACAAAAAAACAATATAAACCTATTGTTTTACTATCCTTGTACTTACAACTTGGAAACAGAAGATTAGAAAGCCTGGAGATAGAGAGATCACTCTCAGAGCTGAGAGGGTCACCGAACCAAGACAAAGAACAAAGAACTCACACCCAAACTTCCCTCCACCCAGTTTTGAAAGTATTTTGTCTCCTGATTGGTCCTCTGGTCAGGTATTTCAGGTCACTGTTTGTAACCCTTTTATAGGTGAAAGAGACATTAACCCTTAGCTATCTGTTTATGACAACCCCACTATCAGCAGTTAGACTGTACATTTGCTGTGGGAAGCTCTGGCGGTCAGAACCTTCTCCCCACAGAAATGTGTCTTTTCCTCTCTCCCTGTGCATAAAAGATGCCTTCAAATGTCTTTGTCCCACCTGTGTTTTTAATTTCATCGCTATTTTTTAGTTATCATCCCCCTTCCCATGCACAGCCCATTTTTGCCCCTCTTCCCATTGCCAATCCCCTGCATTTAGGTCACTGGGGTTCTGTGATGATGATTTGTGTCCAGGCCCACCGACGGGGGGAGGGCGGCAAAAGGGGCAATTGCTCAGGGATCTGGGAGATCTCTGTGTGCTGCCCCTGCCCTGAGTGCTGACTCCACAGCTCCCATTGGCCATGAACTGAGGCCAATGGGAGCTGCAGGGGCAGTGCTTGTGTTCAGTGGCATGCAGAGACCCCCTAAGATCCCCACCTAGGAGCCGCTGCTAGAGGGGTGTGCCAGTCGCTTTTGGGAGCTGCCTGAGGTAAGCACCAACCCCCTGACCTCCTCTTGCAGCCCAACCCCCTGCTCCAGCCTAGAGCAAACACCCCACACTCAAACTCCCTCCCAGAGCCTGACCCCTCATCCCTCCCACATCCAAACTCCCTCCCAGATCCTGCACACCCAAGCTCCCTCCTAGAGCCCAACCCCACAACCAAGCTCCCTCTCAAAGCCCACATCCCACTCCCAACCCCATACCCAAACTCCCTCCTAGAGCCCAACCCCACACCCAAACTCCCTCCCAGAACCCAATCCTGCATCCCCTCCTGCACCCAAGCTCTCTCCCAGAGCCCACACCCCCTCCTGCATCCAAACTACCTTTCAGAACCCAACCCCGCACCCCGTCCCACACCCAAACTACCTCCCAGAGTCTGCACCCCACACCTCCTCCTATACCCAACACCCCTGCCCTTGCCTGGTGAAAGTGAGTGAGGGTAGGGGAGAGGGAGCAATGCGGGGGCAGGGATGGAGTGAGCGTGGTCTCAGGGAAGGGGCAAGGCATGGGTCTTCAGGTTTGTGCTATTAGACAGTTGGTAGCCCTACCGGGCAGGCATGTGGAAGCCCTGGCCATGCCAGAAGACCCCGCCCAGCAGTGTAGCCAGCAACTCGCTGGGCACCAGCCAGTGCAGGTCCAGCACAGCCCAAATGTCAGATGGACTGTGTCCATGCAGGGGGTCTGTTCTGTGCTGTTGACTGTTCTGCCCTGGGGCCCAGAATTGCTGTCAGTGGGCCTATTTGTAGCAGATTATGTTTGTACCTGTTGCAGGGCTATAACTCCCCAAATGTCTTCTCAAGATAGGGTGAAATCCTGGCTCCTCTGAAACTGATGGCAAAATTCCTGTTAACTGCACTAGGGCCAGGATTTCACTGCAAATGAATGTTACCTTTGAATTAATGATACTAAAATGGATATTCCAGGGGTCGGCAATCTTTTAGTAGTGTGTTGAGTCTTCATTTATCCACTTTAACTAAAGGTTTCGCTTGCCAGTAATACATTTTAACCTTTTTAGAAGGTCTTTTTGTAGAAGTCTATAATATATAACTAAACTATTGTTGTATGTAAAGTAAATAAGGTTTCAAAATGTTGAAGAAGCTTTATTTAAAATTAAATTAAAATGCTGAGGCCCCCGGACTGGTGGCCAGGACCCAGGCACTGAGAGTGCCACTGAAAAATCAGCTTGCGTGCCACCTTCAGCACCTGTGCCATAGGTTGCCTACCCCTGGGATATTTATTAATATTCTATTTAATCTTGGCTCATAAGGGAGCAAGTTCTGAAATGTGAGAAAGGTTTCACAGGGTACTTGAGGAACAGGCCATGCTCAGGAAAAATGCCTCCATTTCAGCTGCTGAGGAATGTTATCAATTTGAGTCCAAGTCTCAAACACCCACAGTGGAGTAGAATTGGGTGGTGCAGCAACCCAGTGCTGGGGAAATCCAGACTCTGCTCCCTAGGATCTGATCCTGCACCCATTGAAGTCAGTGGCAAAGCTTCCATTGACTTCACAGGTGCAGGACCAGTGCCCTAAAGCCATGGGGCTAGTATTCAACAGACCAGACCAACTCCTATATTCTGTGTTTCCATGGGCCCAGTGTCCCATGCAAACATTAGGATCCATGGCGTAAGCTCCACTTACAAAGGTGCAAGCTCCAGGATATAGGGAGAGATGCACTTAGCATAAGCTTTCCATTTACTCCCAACACCTACAGCGATGAGGAGGAGGAGGAAGCACTAATATCCCTGTCCTTTGGAATAACAGGACTGTAGGGGGTGGGTGGGATCATTGCTTAAGGAGGGCAGTGCAGACATTTGCTCCCAGGCAGCGCAGTGTCAGTTTCAGTGTGTGTGTAAATAGCAATTAAAAACCCTGTGGCTGGCTCATGCCAGCTGACTCAGGCTCCCAGGGCTCAGGCTGTGGGACTGTTTAATTGCAGTGTAGACACCCAGGCTTAGGCTGGCGCATGGGCTCTAGGACCCTGCAAGGTGGGAGAGTCCTAGAGTTCGGGCTGCTGCCCAAGCCAGAATGTCTACACTGCAATTAAACAGCCCCACAGTCTGAGCCCATGAGCCTGAGTCAGCTGGCATGGGCCAGCTGTGGGTTTTTAATTGCAGTGTAGACGTACCCTCAGTGACCAGCGAGGCCCTGAGTGGGATCATCATCAAATCCTCCTGCAGGTGATGAAGGAATTAGCTTCATGTTTCAGTGAGATATTTAAAATCTCTCTTCTCCTACCAACTGTCCCAACAAGATATTCCAGGCAATGCAGCTAAATCTATTCTTTTGTATTGATTGTGTTTAGAACAGGCTGCCTGAGGCAGCATGAGCTCAGGATGGGAACTTTTCACGTGTGTATATCACTTGAAATTAATAAATAAAACAACCTCCTGGGCTTCCGTTTCTGCTAATGAGGAAGGGCCTTAGCAGGCCCTGAATAGTGGCTGTGCCTACCCTGCTGCGCCATTTCATCCTAAACTCTGTACAAGCTGGGAATGGGGAGATTTGCTACATCCACTGTTGCAAGGTCCCCATGGCAACCGGCTACTGGACAGAGGCTGCTTGCAATTCTGCACAAAGCTGCAGCTTCAATCAGACACCAGCTTTGCTTCTCCAGTTTTATGGCCTCTTGTCTCATGCTTCGCCTCGCTGAAAATTACATTTATGAGCAGAGCTGTGAACTTTACCACATCGCTAATTTTACTGCTGCCCTTGTCTAACCATTTTGTGCTGTTCATTACCAAGAGACTAAAAGGAAGAAAGATGAGGCTGAAGAAACAGATGCTGGAGCTGCTGCGAGGCTTACAGCTGCAAGGGTTTGGCGAGGATAACCACACAATCCTGTCATAGGAAGGGAGGGAGAATGGGCAAGATGCCCCAGCAGAAGCCAGTAAGATAACCACACAGCAAGTATGAACAATCTAGGTACCTGCCTGGCCACCATTACTGTCGTATCCAACACCTGCCAAGCATTTAAAAATAGAAATAACCTCTCTCTTTCTTTATTCCTTCTCAGCCCATACAAGAAAAAGCTGGCTGGTTCACAGGCTTTAGGCTTGTTTATGCGAAGGAACGTTGGGTCCTTTATGTGCAGAAGTTATCAAGGGAAAGATATGCTAAGGGGTTGAATTCTACTTTGTATTCTGAATGCCGGCAAGTCTGTGCTTGGTCTTGTCTCTTGTGGTAGTTGGTTCCATAGTCTGGACACAAATCCTGTAAGCCTCCCTCATTGGTTGCCCATTTCATTGTTCTGGTGGGCCAGAGCTGTCACTGGAGGTCCTGGTTCCAGAGGAAGAGGTGATTGATCTCTCAGGGACTTAAGGCGAATTCCATCAGGGGGTTAAATAGCAGGATAGAAACTTTAAACTGGACTAAATCTGATGCCAGTGCAGGGTGCAGCCTGGGGTGATGTGCTCCCGGAGACCTACCTAAGCAGATAGGCTGCTGCATTTGGTACCAGCTAGGGCTATGCCACGGTCTCTTGGTTCATTTGCGGATCTCATGAGTTGCAGTAACTAAGCCAAGAGATCATGAATGCGTGGATCCCCATGGCCAGGTCTCTGAGAGGATGCAGTGCAGGCTGCTGGCCAGTAACCACTGGAGTGGTGTCAGACCAGATGAGCACAGTGGTCCCTTCTGGCCTTAGAATCTATGAAATCTGAGAGCAGATGCCTTCCATATGATACAGGAGGCAAGTTCTTCAAAGCTCTTCCCTCTTCAGACCAGCATGAGGTCAGTCTAGCCTGGGCTCACCCTTAGCCAGCCACTCTTACCCAGGTGCCAGATTCCGGCAGGCACAGAGAGTGTTATTTGCGATGGATGTAAAGGAGAAGACAACACCCAGCTCCACCTCATCATGCTGGCTCTTCAACCCATGTTGTCTGATCAGCTCCCCCAATGGCTACATTTAGATATTGAGTAATATGAGAGAGATTGGATTGAGCCTTGTGTAGTTCTGCAGATGAGGGCTTTGAAGGCAGAGGGCAGTTGTCCATGACCACTCTCTAGGCTGGAGCTGAGAAGGACCTGAGCCACTTCAGGGCATTGCCCTTCACCCCTGCACCTTCTTGGAGGTGGGGCAGGAGTATTTGGTGATCACTGGCATCAAATGATGCCCAGGTGTCCAGCAGTATGAATGTGGTGCATTTATCTGTTCTAGAGTCAGGAGGAGATCATCTACCAGAGCAACACCATGCCCTGGCCTGAAGTCCAACTAGGAGGGATCCAGGATACTAGTACCTGGCAGATGCAATTGGTGCTTTTTTCTGGATCTCTTCCATTAGGCTGCTTACAAAAGATGATTTATGACCACTTGGGAGTTTGCAAGATCTCTCCCATCATCCTCACCGGACCTATGTGCCTCTAGCCGACATGCTCCAGTCTAGGCAACATACCTCAGTCTGCAGCTGTCCTAAGAGCCCTGGCACTAGCACAGCAGGCTTCATAGAGGGCTCTAACATCCTGCAGCCGCACATATTTTTCTTAAAAGGATATTAGCATTAGCTAACAGCTCTGCTACCCCAGAAGCTACTGTGATGCAGCGAGCAAACCTCCTTGATTCACCAGCTCTGTCCTCTCTCTCTGCCCCGCCTTTCCCAGCAATGCCCCACCACCATTTCCCCCTCCCTAGCCATGGTCTCCCCCACATCCCCACACTTGTACTCCATAGGAGTTCAGTCAGCAATCCTGCAAGAGACGGCAATCTCTGGCCCCAAAGACCTCCAGTACTATATCTCCCCCCACCCCCCACTCTCCATATGCATGTTCCCCACATTCACTGTCCCTTCCCCAGAAGTGTCTCAAGGAGCACAGCAATCACCAGGAGCAGCTCTACTAGCTGTGCTTCTCAGGGTACGTCTACACTACGGGATTATTCCGATTTTACATAAACCTGTTTTATAAAACAGATTGTATAAAGTCAAGTGCACGTGGCCACACTAAGCACATTAATTCGGCGGTGTGCGTCCATGGTCCGAGGCTAGCGTTGATTTCCGGAGTGTTGCACTGTGGGTAGCTATTCCATAGCTATCCCATAGTTCCCACAGTCTCCCCCGCCCCTTAGAATTCTGGGTTGAGAGCCCAGTGGCTGATGGGGCAAAAATCATTGTTGCGGGTCGTTCTGGGTAAATGTCGTCAGTCATTCCTTCCTCCGGGAAAGCAACGGCAGACAATCATTTCATGCCCTTTTTCCCTGGATTGCCCTGGCAGACGCCATAGCACGGCAACCATGGAGCCCGTTCAGTTTTTTTTTTTTTTTTTTCCACAGTCACCGTATGTGTACTGGATGCCGCGGACAGAGGCGATACTCCAGCGCTACACAGCAGCATTCATTTGCTTTTGCATGATAGCAGAGATGGTTACCAGTTGTTCTGTACCATCTGCTGCCAGTGTAATTTGGCAATGAGATGACGGTTATCTGTCCTTCTGTGCTGTCTGCTGCTATCATGGGTGCCCCTGGCTGAGATCGGCCAGGGGCGCAAAAGCAAAACTGGGAATGACTCCCCGAGTTAATCCCTCCTTTATGGTTTCTAAAAATAGAGTCAGTCCTGCCTAGAATATGGGGCAAATGTACTAGAGAAGCAGTGTATCAGAGAGAGTACAGCTGCTCTGTGTCAGATCCTGCAGAAATGATGAGCTACATGCCATTCACGGGGGGTGCCCCTGCAACAACCCCACCTGTTGCTTCCCTTCTCCCCCAGCCTTCCTGGGCTACTGTAGCAGTGTCCCCCCCCATTTGTGTCATGAAATAATAAAGAATGCAGGAATAAGAAACATTGAGTTTTTAGTGACATAAAATGAGGGGGAGGCAGCCTCCCGGTGTTACGATAGTCCAGGCAGGATATTAAGCGGTGCGGAGGAGAGGAGCCCAGCATCCCACTGCTATGATAGTCCAGGGAGTACAGAATCTTTTCTTTTCACATGAAAGGGAGGGAGCTGATTGAAGCTCAGCCTCCAGTTGCTATGATGAAGATGGTTACCAGCCGTTCTGTACCATCTACTGGGAATGACTGGGAGTCATTCCTATTTTCACCCAGGCGCCCCCGGCCAGCCTCACCTGAAGCCAGCCAGGAGCACTCACGGGTTGATAAGAAGGACGGTTACCAGTCCTACTGCACCATCTGCCACCGGGGAGGGAAGAGGAGCGGATACTTCTCTTCACTGCTGCAGCATCGCGTCTACCAGCAGCATTCAGTAGACATAGGGTGACTCTGAAAGAAGTAAAGAAATGTTTTCTTTCCCTTTTCTTTCACTTGGGGGAGGAGGGAGTAAATTGACGAGCTATTCCCTGAACCACGCCAGACAATGTGTTTGAACCTACAGGCATTGGGAGCTCAGCCAAGAATGCAAATACTTTTCAGAGACTGCTGGGGACTGTGGGATAGCTGGAGTCTTCAGTACCCCCTCCCTCCATGAGCCTCCATTTGAGTCTCTGGCTTCCCGTTATGCTTGTCACGCAGCATTGTATAGCCTGGAGATTTTTTTTTCAAACGCTTTGGCATTTCGTCTTCTGTAACGGAGCTCTGATAGAACAGATTTGTCTCCCCATACAGCGATCAGATCCAGTATCTCCCGTACGATCCATGCTGGAGCTCTTTTGGGATTTGGGACTGCATCGCCACCCGTGCTGATCAGAGCTCCACGCTGGGCAAACAGGAAATGAAAATCAAAATTTCGCGGCGCTTTTCCTGTTTACCTGGCCACTGCATCCAAGTTCAGATTGCTTTCCAGAGCGGTCACAGTGGTGCACTGTGGGATACCGGCCGGAGGCCAATACCGTTGATTTGCGGCCACACTAATCCTAATCCAATATGGTAATACCGATTTCAGCGCTACTCCTCTCGTTGGGGAGGAGTACAGAAACCGATTTAAAGAGCCCTTTATATCAATATAAAGGGCCTTGTGTGGACGGGTACAGCGTTAAATTGGTTTAACGCTGCTAAAATCGGTTTAAACGCGTAGTGTAGACCAGGCCTCAGAGGGCTATAGCTGCCCACTCCACTCCTGCTGCAACTGCTCCACCCTCAGATACAAGTTTTCCTTTCCCCTAGCTGGGACATCTGTAGGGGAATGGCAAGAGGGGGCTCAGATATCAGGGAGAGCCAGGCCAGCTCCTCAGACAGCTGGAACTACTGCACACCTCTGTCTATCCTAGGTACTTCAAGGGGTCCCACCACTGTGGTATCCGAGTGCCTTGCAATCTTTCTGTATCCTCACTCCTGCAGTGAGGAAGGAAGTGCAATTATCCCATTTACAGAGGGGGCCTGGAGCTGCAGAGACCTACCGACACACATACAGTCTGTTGCAGAACAGGGAATTGAACTGTGGTCACCACACTCCCAGTTTAGTGCCCTAACCACTTCCCACTCCTCCAGGGGAGTGAAGCGACCAGCTCTTCTCTCTCTGCAGCAGGCTGAGTGGGGATGGGAGCTGTGCTTACAGTGCCTCAGCTCCCAGCTCCCCCATCCTCCTGGCCCCTCCCTGCCCCAGTTAGGTTGAGAGGGATGGATTTAATAGCCTGTTGCAGGATGAGCAGAGCTGGGAATTGCACACCCATCATCTGAGATAACTTCAAATTCAAGCTACAATCTCTCCTGCCAGGGGTCAGGGAGAGAAGGGCCGATATATATATATCCCTAGAGCTACCTATGGAGCTAAGGTGGCTCAGGGAAGCCCTAAGCCCCTTTCTCCAGCCCTGTGCTGGTTCCTGATTGGGAAAGGAGCTCTGGACTCTTTTTTCTTCCCACTCACCCCTCTGTGGCAGGCCCTGTGGAGAAGGAGAGTTTTCAGCACCCTCCCCCCCAATGCTTCCTGACTGGGTGAAGGGGCTAAGGGTTTCCTTTTCACCCTCCTTAATTTCTGCTGCTCCTGGAAGGGGAGCCACTAATCCTGCTCCCCTGTGGTGCTGCTTTTTGTCACTGAGCATGGGGAAGAGGCTCTGAGACTCCTCCCCACTGTAAGACCAGCAGCTGCTAGAGGGAGACTAGGATAAACCCAGCGGAGTGGGGTGAAGTCCCCCACCTTCCCCCACTTAGTGCTCTGCTCTGTCACAGTTGTTGGTTCCCATGGAGCCCTGGCCCCTTAGAAGCTGGTCCCTTGGTATCATTGACAAGTGGGAGTTTCTGGCAGTCCCTGTTGCCTAAGGGATCCCTGAACATCCCCCACTGTAAGGGCTCATAAGAAAGCTCACAAGGACACTCTTGTTTGGGAAGAAAGTCCTTGCATGTTAATCTCAAATAAGGATTTGGGCCCCCATCTCCTCCTGCTCAGGCATCCGGCCAGGTGCCTGCTCTCCTCCGTGCTCGCCTTGAAGCCACTCACTGTGTCACATTCTCCCTGGGGCCCAAACATTCTGTTATGCTATCTTGTGCTGGCCTCATCTCCTGTTCCTTTCTCTGTTGGCTCATGGCTGCAGTAGGAGCAGGTCCAGGTCTGCTGGCTGCATTGCTGAGCAGAGGACCACAACATCCTATTTCACTCTTCAGTTCTTGCCCAACACATCCCAGGAGGGCTGGAGGGACCCAGAGCACTGAACAGTCACAAGTATCTCCCTCCTCTGCTTGCGTTCATGCCCCCGTTCATGCTCTATGGGGCACAGAGAGGGGCCATAACAACATAACAGACAGCAACTGTCAGAGCCCCAAAGGGAAGCCAGAAGTCCTGTCTCTGAGATCTGTGCTTTAATCACAGAACCATCCTTCCTCCACAGGACTTGCCTTCAACCTTGTGCTTCACAGTGCACCAGTGGCGGGTAATGCCTACACTTGGGTGTGACTTATTGCTGTGTTGCCAGAAAGCTTACAACAGAGATCCTTTCCACAAGAGAGAGGCCGCCTAGAAGTACATTGAAACCCATACTGGAACAATCACCTGTCCTGTGAAGAAACCTACTCCCCAAAAATATCCCCCAGGGTTTAGTTACCTGTCTTTAGGCACAGCGCCTTCTGTCAGCAACCAGCCAGCTGGCCATGAAACCGACTGCTTGTAGCAGTGATGCTGTCAATGGGGATAAACAAGCTGCAGATTTGCTAAAAGCAGAAAATGACTCAGAGGGTGAAACCATGAAAACCAAATGGAAAAATCTGCAGGTGACTCTTGCGAAGGGTCATTCCAAGTTGTGATGGGAGCGCCGCAGCTACCACAGGTGCACATGCTGGGATCAAGTAATGAAATTCAAGACACTTGTCTAAAAAGTTCATAGAATTGGCTCAAATGTGAAACCAAACCCCAAATATTAGACTCCAACACCCTGATAGGAACTAAACAAGTGCTGTCCGGCATTGCTGTTTGTAGTGCACTTTAATTTCAGTGCTGGCATTTTAGCTTCTCCATCTGTATATGAAAACTGTATGAACTCAGGTGTATTATTTAAGGTTTTATAAATAACATTTTTATATAAATAAGTAAGTGTTATTCAATGTTTAGCCGGGCTTCGGTTTCAGTTGATTTCTCCACCTACATCAGAAGGCCTGCACTGCCACTTCTGCTAAGCAAATGATTTGTCAGTCCCTTGAGTTTCTCTACATCTGTAGAGAACTTAAATCTCACTATGTTTGACTAATCTTGAATTCCCAGACATACTGTGTTGCCCTTCCATGCATCCCAACAACAGTTTCCACCGCATGGAGTTACAACAGAGATCCAAAAATCTCAGGACATTGAAAGCTACCAACTAGCCCCGAGCCCCTTCTGTTCTCTATCATCATCTGCTTTTCCTTGCTATTCAGAAGTGCAGAGTTCCACTAGATTTTATTGTGTTACCTTCCAAGATCAATAATCCATCATTAATCCTGAATTGAGGTGCAACAGCAAGTATCTGCCTGGTACAACTAGTTCAAAAAGAACAGCTCCCTCCTCTGAACCATGTCCCTCTCAGGTCCCATATTTCTCTCTCTCTCTCTCTCCTTTTTTTCCTCTGTAGATTCCAAAAATCTATCACAATTCTCTCTCTTCCTCACACTCACTCTTGTTCTATTAATCTGTGCCCTCATATCTTCATTTACTCCTTTCTCTCCTGCTCTTCTGTCTCCAATGCCTCCCTTTCAATTCCTCACCCTCAATTTATCTTTTGTTGTACCTTGTTTGTTTTCATATGCAAACCATAATAAAGACAAAATACCCAGCACTTGGGAAGTACAGGAGGAGGAGTTGCTTCCCCCCTCCCCCCCCCACACACACGCACACTTTTACCAACTATATTTTATCTTCCCACCTCTCCCTTTTACAGAGGCCAGGACTGCGTGTCAGGTATGCACTGGCAGGCTTAGCATCACACTAGCAAAAGAACAAGGTGGGGAAAGATTGCAAACAAAGGAGATAACTGAGCAGGGTCTATTCCCCCTCTAGCCCACTTTGAAGAGAATAAATGACAAAGATGAACCGGGTTAATACTTAGCTCTCATCCAGGGATCTCAAAGCACTTTACAACAGTGGGCTAGCCTCATTATCCCTACTTCATAGATGAGAAAACTGAGGCAGGTCAATACACTTTTATATTTTTTCTATAGAGAGAAACAAAACATTGAACACACATCCTAAGTCTAAGGTTGAATCATAAAGTCAAATATTGTTAAGGGGGACTATGAAGAACCACACAGAACTCCAATACTTAATCACATGTGCCCCACAATAGGAATACTCCATTAACAACTGTTAGCTAGAGAATAGGGTCAACGATATCAAACTCTCATCTAAGCCTGGAATTCTTCTGCCTCCAGACTATGATGTCAAAGAACAGGGAAATAATTGACTCAGATTAGATGTGCATGGGGAACAGAAACTGGGACCTCCGTCACAGTCCGCAGCATGCAAGTGCAATGTCTGAGAAGACTTAGTGATGTGGAAGCAGATGGTGACATCAGTTCATCCACTAATACCAGTGCTGGAGAAGGGTCTGGCACGGTAAGTGTCTGTGACAAGGGGCCTCTCATCATCCACAAATTCCCGAACAGAAATTCTTGAACTTTCAGCTGATTCATTCAGTAGGTGCTGCTAAACACTGATCAACACAATCCCTGGCATGTGAGACAATTTTCTGTTCCTGCTGCAGGCGAACACCACACTGATCCTGGCTTGGCAATAACCACAGCAAGAGCTCATTTAGAGGCAGTTGCTTACTTACAAGCTAGTTCCGCACATCCTCGTGTTTAATCACTACATTTACTGATCTTTCCTGTTGATCTAGCTGTGCCTGTTCTTTCAGCACTTGTGTCATTCTGAGTGAGCTCAGTAAATCGAAACAGATGCTCAATTGACAGCTGGGTATTAGCAGTGTTAGAGGCTCCTTTGCAGTGGCATGAGTGGTTTCAACAAGATAATGAGAAATTAGGCAAGCATTTATGGACAGATGCTCTTCCTTCTGAGAAACACAGTGCCTGCTTCATTGTTTGGACAAATCTTTCTGCTAAGCTGTTGCTAGCTGGTATGGTGCTCCTTTGATGCGATGCACACCATTCATTTTCATGCAAGTTTCAAACTCATGCAATACAAACCAAAGTCCATTGTCACTTACTAGCTGCTCTGGCAGAACATGGCTGCTGAACATTTATGCCTCTCACAGGCAGTACAGATTCAGATTCAGTAGATGTAGAAAACATTTCCTGAGCTGGTCCATGAAGTCACTGCACTCTCTTCATTCACCACCACCTAGAGACTCACTTCCACAACACCTACAAGAAATTAGCGTACAAGGAGATTAATTTATTGTATAAATAAATGGCTTTGATGCACCATTGCACTAGCTGCGTTGAGTTACTGCATCAACTTATCATTGTCTCCCCGTTCTCCCCCTCCAACTGCTTTCTACTGCTTACATACTTACTTCATTGTGTTATGTCTGAAACGAGACATAACAGGTCTCTGGGGCTGGGATTGCATCTTCTTATTCCTATCATAAAACAACTAATAATAAGTACATAATAAAAGTCACTATCACACAGGACTCTGGCTGCTCTGAGTCCAACAATAGCTGCCAAAACCATATGTACCTTCAAAAGACCAATAAATGCACATGAAGACACTGCCATGGATTTTTGGGCTACCACCATGGATACATGAGTAACAGTCCTGACATATTGCTCATAGCGTGACACAGGTTACCATCATTTTCCCCTTCATCAGTGGTGTGATCCAGGCTGTTACAATTACTTTATGACAGATTCTCAAACTGAGGGGCCATGCCTTCCTTGGGGGAAGAATGTATCCAGGGGTTGGGGCATGAGAAGCTTTAGGGAAACTTACTGCACATATTCAAAGCTGGGCCACAGGAGGGTGGTGGCTGCTGGCTGGGTGCCCAACACTGAAGGCAGCACCACTGCCAGCTGCACCAGAGAAGTAAGGGTGGCAACACTATACCAAGCCACCCTTACTTCTCTGCTGCTGCTGGCAGCAGCGCTGCCTTCAGAGCTGGGCTCCCAGCCAGCAGCCACACTCTCCGGTTGCCCAGCTCTGAAAGTGCGCAGTAAGTTTTTTTCCCACCTAAAGCTTCTCATGCCCCCTCCCCCAAATACATTCTTCCTTAAGAACTGGGCAGCTGGAGAGCAGAGGCAGCTGGCTGGGTGCCCGTGGTGGGGAGAAAGGGAGCTGTAAAGTACTACAGACATGAAGAAGGGTGGCATGATCAAATAAGTTTGAGAACCACTGCTCTAGGACAATATCCTCTGCATACAGCATTCGGCAGGGTATGGTGTGAAGAAGGCATGGCAGCTCAGCCTAAAGGTAGTGAAATAAAAATGCAAAGCTCCCATAACAGAGAGACAAGGTGGGTGAGGTAATACCCACCTTATCTAATATCCCGAGACCAACACAGCTACAGCAACACTGCATAAGACCCCATTAGAGACACCTCAGACTGAATTGAGAGTTCCAGCCATCTGGAATAACAGGGTGGGAGCTGGTCTGATTTTCTTAGTGTCAGCTCATGTGGCCAAGGTCCAAAAATCAGAACAGTACAGGGTCTGCTATGTCTGTATCTTCTCACCTTATCAGCTTTGTCCTGATCTTTCCTTGAGCTAAAAGACTGGAGAAAAGATCCATTTTTTACTGTTGCCAGATGATATGTACCCACACTGGTTCAGAAATCCCTGAAAAAGAATGTACCTAACTCCATTTTCAGATACAGTGGCATCCACTGTGACTTTGATGCCCATTGGTGTCAGCAGCATAGACCAAATGCCCTCTGGAACAAAGTTGATGCCAACACAATATCATGCATCTGAGGAAGTGGGTATTCACCCACGAAAGCTCATGCTCCAAAACGTCTGTTAGTCTATAAGGTGCCACAGGATTCTTTGCTGCTTTAACACAATATCTGTCACTATCGTTGGCAGCTCCTGGGGTCTTTCCTTCCCTATGCCCACCAAAGGTCAGTACTGGTAAATTTCTGCCCCACGAACTAAAAAGGGAGAGGCTATTGTTCTGCACATAGCACTGAATTTAGAGTAACTATGTATTTACCCCCGTTTTGTTACTGTGACATTTTGGGGTTTAACCCACACCAATAAGGGGCTGTATCACTGCCTGCCTGGCCACTCTGGGTGCCTTCAGTGCTATGCAGCCATGGCTAACAGCCCTGACCCCAACAGCCAGCCTACAAGCCTGCAGGTCACACCCTGACTTCCACTGTCCAGTAAGTGTTTGCAAAGTGAATCCAACCCCCAGTGCTAAATTTTCCCAACATTGTCTGCCAATGTGATAATCTCCTGAGGTTCCCAAAGCTGTGAGTTACCGTGTTCTGCTCTCAGCCTCAGCAACAGTTTTGCTACTGCAAAGCTGTGTGACAGCTCCCTGACACACCAGCTTGTTTGTCTTGTCAGCAAACTCTTCAGGACCCTGCTACTCCAAACCTGGCCTTGCAGGTAACCATCAGTGAACTCGTGCTCCCCAGAGACATCTCCCTGCAGCGTCCAGCCCTTTCTTGGAACACATACAGACATAATTAAGTTTGTTGCTCCAGTAAAGAGACAATATGCTGCAGCTCATTATTTAACTGGGCTTTGACAAACACTCTTATTTTAATCACAGCCCTGAATTGGTTTACAGTAAAACAAGTTTATTTAACAAAAGGACACAGGATGAAGTGACACCAAGCACAAGGAACAGGGATAGAAAGGATCACAGCAAACAAAAGTACATATACACTTCCAAGACTAAAATTCAACTTCAGCAAGTTACAATCCTTGCCTAACCAGGTTTCTCACCTAAACTCAGTTCCCAGAGACTTCAACCCCCTTGACTGAAGGATACAATGTTCTGTGGTTCCAAGGGCTCTGGCCCCTTGAATTCCCCAAGTGATGGATAACTATGGGGTTCTCTCCCCCTTGGTTTTATAGGCTAGTAAATCTTTGAAGTGTATTTGTTGAAAAATAAGCTCAGACCAGCTTTTTTTCCCCTTCTGCTGGGGTGCAGACACCCTGCTGTCTTTCCAAACTTCATTGACCCTCCTACAAGGGGCAGGAAGACTTCTGCTTGTTCTTCCCTTTCTGTTGACTTCCCATCCCCCTGCAGATTCATATGTAAATGGGGCTTCCATTGTTATGATTCCAAACTGCTTAATTTGACTTGCACTGGAAACAGGTAAATAGCTGCCTTACCTCCTGTCTGGGAGAAAATCAGTTTCTCCCGGTGCTTGGTCACAGACTTTAAAGCAGTGGTTCTCAATCAGGGGTACGTATACCCCTGTGGGTATACAGAGGTCTTCCAGGGGGTCATCAACTCACCTAATTTTACAACGGGCTACGTAAAAAGCACTAGTGAAGTCTGTACAAGTTAAATTTCATACTAAGACATGTTTATACTGCTCTATATACTATATGCTGAAATGTAAGAACAATATTTATATTCCAATTGGAATATTTTATAATCATATGGTAAAAATGAGAGTCAGCAGTTTTTCAGTAAGTGTGCTGTAACACTTTGGTGTTTTTATGTCTGATCTTGTAAGCAAGTAGTTTTTATGTGAGGTGAGACTTGGGAGTATGCAAGACAAATCAGACTCCTGAAAGCGGTCCAGTATCTGGAAAGGTTGAGAGCCATTGCTTTAAAGCATAACAATGAGTATCCATAATTCCTCATGTAGTGTTATCATTGTGAAATGTCTGTATTGCTAAGCACCAGTGTGTCACAAGCATTTGTAAAAGACTTTGTATGCAATATTACTGTAATGTAAATGTATATCAAGCAGTAAGTTGATTCAATTGCTTATCATTTGAGAATCAGACCCCGTCTTTATAATTAGAAGGCTATCTTCCCCGGTCAGTAGGTTGATGGCTTTATTTGCCTTGTCTGTAAATGTCCTTTCTTTGGCTGCAGGGTGGTCGGACAAGCAAATACCCATTCATTTGGGTAAGGCAGGCTGTGTATATGTGTTGCTTACCAAACACATTTTAAGAACCTAATTCTAGCACATATCCATAACTCTTCGTACACACATTCTGCAGGAATATTAATGATCAGTGAGTTATATTAATTTCTACCTTTTGAGTATATATAATGACAACAGTGAGTGAGGTGCAACGAGTATGTCAGGCCTCAAAAGAGTTGCTGAAACAGAGTAATGAACCACCAGTGAGCCTCTGTGTCACACGTGCCTTCTTCCTTTTTTAAAACCTCAAGCAGAATCAGAGATGATCATTCACCATGTGGCTATAACCAAACTCATTCTGCCTCTTCAGGAAAGACAGACCAGTCCCTCTGGTTGATTAAACACCATTTTTCTTGCTGGAGCACTGGATTTATTATAGGCCATTTGACAAATCAAACCAAACAAAAAACATAAGCCCTATGATGGACTGTTATGTGTCACAGACAACAATAAGGAACAAGAATAACTCAGCACACACAGTAGGAGCATGCTTTCCCCAGCTATCTGCTCTAGTGTCCTTATTCAGAGACACCTGGCTGGTCTCTGCACTCTCCCTTCAGCCCTACTTGAGCAAGGTCACTATGTTACATAGTCCTAGTTGGCAAGATAACCAGGATATCTGTCAGAAAAACCCCATGGATCCTGGATGAACCACTGTAGTAGTAGCAGAGATGCTGAAGGCTGGGGCTCATGTTAAGGCGGGTCTTGTCAGTCCAGAAAGATTCCACTCTGAATGCTGAAGGGCCAATACACTCCATCAGAGAGACAAGTAATGGCTTGACTAGATCCACTTTGACCTTTTGTCTGATGATTTCTCCCTTTAATGATGCCTTTCATGTTTTCTGCCTCAGGGGTTCTCAATGTCTCTCTCTCTGAGGCCTCCTTGTTATGCTATAAAAACTCCAGGGCCCAGCAGAGACAGGGAGGGACTTGGGCCTCTGGGTTGGGCAGGAGGGAAGGGCCTTGGGCATAGGCATAGTTTGACTTCTATTTTTTTTTTACTGGGGGGGGAGGTGGCAGCAAGGGCCAGTGGGCCTCAGGCCAACTCCACACGGTGGGGGCCAGCCAGGTAGCACCATCTCCACCCCCTGACTCACCTCAGCAGGCCACCCAGCCTGTATGGGTTATGCGGGGATGCAACCAAAAATATAACTCAAAGGGGAGACTCAGTTCAAAAAGTTTGAAAACCACTCAGGGTGCAGGGAGAAGATATCTAGGGGCTGTGTGCAGGCAGGGGGATAGCTCATGGTTCAGGGAGGGGGTAGCTAGGGGCTGTGTGCCAGGAGGGCTCCCTCTGTGGTGGCTGTTCCTGAGGACTCTGCCAGCCCCAGAGCTGGGTCCCCCTGACAGGGCCGCTCTTACCAGCTGCATGAGCAATCAAAGGGAGTTGGGAGCCAAGGAGCTTCTGCAGCCCCAACCAATAGCAGCAGATTGGTGAATGCCAAGGCTGCCTGCTCCATGGCACCCCCAGCCAGAGGAGTAACTGCCCTGCACTGCCTGGCTCTGGCTTCTGACCTATGACCTGGCCAAAGGGCTGGGTCTGAGGGGGACTGGAGCTGCTCCTGGACTGCTCCACTTTGGGTAAGGCACTGCAGTTTGGAGGTGCAACACGCTTGTGCTCCCCCCCCCAACTCTGTCCATGGGCTCAGGGCTTCTGCCCCCTGCTGCTCCCCATTTCAGCCTGGGAGGTGCCCTGGTGAGGGGGGCCACCAGGGATGCCCCACAGCTCCCTTGCCAATGATGAGTGGCCATTACAGTGCAGTTTTCCACAGTGAATAGGGGCTAGATGATGACTGGCAGTAGCCACTGAGGCAAGGTGGGGATAGGGGGTTGGGGGTTCCCCTGAGAGGGGAGACCCAGAGTGTGGGGGTACTGTGAGGGCAGAACCCTGAGGTAAAGGGCACTGGGGTCCAGGAGGGACACGGGGCCTGAGGCAGGCAAGACACTGGCCAGCAAGAGACGCTCTGAGTGCTGAAAGAGCTACTTCCCAGGATGACCAGCAGGAGGTGCTGCAATGGTGAGTCACTGCTTTGCTACAAGCTGCCATTGCGAATGTTATGCAGTTGGCCGGACAAATCATTCAGAAGCAACATGTTGAAGTAAAGCTGTGGTGTGCCAAAAGAGTGGTTAAAAAGAGCTGAAAGCTCCAAGGAGAGACTCAGGAGGTGAAACTGTGTGAGATTCTTGCCCTGAACAAGTCTGCTCCAAGGGACAGGAGGCTCCCCAAAGTCCTGACTGGCTTGGTGGGGAGCAGTTCCAGAGCATCGCCTGGTGACTCCGTGACACCCAGTACCTGGTCTGGCCTTTAACAAGGCCTGTAGCCTGGGGGTTTACTAGGCTAGAGCTCCCCAGCTTCTCTTGCCTTTCCCCACCACTGCTCTGCTCCCAGGCAGTCAGGTCCTTCTCTCTTCACAGCTAGAGAAAGAGTCTGTAGCACCTGGCCTCCACCTCTCTTATCAGGGCCAGCTGGGCCCTGATTGAGCTAGCCACACCTGTGGTCAGCTATTCAGTCAGCTTCCCCTAGCTGTTCTCACTCTTCTTATTTCAGGAGTGGGGTAATTACCCTGCTACACAGCTGCTATGTCCTCTTCTGAGAGAGTCTTTCTTTGTTTCCTCCTTTCTTTCTCAGTCAAAAGGTTCCATACTTTACTCCCTAGTCTCAGAAGCCCATAAATGCAATGATCAATCTGCTAGGCTTCTCTCAGCAGTGGGATTAGAGTTGTCACAAACCACCAGTTTTCTGCTGACCACTTCTCCCAGTTTGTCTGTAAATCCACAACAGCAAGGTCCTGATTTCATCTCTCCTTGCCGCTCAGCCTTAGACAACAGCTTGGGATTTATTATGCTAGGGCTTGTGCTCCAAAGCGTGAGGATGTTACTGTTAGCAGCAGCTGACAGGCCATCAAGAAAACATTGCTGTCAAGCTGACAAACCAGCAGTAAACAGTTCTCCAAACTCCTGTTAGCCTGTAAGCAGCAGGAGAATGCAGTTCAAGTCAGGCAGAAACTGCGGGACTCTCCTTCCCTCCTCAGGGACAGTGCCCCTGCCGCAGCTATGTGACACTGGTGCTTTGAGGAAGATACACTTTTAATATTCATTATTAATTATTATTTTAATTTATTCCTACAGGTTGAAGGAAGCTCTGCCCTTAAAGAGCTTACAGTCTAATGACAGATGTGAAGCCACAAGGGTAATGAGCAGTAAAGATGGGATGTGGAACTGGATTCTTGTTCAAGATGAAACAGGCACCCTGGGGACATCTGATTGGCTCAAGTAGCCTCTTGGGTTAGACCTACACTGCAGCTGGGAGTGACTGTCCCAGCCTGGTACAGATTTGAACTAGCAAGGGCTTGAGCTAGCATTCTAAAAGGAGAAGAGTGGATGTTGCTGCCCAGGCTAGAGCTTGGGATCTCAAGCCCACCTGACCCTGAGGCTGGAGAGCTTGAGCTCCAGCCCAAGCTGCAACAGCCACACTGCTATTGCTAGTGTGCTAGCTGAAGCCCTGCTAGCATGAAGAGGCTCCTGCCCTTAGAAACACAGGAGGAGAGCAATGGTCTTTTCACATCAGAGCAGTACACCATCTAGCCCAGGCCCTGTCTCTGAAAGTAACTCGTACGAAATGCTTCAAAGGAATGTGCAAGAACTCTGCAGTTGGCAGTTATGGAATAACTACTATGGACTGTTTTCTTCATAACCGCAATAGTTAGAGACTGGCTTATGAACTGAAGTCTGGGGATTTATATGCCTTCCAATTAAAGAAAAAAAATCATCATTATAACTCTGGATATTCTTGTTACCCATATAAATCCAACCCTTTTTTTGAATCCTGCCAAGCTCCTGGTCTCAGTGATATCATGTGGCAATGAGTCCCTTAGGTTCATTATTTGTGGCATGAAAAAGTATTTGCTTGTATCCATTTTATATTTGTTACCTTTCAATTCCCTTGACTGTCCCCTTATTCTTTTATGATCAGAAAGAGAGAATGGAAGTTCACGATCCGCCTTCTTTATAACATTCATTATTTTGTAAACTTTTATCATGTCCCCTCTTATCTGGCTCCTCTGCAAGGTAAGCAGTCCCCATCTTGTGCATTCTCCGATGCTGTTATGGTTGATTAAGTAACCTTCCTGCAGAATCTAAGGATTTTAATTTCCTCACTTTTAACGTGCGTGTCTCTTTGACTAGCTTCCTCATTTTCTTTTTTAAATCTCCCTTTCTAAAATTTAGTGCCACAGTTTTTGGCATAATCCCTCTCCTGAGGACACTGAATGTCATTGAATTGTGGTCACTGTTACTTAGTGACTCAGCTAAAGTTACTTCTCAGGTCCATCTTCTGTGGGACAAGCCTGCTTACTGTTGTTTTGCTAGGGATTTATTATTCTACAAAGGGTTTGAACTGGAATTTAACCCAACACAGAGAGGATATTTTCCCTTGGCATCCTGTGAACATTTCCATCATTAGATCTGGCTGAGGGTGCTTTGGTATTAAATAGCTCTGTTGTTCACTCTAACAATATGTCACAAGGAAATAAGCGAGGGGGAGGGGAACTGCTCAAGTCCATCTAGTGACTCAAATACCTACCATGGCCAGGCATTAAAGGCCACAATTCTTAGCATTTCACTCTCTCCTCTCAAAAAATCTTTCTTCCCCACGAGGCCTCTTGGTGAAGTGCCCAGAGGTATTAAAGGGACCCTGGATAATGTATGACTGTCCATCTATATCAACCCCTCAGATGAAATTTCATCACAGAAATCAGGAACTGTCGATTCTCAAAAATGATATTTTGTTCGGCTTGGTGTTCCCTTTGAGTCAGTGTCAGCAGCATTAGACAGACCAGAGAGAAAGCTTGACTCTCTGAGTGCTTCTGTAAGCAACCTGGGGGTCAGCAAAATCCTGCCACTTTAATGGAAAAAGAAACCAGCTAATCTAATATGGTAACCCCCATTCAAATCCAAAGCCTGTCATTAGTAAAGAGCTGAGAGGTCACTGGGAACTCGGTCTGATATTTACAATTCGGTTTTGTTAATTTCCCTGTTGTTCAGTCAGATGAGTCTAAAATAAACCCACTTTTAATTAATTTAACCCTTATTCAAAAAGACATTTTGGAAACAGATGAGCTATCAGAATCACATATATAGAAATGTTTATGTATTCCTCCTTGTTGGCTATCTCTGGGTACAATGGCAGGGTAGACACGCTTACAGAGTACGGAACAGTACTACATTTCAGAGTGCTCTTCTAGTGCTGTTTATTGTTGCCTCTGACCAAGATCAGATATTAAACACTTGCTTGCCAAGAGCTTGATCCTTCTCCCATTAAAGTCAGTGGCAATGTTCCACTGAATCCAGTGGTTCAGGATCAGGATTTATAGGCTGATACTTTATTTCACGGAGGAAAAGTGTTGGCTTTCCCCAATGCTACTTGAGCTAGCATCAATCAGAGAAATGGTTCCAGTTTTCAGTCCTGAAGTCAAGAGTTTAAAGAATGAGAGAGAAATCACAAAGCACTCTCTACCAATTAAATAATAAAGAGTAGCATTTTTAATGTTATGACCTGGATTAACAGGCTTTTACTTTTCCATTGGTAAAATTGAGAAGCTGGTGAATTCTTCGCTGAAGACTATTTTCAAATTAACTGGTGAATCTATTAACATTAATCTTTAAATTACATTAAGTTCTTTTGACTTAGAGTTTTTTAATTGGCATTATTTTAACAAGCAGTGAGGGGCTGAAAAATTTAATAGTGGAATAACTGTTTTGCTGTGATGCCACTGATTGCTTTTCTGTATTCTTAGCCTTTTTTACATTATACATGGAGCTTTGGTGTTTACTTTTCATGGAAGGTGCTCAGATACCCTGGTGATGGGCTACCCAGATAGACAGATAATCTTATGTCTGATAGCTGGTTACAGTTGCTAGTGAGAGGGACTCTCCACTGTTCCATTTGTACTTCCTTTTTTGACATCAAGTGTTAATATTTGAACTTTAACAGAAGAAACTTGCTATAGAGAAATCAGTGTCAAAGCTGGTGTTAGCACTCAGTAGTTCCTAGCTCCCAGCCCAGTACTCAGACTACTATGTCACAGCACCGTTTGGAAGTCCATGAATATCTTCCTGACCTGGACAAAGGGCTAGGCATTTCTGCAGCTTGCTCACACTACCAGGAAGACAAAGGGCTCTGGGATGGCTGGATTTTGATCTTCTTTTGGGCAGTTTCATGGCTCCTGTAAGAAGCTGGACAGGTTCCATGAAATTCCTCAGAGAAGAATTATTATTGGGTAAGTGCCAACAACATGCTGGACACTGTACATGATACAAAAGGAGACAGTTACTGCTCCAAAGGGCTTATAGTCTAAAAGGTGAAACTAAGAAGCCAGGCCACCGGGCAGGAGCAGGAGGAGGAGTAACAAGGAGGGAGCCCAAGATGCAGTGTAGAAGATAAGATTGACAAAGTCATTTCAGTGATGCAGAAGGATTTGTGGAAATGGGTCTCCTACCCCCATCACTTGATGATTCCATGTTGCCAGAGTTACACAACTAATGAGGAACATGAAAGAACAGAAAAGCTAGTCGAATCCCTGCTGTTCTTTCTTCCAGGAATGTTCTGTCACAGCACAGAGTCAGCACCCCGGTGACTTGGGGTCACGGTGAATAGTGCAGAGGGTTAGCAATAAGGTGTGAGGGAAAAGGAAACGGGGCCTGATTTGGGCTGCTTTGAACGCTAATGAGCTCTGAAGTCTCTGGTGACTAATAGCGCTGTCCCCAATTCTATCTTTAGCTTTGCTGCTGTGTATTTGAATGAGGTTGAGAGAGGATGAACGCTGCTGGAATTCAGAACTGGGGATGAGCAGCAGGGATAGCACCGGCCTCTCACAGAGCCAGGACTGGCTTTAGCAAGTGCGGGCCCGATTCCTGGGGGCAGGGGGAGGCTTGTACTCACCAGGCGGCTCTCCCAGTCTTCGGCAGCACTTCGGATTGCCGGCCGGGAGAGCGGGGCCGCAGGGCTGTCGCGCTTCAGCCGGAATTCCAGCTGGGGTCGCGAGGCTGTCGTGCTCCAGCCGGAGTTCCAGCTGGAAGAGCAAGGCCGCGGGGCTGCCGCACTCTGACCAGAGCTCCGGCCGGGGCCGTGGGGCTGCCGCGCTCCAGCCAGAGCTCCAGCCGTGGGGTCCCGGGCCGTGGGGCTGCTGCGCTCCAGCCAGAGCTCCGGCCAGGGGAGTGGAGCCGCCAAAGACCCAGCCGGGGTGAGTAAAAAAATTAAAAAGGCGCCTAAGGCGCAGGGCCCAATTCTGGGGAATCAGGCAAATCGGTCTAAAGCTGGCCCTGCACAGAGCTACAGTCAGACCCCTTTGGTCTGCAAATCAGGTATCTGTCCAAACAACAGTGGACCTGCCCTCGCTCCCTGCCAGGTCACCATGTGAATTTTGGGGGTAGCCTGCAAGATTAACCTCAGGAGGCACCTCCTGGCTTATTTTAAATCAAAGGAGTTGGGGAGATTTTCTGCCCTCCCAGCTGCCTCCTCTGTCCCTGTGGCAGAAGTTGAGCCCAGTTGCTCACACTGGGGTCTGTGCGTTGCTTGCCAGCATTTGAACAAAGCAACGACGAGTCCCGTGGCACCTTATAGACTAGCAGATGTATTGGAGCATAAACTTTCGCGGGTGAATGCCCACTTCGTCAGACGCGTGTTAGTCTATAAGGTACCACAGGACTCTTGTTGCTTTTTACAGATCCAGACTAACATGGCTACCCCTCTGATACTTAGCATTTGAACACTTTTTCACTGGCCAAGTCTGTGTGCTGGGATTTCTAGGGATCCTGTAGCAAGAGAACTGGGGCACGGGCACGGGGAAAGGGGCTCTATAGTGAAGTTTACCTAGTTTTCCTAATTAGTTACCACCCAAATCAAGAGTAGACACCAATATTAATATAACCTGGGGTAAGTGCTCAAAATAGTCATCCTCTCCCCTCCGTTCCTCAAATGTATGGAGATACAGGAATCTACCAAGGAAGGACAAGTAAAGAGAGGAGCAGAATGAATTACAGTCACTAATCGAAAATGAGGATTTTTTCATGTATCGTATTCTTCCCTCTCCTCCCATCTTTGACATGTTCTCTCCATCTCCACGTCACTTGCTGACTGTTCTGTTCTCTTTTTTGCTTGATCCCTCCATGTCCCACTCTCTCCTCCAGTCCCATATTTTTTTCCTCCCCTGCCTCTGCCTAAGTTTCCCTTCTATTTGTTCTGTGCCCACATCACTGTAGTACTGAGGTGACCAACACAACAGCCAATGCTGTCTGCTGACAGTCCATCTTCTCTGCTCCTCCCTCAGATATAAAAGTGTGACTTACAGGAGATGTAGGGAACAATGAAGAGGGGTAGATCTTACTGGGCATGGGGAGTCATCTGGATTGGAGTGGCCTAGACAGCCAAAGTGCTTTCAGGGGCTCTGTTTGACTGGGCTGGATCCTGAGCATGGGGCAGCAGGCTGTTCCCACTGTTTGGCTATTGCTATCTTGTGCTATGCTGGGTTTTCCAGTGAAGTCAGTGGAGTTCTTCACAGCAGGTGGCCCCAAGCTCTGGGGCTGGTACGAACACTCTGGCTTTTGTAGATGGCTAACTCTCAGGAATAGTTCTGCTGGCCTTGATATAACCCTTCAGTGAATCTCAAAACTCTTCCTCCCGTCTCCATGAATGCCGCTGCACCTGTGTGTGCCAGTGCTGCTAGCTCTTGTGGTGAAAGTCTATGCTGGCAGGCAGCTCAGGAAACTGCTGAGCTGCAGGCTGCTGCTAGAATTCCTTCACAGCAGCCCTTGTACCATTGATGGAACCCCAGAGAGCACCTCCACAGTGCTAAACTGGTGCAGAGTCCCATCCAACAAATCAGGCAATGCCTGGCCATATGTAAGCTGAGGAATGGTCCCACTATTGTGGAGAACTTTCCTGGCTTATACACTACCCTGGTGGAATTGGCTGGCAAAAGGACCTGAGTCCTCACTCCCACTCCCTTTACCCAGTGGCCTGACTGACCTCGAGGGCTCCCCTTCCACTGTCCTGTGTGACAGAGTCCTCATAACCCGAAAAGGGTGGGCCCAGGATTCCTGGAGGGCTTGACCCCCAGTTTTGTCATGATCACTTAGGACAGGGGCTAGAATGTCCCAACTCCGGGTGCTCTCTCCGCTCTGGACCCTTCCCTGACCCACTGATCTGTGAATATAGTTCCAAGCAAATACAATTTATTTGACCTAGAGTGACCTAGACAAATTGGAGCATTGGGCCAAAATAAATCTGATGAGGTTCAACAGGGACAAGTGCAGAGTCCTCCACTTAGGAAGGAAGAATCCCATGCACCGCTATAGGCTGGGGACCGACTGGCTAATGCAGAAAAGGACCTGAGGATTACAGAAGACAAGAAGCTGGATATGAGTCAGCAGTGTGTCCTTGTTGCCAAGAAGGCCAATAGCATATTGGGCTGTATTAGTAGGAGCATTGCCAGCAGATCGAGGGAAGTGATTATTCCCCTCTCTTTGACACTGGTGAGGCCATACCTGGAGTACTGTGTCCTGTTTTGGTCCCCCTACTACAGAAGGGATGTGAACAAATTGGAGAGAGTCCAGAGGAGGGCAACGAAAATGAGTAGGGGGCTGGGGCACGTGACTTACGAGAAGAGGCTGAGGGAACTGGAGTTATTTAGTCTGCAGAAGAGAAGAGTGAGGAGGGATTTGATAGCAGCCTTCAACTGCCTGAAGGGGGGTTCCAAAGAGGTTGGAGCTAGGCTGTTCTCAGTGGTTGCAGATGACAGAACAAGAAGCAATGGTCTCAAGTTGCAGTAGGGGAGGTCTAGGTTGGATATTAGGAAAAACTATTTCACTAGGAAGATGGTGAAGCACTGGAATGAGTTACCTAGGGAGGTGGTAGAATCTCCATCCTTAGAGGTTTTTAAGGCCCAGTTTGACAAAGTGTTGATGGTGCTTTGTTGGGGATGGTCCTGCTTTGAGCAGGGGATTGGACTAGATGACCTCCTGAGGTCTCTTCCATCCCTAATATTCCATGATTCTATGAAATAGCAATCAATTAAAAAAATAAGGAAAAAATGGGAAAGGTTAAAAGAAAACATGTAACCCCACCCTGGGGCACAGGGAAACCCAAACGGTCATTGCAGGAATGTAAGGGAAGTTCACAGTCTGTCCCTCACACATCCCCGGCCTCCGTCCTAGGCCCTGGTGGTGCTGCAGGGATGCAGCAGGTCAGACACTTGCTCTAGCAGTGGCCACACACCTTCAAGCTCTAGGTGGCAGGAACCTTCTTCCCAGCATTGGCCCTTCCATCAGGGTTACAATCCCCCTCCAAGTCCAGCCTGCAAGACCTCTTGGCTGGGGGCATCTCCCTGCACTGGGCCCTTTGCCCAGGGTCCCCCTCGCTCTCCCCAGCTGCTCACTGCACTTAGCTCCAGACTGCTCCTGCTCCAGCTCCAGCTCCAGCGCTGCTGCTCTGCCTCCAGCACAACTCCCTGGACTGCTCCATTGGCCCTGGCAGCTGCAGCTCTGCTCAACTCAGGCTGGTTTGCTCTGGCTCTGGCTGGCACAACTCTGCTCAGGTTCCTTAGCTCGGTTCTGGCCCAGCTCACACTGAGAATGAGACCCCAGCCTCCCAACTCGCTCATTGACCTGCCTGCACTGTCAATCAAGCTGACCTGAAGCATTGACCTCTCCCCAATGGCCCAGGGAACTGTCAGTGTCAGGGTCCTTATTTCTCATCATCCCTTCCTTTTGGAAGGGGGAGATGGCCAACCAAAAAATCTCACTAAGTTTCAGTAAGGAGTCAGCAGTCCCCTTACACATGGACTTCACTGTCCCCACATGCTAGCCCTGGACAATGGGAGCACAGGAGGGGAACATCCCCATGTGTTTCCCTGGACACTATTTTTCTTAGGGGAAGTGTTTGGGTTGGGCATATTGACTGTCCCACTTTGGGGGGGGGGGTTAGGAGGGGTCTTTGCAGAGAGTCACTCCATTAACCTTGTCAACCCTTCACCCCCTTGCTGACTAGGAGTCTCCATGTGACTCCTTATCCAGGAGAGCTCCAATCTGTGATGCCCCCACTCCAGTTGGTTCTGTTATCATCTAATAGGCTGCTGTGTACAGAGCAAAGGCAGCTGCCTGGCCAGGTGTGGCTTGTCCCTGTGCTGCCAGCTCATTGCTGAGTCTAATAAGTTCTCCTGGCCTTGCTCTGTCAGCTTCCCCTCCCCTTCACTTACACTTATTGGAAAAAATAATTGGATGGATTGAAGCGCAGCACCATTTTATACAACAGATAAGAAATGCCATATCTGCCCTGATTAGAGGCTGAGAGATACAAGTTCTCCATAGCCAGCAGCAGACACAATTTGATTTCACTTCTGCTGATATGTGGAAAAAGTTGGCAGGCTGAGCACAGCTGCAAGAGCTGCTGCTTTAGTACCCTGTTCCATGGGCTCTTTCCTCCCATAGTGAGGGGGTCCCACAGGCTCTTCCACTGCCTTCCCTTGCAGTGGCAATGGAATAGTGAAAGCCAGCCCCCTTACCTCATCCACCCCCCACCCCATGCTGAGGCCAGGAGCAAAGCCCTGGGTGCGGGGCAGCAGCAGACTCTGGGTGCTGGGTGATAGCAGAGCCGGGCAAGGGGCAGCAGCCAGGACCCCAGGTGAGGGGACAGTAGCTGGGACACCGGGCCAACAGTGGATCCCCAGGGCGGTACCGGCAGCAGCGGAGCCCTGGGCACGGAGCCAGCAACAGAATCCCAGGGTGTGGGGTAGCAACCAGGACCCCAGGCTGGCAGTGGAGTCCCCAGGATGGAACTGGCAGCCAGGAGCCTGGGGGTTCTGCAGCACCCCCTGCACTCCTAGTTCCCATGCCTATGTTCCCCTGGATGGGCTGTGATTGGGAAGGCACTGTGGGGAGACTTGCAATGGAGGACAGAGTGTTCTGATAGAGAAGACGCTCCTGTCAGGGTGCTCTCCCCTTGGCAGAGCTAGTACCTGCCTAGCTCTGTAACATCTCCCTCAGCATTCATCCTCCACCAGCACATACGTAATGGCCAGTCTTCAGGAGTCAATGCTCAGGGGGCATTTCATTCCCACGGTGGCTACTCTGTGATGTCACCACAATGGATGCAATATAAATATCCAACAGACTGAACTAATGATTTCCCCAACTTTGGCCTCCATGGCTGGGCTGGGCACACTCTTTGGGGCAGGGCAGAGCAGCAAAAACCCATCCCCTTATAGAGGCAGTGGGAGTGGTGGGGGTTTTCTAAAGGAGGGAACTAAACATTTGCCACAGCTAATTAGGTGGAGCTCCAAACCCACCAGCTCATTGTAGGTGGAAAATCTAATCCAGCTCTCCAACTCTGGCTAAAATGCAAAACAGAGGTGCAGAAAGGTGGAGAAGCAGCCACAAAGTAGGAGACAAGAACTTTTCAACCTTTAGTGTACCCTGTGGGACTGTGACCGGGACCAGAAATTATTATAGTTAATTATCATAAGCATTCGGTGCCTCAGTGGAATGGTAGGTACATCTAAGGCCCTCATCACTAGGATTCAGATGTTCCACAGGGGTTGGAGTTTGGCATCACCACAGAGGCAAGCTACAGGACAGCTGTGAAAGGTGAGGGTGTTAGGTTTGAGAGGATTCACACCTGAAGGCAAATGATGAGAACACCACATGTATTTTTTTTTTATTGAGTCATGAGTCTTGGCTTTCTGATTGGTGGGGGCTGTGGATGCTGTTTCCTGCCACCAGCACATTGAGAAATGCCCCTGCCATAAGTTGTTCTTATTCACCTATCAGAAAGTTTTGGAAGCAGCTGTTAAGCGCTCATCTCACACCTCCCAGCCATAGCATTTTGTCACCAGTTCACAGCTTCACTTTTAGCGCTACTGAACGCTGGACACAGAACAACGCAGGGATTAACATCTTCCTGCCAGGCAAGGAGATGTTTGGAGCTAGAGCTCATGGGAAGAAACTGAGGAGAGTTTGCCTCACAAAACTGATGCTGAGTTTTTAAATCAATAGCTTCACCTTCTGAAATGTCCCAGAAAAGCCTGTACTGATTTTTAATCTATTCTAAATGGCAGAACAAACATCATTTCTTCTGAAAGTCTTTAAGGCTGCCAGTGCTAGGAGACGAGCAGGCGGCACTCTCGGCCCTGCTCCTGTCTATTCACCTCACAGCTAGGGTGGTAGGAACGACCAGAACCTCACAAAGCTCAGCCGGGGGAAGGGCTGTTTAGTCAAACTGTAAAGCACCTTTTGCCCCATCCCCTCTACCTAGCCTAGCCCTTCTTACTCTGCTCTCCTCCCAGCTTGGAGTCCCTTGAAGCTGCTGATGCAGCCCATCTCAAGTCCAGCTCCCCAGCATGTTTTCTCCTAAAGGTTTAGAGCCCCCAGAAAAGGACGAGGCCTAGGCACAATACCTTGTCTTGTTAGGGACTTCAGCTCTTGAAGTGCCCACAGAGCTGCCGTTAGAGTTTGACTCTAAGCACTGACTGACCCTTAGCCCTGCTGGATTAGCTCAGCCCCCTTCACCTGCAGAGGATGCAGAACGTTAAGTCTTTGTAAGCCAGCACCCTGCCACGCACCTCTTCTCCATGGGCACATGATGGTTCTTCCCTCTGACCTAGAAAAGCCCTTCTGCACATGAGAGCTGACGACAACTTCCAGCTGCAGGAGTCTAGTCTCACTGCAACTCCCACTGGTGCTAACCCTGCCTCACCTGAATGGGTGTTAGAACGATCTTAAACATTGGGTAAATTCTCCCTGCGCAGACAAGACCACAGGCCCAGATCCTCAAAGGTATTTAGGTATACAACTCCTACTGAAATCAGTAGGGGATAGGTACCTTGAGAGCTTCAGAGACAGCTGGATTCACCTCTCCTGGTGCTTTTTAACGCTTGCCACTTCAGATATGTTGTCCGGACAATTCCCCTGCCCACCCTCTCCTCCCCTCTACTAAACTGCAGGAAATAAAAGCGGTGAAGATATGAATATAATGATTTCATTGAAACAGGTCAGCAATGAGAAACCTCCTTATAAAATATATTACCTCACCCCCCGTGTCATTGCAGGCCTCCCCCAGTGCACTGACAGCCCAGTGGTAATGACACAAGGGCTACCATCTAATATAGTGTCTACCAAACCTCATCTCAAAAGGTACAAGGTGCAAATGTCTCTCTTTTGCCAAGCCAGCATGCCCAGACAGGCTTGCACTGACTTGGCTGGGTGACACTGACTGATATGCAGCTGGGCATAGTGAATTGAGCCCAGACACATGCCTTAACAAAGGGTTTTAATGCATTTGGGCATGGGGGAATTGAGACAGATATATAGCAGGAAGCAGACGCTATGACTGTGGAGAAGCTGCAGACAGAGCCATAGTGTGGCTGGAACTGGAATCCAGGGGTGTTTTGTTGCAGCTCTGAAAGGGGCTATGGTACATCAGTTACAAACTGCAATTTCCTTTTACCATTTAATTGCCCCAACGAAGAGTATATGCACTTGCCAATACATTAGACTAGGACACAGTATCCCGTGCCCACTCATTTCTCTCCTGTCAGGAAATCACTCACTCACAGAGCCAGAATGTACCTAAAATCTCACTGTCTCTGTTACTGTGCACTTCATCTGCCATTAAAGGGAATGGTGGGTGAGGTAATATCTTTTATTGGACCAGCTTCTGTTGGTGAGAGAGAACTTGGACCTTTCTGTTTTATTGATTCCATTTTCCCCTCTCTCACCAACAGACATTGGTCCACTAAAAGATACTACCTCATCCATCTTGTCTCTCATACACTGGGACTGACATGGCTGCATACATTAAAGGGAATGTTCAATCCAATCCCTGCTTCACACAAAGGACTGTGAGAACTTTCATGGATACAAATGGTCAGGGCCTCAGTTTTCTTCACTGCCAGCAGACCAGTGCCCTATCGTACCACACTGTGGTATGGATTTGATATTGACCCAAAGGGAAGAGCATCACCTACTGACTCACCAATAGCACTTCCTGCAGCAAACTGGGAGCTCCTTCCATCCAAACTGGTTTATCTGATGAGACCTGACAAGATCAGAGATCAAGGTGGTCTGGCTGAAGTCTCAAGCAGATTGGAATTGATCCCAGCACATCCCAGGCTGCCCTCTGAAGTGGTGGTTCAAGATTATCTGGCCAAAGGCTGGAGGTTGACATTTCACCCCAACTTGGAACTTTCTGTTTTATTGATTCCATTTTCCCTTTTCTGTGGGCATTAACTTGGCCATAAAGCATCTCTGAGGCCTTTTCTCTAGCAGCAGTTAAAAGAAGGTGAAATCAGGGTGGCATCTTCCTGCCTCTCAGGGACTGTTTACACTGCAATTAAACACTTGCAACTGGCCTGTGTCAGCTGACTTGGGCTCACAAGGCTCAGGATACGGGGTTGTTTAATTGCAGTGTAGATGTTCAGCCTGGGCTCTGGGACCCTCCCTACTCATGGAGTCCCAGAGTCCAGGCTCTAGAGTGAGCCCAAACAGCTACACTGCAGTTAAATAGCCCCACACTGTGAGCCCCTCGAGCCTGAGTCAGCTGACATGGGCCGGCTGCAGGTATTTCATTGCAGTGTAGATATACCCCCAAAGGCTCATGCCCTCTCTGCTGGGATGATTTTACTGCTGCCTTATACGAGATCCTTTTGGGGAACAAATTACTTTGCATTTGAAATGCAGCAACTGGAAGGTCTTCCCAAAGCCTTTCCTGGGGAGGAAATCCCCAGATCTCTCTGATGTGTTCATAGCATACAGATAGAGTAGATAAAGCCATAAAATACTCTCGCTGGAAGCTTGCAATGTAACACTACTTTATATCTTAGACTTCAGAATGATAACATGCAAGAACTCCAAAACAGAGAGAGACAAAGCAGGCTGCTCCTGAAAAACCAAGTGGCACCACCCACTCCACCTTACTCTAAGCTGCCTTTCTGCAGACTCACTCCACAAGACCCAGTTCAGATCGCACACTTCCCTGCAGAGCCCCTTAGCCTGCAAGCAGGACCAGGAAGCCCCCTACATTTCAAGTGCTAGCTAGTCATTTTAACACAGTTTTCAATATAACACACTCTCCAATGCCTTTTTCCTGCCCCTCTCCAATCCCCAAACATGGGGAAGGTAGAAGCTAGTCTCCAGCTGGCTCTTTTTGGGTTCTCTTGGCAAGTGTGTCCCCATAGTGACTGGCAGCCCAAAGAAGCAGAAAGCAGAGATGAGCTGAAAAGATCTGAGCAGCCCCAGCGTAAGCACCTAGGACTGAGCCATTTATATTGTTTGACTTTGGTTAAACAGCAGCTTCTCAGGGCAACACAGGCAGGATAGAGGCAGGGATTAAGGCAAAGAACATTTTCTTCCTCCTCTGCCAGCCCTGCTGAGACTCAATCCCTATAATCACTGCCAAAGTCTCCAAAGGGAGCTGCCTCTGTATGTCTGAGGAATGTGACAGAAGCAGGTCGGAGGGGCTGCAATGGGCCTGCCCAGCAAAATCCCCCAGATTTGTTGTTCTTTGCTTTTCTTTGCACTTACATCTCATAAAGGTTAGAGAAGCAGAGAGGGCTGCAGGGGCTGGTAGTGCCTCCCTGCTTGGATGCAAAGCCTGGTGTTCAATCACCTCTCCCCCAGACACCGGGAGATAAACGTTCCCCTCAAGGCACACACCAGCCTGAGCAGATATGGAACTACAAGCCAGTCATCTTTGGTAAGGGAGGCAGCAGCACAAACCAGCCTGATTCTGGGGCTGTGGAAGGGCTCCAAGGTCACCCGGTGAGACACTGAAAGCTGCAGACAGACATTTTCATTAGAAATAGCAATCCTGCAGCAGCCGTGGTCTGCGCAAACCAGACACTCCTTTCAGTGCCTCCTTTCCCTGGTACCAACAAATATCTACCTTGGAGCCTGACCCTTTCTGTATGGGGAAGCTATACTCTTCGCACCATAGAGCACTATAGTAGGCTTCTTCTGGAAACCCACTGTTTGTTGTGATATTCTCCTGAAACAGAAAGGTCAGGCCACAGCCATCCCTCTTCTGGTGATTGTGGGCAGGGCCGTCCTTAGGCATAGGCAGAATAGGCAGCCGCGTAGGGCCTCACACTGCCTGAGGGCACCACTCTCCAGGCAGCCCAGACAGTGCAGAAGCAGGGCTGCTGGGTTCTAGAGAGAGCCGAATGCAGCACAGTCTGAGGAATGGGATTGACTGCTGGGGTCTCTGGGAAGGGGAGGGGGTGGGGGTTGGGAAAGGAGCTCACCTGTGAGTGTGACTCTTTCCCCCCGGCTGAGGTCAGGTGAGGCTGTGGCTCTGGAACCAGTATCCTTTGTTCTCCCCCATAACATCCATTCTTCTCCCCCCTGCCCCACGGAGCACCCCCTCCTTTCTCCTTCCTCCCCAGGAGCACCCCTCTCTCTCTCTCCTCCCTCCCCTCCTTCAGGGCTAGGTTGGGTGAAGTGCTGGGGGGGGGAGGGAGGCTGGCTGGCTGCTTGCTGAGGAATGAAAGTGAAAGTAACTCACTTCCTGGGCAGGCAGCCAGAATTGGAATGTCACACAGGGTTTGGCTGGGGTTAGCCAGATGTGTGAAAAATCAGGATGGGGTAGGGTGAGCAGATATCCCTATTTTATAGGGACAGTCCCAATTTTGGGGTCTTTTTCTTATATAGGCTCCTTTTACCCCCCCCCCCCCATCCCTGTCCTGATTTTACACACTTTCTGTCCGGTCACTCTAGGTGGGGGTAATTGGTGTCTATATAAGACAAAGACCGAAATATCGGGAATGGCCCTATAAAATCAGGACATCTGGATCTGGCCACCCTAGCTGGGGAGCGCCTCTCCCCCAGGCTGGCAGCTGCCAGCGATCCATCTCATCCGGGGGGAGCTGCACAGGGCAGGATGAGCTGCTGTGGCTCCATGGGTGCCCTGTCCCTGAGATCAGATGCTGTGCTAACTTCACCATGGTCCATAAGGCTGGTGGTGGTGCCCATTGGCGTGTGATTGGACCTGAAGGTTTGCTGCTGCTGTTGCCACTCTGCACCCCAAGAGGTGGATTTTGGGGTCTATTGCAGCTGTTGGACCAGCAGGCTGGGGGGTGAGCCAAGCATGAAAGCAGTACTGTGTTGCCATTTAGATTGTCATTTAACAACTTTTTCTTGCTAACAATCCTGAATCCAATTTCAATATTTTTTTTTTTTAAAAAATCAATATCTTAGCCAAAAACAGAAAATTAAGTTGTTGACAATTATTAGTGACAGGTTTGGTTTGAGGCAGGGAGTGGGCCAGTTTTTATCAGAGAAACAAAAAATGTTGACTGACTTTCATATAGCCTGTTACTCCTGATAAGAACCCTCCAACAACTGTAATATGCTCATCTTTTTACTAGTGTATAAAGCAGGGGTCGGCAACCTACGGCACACGTGTCAAAGGTGGCAGGTGAGCTGATTTTTGATGGTATGCAGCAGCAGGCTGAGCGGCTCAGCCCATCACTGCTCTGGGGTTCCGGCTGCTGCCCTATTGCCAGCTGGGATACCAGCCATCGGCCCCACTCAGCACCTGCTGCTGGCCTGGGGACCCTCAAGGAACCCCAGGCTGGCAGTGGGCTGAGCAGGCCAGCTGAACCACTCAACCTGCTGTCAGCCTGGGGTTCCATTCACTCATCCAGCAGCAGTCTGAGTGGGCTGGTGGCGGGCTGAGCAGGGCCAATGGAGTGTTGAGTGGCTCAGTCTGCTGCCAGTCTGGGGTGCCAGCAGCACTCAGCCTACTGCTACTCTGGGGTTCTGGCTGCCGGCCCCTTGCCAGTCAGGAGCTCAGCCGCCAACCCCACTCTGCCTCCTGCCAGCCTGGGTGAGCAGAATCCCAGGCTGGTAGCGGGCTGAGGGGGGGTTGGCAGCCGGGATCCTGGCTGGCAGGAGTTGGTGGTCAGAACCCCAGATCAGCAGCGGGCTGAGAAGGGCCTGGGAACTTGTCTAGGGTTCCAGCCACCAGCCCGCTGCCAGTTTGGGGTTTCATTTACTCAGCTGGCAGTGGCCTGAGCAGGACCGGTGGCCAAGACCTCAGATAATAACAATAGTTTATTTATATAATGTAGACATAGAGAGAAACCTTCTACAAACATTAAAATGTATTACTGGCACGAGAAACCTTAGATTACAGTGAACTTGGCACACCACTTCTGAAAGGTTGCCAACCCCTGGTATAAAGTGACCATATGTTGTACTAAGATTCTCCTGCTTTTTTTTTCCCTGTGAGTCAGTATAACTTTTGCCAGCCCAGAAGTTGGGCAGCCAATGTTTTACGTTTTCACAATGTTTTCTCCAACTTTCATAAAGTAAATACATAGTTAATATGAGTTAAAAAGGCCAGGGACACTTCTTTGTGAAGAATCTGTACAGGAGATCATGCCCATAGACGATCCAGAAAAGAAATTTGAGGTTGAATTTTTTAATGTTGTGATGGATAAAGCAGTATCTGCTGTTGATGAAAGGTTTAATACCTTGCAAGTACACCATGAACAGTTTGGATTTTTGTATGACATAACTAAATTCAACGAAATAGGAAAACAAGAGCAACTAATGACAAAGTGCAAGAATCTAGAGAGCATCCTGAAGCACGGTGATAGTTTTGATTTAAATGGACTTGAACTGTACGAAGAATTGAGTACACTGTTATCAATGTTGCCACATGCAAAATCGGTGATGGACATTGTACAGTTTATTCATACCCGCAAACTTGTTGACATATATCCTAATGTGTATATTGCCACTCGTATTCTACTGACAATTCCTGTAACAGTAGCATCAGGAGAACGGAGTTTCTCAAAACTAAAGCTCATTAAAAACAATCTCCGCTCTACCATGAGTCAGGAACGCTTAACTGGTCTTGCTATTCTTGCAATCGAACAAGACACGACTTTGTCTTTGTCATACGATGACATTATTACTGATTTTGCAGCCAAAAAAGCCAGAAAGATTGCTTTTAATTAAAAACAAATCTTTGTTTCAATACCTTTTCATATAAATTTCCAATAAAATTTTGATAAATTAAAAAAAATATTATTTGCATCATTCTGTCATATCAGAATTTTTTCTATAGTGCTGCTTCTTTACTGCTAGTCCATCAGCATTACAGTGTGCTTCATTAAGTTAAACTCGTTTTAATAACATGAATGCGGCAAGTTTTCCAATAATGTAAGCTTATGTTTGTGTTGCTAAGAGCAAATCAGGCACAGGGGCACCAGTTTAATAATCTCGCCTAGGGCACCATAAATCCTAAGGCCGGCCCTGATCGTGGGGAGGTAGATTGCAGAAGGAAACAGGGGATGCAGTGGGGGAAGACAAGAGGCAGGACCCCAACTAACGGATGGGGAGCAGAATTTAAATTTGGGACTATTCTTCTTCCCTCACTCCCTGATCGCGGCTTTTTTTTTTTTTTTTGGCTGCTTGGGGCGGCAAAACCCCTAGAGCCGGCCCTGGGAGAGAGGTGGCCCCTACTATTATCAAGGGGAAGATGCCACTCCTCAGAGAGAGAAAGAGGCCCTATGCTGCTGCCTCTGCTTGTCTGAGAGCAAAGGGCTCCCCCTTCTACACTGCCACCCTGCTGAAGGAAGATCACTGGCACTTTAGCCTTTGAGAGGGGAGAGGAGATTGGCCTGTTTCAACATACTCTAGCTCGGCTGCCCTTTGCCATCCCCTGAATTGTTCAGGCACCTCAGCTGCCTTTTCAGTGTGGGGTGAAGCTCACTGGCTCCCCTTTGGCTTAGGAACAGGAGAAACGTTTACCCAGCATGGTGCTGTGGGGAGGGGGTTCCTTGCACACAGGCGGCTCCAGCAGCCAGGACTTACTAATTCACCTCTCTGATGAGGGAACCCAGCTGACACGAGGAGGGAGTGGGCACTCAAGAGGCCAGGCTTCCTATTAGCAAGTCCCTCCTGCCCGATGCACGTGCAGGCTGAAGTGGAGGCGTTGTGAAGAGCTCACCTCTTCATGAGGCTGGGAAGCGAGTGCTCCTGTGCCTGTGATTGGCTCCCTGGGGACAGCTGCACTCCAGGCATTAGGTGATTTATCCTCATCTTGCCTCTTATTAGCTGAAATGTCAAGTGTCTCTTGTGAAGCTTTAAATGACCCTTACAGCTACTGGACAAGATCAACAGGCAGACAACTCCTTGCCAGGGAAACCTGGAGGAAAAGTGGAGTCACAGATGCCAAAGACGTGTTTGGGCCCAACTAATCCAGAAGCCCCCAGTACTAGTGCAAGGTCCTGCCCAGCTGGGCACTGCCTGTCATTCCAAGACTTGGATTTTCCAACGAGGAGGCAGGGGCTGAGCTGGAGAGTGGGGGCGGGAGTGTTTGGTGTGTAACCCAGTAAGTGTTTTTCTTGTGTGCGGGAGGGTCTAAATCCCCTGAGGTCTCAGCAATGTGGGACTTCGAACCTCCTAATGTTCTTGTGGGTTTCGGGGAGTTCTACTGGCCAGGGCCTTTTAAAGGCACAGTAAAATAATAGCCTCTCTGCAAACCGTTTGCATTATTGTCCCATTCTAACTGAGGGAGCCTCTAGGGTGTGCTGAAGAGACAAGCTATTCCCTGGCCTCCCAGCCCTTTCTGATACACACCCCCTCAAAGCTCAGGTATGTCATCTCTTCACCTAAAATAGGCACATTTTTCAAGGGACAAATTTTGAAATCAACCAAGGCACTAGGCGCAACCAGATTGCCATTCTGGGCACCGCTCCCTGCCAGCCAGCCAGCCACGCTGCCCTGTGCCACAGAGTCACTCTGGGCACTGCTCCGAGCCAGCCAGCCACGCTGCCCTGGGCCATAGAGCCACCTGGGCACCGCTCCCAGCCAGCCATGCTGCCCTGGGCCACAGAGCCATTCTGGGCACTGCTCATAGCTAGACACGCTCCCTGTGCCAGAGTCACCTGGGTACCACTCCCAGCCAGACACACTCCCCTATGCCACAGAACCACTCTGGGTACTACTACTCACAGAGCACTGCATGCATTGTTCACACCAGACCAGTGCATGCTCACCTGTGCCACAGAGGCCCCCCAGTGGCACTAAGGCATGCTCTTCTCCTTTTTAGATGATCAAAGCACTCCCTACAGAAGTTAGGACTCGTATTAGTGATGCTTTCCATCCCCCAACAGTATCAGGGGATGGTATTCAGGATGTCAGGCACCCTGAGCGACGACCTATCAATTTCTCATTCTCACTCCTCCAGTGCCCAGGGTTCTGTTGATGATACTCATGGTCATTTCTCCTTAATTTTTCATCCCAGGATGAGAGGTGGGCTCTCTTTCTGCACACACATTCTAGCTTCCATCGGGGGCTATTTATGACAACTGTGCATACAGTGTAGTTAGCATACCTGGTAGGCATGCGCAGCAGGAGCACGTCTCACAGGTGAAGAAGGCAGAGTAGTAGAACTGGAGTCTTCTGGCAAATGCCACGTGGTGACCCAGAAATAAGGAAGATGTAATTTATCTGTCTCTACCTGCCCCACCCTGAGCAGAGTTTGAGGCACTAGCTAGAAGTGTCCCAGGCCCTTTTCCTCCTAAGTTGCCTGTGACAGGGACTTTGGGAAGCAAACGCGCTTCCTCTTGCTGTGAGCCAAGCCTCTTCAGACAATCGCCTGCTGCCAGATTTCAGATCCTCTGTCTCTTTCCCCACTTTGTGAGGTGCATCAGTTTCTCTTGTGCAAGTATCTCTGAGCAGAAGCTGAGCCAGCAGCTCAAAGGCTTTTCAATATCACTTTCTTGTCTCAGAATTATCAAAGGCTCCTGCAGATTTTGTGTGTCTAGCAGCTTTAAAGCTGGGCCCAAACATGGGTGAGGGATTCTCCTCAGTCCCTGAGTCGGCCTCTCCCTGTAACAGCAGTGGAAATCAAAGGACTCTCCCTTAATTGGAGACCTGGTGCCCTCTCTCTGTCTCTAGCTTCCAAGTCCCTGAGGAGCCTTGGCAGAAGGCAGGGACTCCTCCATTCCAGGCACTGAATCCAGTTAGTGATGATAGCACAGACCTTCTCTCTGCACATATTCCTCCCTGCAACTCCAAGAAGCTTGGAGAGAATGTGTTAACCTTTCAATAGCAAAGGTAACAAACCCTAGAGATGCCACATACCAGCTCTATCTTAGGAACATATGTGGTCCCCACCACTGTACTGTCTGAGCACCTCACAGTCTTTAATGTATTTTTCCCTCCCTGTGAGGTGGGGAAACACTATTATCTCAGTTTATTTTACAGGTGGGGATCACAGGCCTTGAAAGACTAAGTGACTTGCCCAATGTAACACAGGAAATCTGTGGCAGAGCAGGGAAGTGAACCCAGGTCTTGTGAGTCCCAGACTGAGAAGTAGGATGGGGATGAACTAGTGAGTAAACAAATTCCTCTAATCCTTTAGCTCCCTTTCCACTTGGGATAGATCCATGCAGAGCAGAGACGACACTCTGGGAATGTTATCCCTACCCCGAGAACAGGTGTTGAATCCCTTGGGACTGAACCCTGGCTCGGAGTTCCCTCTATTAAGAAAGGGACAGGAAGACGGGCTCTCTGAGCAATGCAGAAACAGCTGATAAGTCCTGCTAAGATTTGATCCCTGGAGAGAAAAGAGAAAAAAAATGTGCTCAATCATTGCTAGCTCAGATACAACCTGAAATGCTAGGATTGCAATGGCTCAGGCAAGAGTGCTGAACCGCTGCTCCATCTGTGCCATCAGAGGCATAGATGGATGGGCACAAGTGCTGTGCCTGGCCTTTGCTAGAAGAGAGGCCTGGCTCAGGTTAGTCCAGCTTGGGGGAGAAGGCAGGAGCCAGAAAGGGCACAATTTCCTGGAGGGGAGGTCGGGGGGCAAGGAGAAGAGGTTTAACCACATGTAATGCATGTGTGCATACATGTAAATAAGGCAGATGTACTTTTGACTCTTAGGATCACACCATGGTAATGGTAACAAATATAAGAACCTGAACAGAAAAGAATGAGAATGGGGAAAGGGTTCGAAAGCACTTCTTGGGCTGATGGCTCAGCCATGATTTAGCTAGTCTCCTATAATTAACAACTCCAAATCTGCTAGGAGAGGTTCCAGCTGCTTTGCAGCCTGCTCTATCAATTTTTCCTCATGCAGCTGACACACTCTGAAACCCATTCAGGTGGGAAACAGGAATGTATATGCATCAATCAAATGCATCTGAAAAAGGAGGAGCAGGAAGAGTGCAGGCTCCAAGGAACTCAGGGAAAATCCACCAGGCCTGGGGATCATCCCACTTCAGCTTTCTCTCTGTCCAAGGAGAAGGGACTGTTAGCATGATATGATATTTAATCTACCCTTGTGTCCTGTGCATTGGGTCAGGTGCTCTACTAGGATAGCTAGTCCTTGCCCTGCACCAAGGCAGGATGTACTTCAATATGTACAAATTATCCAGACAGTGCCTAGTCTTACCATGCAGGTCTCCCTCGGCAGTGTCCCACTGGGACCTTTTCTCCCATTTAACAAGCCTACTCCCTGCTGCTGTTATATTCTCATCTTATTTTCTCATCTGCCATTAGTGAGAATAATTCACACCTTCCTTCCCACCAGCCGTTTCTACTTGGAATAGTCTCCCATTCCCAGGATCCCAGCATGCTCCCTTCTCCTTCAACTCTCCCCAGGTTGACTTCTCACTGGCCTAGTCTGCACTAGAAAAATTGTCATGTTCCGTATAGATCATTCCCACTACCATGAGTCTAACATGCCTTGCATCCAACCAAGAGTCAGGTCTCAATCAGGTCCTGGTGATGCTACAAGTTGTGCCAGGTGCCCAAGGCCTCCCACCAGGATCTATCACAACTGCAGCTGAACTGAGACAGTTCAATCATGTTATTCTCCTTGTGGAAGGAGATCAGTCTCATGTTACAGCAATCAAGGAAAGTTAGTCCTCCCCAGGCTATCCTACCATGCCCTGTGTACTGTAAAAGTGGCTTCTCCTCACACCAGACCTGAGCTCCTGGGTATTGTAGGCTCCAAACAGGCTGCTGGTCTTTTTACATATTCTGGAAACTGCCATGTCCACTTATGCTGCTCTACAAGTAATAGATCGATCCATCTCCTCTGGGTAATCTTTCTTTCTAGAGCTGCTGTCCTTTTTCTCTGGCTTCCCTCATGCTTTCCTCCAGCTCTGCAGGCCTACCTCTAAGCCTTAAGAACGAAGGTTATTTTCCAGACATTCTGCTCTCCTCTGAACTTCCCCCTTTGTTTTTCTGTAAACTAGAAGGCCATCCCTGCGGCGAGCCGCATCCAAGGCGGAGAAAAAACAAGCTGCTCACCTCACGTGTTTCCTAGCTGATGTTCCTATTACTAGATCTCAGTATGGCATTTGTGACAGCATTGTATTGTTGGCTCATTCAATTTACCCTCCATTCTCTCACCTTGAGTCTCTCGGGGGTCTAGTTGCCCAGCCACTATCTTCTATTTGATTATTTCTTCTTAAATGAATCACTTGGCTTGTCTTTATTGAATCTAGTCTTTCCTTGTAGTGACACCAGGAATAAGCAGGAATCCTATCTAGGCATTTATACCATTCATCTCCATGGTACCTGAGGTTACAGACAGAGATGCTTAACAACATTTGTAACAAGTATCAGAGGGATAGCCGTGTTAGTCTGGATCTGTAAAAGCAGCAAAGAATCCTGTGGCACCTTATAGACTAACAGATGTCTAGGAGCATGAGCTTTCATGGGTGAATACCCACTTCGTCGGATGACGGTGAATACCCACTTCGTCGGATGCATGTCATCCGACGAAGTGGGTATTCACCCATGAAAGCTCATGCTCCTAGACATCTGTTAGTCTATAAGGTGCCACAGGATTCTTTGCTGCTTTTACAGATCCAGACTAACACGGCTATCCCTCTGATACTTGACACGATGCAAGGCACTGCATTTAGCCGTATGGAGTGGAAATCCATCAACCTCATGAAGAAACTTGCACGAATACAGACAGATGATATCTTCCTTTCCAAATGCAAATGGATGGACATCATACCAAATGGACTAAAAGTGTGGACATGTTACATGTCACCAGGAAGAGCACACATACCATCAAGTCCAGTGCACTTATGAGCTAACTTTGCAGAAGAATAAAAATTGCTGCCCATTCAGGTTCCCAGATGTACTGCAATGAGACTTGGCAAGTCTCCAAGTAGCAGTCGGGTAACTGTCTAATTGTGTAGGTGCACAGTGACTGAGGTAGATAGGTTACATTCACCTCTGTGAGCACCTCTGGTGTCTGGGTGTGGTGCTGCTGCTCTCTTCTGTGCCCAGCACCCTCTGCGGGTCTTCTGTGGCTCAGGCCTCCAGATGGGTATCACAGTTCAAACCCCTTCTATTTTGACTTTGTTGTACCCTGCAAGAAGTTCCTTGCCCTTCAGGACCAATTGTAAATCAAATGGTTTGTTATCCTTCTGGGGCTTAAATCCCTCTCTGGAATTAAATATGCAGGGTTCCTCCTGAACTTCTGTCACCTGTTGTGGCCAGCAATCAGTCCTGGCCCAATCAAGTTCCTTTGGCTGTGGGGTAGGGAGAATCCTAGCCCACTCCACAGGATCCAGCCAGGAATTCTCTTGCCAAGAGCTAGCAGCAAGCAGCTCCTTTTTTCAGCCTCTTAAGCCTTGACTGGCTTTTGCCAATTCCCAGCCCTTCTAGCTGCTGGAGGACCAGATCTCAGTGGTTCCCAAAATCACTCCTCCCAGGATGTGTCTCTAGGCAAGCCTGCAGAGGTAATACTCACTGCTCTCTTCCTCTCGGAGAACTGTTTCCTGAGGCAGGGTGCCGCAGAGCAATGGGGCCTCCAGCAAGGGGCCACAAAGACCTGGTACTCCCTGTCTGATTCTTAGAAAGGTCTTTGCTACACATCTGGGGAAAGATTGTACACTGCCTTATGTGGTGAGAAGGTGGTGTGAGGAGCCTCCTCCTCTTGGCTCTGAGATCAGACACACTGACTATCCTCACTACCTTGTCTAGATGTGGTGTGTTTTGTCGGGGGCTGGTTTGGCTACTGCGGCAGGCTGGAGCAGACCTGAGGACTGTTGTGATTTGTACCCTGTGGTAGCCTTCCTCCTACACAAGCATTTAGGCCTTGAGCAGTCCATGCAAACAACGCATGTTACAACAAAGTTTAAACTTATTGTTTTTAAAATTATGAAGAACACTAGCTGCCTGTTTAATTTTAAAAACAGCAAAAAATATCCACTTCTCTTTCCAATTCTTATAAGGAGTCTTGAAGTTTAAAATTTCCTCAGTGTGTTAGATATGCTTGCTTTGACCTACTTAGCTCTTGGAAGTCCAGGAGTTCTGGGCTGCTGGCCCTATGCAGTCCCTATGGACAGTTCTGTCCACCATTAGGGAATTCCCCCCCCCCCAAGAGCCCCCTATAACATTTCACAAACCCCAGTTTGGGAACCACTGCACTAAGGGGAACAACAGGAGGAGGTCTAAGGGTAGAGCAGTTTCCGTCAGCTTTTTGTTACTCGGGTTCATAAACTGGAACGCTTTTTGGAACTTGGGCTGCTGCTGAAGGCAGACACATTAGCAGCAGCTAAGAATGCATCCTGCCTCCCACTCCCCTCACAATTCAGTCTTGGCTTGGAGATAGGAATCTCTCTTCCACAGAAAGCACATTACACACCTGATCTCTGTGATCAGCACTGGCTTCCTATTAATTTCTGTGCATAGTTCAGAGCATTGATTTGGACCTACACAGCTGTAAAGGGTATGAACGCCACTGACTTAGAGGCCTGCCTCTCTCAGAGTTGTACCTGGCTGTTGAGGTTAATTGAGATGCTCAAGTGTACAGTCCCATCTTCATTCAACCAGAGGGAATGGAATCGCAGGGAGTGCCTTAGACTCTGGAATTTACTGTTCTCTCTCTGACCTCTGCCCATTGGTCCAAAGGAGCCTGAATTTACTGACCTGGGGGAGTGGCTTGAGGTGGTGGAGAGGAGAAGTTTGGAAAGTGTCAATGCCAACATCAGCTCATTCTGAACACGTCTGTATTTTTAGAAGCGAGGAGAAGGAGGCGAAAGGAGTTGGAGACGATCCTGTAGTTGCAAGTCTGGCCAAAGAGGTAGTGGCAGCAGCAGCCACAGGTCTCCTGTCGATTGCACTTTTCAAGCACTGAACCAACACCGATAGCAGAGGAGGGTTCATTTTTTAAAACAGTGGAAGATCAATATCAGCACCCCACCCCCAGGTTCAGGATATGAGACCCAGATAAAGCTGAAGATCATGGCAGGTTGCCATGGTAATATGCATTTAGTCTGTTTCCATGGCAACTGAAAGATATACCATTCTGTTCCTCTGAAGGATGCCAAAGGTAAATGAGCACTGATTAAAAACAGGGGCAGAAAGACCGAGGTCAGAAACTCTTTATCACTCCAGAAGGAAATTTTAAAAACAAAACCCCCAGATAATTCGTGTGTGTGAAAGCTTGAGGCTGGAGGCACTGCACACAGACTGCCTCCCTTGACTGAGGAATAACAGCATCACATACTGATGCAGAAGGCTGCTGTGCCTACTCCCAGATGGGCTTGGGGAAGCTACCTTAACACAGCACTTGCCTCCATGGAAGCAAATCTCCCACTGGGATACTCACATCAGCTGTGAGCCATTTCTAATAGACTTCATTTACATCTACAATCCCAAACCAAACGCAAACCTGAGCTCAAGTCTCTCATCTGCTCAGATGTGATCTCCAAACAGAGCTCCACACCACTCCCCTATCCTCAACTTGTCACAAACCCAGACTTGGTCTAATCCTAATTCCAAACACCAACCAAAGTAGATGCCTCCACTTCAGGCCAAAACTCAATCCTACATCTAATAATACATCCAATGACACAGGTGCCTAAATCTGGGCCTACCTCCCATTAACTTCAATAGGAGTTAGGCACCTAAATACCTTGGACTGAGACCCAGATCCTCAAATCAAACTAGACTCCCCTTTTTGTATTAGCATGTTTTGTGTGAGAAAAAATAAACAGAGGGAGACTTAGCTCAAATAAAGGAGTTTTCTATTTAGCTCTCAAGAGGTTAGGTCCACGGTCACTTACTTCCTACAGAGATGAGTTCCACAGTCTGCTCCTATGAAAGTTCTGTCTTCTGCACTCATAAGTCTCCACGTTACATTGATCCAGTTTATGCTGCAGAGTTTATGTTGCAGATAGCTGCTTGAGAGATCTGCTCTAAGGCCAATTTCACAGAGATAGTGGAATATCAGGACACAGGACCTTATACTGACATTGTACATAAAAAACAGCAAGAGAAGAGAGCAGAGCATTGGACACGTGTCCACATAACCTGGCAGACTGGCTGCTCTGTTTTGCCAATTGAGCCTTCTCAGGGTGCATGGCTTTATTCCTAGATATGAGATGTATAATTGTGCCTGAAGATCAAGAATGCATGGCTCACTATGGCCAGGTCTGCGTCTCCTGGCCGGTTACTGATAAAAGCAGGCATCTTTTGCCATTATGGCTGTTTTGGAGTCATTGCCACTACTGGACACTCAACACACCACAAGGCTGACTTCATCTGAAAGCAGATGCCCTTGACAATGGGTGATGTGATACAGGAGGCAAGTTCACTGAAGCATTCCCATCTTACCAGCATCACCGCACTTTTGCTTGGGCTCAGCTTTAGAGCTTCATCTAGCAGTTGGTTTCAGGCAGTGAGAGAGAGCTAGGAGATGGTGCTGCTTGTGTTTGATGAAAAGGTGAGGGTGAGAGAGCGAGCGCGAGCTGGTATTGTCTGCATCCTGCTGGCACGTCGGCCCACCCTACCTCAGCAGCTGCATGTAGGTGTTGAATAATACAAGGAGAGGACTGAGCCTTGTAGGACTCCATGGTAAAGGCTTTGGAAGTGGAGGGACAGTTGCTCATGATGACTCACTGGGTTGGATCTCAGAGGAAGGACCTGAGCCATTTCAGGGCATGTCCATTCACCCCTGCAGCTCCTTGGAAGTGGGAGATGAGTACTTGGCAATCAGCGGCATTAAACACTGCAGAGAGGTCCAGCAGGATGGTGTGATGCACTTCCCTCATCTATGGGAAGGAAAAGTGCTTTCACCACAGCAACAAATGTCATCTCTGTACCATTCCCTGGCCTGAGCCCTGACAAAGAAATCTAGCATATTGGCAGTGACACTTAGCTCTGTACTGACGGTCTTAAACAGAATAATAGCAGATACAGGCATAGGATTTATCTACCATGTCCATTAAATTTGCCCTTTCTTTAAATTTTATCTCAGCTTGGCTTCCATAATTATCATTTTTTGGTTCTCCTGCCTCTCTGGTCATTCCTTCTTTGTCTCTTGAGGGAGTGGATAGAGTAAGACGTTCCTCCTAGGAGTGTGAGGCAAATAAACATGTTCTTCCTCCAATCACTCATTCTCCATGAGCCCCCATGCAGGTCTGTCCTGGTCCCTCTTTTCCCTGTATATCCTTTCATTAAGTGATCTTAGCTCAGTGCTTCAATCATCATCTTTATGCCAATGACGCCGATCTTCTTTCCCATTCCTGATCTGTTTCACTCCATCCAACATTCTCCTGGATATATTATGTTAAATGCAACATGGACAAAACTGAACTCCTGAATTAGCTTTTCCACTCTCACCGTTCTCCAGAACTGTGAACTGAACCATCTACCCTGTCCCCTGGGCCTGCAACCTGGGTGTCACCTTTGCCCCAAAGATTCAGACAGTGTCCAAACCTTGCCACTTCTTGCTCCAGAGGCACTAAGACCAAGCCGTTTCTGCCTATACACCCAAGACCCACCCAGTCCATCCTCATCTCATTTCCGTTAATGCAACTTCCTCCTATCTGGCTTTCCAGACACCCATATTATCCAGTTCCTGTCCATTCAAACAATAGTCGCGAGGCACATTTTCCTGGCCTGTCCTCATTGTGTCACCCTCAATCTTTAAAACTCCATCATCAGCTCCCCCTTTTCCACCAGATGGGAGTTAAAACTTGATGCCATAACCTTGAAGGCACTTCACAACTCTCTCTCTCTCTCCCTTCCTACTTATCCACTTACACACTCGACCCTGCTCTTTCCACTATGCCACTGGTGCTCACTTCAGACACCATTCCCTTCTCCAAGCAGCATTTGTACATTTTCTTCCACACCCCCACCACTTATGCCACCTAACTCTCTATCCTGGTCCTTCCTCACATTGTGGCACCCAGCCCCTAACAGCTACAGTTTCATTCAGGCATTCTGACTCTAAGACCTGGCAAACACATCTAAGACTCCCAAGTACTTAGCATACTACCTTCATATTATATGAATCAGTGTCATAAGTTCCTATTCTAATACACTGGTCAGTTTAAAGTATTGTACCACCCAATGACCGCTCACGTACCAGTTTGAGAACTGCCAGTTTAGTTATTTAGGTGATGGGCTCCATGGAAGTTCATTGGCCTGATATTTAGAGTGCTGGAGTCAATGGAAGCTGCAGGTTCTCAGCACTTCAGAAAGTCAGGCCCCAAGTGCCCAACTTTCCTCTCTTCTCCTCTCCGTAAGATCAAGAGCTGGGAAGTTCTTAAAGTGTGCTCTTTAAAAGCACTAATGCGTTAGACCAAGGCAAATCTCTGGTGCATTTAGTCTTCTTTGCAGAAGGACGACAATTCTGGAGGGGACCTGATTCTCCATTTCCATATGGCCTTTTGCAACAAACCATTGGTGCGAAGCCAACAGATTTGGCCAGCATGGGTAATTTCTCTTTGGTGGGTTAAAGCTATGGTAAAAGCTCTATGCCACTCTCCCTTGCAGCTTCCAGCACAGACTGTGTGGCTGAATTATCTCTGAACTCCAGAACAGCCTCGATGTGCCACAGACAACCAGACTGTTCTAACTTACACTGGGAGCTGAACGGGTCCCCAGCCATCCCTGGAACTGGGAAGCTGCAAAGCCACTTTTGCCCCTTTCCTAGGACTGAGACAAGCACAACTCCGCCAGAACCAAAATTCAAGCCCAAAGTCTCTGTATGCTGTTGTTCAACAATACGACTCCCAAAGAGTAAGGGTGCCATCTAGTGAAGTTACTGAGATATTGCCAAAATTAAGGTGGAGAAAGCTGCATATGTGGGTTTCCCCCAGGACTGTGCAAAAGTGACTACAGGTGGTACTTAAAGTGTTCTTTAAGTTGCTCAGAAGGCAGTTTCTGCAACAGGGAAAAGTGGTCTCAGTATAGAGAGTGTTTCCTTAAGGGACAGCACTGAACAGAAAATGAGCAAAGACACAGACTGTGAGGGGGAGTGGAACAGAACAGGTACATTCAGTTTAAATTCCATACAACAAACTTATTGACAGAATGTTAAAGTTGTATGGTTAAAGAGAGAACTTAAAATCAGGTCCATCAAGAAAAAAGGTTAAGTAATTTCAGACTCGACACTGTCTCAGAGCCCCCTGCCATTTTTGTCATCTTGCAATCACTCATACCTATTTTTCTGTATAGGTTAAATGAGGCACAGAAAAGGAATTACCCGTGTTCAAATAGAACCTGTTCCTTGGATCAAAGAACAATGCCTTCCAGCCACCTCTGTGGCTTAGTTACCATACCTAAAACTCAGGGTTAATAATACTCGGCATCTACACAAGTCTTTAGAGCTCACACTTTAAGTGCATAAGATTGGAAACACTGTGTCTGAGAGGCACTGTGGTTTGGTAGTTAAAACATGGGTCTAGCACAGAGATAAACATGCTCTTCCCAGCTGTGTTGCAAGCTTAACCATGGGTGTTTAGGCAAGTCTGTTCTCTGTGCCTTTAGCGACTCCATCTACAAAATGTTAGCCTGACACTTAGGAAGGGCAAATAAGAGATATAACGAAACAAGGCTTTATCAATTTCAGAAAATGATTAAAGCCAGTCAGGGAAGAGGCAGGAGCAGAACTCAGGACTTCCTGACTCCCAACCTTCTACACATTCCCCTAAGCCAAAGTAGCAGCAGATCCATATTCAAAATATTTGGGGTGGGGGCGGGGGCAAAATCACAGCTGGTTAGGAGCACCCACTACAGAGATCAGTACACAAGTAACTCAGCAGTTCACACAAGAACAAACCCTTTTTAGATAAGCATTTAACATGCTTAATTAAAAAAACCCTACTGCTTGGTATTCAATTTTCAAAGGATTAAAATCTGCCAAAATTGCAAGCTGATTCCTTGGGATGCTCCCCATTCCATGGGAAACTGACAATTTTAAAACCCACGATTTGGTCGTGAGACTATTAAAGTAGTTTTTTGGGTTTGTTTTTTTTTGTAATAATGGGAAAAGCACACAAGTTCCCTATCCCTCCTGTCACCTGAAAATAGATGAACCACTTTGGCTCAAATTTACCAAACATTCACCTTCAGGCAGAGACTAAGCATGGAAAACTTCAGCTAAGAGGCAGGAATTCCACAAAGTGATGAGTAATTGAAAATGAAGTTGCACTGGAAATCCTGAGGCCACCCTTCCTATAGCACAGTTGTGTCTGGGCACTGCCCTACAAAGGGAATGAGAGATTTGTTTCTCTCCTAAAAACAGAAACAAGGCTGAAGAGAGATTAGATTACGAAGCCAAATTAGGAAAATACTTTAGATTATTAAATCAAAGTGATGTGCAAGACAGGGTACAAGGTCTCCTAGATGTGACCACAGGTTCTCCAACCACCATGCAAATTCTACCGTGCTGGCAAAAGTAGAGAGAGTTTGAAAAGCCATTTGCTGATTTGTACCACTTTTTAAATTGAGTGAGGAGGGAAACAAACCAAATTGCCTTTTTTTTTTTTTAAGCCCTAACCCTAAAGCTTTAATCTTCCACCTTACACCCATCTCTCTGCTTCACCTATATGTACCAGGTAGAGCAGTCTTCCCTCTGCTGCTGGCTGCTCCCTGTAGCCAGGTAAGTCGTCAAGAATAAGGAGATTAGTAGAACAAATTGTCTGGGAAGACCCACAGCTAGCTGGAAAGGGCAGGCACCTCAGCTGTCTCACAGTCAGTTTAAGGGCAAGGGGGAAACAGCCATCTCCCTAGAGATGCATTCTAACCACACTTTGAAAAGCATGAAAAATATGAACAAACAATGGAAGTTGGAGTTGTTTTTTTTTAAAACCAACAATGTCAAATACACATGTACAGGCAGCTCCTGAAAGTCAGTTCCATGTGCTGGGTGGCTCAGGGAGATCAAGGTGGCTCATTGTATTCAGCAGTTCCTGGAGCTTCATAGAGGACAGAAGATGCTTTTGTGAGGGATTTAAGGCCTATTTCAAACTCTTGGAGGGAGAACCCTATAGGTCTTGTCTGCAGACTCAGTTCAAATAGGCAAACGGGGATATTTGCAGTAACTGTATAACAGATTGAGGAGGAGGACTAGGGAAGCTGAGAAAATAGCAAAATGAGAAATCCTTGGAGACGATGCTGAGGACAGTCTCTGGCTCAATGTCCACCCAAGCAACACCCAAAGAGGAGTCCACTCAGAGTCTGACAGAGAAGGATGTTCCACATGAGCAGCCCTGCTCGGCCTGTGGATTGCTCACCACCTGGAATGAGTTGCGGATTAGCTCCTGGCTGAAATCCACCATTGCACCTTTCACAAAGGCCAGGCTGTCCACATCCACAACAACACGAGCACCACCTTGTTCAAACACCCTAGAAAAGAAGCATACGTGGCTCGTTATAACCCTGCAGACATAAGAGAGAAAAGCACACTTCCAGAGTATAAAGGAATACACTGTGATTGCTTCCCCCCCCTTACTGTGCTGTGATCACCCACCTCCTCCTTTCAGCATACATTATCACACATACCCTTCTCACCACCTTAGTCCACAGAAGTCTCCCCCCCATCATACACCCACACATCTTTATCCTCTGTCCTTGCCTGTCATCAGGATTGATAACTGTGTCCAAGGAAAACTTGTACTGGAATCCAGAGCAGCCACCTCCCTCCACCTGCAGCCTGAGAAACTCCGACCCTTCTATAATTTCCAGCAGCCTCTGCAAAGCAGAAAGGGAGGAGCATTAAAAGATCTGCAATATCCACATGCAAGCAGATAGCATCTGCTTCTAACCCGATATCAAGCCTGCAAGATGCCCCAACGGGATAAAGGCCAGAATCAGAGCAATATGGACGGGGCGCCTGTATGACCTTGGGGAGGTAACTCATAAGTAGCCAGGTCTGCAGCATACCCCTGTGCACCACAGCCATGTGTGTGGAGGTCCTCATGCAGCTCATCTGAGAGATGAGGGGGAAAAAATCACTGATTTCCCAAGACTCAGCTATCATGACGTCTGCAGTTCCTCAAAGGGGTGTCTGAAAGGGGAGGCAGTTCATCAGTGAACCTCATGGATTATTATAAAATGCTTTGGGAACCTTTAGGTCAAGTAGCTATAAGTAGCATGATGTTACAGGTACTTCAGTGGTAGGGAATGTCATACTTAGGGCATGCCAGGCACATAACAACCTTCTCAAGGACACACAGACACAATGACACACCATGAGTGCCTTCTAGAGAACTGTACCTTCACACAGCTGTTGCTGAGGTAGATCTGTCCCTCACTAGAGTCAGACACTGGTTGCCCTGGCTTAGAAGAGGATGATGCCCACTGCACCCTGATGCTTGGAAAATAGGCTCCATTCTGAGAAGAAAAGGGTGGTGTTCTCACTAGGTGCAGTAAAGTAGGAGAAAGGCTGCTGTGAAGAGATGGGGATGGAAACAGTTAGGAAGGCATGTGAAAAGCACAAAGGTTACTGCAGCAGAACTCCAGAAAGGAGATTTTAGAAAAGCAGTGTGTGTGTGGGTGGAATTCTCCGTGAAAGAGTAGAAACAACCTAAAATGAATGAGGAGTGTCAAGGAAGAGGAGAAAAGCCTGATCTACACTGCTTCAATATACATATAGCTAGTGACAGCACAGAGAGATTATAGAAACAGGCTGGTTCACAGCAATGATCAGGTTAGTCTGGTGTCAGGAATATGACAGCAGCCACTACCAGATGCTTTGGAGGCAGGAGCAAAGAACACCCCAGCCCACCGTGTTGGGCGACCCTGCCCTCAGAGGGAGTCCCTGGGGAGATGGCTTGTGCCCTGAACTAGGAGTGTCCGTGTCCATCACCTGACCGACATCCTGTCTATTACAGGTACCTCAGCTACAGGCGAGAATATTTTGCTCCCTGCTGCCAACTCTTGGCCCGGCACCGGGCACTAGCGAGTCCCTGGAGCCCGTGCGCATTAGTCCTCTGGCAGGGTCACACTGCGTGGCGCAGCTAACCGCGCCCTCTCCAGGGGCGCCCCCCCGGGAACGGCCGGGTCAGGCGCCGCAGCGGGGCTTGGCGCAGGGGCCGGGTGCTGGGGCGAGGCTCCAGGACAGGAGCTGCAGGCGCTCAACAGCCGGGCGGCGCGGGGACGGGGATGGCGATGCTGCCCCGGCCGTGCGGCGCCCCCCACACGCGCCAGGGACGGAGAGGGGACCCCGGGCTACTGTCCTGGCTCCACCCGAGCCCGGCAAAAGGGCCGCAGCGCTACCTGCACCGACCGCCGGGACGCAACCTCCTCAGACAGCTCAGCAACACCCCCAGCGCCGCCATCTTGCACCAGTGGCTCTTAGAGTGCCTCGCAGTGCTATTGGCGCAGAGCCCGTGGAGCCCCGCCTCTTCCTGCGGGCTGGGTGACGTAAGACCTGCCATGACAGCTACCGAGGCGGAAGTGCCACGGAGGAGGTTCTGGTAGCAAAGCGGTTTAGGAACCTAGCATCGTGAGTTTGGTTGCTAAGCAACAGACTGGCTGAGGGGGCTGGCTCACCCTGGCCAGAGCCTCTCAGGCTCCAGTTTCCTGCTGTGCCTGGCCCTTTGGGGTCCGCTGGCCCCCGAACCCAACACTTCAGCTCTGCCGCTTCTCTGAGCCCCGCCCTTGCGCCGAGGCCCCCCCTGCTCACTACATTCCCCCTCCCCCACTTACTTTCACTGGGCTGGGGCAGGGTTGCAGAAAAGTAGTATGCAGGCTGTGGGATGGAGCCAGAAATGAGGGATTCAGGGTTCAGGAGGGGACTCTGGGCTGGGGAAGGGTGTTGGGTTGCAGGAGGGGTGAGTGCTCCATCTGGGGGTGTGGGCTCTGGGGTGGGGCCAGGGATGAGGGGTTCAGGAGGGGACTCTGGGCTGGGACAGGAGGTTGGGTTGCAGGAGGGGTGAGTGCTCCATCTGGGGGTGTGGGCTCTGGGGTGGGGCCAGGGATGAGGGGTTTGGGGTGCAAGAGGATGCTCCAGGCTGGGGGGTGAGGCAGAGGGGTTCAGACTGTGGGAGGGGGATCTGGGCAGGGGGTCGGGGCAAGGGCTCTGTCTGCGGGTGCAGGCTCTGGGGTGAGGCCAGGGATGAGGGGTTTATGGTGCAGGAGGATGCTCCAGGTTGGGGCAGGGGGCTCAGGGCTGGGGTTGGGGCACAGGCTTACCTTGGGCAGCTCCCAGTCAGCAGGGGAGCTAAAGCAAGCTTCCTGCCCATCTCAACTCTGTGCTGTGCCTGGAAGTGGAGAGCAGGTCCAGCTCCTAGGCAGAGGCGTGGCAGACCGCTCTGCGTGCTGCTCTCACCCGGAGGCAGCGCCCCGCAGCTCCAGCGGCCAATAGAAGTGCAGAGCCAGTGCTCAGGGCAGGTGCAGCACGCGGAACCCAGAGGGCCCCCGCCTGGGAGCCAGACCTGCTGGCTGCTTCAGGGGTGCAGCGCAAAGCCAGGATACGGAGGGACTAGCTTTCCTTAGGTCCGGTTGGCAGTGCTGACTGGAGCTGCGATGATCCCTTTTCGATCAGCTGTTCTGGAAAAAGAACAGACACCTGGTCACCCTACAAGCAACAGCCCCACAACCAACATCCCAGCCGGGGCAGCCCTGGTCATTGGCTGGGCTCTGAGGGAAAGTCACTGACTCCTTCCCCCAGTGGAGAGCCCTTGACTCTGATCGTACCCCCTCCCCCACCGAGTCCTGTGGCTGGTCAGGACCCTTTGGCCCTTCCTGCCTTCCTACTTCTGAGCATGGCACTGGCCTGGGTCTTGTCTCAGAGACGCATCACCCCCGTTAAATCCCCTCTCCTATTTCCCCAGGTGCTGCTTCAGTGACCGAGTTCCTGGGCCCAGCCTGCAGAGTCATCAGAGGCCATGGCCCTTCCGGTGGGAAGTGCACTGTGCCAGCATGTGAGTCAGCCAGTACTGATGGCCCTTGAACCACTCTCATTGTCAACCCTCTCCTAGGTGTCCCACCCTGGCACCCACAGGACAGCGGCCACAACACAGCACTGCACACAGGGCCGGCTTTAGGCCGATTCGATTGATTCTGGGGAATCGGGCCCCGCGCCTTAGGCACTTTTTAAATTTTTTTTTTAACTTACCCCGGTTCCCAGCTGCGGTCTGCTCCGGGGTTTTCCATGGTCCCGCTCCTTTGAGCGAAGCGCCGGCGGGAGCGCGGCGTGGCCCCGCTCTCCCAGCTAGAGCTCCAGCTGGGGCGGCGGGGCTTGCCACGCTCCGGCTGGGGCTCCAGCCAGGAGAGCGGGGCGGCGGGGCTTTGCCGCGCTCCTGCTGGAGCTCCAGCTGGGAGAGCGGGGCGGGCGGGGCTTTGCCGTGCTCCGGCTGGAGCTCCGGCCAGAGCGTGGCAAGCCCCGCGACCCTGGCTGGCGCTCTGGGCCCTTTAAATAGCCCCCAGAGCCCTGAGGCAGTGAGGGGCTCCGGGGGCTATTTAAAGGGCCCGGGGCTCCAGCTGCCTTTGCCACCCCGGTCCTTTAAATAGCCGCCGGAGCCCTGCCTCCCCCATGCATACCCCAGCGCTCCCACGGCTATTTAAAAGGTCTGGGGGGGGGCAGAAGGCGGTTTGGTGGCTACTTAAAGGGCTGGGGTTCCAGCTGCCTCTGCTGCACCCCCTGACCTGCCCACACCAGTCCCGCCCCCCCTTCCTGCAGCCAGCTCTGCACTCTGTGCCCACAGCCAGCCCCTGCTAAACCCCCTGTCCTGTCTCCAGCCAACCCCTGCCACACACCCCTGCAGCCCTGCCCAAAGCCAGCCAGCCCCACACATGCTGCTGCCTGCACCAGCCCTGCACACCCTGCCCAGCCCGCACCCTCTGCCCTGTCTCCAGTCAACCCCTGCTGCACCCCACTGCCTGAAGCCAGCCAGTTCCACACTCCGCTGTCTCCAGACCTGCAAACCCCTGCTGCACCCCCCTGCGGCCCTGCCTGAAGCCAGACCGCCCCACACCCCCTGTCTCCAACCAGCCCCACACCCCTTGCCCTGCCTATAGCCAGACCCTACCTCCAGTCAGTCCCTGCCCTGCCTCCAGCCAGCCCCATGTCCACTGCTGCCCTGCAGTTCCCAGGGCAGTAACCCTGCACACCTGCTTCAATGAGGGGGGCAGGGAGCAGCTGGGACCAACACATGTGCACACCCCCAGGGAGTGGCGGGGACCCACACATGTGAAATGGCGGTCATTAATAGCCAATCAACAGCATATATGATGCAATGTATATAATATATAATTTTATTATTTATATAGTTATGGAAAGTAAATAATACATGAAAGACATGAAAGGCTTTTTTTCCACTTTTTTTTTAAGTCATCCCTGCCAGGGCCCCGCTGAAAATGTTCGAATTGGGCCCCGCACTTCCTAAAGCCGGCCCTGACTGCACAGACTGGGTGTTTTAATCCAACATGAAAATTAACATCCAAAGTGAGGGTCACAAACCAAAATGAAGCTCACAATTGGACGCAGCCAACCCCCAGTCTGACACACACAAGCCTATTCCCCTCCCACTGATTTAAAAGAAGCTAATCACATGCATGAAGTTGAGCACATGGATAACTAATTGCAAGATGGAGGGCTACAGTTGCCTACTGCTGTGTTGTGCTCTACAAGGGTTGTTCCAGTTGGCCAAGCGGTGAACCTGGCTCCTAGGATGAGGGAGGACCTTTAGGAGAAACAGTAACATCTGCTCTTGGTTTATTTATACCATCTCAAACCTGGTGATATATACTTGTCTATGCAATTTATCATTTTTTGTCCTTGGATTAACTATAATAATTACTATGGAATTATTAAAGTATCACATACAAGCTCACAGGAAATCTGGATGCTAATCCAGTTATTTGCAGCATATTTATGAATCCCCAAACCAGCGATAATGTAAATCTTAATTAAATGTTTCTTTTGATTTCTGTTGCTATTATTTAATCACCATCTCTAAAGGCAGACTCTTGGAGGAGTGGCACCAACTTTTTCTTTTCCCTGGGGTGCTGTACCCCTGCTCCACCCAGAGGCCCTACCCCTACTCCACCCCTTCCCCCCCAAAGCCCAACCTACACTTCACTTCTTACTGCCCCCAATCCACCCTGTCCCTGTGGCCCCTGCCTACCACTCTCCACCCTCCCCCAAGCTGCTCCTCAAGTGACTCAAGAGCTGTTTGGTGATGACCTTAATCAGCTGTTTTACAGTGCTCCCAATTAGCTGATTATGGTGCTGCCAAACAGCTGATCAGGAGTGCTGCAGAACCAGCTGTGGCTAGTGGGTGCTGAGCATCCGTTATCCTCCCCCCCCCCCCAATAGATTTGGTGCCTATAAGCAGATTGATTGTTTCTATGGTCTGTAGCCAGAGATGGGGTTGGGAATCCTGTCTTCCCTTTAACTGCTGTACCACCTTCAGTTTTCTCTTGCTGACAGTGTGTATTGGATTGACCTCTGTGTACTGGATTACCCTGCTGCATGATAGCATGTCACATAAGTAGGTTTTTGGCAGACTTAATTTCTGCAGAACAACTTGCAGGATTGGGGCCTGATTGCTGATGTAGAGGAAATTGTGAAACTGTCTCACAGAGGGAGTAAAAACAGGAAAAAAATCCAATCTCTTTTAGTGTTGGTGGTTTTTAGTAACAATAGTGGTAAAAAATGTGACAGCATGACTTCTGTTTCTAGATGTTGCCTAGATTGTAGATCCCCTTGCAACCAGAGGAGAAGGTTAATGTAGGCCTAGAGAGAAGCAAGGGTGAGCCAGTTGAGCTCATTTTCAACTAATTTCATTAATACTTTATTAGCGAGACAAACTAGACAGATGTCATTTGAGTGTGAACATAGTAATAGCATGGATTCCAGCACATGTTGGCATGCCTGACAGTGAAATGGTAGAGAAGAAAGCAAAAAATGCTTTAAAAATGCAGCAATTGCTATAAAGAGTCCTTTGAGTAGGAAGGAATTTAAAATTTTAGTTAAAAAGGATTTAAAAAAGCAGGGGCGACTCTAGGTATTTTGCCGTCCCAAGGACGGTAGGCAGGCTGCTTTTGGTGGCTTGCCTGCAGGAGGTCCCCGGTCCCGCGGATTCGGTGGTGGATTTGTGGGAGGTCCGCTGAAGCCGCGGGACCAGTGGACCCTCTGCAGGCATGCCGCCGAAGGCAACCTGCCTGCCACCCTCGCGGCGACTGGCAGAGTGCCCCCCATGGCTTGCCATCCCAGGCACACGCTTGGTGTGCTGGTGCCTGGAGCCGCTCCTGTTAAAAAGCATGCCAAGAATTGTGGACCAAGGAGAAAAGAGGAAGATGATTCTATGAATTATACCCCAAAATAGAGGATAATGTGCTATTGTACTCCAAAGGTACGTAAGGTGAAGTACTCAAAGTTAGTATATTAACTGGTCACTGTGGTTTGAATAATAATAATTTATATTTATTGAATAGACAGAGAGATGGGTTATGTAAGATTAAAGAAACAGTTGATCACCTGATGGGACTGCAGAGAGCATTCCCCAGGAAAGAAAGCCTCTTTGTGAAAATGTATATGTTTTCAGGGGGCAGAATATACTGTGAGGTTTTAGTGAGAACCTCAGGAAAGTAGGGTAATATTAAAAAATCCCTACTGTGTTTGAAAAGGATATCAAGCAGCATAAGAGAGTGAGTAGCATGAATGTACAAGGAATATAGGAAGTGGCAGTTATAGACTCAGTAGGTAAGTGGGCTTCACCATAAAACAAGAAGATGTTGTCAATGAATAAGAAATAGACCCCTCAGATATCTGCTAAAAGTATGACCAGGGAAGGGTTCATGCTGTATTTGGGTCCCCTCATTTATTAGTAGCCATTCAGCAGTGTACTGCTGTCTCTCTCATCTAGGGTCATGCACAGGATTTTCCCCTCCTGGCTTTTATTTTAATTTTATTTTTTAAAAGTCTTTTATGATTCTTGATAATGATGATATCTCTTTTGTGCACTCCCTTGTATTTCAGACACTGCAGCAGAGAGCGTCTCTGTCCCCTACTCGTCTTTATCACCTTGATTGCTTGCTTAATTCTATTTTCTGGGTTTAGCCTGTGCTTTGTGTTTCCTTCCCTAGTCTGGTTGCTGGTTCCTTACTGGGTGAATGTGTGATCTAGCTCTGCTGTGACATAATCTGTTAGTGTGAGTTGTACAGGGATTTGTGGTAGTCTAGCTATTTTAATTGGTTAATAAAGCATCTTGAGCACACTTCAGTTTTGGGTGGGGTTTGCTCTAATGATTTGGAAGCTGGTGGCAATAAGGTGTAAGGAGTGAATAGCTATATAATGAGAGGCTCAAACTTTCATTGGGATTTGAAGTTTGATTGTCTAGTGCTTTATGGTGGAGGGAGTATTTATTTGCTGTTCTGGTTGATATAGCATGAGACTTTAACTCTTCTTTTCTGGATGGTGATTGGGATGAGGGAAGTGATCCAGTTCTGCTCTGTGGCGGATTGTTCTGTTGCTGGGTACATGAAGTATTTGTCTGCTGGACTGCAAATGTAAGGTTGCTATTGGGATTTTGTTTCACTAGGTGTAACTGGCTGTTAAACTAAAGCCCTGGACTTTACTCTCAGTTGGTTGGATTATATTACTGAACAGCTCTAGTAGTAGCTTATTAACGGATAGTGTGTCTACCTCATGACTTCCTCATGCCATAGGTCTCATTTCGTTTTTTGTAAACAGTCTTTTGTTTGCATGTATCTGACAAAGTGGGTATTCACCCACAAAAGCTCATGCTCCAAAACGTCTGTTAGTCTATAAGGTGCCACAGGATTCTTTGCTGCTTTTACAGATCCAGACTAACACGGCTACCCCACTGATGCTTGACAGTCTTTTGTTCCCATCTGTGTTTTATGATGAGACCACCTGGGTATGCATAAACTAACATGTTCAATCTCATGTGTGCAATACAACGTTAGTCTGTTTGTTTGTGTTATCTTGGGGCTCTCTGAAATGTCTTTCTGAAGTGCTTTTACTGAGTTGACCGATAGGCCCTTCTGTTGCAGTAACTGTCAGAAGGAATGAATTACTTAAATTTTATTCTGCACTTGATGCCTTGACAACAATTCTATTTTGTAGCATTTCTAAGATCTGGTACCAGATTAAACAAATCTTTTTTCTCAAAGTCTATGAAGTAGAACAAGAGACTGTGTGCCTTTATTATTACCATGTTTGAGCATCTGTTGAAGTAAAGATGTGGTGAGTGGGTAGCTCATCAGGGAGGAGTCCCATTTAACTCTCATGGAGTATGTTGCTGAAGGTGACCTATTATCTTGCTTTATTGAGACTGCTACAGAATAGTTTGGGGATATTGCTATTTCAGTTAAGTAACTCTGCTCAAAACTCCTGTAAAGGCAAGCTTTGCTTCTGGAGCACAAAGACTGGAGATGGAGAGAAGGAAATGCTTTCTGAGGTCCCTGAGGAAAGAACTCAAGATTCACAAATCAAAGCACTTTGCAAGCAGCTGGACCAGAAGAGAGAGGTGGGTGGGTTAAAGTCTCTGGACATGTGCTTTCAGGGGACAAGCCACTCCCTAAGCATTTACTTCGGAGAGGGTTTCAGTAGGCACTAAGGGATCTTTGTTTACTTGAGACTCTATAGAGTGAACCACTTATAAACCTTCCAGGAAAATTCCCCTGACAATCTAAAAGAAAAACATTGTTTCCTGGAGTGATGAAACTTTTGAAGGGGGAAAAAAGGTGACTGCTGGAGAAACTCTTCCACAGTTGTACTAATTCTCTTGCAGTCTTTTTATCAAGAGATTCTTGTCTGGGGGACAGATAGTCAGATCATCTGTATAAGCAGGGGGTTTACATCTGAGCAATTTGAAGCTGAGTGTGGAGATGACTGTGACAGAGGTCTGAAAAGGGAAGGACTGAGACTGTCTTATCCCTGTCTCATGCCACATTCCTGCATCAAGGCATGTGAGTGTTGGTGTCTTTGATCTGCAATTGGCATGACCTAACAGGAGCCAAGTATTTCCTACAGCACAGAATTAGTGCAGAGTGGCTTTAAATCTATTCTAGGGTGCCGGACTGAGTCAAACACACCCTTTTAAACAGTATTAGAAAGCATTGGTATGTTTTGTTTTTGTCTTTTGTAGCCACCTGTTTCCAGTATTCATGAAGTAAATTTGGAGCCCATCATTTAGTGTTACTGGGTGATTATGAAGCAGAGCTAACTCATATTATAGCTGCTGCAGGTCAAAGAGCGCAACTGCTTTCTCAAAATAACACAGAAGCCTGTGGCTCACATGCTGAAATCAGTCAGACTTTGTGAGGCTATAGGTCAGCCTGCTGACATTGCTTACTCACTGTTGCTTGAAGGAAGAACATTTCCACTTGCTTTTGTAAGAATTCCTTCTACTGCTTTATCTGGGATCTGCCCACTTGGATTGCTGATCATCTGTTGCAAGTGAATACCCTCGTCAGCTGTTCCTGATTCCCCTTCACTCCCTTAGACACTGAATTTAGGAATGAGTAGATTTCCAGTAGAGGCTTCCCCTCCTAGGCCCTCTCCCCAAAGCCTATGTATAATTGTCCTCATTCTCTCTCTCTCTCTCTGGTTCTACTCCTACAAGACATGCTCTGCAGGTCACAGCTTCTCTCCCTCTCAAACCAGCTCTTTCCTTGTTGATCTTAGACTTTCTCTCCTCTAGGGTGCAGCCTTGCTCACACCTCCACCTGATCTCAGTCCTCTGCACTCCACCCAAGCCACACCCTTCCTCTCCTTTGTGTGCTTGTCTTCCACATAGGCTCAAATTGGATGTGAGAGATGGAAAAGGACTATGGGTCACTTCTCCTTTGGACCTTCTCTCCAGTCCAGGACAGTCTAGTTTAAATGTCCTGGGGGATAGGGTTACCACCACTTCTCATAGGAGACCACTCTGCAGACTAATCCAGTTTGCAGTTGGGATATCCAGCCTGCATTTTCCTTTCCTTAATTTAATCTCATTAGTCCTATGGATCTATCACTGGATCATCTTCAGTAACTACTCCAATTTTTCTGTTTACACCCTTTCAATACTACAATTGCATAGCTTCTTTTCTCCTTAGTCAGCATTTAACCAGGAGTGTTTATTCCCAAACACCAAACTAATTATCTTGTATTCAAGTTTGCTAAATAGTTTAAAACAGTGCATCCCAGTGAACAATCAGCAGTGGCTAGAGGCACCAGCGCTCCAAGCACCTGCTTGGGGTGGCAAGCTGTGCAGGGCGCCCTGCCAGTCCCTGTGAGGGCGTCAGTCAGGCTGCCTTCGGGAGGTCTGCTGGTCCCATGGATTCGGTGGCGGGTACGCTGAAGCCACAGGACCAGCAGACCTCCCACAGGCAAGCTGCCAAATCCGCAGGAGCGGGGACCTCTTGCAGGCAAGCCGCTGAAGTCAGCCTGCCTGCTGTGCTTGGGGCGGCAAAAAAGCTAGAGCCGCCCCTGTGAACAGTGAAGGTTCTGTAACCTTACTCTGGCACCCAACACACCACTAACCAGACAAAGGCAGTCAGGTGACTGCCCTGAGGAGTTTCCATTCCAAATGAGACTGCAGAGGGGATGGGATGACCTTTAAAAGGGGTGGTAAGGGAAGAGCAAAGGGTGTGGCAGTACAATAATAAACTGAACATAAGAATGCCATACAGGGAGCCGGTGTAGGTAGGAGGGGAAGGCACATGCCAATCTCTCTCCTCTCCCTGAGCAGTGGGTGGAAGTGCTAGGAGCTATTGCTCTCTATTACCCTGATGCATGTGGAAAAGGATGGCTCCGCATGCACCTTATGTGGGGAAGAGAGATGGGAGGAGTGTGAGGCTCAGACTGAATCCCCCATCTTGTATCCCTGACAGTCACTTCAGGCAGAACTTAAGAAGACCCTCCAGTGGTTTGATGGTCTTGAGAACGTATGCAGAGAACACAGGACTAGCAATTTAAAGGAAAGCTTTGCATTCTTGATGTAAACTTCTAAGAAACTGCAAGATGTATTAAAGGAAGGTGAAAAGAAAAAAGATTGCAAAAAAGTAATCTCCCTGTAGTGTAAAGGAAGTACTGAACGGGCAGCCGAGGAACCAATAAGACAATACTTTTGTTACAATACATTTTTTGAGGATCTCTCCAGAAGCATTTGTATATAAGGTTTGGGGGTTTTGCCCCCTCTCTTTTGACTAAAAGCTGGTGAGTGCAATATTCTGGCAAACCATCATTTTCCCTCCTGAATTCTATAAATACTGCATAGACATTTCTTTAAATAAATAACTATAGCCCCCTAAGAATGTCTGAATGAATTGTCTGAATGGTAGAAGTGCAAATGCAAAATAAGTGCATTTTAATGAAGACTTCAATTCTCTGTGCTAGTTCATTTAGGCAACCTTAGAAGATAGGAAGCTTTTTTCTTTAAGATTAAGATGCTATTTTACATTAAACTATTTTTTTGGAAATCAGGACTTGTCAGTATTGAAAGGTTCCATTTAGAAATGTAAAAATATGACATCATAGTAAAACTTAGGCTATGAGGAGAAAACCATTTAATAAACGTTGGAGCTGGAATTTAAAAAAAAACATCCCTGACTGTCACTGAGAAAAGCTGGCTGCCGAGCACCTGCCCCAGCAGCTCCAACATGGAGGAAACTCTGAGGGTGCCGCTTGACAACCCCATTATGTGACACGGGTAAGAGGGTGGCAGGAATGAGTCCCGTATGTGGCCTGATGCTGGTCAATTACAGGAAGGGGGTGTCCCTGATAACCCAGTTTAAACTGACTTCCTGAGCGTGCTGTGCAAGTGATTGTGTAGGGTACCCAGGAACCGTTTGAGGAGTCTTGGGGGATTGGGTAGGCAGGGCTGTGGGTTCTAGCCATAAACTGGACCAGCAGTTCTCAAAGCCCAAGGGCTTTGGCTCTGGGCAGCAGGCTTTGGCCCTGGTTGGCATGGCTTGGGTTACAGACCCCTTCCCTGCCCCAGGGCTGAAGCCCATGGGCTTGGGCCTTCTCGCCCAGGCCACTGGAGCTCAGGCGGGTTCAGGTTTTGGTCCCCACTCCTGGGATCGTGTAGTAATTTTTGTTGTGAGAAGGGGGTCACAGTGCAGTGAAGTTGGAGAATCCCTGAATTAGACTGAGCATGCAAAATTGCTGGCTGCTTTACACCCCGGCTTTTCCTTGCCACGTCTGCTCTGGGGTTAGATTTCAGTGGCTCCTGCTTTTCAGATGTTAGTCACAAGCTCTGGCATGTCTTCTACAGGGGACAGGTTGGGCCAGCAGCAGAGACCAGCAGTGCTACGGCTCTTGTGACCTTTACAAGCATCAATCTTGTGACAGTGGCTTTCCTAAGCTCCCCGCCAGACAGCAGGCGCTCACGCAAGACCCTCCGCTTCCCCTTTCCTCACCGGGGCAGGGCGGGGGAAGAGGCAGCTTCGAGGCTTTGGGGGGGGGGGGGAAGAGTGAGAGCCGGAGCCGAGCGCCCCTGCAGCCCCCGAACCAGAACGAGACTAAACACTCCCGGGTGTATGTAAATTAACCCCTTCTCGGGTCTCTGGGGGCCTGACGTGGAGTGGGCAGCGCCCTCTGTGCGGCTCGGTGGGGCCCGCGGCGGTCCGGTCGGGCCAGGAGCCCAGAGGGGACCCCCCCCCGCGCTTCGCGCGCTTGGCCCGGCCCCGCCTCAGGGGGGCGGCTCCCTCGCAGTCAGCTGCGCGCAGGGGCGGGTCCAGGGCCGCTGGGTCTCGGGTGACCTGCGGGTGACTCAGGCTGCGCCGCACTTCCCGGATCCTCTTCGCCCTGCTCCGGTGCCGGCCGGGACCATGCTCGCCCTGACCGTGGCTCTGCTCCTGGCCCTCGGCTCCGTGGCGCGGGCCGAGCCCCTCAAGTTCGTGGACTGCGGTGAGTGGCCCCTGCGGGCTCCAGCCTGGCGCCGCCCGGCCATGCGACGCTCCTGCAGCCCGGGGCCGTGTGCGAGCTGGGTCGGGTGCCGCACACGTCCCCCCGCCGGGCTGGGGCGGCTCGAAGTGGAGCAAGCCCGGCCCACGGACCCCTGGGAGGGCGGGGGGAAGGTGCAGGGAAGTCTTGGAGAGGCTCTTTTCCTCTCAGGGCTGCCTGGCTCGGATCCCGGAGGGTTTCCTAGCGTCCTTCCCCCTCCGCCCGCCCGGGACTTGCTGTCAAGGCTCTTCCACCTTTCCCCGGCCTCCATAGGGAGCACTTCATGTGTCTGTAACCCCTTGTCCGGGACCTAGCCGAGTCCTTAGCTAGGCTGGTTAACCTTGTTGCTCCCTGACTGACAGCACTTGGAGGGAGTGTGCAGCTTCCTACCTGTTCCTCTTCTAGGTCCTAGGCTGCAGACTGTGGCGGCTGGTATGTCGCTGGTCTGTTGACAAATCAATGAGAGACTTTCCCTAGCAGCAGTTCTGTGCTCGTTGAGCTACGGGTGAATTTAGGGACTGGGATACCACAGCGAGGAGATCCATAAAGTACCTGCATTTCTTGCTTCAAGCTTCATCAGCTCTCCACGTCATTTTATTCGATGTTAATTGTTTAAATAGCATTCAGTGAGTGTCCAGATGTGTGCCAGGTGTCATACACAGCCACTCTCCTCTCTGCTAGATAGCAGCCACTGACTCTGTCTTACTGTGGAGAGCAGCCATGGGAAATTCATGCATGTCCCACAATAAGTAACTCCTGGAGTTTCCAGCTCAGTTTCCCAGTGCCCCTTTGAGAGCAATGGGAAAGCCTCTCTTCTTCAGCTTCATGTGCATCCAACTCTTCCCCCATCTAGCCAGCCTTTGTTAGAATTTCAAAATGAATAGCCTGATGGAGGGCCAGTGATTATATCTCTGTCTGCATTCAACAGTATTTCCCAATCTTCCTGAAACATTAACTTAAAAGTGGTTTGGAGCTCACACTATTCACAGGACTGACACAAGAAATCAAACACTCACCGAAGTAGGCTGAAGGAGGCAGGTCAGGAAAATCTACACTTACCACTGATGGAAGTACCTGGGTGGGAGGGTGGTTTTTTTTTTTGTGTTGTTGTTTTTTTTTTTTAAACAACTATAGCAACTCTCTGGCTTCCATCCTAGAACTGTAAGCTCTTCCGATTATGGGCCCTGGGCTAGATTCACAAAGTCGATGGAGGAGTTAAGCATTGCAATGCTTAGGTGCCCTGCCACCCATTGTAATAATTTGCAGCCTCACCTTAGGGGAGATTTAGGTGCCTATGTAAGGGATTCTCAGAAGCCAGCAAGCTGAGTGGGGAGAGCTTCCTAAGCTAGCTAGGAGTGAAATGCAAGGGAAAGGGGTGGGGATTAAGGCCCAGATCCACAAAGATACTTAGGCAACTAACCCCCATTGATCTGAGCCCTAAGCATCTGACTGACAGGCCAAAGGCCTGTCTCTGCTTGGGATTCTCAGCTATGAACCTTCTCCTGGTATTAGGTGCCCTAAACCATCACAGCTAATAGCTCAGTGCTTGGGGCCCTCACTGGGGATGTGGGAAGCCTGATTTCAAGTCACTGCTCTTCCTGACTTGGAGCAAGAACCTGAACCCGGGTGTCCCACATTCCAGAGGAGTGCCCTAATTGCCAGGCTACACAGGAAGCTGTTCTGCTTTGTATAAATATTCATTAGACCAGAATGGGAGATTGACTCTGTAGCCTGGTGGTCAGGGTGCTCAGGTGGGAGAATCAGATTCAAGTATCAGCTCCAAATTAGGCAGCATAAGGATTCCAACCTAGGTATCTCACATCCCAGCTGAGTACTGTAACCACTGGGCTAGTGGGTATTCTGGGATCCATGCCTGTGGCCCCGCAGCTGTCCTTTGTATGAGTTAAGTGTACTGTGAGCCTGCCTAGTGGATTGGGTCCCATAAGAGGGAGAAGAGAATCCCACTGGGGCTTAGGTGTGAGCAAGGGCTCTAAGCAGCTTATTAGCTGTGGGGTGGCATCAGGACTGAGGTCATTTTATGCATGCCCACTGGCAGAAATATAGGAGTCTGAATCCCCATAGGTTTCCACAGAGTTAGGCAGCAGCTGAGCAGGGTTTTGTTAGTGTCACTGGCACTTAAATGTTGGGTCTAAAAGGCCAGTTAGGCACCTAAGGAGCTAGATTCACAAAGGGACTTGTCTTGTTTGTATTGCAGCTTGCACTCTGTGGCCCTGCTTCTGGTAGAGAGGCTGCTGGGTTCTGTGGTGATAACCACCTCTGAACAATGGGTAATGATAAATGGCAAGATACCAGGTTAGGGGGTGGTATCTAGTGAGATTCTGTAAGCTACATTGATCCAGGCATGTCCATCTTGTGGAACAATCACACCAATCTGAAAGAGGCGCATAAAGAACATATCAGCAAAGTTGAGCAATAACACTACATTGGGTAGTGTTCAGAGACCAGTTGGGGCAGAGAAATAACGCAGAGGTCTATGGAGAATAAAGGCAGGAAGGGGCTGGTTTTTAAAGGTAGGTTCCTAATGTGACTTCTCCCCCCGTCCCAGGGTGGAGGAGGGAGAAACCAGTGACCAGTCATGCTTAGAAAGACCTAGAAATCCTAATGGATGATGGCAGAGCTGTTTATAAGCCAACACAAACATTATGTATTGGCTTTTGTATGAACCATGGCTTTATATCTAGCTTCTATGGGGAGGTCATATTGACACAGCATTTTTGTTAAAATAAAGACAAAGGTTATAGGGGGAGTAAAGAGATGAAGTGACCTTCCCTCCTTCCAATCTAACTAGCCTCTGTCCTCCATAGATACGGTGTTGTAAAATGACAGTTTGCTCTTTCTCAAAGGCTGAGAAGAGACTGAAAAGCCAGGCTTTTCTGGCTAATTAGAAAGATATCTCCAAGGCTGCTTTGTGTTGGTCACACTGAGTTTAGTAACAAAACCTCCTTAACTGATATCTCGGTAACTGAGTTAAAGCTAAATTTCTCCCTCAATGCAGTGAAGCCAGAGAACTCTAAAGCTTTGTTATAAGCGTTGTACTCTGCAAGAGACTGGGACTTCCTTGGTATTGATATACTCAATGCTGCCTTTGGGCTTGGCTACACTCAAAACTTCAAAGCGCTGCTGCAGGAGCGCTCCCACGGCAGTGCTTTGAAGTGTGAGTGTGGTCGCAGTGCCAGCGCTGGGAGAGAGCTCTCCCAGCGCTGCACGTACTCCACTTCCCCGTGGAGATTAGCTTGCAGCGCTGGGGCACTGTTTACACTGGCGCTTTGCAGCGCTGTAACTTGCTGCGCTCAGGGGTGTGTTTTTTCACACCCCTGAGCGAGAAAGTTGCAGCGCTGTAAGCGCCAGTGTAGCCAAGGCCTTTGCCACCGCCTGTCTTTAGGGCTTGCTGAGTGCATGCCCACCCACTAACAGCACTACAGTTGCTGATGAGGGCACTGCGGTGGTTTAGCTGATCTTGTGTTGCACTCCAGTGTTCCCAGGTGAAACACTATTTTAAAAATATTACTAAACTTGCCTTGTCCCATTCAATCTTGAGAAATAGCAGTAGAGTCTGTCTCTGTATAATCTGAAGTGGCTGCAGAGAGCGAGGCCTAGCACATAGTCTGTTCCCTCCCCTGAAGGATGTGTATTTCAGGGCACATGTTGGAATAGACAAGACAAAACCCTTCATAGTCACTAGAAGTGAGAGTGAGGACACTTGGCCACTTAACTAGTCCCCCTTCATCCTCTGTGGACACTACTGTCATGTCTGTCACCACGAGGAACCTGGCCTCCTTTCTGTCCCACCAAGGCCAGTGTTGACTTAACTTCCTTCTCTGCTACCAGTGTCCTTTCCTCTCCCCACTGCTCATCCGCTAGTTCATCCTCTGTTTTCCTGCCGTAATAGTTGCAGATTCTTCCCTCTCCCCTCCATTTCATCCCACATGATCTTCCTTTCTGGCTGTTCTTACCATGTTTCGCCTTCCTTGAATCTCTGCACTGACTTTCCCACTAAGCCAGGGGTCTCAGACTCAGTTTACCTTAGTGCCAGTCCTCAAATCCTCCCAGGGCCAATGTCACTCATGCTGCCCAGAACCCACCCCCCAAAAAACTCCACCCTCCACCTTTCTAAGGGTATGTCTACATCTACAATTTTGCAGCGCTGGTTGTTACAGCTGTATTAGTACAGCTGTATAGGGCCAGCGCTGCAGAGTGGCCACACTTACAGCAACCAGCGCTGCAAGTGGTGTTAGATGTGGCCACACTGCAGCGCTGTTGGGCGGCTTGCAGGGGGGTTCGGGGAACGCGAGAGCAAACCTGCTTGCAGAGGGGTTCGGGGAACGCGAGAGCACACCGCGGGGAAGGAGACCTGCTTCCCCGCGGTTTGCTCTCGCGTTCCCCGAACCCCCCTGCAAGCAGGTCTCCTTCCCCGCGGTTTGCTCCGGTGTTCCCCGAACCCCCCTGCAAGCAGGTCTCCTTCCCCGCGGTGTGCTCCGGTGTTCCCCGAACCCCCCCGCAAGCAGGTCTCCTTCCCCGCGGTTTGCTCTCGCGTTCCCCGAACCCCCCCGCAAGCAGGTCTCCTTCCCCGCGGTTTGCTCTCGCGTTCCCCGAACCCCCCTGCAAACCGCGGGGAAGGAGACCTGCTTGCGAGGGGGTTCGGGGAACGCGAGAGCACACCGCGGGGAAGGAGACCTGCTTGCGGGGGGGTTCGGGGAACGAGAGAGCACACCGCGGGGAAGGAGACCTGCTTGCGGGGGGGTTCGGGGAACGCGAGAGCACACCGCGGGGAAGGAGACCTGCTTGATTACCAGAGAGGCTTCCTCAGGTATGCTGGGATACCTGCTTATTCCACGGAGGTCAAGAAAAACGCTGGTGAGTGTCTACACCTGATGACCAGCGCTGGATCACCAGCGCTGGATCCTCTACACCCGAGGTTCGACCGGGTGTACGGCCAGCGCTGCAAACAGGGAGTTGCAGCACTGGTAATGCCCTGCAGATGTGTACACCTCCTAAGTTGCAGCGCTGTAACCCCCTCACCAGCGCTGCAACTTTGTGGTGTAGACAAGGCCTAAGGCTCTGGGACAGAGTTTGGGTGGGGGAGGGAGTCTGGGGTGCAGGCTCTGGGATGGAGTTTGGGGTGTGTGTGTGGAGGGGGTGCAGGCTGTGGAAGGGAGTTTGGGGGTGGAGAGGGGGTGTAGAAAGGGAGTGCAGGCTCTGGGTAGGAGTTTTGGGGGGGGAGGGAGTGGGGGTGCAGGCTCTGGGAGGAGGTTGGAAGTGTGGTGCTTACCTGGGGCTCCAAGGTGGGGTGGGCCACGGGCCTCTGCGTGCTTCTGCCCCAGGCACCACCCCCGCAGTGTCCGATTGGCAGCAGGGGCAGCAAACAGAGGCACAGCACCGCCCCCCCCCACCCCAGGGCCGCAGGGAGGGGCTGGCAGCCACTGGAGCGAGCCGGTTGATGCCGCTTAGCACCGCTGGGGCCCTTGTAGGGGGAGCACCTTGGGGTGGCAGGTGGAGCCAAGGGAGAGATCCAGCCCCAAAGCTTCAGTGGCCTGCAGGGCTCCGTTGGGGAGGCTCACGGGCCGCGGATGGCCTGCGGGCCAGGAGTTTGAGACCCTTGTGCTTTGAGACCCTTGTGCTAAGTCCAAGCTTCCCCTTCTTGTCTATAGCCCTGCTTACCTACAGAAGCTGGTATTTTCACCTTGCCCTGTAGTCCCTGCAACTCACCCAGTATTTTATTCTGCCCACTGCCTTGTCCTCAGGTCCATTGCTGGAGGCCATTGCACTAGAAGAGGTGGGGAACAATCCTGTGCAAGCACCAGGGAGCTGGATTAGATGGTCCCTAATAGTCTCTCTTCCAGTCCTAAGTGTTAGTTAATCTCCTTCACTGGGCCCATGCTGCCCCCATGGCTGGCACTGTCTCCCCATGAATATAGTTGGAGAGAAGGCTTGGAGAGGTACATTGTGCTGCCATCTCCTGAAACCCAACCTGTTATATCCCAGAAGATCATTTTGCTGACCTGGCTGCTTCATGCTGCCCTGCACTTGTAACCCACACACCTCCACGGTGTGGTATTCTGGTTACACACCCACTCACTCCCTGTGTTCCAGAGCAGGGTTTTGCTTTTCTCTATGGCCCATTGAAAAGCATCATTTATAGCCCAATACAAACTGTGGTGCCAATTGGGGCGGGGGAGACATCCCCTCCCCCAAGTTTTTGCACATCCTTCAGTAATGGTCTCATACTAAATCAGTACTGTACTGCAGGAGCGGTCCAGAGCATTGCAATGCCACTGAAATTTGACCCAGTCATCCCTCTGTTCAGGTGGAGATGCAGCCAGGCCAAATTTCAGTGAATGGCGGTGTGACCTGATGCATACAGTGACAATGCAACTCAAACTTGGCCCAGACACTTCTCTGTCCAGATGGAGGGCTGCCAGGCTCAATGGTTTTGCAACCTGGTGCACAGAGAGTCTTTCTGTACAGCAGAACACTGGGGAGTCTGCAAAGAACTCACTTCCTGATAGCATCAACTCATGCAAGGGTGACTTTACTACGGTCTAAAAGTACCTACGTGAGAAACCAACATTTGATAATAGGCTCTTCAGTCTAGCAGAGAAAGTATAACACGGTCCAGTAGCTGGAACTTGAAGCTAGACGCATTCAGACTGGAAATAAAGCGTAAATATTACCTCACCCAACTTGACGCTCTACATTATTAACAGTGTGAGCAATTAACCATTGGAACAACTTACCAAGTGCTATGGTGGGTTCTCGCTCTCTGGCAATTTCTAAAATATATGCTCCAGGAATTATTTTGGGGAAGGTCTATGGCCTGTTTGACACAAAAGGTCAGACTAGATCAGTGGTTCTGACTTTTGTACTGGGAACCCCTTTCACATGGTCAAACCACTTTTTTAAATGTATTTAACACCATGATAAATGCTGGCAAAGCAGGGTTTGGGGTGGAGGCTGACAGCTCGTGACCCCTCATGTAATAACCCTGACCCCCTAGTTTGAGAACCCTTGGACTAGATGATCCTAATGGTCCCTTCTGGGTTGGTATCTATGAAAAACAGAGAGGGGAGACTCCCTGGTTGAGAGAGAGGGTCCTTGAGGGCTCTGTGTGGGTGTGTAGTGAGAGGGGAGTAGAATGGGGTCCCTGATGGAGGAGGGGTAGGGACTGGAATTTGCTTACCCCTCGCCCCTCTCAAAAGTTGGACTTGGTGCCATTGAATACAAATAATGCAAACCCAGAGAGCTAGAGCTGCTAACGCCCAATTTGCCAGTGTGGACCTTGCCCTGGCAAGGTGTTTAGTTTCCCACCTAATAGGGCTCCCACTCAGGGAAACTTTCAAACCTAAGCAATCCACATCTCTGCCATCCCCCTTCCTCTCCACCCTCCCCACCCCCCATTTGTCCTACTTCAACCTAATCACAAAGCACCTTCTTTGAGCAGCGGGGGGTGAGTATCCTCACTGTACAAAGCTCCCAACGCCTCTGGGCCATGTAAATCAGAGAGGTCATTTAGTTCATCATCATCCCCATCCCCCCTCTTTCTGCTGAGGCAGGGCCAAGTAAACCTAGAGCATCCATAACAGGGGTTTTTGTCCAACCTGTCTCAACCCTCCACAGATGAGGATTCCACAGCCTCCCTAGTTAACCTCTTCCTTTGCTTAACTATCCTCATCAAGGCTAAGATTTTGTTACAGATATTTTTAGTAGAAGTCAGGGACAGGTCACGGGCAATAAAGAAAAGTAAAGTACACGGAAGCAGTGACCTGTCCCTAATTTTTACTAAAAATATCTGAGACAAAATGGGGATCTGCAGGTCCCCACACAGCCTGCAGCGGGGCTAGGAGCTCTAGGAGCCCCCACTGTGGGTGGGGTGTTAGAGCGCCAGGGTCCTCTGCTGCCCATGGCTAGGAGCTGTGGGTGCCCACTGCCTGCAGCAGCTGGGGGGGCTGCAGGATCCCCCTGCCACCTGCAGTGGCTGGGAGCTCAAGGGTATCTCCACTGCCTGCGGTGGCTTGGAGCTCCAGGGGACCACCAGAGGCAGCGGGGGTACCCTGCAGCTCCTTGCCCCTGCGAGAGGCGGGGGACTCTGCAGATCCTGACCGCTGCAGACTGAAGGAATGGATTCTGTGACTAAATCGTAGCCTTACTTGTCATTAACAAGCTTGTGTCTAATCTAGATCTCCCTTGCTGCAGACTAGGCTGATGACTTCTTGTCCTACACTCAGTGGACATTGAGAACTAATAACCTTTCACATATTTGAAGATTTATCAGGTCCCTGCTCAGCCCTCTCCTCTTTAGACTAAACAGGAGGAAGGGTTGAAAGAATTGGCCATTAGTCATGTTTTCTAAACATCTCATTTTTGTTGAACTCCTCTGGACTCTCTCCGGTTTGTTCACAAAGTAGCTCTAGCTGGAGCCTCACTAGTCTCCAAGACACTTTCCTTTGAGGGGTGCGTGTGTGTCTTATGCCGTGTCTGGCATTGCATGTGTGCGTCATGTACAGTAGGACTGAGTGTTATGCTGGTTGGAGGCGTCTGACTATGGGTAACATGGCCCTAAAATGATCAAGTTCTTGTTTGTTCTTGCAGGCTCCAAAGATGGGAGCATCACAGAAGTGAACGTGAGTCCCTGCCCCACACAGCCCTGCCAGCTCCAGAAAGGGACGTCCTACAGCGTCAATGTCACCTTCTCCAGCAGTAAGAGCAGAATATGCTACTTTAGGGGCTGAGCTCCTATGGGGGTAGTGGCTTCTCTGCAGCGGTGGGTGGAGATGGGAGGGTGGAAGGGGAGGTAACCACTTTTCATCCCTGGGACTTGCCTGCAGCAGTTGGAGATGTGGGGAAGGATGGTTGAGAAGTGTCCTCATGGCAGAAGAGAAATGAAGAACATCTATTGGTGACCTCATCCTACACTGCATCCCTATGAGCTGCAGGGGACACTGCACGGGATGGAAATGGTGCCCTGCCTTAATAGCTCTGGAGCAGTGGGCAGCTGCTCATCTCCCTCTCATCCCTTTCCCTGTTCTGCAGAGATCGACAGCCAGGGCAGCAAAGCGAAGGTGTATGGGGAGATACTCCATGTGGACGTACCCTTTCCCATCCCTGAGCCTGATGGATGCAAGAGTGGGATCCAGTGCCCCATTGAGAAAGGCCATTCCTACAGCTACCTGAACAAGCTGCCTGTGAAAAGCGAGTACCCCAGTGTAAGTGACCCATAAGCCAGCTCCAGGTCTTAGAGCTACCCAGCCTGGTCAGGGCTCAGCACCACAGCATGCCCTTGAGCACAGAGGCCCTTTTACCCTTGGGAATAGGAGGTGCATGGGCGGGGGCTCAGGAAAAGCAAGCAGTTGAGGTCACCTGTCAGGAGTCACCTCTGCTGCATGCACCATTCTCTCCAAAACCAGTCTCCAATTCCTGACCCCAGGCCAACCTGTCAGGGGAAGCAGCTTGGTTGTGACTGCAGGGATTGGGGAAGGTGCATAGTGTTTGCAGGCCCCTTTCTGGGCAGTGCTTCTATATAACCTCCTTCCAGAGCCTGTGACTCAGTCTGGCCCTGCACCAGCTCCTCCCTCCCAGCCCTGGTGCCTCATATTGGTGGGGAGCTTAATGAAAATTTCAGCTCAAAAGGCTAGGACTTTTCTTAACTGAGACACAGTGCAAAGCCCTCTATCATTGCAGTGGGGTCAGTATTGACTTGGAGGGTGGAGTGCTAGTCCTGGGACATCTTCCAGGCAACCCTACTTAGCGTGCAAAATGTTCTGGGGGTATAGCATAGCTGGAATTGGCCTGCTGCAACTCACCTGGCTCCCAGTCTGCTTCCAGAGGTGCAGTTCCTCCCATAATTGGGGGCAGAGGGGTGGGTTCTCTCCTTCCCCACCCCACAAAGTAACTCAGACTGCCCCCATGCCTGAGGACCAGCAACTCCCTAGACACTCTCACTTACTTTGTCTCTTCCAGATTAAATTGATTGTCCAGTGGGAGCTGATTGATGACCAAGGCCAGATGATATTCTGCTGGAAGATACCTGTCCAGATCACCAGCTAAGGAGCCCTGCTTGCCCTGTGGGTGGCTTTGGGGGAGGGTAGAGGTGAAAACCTGGGTCAGACTCTTCTTATATAATGGGCATTTCCTGGCATCTGTTTCAAAATTCTGCAGCCTCCAAGCAGCCAGCACTGTGTTCTCCCAAAGCTGAGGTACAATTGCTGCAGGAGCATCAACACGCAAAGGGCTCAATTCCCTGTAGCTTGAGAGAGAGCAGAGTCTGGCAGCTGCTGAGCAGCATACTGCTGGAGCTCTGTGGAGGTTTTTGTCTGCTTGAAATGAGCATCACAAAGAGATCTCTCTCTAATGCAATGGGGTTGGTGTCAGCTGCTGTCTCTGTAACCCTTGAGTGCCTGTTCTGATTGAATGCTGCTGCATCCCTCTGCTTTTCTCCTGCTCAGTCATGACCAGAGTGTTCCTGCAACCTGCATCTGCTATCCAGAGCCAATGGAGGGTGAAGAGAGGGGACTAGCACCGCCACTTGTCTTCCATGAGCACTGGTGTCTCCTTGGCCCTGCAGTGGCCAGCAACTCTACAGCTGGGAGAATGCTTCCTCTGTGCAGGCACAAACCCAAACTGCACACAGCATCGCTGCAGGGATGACTCTTACTAACCAGTGATTTGCACTGTCTGCTAACTTACATGGAGCTGCTGCTGGGGGCTCTTCACCCCTAACATCTTTTTATAACTTTCCTTTTAATAAAGGCTCAGTAAAAACTGCCATCTGCCTGTTTTGCCTTGTTTGATGGGGTGGCCAGCGTAAGGTGGTATCTTCAAGCTGGGGTCAGAGAAGCCAGTTTCATTATGCAAGAGGAGTGGATGATGGCCCAGCCAGGGATGCAGCCAGCCCCTGCAATGGGATGTTATGAGGAAGCAGCTTGAGTCTAGCCTAGCAAGTGGCCCTCAGTTATATGAAAGGAAAAACATAGCAAGAGTTAAGGCTACGCACCAGCTAGTAGTAAAATATCCCTTCAGGGCTGAGCACCCTAAATTTAAAAGAGCCACCTCCCCCTAAAAAGTGAGTCTGGGCAAAGATTGCTAGAAGACTGGCCCTCCACCGGGGAATTAAGGAAGGTGCTGCTGCTGCACTGTGTGCATCACTATCTTGTATGGACTCCTCCCCAGGGTCTGAGCTGTCAGGCTAGGCAGAGAGGAGGCAGGGTTAGTCCTGACCAACCCCAGGGTCTAAACCATAGGGCCCAAAATAACATTTTATTTAACAATGACATGTTCCCTAGCAGATTCCATTAGGAAAAACCACCAACATCTTTACAAAGCTGGAACCCCAGCCCACTGCAAGGCAATTGTACAAAGTGCAGGGGTGAAAGTCTTGTGCCCAGGGAGAGCAGGGTCCCCAGGCCTCTCAAGCCTGCTGGGCTCCATGTCCAAGCCACCTCCAGAGGACAGGTGGCATCTGTACAAAGCTGGAGCTGGCCCTCCTCACACTCAAGCTCCCAGGCCTGGGGTTCATGCACCAGGCTATGCCTTGGGCCAGAGCAAAGACACCAGCTAAAGCAATGAGGGGGTAACAGTGGCGACTATGGGTGGGAGTAGGGTGAAGTGTCCTGTGAGCCCTCAAACAGGACAGCATGATGAATTGCTGTCAATCCCTCTGCCAGGTACTGGGGAAGGGCTGAGGCTTCTCCCCACTCTCTGCTATTTACACTGGTTACTGAGGAGCTGGGGGGAGGGGCTGCCCTTCTGCAGCATTAGCTGCTCGAGTTCCTTAATTTAAGGCCTGTTTAGCCATTTCAGTAATGGTGAGCCTCACAGGTCTGTGCACTACAGGGAGGAGCGGGGCCCTGTAGGTTGGTGGGGGAGGGGAGTGGGGGGCCCTGTGGGTCCAGGTTGTTGCAGAAGCAGGAGGTTGGTGGTGAGCAGACCAGGCAGGGAGGTGGCTGCAGATGCTTGGAGCTCTCTACCCTGGACTATGTCGCTATGGGCTCAGCCAGGCAAGGTTTGGCAAGAAGGTTGTGCACTTTGGGGGATGAGCAAAGGGCATCAAAGCTACTGCAGTCCCAGGGGGCCTCTCTCCAGCCGATGGATCCAGGTACCAGCAGAGTGTCTGAGGAGGGCCACCCTTGCCCCGTCACTCCCCTAAAGCTGCGCTGCCTCTGGTCTCTCGGCGGGTGCAGGAGCACAGCGGTGGGGCTCAGCCTGCACCACAAAGCCAGGCGAGCAGTTGCAGCGGTAGGAGCCCTCTGTATTTTCACAGGTGCCGCCCTCACACAGGGGCCCAGAGCTGCTCACCTCCTCACACTCGTTAATGTCTGAAAGGAGAGGGAAGGGGAAAAAGCCTGAAAGTTGTATTCTGCAGCACAGCACCCCCACTGCACTGTACACCTCCAAACTCAGCACCTCCATGCCCCCACAGCAGACAGAGCTCCCCCACACCTAACACCCACCATCTTCATGGTGTGTAGGGCTCACCAAACCTCCCACACTCAGAAACCCCATGCCCAGCAGCCCCCAAGCCACGCATGGCTGCCCCAAACTCAGCACTCCCACATTGCAAAGCAATCCTGTGACCCCATGCTCCCTCATGCCCAGCAACCTCACCTTGCATAGGGCTTCCCCACACTCAGCACCCACACACTGAACAAAGCACCCCATGATATAAACTGCCTCCCCAGTCAGATCACCCCAAGAAGAATGCTTTGTGCTCCCTCTCTTAAGAATGAGATGCGCTAAACAACAAGATTTAGGGGAAAGGGCGATTTTGGTTTTGCAAAATTCCTCTTGTTGATTTGACAAAGTTGCAGGGAAACAGAGACGAGGGCATCTCTGGGGTGGCCCTGAAAGGGGCCGATTATCACCTCAGGGACCAAAACACAGGCAATGAACCTTGCACTGAGCAAACAAATGTGTGTTTTATTAACCTTACAGCTGTTCCAGAATGCTGATGGAGGCCTTTTGTCTAGAACAGCTTTTCTGGAGCGGAGTGCTAGTGCAGTGGAGGCCCAAGAGCCACCGGCTTTTAAACACCATGTTGATTAGACCTGCTGAGAGCACCGCTACATGGCAGATGGCCAAAGTACCTGTACCCAGTCTGCACCATTGCTCACGGTGTGCTAGCACCACAGGGAGGCTGCCCCGACTGACTAGAGTGCACACAGCTCCAACCTGTTCTGCCCTCACTTTGTTTCCTAGATCCCGTCGTCTTCTCCACTTTTCATTTTCCTGAACTTTTAATTTTCCTTTGTTTCTCCCCAGAGCTCCCTCACACACAGAGCGAGCAGGATTCCCCCTCATTCTCCACAGCACCCCCATACTGAGTGAGTGGGGGTCCCCTTCCCATGGCAGATCCAGGCCTTGTGTGAATCTCACCTCAGTCAGGCTGTATAACCCAGCCACACATGCCAGGAACGTGGCTGATGCCCTGATTAGAGTGACAGCCCTGGTGCTGAGGAAAGGGGTCCCCCTCCTGCCCAGCCCCTGGTTCTCTTTCTTGCAGTTCTGTGATGGGAACACCCTCTGGTGCCAAGTATCAGAGGGGCAGCCGTGTTAGTCTGGATCCATAAAAAGTAACAAAGGTGCCACAGGACTCTCTGTTCCTCTGGATGCGGTTTCACAAGCCCTGATCCTATGGAGCTCCAGTGACAACTGCCATTCCCAGGCAGCGACACTAGGGGGCAGCAGCAGGTAAGGAATGGCTCAGGGTTGCATGTGCTGAGCTCCACAGCAGAAGTGACTGGGAGTGTAGAGTTCAGCCAGCACTCCTCAAAACCAGTATCTTAGCTGTGGGGGTGGAGGGCAGCTAGCCCACCCCCTACCCTTGGTGAGGCCATTTCTCTCACCATTTGGGGCCACTCACCTACACAGGCCATGTGGGTCATGTCCAGCTGGAAGCCGTCAAAGCAGTCGCAAGTGTAGCCCTCTCGCACGCGCACGCAGCGCCCGTTCTCGCAGCCATTGAGAATGCCGCACTCCTCTGCCTGGAGTCCCTCAAAGCTGTCAAAGTGCCCTGTGGATACAGAGGGGCCATCAGCCTGCAGGGAACACACTGTGGGGGCAGGGGAAGGCTTTATGCCCACAGGGGAACAGAAAACCATCAGCCTGGCAGGTGGGTGATGTAGAGGGGACAGGGGCAGCAAATATGGATATTGGTCTGGATAACACAGATGGGGCCCCGTCCAGGCTGGCTTTAGGAGAAGGGGGGGGGTTACTTTCTGGGCACAGCCTGAACCTAGAGGAAGCCACCAGGACAACTCTTGATCTTCTTCAGTACTCACCAGTTTGGCTGGGCAGGTAGCGAGGCTGGGACTGTGCTGGAGGGAGCTGAGGAGTGTGTAGGAATGTGCTGCCACCAACCTCACTGCTCAGTTCTCTCTGGGGGAAGCTGGCATCAGGGGCTCCATACTCAGGACTCAGGTAATTGTAATAGGGCCCTAAGTCTGGGCTATAGAGTCCATAATGAGAGTCTTCTAGGGCTGGTCCATACTCGTATCCGGGCCTTTCTTGGAGTCCAGCCTCCCTCTCAGTCTCTCCCCTGGCCACATTACACAGGTGAGCAAAGTCCTCTGGAGGTGGAGAGAGAGGGAAGGGGCAGCTTAGCACCATGGCATGAAGGAGGGTAAGCCCCTGAATCTCCAGGCATGAGCTAAGTGGGGGGTTGCATCAGGGATGGACTCAGGCTGGGCAGAGAAAGGCCAAGCCCAGGAAGAGCAAAGGCCAGGCAAGGGTCCTTATGGGATTTCCAAGATATGTGGAACCCATACTCCAAACCATGACCAAGGGGGTTGGATACCTGCCACACAAAGCCCCCTGATCCTACAAACTAAGTAGGACTTGGCCTTGTACACTCTTGGAGGGGAACCCCTCCTGCTCCGGAACACCTAGCTGCTGCAGGGTGCAGTGAGGGTGACTGAGCAGTGGAGACTCCCCTCGGAGTCAGTACTAACTCCAATGCCTCAGCGCAGTACTAGGGGTGCTGTGCCACTAAGTGCCATCATTCAGATACTTTCAAGCAAAGGATTCACATGCCACCTCTACCAGCACACCTCAGCTCTGAGCCAGAGGGAACTCCCCTAGGAGCAACAGGAGAATTCATTCCCTGTGGCCCATTCAGTCCTTGGCTGCTAATAAAGGGGCATTTGATGACGCACTGTGTGACTGGTTTCTGAGATGTGGACACCTGCTCACCGGGATCTGCTGGGAGAGCCCTCTCTCCATTCATCCACAGCCCACAACGACCTTTCACTCATTGCTGACCTTTGCAGGGTTTGATTAGCAGGAGCCTACAGGCCAAAGGCTCCACAGTCCCTGAGCAAACCTGTCCCCTCATACCTGTGACTGTGCATTCTCACCAGAAGCCCTGTGGGGGCAGAGTGCACAGTCCTGGCTCCAGGCCTCGCCATAGCGGCAGCAGCACTCGGTGTACGTGGTCCGTCGCCCCTGCAGTGGCTGGTTGCAGATGTAGTTGGAGACTCTCTGCCAACAGATGTCCAGGTGGATTTCATGTTCCTCCGGGTCTTCTGTTAGTGAGATGAACAAAGAATGCCATGGGGACATCCCCTAGGTCTCCTGGGATCCCTTAGGAAGGTGCTGTGCCCAGTGTTCTGCTCCCAGACTGTGCCCCGCACTCACACCTTGTGCATTGAATTTCAGACCCAGCCAGCACACTGCCCCTCCCACAACATGCCTCATATACAGCGATCCTCAAGTTCTCCACAGATCCCTGCATGCATATGACAAAGTGGGACTGTTCTTAATGTTTCCTCTGAATACGGTGTGGGTGCCTCAGTTTCCCCTATGCATTTCTTAAGTCTCCAGTGTGCATAAATGGGTGACACTCTGTCTCCTGGCAACAAATGGCCGGGGCCCTTCCCCCCTGCAAGAGGATGGCTAAAGGTGAACAAAGATCAGGTGACCTCCTGGGCCAGGAAAGAAACAAAGGCCAGAAAGGAGGGACTGGAGGGGGTTTCAGTTTGGAGCTTGCTGAGGATGGGAACTGAGGGCAGAAAGGGTTGTCTGGCTTGCTGGGCCCCAGAATGGACCCGGCTGAGGGGTCCCGTTCTCTGTACCTACAAGCTCTGGTTTAGGCCGTATTCCTGTCATCTAATAAACCTCTGTTTTACTGCCTGGCTAAGAGTCACATCTGACTGCGAAGTAGGGGTGCGTGCAGGACACTCTGGCTTCTCCAGGACCCCACCTGGGCAGACTTGCTGTGGGAAGCACATGGAGAGGCAAAGGATGCTGAATGCTCCAAGGTCAGACCCAGGAAAGTGAAGCCGTGTGAGCTTCTTGCCCTGAAGACAGCCTGCTCCAAGGGAGAGGAGGCTCCCCAAAGTCCTGACTGGCTTTGTGGGGAGCAGTTCCAGAGCATTGCCCAGGGACTCCATTACAATGCAACATTCCCCCTTGAGTCTGGCACTGTACCCCCCAGCCCCTGCTCCCCTGTGTGCAGCACCACCTTGCCTATGGGCTACTCCACCACTCTGCACCTTATGTCTATGCTTCCCACTCCAAGGAGGCATGCATGGAGGTCCTGGGGTGCAGCCTGCACTACAGACCCAGGCCACAGTGGTGCAGATCTTGCATGCAAACCCACCTCCCCTGAGGCCCCGTACCAACACCCAGCCTGCTGGCCAGCCCCACTCACCAGCCCTGCTAGAGACATTGATGCAGCGGTTGCGGGTCACATCCAGCACCAGGGGGAGGCCGCAGAAGCAGTGGAAGGAGCCGGCTGTGTTCAGACACTCACCATTCACACACGACATTTCATTCTCACATTCGTCTTGATCTGCAGCCACAGGAAGGCAGAGATACCCTTAGACTGGCAAATGAGGCCACCACCCCAACCCTTGTCCCATGGAGTGCCTCTGCCACCCTCTTCCCTCACCTAGGGTTGCCAACTTTGTAATATTTTAAAACCGGACACTCCAGCAGGAGTACCAGAACCTCCCCTTCCCCCTGAGGACCCACCCTTGCCCTGCCTCTTCTCTTGAGGCTCCACTCCTGCCCTGCCCCTTCCCCCTGAGGTGCCACTCCCCATTCGTTCCTCTTTCTCTCTCCCTCTGTCGTTCACTGCTTTCCCCTGTCTCTCCTCTCCCTGCGTGGGTCAGGAGGGATTCACCTGAGGAGCCAGGGTTGAGAGCTGCAGGCACTCGAGGCAGGTAGGGGACGACCCCAGTTGAGTATGGGCAGGCGCGAGTGATGACTCGGTGCCTCCCCCGTCGGCAGTACCTGGACTTCGGGTGTCCGCCCAGTAGATCTATCTGGCACGGTTGCCAGGCGTCCAGTTTTTGACCAGAATGCCCAGTCGAAAAGGGACCCTGTTGGTTTCGGTCAACACCGTTGACCAGGCCATTAAAAGTTTGGTTGGCCGCCTGCAGCAGGGCAGGCAGGGTGCCTGCCCAGCTCTGCCGAGCTCCTGGGAAGCTGCCGGCATCTCCCTCCAGCTCCAGAAACCGCAGTCAATGGGAGCCACAGGAGCGGAGCCTGCAAGCAGATGCAGCATGCAGAGCCACCTGGCCACGCCTCCACCTATGAGCCGGAGGGAGATGCTAATAGCTTCTGGGAGCCTCTTGAGGTAAGCGACACCTGAAGCCCACACTCCTCATGCCCTCCCATGCCCAACTCCCTACCCCAGCCCTGAGCCCCCCACACATCGCAACCCCCTGCCCCAGCATGATGAAAATGAGCGAGAGAGAGAGCAATAGAGGGAAGGGGAATGGAGTGAGCGGGGGCAGGGCCTGGGAGAAGGGGCAGGGCAGGAGCGGAGCAAGGGTGTTCGGTTTTCTGCAAACAGAAAGTTGGCTACCCTACTGGCATGACACTGTCAGGTCCTCTTTTCGAGCGGACTTTCCAGTTGAAAACCAGACACCTGGTCACCCTACCTGCACCTCGCACACACACTGTGCAAGGGCCTAAGGCAGTGCTTCTGCCACCCCCAACCCTCTATTCCCCCCCCCACACACACACACACTGTGTAAAGGCCCTGAGGAATGCTTCTGCCAACCCCTACCCATACGAGAACCTGGAGGACACTGCTCCATAACACTGCTAACCTCACATAACACAGGCACGAGCACTGCCACCACCCACACAGCAAGGGCACTGGTGCCACATAAGGACAGAATGGGCCTGCCTCCTGCAGTGAGGAGCAGATGCCCAGACAGAGGGAGGGAGGCGCCGTCCAGAGGGGAAGGGCCATCTCACCCACACACTCGAGCCGGCTGGAGTCGTAGAGATAGCCAGAGCGGCAGAAGCACTTGTATCCTGGCACCGTGTTCACACAATGCCCATTCCGACAGATCTCAGGGCCAAACATCTCACATTCGTCTGCATCTGCCAAGAGAGGGGGCGGGGGAGGCTGCGTCAGTCACGTAGGCCATGTGCCTTGCGGCCAGCAGCAAGAAGAGAACCTGCTCCTTCCATCCCAGGGGTCGACATGAGCCAAGGCTGGGGAAAACCAGCTCAGCAGCTAGGTCCTGACCTCAGGCAGGGGGGGAAATCGCCTGTAGTAGAGCAGGGACAAGGAATCACCATGGGCAAAGTGGGAATAGGGGGAAGTCGTGGGCTCAGGGCTCCTGACAGACACTGCACATGCAATTCTCTGAGTCGTGCACGCAAACAAGTTCCACAATTATATTTTTAACTGGTTTGAAAATCCAGCCTGTGAAGCTAAAGGGCCAGAGCCTGAGCCAAGTCCACATTCCAAACCCACAAGCTTGGAATCCAGCTCAGCAACCAGGAGGAGAAAGAGCTAAATCTTTACAGACTGGAAGTCTGGTTTACAAACATGTAGAACTCAAAAACGGCTGCATGGATTCTGCTGAAACTTCCCAGAAAGCTTTGCCTCTTGGCTGGAATCAAACCTGAGAAATATCTGCCCAGAAAGAATTAGTTTGCCAGAGTTACTGGCAATGGGAAGAGGGGGCTTCTCATGGAAAGGGCATTTCAGTCTTAATACTAGGAGTCATTCACACTCTTGCTATATTGAACAGTCAAGAAGCCACGTTTGTCAATATTGTCTCAGAACCTCCCACCACCGACTCTGCTGGATTTAGGGCCAGAGAGCGCCATCCCAAAGGTGTCCTGGGGAGTTACTTCTCAGTGCAATGCTGTAGAGGAGTGCACTCATTGCTAGAGCACTTCCGCATGGGTAGGGATGGCATAGCAAGCTCCTTCCCCATCAGGCATCCCCTGCTCACAGCTGTTCCAGCCCTGGGGTGATATCTCTTCCTGTAACTCGGCCCTCTAGCCAGGTACTGGTTTCAGTCCACCCCTTCCTGGGCCAGGAAATCTCACAAATGACAGTCCAGTAGTTTCATTCGTAGTGTAAATGGCATTTCACTAGAACAGGGGTAGGCAACACATGGCACGTGTGCTGAAGGCGGCACGGGAGCTGATTTTCAGTGGCACTCACACTGCCACTGGTCCAGGGGGCTCTGCGTTTTCATATAATTTTAAATGAAGCTTCTTATACATTTTCAAAACCTTATTTACTTTACATACAACAATCATTTAGTTATATATTATAGACTTATAGAAAGAGACCTTCTAAAAATGTTAAAATGTATTACTGGCATGCGAAACCTTAAATTAGAGCGAATAAATGAAGACTCGGCACAGCACTTCTGAAAGGTTGCCGATCCCTGCACTAGAAGCACTCTGCAGCATGCTTACAGGTATTGTAATGAATGCAATGTACGTAGTTTGTAGTGCCTGGGCTTGTATTAAATCAAATTTTTTAGGTTCTGATTTTGATGCTGACTCAAAAGCTTGGCAGCCATAGTCAATAACTGTTCTGACTAAGGCTCTGTATACCATCAGGAGCGTTTTCTTACCTGCGCCCCCCCCCACCCCACCCCCCAGTTAGTCCCAGCAAGATTTTTAAGCAGATTAATTCTTCCTTCAATACAGTTTATAATACTGGTGTGACGAAGTGGGAATGTTCTTAATGTTTTCTCTGAATAGTGTGTTGGTGCCTCAGTGTCCCCTCTGCAGTTCTTAAGTATCTAGGTGGTGGAATAAGGGGGTGTGATTGCTGCAGTGCAAGGGGCCAGTGCACCTAAATGCCTGACACTCTGTCTCCTAGCAACTGATGGCCTGGGCCCCTCCTCTGCAAAGGTGCCAAATGAAGGTGTTGGAGACAAAGAGGTCTGGTGACCTCCTGGCCTGGGGAAAGGAACTGAGTAGAGAGGAGGGGGTTTTCAGTCTGGGACTGGCTGGGAACGAGGAGTGAAGTGCAGACGTGGGGGTTTGGCTCACTGCCCCCCCCAGAATGGACCTGGCCGAGGGGTCCGGTTCACAGTACCTACAAGCTCTGTTTTAGACTGTGTTCCTGTCATCGAATAAACCTCTATTTTACTGGCTGGCTGAGAGTCACGTCTGACTGCAAAGTGGGGGTGTGGGACCCTGTGGCTTCCATAGGACCCCACCGGGGTGGGCTCGCACGGAGGGGCAGAGGATGCTGAATGCTCCAGGGAGAGACCCAGGAGGTGAAGCCGTGTGAGCTTCTTGCCCTGAAAAAGTCTGCTCCAAAGGAGAGGAGGCTCCCCAAAGTCCTGCCTGGCTTTGTGGGGAGCAGTTCCAGAGAATCGCGCGGGGACTCCATGACAACTGCTTCACAAACATATTTGATCAGCCCCCCCTTCTTAGTGTCTGTAGTCATTTACACCTCCCCCAGCCCCAAGTATATATACCACAACCCTGCTCTGAAGGCAGAGTGGAGAGCAGTGGCTGTTGGCTGGGCGCCCAGCTCTGAAGGCAGTGCAATGCCAGCAGCAGCACAGAAGTAAGGGTGGCAATGTGAAAAGTAGTATTTGTCAATATCACTTTTCACAGCAACTTAGTTCCCCATGGCCATCCTTCTGTGCTGCTGCTGCTGCTAACACCACCCCAGGGCTGACAGCCAGAGCCCTGCTGTGGCCAGGTGAGGGATTTGTTGGGGGAGGAGAGCCTGAGCCTGGATTGGGAGGGGTGAGAAGATCCTGAGCCGCGGCTGCCTCCCAGTGAGGAATGAGGGGGCAGCCAAGCAGCAGGCTCTGGCTGTTCCCTTTATCCCTGCCTCCTGGGTGTGCATGGCCCTTCTGCACGAGCCCCAACCACCCGGGACTGACAGCTGGAGCTCTTTAAAAAACAAACAAAAAAAACCCCAACAACACAGCTTGTGCCTCCCTTGACACATTTCTGCACCTCTCTTGGGAGACCTGGCCTATGGTTTGAGAACTGCTGGTTTATGAGATCTTTCCAAAGTAATTTAGTATCAAATGTTACCACTAAGAATTTGAACCTTTTAATTCTATGTATTTGTTCTTCACATGTATACAGTTTGCATTCCTTTGTAACTTTCCTTTTTGTAAAGATCAATGGAAAGCATGAAAGCCCCTGCATTTCCTCAGTCAGAGGTCTCTCGTAACTCTTTGTTGATTCCCTTTTCTGCCACCTCAATATTCCTGCTTCTAACCCACTGAGCACAGTCATTTGTGAATACAGAGCAATGCCTACCTCGGCACTTATCAGCCCAATCTTATTTAACAAATAACACTTCCCTGAGGTGTGCCATTTTTAATGTTATATATTTTAGACATAACTTTCCTAACTCTGACCTGCATGGTCCTTTAATCAAAAATTCTCTAATCCATCCATCCATTCTTCCCCTTTTCCCTAGTGCACCTACTTTGTACAACTAGCTGTCCCTCCACAGCATGTCATATGACTTCTCAATATCTAGAAAGGCAGCTATCATAAAACCTTTGTCCTTCGGACTTTTTTGTATTTCAGTTCCTAATTTAACTATCCTGTAGCTCCAAACTTTTTTGTATTTCAGTTCCTAATTTAATTATCTTGTAGCTCCAAACTTTCTGATTTCCCATAAGGGCTGTAGACTTTATAAATCCTTACAGAAATATTTCTCTTCTGCATGAGGATCTTAACAACATTATATTCTAGGCTTACTTCTTCATTCTCTACTGCTACGTAGCTTAATCCTTCCCTTATGAAAGTACAAACATCTTGTCCTCTTCCTAGTTTTCAGTCTTGCCTAAGGGCACTATACCCTGGAATTTTAAAAGCAAACTTTCCAAGCAACTATGTTCCTTGGATATATATGAGATCTGGTTTAATTTTCATTTCCAGGATATTTTCGTTTAGTTCTTGACCATGTACGATCAGATTTTGAGCGTTCCAGCAAAAGACTGAGATCTCCATACTAGTCACGTTTCACCATTAACCTAATTCAAAATTGCATGAATACAGTCCATTGACAAATTGCTAATTTATAAGTATTTCTCTGGTGTCCTTGCTACAATATTCATTTTTTTCTGATTTTTCCCCTTGTTTGTGATGTACAATTCATCATTTTTTTTCACTACGAGTATATTGTCACCTATTCCTTCTGCAGTGTTTATCATAGTCTTTATCAAATAAGGCTGTGTCTGCAATTCCTCTTTTCCTGGGCTGATTGTCTCTTCCTTCTCCTCCTAATGCTTTGAGAGTCTCCTTACTGCTGCTACATAAGGCATGTTATTAACAATTTTTGTCTTTTGTATCTCAGTAGCTTGTCTTTCTGGAATACATCCTCTATATTAGTGGTTCTCAAACTTTTGTACTGGTGACCCCTTTCACATAGCAAGCCTCTGAGTGCGACCCCTCCCTTATAAATTAAAAACACTTCTTTATATATTTAACATCATTATAAATGCTGGAGGCAAAGCGGGGTTTGGGGTGGAGGCTGACAGCTCGTGACCCCCCGTGTAATAACCTCATGACCCCCTGAGGGGTCCCGACCCCCAGTTTGAGAACCCCTGCTCTATATGCTGGACTGCGATTACCACCACAGTTACTACATTTGACCTGTATCAGAGGGGCAGCCGTGTTAGTCTGGATCTGTAAAAAGCAACAAAGAGTCCTGTGGCATCTTATAGACTAACAGATGTATTGTAGCATAAGCTGCATCTGACGAAGTGGGTATTCACCCACGAAAGCTCATGCTCCAATACTGCTTTCCTCTGGGCGTCTTTTTTGGGAAAGGACCCAGAATATCCACAGCTACTCGCTGAAATGGGACCTCAATTATGGGGAGTGGCTGGAGATCGGCCTTGACCTGGTCTTGAGGCTTTCCCACTCTTTGGCATACCTCACAAGACCGGACATACTTGACAACGTCCTTGCCCATCCCCTCCCAGTGGAAGGACTTCCCTAACCGGTCCTTGGTTCTGTTCACCCCAGCATGGCCACTGGGGTGATCATGGGCTAAGCTTAAGAGCTTCCCCCGGTACTTAGTTGGAACCACCAACTGCTTTTGCGGCTGCCATTCTTCCCGGTGTCCACCAGAAAGAATCTCCTTGTATAAAAGTCCTTGGTCTATAACAAACCGGGATCGATTAGAAGAGCTGAGAGGCGGTGGGGTGCTCCGTGCCGCCGCCCACGCTTTCTGAAGGCTGTCGTCTGCTTCCTGCTCAGTCTGGAACTGTTCCCTTGAGGCTGGGGTCACCAGTTCTTCCTCAGACTGTGGACTTGGGCTTGGTCCCTCTGGAAGCGATGTAGGTGATGGGGTTGTTTCCGTTGCTGGTGAACCGCTCTCCGCTGGTGCACCTGAGGGTATTTCAGGCTCTGGCTGAGCCTTTTGGGTATGAGTGTCTGTTGCTTCTGCCAGTTCTGGCTCGCTGGCGCCCACTGGCGTTGAGTTTGAAGATGTGGTTGCAATTGCTCGTGCTGGTTGCTGTTCCAGTTCCGGGCCTGGGACTGGAGGCGCTGTGGCTGTTTCAGTGGTTGGCATGGAATCCGGGTCCACTACCTCTGTCTGGGTCTCTGGTAACACAGACGGGGCGTCTGTGGACGGCTCAGGAACAGGAATGGGTTTGGAAGCTTGTCTGGTTTGGCTGTGTGTAACCATTCCCACTCTCTTGGCCCGCTTCACCTGGTTGGCCAAGTCTTCCCCCAGTAGCAGGGGGATGGGATAGTTGTCATAAACTGCAAAAGTCCACATTCCTGACCAGCCTTTGTACTGGACAGGCAGTTTAGCTGTAGGCAAGGCTACAGCTTGTGACATGAAGGGGTAAATTGTCACTTGGGCCTTTGGGTTGATGAATTTGGGGTCTACGAAGGATTGGTGGATAGCTGACACTTGTGCCCCTGTGTCTCTCCACGCAGTAACCTTCTTTCTGCCCACTCTCAAATTTTCCCTTCGCTCCAAGGGTATTTGAGAGGCATCTGGGCCTGGGGATCTTTTGGGTGATGGTGGTGTAATGAACTGCACTCGGATGGCGTTCTTTGGACAGTTGGCCTTGATATGTCCCAGTTCATTACACTTAAAGCATCTTCCATCTGATGGGTCACTGGGTCGAGGTGAGTTACTGGAGACTGGTGAGGTGGAAGAATAGGGCGTCTGTGGCTTTACTTGGGTTGTATGTGGGGTCTTTGGCTGTCCTCGGTTGTAGGGTTTATGGTCGGTGTGCCCTCTGGGGTATTCATTCCCCTTGACAGTAGCTTTCTTGCTTTCTGCCACTTCCATCCATCTGGCTCCAATCTCCCCCGCCTCGGTGAGATTTTTGGGTTTTCCATCTTGTATGTAGCGTGTTATGTCCTCAGGAACACCATCCAAGAACTGCTCCATTTGTATGAGGAGGTGCAGTTCTTCCAAGGATTTAATATTGTGTCCTGATATCCAGGCCTCATAATTTTTCTCAACGTAGTAGGCGTGTTTGGGAAATGACACATCTGGTTTCCACTTTTGGGTTCTGAAACGCCGACGGGCATGATCCAGGGTTATCCCCATTCTGTATCTGGCCTTGGTTTGAAAAAGTTTATAGTCGTTCATTTGCTGCTTAGGCATTTCAGCTGCCACCTCTGCTAAAGGTCCACTGAGCTGTGGCCTCAATTCTACCATGTACTGGTCTTCAGGGATGCTGTACCCAAGACAGGCTCTTTCAAAATTTTCCAAGAAGGCCTCAGTGTCATCACCTGCCTTGTAGGTGGGAAATTTCCTGTGATGTGGAACCATAATTGGCGAAGGGTTGTTAGGATTGGCTGGCGCATGCAGCCCAGCTTGCACTAAGTCTAGTTCATGTTTTCTCTGTTTTTCCTTCTCTTCACTTTCTTTTTGTTGTTTTTCCATTTCTCGGCGGTGGGCCATGTCTTTTTCTTCTTGTTTCCTTCTGTGGGCCACCTCTTCTTCTTCTAGTTTTCTTTTGTGGGCTGCCTCTTTGGCTGCTTGTTCTCTTTTGTAGGCTGCCAGTTTGATGCTTTCTTCCTTTTCTTTCAGCTCCACCTCTTTTTGTCTTTTTTCCAGTTGTCGCCTGTGTTCAACTTCTTTGATTTGTTCTTCTGCCTCCCTTTTTTCCTTGGAAGTCATGGTTCCTGTTTTCTTGTGTTGGGATGCCCTCTGGTGTTTATTGTCTGAACTGCAGGCTCTGTTGCCTCCTGGGGTCTGCCTAGCAACAGTGCCTTTTTCCCTGTCTTCCTCTAGCTAATCTTTTCAATGTAAAGTAAACCAGAAAAACCACTTTATTTGCATGTGTATTGTGCTGGTAATTGCCCCCTAATGGGAGTGCTATTGTGTGACAAAAGACCCTTAATAGCTCCTTAACGGTTCCTTGCTTAATATGCAAGCCACAACTGCCAGAGAGAGCAGAAAAAAAAATTCTCTCTGGTTCCCTTTAAAACCAAACTGTTTCTCTCTGCTTAAAAGCCCCTAGCAGAGAAAAGAAAAATATAATATTCCTACTGGCTTCTGGATTCTATCTTTCCCATAAACGCTGCCACCATGTCATAACCTAGTCCCAGATTTGGACCTTAGCATCCAAAATATGGGGGTTAGCATGAAAACCTCCAAGCTTAGTTACCAGCTTGGACCTGGTAAAGCTGCCACCACCCAAAAAATTAGAGTGTTTTGGGGCACTCTGGTCCCCCCAAACCTTCCCTGGGGACCCCAAGACCCAAATCCCTTGAGTCTCACAACAAAGGGAAATAAATCTTTTCCCTTCCCCCCCCTCCAGGTGTTCCTGGAGAGACACACAGAAGCAAGCTCCGTGAATCTAAACAGAGGGATTCCACCCTCCCCGTTTCCAGCCTTGGAAAACAAAAGTACCGAGAGCTAATCTCTCTTTCCCCCTCACCCAGAGGGAATGCAAAGTCAGGCTAGTAAATCTAACACATACAGATTTCCCCCTGACTTCTTCCTCCCACCAATTCCCTGATGAGCACAGACTCAATTCCCTGGAGTTCCCCACTAACGAAAAACTCCAACAGGTCTTAAAAAGAAAGCTTTATGTAAAAAGAAAGAAAAATACATAAAAATTGGTCTCTCTGTATTAAGGTGACAAATACAGGGCCAATTGCTTAAAAGAAATATGAATAAACAGCCTTATTCAAAAAGAATACAATTCAAAACATTCCAGCAACTATACCCATGTAAATACAAAAGAAAACAATAGAAACTTTACTGCCTTACTATATTTGTACTTACAACTTGGAAATAGAAGATTAGAAAGCAGGAAACAGAAATCCTCTCATAGCCGAGAGAGAGTCAGACAGAAGTCCAGAACAAAGGACTCAGACACAAACTTCCCTCCACCCAGATTTGAAAAAGTCCTGTTTCCTGATTGGTCCTCTGGTCAGGTGTTTCAGATTACTTCTTTCCAGGTGAAAGATATGTTAACCCTTAGCTATCTGTTTATGACACTGTTAGTCTATAAGGTGCCACAGGACTCTTTGTTGCTTTTTACATTTGACCTCTGTCCCTCTTATACAGGTTTCATAGGAATGCTTTCCTCCACAGCTACTGCTTTTCGTTTTCCCTTGACAAACATTTGCGACATGCCCACGGCATTGAACACCTTAGAACACCTTAGGAGAGAGGGATATACGGCTTGATTCTGAATATCTGAAACCCCAGCGTTACTTTCTCAGGTAGAGCCATCCCTCAACACTGCAGCTGTTGATGGCTTTGCTTTCTCCTTCTGGTTTACTAATTAGTTGCTTACTTACTAACATTTTATCTTCTCCTTTGCTTTTGGTTTTCTCATCATTGGTCAGCGCTAATGGCATGTCATACATTACCCCTGGTAACTTATTTTAACTTTCCCGAGCATTTTAGTTTTTAGATTCACTTGTTCTTTGTTTTTACATTCAACTAAAAGATCCCCATCTCATAGCCTCTTGGCTCTTACAACATCCCCTATGCTTTTTTTAATCCAGTCAGCTACTTTCAAAGGCTTAATGTCACCTAATCTTGTTCTTTTGACTAGCGATCTTACAATTGTAGCATTTTGGTTTATTTCCTTCCTCAGCTTTGCTTTTTTGATATCATCACCTGCTTCTGCTTCTATTCTTCTCTTTTTTCCCCCTACTTTGTGTCCATTCTCTCTCTCTCTAATAGACTCTTCTTCAGTTTCCAGAGGGACTTCATTTGATGTCAGAAAATCCTCCCTCCCTTTAGTCCAGCTCCCTTCTGTGTCAGATTTCCTGCCTTTATAGCAACCACTGACAGCTTTTCCTAGCTGGGACTCCTCTTTAAGTGAGCCTGGCCTACCCTCCAGGTGCAGCCAGTTAATATACTTGGCCTCTCAGGCCCACATGAACCCATTCAGAGCCTGTGTGGGATACAGACAACTGTTCTAGTAGCTAAGGCCCTGCAGAGAGGAGAGAAGAAAAGATGCTGGTACCTGTGTATGATGTCTGTCCAAAGAGCAGAGTCCCTTCCACGGGGATATAGCCCTTCCCACTTGGGCAGATCTCACTGTATTCCACTGCAGACAGGAAGGGAAAGGGGCAGAGAGGAAAGAAAACCCAGGAATTTCTATTACGATTAGGCTGGGACACAGTGAGCACGCTATTTGCTCTGATCTGCGTGAGGAGAGGGGAATGCTAGGGCTGGTGCCCTACCTGTGCCCAGGATAGGGCAAGGATGCGTCTCACAGTTGTCCCCCCAAGCAGCCCCCTCGGTGCAGCAGCACTCCTCCTTGGTGGTGTTTTTGGCCAGGACGCTGTCACACAGCTGGACGTCACTGATGTGATAGTAACACTCCTTCCGCTCTGAGCCAGCGGGACGTGGTGCTATGGGCCGCTCAGGATCCCCTGAGAGACAACAGAACACAAGAGATTTGCAACAGAAGACCTCAATGACATGCCAAGCTCCCAGCCTGAGCTCTGGAGCCCTAGGGAAGGTCACCCCACATCCAGAATCTCCCATGATGAAAACTGAGCTGGCAATGTGGCCTCCCTGGCACGACTGTTCAGCCTTCAGAACAGATCCCCAGAGGTGAGATCTCACCCACACCCCTTATGGTCAACAATGCCCAGGCAGCACCTGGCTCCTGCCCCAGTGAGATCTCACCCATGCCAGCTCGTGGCTGGCACTGCCCTGTTAGCACCCAGCTCCTGCCCCAGCGAGATCCCACCCATGCCAGTTCCTGGCTGGTACTGCCCTGTTTGCACCCAGCTCCTGCCCCAGCGAGATCTCACCCATGCCAGCTCGTGGCCGGCACTCTCCTGCCTCCGTGTTGTACTCCTCATGGTCACTGAGGCACAGGCACAGGAATGATCCCTCCACGTTCTCACAGAGTGCGGTCCCACACACGGCTACCATCAGCTCACACTCGTTCACATCTGTGACACAAGGCAAAGGAAACGGCTTGAGGCCTCCCGCAGTGGGACAGTCCTCACAGTCACGGATGCTCTTCGCCCCATAGGGGCTGTGTCTCAGTGTGTGTCTGTGGTGGGAGGGAACGAGCCCGTGGATGGACTGCACAGTGTTGAACACCAAGAGGACTCCTTATCCATGAAATGCAGGAAGCCCCTTCACCAGGAGCGTTTAAACCTCACCTGGATGGAGTGCTGGGAATAGATCCTGCCCTGGCCCTCCGGAATGGACTAGGTGGGATCTGACAGGGCATTTTCTCCTCCAACTGCTGCGATTCAGGCACACTCCACTGTAAACACTCGATAATCGACCCCTTCACCATTCACCTGCAGCCCCCTCTCTGGTGGAAGGTGTTGGCCTTGCACATTTTCAATCCCCCAAGTGAGCTTCTCTGACCTCCAGGGGCCCCTGTGTCCATCTGCTTGAAAAGGGCCCATGTCCTGGAGACTCACGTGGTGGCCACTTGCCCCTCCTGCCCCTGCTCACAGCCCCACCCACCTGTGCACACCTTTCATTACTAGGAATCCTGAGGGAGCCACAGGGAAAGGATTTTTCCCATCCCCTGCCGGGAAGGGACATCCCCACAGTGGACAGACTGATCCGTGCAGCACAAAGGGTGCAGGGCCCCATGCGCTGCAGATACAGGCACAGGCACTGAGGCAGTGTAAAGGCATCGGGCCAGAAGCACTGAGTGACCCTTACCTACACAGTCCTGGCCTGGGGGCAAGTTCTCATAGCCACTGTCGCAGAGGCAGCGGAATGAGCCATCTGTGTTGTCACAGAAGGCGTGGCTCCCGCAGAGCGTCTCGTTGGCACATTCGTCTATGTCTGCAGGAGAGAGGAGGGCCTGGGTCAGAGCAGAACCTCCCTTCTCTAGACCACCCCCATCACACTCCCAGAGCCCCCCCACCTGGGTCAGCCCCTGGGGATCAGGGGCAGGCAATACCCGAAGCAAAAGCTCTCAACCCCTGCTGCCGCAGGATCACAGGGCCAGGCCTGCCCAGCTCCCCTCCCTAATTTGCAAGAAGGAAGGGGAACAACTTAGTACGGGGGAAGAGCCACCATAAGGGCAACCTCCAATACTATTCAATGCTCCAACTGGGTAGAGATGGGATGAAAAAGTACACAGGGGACATGGGCAGAGTTGGGGAATTAGGGGGACAGGTGATATAGAGTGATATAGGGAGGTATATGGGAAAGTATAGGAGACAGGAGGAATGCAAATGGGTATGGGGCCATGGGTAGGTATAGAGAATATGGAGATTATTGACAAGGATAGGGGAGTTTGGGTTGATACAGGATAGAATAAGTGAATATGAAGTGTTACAGGCTAGTATATAGGGGCCTATGGGAGAATGTGGGAGCATATGGGGGCCCTGAACACAGATAGGGACTGTGCTCTCCTGCTCCTGATCTCCTTGCTGATCAGGGCAGACTTGCACATTTTCTCCTTCCTCAGTTCCTCACCCTGACCCATGGAGAGCTCTGCCTGCAGCTGTGCAGAGCCTGCTCCCTGCACACATAGATCCCACAGGCCCCCAAACCCTGGCTTTATGGCCTCTCAGGCACAATCGGAGGCTTGCTGGGACACCTCACCTGCCTATAACTACACCCGCAGACCTCCCCAAAGCTGGGAAGAGTCAGGGCTGCAGGGGCTGGGTCGCCTGGCAGAGGGTGTGACCTTGCAGGTGCACAGTGCACCCTGATATCCCTCCCACTGCTGCATGAGGTGTGAGATCTCCTCATAGCGGCTGAGGAAGCTGCATGTTTGCAGCTTGGCATTGTCCGGACGTTAAGGAGCAGAAGTGGAGCTCAGATGGCATTAACCTATGGTGTTAGCGGCTGTGCTGGGCCCCAGCTGGCGAAGCCTCCCCCTCGCACAATCTTATGAGAGTTTGGGGGACTCTTTAACACCACAGTAATTCCTTTTAGTGTCACCTTTCAATGCTGCCCTTGGCCGGGAGCCCTAAATCCAACCCTGGGGCTCTGCAGGGGGGATCTCCATGCACCAACCCCAGAGCCAAGCTACCAGCCTCTGTCAGAGCACAGCTCATCCAGCAGCCTCAGGGAGGCAGCTAGACACAGCCAGGAACCCCAGCAGGCTGCTGCCTCTTGGGGGACTCTGCTGCAATACAATCCTGGCCCTGGAATGGACTGTAACCTCCCCAGGAATCTCCCTGAGAGGAAAAGCTGCACAATGCAGCGTCTGTTACCAAATGCCAAGAAGAGCGAAGTCTAGACACAAACAGCCAGGAAAACAAGCACTCAGCATTATCTACATCTACGCTGGCCAAGCACTTCCTCCTCCCCATCGCTAACCGGGGACACGACCACAGGCACCTCCCTGCTTCTGGCTTGGGCAGAAAGCTTTATCCTCAGGATGCCAACTGAGCCAGCCAGCCCCCCGCCCCGCCCCCCCCACCAGGAGAGAGCACAGATCACAGCAAGAGAGCATGCAGCGGTACCCACCAATGCAGTCACCCAGCGGTGTCCGGTGGAAGCCAGGCTGGCAGCCCATAACGCAGCGGTATGAACCCGGGGTGTTCTGGCACCTCCATGTGCCGCACACTGTGTCCCCGAAATCCACACACTCGTCCACATCTGTCACCCGGTGAAAACGGACACAGAAGGAGAAGGGCAAAGAGATGGGACAGTCAACTGGCGACCCCACAACCCAACTGGAGAGCCTTGGTGGGACCAGACCTCCAACACACTGGGGGTCTGTGGCAACTGCCCCCACAAATCCACTAATTACCTGATACTAGCCCTCCCCCTCCGCACAAAACCACTGTGGGGCCTGGGGCCCTTTGTCAAGGCATAGCTAGTGGGAGAACCAATGAAGGGGCAGAGGCCTTGTGGCTCTGGAGCAGGAGTGAAGTGATGAGTGTCAGTGGTACCTGGAGCAGAAGCGTTCCCTCTGCGCAAGGAGGGAGACCCTCATACGTACGCCAGCGATCTGGAGAGAGCCCTGTGTTCCCCCGAGACCAGCGCTTACCTACACAGTCATCAGTCTCCTGTGAGTGCCTGAAGCCATTTTCACACAAACATCTGTAGGAGCCCTCCGTATTGAAACACTGGCCTCGCAAACACCGGGATTTGTCTGCACATTCATCCACGTCTGGAAGAGACAAGATGAAGATCAGCACAGAGGCTGTCCGACGGGTGTATACTGGTCCCTGCACAATAAATACTATCCCCAGTGGGCAAAGACCACGGCGGAGGGGATAAGGGACCACAGCCAGGGAAAGGAGAGAGCATAGTCAGGGGCAGAGGAAAGCCCAGGGGGAGCATCAGGGGGCGGTCGGGGCAAGGGAGAGCCCAGGGCAATAGCCAGGGTCCAATGCTTAGCTGCTGCCATTTGTCCCAGTCGCTCACCTTGACAGCTGACTCCCCCAGCTGCATTTGAGAAGCCAGGAGCACAAATACAGAAATAGGATCCGTGGCTGTTAAGACACTCGCCATTGGGGCTGCAGATCTCACTGCCCAGGCACTCATTCACGTCTGCAAGGGAAACGTGAGTTAGCTACACACAATTAGCTGGGGGCAGATGGCAGGAGGGCCCCTCCCCGCTCCCCCAGCCCGCACAGGGCAGGCCCTGGGAGGGTTTAGGGTCCCATCCAGCCCTCTCATCACAGGTACAGGGAATGTGTCAGTGGTGAACTCGTATTTGGTTAATGCTCTGGGGCAGCGCTCCACAGGCTGGTCATCCCAGGCTGCACTGCAATCCCCTTGCATGGGTAGAAATGGGAATTCCCAGCAGATGCCCCAGACTCCATGGCTCGTACCTTCACACACAGTGCCGTTGAGCAGCTCAAATCCAGGGCGGCAGTGGCAGACGTAGGAGCCTGGTGTGTTCAGGCACTCTCCTCCAAGGCAGCTAACGGTGGGGTCTTCACACTCATCAATATCTGCCCAGGCAGAGAGGCACAGGATTAAGAGTCAGGGCCAGTGCGGGTGCGCAATGAGCAACTGCCACAAACAAACAGAGGCCAAGGGCAGCAGCAATTCAGGCCTCTGACAGCCAAAGGCAGGTTAGTGTTCAGAGACCTTCCTGCCTGCTGAGTGCAGAGCCCCTGGCTGTTAGCCCACAGTGCGATCCTGGGGCTGCCTACACGGAAGGATCAAGGATCATGCTAACGGCACAAGAGTGTACGTCAGTGAAATGCCCCAACACCCTCAAACACCCCATCTGACCCCACTCTCCTGGCTGCCTAACCCTTCCCCGACAGGCGCCCCTTATTCTCTCCTGGCTGTGGAAACGCCCCATCCTCATCCTCCCCAGCCATCCCTTAAAATCTCCTGGCCCTCCCCCAGCCATCATCAGTGCTTTAAGAGTTTCATTAATAATGAAAAGCTGAAGGAACTAAATCTGTTCCTTTGGGCTAAGATATGGCTGGGGAACAGGCCAACAACCTGCTATTACCTGCAGGGTGTAAGCTCTAAGGAGGGAGGAGAACTCTTTGGGTGATGGTACGGGTCTGGGTGGGTGTAAGGAGGAGGGATGAGATGACACTAATGTAAGGTCTGAGGCAGATTTTAAGATGTTTAAAGAAGACTTTGTTTGACGGCATTCTGTCTGGCAAGGAAACATTTTGTGATTGTGAAATCTATACTTTATTGTTTTGCCTTTATGGTTCCTACTTCTCTATTGTTTATCTGCATGGTTTCTGTCTGGTTCTTTGATTGTTTCTGTCTGGTCCATAACTAATTTTGCAAGATTTAAATCAATTAAGGTGGTGGGGTATGATTGGTTAAAGAATTATTTCACAATATGTTAGGATTAGTCAAAGAATTATTTTGTAGCACTTCAGTTTAAAATGATTGTTTAAGACAGTAGTTCTGAGCCAGGGGTACATGTACCCTTGGGCATACTCAGAAGTCTTCCAGGGGGTATTCAACTCATCTAGATCAGTGTTTCTCAATCTGGGGGTTGTAGCCCCCAGGGGGGTCATGGGATGGGCTTAGGGGGGGTTGCAAGTGCAGGGCCAGCATCAGGGGGCGGCAAGCAGGGATTTGCCCAGGGCCCATGCCACAGGGGGCCATACAAAGCTAAATTACATGCTTCAGCCTTGGGCGGCAGGGCTTGGGCTTCAGTTAAGGCTCACGTATCACACTGAAATGCAAGTACAATATTTATATTCCTATTGATTTATTTTGTAATTATACGGTCAAAATGAGAAAGTCAGCAGTTTTTCAGTAAGTGTGCTGAGACATTTTTGTATTTTTATGTCTGATTTTGTAAGCAAGTAGTTTTTAAGTGAGGTGAAACTTGGGGTACGCAAGACAAATCAGACTCCTGAAAGGGGTACAGTAGCCTGGAAAGGTTGAGAACCACTGGGTTAAGGTACAGCTAAGCAGGACTCAAGTTTCACTATATAAACTGGGGTCCAAAAGGAAGTTATTTGGAACCAACGCCAGGACACAGCCCAAGATCAGAGCTGCCAGATTTAAACACCCTGCCAATCACACCACACAGAAGCTGGAGGAGCCGCGGGCGACCTGATCCTGACTGGCCACCAGGAAAAGTCTGTCGTCCTTATTGGGAGCAATGTATGCTTAGCGTGTGTATTCTGTTTTGATAACTGTTAATAAACAGAGGTTAAGAATATTACTGTGTAAGGCTCTTTCACTGGTAAATAGTGCTGAAAACCCACAGAAAATTAGGCCCTGAGCTCTAGGAGCTGGGTAAGGGTGGGGTGCCTAAATTAACTGGGTTACGCCTGGAGCCCACAGAAGAGTAAAGGTGGGGTGCCCTAGAGTGTGCAGGTAATACTAAGGGAAATGGGTTTCCATCTCCCAGCATGACCGTGTCCACCGTAGAGAGCCAGATGTAGCCTCGGCCTCAGCTGGCTCTGTCACCCTGGACTGTCCCATTCACCTGCCTCTTTTGGAGCATGACTCAGCTCAGCTAATGCATGCAGGAGGCAGCTCTCCACCCTCCCACAGGGCAGCGAAAGCTCCTTACTCCCACCCTTCCACTGGTCCATCCAGGGGAGGTGTGATGCTCCAGGCCCTCAGAAGGAAACAACATTTCTGCTACATTTTCAGTCCCCTGAGCCTGCCAGACAGGGCCCGGGGCCCCCGGGTGCAGCTTTTCTGACTGTGAGAAAGCACATGAGTAAGAGGACTGATTCCCCATCAATACCAGCCTGCGGGCTGCAGAGGGCACCAACAACATTCCCCACCTCCCTTGTTCTGCCTGTTCCCATCACAGAAGTTAGAGGTGGAAACACTGAGTCTGAAAGCTCCTCAGGGCAGAGCAGGGACGGTGCCTCTGCTAAGTGCCAAGCGCACGGTGTACACAACAGAGCACCATTCATTTATGCCCTAGGGCAAGATTACTCCTACCACTCAGTTCTAAAACATCCCTAGCTTCCATCAGTTCCCTGGCAGACGATCCATGCCCTAGTTCATTCGTTGTGAGCCATCTCAAAACCCTTATTGTTCTTCACACTCAAAACCCAAAATCTAGAGCCATGGTCACCAATCCAGCAGGGGAAGACTGCAACAGTTTCTCCTGGGGTCAGTCACCAAACACTTGATAACATTCCCTCAGTGCTCTCTCCCCAAGCTGCTGTAGCAGCAAGCACAGGGAAATGACATGCCGGGAAAGACCCATCTAAAGAGGGAGTCACATGACTAGCCCACAAATGGAATGAAATGTGCAATCCTTCCATCCCATCAGGAGCATGGAAACTTTACCTCATTTCCTGTGTGTGCCTCAGACCCAGCTGTAAACCTAGAGGAAGAAGAAAAGTGGCCGAGATGCCTTCTCCCTCTCCAGGAGGAACCACCAGACGCAGTGTGCCTCTGCCCATGAGTTTTACCCCAAACAAACAGCCGGGAAGACCCCTGTTAGTTGGTTTATTTACCATCTGTATGCTGATGGTTCCCAGGTGCTCCACTGTCCAGCCATGAGAGAAGCTACAGTTCTCCCTTACTAGTTTTTCATGCCATGCTCATCACCAAGGGGTCTTTATCAAGCACCTTGGACTACATCTGCACTATGCCTACTGAGCCATTTCCAAAAGGCCCTTCTCCACCACTGCAGCCATCTGAACTGCTTCACATAACAAACAACAAAACCTGCCACAAAAATGTTTTCTTCTTTGCCCTCAAATGTGGGATTTCTCTCCATAAATATCCCTGCTGAAGACCCATGACAGGCACTGGGCCAGAGACAGATTTAAGGTCCAATATCTTGGGTCCGAAAGGTGACCCTGATACCAGCAGAAAGGTGCTGGGGGAGGGTATTCGCAGTGCAGGGTTTCAGGCATTAGGAGACACAGAAATTCCATTTTAGGTCATTTTCATGAGGGGGGAGTCTAAACAATATTATAGTTCTATTTTTTCTTCTCCTCTGAGGCCTGTACAGCTGGGTGAATGGGAGAAACAAATAACCTTAAATTCTCTCAGTCACACTCCTAAGGCAGTTTTCCTGCAAAATATGTGGCTGATCCAGAACCTACGCTGGTGCAGCTGGGTATAGAGGACCGGTTGGCAGGAGTCTCTGCACACTTCACCTGTGGCTCTGCCACTGCTGTATAACTTAGCAACATAAAATGTTCTACACCACAATTTCACATACGCACGACAGAGCACAGCCTTAGAGCTACACTTGGAAAAAAAACCCGCCCACAAGTTATGACAGGGCCTAGGGAATGGAACAATTAACAACCACAGGTTTAGCAGTTACTAGGGAAGTCTCGAGTTCTGTGCCACAAGGTCTGCTGTGGTCTGACAGATCTCGCTGTCCAGGAGTTTGTGCTGAGGCCCAGCGTTCGCTTTCCCTTCCACAATTTCATCCCAGTCCTCCTGATTCATAGAACCATAGAGTTAGAAGGGACTGTAAGGGTCATCTAGTGTAACACCCTTATTATTTTTATTGGTTATTACTATTATTGCCAATAACACTGCAAACACTTATCCATATGCTTACCGTTAAGCAAACGAGTAACCATATCCCCATTTAGCAAAGCACTCTCAGGGCCTGCCCCTAAAACTTCAGTAGACCTAGTAATGCTGCTCAGGGCATACTGCTACCGCCCAGTTACTACAGCAATAGAAACTGACCTGTGTTGCTGTAGCGCTTGCAGTGTGGACGTACCCTAAGACAGAGAGCGGTCCTGGTGACTTCAATACCACAACTTGCATGCTTGAAGTTAAGTCTGTGCTTCAATGCTTTGTTGAACTGGGGCCTTTATTACTTCATCAATCTTTTGCCAGCTTTCCCTCTTTCACTGGCTTGCCCGTGTCTTGTAAACCCTCTGCCTATTTTCGTTTTGTTTTGCTTTTAACCCTTGCACCACGGGCCTAGACAATTCCTCTCTGCCTTGCAGTTTATACCCGGCAGACATTTATAAACTCCTCCCAGGTCCCTCTGTCTCTGGAGATGAGGCTTAGCCACAGGTTTTACTCATTTCACGCTTCCCTATAGTTAAGGCTACCACTGTGACATGGATATTTTTAGTAAAAGTCAGGGACGGTTCATGGGCAAAAAACCAAAAATTCACAGAAGACGTGACTTGTCCCTGACTTTTACTAAAACTATCCTTGACAAAACGAGGAGGGAGGAGGGTCCAGCAGCCTGTCCTGCTGCGGTGGCTGGGAGCTGTGGCCTCCCATCCCTGCCCAGTGGCTGGGAGCTGGGGGGATCCCCCAGGGATCTGCAGGGCTGGGAGCTGAGGGGGGGCCCAACCACCTGCAGGGGCAGAGAGCTGAGCTGGCTGCTGCAGGAGGCCCCCCACTGCCAGTGCTGGCTGGGCTGCTACGGTGCCCCAATGTCACAGATTCCGTGACTTCCACGACCTCTGTGACATAATCGTAGCCTTACCTATAACTCAGCCCCCTGATCACCTTGGCTGGTCTTCTCTGAACTCCCTCTGATTTGCCAATATCTTTCTGATAAAAAGGTGCCCACAATAAATGCACCAGCGCTGCACAAAGGAGGACCTGGCTATTCCCCCGTGTCAGAGACATGATAGCTCTGTGCCTGCAGCCCAAAGGGGCCCTGTTTGCTTCCACACTGCATCCGAAATTCCTAATTTACTGCCCCATGCCTTTCTCAGCCATGCCTTCCCGCTCCCACTGACGACCTAGGCTCGGGGTTGTTTTCTCCAGACATATTAGCCATGTTGTTCTGAACAGAATCCCATCCTGCTATTCCCTGCCTGTGTTTCTGGTCTCTCTAGGACTCTTTGTATTATGCTGTCCTCACTGGGGCTTGCAGCTCTCCCTAAATTAGTATCAGCTGAGAATCTCATTAATGAGCTGGGTACCTGTACCCCTTCCCAGAGCTGATCATTTCGCTTCAGATACTCCCTACCCCTCCAAACATGATGTGCTGCCAATGTGCAGGGCTAAGCTGACCTGACCCAGGGCCGTGACCCAACCGGAGGCGTGACCCAAATCGGGAGCAGGACCACTGGCTTCCAACTCTGACACTACAAACACACTTATTACTGCCTGATTTGCAGACACAGCTCCCAGCAGAGGCAGAGAGCAGTCCGGGTGATTTACCTTCACAAGTGAGTCTGTTGGAGGAGAGCATGTAGCCAGCATCGCAGGCTCGGCAGGCAAAGGAGCCATCCGTGTTGGTACAGATTCCCAAGGGACAGGCAGTGGGTGAGCCGCATTCATCGATATCTGGGGAGAGCAGAGACTGGAACTCCGGCTGAGATGAAGGACAGGGCACACCTACTCTGCTCCCTCATTCCCCTGCCCACCAGGTACTCACAGCCAGCTGGGGGATTAGCTCTGACTCTCACAGACTCCTTTCCAAAGCTGAAGTGGTCCCTCTCTGAACACCTGCAGGCCCCCACTGACCTCCCTTGAAACCCCCTCTAGCTCTCTATTGCTCTGCAAAAGCTAAACCACTGAAGCAGGTTTCCTAGGCAGGCCCTTTGCTCTCTAAGTGGGTCTCGCTGGGATTCAGGGGGCTGTTCCCCAGAAGCTCTCCTGAGTGCAGGGAGCTCAGCTTGAAGCTGCTGCAGGAAGAGTGGCTCAGCTCAGGCCACCAGTGATGCAGACCGAGGGCCAGAGACTCAGCCTTAGGGGCACTGATTACAACTGCAGCCTGCAAATGTTGTGCCACAAGCTGGTAGCTTTGCCTCAGCTGGGCTGGGGGATGCCCAGTGACCCGAGTGACATGCACATTGCGAGATTCTGCAGCCACAGCTAGAGATCCAGCCCTGGACACTACCAATGGCCTTCTCCTAACTGCAAGCACGTCCTCCCATGGAATCCAGTGTCCCTGGCACCCACACATCTCATCAGTCCACAGGAGATACCTTCACACATGCTGCCATCTCTGGACACGGTGTATCCAGCACCACAGGCTGCACAGGAGAAGGAGCCCTCGCTGTTGATACAGAGTCCCATGGGGCAGGCGTTGTGGGTCGCACACTCATTGATATCTAAATAAACCCACAAACCAGAGTGAGAGCTGGACAGGGAGGAGGGGCCAAGTCTGAGCACAGGAGAGGCAGAGCCTCCTCTCAGAGCCTGGTGCATCGAGGGGAATAGATCAATAATAGATAAGGAGGGAGAGAGGGTATTCCCACAGGATCTCAGGACCTAGCTACCATGGTTGGGGCAGGGAGGTACAGGCAGCCAGGCCATGCACTCAGGAATGCCCCAGGCTCAATGGAATCAATGCCTCAGACTTCACTAGGAGTTGGACTAGGTCCAAAAGCATCTGGTAGAGGATAGGATACCTTGGCAGCTCTTCTCATCTGCTGTCACCTCATAGCCATGGTAGCAGGAACACCTGAAGGAACCAGCCAGGTTGATGCACAGTCCATGAGCACAGATTCCCACGGTGAAGCACTCATCGTCATCTGCAAGACACAGCAAAGGGGCCCATCAATCCAGGAACAGGGGTGCTCTGAAATCCCCATGGATCTCCCCACAACCCAATTCTGCAGGGCGTGGTACTCAGGGTGCACACACTAGCCTCTCCTGCCTGCCATTTACCACAGCCAGCGCCTGCCCACAAGGCTTGTGTGGCACAGTACAGCCCCAGGAGTGCTTGGCCAGGGCTGGAATTGCTGCCACGCAAGAGGGAGTTTCCACAAGGTGGGGAGGGGTCTTGGGGGGGAACAGCTCTTGCCTCCTTACCAATGCATCTTCCATTCACCGGCTGGTAACCAGCTGCACAGCTGAGACACTCATAGGAGCCCAGTGCATTGACACATCTCCCTCTGGGGCAGGTGCTGGGGTCAGCACACTCATCAATGTCTGCAAAGAGACCCCCTGCTTTCAGACTCCAGGAAAAGAGAGAGACAAATCAAGTCCTATCCAGAACATCCTCACAGCTGGGACCACAGTCAGCTGCATCTAACCTTCTGAGCCAGCTCTGGCCAAAGTAAGAGTGACCGTGTCTCCAAGCAGATGGGCTTGATGGTGCATTGAGTTTGGGGCCAGAAGGAGGTTCTCACGAGTCCCAGTTGTCATCATTGTCTCTGTGGCCTGTTCCCACACCTATTAGGATGCCCTTTTTGATTTTCAATCAGTGTGACATGCTATGTACATGCAGCTGGCTGCAGACATCATACCTTCAATGTACTTGCCAGCCCAGGGCTCAAACAGAGGCAAGCAATGACAGATGCCAAACCTCCAAAGACTAGCACCAGCCCAGAACAAAACGCATTCCCTTTCCAGGCCAGAAGAAGGGGCTCAGGATGGGTTCCACTGGGCCTGAGGTGGGAGTGAGAGTTTGAAGGGGAATGAACTTGGGGAGAGACCTTCCCTCTCCCGCAGTGGGGTGGGGAGTCCCCCAGGCAAGTGGAGGCAGACTGTGCCAGGGGACTGAAGTGACAAAGTGAGAAGGTGCAGGTACCTCAGCGCAGATCTGGAGGGAAGGGGGCGCAGAGAGCTGAGGTTTGCACAAAGGGACTAGAGCCCCTCACGCAGTGGAGGTTAGCAAACTCACCTTCGCATTGTCCTGTGCGGCCCATGATGTAGCCCCTGGCACACTCACAGTGATATGATCCAGGTGTGTTGGTGCACTGCCCCCCCTGGCACATGCTGGGCTGCTCACACTCATTCAGATCTATTAGCACCCAAGGATAGGTCCTGTCAGGGAACTGGGCTCAGCTAAGGGTGAGAGAGGTGGCTCTGCCTGTGTGCAGAACCCTCCCTGTCCCTTTGCCACAAACCCACACTGCCTGCCCCTCAGTCAAATCCCTTCTGAGAGCCAACCTCTACCCTCATGCCAACGAGGAGGAATGGCAGCGCCTCGCTGTACTCATGGCCAGAGTTCCCACGGGCCTGTGTCACTCACACCTCCATTCTGTCATGCCCCAGCCCCCCTTGCTGCTGCTGGTCACCCCCACATGCCAAAACAGGCTGGAGGAAGTTTGGGCCAGCGCCAGGGCTTCCTGTTTGCTTGGCAGAGGGCCCAGCTAATAACAAGCCCAGACCAGCAGTGGAGCAAGAAGGCTGCTTGCCAGCTACCAGTGGGTGACGTTCTGACGAGCTGCCTCCTGCCCTCTCCAGATGCTTGGGGAGGGTGCTAGGGACACAGGGCAGGGGATGCAGGGTTAGTTGGGCTCCATGCCACTGGCCTCTGGGTCAGACATGCCCCAAGCTGAGAGGTTTTCTGGAGGAGTCTTCCCCTCAGCCTGCACTGCTCACTGTCCCGCCCCAGTGAGAGGCTGGGGGAGCGAGCAAGGAGAATGCAACTTCCTCTGCCCCCTTATGAGGGGTCCTCCTAGGGCAGGCTTAGGCAGTAGTGGGATGGGGGGGGAAGCCCATATGAAGGAGGAGGCTGGAACCCCCATTACCCAGGAAACATGTAGCCGAGGGAGGTCACAGAAACCTTGCAGGCAAGGTGCCCCCTGGAGCTGTGAGCGTGTGCCGGCTGGAGCATCACTTACCCTGACAGGTCTGTGTACCCTGGGAGGCAAGCAGGGTGTACCCCGGGTAGCAGAGGCAGGAGTAGGAGCCCACACTGTTGATGCAGTGACCCTTCCCAGCGCAGGGATCTCTCATACACTCATCATCATCTGGGTCCAGAGTAGAGGAACACGGTCACCCAGGCAATACCATTAGCCCTCCCGTTTCCTACAGACAATGCTGGAGATGGGATGAGCACGGGCCTTAGGGGACCCACCTCCCACACTCAGCATTTCCCTCCCCAGGGAGGCTTCTTGATGACACATGAGGGCCCTGCAGGGATGGGACAAGCCCTTGTTTGTCTGCCATCCACCACTGGAGGGCAGCATTGTCACACATGGAGGGAGAGGGATGATTCTGCCCTTCAAACTTCCCCTGGCTACTAAAACTGGGGAAGCAGGACAGAGAGAATGATCCCAGGCCACAGGGTTGTTCTGCTGAGGAAGGCAGTGGGGCTGGTGCCCTGCAAGGGGCCAGGCTTTGTGCTCAGGAGCAGGGGCAGCTCCAGGCACCAAGCACGTGCCTGGGGCGGCAAGCCGTGGGGGACAGCGTGCCAGTTGGCATGAGGGCAGGAGTCAGGAGGCCTTCAGCAGCATTTCTGCGGGAGATCCGCCGGTCCCGCAGCTTCGGCGGCAATTCGGCAGAAGATGTGAAGACGCGGAACTGTCAGATCACCTGCAGAAATGCCGCCGAATCCCGCTGAAGACTGCCTGACTGCCATGCTTGGGGTGGCAAAACACAGAGCCGCCCCTGCTCAGGAGCCAGCCTCTCGCCACATGCCCCAGGATTTCGGATAGCCATTGTCTCCCTAGTGTCCCCTTTAGAAACATCAGAGCTAGTGACATACCAATGCATCGAGGGAGGCCAGGATGCAGCTGATAGCCAGGGCCACATATGCAGCTGTATCTGCCAGGCAGGTTCACACAAGTGCCTGGGCCACATGGATCAGGTACAGAGGCGCATCTATCGATTTCTGAGAGAGACAGACAGGGTGAAGTCACAGGCCCTTGCTCCCCAGTACCCCTGCATATAGTACAGGGATTTCCCTATTCCACAGCCCGCCGCCCAGTTACTAGCACCACCCCCATTTCACAGACAGAATGGGAGACAGCTCTGAGGCCCCTGCACCTCAGACAGCTGGCAGAGTTGGGCCTCAGCAGCCTCCAGCCATAACGACAGGGATGGACCCCCAGTGCCCAAGAATGGAGAGGGAGCACTAATGGCCAGCACCTGTGGGTTGGCCTGAGTCAGTGCGCCTAGTGGGGTAGACGTGGCTTCCCAGGGCTCCAGAGCCCCGCAGCTAGGCGCTGCCTATCGTCTCTACTTGTGCCTAGCTGGGTTGAGCAAGAGCAGGAGGCTGGGACACCTCGGCCCCAGCCCCTGCACTGAAAAGCAGGGAAAGCCCATACAGAGCTAGGACGAAAACAGCAAACCGGCTCTGTCTGGCCTGGGCAGGCAAGCGGCTCCCCAGGAGCCAGTGCAGCCCTGGAACCAGCCACTGGGAGCAGGCAGGCAAGGCAGGCATAGTCACAGGGGCTTTAGTGCCAGCTCAGTGTAGGCCATTCACATGCTGCTTCCCTTCCTGCTGTCTCCAGCCTGGTCTCACTAATCCCAGGGCAGCCAGAGGAAGCAGCTCAGCAGCAGTGAATGCAGGAAGGGCATGGAGAGGCCAGCAGAGACCCGCACACGCCCCAACAGTGAAACAATCCCATCACCAAACCAACACACACAAACAAAAGGCTATTGTGGGAGGTGCATTCCATAGCAAGGTGCCTATGCCAGGGTTTCTTCTGAGGGTGCTTTTGGCCCTGAGCAGGGGCAGCGCTCCCAGACACTTAGACAACCCTAGAATAACAGAGCTGCTATTATTCATGCAGTAAACAAGCCTCCCCTGGGAGCCAAACACTTCCTGCTCCGCCACAATTTCCAGATGACTCAACTCTGACTGCAACAGGCATTAGGCCAAAGCCACCAGCAAGATCCTGCCAGTCCCTTTCCTTGGGAGTCACTGCCACCCCCTCTGTGATTTCACTTCCCCGGGCAGCCCTTCCCTCTCCCTTCTGCCCAGAGACCCTGTTGTTCACAGTGCAGCGATCCAGCTAGCCCCACGTATTCTGCGGACCGCCTCAATCCCTGTAGCCCTGGGCAGGCACAGCAGACACAGTGCGCACCAGGAGGAACTGTATGTCAGGGAAATGACACCGACTTATGCTAAACACATGAATCAAAGAGAGGGCTCTCTTGGGTGACAGGTCTCTGTGCGTGGCTGGGCAGCAATGAAGGGCTGTGCTTATTCATAGCATGAATCCTAAGCTTCCCTTCCATGTGATCCAGACAAGGCTGTGCGTTGTACAAATTACACAGTGAAGGGCACTGAAAGCCAAAGCATCTGCTCTTGTACCCACTGGGATCTGCCTGGATCCTTCAGCACGCACCCAGGCCTGGTGGGATCCGCCGGGATTGGGCATACCAGGGATCCTTGCGTGGGGAGGGCTCTATGTTTTGACTGGGTCACACTTCTCTTTAGGGCCTGCCAGGTGAGGCAGGTAAACCCCATTTAGAGCTGCTGACGAACCTGTGATCTGTGCTGCAGCAGTGCGCTCCCCTGCAGCCTCTGGGCCTGGCTGGGAGGGAGGGCGAGGGAATGTCTCCTCCACTACATCCCCTGCAGACGAGAGAGATGTGAGCACCAGCCTGGGATCACAGTCGGACACAGGAGCAAGTGTCAGCCTAAACCCTGCCCATGACCTCCCAACCTCTACGTCCCAGCACCTCACAATACCAAGGGATCGGCTGCAGAGCAGCAGGCGTGGGTGCCAAGCCCCAGCTCAGAGCCCAGCATCTAGGTTGCTGCAAATGTTATACTACATGACATCATGAGACCAGTTGTCACGTGATCCAGCCTCACTCGTGTTACGGCAGAGAAATTTCACAGCCAACAAGCTTGCCACTGTATGTTGGGGGTGCAGACTTCTGCAACCTGCCACCCCTCTCCCCACCCTGCAGTGCCCATTACAGAGCCCAGCATGCAGAGACCATGAACGTGGGCAGACAATAACAGAGCCCCAACCCCAGGCTGGAGGAACTGCTCTTCCAATACATGAAATGGAGCATGGCCCTCCCTGCCCTGCATCTCATCGGGCTGCCCTGTTCCTGCAGTGCCTGCTGATTCTGTGCAGCACAGCCCATTTGGAGCGACACAGAAGGAGATTAGCAGGTGCCTATGAAATAAAGCTGCCTTTCTCCGGCCCTAAGTTTATCAGCATAGCCTGAAGCTGCCAACTGGGCCAACCCTGTCCTCCTTTCTCTTCTCTATTTGCAGCTTATTGACAAGCCAATTGGGCATTTACGCACCTGGGTGTGGGGCAGGTTCTTGGGTAGCATCAGCAGTGCCCTGTGGGTGAGAAACACAAACACAAAGTTTGGCTCTGCCTAGACCGCCCAGCGATGTATTTAGCCAATCTTGCCTCTTGCCTCATCCTGGCTGCTGGTTCACACTAAGGGTACTGTAATGGCAGGTGAGGCTGATAGTGTGTGGAATGGCTGGAGCTTCAGTGCGCTGGACCCTATACAAAGCATTATGCCTACCCAGGCGCCTTTCAAATTTCTGCATTCAGTTCCCTCCAAGTCTCCTTCACAGGCCAGCTGCATAGCTACAAACCTTAGGGCCAGATATCTGCATTACCTAGTGCCCCAATGGAAGCCTGGCTAATCTTGTCAGAAGCTCCAGAACCTGCACTGTGCAGGCAATCCTTTGGCAGACATTTTACCAGGGACGATCTCCAGAGTACCAGTGTGGTTTCTCTTGGTTTTTCTGGAGGACCCCTGGGAAGTTATGGGGATGCCTACTGTGAGCTCTGAATCCTCAACTCAAGGGGCAAGAGCACTGACTCTTTGGCAAAAGACTCTCTTATTCAGGATGTTAATTAGTCATTGGCATTAACCACGCATGAACACAAACCAAAGCAGTTTCCTATAGCCTGGCTGAAGTCCTTCCCCCTCAATAGCTCATTTTCACTCTTTGGGACTGTCATCATTTCACTAATTCTCCAGTCAGAGATTCCTCCCAGCCTGACTAGAGAGAAAGGATGACTGGGAACAGGGGGCTAGCTCACGACTGGGGGGACCTGAGTTCAAGTCCCAGCACTGCCCCAGATGCATGACCTCAGCCGTGTCACTTCATCTCTCCATTGGTGAAGAACCAGTATAATGGGACTAATAGCTGTTCCCTATCCCCCCTGTGGTGTTGTGAGGCTGAATACATTAAAGATTGTGAGGTGCTCAGATGCTATGGCAATGCAGGCCATAGGAGCACACCGGGGAGACAGACTGGACGTGAACATCTGCCATCAAACTGAAACAACCAAACCAAACCATCTCACAGAAGCCAACACAACGAAGTCCCAAGCCCTATTTTTCCCTTCACAGATTACTTTAAGCTTTATTCCTAAATGTTTAGGGCACAAGGAGGCAAACCCCAAAATCCTATCATGGGATGGGGGGACACCATTCTCTTCCAACCCTCAGCAATGGGGTGTCAGCTGCTCCCAAGCCCAAAGCATCAGCTGTGGCTTCAATGTTGCAGCTGATCTGCAGTAAGTGAAAATGCCTGGCTGTCCAGGTGTTTTCTAAAGTCCTCCAGCACCTCAGCAAACCCACCACTTTCTTGATCAGTAGCTACTTCCCCTCATTACTCCAACTCCAACACATTCAGTGTTTCCCTCTGGTTACTTTTTTAAATGATCTCTTTCCCACTAGTGAAGTTCATCACAAACATATCCCCACCCCATCATCTGCCAGCAGCATGGGCTTGACTCACCTCACTATCTGGAGAATGACCTGGAAAATTAAACAACACATGGTGAATTTCAGAACAAGAAACATCAGCACCCCACATACCCTCAGAGAGCTCAGGCTGCACTAACTTCACTTGCTTCCCTGATGCTGGTTAGGAGCCCCCCATTTCTCCCAGCACAAGATAGGAACTTGTCCTTCCAAACCAAGCATGCTGAGTTGCCTCAGTCCTGGCTCCCCTCCAGCATCATCAGGGAACTCACATTCTAACAGACCCTGGTTCCAGTGACAACTGCCACTCCCCTCTCTGGATTTGCATTCCCAGCCTGAGTGCACTGGGATAACAACCCAGGGATACTCGTGCCAGGATTCACACTGAGCCCCACTCAGCAGGGCACATCTGAATCAGACTACAGCTTCAAAATGTGGAGGCATTTTGGCCATCTGGCAGCAGCGCACCTGTTAGCACAGGAGAATCTGAGGCTGGAACTCAAAGGTTGCCCCTGTCTCAAGGCCCAGGAGGGCCAGGGAGCTCTGAAAAGGCCATGCCCTATGCCACTGGGATACAGGGGCAAGAGAGACTTGCATGGCTCTGGAGCTGACCCGAGTCCAGTTCAGCTGGAACCAAAGTCCCTGGCATAGGCTCAGCCTGAGGGTGAAAGAGGGAATTCATCCAGGGCACCTGTGTGCATAGCCGCTACTAATGTTGCATCACATCCCAATCTACCTTCCGCTGCTGAGGTTCCAGCACGGGCGAGCGTACCTGTGACTCCACCACTCAGGGCTTCCTGCAGCTGCAGCCTTTTTGCTGCCTGGGTGGGCATTCGGTCGCTGCTCTCCCCCTGCTCCTCTGAACTGAATGGCAGCTCTTCTGCCTCCGCCTTTCTCATGGACAGACGGATATCAGAGCTGGAGTAGGTGTAGCCATGTCCCGCTGGGCAAATCTCCTTAAAGGCTTCTGCAAGGGAGACACAGGCCAAGGCTGACATGTGGGGGAAAGGGGTAGAAACCAGTTGCGAGCACATGAGGCTGTCCTTCTGGCAAGATCCAGTGGAGGAACTGAAGATGCTGTCTTCTGCTGCACAGGTGAGAATGGCCAGGTGTGCATTTGTGTGTGTACACACCCTCCATCCATCAGCCTATCAGAGTTAAAATATTGGTCTGTCCCATAGTTAGAACAGTTAGTTTGAGCCACTGTATGCTGGAGCATGCTGTGAAGGGTGGATGTTTCCAGCAGAGAGAATCTGCTCCAGGAGCTGAGTGTGTTCGTAACGGACACTGGTTAGCATTCACAGCTACTGGAGACTGAATCTCTCTGCTGGCTCACAGCTGCCAAGGGGAGCACTGAGGAAACACTCCCCCACCTTTGAAGACATCTATCACTTCATCAACAGGATAGAGCCATATAATGGGCAGAGGGGGCTGCACATGGCACTGGGGACCTTCTAGTACTTTAGTCCTTTGATGCACATGTCCACAGATGCCTTCCACCCAGTCCAGGGGTGTGTGTAGGAATTCCCAGCCCTGTGGGGTTCTGTGTTTGTCTCTCTAGTACTTAACACACCAGTAAAAGCCAAACCCATCCTTGCTTGGTGTGTTGGGGCACTTGAAGGCTGACACTTCAGGAGAGGATAAAACTTTAACCTTAGGGGAGGCAGAGTGAGATGAAAGGGACTGTCAGGCTAACCCAGGCATGGGGAAGGCTGTGGTCTCCCTCTGGGGCACTGCTGCATATTGGCTGCCTGGCAAAGAACTTCCCCACCTCCAAGTTCAGATGCACTCAATCATGCTACAGATCCTCCCGGTTTGGAATCTGCTCTGCTCCACTCCAGCCTCCAGAGCAGCAGGCCGCTCTCAGCTAGTGCACTCTGCCTCCTAGCAAGCAACCACACAGACCAGTCTCCAGGCTGGCATGTCCCCTCGCACTCAGTCCCCCATAGACTGTTCACTCCCACTTCCCAACACGTCAGCACGTGGCAAGGAGCCTGCGTTGGTTCTGGGCCAAGGAGTCAGGAGAAGGTGTAAGGTGAAGGCCAGGTTCCAGGCTTAGAACACTGGGCACAGCTGGGCAGCGAGCACAGCTCTCACCTGACCCGAGCATAGGACACTTCTCACAATTCCTCCCCCATCCTTTGCCAACACGGCTGCAGCAGCAGATCTGTTTGGTGATGCTCTGGGCGAGTGGTAGGGCACAGACGCCTTCTGCTGCTGAGCGATAGCACAGTCCCTGCTCCATGGACACCGCCTTATCCGCTGAAACACAAGCCCAGGGTTAGTGTTGGAGGCCAACCCGCCACTTCTGCTGGGCACAAAGTGTCAAGGAAAAGTGCTTCCTGTCATCGCCTTCAAGGTCCTTCCCAGTTCTGCCTCTCTGTCACCAGCCCCATTGCATCCCTCCTCTGCTGCAATACAGCCACCATCTGCCCACTGGTCTGCTTCTGCCCCACGGTCTCCACGCTGTCCCTACAAGTTGGCACCCCCGCTCACACCACGCGGCCTTTGCCACTGGCTGATGAGGACTTTGGTGAAGAGCTGCAGGCCCCTCTCCCAGAAGCTGCGGTTTCCATAATATCTCTCTCCCCAGCCTACACCTACTTGGGCATTCAGCCCTAGGACCTCAGTGGAGTGGACAGATCTAACAGAAGTGGCATGGAAGAGATGGGCTTCTATTTTGACTCCAGATACTCCAGTGCAGGTGCTCTCAACCCCCTTCCCCACAACTGCACCCCGGGGAGAGGTCACTGCTTTCACGGCAGTCTCTGCAGAAGCTGGGTGCAGGCTCTCTATCTCTTGCATGCTCTGCCATAGCACTACCAGTCATGTCGACTCAGTTATGCACTTAACAACCCGATGTGAACAAGGGAGGGAAGTGTGAATCCCATGGGAGCTGAGCCCCACGTCCCTGTATGAGGAGAGCGCTGGGACACATGGGTACACATCCATGCACACACATCATGCAAGGGCATGAGTGCACGCACACAGGATCTCACACCGCCCACCCACACACACTCTCAGGGCATAGGGACACACTGGCACACACAGGGGCACACTGACACGTGATATCTTGTTTCCATCTGGCTCATGATTTCCTGGTTCCTGCTCACAGTTCCGAGGAAACTTTGGGGGATATCACTGGGGACCCTGCATAGCTGCTTCCAGGCAACCATGCAGGGCTTGGTCTCCAGAGCACTTACAGACACAGCGACGGCGGGATGGGTCCAGCATGGTCCCAGGTTTGCAGGTGCAGAGGAAACTGCCGCGGGTGTTCACACATTCGGCATCTTTACACAGGCCAAGCATCAGGCACTCGTTGATATCTACAGGGTGGAAGCAGAGAACAGAATCATCCACAGTGTCCTGGGCCTGCCCATTAACTCGAGTCAGCAACGGCAACACATGGCAGAGGGAACTGCAGCAGGAAAGGGAAGGGGCTGCAATTCAACAGGGCAGGGACCTGTAATGTCCCCTATTGATATGTAGCCAAATCGCTGGTGCTTCCTTCCCATAGCCCGGTTGGTATAAGCGAAGAGAAGGGCAGGGAACAGCAAACTGAACAGCAGCAAATTGACAAATCAAACCATGTCCAACAGCCCCACAAGCAGCATCTCCTCTCAGAGGCTCTTCCCAGCCCCCCACCCCACTGGCTGATACTGACCTCCATGCAACCAGCAAACAGCAGAAGTCTTTACCTTCCTGCAACACAGCTGGTCTCTCCAGCACTGAACCAGTTGAGAGGTGACAGCAGGAGTCACCAGAGTAAATTCCCATGGGGTTTCCCCACATACAGGCTGGGGAAGGTCTAGAGTGAGGAGCTGCTGGGGGTGGGTTGCACCAGGAGCCCAGAGTGACTGAGATCAGTGTCTGCCTAGAGTGCCCTGGCCGGAGACCTGCTGACTCCCACACTGGTAGAAAATGAGAATTAGCAAAGACCCAGATATCTAGCAGCATGGGAGAGCTGGGGAGTCTCTCTCTGTAGCTAGACAGAGGAGGGAATTTTGCAGGTAGCATTTGGCTTCCCATGTTCTCACTTAACATTTCTGTCCCACTGATAATGGGTCCAATGTGCTCAGCCTTCAGGAGCCTCAGACGGAAGGGGTGAGGGCAGGGCACTGTTGTACTACCTGGCCCCCTCCAGAAATTCCTGAGACACTACATCCCCTCCTGGATGCTGTCAGCTGAGACTGTCCCCTCAGTCCCTGGGCACAGGATTCCACTCCAGGCCCAGTAGAATCCTGTGGGGCTCTCTCTCATACTTTCCCATCAACATGCACTAGGTTTTTAGGGGAGGGGACCCCACATCAGTGCGAAGCCAGGGCCCCTCAAGGCACAGACTGTATGGATTGTGCCTTCTGAGATTTCCAATTGTTCGATTTCCAAAACAGTATGAAACAATCTCACTCTGGCCTGGCTCTTTCTACAGTCACAGTCCGGGACGGAGCCTGGGACAGTCAGCTCCAGGCCCTGAGGGGCTTATACCTGCCATTGCTGACACTGATGCCCAGCTAAGTTGTTGGTAGGGGACAATGGCAATGTCCTGTATCGCAAGGTCACCTGACTCCACAAAGTGCTGCTCTCTCAAGCTGATGCTCTCTCTAGGGGCCTGACCTGGCTGGCAGGGACCGGCGCAGGCCATCTAGTCCCCCTCCCACACCGAGGCAGGGTTAAGTACACCTTGTCCCATGGGTCGTGTTAACCTGCAAAAGGGGTGTCAAGAGTAAACAGTCAACCCAGAATGTCTCATTAGCCTCACCTCTCTCCTTCCCTGCTGCTGATGCTCCAGATTCATCCAGCTGGGTCCAGTCACCATGAGCTATCCAGATGTGGAAGCTGTACAGCATGCCATGGGTTAGGGAGGAATTTGGGAGCCTGCCTTTGCTGGCTGAGCTCCAGGTGGGTACAATAATGTGCCAGGAGATTCCAGACTTTTTGAAAACCTCCTCCCCTCTGTCCCAGAGTCCTGCCTTGCCTGTCTCCTAGCCAAGTTCACCTGCAGTCTGCTCCCTGCCTTCTGCCCTGGCTACGTCCCCTTTGTTCCTCCCTGAAGCTGCCCTCAGATTCAATTGTTCTTTAGCCAAAATCTCCAAAATGAGCTAATGGAAAGGAATGACTGGGAAAGTTACTGGCCCTCCTTCCTGCTCTATCAGATTAGGCAACTGGTACTGTTAGTCTGGCATCTTACTTGTTCTATTGGGTCAGGCCTATAAGTCCCTCAAGTCCCATATTGCACCTTTGCTGTACAGCATTAGCACACTGGTCTCAGCTAGTCCAGCATCCTGTAGGACACTTGTATTGCAAACTGCTTCACAGGAACCTTTGTGATGACTGTAATCCCACATCTGCTGTGCACGGCCTGTTAGGTTCAGCTGCATAGATGGCTGGAATGATTGCTCTACTCTGGGATCCTCGTGGACACCAGATGTTGCATTTCACAAGATTATCCTGGCAAAGTCATTTTTAAAGCTCTCAGACTGAGGCTTGGCGGGACTTGACTTATGAGCAAGTCTCCTTCCTTTCAATCAAATGCCCTGCATGGCCAGACTGGGGCACCGTCTGCAAAGGATGCAGCGTCAGGGTGCACAGCAAGGACTGGGGGAACCTGCCCTTGCATTGACAGCCCTGCATCAGTCGGAGGAGTGGAAGGCATGTCTCCAGCTTGTCACTGGTTTAGCTGGTTCTGGGGATACACGCGGGAGAGCTAGTAGCTCCCAAGTACAAGCCATGGCTCTGCCACTGATACAGTGTGTGATCTTAAGCAAATTCCCTCTCCCCTCTGGGCCATCCATAAGATACTGACAGGGGGCTGGAAGCTCTCAGGAATGCTGGGTAAGTACTTGTTATCACCACCACCTGTGCGGCAGGACAGACAAGCATCATTTCCTTGCTGTTCCCACAGCTTCTCACAGTTCCCATCCAATAGGGACCTAATAACTGAGTAACCTCCCAGCTGGTCACATGGTTCACAGCAGGCAAGAGAAGATTCCCCTGCTGCAGAGAGTCCCCACTGCAGGCTTCAGACAGACCCAGCATCCTCTTCACGGTGCAGAAGATGCCAGCCGGTGCTTTTCACCCTTAGAGCATGGCACACTGAAGCAGAGCCCAGGATTAGCTGCATTGAGCATTATAGTGAAATGGAATAAACCTAGGCTCCAGCAATGGTACCCGAATGGACCTGTCTGCAGCAGCAGTTTGCCTCCCCATTTTTGCCAGGTGTAATAATTTCTAAATGGGAAACTTCCCCAGGTGTCCCTGTTCAGCCATATTCATGGAGGAGGGGTCATGGGCCAGGGATGTGGGACATTTCACAGGGGATAACTGGCAGCTCATGCAGCTTTTGCGACTGGAGATACAAGGCACGGACGTGCCCGTCTGGTGCACGCATCTTAATCAGCGCCCTGGATCCTTCATTCCAGGAGAGGATGGAGATGAGGAGTAGCTTTCCCAGGGCTAGATACCACAGTGACACAGTCAAATCCCTGGAGAAAATCCTACAGATCACAAACCACCCTGGCTAGATAGGTGGAAGTGCCAAACCGAGCCCTCTCACTGGTGAATACCTCACCACAGCAGCTTGCAAAGCACAGCAGACCTTCTTCCAATGGAAAGCTAGGGTCCTCAGAATGGAAACCAGAACAGAGAGGAACAACCAAGCATGCCAGGGGACAGGAAAAGTCCAACCCAAGAGATATTTCCTACTCCGCTGTCCTCACGTGATCAGAAACAACTTCCCATCCCAGGATGATGGAAAACCTGTGCATAATGCCAGGCACCTGGCCCACTGTGCCCATCCTCCCTCTGCCACTCCTGTCCCTCTGCTGGCGAGAGAGATGGCAGGGATAGAGCCATGCTATGTAGCACCCTGTTACTGAGTCAGGAACAGAGACTCATGATATGTAGAACCAGAGGCCCAGACTCCAAGCAAGCTGGAGATCTCTGTCCAGGGCAGATGCTTGATGCAGTGGGGACCAAACCCCAAACATTGTGCAAACCCCATCCAGGGCAGAGGCTTAGTGTATTTATCCCTTACAAAGGCTACAGGGCTCATCTCTGTCATACGACAGCAGCACTCATCTAACTTGTCATCCTGAGGCACTGAATGGATCTGACTTGTCTGGAGTCTGAATGAGCAAAGGGATTATAGTAACAAGCAGCACAAGTTACATATTCATAAATGATCTGGAAAAAGGGCTGAACAGTGAGATGGCAAAATTTGCAGATGATAGAAAATTACTCAAGATAGTTAAGGCTAAAGCAGACTGAGAAGAGCTACAAAAGGATCTCAGAAAACTGTGTGACTAGGCAACAAAATGGCAGATGAAATTCAGTGTTGATAAATGCAAAGTAATGCATGTTGAAAAACATAACCCCAATTATACAGGTAAAATGATAGGGTCTAAATTAGCTGCGACCACTCAAGAAAGAGATCATTGTAGATAGTTCTTTGAAAACATCCACTCAATGTGCAACAGCAGTCAAAAAAGCAAACAGAATGCTGGGAATCATTAAGAAAGGGATAGAGAATAAGACAGAAAATATCATATTGACGCTATATAAAGCCATGATATGACTACATCTTGAATACTGCATGCAGATGTGGTTGTCTCATCTCAAAAAAGATATATTGGAATTGGAAAAGGTTCAGAAAAAGGCAACAAAAATGATTAGGGGTATGGAAAGGCTTCCATATGAGGAGAGATTAACAAATCTGGGACTTTTTCAGTTTGGAAAAGCAATGACTAAGGGGGGAAATGACAGAGGTCTATAAAATCTTGACTGGTGTGGACAAAGTTAATAAGTATTATTTACTCCTTCTTATAACACAAGAACTAGGGGTCACCAAATGAAATTAATAGGCAGCAGATTCAAAACCAACAAAAGGAAGTATTTCTTCACACAACGCATAGTCAGCCTGTGGAATTCCTTGCCAGAGGATGTTGTGACGGCCAAGATTATAACATGGTTTTTAAAAGAACTAGAAAAATTCATGGAGGATACGTCCGTCAATGGCTATTAGCCAGGATGGGCAGGGATGGTGTCCACTGCCTCTGTTTGCCAGAGGCTGGGAATGGGCAACAGGGGATGGATCACTGGATGATTACCTGTTCTGTTCATTCCCTCTGGGGCACCTGGCATTGGCCACTGTCAGCAGCCAGGATACTGGGCGACATGGACCTTTGGTCTGACTCAGTATGGCTGTTCTTATGTTCTTACTGGCAGACTGAGCTTTGTGCATCTAATTTAAACCAGAGGGCTAGATTCCATCCCCTGCTCCAGCCCCCTCGTGTTTCTGTCAGTGCAGTAAAGCTGCCCAAAGTGAGCAGCTGAGGACTCCCACCGTATGGGAATCCCCAAGTGACATGGAAGCAGCATTGCCAGCTGTACACTACCCATCCTTGCCCACTCCCAGTCAGGGGTGTGGCTGGACCCATGACACAGTGCCTTGAGGGAAGGGGAGCCCACAAACCCAGAATCACGAGTAGCCCAGCCATTTCTTCCATTCTGCACATACCTGGTTCTTATGCCTGTTGGTGTGTCCCAGTAATAACCTCAGGTGCACAGGGAAAGGGGAGCACATAGTACAAAGGCCATAGTGAGTCTACTGAGGGGCCAACACGGTCAGTGTCTGAAGAGGAAACCAGACCCGAGTTGGAGATGCTATGTTCCATGACTCATGCATGTCACTAGGGTGACCAGATGTCCCAATACTAGGGGCTCTGTCTTAGATAGGACCCTATTACCCCCCCCACACACACACACAATTTTTCACCCATGCTGTCTGGTCACCCTACATGTCACACACATTGTCCTGAAGAAAGGTCCTGGGTTTGGCACTGCTTAGGGTTTCCAGGTCCTAGTGATTACATGTTGCCCAGTCCCCCTGTGCATTTCCAGTTAGCAGCCGCAGGATGCAGCCCAGCTCGGGGAGGGATCCCCATCTTCTTCCCCTACCCAGCACCAGACACCAGTTTCCATGACAATCTCTGCCCTGTGCTTAGCAGCTGGGTGACACTGTCCCTGTTGCTGACTGGCTGGGTGCCGGGAGCATCAGGAGGTGGCCTCTCCAGTACCTGTGCTGTTCTCATTAACAGAAGTGGAGCTGAGGCCCCTGGGTTGTCATTAATCAGTGGCAATCAGCAAATCCAGTGGAGATGCTGCTGCTTCCAGCTATTAGCTCTGGAGGATTTGTGCTGCACAGCCAAACTCACTTCCAGAGTGACAGCATTTCCTGGGATCAGCTGGATTGCTGGAGTTCAAACCAATTGGTGCTTGAACTTCCAGCCACTCTCCATCTGGCCTCTGTAACAGTGCTGATGCTGCACGGCTGTTCTCTGGTATTTAGTAAGCAGAGGCAAGGAGGCATCCTTGCAAATGGAGCCGGGCAGTTTGCTTCCCTGCAGTGAGGGCACAGGCGTAACCCATGCTGGCCTCCCGGCCAGCCATACAGAGCAGGGGCAGGAAGGCTCCCTGAGGCCCCCTCAACTCCTGCTTGGGCCCTGCTGCCATCTCTCATCGATGCTTTAATAAAACCCAAAGCTCAGTAGATCTCTCAGCCTGTTGGCTCCCTCTCAGCTCGGCTCCATCCTATAAACAAAGGCCTGGAGAACATCCAGCAGCTCTCATTCATCATCCCACTTCCTCTTCCATCTCTGCTGGGAAGGACCCCATGTCACCCATGAGATCCTTCTCCAACGTTCTATTAGCAAGATTGCTCTCTTTGCCTTTGAATTCAGGTCCTGAATTAGCACTGGGCTCCCAGACACACATTCCAAGGCCACAGCAAGGACATGAGAATGTAAGTGTATAGCACCTCAAGACACCAAGGCATCTGCAGGACAGTGCGTCTCCTGCCAGACTCAGAAAGGTCCATGGGGAGGCAGAGCACTCATGGCCACATCTCTCTCTCTCCCAACACATCCCCATGCTAGGAGCCACACAGGGGGTCAGCACAGAGCCCTGACACCAGCCCTACACTGATTGTCACAAGGAATCAAGACCACTGTTCTGGTGATCATTCTCCTCTAGGACAACGTGGAGAAGCTCTCAGGTGACTCAATACTTAACTCAGTGAGATGGAAAGTCCCTGCTAGAGGAGATAAGTCACTGGACTGCATGCCATGAGCTTGCCCGGGCAGGCCCAGACAGCATTCTCTAAGGGACACCTCATGGCTTATCAGGAATCATGACAATGTGACCAAGAAATTCCAGCTCCCAATCACTGCATGGAAAACATGGACTGTACGGCTGGAAAAATGTCAGATATTCCCCAGTGAGGAACAGGGGAAAAGCCACCCTCCTCAGATGGGGCAGATGAATGGGGCAGATACAGGCATCCCCCTGTCCCCACCCCCAGCCCTGTGTGGGGCAGAGTGGACTCCTGGGGTGATTGGCCCACACACAGACACCCCTCAAAGTGGGGCAGAGGAAACTCCAGGGTGAATGGCCCACATAAGATACTCCTTGATGGGAGCAGAGGGGACCCCTGGGTTGAATGGCCCGGACACAGCACTCCCCGATGTGGGACAGAGGACACTTTGGGGTTGAAAGGTGCATAGACAGGCCCCACCCTGGAGCAAGGCAGACTCTGAGGAGCCTGGCAGAGTATAAAGTTTATGTACTTAGTGCAGACAGATTTTCAAGCCAACTCACTCCTCTCGAAAAACCCAAACAAACTCTCCCCCCACCACACACACACAAAAAATCACTAGTAACTTGCAATTAAAGTTGCTTCAGACTACAGGAAATATACAGATCATTTGTTTTTAACACCGCTAACTACATGCTGAACTTAGAGATGCACATCACTAGTGCATGCACATGCTGGGAGAATCTTGTAGGTCAGAGATAAGGCTGTTATCTGGGGAATTTGATTGGTATTGCTCTAAAACAGCCTGAGGTGTCAGGGACATGCAATTTTTCTATACAGTTAGTGGAATGTAGCAAGTTACTTTCACACTTTAAGGCGCAGGGTTCTTTAACTGTAACATTCCCAGTAGGCCGGTCCCAGGGCTGGAAGTGAACCCATTTTATACACAGGAATGATTATTCTCAGACTCCTTATCAGGAAGAGTAAAGGGATCAAAGTGGCATCCTTACCTTGACAGTGGCTCCGATTCAGCCTCTTGTATCCCTGGGGACACGCCACCTGTCTGTTTTCAATCACTGGATGAGCTAGGGGGACAAACAGTTTGGAAACTTAGGAACCAGGGATAAACTCCACAATTCCATCTTCTCTTTCTCTCTCCTTGACTCCAGTCTCTCCTTTACGCTCACCAGCCCGTGAGCTTCGTGTACTCCTGACCCTGCCTTTTCTTTTTCTGCCAACTCCTCTGTCAATAAGTCCCCTGTCACTACCTCCACACCACTAGCTATGCGCACCAGGAACTCAGCTCACACATGCTGCTGAATTGCTCAGCAGTGGTCCCACAGTGGAGCAGGAGACACTCCTGACACACCTCAAAGCCCCCTCTTCCACACTCTCTGCTACTCCATTGGCTTTCTCTCCATCCCTACACTCAGTCTCTCTGCTGCTGGCATGAGAGCCTTCTCCTCTGCAGCCGCTGCCATCTGGAACTGCCTCCTGCACCATCAACTCCACCCTTTTTCAAATCTCCCTTTCAGATGTTTCTATCCCTTGCTTACTACTTTATTTTTCCCTCCCTCACCATTACTGGCTTTGCAACCAGCTGTTTCAATTTATTCACTATACGATGGACTGGATCCTGCCAGCGCTCTGAGCATGTACTGCCAATGACTTCAAAAGCAGTTCTGCAAGTGAAGGGCCTATAGAATGGTGGCCAGATGCCCTTTTTTTCTGTCATTGATGGTATAGTGCTTGATGTTAAATCTATAAAGCAGTCTAGGCTACACAGTCTATATTAAAGGCACCTGCAGCTCATGGTGATCAATGCATCAGAAATACATCACACAGAACAGGACAGATTTTCAAGAGACCTCATGGCTGGACAGCCCACTGCTCAGCACCCACAATTAGGGTCAGATTTTCATAAGAGCTCAGCTCCCATTTAGGTGCCTAAAAAAGGACATTTTTCAGAACTTCTCAACACCTCCTATTGTGAGATTTGTGGTTAGATTTCCCAAAGAATTCAACACCCAACATACTGGACTCTTTTAAAGATCTGGTGACTTATTTTTGGCCTAAATGGATACTGCACACTTCCGAAAGCCTAGCCCAAAGAATTCATAAAACATACCACACAGGATCAAGTTGGGTTGTACCACACTAACCCTCCACAGCCGGCCTCCTGGGGCAGGATGGGGAGTGGGATGGAGAATGGAAATGGCCCAAGAGTAGCTGTTTCAGAGACCCAACTTCACCATGTAGCGTTTCCAAGTGTTAGTTGATCCCTTCAGAGGTTTGTCCTCTAACTGCCAGCCATGCTGAGTGGTTAAACAATTCACCTTTAACACCTGCAGGCCATGGGCAGGGTTAGGAGTAAGGCTGAATGTGACAACAGCCATGGCTTTGAAGGGGATTTCACAACAAGCCCACAGGTAACATTTTCAAAAGTGCCCAAGTGGCTTAGGAGTCCAAATCCCATTGACTTTCAATGAAACATAGGTTCCTCAATGCAAACTGCCTTTTGAAAATCAGACTTAGGTGCTTTTGAAAATATTTCCCTGGTCTGTGTCACCCCAGATGGTCTGCTGAGAATCCAGCAGAAACCTGCTGAGAAGTTCCTCCCGGAACTTTCCCAAACCAGGGGCTACGTGCAGCATGCTGGAGTCTGGATGGATTTTTACATGGTTTTAAATTATTATCAGAAGGGTTTAAACAAGTTTTATTGTAAAATAAAGGGCAGTCAGTTGACATTTCTCATACTGTCCCCATGACAAACACCTTTAACAGTAATTCACATGTTCTGGGCCATGCCTTTCCTTTTCAAAAGAAATCCTAACATAAAGACGTTGCCCTTTTCTTACCACAACAACCAAACAGCCTTAGTTCTGACCTACGCCCCCAGTGTGACATGAGTTTTGAGTGGTCTGAAGCAGCCCCTACCTACCTCCATGGTGTCTGGGTACCCTCTGTGACCTTGGTCTCAGCCTATCTGGCTATCCCCCAGACTTCTATCAATTGGTTTCCAAACCCAAGCAACTGTAAGGGTACCTGGATGCATATTGGCTCCAACTCGCAGGCATGTGCTGGTGCTTTGAGATCCCCTTTGTGGGGAGCATGAAGGGTAGTTTGATGCTGAGTCCCAAAGGGAAGAGCCCAATCTCTTCACACGGTTACCTCTCTGGAGCAGTGTCGTCACCCACAAACAAACATCCCCATCAACATCTCTTCCCTGAAGCAGGACCTGGTTATCACTAATGTCACATGCAAGGCTCTAAATCCTGCTGTTCCCCTAACACCTTCAGAGAGGCACAGGATCCTGCATGAAGAGTCGAACATGCCAGGCTCATCTATAGGGGGCATAAACCAGAGCTATGAACCTGGGCCTGTTGACAACACCTCCCAGTAAAATATGTCAACAATGTCACTCATGTTGGGCAACCATAGGTGAGTGAAATCTGCAAGTCAGAGATTAGACTGGCTAGTGCATACAACTCAATGATCATTCTCCCATCATGCCACTGGGGGTTAGGGTCAGCAGAAGAAAGGCCCCTACACACTGGGAAGCCTTGTCATCTACTGGGTAGAGCAGTGGGGACTGGGCATCAGGAGTCCACTTGTGTTCCCAGCTGTGTCCCTGACTCACTGTGTGACCTTGCAAACCTTACTCTCCCTCTCTGATTCAGTTTCTGATTCTAGTGTCTTCCCTGGACCTTGCAGAGTAAGAAATGTAAAGAAAGGCATGACACAGACCATGCCAGAAATTAGTGAGGAGCTTAGAACAGTCAGACTCAGGAGACATGCAAAGAACCCATTTCACCCCTAGGAGCATTCATGCAGCAGGCTCAGCCCTATATGTGCCATCTCCTGCAGAGTTGGTCTCCACACAAAGCTGACCTTTTAATTTATAGGAGCAGTAGATGCACTTGTGCACCCAGTGTGAATTTCATACAGCACGATGAGGGATTACTCCATCCGTCCTGGACACAAACAGGCTGGCCAACCTCCCACTGACAAACAGATGTTTTTTTCCTTGTGAAATAAGTTACTATTGGATCTCAAAGGTGTCAAGTGCGGGTGTGTAAGCTACAGTCCCACCATCATTCACCCCCAATGAATCATACCTTGGAGCCAGTGATTCAACATGTAAGTATATGGCCTAAATGGAAACAGGAGGGTGGACAGGCCATCAGGCTTAGGGTTCCTCACACATTTCTATTCTCATGCATATGCCTCTTGCTCCTTATCGGGAAATTTACCTTGAAAACAGCCGCAGTGCCCCCAAGCAAATGGGTAGCACAATTAACAGGCATTTCCTAGATACAACAACTCTAGTTAAGGAGCCTGCAACTCAGACCTGAGAAGGTGCCCCCAACCTGCCTGCGCTACAAGTCTGAAGATTCTCAGGGCAGAAAAATGGCAAAGAGCATCCAGACCAGGCAGAGAGTACCAGGATGATGGCCTGGCTGGGCAGATGAATTGCCACATTTTCCAGCTGGTTGCTTCTGCCATTGACAAGTGCCAGCAAAGCAGCACAGTTACAACACCTGCAATCAGTCATCTCTCCACCTCTGTGATGTCTTGAGTCCCCTGCTTGGACTGTCCAGTTGCACGTGACAAAGGAAATGGAAGGAATGACATAGGCCCCGAAGAGATGCTGAAATAACAGCTGAGGGGACATTTATTACCTTTTCCCCCTTTTTACAAGGAGCTCTCTGCTCTGGCTGCACGATTTCCTGACTCACTCACTCTCACTACACAGAATTTTAAGTAGTGTCTTAAAATAGTTTTGTGGGTTTAAAAATGGTCCATAACCTACATAATTAAATTTCTCAAACTTTTTATAGGCGAGTACAATCCAGCCAATAAATTCCAAAGAGGCCCAATTCAGGCATCGTGTTTTGGAGTGAATGAAAGTGAACTTCAGGGAGTGGGAGGAGCTGGGGAGGGAGCCAGACTGGGGTGGGAAGTGGTTAAAGGGGCACTTTGTCCTGGAAAGAGATTTTTGTGGGGCGAGGAATTTTTTCCCCACATATTGTGGAATATATGTTTTGGAACAAAATGTGCGCGTAACAACTAAGTAACCATATGGCTGTATCCTGACACCTCTCATCCGCCCAGCTTCCTATTCCCCCATCTAGCACTTGTAGCTCTTCTTTGTAGTATCAGGTCTGCAAGTTCTTTGTGGCAGGGAATGTGTCTGTCTATAGGGTCTGGGAGGCACCTAGCACATTGCGGATGCCAAGAATAAATAAGGGACAAATCTGAGACAACCTACAAGGCAGTGGACTGTGAAAATGGCCATAAAAGGACCCTACCATGGGTAAAAAAATAGCACAACAGCAAGTGTTATTCAGGGCTTGGGCAGAAGATCATCCTGGGCCCTACCTAACACTCTCTGAGTTAATGGTCATACTGTAGATGAACAGATTAATTTTGCAAAGTAATCTAAGTTCATTGAAAGAGCAACTGTAGTGTAACATGAGCAGATCTCTCTGCACCAAGGGGAACCAAGACACGATGTCTGAAATATTGGGTATGGAGGCTGCTCTCTTTCTGCCAGGATATGGTTGCAAAGCAATGAGACCCTATGGCTGCAGGAGGATGTCAACTAACTGCCAGCTTGGACTTGGTTACACAAGCAGAGGATCATTTCCTTCCTTGAAATATGAGGTCACCAAACTAGAACCAAGACAAGGAAATCAACGAAAGGCCAACCTGGAAAGCCAGCAAAGTAAAGGAGAACTGCATCTGAACTTAACCATCCTCTCCTAACCTCCTAGCTCTTGGCAATGGGAGACAGGCCTGGTAAGTTAGGGTTCTGGAATTTAATAGCGGGCAGTGAGTGGAAGAAAATAGATCCGGTACTCAGATTGAACAGAGGCAGTGCTAGGGTCAGCAAAGGCTGCCAGAAGGTCCTGGGATCCTCTTTGTCTGCTTCTTTTCCAGAAGGTTAGAATGAGGTTTAGCCCCAGTCTATGCTTACAATTTACACTGATGTAGCTATGGTGCTCAGCGCTGTGAAAAATTCACACCTCTGAGCACAGAAAAGACGGTTACTCACCTTTGTAACTGTTGTTCTTCGAGATGTGTTGCTCATATCCATTCCAGTTAGGTGTACGCGCCGCGCGTGCACATTCGTCGGAAAACTTTTACCCTAGCAACTCAGTGGGCCGGCAGGTCGCCCCCTAGAGTGGCGCCACCATGGCGCTCGATATATACCTCTGCCGGCCCACCCGCTCCTCAGTTCCTTCTTGCCGGCTACTCCGACAGTGGGGAAGGAGGGCGGGTGTGGAATGGATATGAGCAACACATCTCGAAGAACAACAGTTACAAAGGTGAGTAACCGTCTTTTCTTCTTCGAGTGATTGCTCATATCCATTCCAGTTAGGTGAATCCCAAGCCTTACGTAGGCGGTGGGGTCGGAGTGAAATGCGGCAGAATGAAAACTGCCGAGTCAGAGGCCACAGCCTCTCTTGACTGTTGAACCAGGGCATACTGCGAAGCAAAGGTATGGACCGAGGACCAATGGAGCTTCGCGACAGATCTCGTGGGTAGGTACACGAGCCAGCAAGGCGGCAGACGAAGCCTGAGCCCTGGTAGAATGCATGGTGATGTGGCTTGGTGAAATATGAGCCAAATCATAACAAGTGGGGATGTCCACCATCACCCAAGATGAGATCCTCTGAGAGGAAAACAAGCAAGCCCTTCCTTTGGCCCGCTACCGCGACAGAGCCGGGGCACCTTAGGAGATGGGTCTGTCAGCACAATATAAATGCGAGCCCTCCACAGATGCCCAAGGAGTGCAATGGTTATGCCCATTGCGTTGAGCTGTGGGTAACATGAAAGGCCGAAACCCCTTAGGGAGGAGACGTAACAGCTACGAGGAAAGTTGTCGTGCAGGACAGGCATAGCAGAGGGCCAGTCGTGAACGGCTCGACTGAGGGAGACATAAGTCTGGTTAAAACGAGGCTGAGCTCCCAGGTCGGGGCTGGGCGGTGCACCCGAGGGTGCGAGCGCTCCAAGCCCTTGAGGGACCTCGAACCCATAGATCGTGAGAACAGGGAACGGCCACCTTAGCCTGCTGGGAGGTAGAGAGGCTGCTAAGTGTATCCTCAGCAATGATACCGTCAGGCCCTGCCGCTGAAGGCCAGAGGCAGGCCAAATAGAGGGGATCGAGACCTCAGCAGGAGCAAGATCGAGCGTATTGCAGCCGTAGAAGAAACACTTCCACCTGGCCCTGACCGTTGACCAGGTGGAAGGCTGCCCGTCACCCCGACTCAGGTACGCAGCAGCCACACCGTGAGGTAAACCAGCTGCAGGACCGAGCGACAAAGCCCGTTGTCGCCCTGAGTGATGAGGTCTGGGTGGGGTGGAAGGGTAATTAGGTCTGTTACTGACAGGCCGAGCAACATGGTAAATCAGTGCTGCCTGGACCACTCTGGAGTGATCATGACGATGCACGCTCTGCCCCTGCGGAGTTTAAGCAGGACCTAGCGGACCAGTGGGAACAGTGGGAAGGCATAATGCAATCGGCCTCTCCACGGGATCAGGAATGCGTCCAAGATCGATCCTGCGGAGAGACCTCGGAAGGAGCAGAACATCTGACATTTCCTGCTCTCGCAGTGAGCGAACAGGTCTGTGTGAGGAAACATCTCAACTTCCGGAAAGCCGAACGCTTCACATGGGGCAGAGTGATCGCTCGTAAGACCAGAAAGACTTGCTGAGGCAAAGCGTTAAGACGTTCCGAACGCCTGGGAGAAAGGACGTCGCCAGCTCCATCGAATGGGCCATGCAAAAGACCCGGAAATGGATGGCCTCCTGACAAAAAAGGGGGGGGGGGCAATGTCCCTCCCCGGATACTCATGAAGCACATGGCCGTTGTGTTGGCCGTAAACACCGAGATACAACGGCCTCGCAGCTGCCGCCGGAACCCCTGGCACGCCAGGCGGACTACTCTCATTTTTGGGGCATTGATGTGGAATGCCAGCTCCCAAGAAGACCAAAGGCCTTAAGCCCGGGGGTGACCATGAGCACTCGAGCAGAGAGATGACGCGTCCGTCGTCCGGGCAGTGAGGGTGGGGCGGATGAAACCGCATCCCTGCCCACATCAGGGAGGGAGGTAGCTACCACTCTAGGGAGTCTATGGTGTTCGAGGGAACGGTGACCACCATGACCATTGGCTCCCTGTCCGGGCGGTACGCCGAGGTGGGCCGGACTTGGCGAGGACGGAGGCGGAACGTGGCGTGTTTGGATACAAACTTGCGGGCAACCATGGACCCATGAGACTGAGACAAGAACAAGTCGAGGTCGTTGGGAAAGCCCTTCGACCTCCTATGATTGTTGCCATCGCCTAAAACCGCAGGTGTGATAAGCAGGCTCCAGCTGGGTAGGAGACCAGGATAGCCCCTTGGAAGCCCAACCTCTGCGTGGGAACCAGAGTGGATTGCTCTATAGGAACCATCAGGCCTTGGCCTGTGAATAAGACCGTGACGATGTCCACGCACTGAGCGGTTTGTGTCTCAGAGTCTCCTCGGATAAGCGAATCGATGGTAGGCGGCGACTATGGCCGTAAGCCAGGAGAGTGACCGTTGGCTATAAAGCGGAGGTACCTCCTGTGCGGAGGGAAGATGGCGTCACGAAAGTACGCGTCCCTCATATCCAGGGCGGCATAGTAGCCCCCAGGAGGTAAGGATGGAATAATGGTTCCCAGGGATACCATGCAGAACTTCAACCTCATTCTAAACCGGTTGAGTCCGTGCAGGACCAGGAAGGTCTGACCTGTGCCCGCGTGGGGGACTAGGGCATAACGGGAGTAAAACCCCTCGCCCCTTTCGCCCGCCGAAGGGGGACAGGGCTGGAGCAAATTAAAGGTGATACACTGTCCCCAGGTACACCTTGGAAGGTTCGTCTCTGGTCCCAGTGGTAATTACGAGGGACCTTGACCTTGGCTCTTTAGGGGGCCTGACGTTCGTCCGCGACCACCTTGGCCTTGCCGTTAGCCAAAGTTCTGCCTCTGGCTAGGTACAGAGTATGGCGGCTGGGGCAGAAAGGCCTGCGTTTAATCGCCGGCGTATGCATGCTTAGAGAGCGCATTAGGAGCCCATTGACCACCAGGCTTCGCAGCCTGGGGCTGTCCCTGCCACGACGAGGCCTTTACCAACAAAGGGTAAATCCTGAATGGCAAACTGCAGCTCCCGTCGGAGGTTTGAAACCTGAAGCCATGCACCTCATGGCGACGCCCAAGGCCAGAGTCCTGGCCGCAGTGTCTGCTGCGTCCAACGAGGCCTGGAGGGACGCTCCGGGAACCTCCTTTCCTCTGTCCTCCGAGACGGCAGCGGACTCCTGGCGGGAGGTCTGAAGGAAAAACTCCTTCACCCCGGTGCTATAAGTATTGCAGCTAAGCAAGGCTTGTTGCTTTGCTACCTAGAACTGTAGGGCCTCTGCAGAGTACCCTGGCGGCCAAGCAAGCCCATGCGCCAAGCCTCTTTCGGCATTGGGGCGGGCGCCCGCTGGCCATCATGTCAGGATCATGGTCCTGAGCATAGAATCTGCGCATATGGAATGACACAGATGCGTGTGCGGACTGCCACGGAGGTACTAAAGAAGGCACAGGCAGAGTCTCTGACTCACTCGGACCTTGCCCAACTCGGCACCGGGGACCGGCACCGGGAGGCGTACCGGTACCTGGAACGAGATCCAGACCCGCAACCAGAACGGTGCCGGGAGGTCAACCGAGATCTCGAGGCTCGGGGAGAGACTACAGGAGTCAAGGTATCCGCCGCGGCGCCGGGAGTCGGAACGGTGCCGACAGCGGGTCGGCGAACGGAATACCGGGCGGTGCAGCGAGTGTGACCAGTACCGATGAGGAAACAGCATCGGGACTGCCGATGGTGCCGGGCGTGTCGACAGAACCTGGAGTGCCTGCGGGACCGTAATCATGAACGGTGCCGCTCTGCTGTGCTGACAGAGGACGGTCACCTGAAGAGACTGTATCAGGCAGCATCGACTCTGTCATGGCAATGAAATTCCTCGCCGTCGGTAACGTCTCCGGCGTGGAGGGAACAGCAGGCTCAACCACAGCGCATAGTGGGGAGCTGTCAGGCATCGGATTCGACGGCCCTTGTGGGACCGGGGTTGACGGTACCGAGGTTCGGTGCCGGGCGATCCGAGTTAGATAAGCTGGCTGGCTGCGGTGCCGTCGGCACGGAAGCAGCAGGAGCAATAAGCTCAACCACGGCGCGTGCCGGGGAGCCGTCAGGCACCGGATTCGATAGCCCTTGTGGGACCGGAATCGACGGTGCCGACATTGTCGGTGCCTCAGAGGCGTCGGTGCTGGGCAATCCGACCGAGACTAGCCCTCTGGCTGCGATGCAGGTTGCACGGAAGCAGGAGCAGGGCTCTCAACCCCGGCGCGTGCCGGGGAGCCCTCAGGCCCTGGATCCTAACGGCCCTCGTGGGACCGGGACCGACGGTGCCGACGTCATCGGTGCCGCAGCAGACGTCGGTGCCGGGCGATCCGACTCAGAGGAGCCCTCTGGCTGCGGTGCCGTTGGCACGGAAGCAGCATGAGCAGTAACTCAACCACGGCGCGTGCCGGGGAGCCGTCAGGCACCGGATCCTAACGGCCCTCGTAGGACCGGGATCGGCGGTGCCGACGTCATCGGTGCCGCAGCAGGCGTCGGTGCCGGGCGATCTGACTCAGACGAGCTCTCTGGCTGCGGCGCCGCTGGCACGGAAGCAGCAGGAGCAGTAGCTCAACCACGGCGCGTGCCGGGGAGCCGTCAGGCACCGGATTCTACGGCCCTTACGGGACCGGGATTGACGGTGCCGACGTCGTCGATGCCTCAGCAGGTGTCGGTGCCGGGCGATCCGACCTAGACGGGCTCACTGGCTGCAGTGCCGCTGGCACGGAAGCAGCAGGAGCAGTAGCTCAACCACGGCGCGTGCCGGGGAGCCGTCAGGCACCGGATTCTACGGCCCTTACGGGACCGGGATCGATGGTGCCGACGTCGTCGATGCCTCAGCAGGTGTTGGTGCCGGGCGATCCGACCTAGACGGGCTCACTGGCTGCAGTGCCGCTGGCACGGAAGCAGCAGGAGCAGGGGCTCAACCACGGCGCGTGCCGGGAAGCCGTCAGGCACCGGATTCCACGGCCCTCGTGGGACCGGGATCGACGGTGCCGACGTCATCGGTGCCGGGTGATCCGTCTTAGATGAGCTCTCTGGCTGCGGTGCCGTTGGCACGGAAGCAGCAGGAGCAGTAAGCTCTACCACGGCGCGTGCCGGGGAGCTGCCAGGCACCGGATTCCGTGGCCCTGGGGGACTGGAAACGACGGTGTCGACGTCATCGGTGCCTCTGCAGGTGTCGGTGCCAGGTAATCCAACTTAGACGAGCTCCCTGGCTGCGATGCAGATGGCACGGAAGCAGCAGGAGCAGGGGGTCTCAACCACGGCGCGTGCCGGGGAGCCATCAGGCACCAGCAGGAATTGTAGGCTCTCTCGACCTCGGAAGAAGGGAGCGGTGCCGAGCCGATATCGGTGCCGGCGACGGCCGGTGCCGAAAGGCCTTGGTAGTATCGGCGGGGTCCGGTGCCAAGGAGGCGCTACTGCCCGCCGCTTGATCATCGCTCGGCGCCCCAGGTGGAGGGGTAAGTGAAAATCCCACACCGTTTTGTTCTCGGCTTAAAAGCCTTGCAGATGGGGCACTTAGCTGTCAAGTGTGATTCCCTGAGGCACTTGAAACAGGAGTCGTGTGGATCTCCCTTCGGCCGCGGCTTCTGGCACGCCGGCCCATTCGAAAAACCGGTGAGCCCCGCATGGGCTCCGGGACCGGGTTCATGGAAGGGGCTACTTCCCGAACCCCACTAACGGAACTAACCATGTTAGCAAAGAAAACGTATAACTATACAAATATATAAATAAAAGGGTTATAACTGCGTAACTATATACGAGAAATACGAGTAGCTAGGGAAGTGGAGGTCAGCTAAGCCGCGCTCCACTGTTCCAACGACCGACACGGGCGGTAAGAAGGAACTGAGGAGCGGGTGGGCCGGCAGAGGTATATATCGAGCGCCATGGTGGCGCCACTCTAGGGGGCGACCTGCCGGCCCACTGAGTTGCTAGGGTAAAAGTTTTCCGACGAATGTGCACGCGCGGCGCGTACACCTAACTGGAATGGATATGAGCAATCACTCGAAGAAGAAGTTAAGCTACCAAGCCCCCCGGTGTAGACAGAAGCAGTCTTCCTTCAACCTAGTTACCGCTGCTCAGGAAGGTGGATTGCCTACACTGACAGAAGAACCCCTTCCATCGATGCAGGAAGCGTCTATATGGCAGTGGTGCAGCTATGCCACTACAGTGCCTGTAGTGTAGACATATCTTAGACTGGAGACAGAGGCAGCAGCTGAGCAGCACCTGTGGGCAGGGAGATTTCAGGCTTGTCTGAAGGCACTGAGGTCTGGCTCGAGATTAAAATTCTGTGCCTGCCGAGCCCTGCCTCTCTGCCGGTTCTGCAGACAGCAGGCTCTGTATTTAAGGGGCAAGTGCTCTCCAGATGGCTGTGCAACAGGACTCCTCCTAGACAGGACAGAGAATGGCCCTTTCCAAAGAGCCCTTCGCCACCCCACTGTCAACCAGGCTCATGACTCCGAGCAAGCCTAGTCTCTGTCACATCTGCAAATGCAGCAGCATCCCAAGCGAGGCCTGCCTTCCACATGGGCAAAGGGGTACGTGCTTTCTCAATGATCTCATTGGGAGGCCAGGTGCCGTTAGCTCACAGCCTGAAACAGAGGGAAGCGAGCATGCTCCATGGACAGCCTTGGATTCCCAGGGCTCACACAGGTGCTTACCTCCTCGGCTGTTAAAATAGTCAAGCTTGTCAGCTGAAAAAGGAAACCAGCGGCAAGAAGATCAGTCACAGGGGATTTTCAGTCCAAGTTGACCTTTAAGCAGCCAGAAAGACTCAAGATGCTATTTTCTCTCATCTGCCACCCAATTACAACCATCTCAGGAGAGGAGAATCTAGCACAGGCCCCCGGCTTTCCCTGCCCCCTCTGCTGTGTGTGGCCCTGGGCTCCTGCCACCCTGTACATCAGGTTAGTGATGGAGCTGTTCCCAGCCCAGTGCCAGATACATTATACCACACTGCCCCTGGGGTACTGACACAGCACATGGGCAATACTGCCCCAGGCAGGATGGAGAAGGTCAGACTGGCAATGAATCAAAAATAAGCTGGATTCCTTGGCCACGTTCAGGACACAAAGCCATTTAATGCCAGCCCTTCTGGAGATACTGCACTGGATGGAAGCACCATTGCCTTGTGAGAACCCTGGCCAGGTCTCTGCACACTTCAGTGAATGCATTTTTAGGTTACATCTCTTCTCGAGTGCTCTAGGCACCTTCCAAGACAGCGATGGCAGCTGTGCGTGGAAGGGGAATGAGTTAGGCCCAAAGGTTTACAGAAGCCAAAAGAGACTGGGAGCGATGAATGGCTGGACACACTGATTTGGTGCAGGTACTGGATGAGAGGGGGTCGGGGGTGTTTAACAGAGATTGTTAGGAAGCTCTGTAGGGGCAGGGAGAGCCGGGGGGTGGGGGCAGAAGAGGGGTTAATGAGGCATTGCTGATTATGAAGTGATAGAGCTGAGCCAGGTAGAACAGGCAGCATACAGTGAACCAAGGGTGCAGCAAACAGGAGGCCTCCTGAGAGAAAAGGAAGCAGGATCCAACAGGAGGAGAGTATAGCTCTCAGAGGGACATCAGCTAGAGCACAGACAGGCAAGGAAACAAGGCTGTGCAATGAGAATGTGCAGCACGGGCCCAAAAAAGCTAGGGATGGCATCAGCGTGGCAGGCAGTCGATGGCTAGTGGGAGCCCAGAGTTCTGCCTCCAAGAGACCCTATCTGTAGCATTGGTTTTAGTCAATAGGCCCTTAGTAAACATCCCAGGGATGGAGCCAGCCAGGGAGAAGCAGGCTGGAGTGTGCGTGGTTAATCAAAAACAGACTGCAAAATCCTCTCTCCTTGGACTGAGCAAAGGTTCCAGGCATGCCACTAAAACCTCAGCCTGATTTAACACACAGCAGAAAAGACCTGCTCCCCAAGAGGAGAAAGCTCTGACCCAGCTGCTGAAGCCACTGCCAACAGAAAAGCAGACAGCTTAGCCTTAGCAATGGGCTCCAGAGGGAAAGCACACAAGCGACTGCATCCCTAGGAGCAGGCAGAATGCTAGGTACAGGGCGAGGGAATGAGTGCATTTCTTGGAGCCAGTGGACAATGGCAAGGCCCAAGGGACTCTGGGAGAGTTGAGAACAGGGGTCCCTAAAGCTCCCCAAAGGGCGTTGGGCTAAAGAGTCCTGCTGTCCAGATATGTTGCCTTCAGATGATCTGTGACAGATAGCTTCCCCGTGAGTCACAACATTCCCCAAGGCCCGAGCGAGGGGTGCTGTGTTGCTGGAGATGCTGTCATTGAGGTGAGCTGTGAAACCAAGATCTTGCCCACATGCGGTCAGCTAAGATCCTACCTTGCATTGTTAGCCTTGGTGGCTGGGGCAATTTTCAGCTGGGGTAACTCCATTCTACCTTACTAGCTGTTCCAACTGGATACAAGATTCTTCTGCATTTAATGTGCTGATTTGTGTTGCTGTGCACTGTGAACCAGCTGCTGCAGCCCACTCAGCCACAACTGATGGGCAAAGGGAGACCTCCAGACAGCAAGTCAGGAATGTGTCTCAAGCCTGTTGGGATCTCTCTGGCCAAGAAGCACTATGAAAGTGTAATCGTGTGTAAGCCTCAGCTCCTTCCCATTTCCAGCCATGCCCACGTGCATTGCCACGATGAGACCAGAGTCCATGGCAGACTGTGCCACTCCAGTAGAACTAGGTCCTCCTGGAGGCTTCATCAAATCTTTTAAATCTCTTTCCTCTGCATCATCCCCGATCTGACTGTAGTAAGGCCAGCCAGGGTTTGATTTCCAAGAGGGTTCCAATTGCTTTTACAATGCCTAAGGGTGCAGCAGGAAGAATGGCATGTGGCTTGCAATACCATTCCATATAGCTAATGACTGTGGCTCCAACAGGCGGAGCAGCCAGCCATTTGCCAGCTATGCCTAACACGGTGGGAGGTCCGTGTGGGGAACATTGCAGATGCCAAGCCAGACACTACAGGCTCCAACTTTCCAGTATATTCCGATTCTTCTCTAGGACAAAACCTTGAAAAATGTGGGAGAAATACAAATAAAATGATAAAAAGTGACAGAGTCCTGTGGCACCTTATAGTCTATAAGGTGCCACAGGACTCTGTCACTTTTTACAGATCCAGGCTAACACGGCTACCCCTCTGAAATAAAATGATGGCCTTCAAAGAACGGTATCTTAATGAAGTTAAAACCTCCACCCATGTTGGAGGGGGGGCGGAGAGCAGCAGGAGTGAACCCTACTGGGCAGGGAGTTTGCAGGACTGCCCGATCTGGGCCCATTGCTAGGCTGACCCCTGGCTATCCTGTGTGAGAAGAGAAGGGGCAGAGTCTGAAAGGGGCTGCTTTACTAGTTTACTGCTCCAGCCAGAAACTCTTGAAAGCTTGTTTGGGAGGGGCAGAAGGGAAGGGGTTTCTCCCAGCTGTTTAGTCAGTGCAAAAGACGGTACACAACACCTGGACAAATCCAGCAGCACTCCATCCTCGCAGGGATGCTCCCACAGAGCTCACCAGGTTCTGCGAAAAAGGGATGGGTGCTATTTCTATCTTGCTAAGCTTCCCATTCTGTGGCCCCATCCTAGAAAAAGCGAAGCAGTGCTCTGAACCTCTGCTGGTGGGGACAATGCCTGAAAAAGGCAGCACTAAGGGCATTAGGACAGGGTTTCTGCCAGACTGAGAATGGCCCTGGGAGGCAAAACCCATAGGAAATACAGTGCACTGGGAAAAGAGGTGTGTGTTGGGGGGGGGGGTCCATCTGCTTGGAGAAGCTTTCGGGACTTTATTTTCTGTTCTCTTGGGATTTCTATCACCGAGCACTTTGGGGAACTGGCCTCTGTGTCAGTTTTTGCTGTGTCATATGGTGTAACACACACCTTAGCTGCAGGGAAAATCTCTCAATTTCTGTCCTCCTTTATCCCATGGTTTCAGTGGTGGGCAAGGGACACTACACTGAGGCCACAGTGGGTTAGTGACCAAACTCATGCCCTGCCTGGGGTTTGCCTCTGTTGGCAACTTAAGAGTAAGACATAAACCTCAGCTAAAGACATCTCCTTTGCCTCGCTTTCTCCCCTTTGCACTCCCTGGCCCTCGTGCCTCACAGAGGCACTCCAACCCCAAGCTGGAAGGTAACCAGGACTCAGCTAGGCTGGTGAGTCAGCAGAAATAACACTGCATTGCTGTGAATGGTCCTAACACTCCACGTCCTGTCGCAGGCCTCTTGACCTCATGCCAGGACACTGACTACATCCCTGTAACTCAGTTTCTTCTCCAACACAACACAAACATCAGCCTGGCTTTCACCCTCCGCACTCCTCTGATACTGCTTTCCCCACAGGCGTTGACCTTTTCCCAGCCAAATCCCAGGGCCTCCGCTCTAACATCCTCCCCCTCAGCCTCTCAGCTACTTCTGACACTGCCACTGACTTTGCTACAAACTGAAGCTCTGCACAAAGGACTTCTGACACTGCTAATCACACATCCTCTTTCCTGCAGTCTTGCCCTCCCTTGGCTTTTGTGCCTCAGTTCTCTCTACCCACTCTGGTCATTCCTTCAGCATCTGTTCCAGGGGATCCTCCTTCCTGCCTTCCACTCTGCAAGTGGCTCCCACTGGGGTCCACATTTGGCCCCCATCCTCTGATCCCTTCAAACCCTCTCTGGATCATCTCATCCACTCACACAGCTTTAATTACCCTCAGTACACCAGTGACCCACAGATCTACCTCACCCCTCCTGACATATCCCCCCGACCCAATCCCATGTCTCAGCCTGTCTCCAACATCTCTTCCTGGATGTCTTACCACCAACTTAACGCGGGCAAAAGCCACTCTCTGTGCACTCTGCCACACCTCAGCCCTCCTCTTCCAGGTCCCTTCTCAAACACACCTCTTTCAGGAGGCCTGGAAATCCGTGCCCCCAACCTCCACCAGAGTGTGGACAAACCAGGCAACTGAAAATCACACATGCAAATGAAAGCTGTGAGGCTGATACACTGCTTGGAGTAAAATGCCACCTGGGCACATCCCAGCCCCAGCCTCCACTGGACATAGATGTGGCATTGTGACGTTATTGATATAAACTGGGACCATATAGAACATGGTTTGCAACCAAGGTCCTATAATGGCACCAAATCTTATATAAAGGGGGTCATATAAGGTGTTAAAAATGAGGTTATAGGTTGCTGGTTATGATTATGGTGTCCATATGTATGTATAAATTTGTAGTTGAAGTTATAAGTATTGGCTCTATACTGTCTGTATTTCAAATTTGTGCTGTGTTTCTGGGAAACATCCCAGACAAGTTGGTGTTAGCTCTGCCTAGCCTGCTTGATGGCCTATTAAGGACCATCAGCTAAACAATTGACCCATTGAGAGAAGGCAAATACGCTTTGTAACTCAGCAAAGTACACAGGAACTTGCCCATGTGACTCCAGACTCCATTTTACTGTAATTTTCCACAGTAAGAACAAAGAGGTTCTTACACCTGGAAAAGCCTATATCAGGCTAATGCCTCATCTCCATCTTGTCTTCAATCCTGCTTCTTACCTCTGGAGAGACTTTGCTACAAACTGAAGCTCTGCACAAAGGACTGATGACTCATCCCAGCAGGGGATATTCTCCAGAGACTTGATTTAAACCTGCAGTTTATTCCATCACTGCTACAAGCCTGAACTAAGAACTTTGCCATTACTGCATGTAATTGATTCCATTTAGCCAAGTCTAGCTCTCATTTCTATCTTTTTCCTTTCATAAATAAACCTTTAGATTTTAGATTCTAAAGGACTGGCAACAGCATGATTTGTGGTAAGATCTGATGTGTATTTTGACCTGGGTCTGGGGCTTGATTCTTTGGGATCGAGAGAACCGTTTTCTTTTATTGGGGTGTTGGTTTTCATAACCATTCATCCCCAGGACGAGTGGCACTGGTCGTGATACTGGGAAACTGGAGTGTCTAAGGAAGTTGCTTGTGTGACTTGTATTAGCCAGTGGGGTGAAACCGAAGTCCTCTTTGTTTGGCTGGTTTGGTTTGCCTTAGAGGTGGAAAAACCCCAGCCTTGGGCTGTAACTGCCCTGTTTAAGCAATTGGTCCTGAATTGACACTCTCAGTTGTGTCCTGCCATAACCGCATCGTCACAGGCATATGAAGTGCCTATACCGCTGCTGGTGCTAGGTGAATGAAGAACAGCAGCTGGGCCTGATCATGGCAGGACGGGCGTGGTAGGAGAGTTCAGAGAGCTGTCGGCCTTGGTTCCATCCGATTCTCTGATGTTTCCCACACACTAATGTGTACCTAATGTAAAAGCGGCAAGTCAGCAGAGACGTCCGTCTGTCTCCAGACTCAACTAATAATCCAGTGTCTCAGGCAGCAAGTCAATCCAAACAAGTTCTTCATTTGTCTAGCTCTTGCCTGGCTGCCCTGCAGTACATTTGTAAGTGTTTACGCTGAGCTAATTTCTGCCATTTCCGTCTCTGGTTGCTGGAATGCTTGAAATTCCAAGAGCTGTCGAGACTGGGTCCTGGTGCACAGCTCCCCAGGACAGGAGGGCACAGAGGGGAGCTTTCTTGGAAATCTCCAGTGCCAGAGGAAAGCTGTATGTGAGCAGGATGCACCACTGCTGTGCGTGTGGCTGACCAGGTCAATGAGCTACAGCCCAACAATATGAACAATGGGCAGGGCCCAGGTCTGAGTCTGAAAGAAACAGCTGGGCTCTGAACATGGGATGTGGAGTCTCTGCTGGTGGGCACAATGCAGAGCGATACACCCCAAGCATCAGGTTGAAGGCCTCTCTATACCAGCACCTTGGGTGGAGAAAGGAGCATTCATAGATGCTGAGAGCCCTGAGGAGAGGAGGTATGGAGCAAAGCTGTGGGTGAAGAGAGGTTCTGGCACTTGGTGCCTCCAGGAGAGAGATGAGAATGTGGAAGAGGAACCTGTGCCCCTGACTCATTTCTGTCTGAGCTCTGGCATCAGATGCTGAGAGCACAGACCAGGGAAAAGTACATCAGCAATTCAGTGGTACTGTCCTCATTCAGAGCACTGCAGCCTTCCCCCTGCACCAGCCCCAGCACCTGGCAGCTGTCTGGCTGTTCTCACGCCATGTGATCTCCACCATGTAGGGCCATTTAAGGAGCAGTAAAGCAAGGATGGATTCAACAGAGATAGAAACTTGCACAGAATGAGAGAGAAAAATGGAAGCTCTGGGCCTCTCCAGCTAATCTGAATTTCTGCCAATGTACATAAGGGGAGACTATAGGCCAAAGCCAGGGACTGAGGCCGGGATCTCCTGGTGGCATGGAAAGGAAAAAGATGGGGGATGCATTCTTTGCTGTTGACTTTCACGTCCACATGGAATTAATCTGATGAAAGCCAGACAGGCATCCATCTGTCTGAGCTCAATCAACAGACAAACAGCCATCTGAACCAGTATCACACTCCCCAGAGCCCCAGCTGCTGCAGGGACACACTGTGGCAAGCCATGGAATTGGGAGCCACTGGGAGTTCATGGTTATTTATAACAGGGTAGCGCCCTCCCCAGTTATCTGCTAAGAGCACAGGTGGAGATTTCGTGTTTGCAGGGGTGAAGCCTGCTTCCTATGGGATGTCTGTCTGGTCCCTGCTGCCACTGATGGCCAAGACTTCCTACGCAGAGATCAGGGGCACTCCTGAGTGATAAACTCAACACACATTAGTAACCTGGGATTCTCTCACTGACATCCACCTGCCATGCACAGTTGAAAGGCAGCACCCTATCCAGCCATGAAGTTCCCGTGAAAATCTATGGGATTTGTGTCCCCCCTAGTCCATGCAGTTCTCTGAGATCCAGGGGTCTAACATGGGGGGAGGGGACAACAGCTGTTGGGCCACACGCTTGTAGAATTCACTGGTATGGGATACCCAGCACCTGGCGAGGAGCAGGGAGGTGGGAAGTTCTTACAGCCATCAGTAGCCTAATGAAGATGCCATGTGCAGCCCTGCTCTCAATAAAGGGAGTGGAGAGAAAGGGGAAATGGAGGATGTGCACAAAGAACATGGGGATGAGAAGGGTGTGAAGACAACAGTTATGGAGCTAAAGGTCAGTGCATCGCTAGAAACCAAATACGGGGGGGTGGAGGGGGGAATGTGTGAGTAGAATGCCTTTATGGTACATTTCCTTGTTTGTACAGAACCCATCAACCATGTGATCCTTCGCATAGCGCACATGCTCATGCTCATCCCTTGGAGCAGACTGGGGCCAGCAGAGATAAACAGGCAGCAAGAAGCAGGGTCACAGCAGAGTCCCACAGGGCAAGGGGGTCACAGCAGCTCAGAGCACCTCAGTTTAACATTGGTGCCAAGATGCTGAGGCCCTAGTCCACGTTTCAGGGAACACGGCTCCAGATAGCATAGCTCGTGACTGAGGAGAAACCAGTCAAGCATCTCACCCAAATGTCATCCCAGCAACAGGCGGCAGAGGGAAGACAGAAAGATCTAAATTACTAAGTAAATGCACACAAGCAGGAGGTGGGCCTGACTCAAGGCACTGCCTGAAGGTGCCAACAATCCTGTTCCATGTAGTTCTTCCCCTTTACTCCCGTTGTCTAGCTCTCAGGGGTCTATTTCTGTTAGTCCCCATGGTGGGGGGAGGGGGAAGGAGTAGAGAGGAGGTCGTGCTCTGATACTACAGTGCCGAGCATGGACCGACGAGGTGAAGAGAGGGGAGGCAGGCCCGAGCCCCATGTCTGGCTGAGGCAAGCAGGTGTGAGCTCAGCAGCGCTGTGCCTACTGCACTCCAGAGCAGCTGGTACAGGACAGAACTCCCTGCACTCAAAGGACTAACCCACAGCCAGCTCCCCTTTCTCACCAAATACTAGAGAACATCCTCTTCTCCCAGCTCCCCACACTAGGTACCCCAGGGCCATTCTAGTCTGGCTTCAGCCCTGCCAATAAGCCCACCTCCTCTTGGCACACCCTCTCTGACCTCAGTTCCACGGCACTCAGGAGCACTCACACCACGCTGGCCTGGCTAGCTCCATCACCAGGCTTCCATTCCTTTCTCTGTCTATAGGGCTGACGGTGCCTCTGGGGCCAGCACGCTGCCTTTTGCGAGATCACCGTGATAGGGGGAATGAAGCTTGTCCTGCCCAGAAGCAGCAGGTGTCTCTTATGGGGGCTCTGAACAGAGACTGATCTAATCCTAATAAGGAATCCTAGGGCACCGGCTCCCCGCTCTCGTAAAGCCATGCTGGGTCTGTGGGGAGAGCTGTAGCCTGACGCACGACATGCTAAGAGCAGGGACTTAGCGCTTGTGACTCTAATGCTGGCATCGCACTGCACTGAGCCTGGAGAGAGGGTGTCCCTGCCATCCAGCAAGGCTCAGGCAGGGAATAGGTGGAGAGGGCTGCAGAGACCCCAGGAGCCCCGGACAATCTCCCCTGGCAAGCTCTCTAGCTGCTTAACCACGGCTGGGATGGAAGGAGCCTGGGAGGCAGGGGCAGACCTGGCTGGCTGCGCACAGGTTTGAGTGGTTACTGGCAGCAGCTATTTGGTCACATGAGACTCTCCTTTCCAATGCAGTAATCCCCTCCCCAGACTGCACACCAGCTTCACGCACTCACCCCACTATGGGACTGAAACCTGACCTCCACTCAGGGAGTGCCAGGACCATCTTACTGGCCCTGTATTTGCCAAGCAGGGGGGATGACACCGGCCCCTGTCCTGGAGCACTGGGCCCCATCATGACAAAAGGGGAGAGGGAAGCCCCAGGCCCTGTTCCACTGAGGACGGGGGCGGGCAGCAAGCCCCAGGCCCCATACACCATCCCACAAGCAGCATGGGGGCACAAAACTAAGCCCATCTTGCCAAGCTGCCAAAACTACCTGCTGGTAACTCCGTGTTCCCACAGAGAGAGGGCAGCAGTCCTGAACAGTGCAGGAGTCACCCAGTCCATAGGAAACTCCCTCGCCCTCCCCTGGCTGGGGGGCTCTTCCAGAAACCACAGCACCCCAAGGAATGAGCCCCATAGTAAGGGCCCAAGGTCCTAGCCTAATGGCTGAGGATTCCTCTATAACTGTGCTGGATCAGTCTGCTCAGCTCTTGGAACCAAAAAAACCTGAGCTGGATTCTTGTGTCCCTGGAACGGACTCCAAGCACACTCCTGCCAATTGTTTGATGTAGTGTTATTTCCAGAGTCCCTGCCAAGCCCGCGCTGGGCCTAGAGCAGGCCCGTAACTCTATCAGCTGAGTCTGCAGCCTCCTTGGCTAATCTAGGGCTGCACCTCCTAAAACCTCGGCCGTTGTTTTCCTGTTTCTCCCTCCTAATGTATCTGGCATGGAGCGAGCCGCTGGCTGCATTGAACTTTTACAGAGGCGGTTTGTGGGGAAAGTGCTGGGCTTCAAGCCAGCGCCCAGACCAAACCGCTCCTCCCAGCGCATGGGCTGAGGCTGGAGAGGGCAAGCATCACCCAAGACACCGCGTTAGACATGCCCTCCTTCCCAGAGGCCTTCAGCAAAGGACATCTACATTCCAAAAGGCCTGAAATGAGAGGGGCCTTGTGCTTCCTCAGCTGATTGGAACAGCCCTCTGCTCTCTTTGGATCCCCTTGCCTTCTGTAGCGTATATGGAGAAAGCTCAGCTCTGGTACTGAGAAGCCATGGACTGTCCCCATTAAAGTTTCCCTTGGAGCAGCACTTACCTGGTCTCGGGGGGCATGGGATGCACTGGTTCACCCCCCAGAAGAGCCCCACACTGCCACAGCAATCCTCAAACTTGGCCAGGCCCTCCAGTGGGTTAGCACACTGCAACGGAGAAGAGGAGGCATCAGGATTCTCAGAGTGGGACTATGCCAGGCACCATTCCCAGCCCCTCCATCCTTCCAGGGCAAGAGTATCCAAGGGAGGGCAGCATGGGAGGTGGTGTAGAATGAGAGGGGCAAGGAGAAGGAATAAAGCCATGGCTCACTGCAGAGGAGGGGAGCAGAGCCAGCACAGGGGATGACTGCCTCTTGCTAGACACTAACACAGCCATCACAGCAAAGCTCCCTGCAGGGCCAGAACAGGACCAGGGACACAGTTTAAGACAGTAAACAGTCTAGCAGACAGAAAAACAAGAGCCTCTCTATGACTGCCCCCTTGGAGGGGCTGGGATGCTAGACAGAGCAGAGCATGACCCAGAGATGATCACCCAGCAAGGCCCAGGATAAGGCCAGTGCCTGCTCTGAGCCACCCAGGGATTACCCAGTGAGATGGGTGCACAGCTCCAGCCCACATGCGGAGCTTGTGGTAAGATGCTTTTGTTTGCTTAATGAGTCTCTTTCCCCTTCTGGATTACAAGCTTCCTTGCTAGAGTTGAGATGTCGCAGCCCACAGGCCAAATCTGGCCCCCATCCATCTGACACATGGCCACATGCCCAGTGCTCACATTCCAATAACCTCTGCTTCAGACACAGACAGAAGAGACAAATACTTCCTGCCTAGGCTCCTCGCCGTCACCCAGGCTGCTCGGCCACAGCTCCAGTTAAACAAGGCATGTTCCCAGCAAGCGCGGCCCCTCTTCCTACTGCAGAGCTCCCCTCCGCAGATTGATGGTCCCAGGAGAGCACCATCGTATCTCTAACGGGGCCTCCTTTAACTTGGCCGCTCGGAGGGAGAGCCCCCTGGGACCGAGGTCGGGTTTAGAGAGCTCTCCATCTTCACACAGCTGAATGGGGCTTTTCCAGCCCTGCATTCACATGTCAAATGTTTGGGGCCTGATCTCATTTATTTTTGCTTTAGGAAATTGCTCAGAATTAAATCCAGCTAAAAATGTTTTGGATGGAAAAGAGCAAATGACGGGAAAGGTACCAGGAATAGATTGAGAGCAAGGGCTGCATTCATGGTGCTGGGGGAGAAGGAAGAGTCCTGATCCATCAGACTATAGGTCTCACTCAGAGCTCGCCCCTGGGAATTCGCAGGTGTTAGACTGGGGGCCAGAAATCTCCAATGGGGAAAAGCAAAATAATAAAATGCAGTCAGTGCAGGGGAAGGGCTAGACAACTCCCCAGGGGCATTTGCTTCCCTAGCTCTGACCAAGATGCACAGGAAGGCAACAGGCCATGAAAATCAGACTTTCACTTACTGTGTGAGATTGAGGGGAACTTTCCTATGTTTCCTACCCAGTAATCAGACAGTCTTGTTGTAAATGTTTCTAGAAGTAGGGCACCTATTCAAAGGAGACTGTATGTGAGAGGTGTCAGGGCTGAGCAACACAGGCACAGGGCACGATGGGGTCCAGGCAGAGACCCCAGGTCCCACTGGCATGCCCTCTTTTTCCGACTTTGGGTCACATCCACGCACTACATCACTGCAGCTGCACACACAGCACACAGATGCAGCACGTGCACCACTCAAGTGCACTGCATTCTGCACGCACAGACTGCATACCAGCATGCCGCACACGCACTGCGCCACATGGACTGCAGTCATGTTCATACACACTCACTGCTCCACGCACCACCTCCCCCAAAGTAGGACAGGTGCAGCCCTTACCTGTCCATGCAGTGTCTCCCGGAAACATCTCCCCATAAGCTCTGGGGGCCGCTGCTGCTGGCCACTCTCTGTGGTGATGCTGTTGCTGTTCCCATTGCTGTAGCTGTGCTGTGGCCCAGTGGGTAGCTGAGATAGGAGTACAGCCTCCACACTGTTCTCCTCCGATTGGCCCAAGTCGCCCCTCACCCTGGCCACCTGGTGAATCTGCACAGTGGCCTCTGGAGGGTGCTTGATGTGGACGTTCACCAGGGAAGGGTTTAAGGAAGCTGGAAGATGAGTTTAGACCAACACTGACAATTCAGCTACGCTTGCCCAGGTGACCTACTTGGCACTGGGAGCAGTTCCTCGTTTGCCAGTGAGTCACTGTGGAGGGAAGACTGACTGCTGAGGCCACTCTGGGACGACCACACTGGGAAATCCAGAGAAAACCTGTGTCACGAAGGAAAACGTCTGCCTAGTCTCCCAGCTGGGCAAACCCTGAAGAGCCTTCCTGCGCAACCTGAGACAAGCTCATCAAGAACCCACAGGACAGTGCTTAAGTGCAAAATTCTTGGTTAATGTCATGCTACGGTGGGGGTAGGGGTTATATGCACAAGCCAGGAGAGTCCAGTGTTCCCATTGCAGCCTTCGCACAGACTACACTTAGAGGCACATGCCCAGCTCCCACTGACTTCAGCCTTGTGGCTGCGCCCATGGCACTGTGGGCACCTGAACTCTGATATTCCCTGACAGCCATGCATTGAAATTCCTACCCTGAGCACTGCCTCAACAGAGCAGTAGGGTTTAATTCCTGTGGGTGCTTCTCACAGCATGAAAAAGGCACAGCACTCAGGTCCTGCTGCCTCTGGGTAGCTGAGGCCTTGCACACTCGGGACTTGCTCATCTGCATGCACTCTCACATGGCCTTGTCACCATGTGCTTGCAACAAGCTCCCACACACAAATTCGGGCACTTGCACCCCTTCCCAGGCCCTCCCAGAGAGTCCATGATCTAATAAATGACTGGTTCGGAGAGGAGAGGGTGAGAGCGCTGGAACACTGAGATACCTGGACCTGTTCAGAGGTGTGTTCTCACTCGTGGGCATGAGAGAGACCTGGAGGGTTTTGCAGCAAGGTGGGGAGGTCATGGGCTTCCCGGGAGGAAACTGGCACTAGGCTTGGGGGAAGGGCAGGCACAATATTTTAATCTAATAACAATCACTCCATCACCTACTTCACGTGTGGAATGTGGGGTGAGTGCGAGGGATGGGGCTGTCCAAGGTGCAGAGAGTGTGTCAGGGTTAAGGGATCCACTGTCACTGGACCAACCCCTTACCTCCTTCTTCCACTGACCCCAGAGCTAGCCCCACTGCTTCCTCCCCCTATTATCTCCCAGATCAGAGCCCTCTCTCCCCTGCCCCATGAATTCCATACATCCCTATCCAGAAATGTTCTAATCTCCAGGGCACAAGCAACCTGGCACTATCTTTGCAAGCCCATGCTCTGGAGGGTAGCTGGGCCCAGATATCCAGCCAGAGCTACTCTCTACACCACATGTGCAGGCAGCCCGAAAGGGTGAGTGGCCCAGGCCCATGCTCACCGAGCTGGTTGGACAGAGGCAGCGTGTACATGGACTGCTTTATGGAGCCGCTGGCCAGGGTCTTTGGGACTCTTCCCACTTGGTTTTTTTCTAGTTTTGGAACTGGCAGGTGGCAAAACTTCCCTGTGGAGTTAGACGGGCACCAGCACTCATCCCTGCCAATGCAGCGCCCTCCGTTCAGGCAGGGGATCTGGCAGAAATCTGTAAGGCAAAGAGAGACCAGCTTAACAGAGGAGCCTAGCTACTCCCTCTGGCTGGGGAGCAGCCCAGCATCAGCCTGGGATCCCAGACGAGCGGCCTGGCCCAGCAGCAGCCTTGCAGTAACCAAGCAGCAGGCCCAGGACAGCAGCAGGCAGGCACTTGATTTCTTGAAAGCAGCCTGGATTCACCACTGAAGGTCACTCTAACCAGCAGAGAGCAAGAGGAGAAACCACAGACCCTAGCTTAGCTCAGAATGGAGCGAGTTTCTTTCAGACAGACGCTGAGGAAGATCTGCTCTCCCTTGGGCTTTGTCACTGTGGCTGGCGAGAGAGAGAGAGAGAGAGAGACAGACAGACAGACACACATACACACGGCTGCAAAGCCCCACAGAGCCAGGGTGATACTGCTGGCACCAGCAGGATCTCTAAGAGGTGGTTGGGGGCTGATGTAACAGCACACAGTGGAGTCAGAAAGGAGTTAGTATGCCCTCAGCATCCCTGCCCTCAGCATCAGAGTTTCCAAAAAACCTGGTTGGGCAGGGGTTACTATTCACAAGCCAAGGGGCAGGGGAGCTCAATGGACATGGAACAGGCAGAGGACTGAGTTTGAAGCCTCTCTCTGGGCCTGTCTCGTGTCTGCAGAAGCTGATAAAGTACAGAGATGGGATGCAGGAATCAGAAGGGAAGCAGGAGTCGTTTGCCTCCACAGCTTTAGGAAAACATCCGCAAATGACACCCCAAGTGACTCCTTTCAGTTCTCATCACAGGGCAGGATTGAAGCAGATGACCCAGAGCTTATTCTAATAAGAGTTAGGTGCCTGGGGTTAACTAACAAATCAACCTCTCTCCTGGATCGATGAGACATTCCTGCCTCAGGTGCCCTGGTGACCTGTTAGACTTGGGGTGAAGCTGTGTGCCTGGCAGATGGGCAGGGCCAGCTCCAGGCACCAGCGCAGGAAGCAGGTGCTTGGGGAGGCCAATGAAAAGGGGCAGCACATCCGGGTCTTCGGCGGCAATTCGGAAGCAGGTCCCTCAGTCCAGCTGCCGAATTGCCGCCAAAGAATGAAGCGGCGCGGTAAAGCAGCCACTGAAGTGCTGCCGATTGAGGTTTTTTTTTTTTTTTCCCTTTTTCTCTTCGCCGCTTGGGGCAGCAAAAGAGCTGGAGCCAGCCCTGCAGATGGGCACCCACCATTCTCCAAGAACTCCACTTAGAGACACTCACTAGTCAGGAGATTTTGGGACCACTCAATCAGTCTTTGGGAGGAGACACCCAGCTGTGTTGGGGCAATTCACACAAACCACCCACTTGGCTCAGTCCCCACCTTTGCCAGGGCTTCTCTCAAACTCCTCTGGTTTTGGAGGGACTCTAGTGCTTCTGAAACAGTTCATCTCACCCCCAGGGGACTGCCAAGGCTAGCAAATGAAAAGCCCTATCCCACCACCCAGGGAGCCAGTGCTTGAGTGGATCCCTGGTGTGAGGGGCAGACAGCCTGCCCAACTCACTAGATGAGACAGAATATTCCCAGGCAATCCCACCATCCAGGAAACAAGAGGAAAGATTTCCGCAGCCCTGTTCACTGAAACAACTCACAACCTGAAGCCAGCTCTGCTGGCTGCCATATGAGTGAAAGGAGAGAGTTGGATGAAATTAGGTGATGAAAGGCAGCCCCAAGACTGGATGCCAATGAAAGCAGCAAGCTGGCCCTGCCTGGGAGCAAGACTGTGAGGCCTGTCTGCGGCTCTGACTGAAATCCGTTCTCCCGCCACCCAGAATGGGAGGAGTAGGGTGAAGATGAGGTTCCCCCTCCCAGGGAAGGGAGTGGGGGTGTGTGTGAGAGGTCGGCCCCCAGAGAAGATGAAATAGTTCCTGATTAGGAGAGTGAGACATTCTTCTGAGCATAGGGAGAAGCTATGGCTTAAATCTGTAGGGCCTGTTGAGACAGGAGGAGGAGCCCAGGCAGGGAGGAGGCTGGAGTCCTGAGATACTCACAGATGCGGAAGCCAGACTTGGGGTCATTGTTCTGCCCCCCCTGGCTGTACAGGGTGGTGGTGTCCCCTTTCTCACAGCTGTTGTAGCAGTGGCCACTCCGACATGTCTGTTTGCAGATCGTCGGGGTGAAGACAATCTTTATCTTTCGGATTTTCTCTGTCAGGTTGGCCCCTGTGAAGGAAAAGGCCAGTGCAGAATGGAAGCAACAGAGCCAAGTCCCAGGAGCATCTGCACCCTAACTGCAGGACTTGCACATGGCATGCCAGGCACCAGGGCAGCTGTGGCTGTGCACTGCTGCACACTCTCTCTGACTGGATCATTGCTCTGCTATAACTGTGGGGAGAGGGAGTCATTCTCTGCCTAGGGGTCTAAATTGTTCTCTGCTTCTGGCCATTGCTTCTTGGCCTTTTTCGGATTTAGCTAATGTCATTTTAGAAGTAGTATAAGCTAAACTGGGAAATGGCCACTAATAATGGAATAAGTGTGTCCCCACAGGGGGTACTACCAGTACAGATGTACAGGTATAATTATACCGGTATGTAGTCAAGCCCTAACTGTGGCATTTCCTGACTTCCAGACATTTCACCGTGCACTCTTCTTGTTCCTTAACAGTGTTTTCTGTGAAGAATTTCCTAGCTGTTTGTTTTTAAGGAGAGAAAAAAAATAGTTAAACTATTCAAACCAGAAAAAGGAGCAGGCTCTCTCTCTCCAGGCCTGCCGTGCTCTGCTGGCTGGCAACAAATGGGCGAATGGGCACAGCCAGCCCACAGTCTGGAGCTATTTGGCTAGATGCCTCCTGCACATTCTGTACCCCACATCTCAGGAGGCCCACAGGAGAGAGCCCCCATTCAGGAGCTGCAGAGGGCACTTTGAACCCTTCCTAGGTGCATCAGGGTGGGGTTCTCTCCTGGCAATCTCAAACAAGCTGTCTCTAGCAGCCTTGCCTCTCTGCACCTTACAAGGCCTATGGGGACCAGCCAAGAGAACCAACCACATATAGGTTATACAAATCAGACATCCACAGCCAAATCAGGGAGCAGAGCATTGCTGCATCCCTGCTCTCTGATTATACTGAGAGAGAATTGACTCAGACAATGTCCAGAGTGTGAAATTCCCATCCCAAGTTACTATCTCTGGGAGCATTTATCATATTCCCCCAAGCTTCTCTCTTCCTTACCATCTGCACTTTTCTCCCAGTCCATCCTTTTGCAATGGGGCTTCACCAATCCCTGCAGCATTCGTACTTGCTTTCTCTCTCTCTTTAGAGCTGCAACACCATCCCAGGGAACTGCTGGCTCCAGAGCAGTGTGAGAGCAGCATTATGCCCTCTCTCGGTTCACACACATGCATGCACCCATTACTGGTTTTTGTGCCCCTAGGAGTATAGGTTCCATTTGCTGATATCCTGTCACCCAAGCCATTTCCAGCACTTGCTGTTCACCGCAGACTCCTCCTCCACCCCTAGGTTTCTCTCCATGCTGCTTAGTTCCCTCTCGTTGAGGTTGGACTTTCCACTCATTCACTAAAGCTGAATCCCAGTGTATTGCCTACAGCCCCTCCACTCTGAGGTGCTAGGTAGATGGTCTGGGCCTCCAGTGTATTTGCTACCCCTCTGATTATCATTTTGGTGTCATCAGCAAATGCAGCCCCTCCCAAGGAGGTCCTTCAGAAATACTGGCAGCCCAGTAGGTCTTACCCCAGAGAGACAGAGTATGCTCTTGATAGGCTGCATGTGGTCCAGAGCTGCTCTGTTCATGCCCATTCCCATTGGGTAGAGCATTGGACATTAGCTGAGTATTACCAGCTGGGTAGCGCCGGACAGTGCGCGAAGACCCAGTGTGCTGGGAGACGGGGAAAACGATTCTTCCTTGAGTCCTATGGAAAAAGAATATTTACTACAGTGACCATGCCACGCTCCTGCAGCTGCGCCCTGAGTGTTCTATAGGAACCCACACTGCTATGCTCGAAAACCTAGCCTCCTGTGTGCCAGTCAAGGTGAGCAGTGCCCGCTCTTAACTCCCTCCAGACCCTGCCATTTCACCGCAATGCTAGCGACCTCCCAGTGCCTCTCCTGATGCATCTCCCACAGGGCTTCCTGGCTCAGAACTCTGTATGTCATATCAGCCCATCACCCTCCAGGATAATACAGAGTCCGGTTCTGTCACTAAAGAAATGTTTGGATGCTAACTGGGCAGGCTGCACTCACCTTTCCTGGAAAACATCTCAGTATAAAGGCACCGAACCCAGGGGGCACAATGGCTTCTTTCTCCACTTCACATGCAGCCCACAGCATGCACTGGAAAATAGTCTTACACTCTCAAAAAAGCATGCAGCTCCTGTGAGTACCTGGGGGCTGCAGAGTCCCTGCAGACCCTGGGCAGGGGTAGCATTGCCCCAGGGATGAGCAAACTGCAGCAGCATGAGGAAGGCTGCAGCATGGACTGTAGTAGAGCTGAGATTGCAGACTGAACTGAGCTTGATGGGCTGCAACAGTCAAAGAAATCCCCTGCCTGGCCACACAAGCACCTGGGCAGTCACACAAAGCCTGTTGCCCACATGGCCATGCTCAGAGGTAACCCCCTTCCTGTCCTGGTGCACTCAGCTTGAATGCCGTGAACTCAGGGGACACCTGAAGTAGAGATGATGCTGGAACCATTCACCATGCATGTCCTAATACTGTGCAGCCAGGTGATGAACCTGCTCAGAGTAATTAAGAAAGCCAGTCTGGGAAACGTGCAAGGAGAGGCAACAGCTGCTCCCAGCCTCTTATTCACTTTCCCCTCCACCTGCAGTGCCAGCCCTATGCAGGTCCTTCTGTCTGCCTGCCTGCCTGTCTGTTCGTTCAATGTCCAGCAGAGGAATGGAAGACCATACCACAGCAAACAGATGGGCACCAGTCACAAGACCCAGTTCCTCTCATCCCATGTACTCCAGATAAACAGTTCTCTGGACCTAAGACCTGTGTGCCGGAGCGTCTGTGCAGAGGCGCACACAGAGCAGCACTATACTGCTCACTCACATTAGCAGAGCAAATAAGAAGCAACCCTGCCTCAGTAGGACTGTTGCAGGGAACAGATTCAGTGCTGTGGGATAATATGGGCTGTACTAGAGTTTAATCCAGCAGCCCAGGGGTTAGTTATCTTTGAGTCAGTCACACTTGCACATGCCAGCTCCTGCAAACAGACAAAAATGGTACATTGTTACAACTGATGTTCTAGTTTGCGCCTGTTTTAAATTAATTGCTCTGGAGAGAGCTATGCAGAAGAGGAGCCTAACATCTGCTAGGAAGAAGGGAGCTGCCTCTGGAGCTGGTCAGTCTGCTGCTGAGGCCAGCCTGATCTCTCTTCTGTCTTGTATAAAAGGGAACCATTCCAATAAGGAATCCAAGCCGAGGCTAATATACAAACGCCTGCACCCATTAGATCAGTGGTTCCCAAACTGGAGTTCGTGAACCCCTGGGGGTTTATGAAATGTTACAGGGGATTCTTGGGGGAAAATTCCCTAATGGCGGACAGAGCTGTCCCTAGGGACCCCAGGCAGCACTGGGCCAGCAGCCTAGAGACACTGGACTTCCAAGAGCTAAGCAGATCAAAGTAAGCCTATCTATCACACTGTGGAGATTTAAACTTCAAGACTCCTCATAAGAAATGGAAAGGGAGGTGGATATATTTTGCTGTTTTTAAAATTAAATAGGCAGCTAGTATTGTTTTTTAAATTATTATGAAGAACAAGTTTAAGCTTTGTTGTAATGTGTGTTGTTTGCCTGGACTGCTCAAGACCTGAATGCTTGTGTAGGAGGAACTCTTTGAGTGGCTTCTTAAATACCTTCATGCTGTTTCACATCTGATACTCCTTGATGAAGCATGGGAGCCTTGTCTTATAACAGGCTTATTCAAAGTGATACAAGCTACAAAAGTGAGATCTGGAAGAGTGTTACTGTTTTCATAATATAATAAAAATACTATAATGATAAATAATAATAATAAATAGTGTGTAATAAGCATGTCATAAAAACAAATTTAATATTTCCAAGATCACTGCTTTTATAGTTGATACTTGGGCAAAGGAGAAAATCTCTGGAAGTAGTCATTTTTAGGAGGGGGTTTGCGAGACTTGACATTGGGGTTCACAGGTTATTAAAGTTTGGGAACCACTGCGTTAGATTAATGGTACGGAGTCAGGTGAGGTGGCATCCTGAGGCGTCTGGAGCCTGATCCCAGGAAGGGGTTTGTAGTCATACGTACCATTTGTGCAGCCTGACTGGATTATGCCAGTACGAGTCTCTCACCCTCTGATAAACCATTCATGAAATAAAGCAATTCTCTCCTAGCACAAGGAAAGCCCTGAGCCTCTGGGAACCAGCTCCATCACTACCGTGGGGACTGCCTATATCAGATGGGACCATGCTGATGGAAAAAAGTCCTATAGCTCCTCTTATCTACCCTTCTCACTCCGGACACAAGTGGCTCTATGTAAGTTCCTCTCACTATGGGAGCTTCCTTGGAGAACAAGTCCTCAACCCTATCTGAGTCCTGGGCACTAACGAGAACAGAGACTCAGACAGGAGAGAAGCTGGGCCAAGGAAATAAACAAAACACAGAGCCCATAAAAGTCATGAATGAGGGAAACTTTACAGGGAACAAACTCCCACTAATACATTTACAGCTTTGGGGGTATCTTTGTTCGTGGGTTTTGGCATTTTGCAGAAGCCAAGCAAAGAGAGTACAAAGCTGCTTCCAACTTCCAAGGCCATGCTCCTTACTGCCCATCACAGAGGCATTCTTGTCCCAAGCACAGAGCTTCTTGCGTTCAGCAGTTCTTGGGTAAACATCTCCCCACTGCTCCTGTCACAACCCTTTGCTGTCATGCTGGCTCCTGGCTCCCCTCTGGTGACCAACAGCACCAACCGACCAGGAGCGCGCTGCCTTTGTCAGCATACGACTTGATTACAGTATATAAGTACCTTCATGGGGAGAAGATGCCAGGTACCAAAGGGTACTTACATTTATTGGAGAAAGGCATAGCAAGAACCAATGGCTGGAAGCTGAAGCCAGACAAAGTTAGGAATAATAAGGCACAAAATTTAAAACAGTGACCAAACTGTTATAAAGAAACTACCAAGGAAGTGGCACATTCTCCATATTCTGTGTCTTCAAATCAAGACTGAATGCCTTTCTAGAAGATATGTTTTAGTCAATTTATTTGGCTCAATATAGGAGTAACTTGGTTGAAATTTGATGGCCTGTGATGTACAAGAGGTCAGACTAGATGATCTAATGGTCCATGCTGGACTTAAACTCTATGAATCTATGAAGAAACAGATTTATTAAAAAGCCAGAAGTCTGCAGGCCCAGATGGCGTTCACCCAAGAGTTTTTTTTGTTTTGTTTTTTTTGCAGGAACTGGAGAATGAAGTGACTGAGTTGCTAATAAAAATATGCATTCTTTCGTTAAAATCAACTTCTATACTGGGAGGCTGAAGTATAAATGCTGTACTGATCTTTAAAAAAAACCCACTGGGGTGATCCAAGGAATTACAAACCAGTGAGCATTACGGTCAGTACTTTGTAAACTGGCTGAGTTGGTAATTAAAAATAGATTTGTAAATTGCAGAGGTGGACATGATAGGGAAAACCAGCAGGGCCTCTGTAAAGAAAAGGCATGCCTCTCTAAGCTGCTAGAATTCCGTGAGCATGTCAGCAAAAGAGTGGCTAATAGACAGCTGGTTAACACAGTTTATCTGGACTTTCATAAAGACTTTGACAAAGTTCCTCACAAGAGGCCATAGAGTCATAGACTCTAGGATTGGAAGGGATCTCGAGAGGTCATCAAGTCCAGTCCCCTGCCCTCATGGCAGGACCAAACTCTGTCTGGACCATCCCTGATAGATATTTATCTAACCTACTCTTAAATATCTCCAGAGATGGAGATTCCACAACCTCCCTAGGCAGTTTATTCCAGTGTTTAACCACCCTGACAGTTAGGAACTTTTTCCTAATGTCCAACCTAAACTTCCCTTGCTGCAGTTTAAGCCCATTGCTTCTTCTTCTATCCTTAGACACTAAGGTGAACAAATTTTCTCCCTCCTCCTGATGACACCCTTTTAGATACCTGAAAACTGCTATTAAACTGAGTAGTCACGAAGTGAGAGGTTAACGTTCTGTCACAGACCAGAAACTGGCTAAGTAATAGAGAACAGAGTCAGAATAATTGGTCAATTTTCAGCATGGCAAAGGCTTAACAGTGGGGTGCCCTGAGGTTCTATGCTGAGACTGTTGTTTAAATGTATTTATCAATTCTCTGGAAAAGGATATGAACAAAGAGGCAGTAGCATTTGTAGATAACTCTGAATTACTTAGGTTTTGCAAGACTACAGAGGATGGTGAGAAACTCCTCAGAGACCTCACAAAGGTAGAGGAAAGGGCAGCACCAGGGCAGATGGGGTTCAGTATTGTGTAATGAAAATTAATGCAGATCAGAAGTAGTCATTTTAATTACTCACATACATTGCTGGGTTCTTAGTTAACTGTAACCATTCAGGAAGGAGACCAGGGCATCACTATAGCCAAGTCAATGAAAACCTCTGCTCAAAATGTAGCTGTGGTCAAAAAGGCACTGGGGTGCTTCAGGTCACTACCTGTGTAATGGAACCAGATCCCTCTGGGCTGGTAAAGGCCAGCAGGGAGACAGTGGGCCCTTTGTTCACAGAGAATGTCAGTGCCAGGTGATCTCCAGGAGGCTCTGGTGAGACCTTAACACAAAAAACCAACTCTTGATGCTAATAATCTTGCCTGCTTTTAATAGGTAACTAATCTCTGAAAAAAGATTCTTGAGGATTCTTGTGGCAGTATCTTCAATCTTCCGATTGCCCTGAGATGGTCTATCTGGGCTTAGACCTGGGTAAGGGACAGAAACTGAACTAGTAGTGTTGGTCAGTGATCTCCTCCTGGCTATGGATGAAGGCAGCACATCTGTGCTGATGCTATGAGGCCTGTGGCTGTGGTTGACAATGAGCTGTTGTTACCAAGGCTGTGGTCCTTAGCAAGAATAGATAGACTTGCTTTGAAATGGTTTCATTTCAGAAGGACCCAGAGCATGATTAGAAGCAAATGTTCTCTTGTTTGTGTGCAAGAGGCCACTAGGAGGGTTCAGAAGGAGACATGGGTGATAGCATTCACAGTATGAGGCATCTCATCCTAGCTGGGCATCTCCATTTCAGCCCAATCCCTTGGGGGAAACAGATGACCAAAGCCTTGTCTACACTATGTTTCCCCTCCCCTGGTGTTAGTAATTTTGGGAGCCTCCATGTTTTAAAAGAACAGCATAGTTGACAGTGGTAAAATGCCAACAGCCCTGAGAGTCTTGTCTATGCTACAGCTGCCAACATTGCTACCACTGGTGGAACTCACCAGAAGCATCAATAATGGGAAATTTTAGGGAAAAAGAATAGAAAGAAACAAGGCCATGGCATCTTTCAGGACAGACAAAACCTCTAATGAATTTCTAAGGTAAAAATACAAAATAAAACTCCAACAAATTTTAGACCTTATTCTTGAAGCAGCACAAAGGCCCACATCCAGTTTTTATTTCCCTTTAAGTAGTTTAACGTGATTTTTTAAGGATTGTGAGTTTCCAGATCCATGAGGGGCTCCCAGCACTCGGCCTGAGCACTGCTAGGATCTGGTTTTCATAAATGTACATAAACAAATACAATTTGTTCTTTCCATGAGCACTGGGTGATGAAATATGAAGCCAAGTTGGGGTCCCGCAACATCTAGTCCCCACATCCAATGGCACAGTTAGCACTTCCCTTAACATCCAATCTAGGCTCGGTTTCTTGCCTCCATCTCATTTCATACAGAGAGCAACAGTGGAATTGGGAACCCTGTGTGAGTACAGTGCTCAAGAAAGCTGTGGCCAACTAGAGTCTGCCATGGCGAGGAGCAACCAGTGGCATACAGACAGTAGAACACCAGCCAGGACTGAGTCTATATCAAGACACCAACACGCTGGCTTTTCCAACCAGTGTTTGTCCTTGCAATCTTTCCGTCAGCTGTTTTTTTTTTGACATATCTGCACAAATATGCATTTTTGCCATTCTTCTAGCGCTCCCCATCAGTCTCTCACAGCATCTCCCATGAGAAATTCATACAGTCCTACCCAGCCCTGACCTGCCACAGAAGCCATGGCATGGCTAGCCTGCAGATCTCAAGACGTTCTGCACACAGCTATGAACACCCCCAATTTGCTATCACAGCCCTTTTGGGAAAAGTCCATCCAATGTTCCCACAGCTCTCAAAGGTGCCATTGAGATGAGACCATGTGTTTCCAATAAGGCCAGCTGGCTGACAAGGGAAAAGCTCGAGGCCATGTACTGGATATAACTTCCTGGGAGCCTCATACACAATGGCAAGAACTCTAAAAGCTTCTGCTGTATATATGGAAGCATCCACAAGAAGGGACGCTCTGAAGTCTCATGAAGCAAGCATGAAGACACCCCAGCCTTGGTAATAGGTTCATTCAATTTCAGCCGTGGGTAGCAGGGGCTCTCTGGGTAGCAGCACAGAGGAGCAGGCCAGTGACATGAGCTAATAGAAACTACAGCTCCTGTACTTCAAAACATACTGAGCACCTATCATCCTTGAGGGAGGAAGCAAATGTGCCACAAGTAGGGGGTGGCCATGCTCTTTCCTCTGTCCAGCATCTGACCTCTTGTTTGAGGGACAACTTCGGGGATTTTCAGAAACACCTATTTGTGTAGTTAAAAACACCCATATGAATGGACTTTTCAAAAAAAGAGATGAACTTTGCTGTTAGGAATAAAAGTTGGTGAGATGTGCTCATCACATGGGGGCAGCACCTATCCTGTGAAAGGCATATAGAAATGGAACAAGACGGCCTGCATGAGAAGTGATGGGGAAAAGGCAGCCAGCTAGGATCCTGTTTACAGAGAAGGATCTGTGTCTGTGCATGGCAGGGGGGATGCTGATTTGCTTTGAATTAACTTGTTTATTTGGTTCCATTATAGGCAGATGCATTCCAGGATTTGTACATTAAGCTAGGTAACACGTCCGTCTGCTGCAGGAGTCACAGAAAGCAACCAGCAAGGAGTCTCTTTCCAGCTCTGTTTGCCAGCTCCAATCCAGCCCCCTGTCAGGCTCACTGGCTGGTTCAGATTCAAGGTCGGGGAACAGGAAAGAGCTTTTCACCTTGAGAGCTCCAGCTGCAATCTAGCCCCAGGTCAGGGGGCTGACTTGCTCAGAGAGGTTGAGGAATAGAACCTTTCATCTGGAGTTCATCTGTTTAAATGCAGCGTGAGTCTGTAGTGGCTAGAAATCACCACCCTCTCACAGCCTCTTGGTTTACCTGGATACGTGACAGGAGTTGAGTCCAGTTCCCAGTAGTCCAAATCGCAAAAACCCCATTCCCACCTCCCCCCACCCCTTGCTGAATATCCCAGCAGTGAGACTAAGGGCTGAAAATAGCGACATACCCTCTCGCTGCTAGCTGGGGCTGCTTTGGGCCAGAGTAGGGGTTGAGAGGCAATTGCGGAGCTTGTCAACCACTGTCCATGCCCACACCTGTTCAAGGGACAGTCCTGAAAGTTTAGGAGGATGAGACAACCCCAGGGATTATGCAGTGAGACAGTGAAAGCCCCAGGGCTTTAGCCTCATGCAATCCTTCAGAATCCCTCAGCCCTGTGTTATTCATTTCCACACTTCCAGCCAGGCACATGGCCAGCACAGCTCTTTGCAGCTTAGAGCCTCTGCCTAGCGGCAGTGTCTCTTCCTTTACAAAATGGGACTGGCTGCCAAGCAGCTGGTTTCCCTGTTCTTCATCTGTCAGGGCTGCTGACAGCACTCTCCATTCAGGCCCAGCATGTGTGACAGAAACAGCATGCAGCCTCCTGGGACAGCCTCCCTCCTTCTAAGTTGTTTTAGGGAACCCCCCAGTGATATCTGAGCACCTGGCTAATGTTTGCAGTGTTATTATGGGAAGGCTGGGGCAAAGTGGCAATGGCATTCTGCTCTGAAGGTGCTGATGTTTGTGCTCATCCTGATCTCTCCTGGGATCCAGATCCAATGGCCAGTTGCTGACAAAGCTAAGTCTCCAGCACACAGGAGTTTCACTCCTAAGGGTGATGGCTTCACTGCACCAGTGGAACGTGGCTGTCACTGCAGGAAATAAAACACAGGGAGAGCTGGTCTCTCAGGTATTCTATAGCGGTTCTTATTCCATCTTGTCACTGTAGCTCTGAGCACCTTCCTGGATATACTGCATTAAGTGAGGTGGCTAACATCTATATTGGTTCGCTCTCTCACCCTCTCCCGAGAGGAGAATTGTGTATGAAGTAGTGTTTTGTTTTGGTAGGGTTGTGTTGGTGGTCATTTTCCTCCCCTTAGGTACATGCTACTCTGTGTTTATATTAGAGAAGGCTGGTCAAAGAAGTGTGCCTTACACTTGGAGAGGAAAGAGGTGAGGTTTGTGATGCTCCTTGGTTCCTGAGGAGTTTGTTCCAGTCTTGGACCAGCCCCTGAGAAAGCTCTGTCTTCTGCATAGAAAAGGCAACTTGGATCCACCTCATGAAAAGTTTTAAGGTTGAAGACTGAACCCCTGAATTTAACCCTGAATTCTGTGGCAAGCCAGCACAGAGAGCAGAGTACTGGGTTGATAGGCTCTTGGAGGCTGGTGTTGCTGAGCAGTCAGGCTGCTGCTTTCTGAACTAACTACATTTTTTTAAAAGGTCAGCAATTTTATCACGAGATACAGGGAATTACAAGATCAAGCCTGGACCACCAAAACTAAGTCTATCTGACAGAAGGTGGCCTAGTCTTCTCAACAGCTGGAGACAGAAGAGAGCATTTTTCATGACCACAGTTATTTGGGTATCCAGAAGCTGTGAGGAATTCAGGCGGACACCAGGCTGTGGCCTATCTTAATGGTCTGAGGGAGATGCCCTCAGTGGGGCAATGTTGTAGAGGTGGAAAATTCCTCCGAGCGCTTCCCCTTTCCCCACCACATCAGTGTGACAGAGGTGTACACAAGTGTCCAACCAGCTTCTTCAATATTTCACCAGCAGGGGCCTTAGCTGAAAGCTAAGAACTAGCTGATTGTCCTGGGTATTGCGAGATCTTTGCACAGGAAATAACTGTAGAATTACATAACACGTGGGATATTGGGGTTCAAAACTGTTGAAGCAAAACTTGTCTCCTGAGTGAGGCAGGTCTCAGGGCTAATTCAATCAACGTTGAGAGCGGTGAACATCTGTGGAGACAGCACTTTGTTTATAGTCTAAGCCTGGTGGAGGCTTGAGGATTTACAGAGACAAAAGAACCCCAAAAAAAGTCTCTGAAATAGGGCACCCCATGGGGTAAGAGACAATAGTCTGTAACTATGTAAGAGATGAAGAAAGAGCACAAGTTATTAGCCACTACAGAAGAGAGACTCCGCCGGGGGGAGCCTCATAAAAGGTGGACCCCAGCTTTCCAAACTGGACAAGTGCTGTAAGAACTAACCACTTGGAGAGAAATACCTTATCAGACAGGGAAGTAACTTGTTAACAAGCATAGGCTACAGCAGGCGTCGGCAACCTTTCAGCAGTGATGTGCCGAGTCTTCATGTATACACTCTAATTTAAGGCTTCACATGCCGGTAATACATTTTAACGTTTTTTAGAAGGTCTCTCTAAGTCTATAATATATAACCAAACTACTGTTATATGTGAAGTAAACAAGGTTTTCAAAATGTTTCAGAAGTTTATTTAAAATTAAATTAAAATGCAGATCTTACTAGTTTAGTGTGATCCTTGACCTTGCTTTTCTTTGCTGTGTTTTCCAATGTCTGGTGGCATATATTTGGATACTTTAAGCTGCACACAGGCTTCTGAGTGATCAGTTGTTAACCGGCTGGAACCCCAGATCGGCAGCTGAGGTGAGTGGAGCTGGCGGCTAGTAGGGCTGAGCAGGGTCAGAGGCCTGGACCCTGTCTGGCAGGGGGTCTGTGCTGGAACTCCAACCGGAAGCAAGGTGATTGGGGTTGCGGTGGGGACCCCGGCTGGAAAGGGGCCAGCAGCCAGAATCCCAGAGCAGCGGCGGGCTGAGCTGCTCAGCCCGCCCCGCTCTGGGGTCTCGGCCGCTGGCTCCTGCCAGCCGGGGTCTCAGCCCGCTGCCAGCCTGGGGTTCCTTCCACCAGGCCAGCAGCGGGTGTTGAGTGGGACCGCCAGTGGGGCCCCGGCTGGCAGGAGCCGGCGGTGGAAACCCCAGAGCGGCGGCAGGCTGAGTGGCTCAGCCCACCCCAGGTTCCATCAAAAATCGGCTCACATATCACCTTTGGCACACATGCCATAGGTTGCCAACCCCTGGGCTACAGACTGCATTTTGTTTTTCTTTTACTTTAACCTTATGTTTCTAAATCCTTATTCTTGTTTTTGTTTGAATCCCTGTCTCAAGCCCGGATAAGTAAACGTCCATTTCATCTTACTATAGACACCTCTAAGTGCCTTGGGGTAAGGACAGTGTTGAACTGAGGTGAAAAACAGGTAACTGGGGCTCACTGTTCCCTGGAGGCAGAAGATCGGTGACCATTGCAGGTATCCAGAAGATAAGTGATTGGGCACTCGAGTGTAAAAAAGTAGGGTGTGTCATTTGCTAGCGTGCATTGGAAAAGAGCAGGCTGATGGAGCCCAGAGTAGAGCACTTGTGTTGCCAGCAGCCAATAAGTGGGGAGGGCTTCCCCTGGGGGCACAGACAAGGCTCTCTCACACTGCAAGCAAGTGGCAGCGATTCACCCCAGGCACTGTGGGTAAAATCACCTCTGTCTTTCCCGGATTCAGCTTCCATCCAGCTCTTCATCCACTTGATGATCCAGGCCAGGCCTTTGGAGAGCTCCTGTGAAGGTCTGTAGAGCCATGTACCACATGGGTATTGCAGGCATTTTAGTCCATGTTGCCTCACCATCTGCCTAATCAACACCTAACCAAGAGCAGCAAGCAGAACCAGCAGGAGGTACTGAGTGGGGAGAGTGGTTACTGGACAGAACGGGGAGACAGTATTAACCACACATGGGACCAGCACTCTGCAGTCAGTATGACAGTGAGCACTCACCTGGCTCCCTCAGTTCAGATCTGTCAAAGCAAAAGGCCACAGACCCCCACACAAGACCACTGCCTGTTGATGGGCCATGTGGCCTTCCCCACACAGGGCCACAGAGTAAGGACCTTCTAAAGAGACACCCCACTAATGTGCTGGTAATTTCATCCTTGCTTCTTCAGGTCAGAGTCTGTGCAAACAGCTCCAAGAGAGCAGCCCCAAGCCAGGACAGTGGCTGAGTCACACTCAGCTCCTGACAGTCTGCCAGAACAGGCAGATTCACCTCTGTCTTATAACACCAACATCCTCCTCAGTATCAGCCCTGTCCAGCTGCCCATCCCTTCGGCCAGACACACTCCCAGCTCCACACTGCAGGGGGTGAGCCAGGGAATCGCTTCCCTCTCTGTAATGCTTCACAGCCTCTGATTTTCCACTAAAGCACCAGAGCAGTATGGACAGCTCTCATCACACCAATGTCCTCGTCTATAGGGACCAAAGGGAGCTGCTAGGCTTGGAAAGCCTCAAGCAGCTCACAGACCAGAAACTTCCCCTTTCTCAGACTCTGAATCGATCCAGATGCAGCAGCAAAATAAGGCCAGACACTCGGAATAGGCTCTCCTCAGCCTCCCCGCAGGACTCAGTTCACTCTGAGGTTGCAGAAAGGTGGGTAGGGACCTCAGCCTACAAGGTCTCGTCCTTTCCCTTGGGCTCAAGGCTCATTACCAAAATCCCACGTCTTTTACCTCTGGAAACCGTAGTGTATGTTTTTTCTCAGCACTGGGGCAAACTGGTACCTTGTTAAGAAGCTGCCATTACCATGTCTGAACAGTGGATCCAGCTGCTGGCCCCAGAGTTCTAGTAAGACTTTTACTAACTTTACAGGACACAAGCATTCATCTGCACATTCCTTCAATACCACTTAAGCCTCCCTTCTCTTCTGGTCCAATTTTGACACTTAAGTGCAGGCACACTGCTCCTGTAGATAGACTCATAGAAAGGTAGGGCTGAAAGTGACCTCAAGAAGTCATCAGAACTAGCCCCCTGCACTGTGGCAGGACCAACTGATCCTAGACTGTCCCTGGTAGGGGTTTGTTCAGTCTGTTTTCAAAAACCTCTGAATCCCCATCACTGGATTCCACAACCTCCCTTGGAAGTCTATTCCAGAGTTTAACTACACTTATAAATAGAACGTTTTTTCCTAATCTAACCTAAACGTTCCTTGTTACAGATTAAGTCTATTACTTCTTATCCTATCACCAGTAGACATGGAGAGCAATAGATCACCATCCTCTTTATAACAGCCCTTAACATATTTGAAGACTTATCAGGTTCCTCCATCAATCTTCTTTTCTCAAAACTAAACATGCCCAGATTTTTTTAAACTTCCTTCATAGGTCAAGTTTCTAAATCTCTTATTTTTATTGCTCTCCTCTGGACTCTGTCTTATTTGTGGCACCCAGAACTGGACACCGTACTCCAGCTGAGGCCTCACCAGTGCCAAGGAGAGCAGGACAATTACTTCCCACATACAACACTCCTGTTAATGCACCCCAGAATGATATTAGTCTCTTTCACAACTGTATCATATTGTTGACTCATACTCAATTTGTGATCCACTCTAACCCCCAGATCCCTTTAAGCAGTATGACAATATGACCACCTAGCTAGTTATTCCCCATTTTGCAGCTGTGCATTTTATTTTTCCTTCCTAAGTGAAGTACTTTGCAAATGTCTTTATTGAATTTAATCTTGTTGAATTCAGACCAATTCTCCAATTTGTCAAGATCATTTTGAATTCTAATCGTGTCCTCTAAAGTGCTTGCAACCTCTTTCAGCTTAGTTTCATCTGCAAATTTCATAAGCACACTCTCCACTCTATCATCCAAATCATTAATATATTGAATAGAACCAGTACTGACCTCTGCAGGACTCCACCAGATACACGCCCCAAAGTCTGACAGCAAACCATTGATAACTACTCTGAGTACAGTTGTGCGCCCACCTTATAGTAATTTTATCTGCACTACATTTTCCTAGTTTGCCTATGAGAATGTCATGTGGGACTGTGTCAGAAGTCTTACTGAAATCAAGATATATCACAACTACTGCTTCCCTCCCATCCACTAGGTTAGGAACCCTGACAAAGAAATAAATTAGGTTGGTTTGGCATGATTTATTTGGCTATTGCTTATCACCCTGTTATCCTCTAGGTGCTTACAACTTGATTGTTTAATAATTTGTTCCAGTATCTTTCAGTCTTCTGGGACCTCACCTGTCCTCCAGTTCTCAGAGATAGTTGCTAATGGTTTCGAGATTGCTTCAGCTAGTTCTTTAAACAGCTTCACATGAATTTAATCAGGCCTTGCTGATTTGAATACGTCTAACTTATCTAAATCGTCTTTAATGTGTTCCTTCCTGATTTTGGTTTGGTTTCCCCTTGTTCTTAATATTAATTGCATTTAGTATCTGGTCATCATTAACCTTTTTAGTGAAGACTGAAGCAAAATAGCCATTAAACACCTCAGCATAGCCGTACCATTATGTTCCATGACTGCTGGGACCTGTCCATGGCTGACAACGGCAGCAGCTCACTCACTCACTCAAAAAGCACCAAAGAAGGCAACAAAAATGTCTCCCTAAATAAAATGGCCTCCCTCCCACAGCTGCAGACCCAAGACAAAGTGAGAGAAATCCTGTGTGAGAACTGTATTGGGTTTGATGGAAGGCTATTTACTTTGTATATTTTGACATATGATGTTGATATTTTGTTTTTAACGGTTATAAAGCTTTTACTTTTTGAAATCAATATCTACCATCATTAAATAATTATTGAGTGACCTGCTCTGTTGTCTGACCTCCACCCCATAATTTTCTGCAACTGTGAAAATTTAAATAGATAAAATGTTAGAAATAAACATTGATATTATCTGTTGAAATTATTTTTAAAAAATCAAATTCTGTGAAGCCTAAACATAAACAAGCAAACAAAAACCTGCTAATCTACATATTTATCCCACAGGCTGAAAAGGAAGAAAGAGAACTTATGACTAAGTTTCCATTGTTCTCTGGCTGGCTGCTGCACTAGTGAGCAAAAGAGCTGATCCCACAACTGAAACCCAGCTTCCTCAGTAGGGGAGCAACACTTGCACGGCATGAAGGTGGCACAGGAAGGGGATTCAAGAACATGGCACACAGCTGTTGCTGCCAGGAGGAAGAATTTGCCTTTGTTTCAAACTGGTTCTACTGGATATTGGGGCTGATCCACAGGATGGGCAGAACTGTGACCTCCCTGAAGAAAAAACACAAGGACATCTGAAATCTGCTTGACCCAACAGGCAAAATGCAGTCCAAATGCTGCCGATGGGGTTCACAACACAGTCCTCAGCCATCCTCAGCTCCAGTACAGAGCTGGTAGAGACATCAGGCCAGGCTGTTCAGTTACAGATGGGGCATTGTATGCTGCAACCTGTTGTCCCCATAAGCTGCAGAATTCATTAACAATGAGTTGCTCCATTTGGCTTCATTTCATGCATATTATGAGCTTGTCTGCACACAGAAGCTGTACTGCTTTAGCTACACTGGCATAGTTAAAGCAGTACAGCCCCCTAGTGTGGACACAGTTATACCGATACAAAGGTTTTATACCAGTATAGCTATCCCCATAGGGGAATGGGAATAATTTATACTGGTATGAGACATCTTTACACCAATATAACAGCGTCTACTTTGATAAAAATAAATCACCCCATCTGAAATAGTTATTCTGGTAGAAAAACTGTGTAAACCAGGTCTAAGAGTGGTTTATGCTACAATGCCAGTGCAGCTCTTGGATGTGCAAAGCTTGGGTTCTCCTGATATTCCATAAAGAACACTAGGCCTAAGCCAAATGTGGGCTTCTAGTGAAGCCAGCACTTTCAACTCCCTAAGCCTAGGCATGGCTCTTGACTACAGTTCTGAGCAAGCACATGCCCTAATGAAAAACTTCACAGCGCAGCATGCAGAAGGGGCCCAACCTGGCAGGCACTGGAGAAAGGAAACAGATTGAGTACAAAGACATGACGGAAGCAAAGACCGCATGAACCTAACGTGCACAGGCCTTCTGCAGACAAACACAGCAGGCTGACCATCCCATTCCAGAGACCCCAGCTGCCAGAGTGCAATCTGATGACAGTGGGCTGGGGACCCAGTCCCGCCCTGCTGAAAACATACTGCATAGGAGAGGCCTTAACCAGAGGAAATGCTCCTGTTGGGTTCAGGGGAGAGGGTCACTCATCTCCATGTCACACGGAGACAAAACAAGCACATTTAGTCACATTTGCATTTTGTTTGCTAGCAACACCCATCCCCTCCATTGGGCTCCCCAGCTTCAAAGCACTGAACAAACAGATCAGCCGATTCATCTTCACACCCACACACCCCCTTGGGAGGCAGAGAAATAAGTAACATCCTCCCCCATTTACACTGGGTACAGCTGAGACCGAGAGCTGAGTCTCTCCATTTGCAAACTGCAGGAGGGGCAGAGAGAGGCTGCTGCTCCACAAACATGTTGGAGGGGAGGGGCGAGTGGCATCTCTTCTGTCCTGAATCTAAGAAAGTAGAAATGCTGGGAAATCTCCTGATCTTCCTAAAAATGCTGCAGATTGAAGAGGACTTTGGGTGTTTTAATTTAAAATGACATTCCCCGATAGAGTTTCATTTGCAGCTTGAAGCTCAGAGGGAACCTGGCCTTTGGATCCATGAGCTCTGCTTTAATTGGGTTTCCTCTTACTTTCCCTGATGTGCTGTTGCCCCAGCCTTGGTTTATGGGCCATTACAGCTATGCTGGGGAATCGCACTATGTTCTTCTCAGGTCTCCAAGTCTCGGCATGGCTGGGATTCTGGGAACAAGCCTCCTGGGGATTCTGCTCTGTTATTAACACCAGCTCCATCCTTCCAGTCACTCATTAGCGGAGGGATTAGAGCCAGAGTTTGGGCCAAGAACACATCTGTGTCTGTTTGCATTCTACTTGATAGCCCCTTGCCTGAAGGAATGGGCAGTTTCTCCAAGGAGAGGATTCCCGCATCACAAAGTTGCACTTGCTCCTTTCCCTGCCAAGGGGCCCTCAATATTTATCTCAGGGACCAGCAGGGAGCGCAGAGCTGAAAACAGCATCACCCAGGGTGAAGGGAGAGGAACCAAGCAGTAGGATTGCATCTGTGCTTGCAAAAGTTGGGCATGTAATTTCCCTGCAGTACAGCTCCAGCGTGCTAGCTCCAGGGTAGATAGGGCTCAGGTGTTTTCATCACCATGCCTTCAAACCCTGCTCAGAGCCTCCAGGAAGAGTTGTAAATGCCCCTTAGCAATTGGACAATAAGTATGCACCCCTGCCAGGGCTAGGGGCAATCTAGTGCTCAGTGGTTACTCCCCTCACTATTTACAAATGCTTAGCATGTTCTCCGATGCCCTATGGCCCTCCCTTAACTCAGTTACACAGATTTTGCGCTATTGATCTTTCCCCATAACTCCCTCCAGCCCCTTGCTCATTTTAATGCTCTTTGAAGTCCTCTCAATTTGTCAGTATCTTTCTGGTAAGGAGGTGCCTCAAACTCAACACAATATTCCATGTGCACAGACACAGGGGCTCTAGGACACTATGCCTCTGCCTACAAAGCCCAAAACTGCTTGGCCTTTCATACAGTCACATGACATTGTCATTGTCTGTCCAACTTGCTTCCTGCTCCCATCCTTCCATCTCTCTCAGGCCTTCCTCCTTCCCAGGTTTCTCTCTCCCACTGAGACTTAGGCTATGGGAATTTTTTTTCCTCCAGACATAACACAACATTTTTCCAGGTTGAATCAAGTTCTCTTATTTCTTGCCTATGTTTCTAATCCCTCTGGGTCCCTCATGCATGCTCTACACACAAGCTTGCACCGAAATAACTAAATTAGTTTTAATTCATACTGTTTGTCATTTCAGTGCAAGTCTGTGTGTGGAAACTCTCCTTTTGGAATAACAAAAGTCTCCCATTTTGATCTGGCTTAAGCAGTTTTTTTTATTAAACAAGTTTTTAACCAAAAAGTAGGGAAAATTTGGAATTTTGGGGGAAAATTTGAAAAGAAATTATATGTGAAATATTGTGTCTCAGAATGAACTGTGAATGAATCCAGTTTTTCTTCCCTCCTTCTACTTCCCCTCTCTACTCTACCTCTGCTTACCACTTCCCAGTCCCTTCTCTTCCCCTCTGCTTTGACTGTTCCTTATCAAAGCTTTCTCAAGGGGTTTATGAGCCACACACACAAAAAGGCCAAATTAAGATAGCACAGACAACCTTCATTTCCGCACTTTCTAACTTTTCACTGCTTGACCTTGTGGCCTTAATGTTCTTTTAATATGGGTCTTTTTGTCTGCAATTACTATAAAAACTGTGTTATAAATAATGTGTCAAATATTCTATATATAAAATATGCTGTGAACCGGATTTGTTAATACAGCTTCACACAGCATACCCATGCTGTATTTCCAGTGTCACCCTGCTCTGCAATACAGAGTCTAAAATAACAATATGACAGTTTTTCTTTCAGCTAGAAAAATGAGAATGAAAAAGTAGATTAGGGCTTTTCTACACAGGGACATCCAAGAAAATTAATCCAAATTAATTAAAGGGCATGAATGTGAAGTGGGTTAGTTAAATCCCATTCAGTCCCTGTGTGGATGCTGTTAATCAGAATTAAAGTGGCCTTAATTCAGTTTAGTTTAATTCACAAGTGCTGACAGCTTTAAAATGTTAGAAAGCCAAGTGATTGTCTATAGTGCCGAGATGGGGGCTACATGCCATGTGATTTTAAAACAGTATTTTTAAACTTCTCTTGGACAGCTCTAGTTTTTCCTATAGGCTTCCCAGCCTACTTGCCAAAGGCTTTCAACTGTGTCAAAACTGGAGAGAGGCTGAGATCTGAGACTCAAGAGTTCTCTTTGCTCCAAGTAGAACTGCTTTTTTAACATAATTCCATTTAGACTGGCATTGGCTTTTTAGTTTCATGGTTTTAACAAGGTTTCAAATATCCACTTGCAGATGGCTCTGGATCAAGAAACTTACATGTTTAGCTGCCTCGGGAAAATTGTTGCTAAAGGAAAGTGCCCTAGAAAGTTGTGAATAAGGAAGGGCCTGTCTGCATTAAGGAAATGTCCACTGTAGCTACATTGGTGTTGTGTAAGCACTGTGCATAAGCATGCCACGCAGGTGCGAAGTGGGGCTTGGACCCATCTGAGTTATCCCAGTAAACTGAGGGTCAAATTCCAGGGTATGTGTGGTGTTGTGAATATTCTGCTTTGGTTTTGAACCCAGCAGAGTGTGAAACCTTCAGCAGAACATGCATGTGAAAAGCATTTGCGTATAGTGGCTTTTTGGCCAAGTTAAGGTCCCATTTTTTGAAGCTAGTTTGATGTTACTAAACAGTATTTCTTATTAACTTAAACTGAGTGACAGCCTTAAGTGAACAGAACAGCTTGAGGCATGTACAATATGTACACCATTTGTAAGGCTAAATAAGAAATTCCAGCTGGCACTTTGTGTGCTGTATTATTTAACAAATAGTTATGGACACTCAGCAGTGGCAATACCGTAGTTAAGGTTGTAAGAAAGCATCCATTCTAATCCTGAATGTGTAAATTCAGGGTTAACTAAACAAAAGCTTTTAGAAACATTATTTTGAAAAAATTAGGATTTTACCTTTCCCGAAGGTCTAATTTTCTTTTGGAATGGCATCTTCTAAAGCCAGCTGGGTCTCAAAACTTGACAGCCATCTTATCTGCTAGTTCTCAATGAGAACTGGCCCAGGTGACACTTTTTACCAAGGTGGGATTCTAAATTTCTGGTTATTACAGGCTGCCCTTGAGCCACGGTCTGTAATTTTCATGAGAAATCTGAAGATTGTTGCAAGCTCCCCTCCACCTAATCTAAGTTTTCTTTTCAAATAAGTGTTCTAGCCCTTTGTTTGCCTTCAGAATTGGAACCCATCTCTAGGTTTATTGTGTTCTTACGGTAAAATTTCCTAACAATCACAGATTATTTTGATTAATTGTTAGAGGGAGAAAAATACACATTCCCCAATCACTAACCCCAGCTGCCCTCACCTTTCTCCCCTCATTCGAGATCCTACCATAAATTTTGCTCCCTGCAGCTGGTATTCCTAACCCTAACACAGAGAGCACAGATAGTGGCAGAACCTTTACTTTTTCCCCTCAGGTGTCATGTGAATGCTGAGGAGAAGGCAGTGCCAAGAAGAGGTGCCACTGAAGTGAGAGTGTTGTGAGTAAGTCCTTCTCCGCACCTTAAAGTCTGAAATACCAAGCATGCTCCTACCAACCACTTTGTTGAAACAAAGTCCTCCCACAGGCAGCTCTCTAGTCTCCACAGTTCAGCCCCAGCAAGATGTCCATGCAGTGTGTAAGCACCTTAAAACAAAGCTCTTTCCTCTTCCCAGGCCTGGGCTGCTGGGAAACTGCTCTAAAGGTCCCAGTGGCCCTTCCTTGCTTGCTGTACAGCCACAGTCCAGCACATGTGTCATTTGGGCAGGAGGAGCCCACCAGATAGATTCTGGATACAGATTTATGCACCGCATTCCCACAGAAGCAACTTCCTGTGATCCCAGCAACGGGGGGCCTCCTCCTCACACACTGTCCTGGAATTAACATGCAGGTGGTTGCAGGACAGAGGCCATTCCTAGGGGAGGGGCCAGGGTTATATTTCCTGCAGCTCCTTCTTATTCAAAGAATTCCTGTTTGTTTACTTCAAACGTAGAAAAACTGAACTGTTTCCATTTAGTTTGACTTCTGGGTCAAGGTGCAGCTCCGCCTGCCTGATGGACTGTCAGGGCCTCCCTTCTCTCTGGGCAGGGATTCAGGCTAGTGTGACACCAGCAGAGGATCTGTGGCTAGGCCAGACCAGAAGGGCAACACTTCCCAGCCACTGACAAGCCCAGAACACGCCTCTCTAGCACTCGCCACACCAAAGGGTGCCGTCCCCATGCCTCCCAGCTCTCACACTGCACAGGACGAGCTTCCTGTGGCTGCCTCCAGCCCACTACCAGCTTTGACTCTCTACCAAACGTGGCATGTAATAAAGGGGCATGGAAAGTGCCAACTCTTTCCCAGTCTGAATTTTGGGAATGGAGGCTCTGGTCCCACCAATCCTGAAGACAGCCCAGGAATTCAAAACCCACCTCTTTCTCCCAGAAGCATGTGTCTTCAAGTATGGGAACACCAGACATGCAGAAAAATGGAGCATGGACTCTCCCCTAGGCTCCAGGGGAAGGGAGTACAGTAATAAGCAGTGTGGGGAAGCCAAGGATTCAGTGAAAGCCGTGGAAGATTGTCCTGGCAGGGCAGGAATGGGTTCCACTAGGGAGTACAGGAGGACACTCAAGGTTGAGGCCAATATGCAACTTTCCCTCTGCAGTAGATGTGGTTAAATGTGATTACCGCTGATGTGGACACAATTCTATCCCAGGGATGGGAGTTAGGAGATGATTTTACAATTTAACTCCAAACACACTTGATGCCAGTGAGAGTGAAGAGGGGAAAAACCTTTATCCTAGATAGCATTGCTGTCTTCAGTTCACAACAGGGGGCTTTTGGGAACAAGGGCTCAGCCTTCATGACATCATTGGAGCCTTTGCCCAGCTCATGTCAGCTCTACCTCGTCAATCAGGCTCCAATCTAGGTTGCAGATGGCTATCACCAGGAGTCATTCCTTGGATTACCATTGACATACCACTTCCCTCAATCACTAGGACCTCAGTCTCCCTGGGACCCTCACCTCACTCAGAGAAGTACCAAAGATTGCCATATTAGGCCAACCCATTGGTCCATTTAGTCCATCTCCCCATCACCAACGGTTGCCAGTAGCAGATGGAAACCCCATCTCAGAACACACCTGACCTACCAAACCCTTTCTCTGTATGTCAAAGGGTTTCTAATCCCCTCAGTTCAGGACAGTTACCTCCTATTGAGGCTGGGGGTATAACTGCGACAGTACACAGCCCCATGCTGACCAACAAGGAAACAATGAGACAGTGTTCTACCTCCTCAGTCTGTATCCATTTCTCATCTTATATTTAGCCTGTGAAATGCTTGGGGCAGGCTGTCTTTTTGTTCTGTGTTTGTACAGCACCTAGCACAGTGGGATCCTGGTCCAGAACTAGGTCATCTAGGCTCTATGGTAATTCACATACATAATATATTCTCAGAACTGTTGGGGTCATGTTTTCCAGCCTCTCTCAGGGAGCACTCAATAGGGACGCATGCTAAGGTCTGGTTCCCATAAATCACTGCACCTGTTTCCCATGCTAGGACCTTGAGATGTGAGGTGATGAGCAGTCTGGGCACGTTCACTACAAGCTTGTCCATGAGGACAGGCAGCTGAAGGGCAGGTTTCCATCCCCAGAAAACAGTATTTCCACCACTCCATCCTTGCTCTTTGCCAGGACAGCTGTTGGCATCAGTCACTGCAGTAAACCACAGAAACAGGAGACCACACAAACTGAGGGGTCAGGGCCATGGCTACATGGGCTCCTCCAACAACTCCCCCAGGCTCATTAACCTGAGACCGAATGTGCAAGTGAGGCTAATCCCCATAGTTAGATCACAGTCAGCAACATTCATCTCAGACAGGTCTATAACCACCCTTGGGGGCAACTGGGCTCTAACTTTTGCCAAAGGCCCTGCTGAAAAGGAATTTGCCATCTCTCCTTATCAAGCTCTGTACCTGTTTGGCACTTGTCCTGAAGGGAACCTTGACGGAGCCGTTCCCATGGCAGAGTAGCTGAGGCCAGGATAACAGTACAGAGCAGACAATTAAAGCACATCCAAGGTCAAGCTGAAGTAACCAGCAAAGGAAATGGGCAGCACCAGCAGTGAGACTGTGGGAAAAGCTGCGAGTGCCAGCTCCATGGGCTTGGTGGTGAGTGAGGTTTCTCTCCACATTTCAACACCAGCCAGTTGTTTTAGGATGACAGCTGGAATCCCCCACAGTACAGCCCAAAGACACAGCGGGGCACTCGCTACTCAATTCTGTAACACAGCCAGTCAGAATTTATAATCACCTCCTGGGGCCTGTGAGGGAATCTGCCCTGTAAGCAGAGACCTCTCCTTGGGGTACCTCACAAAGCCCTTCCTGTATGCCACAGCAGAGGGGACGGATTCGCCACACAGAAGGAGGAGACAACACACTGAACACCGTGGACACTGAAAGCCGTCGGGGTCCTGATCATCCCAATCCTTCCAGGAAGGCAGTTTGACAACCACCTTTGTCTGTGGCTTTCACAAGTCTTATTCAATGTGAACAGCTCTACTGTTCTTGTCATGGAAGGTCCTGCTCGTCAAGGGAGATGTGGTGTCTCAGGTAGCTCTGTTCAAAGATTTATTCAGAGTTCAATGGATAATAATGTCAAGTGGAGCTCAGGGATGATGTACTTGTGGCTCAGTAAGCTGGCTCCTGCACTCTGCTCCCACTGTAGTTTTGTCAGGACTTGTGTATTCACTGCCAGAGTAATCCAACCTGGAAGGAACACTGTGGCGGGTTCCATATCTGTCAGTCTTCTGCCTTGCTGCAGTTGAAAGAAAGCATTCTGGGTATCCAGGATCAGTGAGGAGGAATCCAGGAGGATACTACAGCTGTGCCATGTCCTGACCTCTGTGCACTGGGACACCCTCTGTTGTGATGGGTGATGATAGGGGCCTAACTAGTGCTCCTCCCTCTTCCTTACAGCATCATCTCTGTCTTGCCTGGATTCGACTTTCACCAGACACACTTCAGCCATGTGCTTATTTCACACAGGCAGTAGGACAGATGGAAAACGCAGTCTTCAACTGACTCATGAACAATTCCCTTAACATTTCAAGCTTTAAATAATTTGAACTCACCCCAAACTATAGCCTTCCAAGATTAGATGTTTAGAAATATCTCCAGCTTGGCCTTTCCCTTTGCTCCAAAATGGGCAGGCACACAGCAGTTTATTGCCAGTTTCGCTGATAAACTGCACAGACTCAGGAAAGTAGGCAGATCTAAAGGACAAATTGCCATTCCCTACATAGCTATGAGTAGCACTGAAACAGAAAATCACAGCACATCAAAGAGAAAAGGGAACAGAATCCCAGGGTGCCAGAGAAGATGGCTTCTGGGCTGGCCTCCCCGAAAGGGTCATCACCTCTTCCTCTCCATCACAGAGAGAAATCCCATGGACATCACATATATAGCTTCTACACAGCACAGTTCCAGTAGTCTCCAACAAAATGAATTTCACCAGCTCACCCGCTGGATAGGACACAGGTAGGATGCAGGCATGCTTTCTGGAGCTGGACACAAAGCCAAGCACTTTGCTCAGACATCCAATAAACACTTACAGAAGTACACTGATATGGATCCTGCAAAACCCCCGCCCATTACATTACTGCAAAGGTACAAAACAACAAAGTGATACTTTTTTTGGAATATTCCCAGTAGTAGCTGGAAAGTGTATCACCCTAAGGCTTACAGGAAAAAAAGCCTACACTTACAATGGGACTTACAAAATACGAGATATGGGACAGATTATAGCTTGGCTTAGAGGGAGCTGGGCTGTAGCCAATGAGCTACTTTTAACACACAAAAACAAAGAAACGACAACCACCTCAAGCTCATGCCATACAGTACTCAATCTAGAAGGGGTTAGTTTCTCTTAGACACAGTACCAATAAACAAAAGCTGCAGAGTTACATAAGCATAACAATCCTGCACCAGATACCCACGCACCTACTATAGTACACTACCATATACAAGAACTATATATAGTAGTGTAATATAAGTGTGTAACAGTTACATGAACCCTTTGCTCCTAGGATCTATGATGATAGGCACCTTGGAAACAGCTGTGTACATTTGTATACTATCCCAAGTACCTGTGCTCTTCTCTGCATATAATAATATTCTAATAATAACTCAAACCAATATTCTTACGTAGGCGTGTTGCTTGGACACACAAAAACCCACCAGCCAGTCCTCCTGGCTGAGACCATTAAAGATGCTACTGAACTGGACAAAGGACAATACTATTAAAACTTGGGGAGGCTCTGTCCTGGGATACATTCACCACTAAAGCGCCTCCTTCTGGCTGCCCTGAGGATTAGTTCCTTCCAGGTCTGATGCCCCCTTCTGTCACTTGCTAATGCACCCTTCCACCTCGTTCTCTCTCTGTGACTCAGGGTGCTCTCTCTTCATGGCTTGGCTATCTGGCCATGTCATTTGTGCTTTCCCCTTATGGGGATATAAAAGTCCCACAGGATGAACAGTCCCAGGCAGGCTGCAAATCCACTGCCCTGACTGTGCCACTTCTCGAGTGGCTGGTAGGGGAACCTGGGCCCAGCTTCCAGCTCAGGGACCCTCTAATCAGCAGCCAAGGTCTGCAATGTCCCACCTTGCTACCACTTCCCTGAGCCTTCTCCTAGTCCACCTCTCCAGGCTTTCACTCCACCACCCTTCTGGATAACCCTTCTTCAGGGCCTCAATCTCCTGAGGTTTCGGCTCTCCACCTGGCTTTCCTTCCCTCCCTCACTAACAATCAGAGTGGCTGTAGGCTCCCTCACTGCAGGCTGTTTTCTGCTGCCAATTTCCTGGCTTTATACTAGCCCCGCCTGTTCCTTCTCACTAGGCTCCTTCCTCAGTCTGTGGCTACTTAGGCCACCGACAAAGTGGGTATTCACCCACTAAAGCTCATGCTCCAATACGTCTGTTAGTCTATAAGGTGCCACAGGACTCTTTGCTGCTTAGGCCACCTAGTTCCTCTCAGGTGTGGCCTATCTGCTTATCTGGCTCCTTCTCAGTCTCATTAACCCTTCCTAGGCCAGTGTGGGGTGAACACTCCACCACAGACTCTTCCCCACAGTTGCACTTGTTCCCAGGGACCAGGAGACAGTGATGGGGACAAACCTAGTTCTGTTTTAGAGGGGATTCAGGGTAACTGCCCCTGCACCAGTACTCTGCAGCTCTAATAGCCCCAAGGAAGAGCCTGTGACTTGGATGGAAGCTAGATCTTCTGCACGGCAAAGCATAGAACTATTCCTTAGGGCACTGACTGGGCCTGGGGATGAGAGCTTGGGGCCTGGCCCAGCACAGCACAAACCCTGGGGTTAATTTTCATTTGTCAAGGGAATCTGGTTCCTGTTGGTAACTGGAGCGACTTACCCAGCTAGTGCTTGCTTCAGGATAGGTGTCTGGGCCCCTCTGGGTGACCCTTCTCTCTCTGCACTGCCAGCCCTCTTCGGAAGGGAGCCTGCTGGGGGCTGGAGGGCTGCCACAGAGCCAGGAGGATGGTACACTCGTTCTGGAACGACCTCTTCACATTGGGCGCCCTGGAAACCCGAGCGGCAGATGCAGAGCTGGGGTCGGCTGCAGGATCCCTTGTTCTGGCACGGAGGGTCACAGACAGCTGGAGGGACATGGAAAGGAGTGAACAGAGATACATGGCTCCCAGTGCAACAGGCCAATGTTGCCCTCTCCATACAGTTGCAGTTTAAGGAGTGGGATAACGCAACCTGTCCCACCCCTGACACAGACAATTAAAGGAGGCTTCCCTTCCCCACCATTCCTTGGCTAAATCCCAGCTTCAGGAGAGACCCTTTTCTTCCCTCAGTCAACTCCTAAGGGCAGGTGAACTGCTCAGACTTGGGTGAAGAGGAAGATCAGACTGACACATTTCACACAAGTCACATCTTTTGGGTTGCTACTGCTCTGGGCCAGGGGTGGCTCTATGTCTTTTGCCGCCCCAAGCACGGCACTCAGGCAGCCTTCAGCGACATTTCTGTGGGTGATCTGACGGTCCCGCGCCTTCGGTGTACTCACCGTCGAATTGCCGCCGAAACTGCGGGACCGGAGGACCTCCCGCAGAAATGCCACCGATGGCTGCCTGACTGCTGCCCTCAGAGTGACCAGCAGGCCGCCCCCCGCGGCTTGCCGGCTCAGGCACGCACTTGCTGCGCTGGTGCCTGGAGCCGCCCCTGCTCTGGGCTAGACTGGAACCAGCACCCTGGAGGTGAAAGTCTTGGTACTAGATTACCACAGATCACTAATATGATCTACGAGAGAAAGAGCTCTGAGAGCTGCTACTCATCCCGCCACAAGGGGGCTACTCCTGAATTACTTCAATACAAGTGAAAGCAGAAATGGGCTCAGAAGAGCTTACAATCCAGTGCCCTGATCCCCACATGGAGCTCACTGCAAGAAGAAGGTCTCAATTAAGCTGAGAACAACAGGAGCTGCAATAGCACAGAGAGGGATTGGAGAAGGGAAGCATGAGGCAGAAGACAATATGGCTCTAGGATCCCTTGGGAGTTGTTTTATTAGATTTCATTTTATGATATTGATTTATTATTCTATTTCATGGTTATATTTTATGGATCCCCTCCTTGATCCCTCTGAGCTCTCTTGTCCTCTCTGGAATATTTCTCCCCTTCCCCTGCCAGCTAATTCTGAAGTCACCATGCTCAAATTCCTCAGCAGTTAAAGGGACTTACAGTTCATTAACTTCTTGCCCAAATCATTCTCACAGCCTGTGTGTGTTCCTAATTACAGCACATCAGCTTCAGCTCTGACTCTGGGAGGAAAGTGCCATTAATTACATGCTGGGCCCTAATGCTTCCCAAGTTAACAGGAGCCAAATTGGGCTTATAATCCAGTCAGTAATAGTCAGGAAATCACAGTTCACTTCAGTGGGATCAAGTTAGTCATTCTCCACTGGGCAACAGCTACATGGCTCATGGCTAAAGGACACCAAATGGACATCATCTTCCTTAATGGAAGGGAAGCCTCAACCAACAAAAGCCCCTCCGGAGGGTTTGGATTTTAGGTCTATGGGAACCCGTTTGGATAATGCAAGAACAATTCAACCTTCACTTGCGGCTCAACCTGAGCCCAAACGGACCCTTTCTGGGAGGGCTGAAATGTGCAGTGAACATTTCTATCACGGTTATTTCAGATTGTGTGGCTCCCCCATGAGCCAAGCAGAAGGGGCGGGTGTCTAAGGCAGTCTGACATACCAGCCATGTTCTCAAATAGCAACATAGACTTTTAAGGCACCTCTCTTGTGTTCGGGTTCCCATACAACACCCATCACTGGTGTCCAAGCGCCAGTTCATCACTCAAGGCACATGGACAAAGAAAACATTTACAAACCTGACCACACGTCACCTCTTCACCAAGCTTGACTCACTCTCAAATACCTCCTCCCCCAGAATCCAGAACAGAAAGGCCTCGCAGCCCTATAAGACCAGTGGGGATGGGTCCTGGTTGAAAATGGCCTGCTACCAGCCCTTTCTCAGTGAGATCACAGGCGTGTTGGCTTGGTTACTTAAAAGTTGACTGCTGTGTTACTGTACCGGGAGAGAGGCAGGTCTCAAGGATGGGCAGAACCCAAACCACTTAGGGCTGTATAGGCTAAAGCCAACAACTGGAATTACATCCCCCCATGAAGTGAATCGGCCATCAGTGCAGATCCCAGAGCACAACCAGGGTCCCAGTCATGCAAAAATTCCACCATGTCAGTGAAGTCTGACACTCCGGGGTTTGATGTCATTTAGAATCAGAGGATCAGGCATCCTGTGCTTGCAATGTTCATGACAAGAGTGCAGAGCTGTGCAGGCTTCATACTTCTGTCAGAGAGGGTGGATAGAGGAAGGATGTGCGAGTTTGCGGGGATTTTGAAAAGAAGGCTTGAAATATTATGGGATGAAGAACACTGCATTATGGGAAGTTGACCCCATGCTCCCAGTCACCCCTGCATGACTCGTTTTGGCCCCAATAGGCATTGCAAAAACATCCCAAAACACCCTGTGCTGGATGGTTGTGAGTTGCACGGTGGGATATCTACCCACAGTGCACTGCACTCTGCATCGATACAAGCACTTCTGGTGAGGATAGCACTGCCAACACAAGCTGTGTAGCGATGGAACAATTGTTACAGCAGTATGCTGACGAATTTAGGTCAACATAATTTTGTAGGGCAGACCTGGCCACAAGCTTTCGAGCCAAACAGAGCTCTTCTTAGGTCTGGGAAAAGTACTCTGAGCATCATAGCTAAATACAAGGTGGAACAGATTGTTTAGCATAAGTAGCACACATTCTAAGGGACCACTCAAGATAGAGTGGCCTGTTAATATCTCTGCAGTCATAGTACAAAAAGGGGTTGTTAGTGCATGGACTGAACACCACACCGGATTTATGGCTTATTACAACAATCTGTAACTCATTAACCCTCTCTTTTTATCCTGTGTCAGCACAGGTGTTAACTGGCCACTCTGCCTTGAATGGTCCCTTAGAATGTGTGCTAACTACTCATGCTAAGCAATCTGTTCCACCTTGCGTTTAGTGGTGACGCTCAGGTTACTTTTCCCAGACCTGAAGAAGAGCTCTTTGTGGCTCAAAAATTTGTCTCTCTCATCAACAGAAGTTGGGCCAATAAAAGATGTTACCTCACCCATCTTGTCCTCTAATATCCTGGGATGGACACAACTACAATTACACCACATATAGTATATTCATGTCAGCTTTAAACTCTAGTACTTTATCAGGAGCCCAGCCATCAGAGACCAGCCTTCTAGGAATCCATGAGCTGCTGAGATAAAGTAAGTGAAAGAGAGTGGGGTCAGTCCCATTCTGTCTTCAGACAGTAGCGGAACTGCCGAAGCTGAAATATTCCAGCCCTTGGATCTATCCCCTACCAAGCTGTCCCAGCAGACTTAGAAAAGAACTTGAAAGCCCTCTGAACACTGTTTTTCACCCACTCAAGATGCATAACAGAGGAAAGAGGGCTGATCATCTGACAGCAGCAGCATTGCCAACCCCCAGCATTTAAAAATCATGAGTCAGGCCCTGAAAAATCACAAGCTTCTCAAAAAAATTATAAATATTGGATTCTTTTTATTTGCCTTCCAGCTCTTAGATTACACGCAACCTGACGCAGGTCACGTTTCAAGCTGTTCTCTGCACCATTAGGGGTAGAAACATACTCTTTTAAAATGAAAACTGAGATTCTCCAGTAATCACTTGTCTCTAGGAGTTGGGGCTTTAAGGAAAAACAACAAATATTGCACAACTCACGATAAAATCATGAGAGTTGACAACACTGCAACAGTATTAATCAAAATAATAGTAGGTCTAGCACGGGGTGGGCAAACTACAACCCAGGGGCTGCATCTGGTCCTCCAGGCATTTTAAGGCCCTCTGGGGAGTGGGGTCTCAGGCTTGCCCCGCTCCAGCTGGGGAGCAGGGTTGGGGGCTTGCCCCACTCTGGCTCCTATGGATAGGGGCAGACAGCTTGGTTTGCTGATCTGTCTGGGTAGGAACAAAGGAACATTCCAAGTGGTTGCAAACTTTGTCCAGTAAATTAAAACTAACTCACCCACTCTCCCCAATCCTCAGTTTAGCAGGAAGTGTCCAGGTGTCCCAGAATTTTGCATGTTTCTGCATCTTCCCAGCCTTTGAGTCTCAGGAAATTCCCTTTTTTCCCCATTGCATTTCAACCCCCAAAACTGGAAAAAGCCACATGGCCAGAGAATTTTGCCCAAGGTCTGGATTCAGTCATACACACAGATAATGACAAATGGAAATCCCTGGAAAACTGTGAGCTGGAGAAGGGAGAAAATTACTGTGCTTGGAATGTTACAGGCATTAGATCCTCAAAGAATAGGGGCAACATTCTGGCCATACACTCTCTCCTGTCTCAGTGCTGAGATCCAACTTATGGCCTTTAGACCTAAATAGAAGCTCTTCCCCTCCTTTCTCACACAGACACACTGTCTCTGGTTGCATTTTCATCTGGATCAATCCTCCAGTTTGCTCCATGTACAAGATCAGGAGATCAAAAATTAAACAAAAACACATGATGGCTGGGAAATTAATGGAAACAGGATGCCAAGGTCCCCTAGGCAGCTTTTAAAATATCAGCCTGAGTGTCCCCGGCAACCCAAACTCCAGCAGAACAGCATGGGGAGGGAGGCTGCTGGGGACCAAGCAATGTTTACACAGCCGAACCATTAGTTTAGCTTCAAGGAGAGAAAGGTTTTGCTCTAAGGTCTGTCTGAGATTTACCATCCCCTGTCAGGGAGGGACATTGTCAGGCCTCCACATGTTGACAGTGTCCTTTTAATTAATCTTTGCTGACAATGGCCTGGCACTTGAGCAGTCATGGGCAGCCCACATGGGCAGGAACCCAGCTCCCAAATAGCATTTGTGCTGCTCACCAAAAAGTCCCTAATGAGAGAAAGATGCCGGCCCCGCACTTTGTTTACAGACACTGTCTGGCAGCCCAACGTGCTCTCTACTGTTTGGCTGCCGGTGGGGTGGGGAAAGGAGGTGAGTCAGCCTTTGGCCCCTTGCTCCAGAACAGAAATTATTTGGCTTCTCTGGAATAATTACATTAACAATTGCAAGATCCTGCAGTGAACAAAGCGGGGCCTCATTCTCTCACTGACGACCTGGGCAGATCCTGTTACCCAGGTGAAGTCACTGGGGTTCTCGGATACTCTGGGCAGATTCCATAGGCTGAACTTTTATTTACAAAGGTTTCCCCTGAAGTCCGAGTTTGTTCTGACCGCCCCGGACACTGAGCTGCAGTAGAACACACCCTACTTGAGACCAGGATAAAAACATTGAGGCAGGTGCACTCTTACAGCCAGATGGACAGAACAGGTGGGGAGGGGTGCCTGGGATGGATGGGGAAAGCCCCACAGGCAGCACAGAATGCTGGTTACTGGGCTATCTTGTCCAGGGCTGCCTGGGGGGATAAGGGGGGGCCAAGTGGGGCAATTTGCCCCAGGCCCCTACGAGAATATAGTATTCTATAGTATTGCAACTTTTTTTTATGGAAGGGGTCCCTGAAATTGCTTTTCCCTGGCCCCCTGAATCCTCTGGGCGGCCCTGGTCTTGTCTGAAACCTCTTGGGGCCAGAGATGATGTTTCAGCTCCTCTGGTCTGTTGGCACATTCATGAATTCTAACTTCTAGTCAAATGCTTCTGGGAGCCTGAAATGTTCTAAAACAGATACATTAACCTGCTCATCCATAAATCTAAACAGCTACGCAAACATGACCAAGCAGCACAGATTCCTTCCTAATTCCCCCTGGCATGTCCTAGAGCTGCCTAGTATAGCCCCCATCTCCAATTCCTTCCGATCAGGAAGATTCAGGCACAGTTGTGGCACCCACTCTCCTCGGCCATTGCTCTGACTCCTGCAAATGGCTTTTGCAGAGCAGACACAGTCCCTGTCTCCATCACAAGTCCTGGCACATTTGGCGCAACAGCAGGAACACTTCACGAGCGGAAGGCTTTAATCAGCCAGCACGATGGGAACTCCAAGCTAGGAAGTGACAGCACAGCAAGAGGGCTATAAAAAGACAAGGAGAAGAAGAATCGCACTTCGCCATAAGAGGAAGGAGAAGAGATTTCAGAGGCCAGGCTGGCCCAGGGAAACTCAACCCCGAACAGGAAAGAACTCAAGACTCCTGCATTTTTATGCTAAAGAAAGGAACGTACATGTGTTTACAATGGAAAGAGAACTCCACTTAGCTGGAGGTGGCTTTGGAACGTGGAATCAGATGGTGCCAACCCAAAGGGGAGGTTTTCCGGGAACTCTGGTGCACGCTGGCTTCAGGCCCACCTACTACAACAGCCTCATGCAACAAGGGCACAGACAGCTCCTGGACTCAGGGTCCACTGCAACCCACGCATCATTTTGTGTCCTGCACACCCCCCTCTGGCAGCAGCAGATACGTTCACTCTGAACTATGCAGAGAGGGTCACTAGAACTGGAGCCAGGCAGGAACAAACAAGCTGGAAACAGGGGGCCTGGATATTCTGGGATGGGCATGTTAGTAATACCATTGGCTGTGCTGACGAGATTCTGATCTCCTCCGCCCCATCCCCCACCTGCACCTACCACAGGCCTCAAACTAGCTCCCACTTCTGCCCGAACCCCACTTTGTTACAGCTCAGATCACTGCCCACACAGCACCCTGCCCCCAGAATCTGGGGCACTAGTGGGGAGCCCACCCGCAGTAAGCCCAGATCAAACCCTGTTCCTTTCCAGAGGCACAAAGGCACCCCATTCTTGCCGTGGGGACTAGTGTCTAGCAGCAGAACAAGAATATTTCTTGAAGTCCATGACAAGTGGCTCCCATGCACATGGAAAGCACCAGATCCCCTCCAGTATCACCACCCAGGGGCCTAGAACATGCTTTGCCATGGAAACAGCTCAGCTCCAGCCCAGCAAGAGATCAAAAGAGGGAGAGCACTTGATACAGCAATGTTCAGGGGGCAAATGTCCCTTGGAAAGAGATACCAGGGTCTGTTCAGACAAGAGCACAGCTTGTGGAAGGCTGGGTCCCTCTCACCTCTTCACTTCAGCCAGGCTGACAGCTGGAGCCCAAGATTCACTCTCACTGAAAGGAGGCTGTCACCTGAGATGGACACTGGGCCCCAAGGTGGATGGAGGAACCATCTCACTGCAAATTTAAGCAAGTTCTCTTTGCCACTATTGAAAATGGTCTAGTGAGGGGGCACCCTCCACCCCTACCTTCTTCATCCCCCATCAGAAATGGTTGCCCAGGGAGTGGCTGCGATGTCCTTGTATGGACGTGTGTCTTCCTGGCATGCTCAGCTAAAAGGAGACATGGGGTGGCGTGGGGGGGGAGGGAAACCATGTCCAGATTTGGCACAAACAGTTTTTGCAAGCAGTGACTGCAGCAGGAATGGGTGGGAAAATTAATGGCAGTTACCCATAGTGTGCCAGTCCCAGCCACAGTGCGCCAGTCCCTGTCCCCCTTTGTCTGTTGGGCAGAGCAGGGGAGACTCTCAGCCAGGAATAAGGGACATCAGAGGGTGCTGAGGATGTGGGAGGCACAGTGTGGCAGTGAAAATAATAAGGGCACAGTACTGCAGTGCCAGTGGGCACCTCTTCTTCCTGAAGTGGGGGGGATCTGCAGGCCCCTCCCCTTTCAACAGCCATGGTCTCAATTTTCTTTGATTTAAGGATCCATCAGTTGCAGTTAAGAAACCTGTTTCCAATCTGCATGTTTCATTAGCAGTGAAACAGCAGCAAGATGATGCCAAGAGCTAAGTGTAATTAGCACAGCACATCAACCCGACGTGCAAATGAGCCCAAAGGGAGCAAAGCACTCACAGGTGTGACACTCTGCAGTTGAAGAGCCCCAGATGGATGCAAGGGCCTGACCTCAGCAGGTAGGGAGGAGAGGCACAAACAAACCAAAGAACAGAAACACAGGCAGAGACAGAGAGCTAGAGATGGAGTGTGGGCAGGAGGAGGATTCTGGCCCATCCCTGACTTCCAGGGAGTTCCCTCAAGAACAGGGCACTTATTCCTTCTTTGAGCTAGGGAGAGGCTCAGACCCTGAATGGGCTGAAGGAAACATGCCGAATTCAAGTGGGTTTGCAAGATCCTGAAGTGGGTAAGGAGCCTGGAGGGGGAACAGGGAAGTGGCTCTAATTGGGGCTGTTTGTCCAGCCTCCTTTCAAGCAAGAATAAGGTTAAGCAAGATTTGCTGGAGCAGGAGATGGGAAAAGAAAGCTTGAGGCTCCTTATTGCAAAGGCCCCGGGGTTAGGATGCAGGCGTCTGCAGGCATTAAGAGGAAGACCAAAGCAACAATAGAGGCCTTGGCTGAGCTGTCACTGGCTCAGAGGAAGCCTTGTTCTGAAGGCTGGGGAGAGGTGGTCTGTAGTGTGACTCAAGCCGTGGCATCCTCCTAGCCCGGCCAGAAACCAAAAGCCAGTCACCAGACCACTGCTGACAGTGTTTCCTTGTGGACAGAGCAGAACTCAGGAGACCTTCCCGACTCAAGTCAGATATTGACCTCATTTGTAAAGCGCTTTGAGACCTCTCATAAGGGCTAGTACTCCCCGTTCCCTTCTGGGGGCAGTCATCAGCCTCCAGTCCAAGAGATCAGCACAATAGAAGAGAGAGTTCTTCAAGGCAGGCCACGTTCCTGGGGTTGGGACCTGCAGTGTCCATGGGATGCCTCTCCATATTAAGTCACAGAATCCAGAGAAGGACGAGATCTAAGTTCTCTATCTAGCTGTCTGTTCCCCTGCTGTTCTCTCAGACAGTCTACTGTTAAACGGGGCTCCCACCCCTTCCCTTGGGAGAAGGTGTCACGGAGTCTCTGGGCGATGCTCTGGAACTGCTCCCCATCAAGCCAGTCAGGACTTTGGAGAGCCTTCTCTCCCTTAGAGCAGACTTGTTCAGGGCAAGAAGCTCACACGGCTTCACCTCCTGGGTCTCTCCTTGGAGCATTCAGCATCCTCTGCCCCTCCGTGCGCTTCCCACAGTGAGCCCACCCAGGCGGGATCCTGGGGAAGCCACAGGGTCCTGCGCCCCCACTTTGCAGTCAGACGTGACTCTCAGCCAGCCAGTAAAACAGAGGTTTATTCGATGACAGGAACAGGGTCTAAAACAGAGCTTGTAGATACAGTGAACCAGACCCCTCGGCTGGGTCCATTCTGGGGGGCAGTGAACCAGACCCCCCACGTCTGCACTTCACTCCTCGACCCCAGCTAGCTCCAGACTAACAACCCCTCCAGCTCCTCCTCCTCTGCTCAGCTCCTTTTCTGGGTCAGGAGGTCACCTGGTCCCTTTGTCTCCAACACCTTCAGCTGGCATCTTTGCAGAGGAGGGGCCCAGGCCATCAGTTGCTAGGAGACAGAGGGTCAGGTATTTAGGTGCACTGGCCCTTTGCTCTGCCAGATACTTAAGAACTGCCATGGGGACACTGAGGTACCAACACAGTATTCAGAGAAAACATTAAGAACATTCCTAGTTCATCACATCTCTCCCCCCTTCGAGACCAAACTGAGTGAGGTCACTTCAGCCAGTGACCTGGGGAAGTTTGAACCCACCAACGTTCCCATGGATGCCCCAGCATCTCTCCCATTCCTCGGTGTGAGTTACACCAGGACAGTCCAGTCTCACGCCCTCCCTTAGGTCGGGTGTGCTTGATGGCACTTGCAGGCCGCATGTGGGAAGGTTTATGCGGCTTGAACCCTTTTGCCACCCCAATACCCCTGGGGTTCAAACTGGGACGGGGTCTTCTCCCAGCACCCTGGGCTGCAATTCGGGCTCTCTTGGTTAAGAGCCCCCATCTTGGCCTTGGCCAGCTCTGGGCTTGGGCAGCCGCTTCCCACTTTGTGGCCCAGACACAACACCTCTGCCGTCCCCCCCTTGCACTTTCCAGCTTTTACTGTCAGTCCCACCTCCTTGAGGCAGCCCAGCACCTGGGACACCTGTTCCTCCCAGATCTGGCTAAAGATACACATGTTATCAGTGTCTGTCAGGGCCAAGTTCTCCATCCCCCTCAGCTTGTCTAGAATCTCCCCAGGCCTAGGCATGGGGTAGGCATCAGACACTGTGATGGCTTTAAGTTTCTGATAGCCCCCACAAAACCAGATCATCCTGTCTACCTTGGGGATCAGCTAGGTTGCTTTCCCAGTGACTCTGAACGGGGAACACCTGATGGGGAGATTGGCTCCCACCTCAGGGAAGAGATCCCCCAGAGGGTCTTCCCCCTTCTCCTCCCAATCCTCCCCTTTCAGGTCCAGGGGTCCCCTCACTCTCCTCCCATACAGCAGCTAGAATGGGAAGAACCCTGTGGATTCCTGGGGCACCACCAGCTGCCTCCCGATTCCCCTCAGTTCTACTTCCCCCTGGGGAGCCCATTCCCGGTACAGAAACCCCTTCTCCCACAGGACTCTGTCCCTGTAGCCTTCCCCAAGGGGGTTTGCAGCGCTGTGGCCAGCAAGTTCCCTCAGCTTCTCCAAGGAGGGATCCCTCTGCAGCTCGGTCTGGGATTCAGCTGCTGGGGCAGGGAGGGGGGACCTGCTCCCTCTCGCTGGCTGGGCCTGGGGTCACAGCCCCCCTGAGCCCTGTCCCTGGTAGCTCCCTCCCTGCTGTGCAATCACTTCCCAGCAGCACGTCTGGACCAGGCAAACCTGGTTGGCAGCCGACCTGCCCTGCCTGGGTGTCCCCCCACTCAGCTGGGGTCTCAGCTCCCCCCATGCTCAGCACTGCCTTTGCTGTCCCAGTGGGGGCAGGCAGCGAGCTCTCTGCTCTGGTCCCAGCATCAGAGCCAGCGTGAGCCCCCCCTCTCGTGTGCAAGGGGTGGGGAGCATCTCTCCCTCCCACCCAGCCCCAGGGGGCTGGTTACAGGTAGGCAGGTATCCTGAGCCCAGCAGCCCCTCCCTCCTGCCAGCCAGGTCATTTGCATTTTCACTGACCATTTCCATCCTAGCCAATTGGTTCCCTGGATTTAAATTCAAACCCTCGACCATTACAGGAGCAGGGTCTGGATCCTCTCCCAAAGAGAGATAGTCACCACGCAACAGGGCCTCCCAGCCGATATCCTGGAGAACCCCAACTACTAGCCAGCCCGACCCCTCCTGGGTCTGCACAGGGATCCGGGCCATAGGCAGGGCAAGGGGCTTCACCCTGGGGACCTTCACCCAGGTCCCACAGCCCCTCAGTATCTGCGACTGCACCACCACAGTTCCCTCTGTCCCAGGATCTCGCCACCCCAGGCGTGTTTCCCCACTGACCCCTAGACAGCCCCCTATGTCTCTCCGCTCCACCATTGCCGGTCCACGCTGCTGCTGCTTCTCCTGCAGCTTTTCCTCAGGCTCTTGCTCTCTCTCACGGTCCTCTCGCTCTCTCGGGCTCTGCTCCAATCCCATCCGTCTCCGATCCCCTGATGGGGAACCCAATCGTGAAGACTCTCGTCTGGTTGGGGACCAGACTCTCGGAGATGCCTGGCTGCTGCTCCAGCTGCTCCCAGATCCTCTTGTAGCCCCATCTGGGCCAGGAATCTGCTCCTCAGAGCAGTCCTCCTCCTCCAACTGCACGATTAACTGTGCCTTGGTGAACTTCCCCATGCATAACCCTCTCTTTGTGCACAGGATCACAATGTCCTTCTTAAGGGGATGGTGATAGGCCATCACTTCACCGTTCCCAAGTGGCTGTGGACTCACAGGCCTATGTGCTCTTGGCTCCCCCATGGTCTCCAGGAAGAACCCCTGGTGTGCCAGCCCTTCTCGTGATCACCACCTCTTTGCCAGGGTCGAGCTGCAGACTCCTCCGCCCTTGGGACTGCTCCTGCAAAAATCCTTCTCTCTCCCAGGGTCGAGCGGTAAGCTCCTCCGACCCTGAGACTGCTCGCTGCAGTCCTCAGGGGGACCCTGTTACTCCAACAGTCCTTCTCGCTGGTCACACACTCCCAGAGGTTAACTGCCCCCTGAAACCGTCCCTCTCTGAGCCTTCAGCATGCCTGGTCCTCATTATTCCTCCTTTGTTTTACTGCTCCCCATTCACTTACTGCAAGCAGTGCCATTCACGGGGTGCAGTACATCCCACCGCTACCACCGGTTGTCACGGAGTCACCGGGCGATGCTCTGGAACTGCTCCCCACCAAGCCAGTCAGGACTTTGGGGAGCCTCCTCTCCCTTAGAGCAGACTTGTTCAGGGCAAGAAGCTCACACGGCTTCACCTCCTGGGTCTCTCCTTGGAGCATTCAGCATCCTCTGCCCCTCCGTGCGCTTCCCACAGCGAGCCCACCCAGGCGGGGTCCTGGAGAAGCCACAGGGTCCTGTGCCCCCACTTTGCAGTTAGATGTTGACTCTCAGCCAGCCAGTAAAACAGAGATTTATTCGATGACAGGAACAGGGTCTAAAACAGAACTTGTAGATACAGCGAACCGGACCCCTCGGCCTGGTCCATTCTGCGGGGCAGTGAACCAGACCCCCAACGTCTGCACTTCACTCCTCGACCCCAGCTAGCTCCAGACTAACAACCCCTCCAGCCCTTCCTCCTCTGCTCAGCTCCTTTCCTGTGCCAGGAGGTCACCTGATCCCTTTGTCTCCAACACCTTCAGCTGGCACCTTTGCAGAGGAGGGGCCCAGGCCATCAGTTGCTAGGAGACAGAGGGTCAGGCATTTAGGTGCACTGACCCTTTGCTCTGCCAGATGCTTAAGAACTGCCATGGGGACACTGAGGCACCAACACAGTATTCAGAAAAAACATTAAGAACGTTCCTAGTTCATCACAGGAGGTTCCACAGACTGACCTATCTCACCATCAGGCAGTGTGTTCCTGATATTTTGCCTACACTTCCTTTTGCTCAATCCTTTGCCGTTACCCTTCATGACACTCCAGTATAACACATTGCACTAATCTCTCTCCTTGCAGATCTTGGCCAGTGTGGGCCTACAATGATCACTCATGGCTTTTGTGCACCAGGATGTCCTCTTGTGTTTAAACAGGGCTGTGAGGAAACCAGACAAGTTTGCGGACACAATGCTGACCCTGAGTGCCTGGGCAGGGGAGACAAGGACAACTAGCCACTCCTCTGCTTTCTCTGTAATGCTGCTTATTGCTCAAGAGTCCAGTCTCCTCAAGACTTTCCTCACTCTTACAATTGCTCTCCTTATTTGCTTGTAACAGAGGTTTGATTTACAGGGCTCACAAGAAGAGCAGCTGCAATCTACTCCACTTTATAAACCCCAGATGCAGACCCTGCTCCACTACAACATCACAGACGGGTGAAGCAGAATTCCCAGGTGGCCAACTCCAGAAGTCAGGCCCACTGAAGACAGGCATGGAAAGGAGAGAGACTGCTGCTTAGGTTTACACATGTTCTCTGTGCAGAGTCTCTCCGGGATTATTTGGGCAACAGGTCAGAGGGGAAAAGGCAAATTTCTGCGGGTGGTCCATAAAGCATGGCAGTAGCAAATGGTGGAGCTGAGGCATTTGCAGGATAAACCCCTCTCTTCATTCATTCTGCGGTTTTAGAGGATTTATGTGTTTGGAAACTTACAAGCTGTGCTGGATCCACAGGTTAAGAAAACTAACCAGCAACCAGTGAGCTGCCCTGATTTACAATGTAATTAATTGCATTGCTGGGGTTCCAGCTCATGTGGTTAATGATGTCACCAGAGCCCCCTCCATGGGATTATTTCCCTGTAAATCACTCCACTCTGTTTTAGTCCTATGAATGTGCTGAGCAGAGCTGCCCTGCAGGAGGCCCCAGCCCAGAGGGCCCTCCATTTACAGGCAAGAGAGGAGTTCTGAGGTAACAGCCAGGGAGAGGAAGAGAGTTCCCCAAACAGAACTGAGGGATGGTGGTGCAGTTGTTTGTACTCACACTGCTCCAGTAATTCTTACCTTGGGAAGGCATGAAGGGACACAACCTCCTTGGGAGAGCAGCTCCCCAGTAATGAGGTAGTCAGCGACTGAGTGAGTGTTCAAGCCGTTTTCTGTTGTCTCCCTAGTGTGCACACCCCCCTTAAAGCAGGCTCCCACACTCCAGCCCTTCCCAGGGCAGCCCCTTAGCCAAGCTAGTTAGTTGCTTTTGTAAAAAACTTTCAGATCATTTGGAACCATCAGTCTGGGGGGCACCAGCTGCCATGTACATCCACTACCCTCCCCCACCACTCTCCCTCCTGCAATTTTTCACAATCACTTGGGTCTTGTTTCAAATTTATCAGCTCTTAGAAGCAGGCCCATGTTTCTGAATGTATATGTGCAGTACCCAGCCTAGTGGGGTCCCGATCCTGATTAATAACAAATTAACAAGGGGAAGGGGGCTCGTCTCTGATGCAGCCGATGTTAGCATGGACCACTGACCTGGCCAGAAGTGCTGCAGCACCAACAGGGGACATGCAGCTCAGCTCTGGGAACTATGTATGTAACAGCACCCACAGTGGGTGCTCCAGTCTCTCTGCCGTGGGAAGCACACCATGCCCATAACAGAGACTGGGGTGAGTCAGGCAGAGAAGTGAATTCTCTCCTTGTTTATGTCTCAACCAAATAGTGGAGAAATTCAAAGACATCAGTGTAACGACTAAGGGGGCTTCAGGGCCAAAGGACTGGGAAGGGGCATCCTCTGGCCCACCTGCCACACCCATCACCGGGATAGCTGAGTGCCTGCCAGCGATACATTAAGTGTCATGACTGATGTCTGTAATCAATGGTTCTTTCGTACTCACGTTTGATGCATCTGTTTGTGCCAGGAGCAGTTGTCCACCCTGAGCAGCATTGTCCCCCGCAGACGTTCGGCCTAAGCAGTCACAAATGGCAGGATTAGGAAAAGAGAAACCGTGAGGCCTCCTCATAGCCAGCACCTCCAGAGACACCAACAGAACCACTTCCTACAGCATCTGAGCTTTCCTTGCACCCAGATCACTGCAGCCTGAGCTCTCAAGCCAACCCAGGCTGGGCTTTTTAAATGCTTGGAAGGGAAACCCCCTAGAAAAGAACATCCAGGTGCCACGGCAAGGTGGGCCAACTTTTTGGGCCAAAGGCCACATCTGGGTGAGGAAATTGTATGCAGGGCTGGGCAGGGGGTTGGGGTGCGGGAGGGAGTGCAGGGTGTGGGAGGGGGTATGGTGTGCAGGAAGGGGCTCAGGGCAAGGAACTGGAGCAGAGGAGGGGTGCAGAGTGCAGGAGGGGGCTAAGGGCAGGGGTGCAGGAGGGGTGCAGACTGTGGGGGGGGCTCAGGGCAGGGAGTTGGGGTGCAGGAGAGGTGCACGGTGCAGGCAGGGGGCTTAGGGCAGGGAGTTGGGGGGCAAGAGGGGTTCGGGCTCCGGGATGGCAGCAGCATGTATTGGGGCCAGGGCAGGCTCCCTGCATGCCTGCCCTGTCCCCAGCCCTGCGTCACTCCAGGAAGTGCTGCAGCCCTTGGAGGAGAGGGGGCAGAGGGCTCCACTTGCACTGCCCTTGCCACATCTCCAGGTACCACCCCCGAAGCTCCCATTGGCCATGGTTCCCCATTCCTGGCCAATGGGAGCTGCAGGGGGCAGTGCCTGGAGGCAAGGGCCCCGGGGGCTGCAGGGATATGGTGCCAGCTGCTTCTGAGAGTGGTGCAGGGCCCATGGCATCACAGGGGGCAATCCCGCAGCCCGGATCCAAAGCCCTGAGGGTCTGGATCTGGCCTGCAGGCTGTAGTATGCCCACCCCTGTGCTACGGGGAGTGGTGAAGGTGACTCAGTAGGGAGCACTCTCCCTGCTGAATCAGTACTAACCTCAATGTCCTAGCATGGTTGCTAGGGGGTGCTGCACTGCCAGAGGTGTCATTTTGCTCATGAGTATGTTGGTAAATGCAAAGTAATGCACACTGGAAAACATAATCCCAGCTATACATGTAAAATGATGGGGTCTAAATTAGCTGTGACCACTCAAGAAAGAGAATGTGGAATCATTATGGATAGTTCTCTGAAAACATCCACTCAATGTGCAGTGACGGTCAAAAAAGTGAACAGAATGTTGGGAATCATTAAGAAAGAGATAGAGAATAAGACAGAAAATATCATATTGTCTCTATATAAATCCATGATCCCCCACATCTTGAATACCGTGTGCAGATGTGGTCACTCCATCTCAAAAAAGATAGATTGGAACTGGAAAAGGCTCAGAAAAGGGCAACAAAAATGATTAGGGGTATGGAACAGCTGCCATATGAGGAGAGATTAACTAGACTTTTCAGCTTGGAAAAGAGACAGCTGAGGGGGAATATGATAGAGGTCTATAAAATCACAGCTGGTGTGGAGAAAGTAAATAAGGAAGTGTTATTTACTCCTTCTCATAACACATGAACTAGGGGTCACTCAATGAAATTAATAGGCAGCAGGTTTAAAACAAACAAAAAAGGGAGTGGTTTTTTACACAACACACAGTCAACCTGTGGAACTCCTTGCTAGAAGATGTTGTGAAGGCCAACATTATAACATGGTTTTAAAAAGAACTAGATAAATTCATGGAGGATAGGCCCATCAATGGCTATTAGCCAGGATGGGCAGGGAAGGTGTCCCTAGGCTCTGTTTGCCAGAAGCTGGGAATGGGCAACAGTGGATGGATAACTTGATGATTACCTGTTCTGTTCATTCCCTCTAGCATTGGCCACTGTCGGTAGACAGGAAACTGGGCTAGATGGACCTTTGGTCTGACCCAGTAAGGCCGTTCTCATGTTCTTATGAGTAATTTGAGGTCCTGACAATTGGGGGCCATTAAAGCTCTCACAGAATGGCTTTCCAGGATTGCGTCTAATCCAGCATTGGTAATTATCTCCCCTGCTGCTTCAAGTGGACACAGTATTTTTCTTCATTTCCTGCTTCAAACTGTTGTAGAGTGTTGCTTTGCACTATTAAACAGCTACATGGCTCACCCCAGAATGGGCTGCATTTCACTGTGTGCAAGTAGAGGCAGATAGCATGATTTCTGTAGCTGAGTAACTTGCTGTAAAGCATTTACCGATTCTTCAGGATCAAACTCTTATTAATATTCAAGATTTTAAGGCAAGCAGGATTGATTATGTCATCTTAGCTAATTTCCTGCATAACACAGGCCATAGAAGGAATTCCTGCATCAAGCCCATATCTAGTCTGCTTAGGCTTCACCTAGGGTTGCAAACTTTCTGATTGCACAAAACCAAACACCCTTGCCCCTCCCCTTCCCCTAGGCCCTGCCCCTTCTCCAAAGCCCCACCCCCACTCACTCCATACCCCCTCCCTCTGTTGCTCGCTCTCCCCCACTCTCACTCACTCTCTCATTTTCACTGGGCTGGGGCAGGGAGTTGGGCTGTGGGAGGGGGTGCGAGCTCCGGCTGGAGGTGCAGGCTCTGGGGTGGGGCCGGAAATGAGCGGTTCAGGGTGCAGGAGTGGGCTCTGGGCTCAGGCAGGGGTGCGAGCTCTGAGGTGGGCCAGGGATGAGGGATTTGGGGTACAGGAGGGGAATCAGGAAGAGGTGCGGGGTGCAGGCTCCAGGAAGGGAGTTTGGGTGTTGGAAGGAGCTCAGGGCTGGGGCAGGGGGCTGGGGTGCAGGAGGGAGTGAGGGGTACAAGCTCCAGGTGGCACTTATCTTGGGGGGCTCCCCAGAAGTGGGACATGTCTTCCAGCTCCTAGGTGGAGGCATGAGCAGGCGGTTCCACTCTGCCTCTGCCCGCAGCTCCCATTGGCCATGGAGAGCCAGCGCTCAGGGCAGGGGCAGCGTGCAGAACGCCCCTGGCCATACCTTCGCCAAGGAGCCGAGGGACATGTCGCTGCTTCCAGAGAAGAGCGCACAGCCAGATAAGGAGCTGCCAGCCCCGCCAACCAGAGTTTTAACAGCCTGGTCATCAATGTCCCTTTTCCACCAGGCGTTCTGGTCGAAAACCGGACACCTGGCAACCCTAGCTGCACCATATCTTTAGATGTCTAAAAACATCCAACCATTATACTGTTGCATGCCTCCCATCTGATTATTGACCAGGCCCAACCCCACTAGCTTTGTGAGGTGGGACATCACCACAGCTCCTCACTCCTCCCTGAGGTGGCCTAGATGCACTTTGCAAATCACATTCAGCAGGTTTGTGAAGGAGCATAAACATTTCCTGTTCTTGCCTCAAATTACTGGCACAAGCAGAAGGTGGTTTCTGCAGGCAGGAGCAGGCGCCGCCCCCAGAGAAGCTGCTTTGGCCTCAGATCAAACCAACAATTCCTCGTGGAATGAAGTCCGAAATCTTTGTCTAGATCTCGCTCGCTCGCTCACACATGCATGCACACACAGAGGGAACGCCTCTCAGTGTCTGCTGGTGAGAGTTGATCTCTTCCCAGGCTGTAGGGTGGGCAACACGTTCTGGGGTGCAGAGTGCAAGAATGGAATAGAGCAGGTGGCCCAGTAAGTACCTAGCAGGTCCTCCCACTCTCTGAGGGCACCACATCATCATGCCTGGTTCTTGTGAGCTATCGGGGGGACAGCTGCACCCCAGCACCCTGGGGGCCGGTCTGACTCTCCCTTGGAAGGCTGCTGCTGCCAGGCCTGCAAGAGCAGCCAGAGGCTATGCAGGTGAAGCAGGAGCACAGACAACAAGCATGGAAAGGAGTGAGAGGCCAGGGCTGACTCGCTAGGAGTCATGGTTATCTTGGCAGCAGAACCCTGTCTGAGGAGCACATGGGGAGCTGTGCATGCAAAAGGATATGATCACTAGGTGCTTTGCGTCACTCCCCCGGGCTCAGCTCCCTCTGGGCTCATCCTGTTGCTGCTGATCTTTTCAGTGCCTGCCCTGAGGCCCCTCTATACCGTTTCTGGCAGGACCTGCCTGCTGCTGCCTGTAGTGACAGACTCACTGTCACAGCCTTGCTGTGTCCTTCAGGCTCATGGGCAATCCTAATCCTTAGCACTTTCTAGATACTAACTCATATCCTCCACCCCGGGAGGCAGGTCAGTATCATAAGCACTACATTGCAGATGGGGAAACTGAGGCTGGGACAGAGAAAGGGACTTGCCAAAGATCACATAGCGAATCAGTGACAGAGCTAGGAAACTCCCAAAGTGATGCCAAACTCGCCAGGCCCCAGTGCCACTCTAGGGTGGGGAGGGTTGATTAGCTAAATATTTGTGAAGCTCTTGGAAGCAGTAAAATGCTAGCGAGGTGCTAAGCGTTATTCTTATTCCAGACTGCATGGGCTGCACTGCTGCGGCCACACAGGGAATGGAGCAAACTTTTCTCTCACCTCCTGATGAGACAGTGTTAATGGACAGCCAGGTGTGCTGGAGCCTTTGGAGACTTGGGGAGAAGATGGCTGGGGGCTATAGAGCTGGGCAAAGTGGTCTTGGTTTTTCACTGAGCAGGAACCAGCCCTGGGAGCATCTGGTTACATTTAAAGCATTTGCTTGACATTTTCATGGCTTGAATGCCATGTGGTTTTTGTTGTCTTATGAAGAATTCAAAATAAACCCCTGCAGGTTTGAGGAGCACGGCGTGTTTACAGCTCAGAGCGATGGTGCTCCAGGGAGTGGCTGACTTCCTGCAGCTTGGCAGAATAGCAGCCCCCAGATGCATGCAGCTCACTGTGCACTCCATGGCCAATGGCTCCCAGCAATCACGCAACTCAGAGAAGAGCCCTCCGGTTGCTGCCTTCTCCTCTGGCATTTTCCAGCCAAGGGCACTGATATGGAGCAGGAGCTGGGGTTCCCTCACCCCCAACATAGCAGCCCCGAGTTGGGAGCTCACAGCTCAGTGCTGGGGGGGCAACGCTCTAGGCTAGGTAGCTGCAGGGCTGCCCCACAATGAGGAGTTCTGCATGTGTGAAAAGTCAACCACTACGCAGGTGATGGAGCCTCTGAACTGAGGCAAAGGCAGCAGGTCAGAAGTGGTGGTGTGGAGCGACATGGAACCCTGCTGGGCCCTGTGAATAACACCAGCCAGAGCTAAACACACAGTCTGCATGGCAGGCACCCACCCACCCTGCGATCTCAAATATGGTGTCCTGCCAGAGCTGCCCAGTGCTTCCCACCCAGAAACCTGAGAGCACAGTCAAGAGTGTCCAGCCAGGGGGCCACCACGCATCAGCCAATCCCCAGAGCCTGGATGGGGACTAGCTCTGTGTCACCAGCCCTCTGATCCCGATAGCCTAGGCACAGTGCCTTGCTGGGGGCTGCCCTGCACCACCAGCCTTTGAACCCAAAAGCCCTGTTGGAAGGTTGCCCCATGCCACTGTCCCCTATGCTGCCAGTCACCACGCATGTACGGCCCACTATGGCAGCACGGGCACGGTGGGTTGGCCACGTGTAATCCATGCTCCCTGAGCCCTGCTGAAGGGAAGCAAACTAGAATGGCATTTCCAGCTGAGTGCAGCATATTAAGCAGAGACCAGGAGTCCCACCCTCTGTACTGAGCAGCAGAGAGGGAATCAAGCCTTGGAGAGAGGTAGTGACTAGTGCCCATTCTGTTGCATGCAGGGCTAGCGGAGGTGAAAGGCACACGGATATTATAACTCATACGGTAGGTACACAGCCTGGCCATTCTGTGGCAGGAGTGCTCAGCAGTTCCCAGTATCACCACCAGGTGGTACCAAGCTCAACACAGCCCAAAAGGCCCAGAGTAAAAAGAAGAAATTTCCACAAACAGCTCTCCCTGCCCATGCCCTCTCAGTTCAGCCACAGCAGGTGCTTGTACACATTCAGGAGAAATGTGCATGGAGTTGGGCCTCAGGAGGGCCCATGTGCTAATCCTGGCTCTGCCACTAAGTGCCAAAGGGGTCTTGGCTAAGTCCCCTCACTTCAGTCTCCGTTTCCCACCAATAACACAGGGCTGAGATACTTATGTACCTGTGGGGATGAGTCTATTAGGGTACAGTGCCCTGACAATGCCAAGTGCTGATAATGATCATATTTAGCAGCTCTCCCCTGTGGTGCTAGACATGCTCTGTAATCTCCAAACACCTCAGTCTGGAGATAGCAGCCCCAAATTGCACTCAAACTGAGCACAAGAGAAGCTGCCCCTCCCTCACTTAATAGGGTTGGCAGGTGCTCTAAGAAACAAGCAACATCGGGGGCAACAAGGGGGAAGAGGGTTCCCTTTTTTGTGACAGAGTCATTCCTGTCCTGATCTTGCAAAGAGATCTCTAGAGCTCTGTGCAGGGGGAGAGGTCCACCCACGTGGTTCTCTTTCCAGGCTCAGGGCCTTAGTCATTGGCATCTGGGGTAAAGACATTTCCCTGGTCCATAAGTGCTGGGAGGTAGAAAGACAGAAGTCTTGTCTTCTTTCTCTGGACTTCCTGTCACAGCCACTGTTCCCTCTAAGCTGTGTGCACCCTAAACACAGCATGCACAAGAATTTGCACAGAAGACATTTTTTGCATACAAGAGGCACCCAAGGTGTAAATATGCTACAGAGCTGGGTGTATCGCTAGCAAGAGCTGTCAAAAATTAGAGGGAACAACTCACAGCCTCATCTCCAAAGTTAGCAGGTAACTTCCTACATGTCCACAGTGAAAACAAATCAAGAGCGCACGGTCTGCATGGCAAAGCCCCCTCTGCCCCCCACGTCAGGAAAAGCCACAGCCACTGCTGAATGTGCAACCTTAACTCTGCCCCTTGGTTTATTACAATACCGCCTTCCTTATTAATTATTGGTACTGCAGGAGCACCCAGCGGCCTCAGTCAGGATCAGGGCCCCACCGTACCATGTGCTCCACACACACATAAGATGACACAAGCCTTGAAGACTCTCTAATCTTATTGGAAACCAGATTCCAGCAAGTGTAACAAACACTAGGGGGAAGGAGGACAAGAGAAGCAGCGATAAGATCACGAAGCTGCACACATTAATGGCGTGCACAGCTCCATTATGTGATCACATGCTTTCCCAAAAATTACAATAGTATACATTTTTTTACAAACTTCTAGGCATCATCCTGTAGTACTAGGCACTGCACAATGTATTACTAATACATAGGCTCCATTAAAGTCATTCATAGATTTAAAGCCAGAAGGGACCATTAAATTATCAAGGTTTGACCTCCTGTGTAGCACAGGCCAGAGAATTTCATCCAACTTTATATGAGCAGTTCACCATAATCCCTTCTTACACAACACAGAGTGAGAGTGAAAAGCTGCTGGCATAGACAAGCCTCTGAAAATATGCATCTGAGTTAGCATCATTTACTGCCTCAGCCCCTGAGCAGCCTTCGGATGTTAACTACATTATTAAGGAATACATGCTGGAGAGAGAACACACCATATATGCTGTCTGAATAAACAGATTCTGTAGACTGAAAAACAAAGACATCAGTGTGAACAAAAAAGATTAAACAGCAGTTTCTTGTATATTGGATGTGCCCTAAGATTGTAGGGCCACTGTATGACATGGTATTGGATTATTCCAGAAAAGGCACATGACTATGTGACTGAAGATTGTATTGGAATGAGGCAGTCGTGTTAGGGGCAGAGTTAAGGCTGCCCATGTAAACCTAACTTGTGTGTTTCCCAACTCCTGAAAGCTTTTCCCTGCAAACTTTCATGTCTCTTTTCCTATCTTTTCTATGACACGTTTGCTAGAGGTGGTGGGGTTGGCAGGGGAGGGATGGTCATAAACTGCATCAACCAAAGCATGGTGCAGTGCGAGTCCTGTGGTGCTGACAAGGGAGCAACATGTGTCAGGGCAGGAGCTGGGTGTGTCTCCCAAGCACTGATGAGGGATGCATGCAGTGTGCCAGTCACATGCCTGTGCATGCATATATGCCAGGATTGCTAACTTCCACTGTTCATGTCCTAACCAATCTCCACTGACCTACCGCTCCCGCTGCCAGGAGCAGGGAGAAGGAGGGGCTCACAGCACAACAACCTTGGGGGTGGCTCATGAAGATGTTCTTCTCCATTTGAAAAGCACTGAGCACCCCATGGGCACTCATAATAGGAGCTGTGTGATTAGGTCTGATCTCAGGAGCCAGCCGGCTGTTGGGAGGAGGGAGCACAGGCTCCACAGTTGTAGAGACGACACTCAGCAGCTTGTGCAATGGGAAAGCACCCAGCTACACTGTAAAATGTCTGCCTTGAGTTGGGAGCTGGCCAGCTCTTGCTAGCGATACACCCAGCTCTGTAGCATATTTACACCTTGGGTGCCTCTGAGACATTTCAATGGCTCAGAGGCTCCCAACTCTGGGACACCAAGGCCCAAAAGCCCAAGGACTACATCAAAAGATGTACAAACATTTTAAAATCAAACTGAACACACCCAACCTGAACATAGGCTGATCCTTGGCAATGGGCAGGAACACTGTGATCCATGGTAGGACGGCGTGTGTATGGATACCAGTCAGGAGGGGTCGGTTCTAAGCAAAGCTCCACAGAGCAACTGTAGCTTTCAGGATAATTCTGTTTTTCTTATTCTAATAAAGCTCCTTGATCAGGGTTGGAAAAAAGCAGCTTCTGTGATTCTTTGCTACTGACGCCGGACATGGTGTCAGAAGTTGACTCATTCCAAGCCAGCAAAACAATATACCAAGTTCAGCTCTCCCTAAGACTTTCAGTTGGCTTCACTCAACGGCCTGCATGGAAGGAGCCCTTCCCCAGCTTTCACACTGTAGCCACAGTGAACACAGAGCATGGCCTAGGCCCCAGGATATGGCACCGCATTCACTTTTACCACAGGGAGTGAAGCTAAACACACGTCTGGATCATCACTGTCCCAGAGGAAAGAGAGGAGACAGCCATGCCATCCTTCCTAGGAAGTATGAGGGTGAGCATTTTATTGTAGAAAGGAATGGGGTGTTTCTGACAAAGGGTGCAGAGCACAGCACAAGGGCACGTCTACACTGGAGCTGGAGATGTCATTCCCAGGTTGGGCAGACGTATCCATACTAACTCTGATCAAGCCAGCAAATAAAATATAGCAGTGTAGCTCTGGCAGCGCAAGCAGCGGGATGGGCAAGCCACGCCAGGTTCCACCCATCTGAAACCTCCCGACATTCACACTGCTGCAACTACACTTCTATAGTTAGCTCTGATAGAGCTAGCACAGCTATGTCTGCCCGAGCTGGAAATTAAACCTCAGGGTATGTCTCCACTGGAGCCAAAGTGTGGTGGGCCTGTATTAGGGCCCTATATGGAGAATCAGAGCACTACAACTTAGGGATCAGTAAGAAAAAACAAATAAGACATTATCTAGTAATTGAGCTACTGTGGAATGGCTGGTACATCTTGCCTGGTCATCTGAGTGAGTGAAAATGAAAGGCACTCTGCAGAAAAGGGGTGCAAGTGTGATGCAGGTAGGAAACATTCCCATGCAGGAAAAAAAACAAACCATAAGATAAAGCCTCTTCAAGTGACAGAGTTTCCTGGGCAGAAACACAGCAGGTATAACAAAGGCGAAAATCAGATAGATGAGATGGAATCATGAGTCTTGTAGAATGACCAGAAAGGCACAACTCAAAGACACCTTCCTATCCAGAACATTATATCCAATAGGCTTTGGGAAATAATAGCACTAGGCTTGTGTTAGGAAAACAAACATGTTGGTTGGTAGCCACTGACTATTCCAGTTAGGCAAAAATTCTCCACCTCACTAGACACCCCCTCTCTCCGCCCCAAGTCAGCACGTCAGAGAAAAGTTAACAAGGCAACTTTTCTTGTCCTGGCATCCAGGCGAAATAAATAGTCACTGACAATGACCCACAATATGCCAGCTCCACGTTCCAAGCTTTTGGGATGCAGTGTGATTTCAAGGATTTCACTTCCAGCCCTCATCACCCACAAGTGAATAGACTGGTGGAGGGAGCAGTTCAGATTGCTAAGAGAACAGATATGACTTTTAGATAATGTTTTCTCCTCTTAGCTCAGATGCCTGTTAGCTCTTCTGAGTTATATGGCTTCCCCACAACAGTCATGGGAGTAAACTAAACTCAGCTGCCTGTGGGTCAGCACAGCCATCCTCACATCCTAAGTGATCCTGTTTAAAGAATAAGAGCTGCTACTTCTACGAAGTCTCAGGTTTTCTTCTTTAGCCATCTGACTGCAGCCTGACCCCCCACCCAACCTTAAACCAGGCCACTCACCCTTGATAAAACTGGACATCAGCTTTTGTCCCTAAGTAGCTGCAGCCCAAGAACATGGTTGAGACTCATCTGGGTATTCGTTACAGAGGTAGCAGGCAGCATCTCCAGCTGATTCCCCAAGCCCAGCTGAATTGCCATGTGATCCCAAGAGCAATGATGCTTACACCACAACCTTAATGGAGGGTGATCATTCTGCTAAGTGTCCTGAACTGACTGAATGGGATTTGATAAGCCAAGTGAATCCACTGGATAAGCCGCTCCACAGGGCCACAAGGTGAGCAGTGCTGGATGAGTGAGGAAGCCAGAGGCTTGTCCAGAACTATGGTTTGTTCTTAACTATTAATTATTATCAAATATGTTTATAGAGCAAGCGGGGGCAGGAGGGGAAGAGATGTAAGGCTGTGCGTGCTGCTACTTTAAATCTGCTGTAGGAAGCCGGTGGGACGGGGCAGAGGAAAGCTCTAGGCAGAAGCTCTGCAGTGAGGCTGGGGTGGGGAGGAGGGAAGCTTTAGGAATAGTGCTGCTTTCCTTATTCTAGTAAAGTTCCTTGTTCAGTGTTGGAAGAAAGCGTTTCTGTGAGTCTCCACTAAGCTCACATGTCAGAAGGCACCTGAGCAATCAGCCCCCAGCCAGCCCTCTCTGCCATTATTCTGTGACTATGCTGAGAGGGTGACCATGAGTGGCAATTTGGGTGTTCCTAACTCATTAGGGAGGGTGGCTTCATGAGCACCACTACACCACAGAGCGAGTTGAGAGGTGAACCCAGGGCAGGGGAGCAGGGAGAGGAATGGCAGGAGAGGGAGGAAGCACAGGGCCAAGGGCTCTTCTGCGGAGTCTCTAGGCCCACCACATACCCCCTCCCCTCACCTCCACATTACCATGGCAGGGGCTGGAACTGGAGGCAGCTGTGCCAGGCAAGTCATAGGAAGCCTCCTCCAGCTGAGCCAGCAGGAGCTGTGCGAAGCTGGAAGCTACTGCATGCAGAACTTACAAGGGGCCCATTCCAGGTACAATGCGCCAAGAGGCCAGTACCTGCAGTCGGAGCCCATGGCAACCCACCTACATTCCCAAAAGCCAAGCAGGGGCCACAACAGCCCACCCCACTGCACTGCTCCACAGACACACACTGCACTCCCTGCAAGGCTACACACAAAACCCCTGTACGAGCAGGGCAGCAAAAGCTACAGCCTGCAATGCAACACAGTTGTGTGAACCACAGCAACCCTGCTGTGCCGCAAACCCATGCAAGAAGGGCAGGACAACCAGCCCGTTCCAAGGCAACACATCCAGGAGAAATGCTGCAGACAACACATCACACGCGTGCTCTCACACATGCTCTCTGTGCTGAGACGGGGCACAAACTCCTCCTGCACGTGGGGGACATACACACATTGTTACAGCAAGTAACTGAGCTGACTCCTAAGCTGCTTTGGGCGCTGGGCTGTGTGCCAGGGGCAGGCGAGGGTCAGCACAGCTGAAGCTGAGCACAGACTGGCCCTTATTACTGCACATGGGACAGAAAGTGAGTAAGTGACCTCGGAGAGAGAGACAATCGGAGCTCTGCCGCCTAGGGATGGCATAGGTGCAGTGCCAGTGGGCACAGATGGTTGGTTAGTGAGAAAAGAGCAGGTGGATATGGGACCAACACCAGAGGTCCTTCCTGCGGCTGGAGCATTGGGGCTGGAGTCCCCACTTACTGAGGTCCTCTGAAGATGGGACCTTTCTGGCCCTTTTGCTCCCAGCTCAGACCTCTTAGTCGGTGCAATAGAAGGAGTCACATTAGGCACCTGGTCCTGCAGCAAGACCCCTTTGGCTGCACTTACCCCATGAGTCGGCCTCTGGCATTCTGCACCTTTGCCCTGGGCACTGTCCGAGCTTTGAGCCCGTTTCTTTGCCGCTGGCGTGAGGAGTCCATCCTCTGCCTCTGCGCAGGGGTCTGAAGGAGGGTCCCATCTGGAGAGTCTGCAGCTACCTTCAGGTTGCTGGCTTGGCCTCGGGCGCTCTGGGGAGCAGGTAGTTTGTGATCTGGAGGAACAGACGGCTGCTCCCTGTTGTCCCCTCCTGTCAAGCTCCTCATCCAGGCTGGGTGATCCACAGGAGAGGCTGCTGGGAAGTGCTCCGAGGCAGAAGGGCTGTGCACCCGGAAGAGGCTGTATACCTTGCCCGTGGGTCCCAAGTTACTACCCTGGTTCCGCAGCCTTAGCCGACTTGTGTCCCTGCTCCCAGCTTCGGTTCGGAATGAAGAACTTGGATCAAATCTTCCAGCAAAATCTCTCTGAGAATCCCCAAGCCCCAGGAAAAGAGCTAAAGTGAGAGGGAGAAAACTGCCCCAGGAGCCCCTCATGGTGCCTGCCCGAGAGGAAAGGCCAGTGCTGAAGGGAGCAGAGAGCACTCAGCGTGTGGCTGACAGCCCCATGAAGCCAAGTATCCAACAGGAGTTTGTGGGAAGGAGACTAGGCAAAGTTCCTTGAGCGAGTCCCCTGAAATAGCCTTCTAAGTCCTTCACTTTGCCATGTGCTGGGGGAGACGGGGGGGGGGGCACTTAATCAGTACCTGCTGCCTGCAGGAGCTGGAGAGCCTGGGGCGAAGGTAACACAGCAAACCCAACAGCGTGGGCTGCACAGAGCGGCTGCAGCCGTCACTCCTACCCCTGAAAGGAGGAGAACGCCCAATCCCTTCTCTCCCCTGGCTGTCAGAGACTGCGCTCTCTGCAGACAGCTCCAAGCACCTTCTCGCCTGCCTCTGGCACTGGCAGAGTCTGGAGGGGATGGAGTTTTATTTTTGGAAACCTCCCCCTTTTGTGACTTTTTGATGCTGACATCGCCCCTCTGCAGAGGACACAGCTCGGCCCCCTCCTTACCAGAGGAGACATTCCAGCAACACCCACTTTGGCAAAGGGAAACAAACTACAACAGAGAAACATTAACCCATGAGCGACCGGGGAGGGAGGCCCTTCCACAGCCTGCTCAGAGAGCTTGTGTTCAGCCTCCCTGCTGCTGAACAAGCCTGTGGCTCAGCTTCCCCAGCTCACAGCAACTGTTATAATTTCACAACAGCTGTAAGCGTTCAATGAAGGTGGGCAGGTAGGGGTGTATGGGGGAGCCCTGGAGATAGACTATACCTCTGGCCAGGGCCCTTCACCCGTATGCCACAGGGGCTAGGATCTTCTGAACGAACCCCAACACATTTAGCCCGCATACCCGGGGAAGGCAGGAGGACTGTTAGTCCAGTTTCCCAGAGGTTGAACCTGAAGCCCACAGAGGGGAAGTCTGCCCTGCTCAAGGTCAGACAGTGGTCCAGCCTCTGAGCTAAATCCCCCAAGTCCCAGCTCTGTGCTTCATTGTATTCATCTCTTCACATCCATGGTGCCAGGTCAGACAAGGTCAAGCCAAAGCTCTAGAACCTTCAGCTACAAGACCAGCCTTTCTACCAGGAGATAAGGCCAGGGAAAGTACCAGGCAGGATGGAGAAGAGCAGCACTAGCCTCCTTCTTGTCTGCCTCCACCGTGAGTAGCTGGTGTTTTCAATTAGGCGGTGATCGAAAAGATCACCTCTAGTCCCAAGAGATGGGACTGATCTAGAGGGAAAACAGCCAAGGGTCCTGATCTCAGCACTACCAACTGACTGCATCCCTGCCAGGTCGCCTCCCCTCTCGTCTGCCCACCGTGGTCACCTCTCAACTGAGACAAGGACAGACTTTCCTCCCAGGAGGGTCTGAAACTGAACTCCCTTCCCTGGCAATCCAGTGGCGGAAGAGGCTCCAGCGGCACACACTATTAGTGGTAGTCTGACTTCTCTCCTCACTTGTGGGCATAAGCTTGTTAAATGCATACTGAGATCTCGTCGTATCTCAGCGCACAAGGAAGGCAGGGAGGAGAGGGACATGTGCCCACGAGGAGAGGGGCGTTGTTTGGTACGTGCCACTGGGCGGGCCCTGCTGGGGATGTTTGCCAGTTAGAATATCTAGGGCAGACCTCACTGCAGCTCCAGGGTGGTCAGTATCTGAATAAATCCCAGCAGGTCACCTGAGCACCTGTATATCCACTTTGTTCCGACATGACTCACCAGTGGGAAAAACTACCCCACTGGACCCCAGGACTAGCTCCTGCCAGCTCATGCCAGAGTCTGACTCGCCCCGCCCTGAACATCGTCTGATAGCTCGGGCAGGTCTGCGATCTCTGCACAACTGGCAGATCCAGGGGAGCTGCATCCAGACCCTTCCCCTTTCCATCACCAGCCTTACAAGGCCCTCTCCCCCTACAACAGCTCACCTCAACTGGCCCCTCTCATTTGCCCACTCCTGTCCTCTCTGCACCCTCCTTCCCTCAATGTCTCAGCAGCAGGGGTCTGTCTCTCACCTCACCCAGCTCCAACTGTTCCAGACAGACTGGCAGCAGGAGTTCTGCTCTGTACAGGTGAGGAGGGAACCTCTCCTCCCACCCGCTCCTCGTGCTGCCCACATCCTCCAGGACACTGAGGCAGCTCTCAGTACCACCAGTTACTCTCCTGGGCACCTCCTGATGGAAGCAGAGGTCCCAGCTGTCTCCTTCCCTGCTTCCAATGTAAACGCTCTGTTCTCCCTGCCAGTGGTTGTCTCAACCCCAGCACTAAAGGCCACCTGCAGGCTTAGGTGAGCCAAGTCTGAAGGGGTAGCAAACCCAACAAGTGACATTTCTACAGCTGAGCCTGGTCTCTGCAGGGCCACATTTCAGTGCTGCCCAAGTGCCCATAGCTCAGGTCAGCTGTGCTCCCCACTCCCTTAGAGTGAGCAACAGGGACAGATCCTCTGCACCTCCCTTCTCCCTCCTGCGGAGCCCAACTCTGCTGCAGCCCTCATGGGCAGTGGAAAGGGATGTGAAGAACCCCTGGAGCTGCACCAGGAGCAGAGGTAGGGCTGGGGGCATGTGGGGGCAAAATTGATGGGGGGGCTGGAGAAGACAGATGGGATAGGCAGATGGGATGTCACTCTCATTGCTGTCACACACATACACACACCCCAATTTAAGCACTGCCCTCCCCCTCTCTGAGCTCCTGGTCAGGGCCAGAACTTTGCACCTATGGCCAAAATCTTCAAAGTCATCCTAGTCTTTGAACATCCAACTCCTCCTATGCTGGCAAAGCTAATTACTAGCTCCCTCCAGCCAGGAAGTGGTGCCAGGTTACCCACACACACAGCCCCTGCAGACCCACCATCACCCACCCTCACTGCCCACCCAGCTCTACAGCCAATTCTAATGCCTGTGCCTCATTTTCAGAACTCTCCTGACTCCACTTTACCTTTCTGTTCTCAGATTCCCCCACTGCCTTCCTAGCCACCTATTCTGCTGCCTGCTCCCACCACTTTCCTGCGCTTAGTCTCCTTCCTACCCTTTCCCTGCCGCTCTCTATGGTGTGGGCAAGGGAGGATGGACCAGGCAAAGAAGGGAGGAAAACCAGCTCTCTCTCTACCCACCTACTCCCTCCCTACTGGCCCTTAAGTCACATTCTCTCTTCAAATCTCATCTTAAAACTAGGCCAGAGAAAACCAGAGTGCTCTGTGCAGGATGTTATATTGTCATCCGGCCACTATAGGGTTAATGAGCTGGCAGTGGAAACACATGGGCTAAGCTGGAGTCCATAGGAGCTTCTCTTTTCTTTTTGGCCCAAACTATCAGGGAGAGAGACTAAGTGATATACTATTGAAGCTGAAGTTACAGCACTTACCTGTGTCTACCCAAGTCTGCGAGGAGTGACGGGAGCTGGCTGGACTGGCATTTGACCCTGGTGGCGGTTGCTGGTTTATCAATGAAGCCGTTTGTTAAGGAAATCCAAGGGGTGCTTTGGGATTTTCCAATGCGCAATCAACCCTTCCCTCTCTGTAGCTGAGACTGAGTCTCTGTCCAGGAAGCAGTTTGTGATAGCAAGTATGTAGCTATTGGATCCAGAGAGCACAGCCTGATAAAAGCCATTGCTGGTTTCTTTGTTCTAAGGGAGAACATCCTTTCCATCTTCACCTAATTACTTTCTTATGCAGCAATGGAAAAAATGCTTAATGTCTAAACCTGACACTAAAGAATTATCAGTGCCATAAACAAGGCTTGAAAAACAAGGAGCTGGAGCCCAAGGCTTTGCTGAAAACTAGATTCTGCTGAAACAACTGAACATTCTTCTAGCTCCTGCCATGTTAGGGCATGAGCACAGGAGGTGCTGCCGCTGCTGCTCCCATTTGGATCAAAGAATAAATTTGCTCTTTACCCAACTGATTAAATCTCTCTGTGTGCCAGCACCAGCCCAGAGCCACCAATGGGTATGGGAGAATTAAGGAGGGTGAGGGGATCGGTTTCCTTTCTGACAAGGTGAAGTATAAAACAACCAAAGCAATTAATGGTCCCATCCCTTCAACACCTCACGCAGGCTGCTTTGCCTCTACCACCGCCTCAGGCTCCTGTGGAGCCAGGCCCAGGGAGCTTGCATAAACTTTTAAAATCATTTTTGCTGTTCCCTGTTTACAATAACCCCATAGCAGGTGGACATTAAACTCTTTCCATCGTTAAACGTGCAAACACTAGCTTGTTATTGTAGGGGTGCCCTGGAGCCATGCACCCCCATTGCTGATTTAGAGTTGCTCATGAGTGTGGGACACAAAGCTGTGTGTTTCTGCTTTGTTACTGCAGAGCTCTTCCTCTCTACACATCTCCAGCACAGGTGCTATGCAAACACTGGAAGCCTTGATTAGAGCTGCGCCGGTTGGTAGGTGTGGGTCGAGAGGCAGTGTTGTTTCAGCCCATGCTGCAGGTTAACATTCAGCGCAGGGCTCCGTGTTCTGTCCTCTAGGCATTGGCACTTTTCTGGCTGCACTGACTCATTTCATACTCATCCTGTCTGTTAGAAATGGGGAAGCGCAGAGTTGGTGGGGAATTGCAACAGGAGTTGGATTTCAATGCACTGCTCAGCAGACACACATGAAATAGCCCAGTTCTCAGTTAACTCCCCAGACAGCAGAGCTTGGACAGTTCAAGGCGATGCACCTACAAGATCAAACCCTTGCCGAGATCAGTAATGAAGCGATGATGAGAAAGCAAGCCAACAACCCTGAATTTGACAGTTGATCTCTGGCGACTGGGCCATCTGGCCATTTGCTGCTGGGAACAGAGGGCTCTTCTAGGAAGTTAAGCAGAATTAACTAAAGATGTGAATTTTGTGTGTTAGATAAAAACACATTAAACCTCTGTGTGCATGCTCTCTTACAGATGTAAGGCAGTCTTAGTTCATTTTAGCTTCATTTACTTTTGCACTTTAAATTCACACCTTTAGTTATTTGTCTTAATCTTCCATGTAGACAAACACTGAGGTAGTAGTGCTTGGCATCAGCTTAGCTGCAGAGATCAACAGCTCCTAAACCCAGAGAGGCAGTGTCTAAAGAAAGAACAAGCTCAGGGGCTGACCTAGATGGTCACCCCACCAAAGCACATGCTTTCCAAGTCCCAGCTGATGTGCTGCCAAGAAGCAGAGGATGAGACTGACCATGGAGACACCACTGGATGAGTGCGTTCTTCAGACCAGCATAGGGGACAGATGGAACAGAGTGTAGCTGTGCTGGTGCTGAAATTCTCCTTTTCCCCTAGGAGAGGGGGTTGCTTAAGGGGCAGAGTTAAGCCCATTGCTAGAACAGAGTGATGTAGGTGCGTGAAGTGTTAGGGAACTCAAGATAGGAAGAACATGGAGGCTGGATTCACCTCCCAGCTGAGGAGGGCAAGGTCAAATCCTGAACTTCAATTTTCCCTAGAGGGATTAGCATGAAGAATCAATTCCCTTTTAGCCCTCAGCCAATGGGAGAGAGGCCCTTCAAGGCAGAGATGATGAAGGCCAGGGTTCCTTTGGCCCTGGACTCAGACATACAGGGTTTATATATTGCAGTGTCACTGCATTCTTGTTCTTTGTGACTGCATCACCCCTGTAATTTGAATCTAGAGCTATACAGCACCTGGGATTCACACTCCCAGGGACAGTTGGCCCCCATATGTGGCTCCTGGGGCCATGTTCCTTAGATTAATTAGCTCCTTTTCATTCTCTGCAGAAAGGTTCAGAACCCACATTGCTATTGCTGAGCACATCTGTAACACACTGCAGATGAGATGCATTCCACAGATTCAGCTGGCTGCTAAGAGGAAAAAGTGAATGTTTTACTATGTACAGGGCCGGAGAAAGCCTACAGGGGCCCTGAGTCACAACCTGCACTCCCTCTGGTGGAACCCGCCCCCCATGCTGGCACTGTTGGTGGGGAGTGGAATCAGTCTTATGACACATCTCATGAGGTTTTATCCCTCTGAAAATGGAGACACTCAGACCTTCACCCTCAGCTTTCTTTAGCATGCGATAGGTAACATACACCATTGGAGACATTCAAAATGTTATATGGGCCCATTCAGAGAAGAGATGTCTCACACAGAGACAGGAGATGCAACCTCAGGGGACTCAGCCAGGGCCACAGCAATCAGACAAAAGTACAAAATGAAGAAAGCCCAAGAGTCATTGGACAGGACCCTGCAGAGAGGACATCACCAAGCAGCAGAGACAGCTTCAGGACTCAAAGTATCCAGAAAAGTCTCCAAGAACAGAACTCCAGCTTCATGACTTTGCCATGAAACACAGAGCTCAGCGTGTTCTGGATTACAGGACACTGTTCCACTAGAAACATCACATTCCCACTGGGCAGGTGGGCAACTACTGAGCAACAGGGAAATAGCTCCACACAGAGAAAGCTCAGCCACCTCCGCCTGCTCTCTGAGAGCCCCAGAGCACACTCCAGCCTGGGGAAGGGCTCAGCAGGCAGACTAGTCATATGTGTCCGTGATGGGCTGCTATCAGGAAACAGAGGAGAGAAGCGGTCCAGCACCTCCTAGTCATGAGCTGGGTTTGTTGGCTTTAGCGTTACTTCTGCTTTCACTTAAACAGGACCAGCTCCAAGAGGGAGGGAGGAAGGAAGGAAACATAGGCCAACCATTTGGGTGTCCCATGGCCAGGCGTTTGGGGATACTGTTGTCTAAACATGTGTTTTCACATTAACACTGGCTCAGACCACACACAGTGAAGGAGGTTAAAACACAAGAAAATATACATAAACATGTCTATACAAAGGAGGGAGAAAGTGAGCAGCAGGAACAGATGAGACACCTCTAGGGACAAGAGTGGAGAGCAAGTCAGATAAGAGCTTGCCATGTGATATGGCTAGTGAAAGGCGCTGGTGAGGCTGCCGTTTGAAATCCAGCAGGCTTCCCTGCCTAATGATCACACTGATGGTTATTTCAAGCCTCTTTGCTCCATCACTGACTATTCCCACCAGCTGCTGGAACGTGACTGAAATGTAACCAATGCAGTATAGAGAGAAGATGCCTGAAACTATAGCTCCAAGAAAGGAGTGTGCTCCCCGTTTTCTAGCAGGGTATGTATATAGAAAAGACGAAGAACAAACAGCAGCACATCTCTGTCTCTGAGATACCTGTAGGAGGACCATGCAAAGGACAGAAAGAGTTTGTTTTTCCTGCATCTCAGTAGGGTGTTAATTCTGATGGCTGCCTCAAGAGGACAGCTGAAGCATCAATATTCATTGCACAGGTGGAGGGAAGGGAGGGAGAAATGAGCCTTAACTCTCAAGAGGCCTGAGAACAGGAAATCAACTTTAGGATACACTGCAACCCAGACAGCCTGTATTAGTGGAAGCCTGGCCCCTTTGATCTTCCTCATCTGTATTTTGAGGCACATCTCTCCAAGGCAACAAGAACACCCAGAAGAGAATTGACCCAAGGACTTCAAGCAAGATGGACAAATATCAGTGACAGAGAAGAAACAGGAGGAAAGTCAGGGCTCAGGTGGAAAGTCTTCTTCTGTTCCACTATATTAAACTTTTCTAAAAAACCCAATGAATTTCTTCAGTACCATCTTAAGTTTTATTAAAAACAAGAACAAAACCACCATTCACCACTTTTTGGACCCAAGTTTCAGATTAAAGCGGTTTCATTCCTTTTCTCTTCTACCAAACAAGGAGTGACAGCTTTCCATTTCCCTTAAAGTAAAACACTTAGTTTGGCTGCCCACCAGTTTTGGTTTAGATTGGGAATCTCATAAGTCACCACCGTGGTAATTCAGGTTAAAAGAGAAGCTGGTTGTTGACAATGTAGATTTTCAGCAGGTTGATTCTAACCAGGTTTTTTAGTTTGTTTATACACTTTGCCAGACTGGGAGTATCAGTCACCCCCACTGCAGAATCCTAGCTGATCTCCTGCCGATTTGGGAGCTGAACCAGCAGCATGAAAGGTCAGACCAGTATCTCAGCTGACGATTAATGGCAGAGTGATTTTGAGTCGCTACTAAGAGCTCATTAATAAATTAATGAGCAAACAACAACATTGCTATTGGCTGGTGGATTTGTGACATCAGAGATAGGGAAGTCAGTCCTCATGCAATTAGGGAGTTTGTAATTCATTTGCATATTACAATCGCATAGGATAAAAGGTGGAGGCACCAGGCTGGGTTTCCAGTTTCCCAGCTGTGACTTCACAGGCTGAGGATCCAGCTCCCCAGCGATATCACAGTAATGCAAAAGGACTCTCCTGCTAGCAGCCAAGGGGTCCTGCAGTTGCCCTTTTGTATACCTGTGTGCGTGTCACACTCCTGCAGGACCTGAAACAAGATCCAGTCAGTGACTGTTACGGTTTATCCATGGATTAATCTTCATGCACAGTTAACTCTAGGGGCAAGCGTGGAGAGCAAGTCAGATAAGAGTCTGGGACTTAGCATGAAGGACCTAGAAATGGCAGGTTACATGCCGAACATGGGCAGCTGCCATGTGAGGTGCGAAGCCGCTTTGCACTTCTGAACAGGGTCTGATCACCAGATGCTGCGAAGGACTAGAAGCTGCAGAGAGGCAGCACCCATTTCCATGTAGATGGGAGCCGCCTCCCTACCCCTCACCCTGGCTCAGATGACTGAATAACCTGACAATAGGGATATAAGGTGGAATCAGGGTACCACAGCTCTGAAATGCACCTAGTGGCCTAGAATGTTTTCTGGTCATTACCCCAGCCCTGTCCTGGGCTCGGACACTCTCAGTCCATCCCTTTCACAGTTTTCTTTCCTTTCTTCCTCCCTCTTCCCACTCTTTTTCTGTCCAGCTGACTAGGCAGCTTTCCACAGCCAAGTGCACACAAGCAATGCTAATAGCCCAGGTGACTGTGTGAATTCCCGAGAGACTGGCGAGCCCAGCACAGTAGGGAGTGGTGCCAGAACTAGGGCTAGCAGTCAAGAGGGCAGTACATGCTGTTAGGATAGGGGACATTCCTGCCCCACCTTCCTTGTAACACCCCTCCCCGCAACATACCCTACACTGAGGCCATGGATTGTGTAGTGGGGCAAACCCCCGGAGATAGCTCCCCCCACCTCTCTGTGTGCAGCTATCACAACACAACAGGGGATATCCCTGCTAATGCACATCAGTGCAAAGCCAGAGCACTGGACTCCAATGCAGCCTGAACTAGGTTAATCCCCAGATAGCTATTGCTACACTTGAATGAATGGGACAGCTTCTGTCCTGTATCAGCCTGGGGGAAGGGCACTCGCAGAAGCCAGGGACACTGCCTAGGGAGATCAAAGCACTGACTCCATGGAATGGCACCAAAAGGTAGCTTGTCTTGGGTTGATCAGAAGGAAGGAGAGCAACACCTCAAAGCCCCAACTGTGCAGAGGTCACATCTAGGGGCTTCCAGTGGGTGAAGGTACAGTGTTGTCACTTTGGCTCAGTCCCTCCCCAGTCCCAATTTAATGTCCCTTTCATCTCCTCCCCGGGGAGGACAAGAGGCATTGACATGACCCTACATTTCTTAATTCCTTCCCATCTGCTTTCCTGAATGCTAATGGTGTAGTGCACTCCTCAAGACTTACCATGCAGCATCTAAGGGCCCAAGGGGCATGGTTGCAAACCGCCCTATTATTCTCAGTCAGTCCTCACTTCCCACCACTGGCTCAGCTCTCTCCTTTCTGGTTACGGAGGTGGCTGTGGAATGTAGGAGCATCACAGCCAGTGCCTGGCTGGCTACATTTTTCACCCAATGGGTATTGGGAGTTAAAATCCACCCAAGAGTGCAGGATCTTGGGGCACTGTGGGAGGTCTGGGAAGCATGCTTTCTCCTCTCCAGTCCTCTGAGACTGCAGCTTTTGTCTACAGTTAGGTCTCTCTTGTTTTGTTCCTTGCATCCTAGCTCGTGTATGTCAAACAGGAACTGGTTAGCAACACAAACACTTTCCACTTGTCACTTGATGACACTGGAGCATGGCTGTCAATCCTTCCAACAGTGTGCATTAGTACTTATACACACACCATTGTGTTGCATTGCCTTCCCAGGAGCTCATCTGCCAATCCATATTCTACATCTCACTCTCTCCCTGGGACTGGACTCTGCTCCACCCCAGAACAGTGCAGACCTTGGGGATCCAGCCATGCCAAGGCAAGAAATCTGATGGAGGTCCACTTCATTCAGTGTCTGAGTTCCAACTTATCAGCACTGTGTAACATGAGACTGTGCATAACAATAAAACGGGTTCCAACTAGCCCTTGCCCAAGCCTCTTAAAGGTACAGAGGACATAAGCTCAGGCATTTCCCTCCTCCACACCCCAGTTTGCAGATTTCCAGGACAGGGCCTGCCAGGGGTTGGGGACATGGGAATAAATTGACTCACTTTAGCATACGTCTTCTTGCAGCAGCAGAGTTGGAGTTGATGGCGATTCAGAGCTGGCAAGAAACAACAGGGAGCAGATCTGAGACACAGGATCTCTTCCCAAACCTCATAGCCACTGGAGGTGTCAGAATCACGTCCACATAGAATACCACTTACTCCCGAGGATGCTGGCCAAATCTAGCGCCGTGCTCCATCCATGAGAGTGATAGGGCCCTCCCAACCAAATGTACCAATGGACATCACTATGTTGCCCTAGCAACCAGGGCAAAGAGCCTTCAGGGGGCGCTCTGACCCCAAATTAAAGCAGGGTGCTTTGGGGCTGTGAATTTCTCTGTCCTGCTCATTCCGGTCCTCAATCTTCCTACAAACCAAATCTGTGTTGATCTTAAACTGTTATTGGCATGCAAACACCTAACATGCTTAACACGCCCAGCAAAGCTGTCCTATGCTGCATGATTGGGAAGGCACCAGCCCCTGAGCTCATACAGTTTGATGACCCCACTGACTTTGGGGCTTCTGCTAGAGTTATTACTGCACACCTGTTCTTCAGAACAGAATTTACAGACAGGGCTCTCACATCTGGTTTAAAACAGATATTTGGAAGTTTATCACAATGTTTTCAAACAATCTGGACATGGCAACGAATTAGTCTCAGTTCTGTAGTGGAGGAAGCAGCAGGGCTGGAAGGATGGTCAGTGCCCTTCTTATACCCCACAACAGGCTGGGCTGGGCTTCACACACAGGGAACCCCCAGAGACAAGATGGCCTGTCCAAGTCACTTCCTGACACCAATCCTGCTGCACCCCATCAGCGAGGCTCTTTCAGCAAAGTGGGATCTCCCAGCCCCCCAGCTCCAGCAGCATTCACTGACAGGAGAAGCCACTTCCAGAAGAGCTCATTCAGCAGCAGCACTTGTAGCAAAACAACTGTGGGAAACGAAATGGGTGAGGATTTAAACCAATCTGCTGTGTGGAATGTGTCTGGGGAGATGGGCCCGGTCTGCCTGATTATTTACATGCAGCATTCAACCTCCAAAGAGCCATGGTCTGGGCTCTGGCTCCCATTAGGCTATTACCAGAGACAGTGTCAAGCTGGAGCTAAGGGCTGTAGGCTCTGCTAGGAATTGTATCTACTGATCCTCGTTATTGCAGGATTGCAAGGCACCTGTCTGTTTCCTTCTCAAATACCAAACTTTAATTCAGTGTTGAAACATCCAATGAGATTTGAGAGCAAGACACAATATGGCATCCTGGAGCTCTCTCCAGCAGCACAGCCCCTCCCCTTTCAGTAGCATCTCAGAAGTCACAATGTGTGCAGTCACACCCACGCTAACCAGACACAGGTGCAAGCTAGAACACTAGTTGTAACACTATTGAATTTCCTCTCTTCCTAGGCATTTCTAGCTATAGAAACACAGCTGATAGCTGATGTTTTAATTACCATACACATGACAAATGCAAAGACCCACTAGTTGCTGGAGTAAAATATAGCCAGGACTCACAACATGTTGTGTATCTACAGGCTACTGATTTGTGCCCTTCTTCTAGGGCCTTTGGCTAGTCCCAATGTGTGCACCAGTAACATACTCATTCACCCTCCCCATACACAGGGTTACTATAAGCAGAGTGGCACTGTAACAGGGCCCATATGCCCTTCATACCAGGTCTGAGAACATGGCAAGTGGAGTGACGATGGAGACTCTGGAAGTCCACCTCTTCATTCCCAGCTACAGCAATGCCAGCCTGGCTCCTGTCTACTCCCTGCCAGCAACAGTTACTGGACACATCAGAAGTCACTCCTTATCCATCTCCCACCCCACCTCACCTCACTTCATCCTGATTGGATAGAGGCACTTTCTCCTCTCCCTTCTCTGCTCAGTCAGGAAGTGAAGATAATGCCCTTAGACTGCAGCACTGTACACACCAGGCTGCCACACCAGGGTATTAGCCTTGGAAATAATCTGGAATTGCTTCCCCATTTCTCTATAACCAAGCTGACTATAAATGGGTCCCACCATATTTACTTTGAGATGCTCCAGAGATGCATATTTAGCCTTGTTTTTAAGTGCATCTTGCGGAGATCTGGGCTCTAGCTCCAGCTCTGCCATCGGCACTGTGCAATACTAAGTACATCACTGCCACCTCTGAGGTTCAGCTTACCAATAATTCCAAACCACCTCACTGGAGAGTTGGGAGGATTAACTTTTTTGTAAGGTGCTTTGAGATCCTCTGAAGGAAGGCATTGGAGAAGCTGAGACCTGAAGGTTCATGGGCCATATAAAAGCTTCAACAAACCCAGCACTCAGTAACCTGAAGCAACAGAAGAAGGTACATGCACAATCACTCTGGTGCCCTGTGCCTGACACCAGTTCCTCATTCCTTACTGGATCTGCTTTAGGGTCCTGGTGCCAATCTTCAAAGCCCCCCATGGGTTGAGCCCCACTCTCTCGGAGCTGCCTCACTGTGTGAGACTTATCTTGAGTGCTGTGATCACTGACAGAAGCTGACAGAACCCAGGGGAAATACCCACACGAAGAGGGGTGAGGAAACTGTTCCTCATCTGAGGGGCTAGTGATGAGAGCTCATGCACTGGCAATCTGATGAGCCTGCCTCTTTCAGGACATGGTGGAACATTCACCCCTTTGAACAGGTCTCCCCACAATACAGACAAGCAGGGTTCCAGGACACCACCTCTCTCATGCAAACCCTTACCAGAAACCCACTTGTGCCAACATTCTTACAAGAAAAAAACTTTACACATTAATGAAAGAAATAATGAAAAATAAGCCTGAGTCACTCCACACTCCCAGCGGGTCCTGTCTTCTAGGTATCTCCTTTAGGGTCAGACAATTTCAAGGCAGGAACAGGCTTCTGCATTATGTACACTGTGTAGCACTAACACTGTCAGCACTACACAAATAAGCACAGAATGGCCTGTGGCGGAGCTTCCCTGCGGAAATCAATGAGCAAGAGCAGCTCCACGTAAGGGAATGCCAAAGTCAGAGGTACAGCAAAGAGCCTGGGCCAAGCTGAGCTGCTACTTTCTAAATAGCACCTCTGGCACCTAGATCCCTCAGTGATGGAGGGTGGCCTCATGGTAAGGCACTGGACACCTGGGTTCAAACACCTCTTCTTTGTGCCTCAGTTCCCCATTTACAGGATGGCAATAACAGCACTTCTTGTCTCCTCCCTGGTGTCTGCACAATGTGGCCTTGGGATCTTCACTGGCACCTCTAGGCACTACCGTAACACAACCTATAGTAAAGGAGGGGTGTGTTACAGAGGAGAACAATTGTGCTACTGTGCACATGGGTCCCACTTGCCTTGCTGCTAGTTGCTTAAGAGAAATGAAGATGTTGAGCTGCACATTACACTGGGAAGGTATGTGTTTGCTTAATGGATATGGCTGGGCCAAGTTTGCTACAGGTGCAGTGAACTGGATTAGACATAGCACAGGAGCTTCCACGGGGCCTGGAGAATCTGGGAAGATGTTTATATTGGTTCAGATGGAGTGGGTGGAACAGGAGACAACCCTGAAAAAGGGAAGTGAGTTTCAGTGACAAAGGAAAGAAGGGAACTTCAGGATATCGTTCTAATCTGCTCCTATCCAGCAAGTTCACTTCTCCCTTGGGCAGAGGCACAATCTGATCCTGGGCAGCTTAGTTTTGCCAACGGGGGAGGGGAGGTGGCTTTGTGCTACTTGATAAATTGAGCTGGATCCTCTGTGCTCACTGGGCCTTTTGTCTCTTCACTTTCACTGAGGGTGAAGCTGACCCCCCCCCCCACATTCATCATTCTCCGAGGCAGGGTCAGGCCCCCTGCTCCCTACAGGCAGAGCTTTGTTCAAGGGTTGAATCAAAACTTCCTCCCCAGGGAAAGCATATCTCAGAAGGGACAAAGGTCAAGTGTGTCCTTCCCAAAGCTGAGGACTCATGCACTGAACCACTTAACAGGGCAGAGATTTCTGAGCCTCTCCTGGGGCTGGGAATGCAGGAAAGGCACTTCCCTTAGAGAGATAGGGGCTACAGGAGGGGTGAGGGGAGGGGGCCAAGAAAAGACAGACTGTGTTAGCCTTACCCTGAAGCATGGGGCAAGGCAAGAGAGGAGGAAAACCCTTCCAAAGGTGAGAATGATTAGACGGTGGAATCTCTCTCCGCGCCACCAGGTTGTAGGGTTTCAGCTGTGGAGACAGCCACAATAAATAATAAATAATAATAATAATAAATAATAATTATTTTATTATAATAATATTTATTATAATAATTATAATAATAATGATAATAAAAAAAACCAAAATGCAAAAGCAAGAACACTTACACTAGGGATATTGTCCAAAAGCAACCAATTCAGCTCCACCACTACATTACCTAAGGGCTAACTCCATTATGGCTATTTGCAGTGCTGTAGCTTTAATACTTCCTCTGAGCAGGTCTGATTAACGCAGTGCTCCAGCTGGCTTAGAACACCATTCCAGTGCTCCCAAGGGTGCTCACACTCGGCACAGCTCCACCAGCATCAGCTCTGGCCATTGAGATGAGAGATAGCTTACATGGGGAGCATGAGATTAGGAAATCCCTGCCAGACTTCCTATCAGATTCATTTTATGACACCCCCTTTTATCCTTCCAACCCAAGTCAGGTGAGACGCATTAGTTAGACCACAAAGTGGATGCCACCATGGCATAAATGCCCCCACATTTCTCATGAAACTACCCGTCGTCATGGCCACTGGGGCACCAAATTCAGGAGCAAAATTCTCAGGGTCTCCGAGAACAGTGTTCTTACCAGGATAGGGAAGAGGGCTCCCAGGGGTTATCTTCAAAGGGTTCTCAAATCATTGACTTCAATGGAACTCAGAGGCGCCAAATTAGACATGTGCTGGTTTGCATGATTGAGGCCTAAGACTGTAATTTTTCTGAGGCGAGGAGCATTTTTTCCTAAGTGTCTGTACAGCCCTCCAGCACATTGGCCACTACTTCAGTATTTATATACTGCAATTAGTAATAATCAGGCAATGTAGAAGTTTCCAGAATCCAGGCAAAGACCCAGTCCTGGTCCCAAAGAGCTAACCACCCAGATAATCCCTGGGAACACAGATCAGATGCAAAATTAGCAACAAGTTACCCACTGTCAATAACAATATTTTCCTGAGACATCATGCAGCTAACTTTACTAGACACACCCCTGGGCCAGGGCTGGAATGTGGCTGCTCTTCGTAGGGGCAAATTTTACCCCCACCAAAGCCCACGGCACAGAGGGTCCTGCCTGCCTGGAAACCCATGCAGCTCCCTGGGAGGAGGCCAGAACCCTTTGCAGGCATGGATATGCTCTCTGAGCTCTGGAGCCCAGGGCTCATCCTGTCATGCTGGTGCATCCCTTACTGCACAGTTCCCCTGGCCTTTCTCCACAGTGGTGGAGAGGGCACAACCAGAGCAAAGGTATCACATCAGTCTGCTCCCCTAGCAGTCTCCATTGCACCCAGGCTTTGCCTTGATCCTATGCTCTGTCCGGACTGCAGGCATCAGACCATGCCAGGCAGTGGGGACTGTGCAGGGATATTCTCTCCCCCTCCCCCGTCACATTCCATTCATGGAGCTGTCCACACTCACTAAACCCTTTTGTGTAGAGCTGGGACTCACCTCCGGAGACCCCTGTTCCAGCTGCCAGCCCCCCTCCAATTGATCCTTCAACTTTCATTAGCTCCCTCTGTGTCTGAGGCCATCTGCAGCAGCCTGGAATTGTCCCAGCTGCAGGATGGGGAGCAGGGAGGGCAGTGACTGGACAGTCAGCTCCAGGGAGTTGGTGCCAGACACTTCAGTTCTTTTCATGCCTCTCTCCTTCTAGAGTCAAGGCCAAAGGGCACGGCAGTCCCTGCAGCTGAAGAGGAGGTCATTCCATCTCCTATTGTCCTCTCCTGGGGCCAGTGTCAGAGGACAAGCCGCTCGAATAAAGCCTGGTGAGCCTGCAGCCAGGAAGGCTGGGATACAGCTGTCAGTATCCTTCCAAGTCAGACAGGTTTATTCCCACGCAACTACCCTCTGCCAGAGACTTCTGATACCTTACAAATTGCTTAATGTTCATGGAGCAGGCTACCCCCACTCACAGATTTCAGGAAGAAAGGGGGGCAAGCCCCCACTGTAACAGGCTCCTGCACTCCAATGGACCTGACAGCAGACAGGGAGCTGAATGCGGTAATAGTTGAAAGTGTTTTGAGAGCCTCCGAAGGAAGACACCAGAGACTCAGTCCCTATTGTGACTCCAGAATTAACTCCTTTCCAAGGAGAAAAAATATAGGCCAGAGAATCCTTACTGGGCCAAGCTCAGCCCTGAGGTAAATGGATGCATCTCTACTGGGCTTCACTGGGGGTTGTGGCCCTTATGTTGGGACTGGATCTGGTTCAATTTGACCTAGGAGGTCTGAGCTAAGTGCTGAGAGTGCCTCTGGTGCCATTAGTGACTGGCTGGAATGACAGCATAGTGACATCACACTTCATAAGACCAGGGGACAACAGCGAGATGGGGCTGGTGTCCAGTGAGTGTCACTACAGGATTGGGGACACCACTGAGGGAAGAGGTGCTACCATTTAGATTTTGTAAATAAAGAAAGTGCTTCCCATTGGCTCCAGCCACTGCCTTCCCCAGGAGGTGGCCAGCATGACTCTTGCCCCTTGTGCTTGTAGAATTTGGGGATGACAGTGCCTCATTGTGGCTCCCCTCCGTGCCTACTCTAGCTTCAGTCGGTGAAGTTGCATTTTCACCAGGCCTACATTTGGTCCAAGGAACACACAGTCCAAAGGAACATACTATATGAATCTCATATGCTACTACTGAGGAGAGTAGCAGTGAACAAGATAAAGAACAAATAATGAAGGCAGTGGGCAAAGCCCCAGCACTACAGGGGGAAAGCGAGAGCAATTTCGGCACCCTCTATAGAGGAGTGCAAGGATATTACAGACAAGAAGGACTTTAACTATTCAGGCATCTGCTGGAAAACATACAGATAAACAGATTGTCAAGGTGGTCCCCCAGCTATGCAGAGGGCAACTCCATGACTCAGTGGTGAGACATGACCTAATGCACAATTCTGGGCACCCAGAAAGGTCAGCAAAACAATTAGTAGACGGGCTAGATTTATTTAGGAGAATGTTGAAGAATGCTCTCAGTATGTCCTGGTTAAGCAATGCCTCAGGGAGCAGCCTGCTAACCCATGGAAGGTGCTAACACCCAGGGGAAGGGGAGTGATTGGATCCAACAGCAAATGAAGAAAAGGCAAATACCAGAAAACTCTGCTGGTGAGAGCTACTTGATTTTGGAATCATCTCCTCCCTTGAGCCATTTAAAAGCACTAGTACATGTATTGCAGGGCACCATTTTGTCCTGTCCTCTACGTTTTTCATTGCCTTTGATTTACATGCAGCATTGGTTCTTCCACCAAGCTGTCGCTGTTTGAGCTAAAATTGTCCATTTCCACATTTTTGCAGTCCTGTTCCCTGGGAGGAAGGGCCTCAGGGCATTCTGTCCTTGAGGCATGGAGAGGAATACAGAAGTGGAGGGGAAGCACTGACAAGACAATGGAAGGAGCAGGGGGACAGGTCCCTTCTCTGAGGACAGAGCAGCTTTAACCTCTTGGAAACTCATTGTATTGGGAAGCTGCCTGTCTGCCAGGGAGATTGCTGGAAACAATCCAGCCCTGAGAGGCTGGCAGAGGAATGCAGGGCTCCCAGGCTGGGAGCTTTTGTGAGGTTTCTTTTCTACACGCAATTCTCTGGGTGGCCCTGGGAGCAGCTCCTCTCCCAGCGATGCCCTGTCTCACGCTGCAGCTGAGAGGGGAGGCCATGTTCAGTACAATAGAGTACAGCACAATGTGCACGCACCACAGCTCCCTTTCACGTGCGCGCACACCATAACTTGACCCTAACAACGAGCTGCAGCAACCTGGGAAACCAACATCTCAAGCTACTCGGTCAGGAACCCTCAGGCAGACATTCTGGCCTGCAAGGAACTGGAGCCACATTTAGGAATTTAACTCTTTGCATTCCAAGCTCACTCCAGCCACCTCAGGGCTCTTACTGGGACTCCCCTGTAAAGCATGGAAACCTAGGGACACTAAACACACAGAGTCAGATGAAGAGATGGAGGGAGAAAAGGAGTTTGCCGGTCTTGAGGCTGACTAACTGCACTGCTGGATTGCTGACAGGAGCTGTGCATGATACTCCACACAACCCTACCAGTCCAGTGCCCCTCAATCCTGACCTGCCACCACGCCGTGGCCTATTCTAGGCCTGTGTACACCACCTCTGCTGAATATCCTCAGTTCCACCCTTTAGAGCCCACTGCTCTCCGTCCTGGGTCCCCACAGCACACAGACCTGCTAACTCACCTTAGCCTTACCCACACGCCAGTTACTCCAGTCCTGAGCACCCCGTGCTCGACTAAAACACCCCAGTTGCATCTCCAGTGAATGCTATCACTAATCCCCAGGTATAGTGCTTTACTTGTGCAGATGAACTGAGGCCAGGGACCAGGTCCAGAATAGGGAGCGTTTCCCACACCAGCTTGGCTGAGCATAGGAATGGAGCAACTGGGCCCTTTGTGCTTTTATTGTTTCCTGCTGGAAAGAGCCAAAGGTCCATGTGGGAGAGAGGGGCCTTCACTGGGCATAAGGACATTATTCCTTTAGGCTCAGTTGCCTTGGAGATTCAACAGACGCAATCCTCCCAGTCCCCTCAAAAACCAAACACCCCACCATGAACACTTTGGACCCCCACTGTCCCCAGTGGCAGCTCAGAGACATTGCACTCTCCCAGGCAGTCCCACAGTTTCTCTGTGCCATTTCACTTCCTGAGGTTTCTCTGGTTCTAATTATCTCTGAAGAGCTGATGACACAGACATATCACCTCCCTGCTGATTCCTTCCCAGATCAGGTTCTGGCATTTTAAATCTGATTTATGAGATGCAGCCATGGATGTGCTAAGCGCCTGCATTTGTCTCTCACCTGTTAACACTCTGTCAGGCTGAAAACCTGGGATGCCCCATTCCCTTGAGGATCCCAAGCAAGCAGGACACTCACAACAGCCAGGGCCACAGCCCCTCCTCCCAGATGTGGGAGCATTTGCAGGGCATCTCCATTGCTGGTGGCATTATTTCCTGGTCGTTAATCACTGCAGCTCCTTTCCAAAGCAGAACTTTCCCAGCTCACCTGAACCTGCCACAGTGCCTAGCACAATAGGGTTCTGGACCTTGACTGAGGCTTTTAGGCACTATGATAATGCAAATAGCATTAAAGGACGGGTCCAGGGCCAGATGCTGAACAAGAACAAACCCTATGAGTGATCAACAGGAAACACTAACAAGAACCCTAATGGTCACTAGCCCATTCCACCCAACGAGCAAAAGGAGCTTCACAAACCCGGCATCCTAGCTCAAGCTTAGTGGCATGTATTAGCAGAGATGGGGTTTACTCAGCCATGTTGCTGCAAGACAAAAATGCTCCTGGGTTACCCTGCTCCAGTCCTGCTCTCTCTAGAAACTGGCTAAAAAATGTGCTGGGTGTGGGGTTTGAATAGCACCTCATGCTTATCACTGTCACGGCTGGTAAATCCAGGATACCTTGGGGAATGAAACACAAACACACACACTCACACCTGAATACAAACACCTTCCTGGGGGGATTAAGACACAACAATTACATTAACACTCAGAACATCACACCAACTGCTTCCCCTACCTCCAAGTAGGATGACCAGACAGCAAATGTGAAAAATCAGGACAGGGGCGGGGGGTAATAGGAGCCTGTATAAGAAAAAGACCCAAAAATCAGGACTGTCCCTATAAAATCAGGACATCTGGTCACCCTACCTCCAAGCCAGGCAAATGAGACAAAGTCCTTCAAAGGCTGGGCCAACTCACATGATACTAGAGGTCTGAACTGGAGGCAGCATTCAACATCTAGGGGCTCTGCTCTGAAGTGGCCACTGGACTTGCTTGTATGAGTCTTTCCTTATCTGCACACTACCATCCAACTAAAGAACTAAGACCCCAATTACTTATGTCAGCAAGTTCTAGCACCCTAGAGCTCTGGGTACAGGTCCTGGCTCTGCTACAGACTGGCTGTGAGACCTTGGACAAATCACTTAATCTCACTGTGCCTCACCTCCCCATCTGTAAAATGGAGATGAAACAAACAGGGAAGGTAGGAAAGCATATTTATTCTGTAAGCTCTTTGGGGCAGGGAGTTGTCTCTTGCTACACATTTGTATAGCACCTAGCTCAAGGAGGCCCTGATCTGAGTTGGGGCCAAACTGCTGCTGTGTTACATCATTGTGTTGCACCAGCATGCAGGGACATATCCATCTCACATCTAAATTATACCACTGCCCTTACATGGTGATGAACTGAGTCCATTATGACTGGCATATCCTAAATATCCAGAGTTCCCTCTTAGAGGCCTTCTCACTGCTCACATCCAGACAGGCCTGCAGAGGAGGAGGTTTGAACAAGGTCAACTGGATCAGCACCTTGCATGCTAACCAGGACTGTGTGTCCCGGCCACAGCATCCATATCTGAAACCACTAACAAATTATGTGAAGGAAAAGTCTGGAATTCTAACCCAGTCTCCTCGTGGTTTGAGTTCTGATTTCAAAGCAAATGGTGGGGCCTGGCGGGTGACACACAGCCCAGCTGTCCGACCTGCCCCTTCGCCCCAAACATCCTGAGCTGAAACTTCTTCACCAGTGGGCCAAACGCCTGTCTCCCCCCAGACCCCAAAATTGCTTCAGCTCATAATTATTATAAGCAAGGAGATGATGCCCCTTCACAGAGACAGGCCATTCTGAGCATGGCACCTGATGGAGGCCAAAACCAGCAGCTGTCTTTCAATGAGCCTGTTAGGACCTTTCCTGTGGTGGAGAGCATCTGCCCCAGGTTCTTAGGCTACAGGGCCCTGTTGGCCCTTTTGCTGTCACTGGGAACACAAGTGCTGTGCTCTGCTCTTCACTGGGGGGCCTCCTTGTAGTTCTGGTGCCCATTTCTTACTTAGGCTGCATAGCTGGGGCAGGCTCTCCACCAGCTAGATCCCTTCCATAGTCTCAGCCTGTCATAAACAGATAGCTAAGGGTTAATGTTCTTTTACCTGTAAAGGGTTAACACAGGGAACCAAACACCTGACCAGAGGACCAATCAGGAAACAAGACTTTTTCAAATCTGGGTGGAGGGAAGTTTTGGGTGTGAGTTCTTTGTCTTTTGTCTTGGTTCACTGACTGTCTCGGCTATGAGAGTGATTTTTCTATCTCCAGGCTTTCTAATCTTCTGTTTCCAAGTTGTAAGTACAAGGATAGTAAGACAATAGGTTTATATTGTTTTTTTGTATTTACATGTGTGTAGTTGCTGGAATGTGTTAAATTGTATTCTTTTTGGATAAGGCTGTTTATTCATTTTTTTCCTTTAAGCAATTGACCCTGTATATTGTCACCTTAATACAGAGACTATTTTTAATGTCTTTTTCTTTCTTTTTTATATAAAGCTTTCTTTTTAAGACCTGTTGGAGTTTTTCTTTCGTGGGGACTCCAGGGAATTGAGTCTGCAGCTCACCAGGGAATTGGTGGGAGGAAGAAGTCAGGGGGAAAATCTCTTTGTGTTAGATTTACTAAGCCTGACTTTGCATACCCTCTGGGTGAGGGGGAAGAGAGATTAGATCTCTCGGCACTTGTGTTTCAAGGACTGGAAGCAAGGAATCTCCTAGGGTCATCCAGGGAGGGGAGCCTGGGAGGATGTAACAAGGAAACAAGGGGAGGGGGTTATCTCCCTTTGTTGTAAGACTCAAGGCATCTGAGTCTGGGGGTCCCCCAGGGAAGGTTTTGGGGAGACCACAGTGAGCTAGGCACTGTATAATTCCTAGCTGGTGGCAGCGATACCAGGTCCAAGCTGGTAACTAAGCTTGGAGGTTTTCATGCTAACACCCATATTTTGGACGCTAACGTCCAGATCTGGGAGGAAATGTTATGACATGGTGTGCAGTGTGGTGGGAAAGATAGAATCCAGAAGCCAGTAGGAATATTATATTTTTCTTTTCTCTGCTAGGGGCTTTTAAGCAGAGAGGGTTTGGTTTTAAAAGGAACCAGAGAGACATTTTTTTTCTGTTCTCTCCTGGCAGTAGCTTGCATATTAAGCAAGGAACTATCAAGCTGTGACAAAGGGTCTTTTGTTATACAATAGCACTCCGATTGAGAGTCAAGTACCCAGCACAATACACATGCAAATAAAGTGGTTTTTCTGGTTTACTTTACATTTAAAAGATTAGCTAGAGGAAGAAAAAAAAAGGCACTGTTGCTAGGCAAACCCCAGGGGACAACAGAGAGCCTGCAGTTCAGACAATAAACACCAGAGGGCACCCCAACACAAGAAAACAGGAACCATGACTTCCAAGGAAAAAAGGGAGGCAGAGAAACAAATCCAAGAAGCAGACTCCAGGCGACAACTGGAAAAAAGAGAAAAAGAGGTGGAGCTGAAAGAAAGGGAAGAAAACATCAAACTGGCAGCCTACAAAAGAGAACAAGCAGCCAAAGAGGCAGCCCACAGAAGGAAACAAGAAGAAGAAGAGGTGGCCCACAGAAGGAAACAAGAAGAAGAAGAGGCAGCCTACAGAAGACAGACAGAACTCCAGAGGGAGACCCACCGACAGGCCATGGAATTAGAAAAGGCTAAGCAACAAAACACAGCCAATCCTAACAACCCTGCGCCAATGATTGTTCCACAGCACAGGAAATTTCCCACCTACAAGGCAGGTGATGACACCGAGGCCTTCTTAGAAAATTTTGAAAGACCCTGTCTTGGGTACAGCATCCCTGAAGACCAGTACATGGTGGAATTGAGGCCACAGCTCAGTGGACCTTTAGCAGAAGTGGCGGCTGAAATGCCCAAGGACCGAATGAACGATTATAAACTGTTTCAAAACAAGGCCAGATTAAGAATGGGGATAACCCCGGATCATGCCCGTCGGCATTTCAGAACCCAAAAGTGGAAACCAGATGTGTCATTTCCCAAACACGCCTACTACGTTGGAAAGAATTATGAGGCCTGGATATCAGGAACCAATGTTAAATCCATAGACGAACTGCACCTCCTCATACAAATGGAACAGTTCTTGGATGGTGTTCCTGAGGACATAACACGGTACATACAAGATGGAAAACCCAAAAATCTCACTGAGGCGGGGAAGATTGGAGCCAGATGGATGGAAGTGGCAGAAAGCAAGAAAGCTACTGTCAAGGGGAACAAATACCCCAGAGGGCACACCGACAATAAACCCTACAACCGAGTGCAGCCAAAGACCCCACCTACAACCCAAGGAAAGCCACAGACACCCTATTCTTCCACCTCACCAGTCTCCAGTAACTCACCTCGACCCAGTGACCAGTCAGCTGGAAAATGCTTTAAGTGTAATGAACTGGGACATATAAAGGCCAACTGCCCAAAGAACCCAAACCGGGTGCAAGTCATTACACCACCATCACCCAAAAGATCCCCAGGCCCAGATGCCTCTCAAATACCCTTGGAGCGAAGGGAAATTTTGAGAGTGGGCGGAAAGAAGGTTACCGCATGGAGAGACATGGGGGCACAAGTGTCAGCTATCCACCAATCCTTCGTAGACCCCAAATTCATCAACCCAAAGGACCAAGTGACAATTTACCCCTTCATGTCACAAGCTGTAGACTTGCCTACAGCTAAACTGCCTGTCCAGTACAAAGGCTGGTCAGGAATGTGGACTTTTGCAGTCTATGACAATTATTCCATCCCCATGCTACTGGGGGAAGACTTGGCCAACCAGGTGAAGCGGGCCAAGAGAGTGGGAATGGTTACACGCAGCCAAACCAGGCAAGCTTCCAGACTCATTCCTGTTCCTGAGCCGTCCACAGACGCCCCGTCTGTGTTACCAGAGACCCAGACAGAGGTAGTGGACCCGGATTCCATGCCAACCACTGAAACAGCCACAGCGCCTCCAGTCCCAGGCCCGGAACTGGAACAGCAACCAGCACCAGCAATTGCAACCACATCTTCAAACTCAACACCAGAGGGCGCCAGCGAGCCAGAACTGGCAGAAGCAACAGACAGCCATACCCAAAAGGCTCAGCCAGAGCCTGAAATACCCTCAGGTGCACCAGCGGAGAGCGGTTCACCAGCAACGGAAACAACCCCATCACCTACATCGCTTCCAGAGGGACCAAGCCCAAGTCCACAGTCTGAGGAAGAACTGGTGACCCCAGCCTCAAAGGAACAGTTCCAGACTGAGCAGGAAGCAGATGACAGCCTTTAGAAAGCTTGGGCGGTGGCACAGAGCACCCCACCGCCTCTCAGCTCTTCTCACCGATCCCGGTTTGTTATAGACCAAGGACTTTTATACAAGGAGATTCTTTCTGGTGGACACCGGGAAGAATGGCAGCCGCAAAAACAGTTGGTGGTTCCAACTAAGTACCGGGGGAAGCTCTTAAGCTTAGCCCATGATCATCCCAGTGGCCACGCTGGGATGAGCAGAACCAAAGACAGATTGGGGAAGTCCTTCCACTGGGAGGGGATGGGCAAGGATGTTGCCAAGTATATCCGGTCTTGTGAGGTATGCCAAAGAGTGGGAAAGCCCCAAGACCAGGTCAAGGCCCCTCTCCAACCACTCCCCATAATTGAGGTCCCATTTCAGCGAGCAGCTGTGGATATTCTGGGTCCTTTCCCAAAAAAGACGCCCAGAGGAAAGCAGTACGTACTGACTTTCGTGGACTTTCCTACCCGATGGCCGGAAGCAGTAGCTCTAGGCAACACCAGGGCTAACGCTGTGTGTCAGGCCCTAACGGACATTATTGCCAGGGTAGGTTGGCCCTCCGACATCCTTACAGATTCAGGATCTAATTTCCTGGCAGGGACCATGCAAAAACAATGGGAAACTCATGAGGTGAACCACTTGGTTGCCACCCTGTACCATCATCAAACCAATGGCCTTGTGGAAAGGTTTAATGGAACTTTGGGGGCCATGATACGTAAATTCATCAACGAACACTCCAATAATTGGGACCTAGTGTTGCAGCAGTTGCTGTTTGCCTACAGGGCTGTACCACATCCCAGTTTAGGGTTTTCACCATTTGAACTTGTGTATGGCCACGAGGTTAAGGGGCCATTACAGTTGGTGAAGCAGCAATGGGAGGGTTTTACCCCTTCTCCAGGAGCTAACATTCTAGACTTTGTAAGCAACCTACAAAGCACCCTCCAACACTCTTTAGCCCTTGCTAAAGAAAACCTAGAGGATGCTCAGGAAGAGCAAAAGGCCTGGTATGACAAACATACCAGAGAACGTTCCTTCAAGGTAGGAGACCAAGTTATGGTCTTGAAGGCGCAACAGGCCCATAAGATGGAAGCATCATGGGAAGGGCCATTCACGGTCCAAGAGCGCCTGGGAACTGTGAACTACCTCATAGCATTTTCCAATTCCTCACTAAATCCCAGAGTGTACCATGTTAATTCTCTCAAGCCTTTCTATTCCAGAGACTTACAGGTTTGTCAGTTTACAGTCCAGTGAGATGATGCTGAGTGGCCTGAAGGTGTCTACTACGACGGGATAAAAGACGGTGGCGTGGAAGAGGTGAACCTCTCAACCACCCTGGAACGTCTGCAGCGGCGACAAATCAAGGAGCTGTGCACTAGCTTCGCCCCATTGTTCTCAGCCACCCCAGGATGGACTGAACGGGATACCACTCCATTGACACAGGTAATGCTCACCCAATTAGAACCCCACCCTACCGGGTGTCTCCTCACGCCCAAGCTGCTATAGAACGGGAGATCCAGAACATGCTACAGATGGGTATAATCCGCTCATCTACCAGTGCATGGGCATCTCCAGCGGTTCTGGTACCCAAACCAGATGGGGAAATACGCTTTTGCGTGGACTACCATAAGCTAAATGCGGTAACTCGTCCGGACAACTATCCAACGCCACGCACCGATGAGCTATTGGAGAAGTTGGGACGTGCCCAGTTTATCTCTACAATAGACTTAACCAAGAGGTACTGGCAAGTACCGCTAGATGAACCTGCCAAGGAAAGGTCAGCATTCGTCACCCATGCGGGGGTGTATGAATTTAATGTCCTTCCTTTTGGGCTTCGAAATGCACCCGCCAACTCAGGAGAGAGGAATAAATAGTCCTTGGAGAGGGGGAGGAAGGAATGTGTGGGGATGAGAGCCCCACAGGACAAGACATAGTGGACAGATGGTACCACAAGGACCTCCCTTCTGTAGGTGTCAGAGCCAGAGGCACCAATGGGTCAGGATCTCTCTTTACTACAAGTTCAAGCACTTTTTTCTCAAACAGCCTTCCCATCAGCCTTCCCCATCCATAGCTGGGGCAATTGCCACAGTGAGGGGTTGCAGGACTCCCTCAGGCCAAGGCAGATGGAGAGAACCTGCCATAAACCACTTTAATGGAGATGGGAAAGGAAACTCTGCCTGTCCAGTTAGGCTCTGCCTAAATCAGGAGGGTCTCCAGACAGTGCAACTCCTTTCTGAACTGTGCAGGACACCCAGAGAGCACAGAGGTAGCTGGAGCTAGCCCCTGACTATCTGCACTGGCATGGAGGTTCACTCTGAGTGACTAACACTCAAACTCTGCAGCTAGACAAGATAGTGAATTAACATGCTGTTTAAAGCCCTCCACCCAGGTTCTGAATAAACAGAGGCAGCCAGTGGTGAATCTCTCCCCTCATGGGGCCTAGTCCTTCTGGTCTGAGGACAGTTCATCAAGGAACTTCCCAACATGAAGGACCATCAGCTCCTTTGCCTGTCCCATAGCCAAAAATCTGCTTATTTCTCAGCTCACATGGACCAGCTGTAGCCTTTTCAGCCCTGTAGACCTCCAAATTGGCATGCTGGGTACTTACTTAGCTGCCTCTTCATTTATGGTCTTCTGTCACTAAAGCAAGTACTGTAATTGGTGCAAGGAGCTTCAGCTGTTGGGGAGGGCTTTCACAGAGCTGAACACAGCAGCACCTCAGGCGTGTGACAGGACTGAGCGGACATCTAACCTCCTAAATCTTTATTCCCGGCACGCACATGGAAATGCACTGAATACTTCCCTGTGTCCGTCAGTGAGGCCTGTGCCTCATGTTCAGACAGGCTGTGCTCTTACTCCTGCTCCCAACAGTTTCAGAATCAGATGAAGCAGCAGAAACTCACTTTGCACTCAGCCTGCAGCTGGACAAAGACATGTCCAAGTATGCAGCCTCCACGGCTTCCAGCAAGCTCCAGCTTCATCCTGCCAGCCAGCAGAAAGAGACCAAAGTCTCCTCAGTCCTGCAGCCCAGCTCTGGGGAACAGCTTATTAGGGCATGTCCCCTTTGGTCTCTATCAAGCATGTTATTTTGGTTGTGTGATGGATTATTTCACTATCTGATCTCCCTCCTGTTTGAACTGGAGGCTTCTGGAAATCAATCCACCTTTCAGTGCTGCTTGCTACACCGCACTCCTTTCCTGACTGGGTCTCCTACTGAGATATCACAAGTATCACTCGCTGTACACAAACATACAGAAGCCTCTTGATCAATGAGCATGCAGGCAGGTGGGTGCCCTGACCCAGGGATGTGGTCTGGTGGGCACACTGGACCTTGGCCACTCACACACCAACTGTGTGAGGTTCAGGTTTATGCACAGCCAGACAGGTCATGGGAAATAAGGCTCCAGTATTTTCACATATCTCATCGTCTACATTCTGCCTCCTCCCTGGCTAGAATGGAGGCAGTAGGGTGCTGCAGAAACCTTTCACGGGGAGAAGGATGAGGCAGAACTATTCCAGAGCCCCTGGGACTAACAATCTGTTCCTCAGCCTTTGGAAATCTGGCCCCCTGGCTTTCCTAGGTTGGGGGAGGGGCCTCTAAGGATCTGTTTGTGCTGTTCCTCCTAATGCGGTGTTGTGTAACACCGAGGGAAGTGACTGCACTAGGGACCCCGGCTGAGAACAGAGACTTTAATCCTGTGGCCCAGAGGGAATTTGGAAAAAATACCTACATCTGTTGTATTGAATTAGCCTCATGGCTCTGAGGCTGACAGCTGACCCTGGCTGTTCGTGATGCCAAGACAGAATCCCTGCTAAACAATGCCAGGGTGAATTACCATGACTGATTGGAAAGGGGAAAGGCAGCCAGGAAGAGCTGGAGAAGGAGCACACTCTGTCCAGCACCCTGGAGAATAGAGAAAGCCAAGCAATAGACAACCTCAGAGCAGCCACGGTTAGCGCTTTGCACTCTGCCATGCCAGACCCAGCTCCATCCCCACCACAGCCTAAGGTAAAGAACTCTGCCCTCTGTGCAGCTATGCTGGCAGGAGAGAGAGAAGGGTGAAGGAAAAGTGAGGACCACCAGTTGAGGGGAGGGGGATGCAGATGAATAGTGTGGGAGAAGAAAGGAGAGGGAGCAGGTGTTTTGGGCAGCAGTAACCAGTGAGCTGTGAACTTGTGCTCCAGGGGCCCCCTTGGAAAATCACTGTGGAGTATGAGACACAGACAAAAAAGAAAGTGAAAATGGTAAAGAGACGGAAGAAAGTGATAAGGGGCTCCCCACAGGGTATACCAAGGAGGAAATTTAGAGAGGGAGTCTCCTTACCTTTCCCAGCCTATGAGACATTTCTATCCTACACATACTGCAGCTCAATGGGGGAGGATGTCTGCTGACCCTAACAGCAGCAACCCCTCCCCAGAGGGGGACACAGATGGTAAGGCACTTTTAGAATGATAAACTCTTACCCTTCCATGTGCCTTTCATCCTGAAGGATTGCAAAGCACTTTACAAACCATACATATAGGGATTATTCACTCACCACTGAAATACAGCTTCTTCTGGGGTGTGGTGTGGCAGCTGTTTCGCAGCACATAGCAACACTGCACAAAAGGCAGGTTGTGAAGGCAAACAGTATGTCCAGTAGAAACTGCAGGGGGGACAACATGAAACTGCCCAAATTTGGCCAAGACTCTGAGCTTGATACCTAGACACTTTGGAAATATGCCAAGGATTCCTGAATGACCACAGTCAGGATCTACATTTAGTCACTCATTCAAAAGCCAGTGCCTCCAGCAGCACACTGGGCACCATCCTGGGACACTAGGTCAGAGGGGAGAGTGCCTGCTATTGTGTTGCCCACACATCTTTCAGCACAGCTCCCCTTCCCAATACCCCAGTGCTAGGGTGTCAGTACTTTCTAGAGAGAAAAGTTCCCCTTACTGAGTCACCAGCACCAGTTCCTGAAGCACCTAGCTGTTTCTTAATACCGTGTTAAACTGGCCCAACCCTGATTAGCATGAGAGATCTGATGGGACCAAAGCACAAGGTGGCCAGATTTGGCTTTTTTCTTTCTACCTAAGAATATTATACCAGACCAGCCCAATACTTCTCTAGCCTAATATCCTGTATCTGACAGTAGCCAGTATCAGATGCTTCACAGAGTTTAAGGCCAGAAAGGACCATTAGATTATCAGATCTAACCTCCTGTATAGCATAGGCCATTCATTACATTTCACCCGGGCACACCTCTGTTGAGCCCTACGACTTTAGTCTAAGGAATTTCAGTAGTAGGTGAAAGAAAATGGCAGAGGAAGTTTCATCCACCCATTAGAAAGGCTGGCCTATGCTGTGAAGCAGGAGGGCTTTTTTTTTTGGTTGGGGTTTGTGTTGAATCCTATTTAATGTAACTGTCATTATCCGGGTAAATGCACAATTTATTAATCCTGCTAAGCTCTTGGTCACAGTGCTGTTAGACTGTGGAACTCATTGCTACAGGCTCATTGCAGAAAAGGGTATTTTCCTTAGATCAAGCTTAAACTCGCTGCCCATCTCATTTATTGTGCCCTTGCTCTTGTATCACAGACAGATTTATCTTCTTTGTACATGCGTCTGACAAAGTGGGTATTCACCCACGAAAGCTTATGCTCCAATACATCTGTTAGTCTTTAAGGTGCCACAGGACTCGTTGCTTCTTTGTGCTGTTCGCTATTTTGCATACTTCTATCCTAACCCTGTCTCTGTTGCTATTTAGAGAAGAGACAACCTCGTCTCAGATGAAAATCTTTCCAGGCCCCCACCTATTCTCGTTACCCATTTTAGAAGCCTCCACTCACCCCCATGTTTGCTATAATCCTTACAAGATGACCAGAGATGAGAATGCACTGCTGAGTCTCAGCAAGGGCAATAACAAGAGAAACACACAACTGAAAATCAAACCACCAAACTCCTTCCTGCCTGCACACTGTTGCCCCCTGGTTCTGTGAGGAGATCCTGGGTCCAAAATTACAGTTCCCACTCTAACCTGTCACCTCCCACTTGCTGGTGTTAGCTGTCTGAGCTGGTGTCTCTCCCTCTGTTCTTTAGATTGTCTAAGACCAGATCTGTCAAGGTCAGAGTCCTGGGCCTGTGGACAGCGTGGCAGCACCAAGTGATTTACACCTCACTAATATTCCCGGTATGCAGCTCCACTGAAAATCTGTCACTTCTCACTTAAATCATAACTGTTCTGTCTCAGTCCAGGAAGAGGACAAATAGAAAGGGCTCAGGAATATTGGGGCCAACTCAGACACACATACTTGGGAAGCCAGGGCACTATCTTCTTCCAAAGCTTGGGGACACTGAAGTTACTTCCAGTAAATGTGCTGGATCAGACAAGTCACAACTTTTGTATTTGAGGAGCCATAGCATATGAGGGCAGGAAGGGTTAGACAGCAATAGAGTTGGTATACTAGCTGCTTCAGGACAACAGGTCTGTGGTTGGCAGCAGGGCAGAATGGGATCAGATCCAACTTTGACTATGGAGAGGAGGCATTCTCTGGTGCCCAGTTCCCTATGCTTGGCTCCCTCCAATTCCTTGATCTGCAATGCTCAAATGGCCTCTTCTGTGGCTCCAAAACCACATGCCTTCAGTCCTTATTGTCTTCTAAAAGGCTGACATTGTTTCCTGTTGGTGGAATATTTCACCTCCTATGCATCTGAACAGTTGAGCTTTCCTGGCTGATTGGATGAAATTCCTTCTTCCTCCCCAAACTAGTGACCAGCCTGTGCCTTGAAGCCTAAAGGATTGTTTTAATCTGGTTAGAATGACTGCGGATACTATTTATTTACATGACATTCTACTTTTTTTAAATCATTACTAAAGCGATTTTCCCTCAGCAAAATGGGGCAAAATGTTCTACAGGTTAACTGTATATTGTGCAAAGATAATTTCCTTTTGATGCATTTTAAATTTGTTCAGCTAGAAACATAGGGGTTTATGTAAAAGGGGACTGTGCTGGAACAGGGTGTACATCTGCTAGAGCCACTCTTCTCTAGGTTGAGGGTAAGACACCAAGCATGACTGTCTACCAAATCAAGAACTCTATTAAAAGGGAAACAGCCAATAACCAATTCTTCTCCTTCCAAATGAATGAACTACACCAGCTGAAGTTAAGCACAGGTGGCCCTCTGGTGGTCAAGCTGCTGCAATGGGCGTCTCTCCTTGAGATGTGAAATGACATGCTATGATCCTTTAGGCCAGGGGTGGACAAACTTTTTGGCCCGAGGGCCACATCTGGATATGGAAATTGTATGGCGGGCCATGAATGCTCACAGAAATTGGGGTTGAGGCGCAGGAAGGGGTGAGAGCTCTGGTTGTGGGTACAGGCTCTGGGATGGGACCAGAAATGAGGAGTTCAGGGTGTGAGAGGCGGCTCCGGGATGGGGCAGGGGGGCTGGGCTCCATCTGGGAGTGTGGGCTCTGGGATGGGGCTGGGGATGAGGGGTTTAGGGTGTAGGATGATGCTCCAGGCTGGGACCGAGGGGTTTGTAGAGTGGGAAGGGAGATCAGGGCCGGGACAGGGGGTTGGGGCATGGGGGTGTGGCTCAGGGGCACAGGTTCCGGGCGGTGCTTATCTCAAGTGGCTCCCAGAAGCAGCGGCATGTCCCCCATCCAGCTCCTATGTGGAGGCACAGCCAGGCAGCTCTGCTGCGTGCTGCCCTGTCCGCAGGTGCCACCCCTGCAGCTCCCATTGGCAGAGGATCCTGGCCAACAGGAGCTGAGGGGCAGCACTTGCAGCAGGGGCAGCATGTGGTGTGGAGCCCTCTGGCTCCCCCTACGTGTAAGAGCCAGAGGGGCACATGCCGCTGCTTCCGGTAGCTGCGTGGAGCAGCCCCCGACCTTGCTCCCTGGCTGGAGTGCCAGAGCAGGGCAAACCCCACCCCACTTCCCAGCGGGAACTTGAGGGCCAGATTAAAACAGCTGGTGGGCCAGATGCAGCCTGCAGTTTGCCCATCCCACTCCTTTCTTCCATCCCTTTTTGGCCATCCTTCTACCTACTGCTGCATTCCTTCTTGCGGCAGGATAGCTTGATAACATCAGTTGCAAAAAGATCTCAGATTCAGGACTGTTATAAACAGGTTGGGGATTAATTGTTCTCTATGTCCACTGAAATTAGGACAAGAAGTAATCAGCTTAATCTGCAGCAAGGGAGATTTAAATTAAATATTAGGAAAAGCTTTCTAACTGTAAGGATAGTTAAGTACCGGAATAGGTTATCAGGGAGGTTGTAGACTCCTCGTCATTCGCGGAGTTTAGGAACTGGTTAGAAAAAACCTGACAGGTATGGTCCCTTGGCAGAAGGGAATAGAGCTGTAAGCAGTGTCAGGATGAGCTCTCCCCTGACATCTGGTGGAAAGAATTTCAGAGAGTGTATTTGCATAGGCACGCCTACCCCATCCCAGGCTGCTGAGCTGTGGGACTGCTTTGTGACAGAAATGACTCAACCTCAGTTGGGTGGTACTTGCTAGACAAGGGACATGGGTTCCAAAACACAGTGAATTGAGAGAGGCTGGGGACAGGTATCTGTGCCTGGTGAGGTAGTCTCCTTGTGGAGCCAGAAGCACCAGTTCCACCCCCTCCTCTCTCCACTGTGGAATGTCAGAGTTGATTTTTTTTTTATTCCCTCAAGAATCTAGATACAGGTTACTGAGCTGAACCCACTTTGGGCTAATGGTGCACTAGCACTGGGGCTCCCCTACTAAGAGCTGAGCTCACTAAGAGTTGAAATCACTAAAGAGCTGAAATTACTGAGCTGAGAGCACTGAGTACTGTGCTAACTAGTAGGGGAGCCTGAAGCTACGCTGTGGAACAGAGCAGCTGGCGGAGTGGAGCAGTTGGTGGGGATGGCTGGAGCGGATCACGGGACAGCTGGTGGAGCGGAGCGGCTGGCAGAGCGGAGTAGCTGTGGAACGGGTGGAGCGGCCCACAGAGCGAGCGGAGCCGAGCAGTTTGCAGGGAGAACTGGAGCAGCTCATGGAGCAGAGCAGCTGGTAGAGCAGAGCAGTTTGTGAGGACGGCTGGAGGAGCAGAGTGGAGCGGCTGGTAAAGCGGAGCAGTTTGTGGAGAAGACGGAAGCAGAACCCACAGAGAGGCAGGGCAGTTGGCCCCAGACCACGTAAGGTGCCCCTTCCTTTCTACCCAGGCTGGGGGGAGGGACCTCTACAGATAAACTCTCAAACTCTGGGGTGGCATTGACCAGAGACTTTTGGGTTGTTGGACTTTGGGGTGATTGGACTTAAAACCCTAAGGGGAAAAAGGACATTGCCAAACGTACTTGGAGGTGGGTTTTTGTTTATGGTTTGTGTTATAACCCTGTTTGTGGTGTTTCTCCAATGGGATGCCGCATTGATTCCTTCCTTTATTAAAAAGATTTTGCTACACTCAGACTCCGTGCTTGCAAGAGGGGAAGTATTGCCTCCTAGAGGCACCCAGGGGGGTGTGGTATGTAAGTGTCCCAGGTCACTGGATGGGGGCTCGAGCCAGTTATGCATTGTGTTATTGAAACGGAACCCCTGGATACTGAACCCGGCCCTTGTCGCTGCCAACTCAGAGGGGCAGAAGGGTTACAGAGCTCTTAATTTGGTAGACATTTGTGCTTGATGTCCTACATTTCTAGGATTCTATTGTGCAGTCAGGTAAGGAAGTGTATCAAAGTGGAGAAGTTAGAGTATCAAGGCACAAACTTCCCACTGCTGTGCTGAAAGTCACTTTAGAAGAGGCTGAATCATTACTAGGAGAATCTCTCATTGTCCCTGTTCCCTAAGCTTTAAAATCATCTTCAGCTCTTGCATGTTAATACTATTATGACCTGTAGTAACTAACAGCCCCTATTACTACAATTCAAGAATTACCCAAGCATCAAGGTTTTTTAGAAAAGATAGGACAGAGAGCTGAGAGAATAAAAATTCAAAGTCTAATGGCAAGGATTTGCCAGATTTTCCAAAGTTTGCTTAACCGAGGTTTGTATTATACCTCATCTTTCCAACAGACCATAAAGCCTTGGAGACCTAGTCATAGTCCAGGACCCCATTAGGCTAAACGCTCTACAAACAGAATAAGAAGATGGTCCCTGTCTCCAAAGTGCTTACACGTTTAAGACTAAAGCAAGCTACAAACAGATGGGTACCAGAGGCAGATTAGGAATTTGTGGGGTCTTGGGCCTGAGCAAGAGAGGGCTCCCCGTTCCTTCCGCCTGCAGTTACTTCTGCCGAGGAATGGGGTCAGGGCGCTTGCCTGGTTCTGCCCACCTGGCGCTCATGCTGGGAAGCAGGGGAAGCCCCCATGCCTCGACCCTGCTTCCAAGCAGGAGTCCGAGCATGCGTGGGAAGCCTCCGCACCCTGACGCTGCCCCCAGCAGGAGCACTGGGTGGACAGGTGGAGCAGGTCGGGGCACCAGGGACCCATTTTTCCAGGGGCGCCTGGGCACAGGCCCCACTGGCTAATCCGCACGTATGGGGGATCTGGGTTCTGGGAGAGTGGGGCTTGGTAGGGTGGGCGTCTGGGTGCAGCTAGATAGGAGTCAGTGATGTGGGGGTCTAGATGTGGGGGCTCAGGGTGGTGCAGGGGGTTGGGCTCATAAGGGTGGGGGTTTGAGTACAGGGAGCTCAGTGAGGGGTGGTCTGGGTGCAGAGGTGGAGGTCTGAAGGGAGGGGGTCTGAGTATAGAGGGGCTCCAGATGCAAGGGTTGAGGTTCAGTGGGGTGGAGTTTGGGTATGGGAGATCCAGATGCATGGGGTTTGGGCAGATGGGGGAGTAGCTCCCCATACAGGGACCCCTCCCCCACAGCTGTGGATGGGGGAAGGAAGTAAAAGAGGATACTGAGCTTCCTGCAGCTGTGGGAGGTTTCTAGGGGTGGGTCTGAGACAGCCCCAGCCACTCCTTGCAGGGGAAGAGGAAGTCCCGTCCTCTCCTGCCTCCAGCCCAGCCAGGACTAGCAGCTGATCTCGGCTCAGGGTAGGTGCCACTGGCTGGGGCGTCCCCAGCCCTGTGGTGATTTCTCTCTCCACTGGCTGCTCCGAGTGCTTGAAACGATGTACCTGCGCAGCTAGGGAGTGGTGCATGATTGCTCTTGCAGCTTCCCTTTGCTTCCCTGTCAGAAAGTCATTTTTCTGCAGAGAGCCAATTAATTCTGCACACGAGCAGTGGAGCAAAATTCCGCCAGGAGTAGCATTTTCTCAAAAGTCACTGTAGGAGTTTCTATAGCTCTTCTGTGTATTTTTCCATCATTGTTACAAATGGCATGACCCACTGATGCAGCATCACAATTCAGTCAGTGGAGCACAGGGTGACACCACTTGTGGCTATTTGGTCCACAAGGTCCTTAAGACCAGTCTAAAAAAAATTATATATATTATACACACACACACACACACACACACACACCCCTCTATCAAGATATAACATGAATTTGGATATAACGCAGTAAAGCAGTGCTCCGGGGGGGTGGGGCTGCGTGCTCTGGCGGATCAAATCAAGTTTGACATAACGTGGTTTCACCTATAACACGGTAAGATTTTTTGGCTCCTGAGGTCAGCGTTATACCGAGGGAGAGGTGTATCAGTTTTGAGGTTTCCAAAAAAATGTTAGTATGACAGAACCTGAAATTCAGTGAACAGCTACACCATTATTTGGAGAGTTGTCTCCAGAGTGCGGAGGGAAAGAGAAGTCAGGTGGTGGCCACCAAAAATACAGCCAGAGATTCTCCTTCAAAGAGCTGCCTCCATGCTGCCCTGGCCTCCATTCACATTTGAGAAAACTCTGCTGAGCAACAATAGGCCAATTCTAGCTTCTCAATCTCATTAAGTTCAGCGACTCAGATTTCTTTGTTCAGATTGCCAAAGCTTTCTCCCTTGAGTTTGGATCCTGTGTGCAGTACCCCAAGTCTCGGGCAATGGCATACTCTATAGCAAAATTCCTAGAAGGTCCAGCACCTGGAAAATTCCAAGACCAGTTTCAGCTACATTTTTTTTAAATGGAAATTTGTAATCAGTTAGGTCTGAAATGAGTAACACAATCAGTATGGTGACCCCTCCCAGCTTACAATAAGATTGTAAACTCTTCAGAGCAGAGATAATGGCTTCCCATGTAACTGCACAGCACATTAGGGCCCAGAACCTATGGAGAAGGGAAAGGTGATAAATAAATAAAAAAAGTTTCTAATAAAAAACTCAAGATTCTGGCACAGAATTCTGCAGCAAAGGGTGGATTCCATGGCAAATTGAACAGAATCTACCAGACTTTGCTTTCTACTCTACGGGATTTCCTTCTACAGGCCCCATAATCACATGCTCTGGAAATGTAAGAGCAGAGGTTCTCCCCTTTACTTTCTTTCTGGCACAATGCCACAGCGAAGTGAGATGGAAGCACAGCAGAGAAGATACAAACAGCATCATTTGGAGGTGGGACTGCTGCCTGCCAGACTGATTGAAACTTGTCTTAATAAAAATCAGAAAATCATAGAATTGTAGGACTGGAAGGGACCTCGAGAGGTCATATAGTCCAGTCCCCCTGCACGCATGGCGGGACTAAGTATTATCAGGTTTGTTTACCTGCCGCGTCCGCAGGTTTGGCAGATCGCGGCTCCCACCGTCCCAGGCCAATGGGGGCAGCGGGAAGTGGCGGCCAGCACATCCCTTGGCTTGCATTGCTTCCTGCAGCCCCCATTGGCCTGGGATGGCAGACCGCAGCCAGTGGGAGCCGTGATCAGCTGAACCTGCGGACACAGCAGGTAAACAAACCAGCCCGCCAGGGTGCTTACCCTGGTGAGCTGCATGCCAAAGGTTGCCGATCCCTGATCTAGACCATCCCTGGCACAGTTGCCAACTTTCATGTGGTAAATAAGCACCCCAACTTTCACAATAAGCTAAAAAGCAAGCTAATTCCATTTCAAAACAAGGCCAAAACAAGCCAATCTCCAAGAACCCAACACTCTATGTGACTAGATCATCCCAGCATGCAGTCTGGGACTGTGGCAGGCCCACTCTGCACCCCTCTTTCCCCCTCTTGCCTCTGCTTGACCCCCAGGAGCCGATCAAAAAAAAGAAGCAACAAGCTACAGCCAAAACTAGCCAACAAGCAACTCTCAAGCCAATTAAGCCAAAAACAAGCCCAATTTCTGCATTTTTTCTGCAGGTTTTGCATGTCTGCTCACAGGTGTTTGTCTAACCTGCTTTTAAAAATCTCCAGTGGAGATTCCACAGCTCCCTGGGTAATTTATTCCAGTGCTTAACCACCCTAATTTAAACCACCCTTGCTGCAATTTAAGCCCATTGCTTCTTGTCCTATCCTCAGAAATTGAGAATATTTTTTCTCCCTCCCCCTTGTAACAACCTTTTATGTAGTGAGAATCCCCCCAAAACAGCACCTCCCTGAACCAGTTTCTCCCTTAGTACTGCTGAAAAAAACTCCTGATGCCTCGTGAGTGCTTTGTGCTTGTAGTGCTGCAGACATAATTTAGGAGGGGGAGAGAATGCTGCAGACAATGCAGTTCCCAAGCAGCACATTCACCCTTTAGCATTCCAGGCCAAGGGGCTGTGTGTGTGGACAGTCAGGGAATCTGCAGTATTTCCCTTTGTGCAGCTACCTGTAGGCACAAAGAACACAGGAAAGTGCATGCAGAACTTGTGAGATGCATGCATAGCTAGAACTTCTTCTGGCCCAGTCCCAGGTCAAGGCAAACTCACAGATGCTAGGATGAACTGAGGTTCCAGACCTGGCTAGAGGTCACTGACACCATTCCGTCTCCATGACATCAGAAGGAATTGGTGAACAAGACAATGGAGATGGCCAGATGACATCACTCCACCTGCTGCAAAGAGGGGCAGAAACTTTAGAACCTACTTCATGCTAAACTAATTCAGACTGCTGCTCCCTTTCCTTCATGTCCAGTCAAACAGTTAGTTTTTCAAAAAGCTCTTGCCTCCACCTTGATCCTTTCCCATGGTCACACTAGTTATGGTGCATGTGGCTTGTCTGGAACAGGAATACAGTTACAGCTGGAAATCATTTTGATCATTCCACAGGGGGTATCTGAGCTATTTACCCACATTTGAGAGCACTGATCGAAAACCATGAGCCCCAGATTCATCCACTTTAAGGGGATACTGTGACTCAGTCTCTCTAGGTTCTTCATGGCACTCATCACTGTAGTAACTGAGCTCAGACTTCTCTGCACCAGACAAAATGAGAGCTTGCTCCTGTTGAAGGCTGCCAGATGGAACTCTGTAGTGCAATACTACAGCTGGGACTCTGGGATCCACACCTTCTGCTCACTCTATCCAGCAGCCAGCACTCACTCACAGCTTAAAAGGCAAATATAGGCCAAAGTCAGAGAAGGGAATGCTGATTTCATTACACATTAGGATACCTGCCAGCACATAGTGGGACCTATACAAACCATAAGAACTATACCTACAGGAGAAGGGGGAGGAACTCAACCAAAGCCTTTGGCCTAATTCCAAAATACACTTTGACAGCATTACATCCAGCAATACTGATGTCAGCAGCTCACAAGGCAGTTGCCACAGAATCCACTCCCTCCATAATCTTTTCATTTTTAAAGTTATGTTTCTAGATCTTACAGTTGACAAGAAAAATCTTCCAAACATGAACATAATGACAACTATAGTGTTGTTAATCTTAGCCTGCAGACAGCCTGAAAACAACTCTTAGATTCATGGTAAAGGAATGTTGACCCTGAGGCCTAATAGTAAACAGTTTGTCTACTGTTAACTATTTAGTTGATCATTCAGAAGAAACTTCCAGATGCTAAGTTTATATCCCACATTCCAAAACTGCCACAACTTCCCAGGTGCCATAAGCTCTAACTGTCCACCTTTCCAACCAAAACCTCCAGCTTCTCCCTGACAACTTCTACAATGCAGTTAAGCAAATTCAGTGTAAATACCAGCAGCACAGAGTATAATGAAATGCACTTATATAAATATTAACTCAGAAACTGACCCTATTATTCATTTGTATAGTAAGATAACTAAAAATTTCATTTCTGGATTCACCAGAAGTTGCTGCAGAATTTCCAGCCTGCTGCCCTGTAGTGAGGCGGCCTGGTTCCCAGGCGCCCCGGAGGACCAAGAGCCCAGCCGGAGGCCGGACTGGGCGGAGCTACGGAGCTCTGGGCCTGCCCCACAAAGGGTCAAGCACCGACCCGGAAGTACAAAGGCGGGCCCTCCGAGCTCAGTAAGGCCCCAGCCGTCAGCCAGGCTGGACGTCCACGCCCAAGCTCCCGCTGGGAAGGCCGCAGAACGCAGCGGCTGACCCAGCCTGCCCCGCTTCCGCTACCCGGAGGACTGGCCGAGCCTGCCCCGCTCCCGTTACCCGGGGGAGGAGCCGAGCCAGATGGGGGCCGTCGACCCGGAGGACTTGCTGAGCCCACCCATGGACACTTACCCTGAGGAGTCGATGGTGATTGATCCCTCTGCCGACACGACGACGACTCAGGTACTCGAGGAGGGGGAAGTGGAAGTAGCCCAGGGGCAGCTGACCCCCATCTGGCTGCAGCAATGCCAGAACCAATGTCAGTGTGTTGTGGCCAGGATCCCCACTGACCCAGCAGCAGAATGCCTGCTGCTGTTAGGGCCCCGGGCTGGGACGCAGTGGATTGGGAAGGCCTGCGTCCCCCCCGCCACCCTTCCAGGGGTGGCAGACTCCCCCTCTCCCTGGCCTGAGGAGGCCTTTAAACCTACCTGAACTGCTGCTCAGCCCTGCCTGAGGGTCTGGGCCCTGTACCTGTGTTTGTTGCCCCGCCCTGAGCCATGGCTTGGGCTTTATAGGCTTACAGACTTGAACTTTGCTCAGCCCTGCCTGAGGGTCTGGGCCCTGTACCTGTGTTTGTTGCCCCGCCCTGAGCCAGGGCTTGGGCTTTGTCGCTGTATGGACTGAACTGCTTGCTGTGCAGTGAGGCGGCCTGGTTCCCAGGCGCCCCAGAGGGCGAAGGGCAACCCCTCGCCCTACAGGGGAACCCTTACACGCCCTGAAGCACCACAGAAGCCGCCTAGTCTTGCTGCAGAATTCAGTTCAATTTCCAGGTCCTTGATTTAGTCAGTCCTACCAGAAATCAGTGGGATGGGTGAGATGCCCTGCCCAATCCTGGGGACAGACGTGGTGAGAAATTAGAAGATCTGAAGAGGACTCTTCACACTAAAGCTAACCAGTTTAGGTCACATCTGTGCTCTCAGGAACAACTCCAAATGAAGACAACAGCATTTTTAAAATATTTTATTTATTATACAAACTATTTACAAAATCCATGGGCTTCCAGAACCTGCTGAACTCCACTTGGAACTTGCCAGCTAGAACTGGGGCCTGGCCCCTCTCTCTCAGTCTCTGGTTTCTAAAACATGCAACATGACTCTCAGATACAGGCAGAGGCCAGGCCCTGTGAGGTCCACGGAGCTCCAGAGTGAGGAATCTGTCTGAGATAGTACCATGCACCAAAAACTTTCTACTGAAGCGCCTCAATAAAGTTGGAATATTTAAGGGACTAACTAAAATAAGGAGCCTCTGCAGCAGAAAACATACAGTACAGATGACCACAGTGCATTCCGTACCTTGCCTCCAAACTGGTGTCACTGTAAGGGCAGCATATAAGGTGGGTGTGTTGGGAAGAGGAAGGAAGAGATTTAAGGACAAAGATGCTCTATCGCAGAAGTGGTGGAGCCCTGGGGGAAATGGGACCAGCTAACAGCTTATGGAAACGATAAAGAAAGGTTATCAAATAAGAACTAACAGCATCCACCACAGTTCTGACTGCACTTGTGTTGAAAGAAAATCCTTGGCATCTGTATAACTGCAGAGAGGCAAGGGGTGCTGGCTGTACCGCAGTGAGGATTTGGGAGCTGTTTCAAGCAGATGAAGCTACTGGGTGTTCAGCCACTCAGTCCTCAATATGGAAACAGTCCAGCGCTAGAGAAGGAGGGAGAGGATTCCTGAGGAAGATGTCATCAGCAGAATCAGCCTATAACCACAAGGTTCGAAAGGCCCTTGCCAGGCCAAAGAACAAGACATAAGACTGCAATGAGGGAACAGCACCACACTGCACCTCCCCAACCAGCAAGAGTTGGGCGGAGCAACACCGCCACCTTCTTTCGGTCCCTAGGGAGAGCAGTGTATAGGTGGAACAGTATACAAGAGCCTCAACTACATTGACCATAGATGTCATCCAGAGTGCAAATAAGTTGGAACCCCAGAGGGGGTCAGAACCTTACAAAAAGGGAGCCTGTTTTAAAAAAGGGACAAAGTAGCCACTGCTAAAGTGATCAGTCAGGAAGGAACTGCACCAGCTGTTTAGCAGGCTGTCTCTCAGCACTTCCGTGCCCGAGAGGGAATTAACCCACAAGACTGGGAAATCCCGATGAGCCACGACAATGCTTGGTGTTCCAGCTGGTCTGGGCACCGCAATGGCTTATATTTCTGTAGAGATGTGATGCAAACTCTCCCTAAGAACGGTTAAGACACTGCTTTAATAAAAAAGACATTTTTCTGTAATGTCTCCCAAGATTCCTAATTTATTTAGTAAGTTGTATTGGAAAAGTGAAGAGCCATCTTAAAAGCCAGACCTCACAAGTCCTGCCCAGTTCAGAGCAGCTACAGCTACAGCAGAATGAAGGGACTGAGGGTGATAGATAAAATAAAAAATTGTGCCATTTTTTTTAAATTAGCTCTTAGGAGAGATGCTAGATTGAAATAACAACCCAGCATCCTGAATCTTCCTCATTCCAGTGACTGCATTCAGCACAGGCAGTGCAGGTTCTTTTCACACACCAACCATTCACCAACGTGCTTCCACTCTTGACCTGAAGAGATGCACTTTAGGGGCAAATTGGGAGTTCAATTATCTGTTCAGATTTTGGCCTCACTGTTGAAACTGGAAAGTTTGCCAACCAGGATCCTTGACTCCTCACCCCTTTACTTCGCTGGAATGGGACGAGCTGAGCAGACAGTCAGAGGTAACAGAACCTGGTAGTTATAAATTTGCTGCTCATACTGTCTCCCAAACTGTAATCTGGACAATGGTTAGTGCAACATGCCACCTTGTGGGCTACTCAGTGTCTGTTTGGGAGATGCTCCAGTTTAGTACCCTGTGTACTGGAAAGCCTGCAACACTAGAAGGAACAGCAAGGAACAGTGTTCAGGAAGAGAACAGCAGAGGATTGGGAGGAGAGAAGGCCAGCTGCTCTCCAGGCACCAATACCACTTTGGGAAACACTCTCCTCTTCTTCCAGCATACTTCAGGCACAGCCTCCTGTTGCCATGTGATAGAGGTAGAAGCCAAGACCCTGCGGAATGTCAGGGGCTGAGGTACTGAGTTTTGTCCAATACCATCACCCCAACTGTAATTCTGTACAAACAGAAGCCCAATGCACACTATAGCAGCTGCCTCCTGGCCAGCTGGCCTATCATTTACTACATACATGCCGTGAAGGTGAACGTTGGAGAGGCATTTGTGCTCAACATTGAGGGCTCACACACTCATACCCATCCCCTCTCCTGAGGAAGGTAAAGGAAGGCAAGGGGTGTGGGACAGCTTCCTGTGAAACTTTAGGACCACCTTCAGAAACATTTACTGGAGGAGAATCTCCTCTTCCAGCTTAGTAGCAGAGGCCTGTACCAGCCACTGTCAGTACAGAAGGACTCTCCTGCTGCCAGCCCTTGGCGGAGGTAGTACAGGGTCACTGCCAGGGCCAGTGCTTGTGCTCTAATGAGAGTGTGTTCCTTTGGGGTGCTCTCTCTAGCAGATGCTGCTCTCCCTCCTCTCCAGCAAGGGCAAGAAACGGCAGCTTCCAGTGCAAGTGAAAGGAAGAGAACTGAAGCCCTAATAGGTCAGGTACTGAATGGGAAAACAAGCCTGTGCCTTTCAGAGACATGCAATACAGGAGGAGTTACATAAGCTATAGGAGAGCATCAGCAGAAGGACTTGGGCCAAAGCATGGAAAGGTGTTAAGGCTTCCCATGTGCCAGATCTCCAACAGAGCTTCAAGGTAATCCTTGCCCAAAACAGCTACAGTACTGACTGCTACATAGACCTCCTCCTGTGCTACACGGCAACTCCTGCTCACAGGCTCTCTCCTCCCAGAGGGACAGATGCACAGAGTCCTGGGAAATCCCAGTCCCATATTACCTTGACAAAAGTACCACAGTTCTTTTGCCGTACCACTTCGACTGAGATGGGAGTGAGGGGAGGGCATGAGGCATGCTCTTGGTGATGTACTCTTGACACGGAAAGACCACATGACGTTCCTCTTTGCACAGAGTCTGTGTCTGTCTCCATTGCTCTGTGAAGGGAAGAATGAGCAGTGGACTGGAGCTACACCTTGCCCTGAAGAGCCAGGAAGCTGGGATGGGGAAGGGAATCACAGCATGCCAAAGCCCTCACATCCCTCGCTGATGGCCAGCTGGAGCATCTTGTGCACCTCTTCATAGGAGTCATAAGTAGGGAGGCACAGCTGGTTAAAACTGAAAAAAGAAAAATAATTAATACACACCACTTGTGCAGTGGGGGAATGTCCATCACAGGCACCTCCAGCTGCTCACTGCCCTTGGGTGGGATGACATGGTGTCCACCACATGCTGTCACCCATTATATACAGGTTGCCCACCACATCCTTACTACCAGCAGCTCACAGATCAGAGGGGCCCACACACCTGGCACGCAGTGTTGTCAGCCTACCACAAGGCGTGCCACTAGATGAAGTACTCGCCACTCAGAAGTACACAGTGTAATCCCACACGCATGCTGCAAGGAGTTCAATGGCCAAGGCACTCACCAGGTGTGGGCTGTCGGCAAAGTACTATGGGTTGGAGCTGCGATGATCTGGAAAGATGGACAGAGTGCAGCAAACCCTCCCGGAGGCAGCTGAGAGGAACCAGTTGTGAACTGCAACAGCCGGGCCAGTTCCTCCTGCGTGAAACTGGAGACCACGGTCCAAAACCACCTCATGACCTGATAGGGACCAGTAATGGCAGAGCCAGATCAGGGAAGAAGGTCACATAAGTACAATGGCAGGTTACCAGAAGAAGAGCAGGCAAAAATGTCTTGCAAGAAAGTAGCTCTACCAACTGCCACAGCCACCCCTATTATAAGGGCAGACCAGATAAGGAACAATTGCATGGTCAATTCTCACCACCCACCTCTATTAACTAGGAATGTCTCATCCATTTCCCACACCATAGGTGTGCCTTTCTACTGGAAACAGGGCTTTGGAGCAGAGCCCGGAGCTGGAGCGCGGCGCAGCTCTGGAGCAGTGGAGCTGCAGATTTTTGCCTGGAGCTGGAGCGGAGCCAGAGCACAGCTCCAAAGCCCTGATTGGAAACGCTGAATGCAAAAGCTAATTAAGGTTTAAGATAGAAATCCATATCTGCTTCCTGCACTAGGCTAATCTTTTGTTCTCCCACATCCTCTGGTGCCTTGGCAGGTTGGAAGGGAGAACAGTTCTAGTGTCTGTCACTCATGTAATTTGTTTCCCTCTTGGACACTTTGGCAGTTCCCATCACTTCTCTAGACAGTCTCATGTGCCCCTCTCATCAGGGTGGGATATGCTCCTGGAATAAGTCCAGGGTCACTTGCTCAGGAATCTCTACTGGCTGCCAACCTTCTACTTCACAATGACATGGACTGACAAATCCTCCAATCATCCCTGATAGATAAGTATATCACCCTGAACATCTTCACTGATGAGATTCCCAACACTTGCCTTGGCCCAGTGCTGAAATGCTCTCATAGTTGCCTTTTCTTTGCTCAATACAAACACTGAACTTTCCCCTGCTGCAGCTGCAGTCCAGTCACCCCTGTTCTGCCCTCAGTGGCTTCTGTCCTCTTTGTACGCTCCCTTTCCAAAAGCAAAGTCTGCTCTCCTGTGTCTACATCACCAGGCCCAGGTCTTGCTTTTCTACTCCGCTCTTCTCCAAGTTCTTTCCAGTTTTTCTTTCTGGAAGCTTCTCCTGCTTTCAGCAGGTAGTCTCCATATGAAGCCCAAGTGACACAGAAGACAGTCAACCCATTTCACTGGAGGAAGAAGAAAGATTCCCACCTACCTTCTCTCGGAAGTGCCAGGATCCTCCCACCAGCACAGCATGAGCCTTAAAATCACAGACACTGATGTCTCCAGTACCACACATCAGCAGCTGAAAGGAAAAAGACCTGCAGTTACACAAGCAGTAGCATAAAGTACCCATGAATCCAGCCATTATTCCAGTTACAATAGTCAGCTCTGTGCCCTTAAGAAGCATGCAGGATGCTCAGAGTCCTGGGCTCAGGACATACGCAAATCTAGTAAGACCTCATGATCTCAATCAAGAGATAGGATGGTATCTCACGCAGTACCAACTTCTCCTGTTGGATGTAAGATAGGCTAAGGGAAGGGGAAAAAACAGCTGCAAAACCAGGAAATAGGGGAAACACTGAGCAGAGGGGGATAAAAATCCTATGCGCCCCACTGCTATTCTAAATTCTTGTCACCTACTGAGAGCGCCCCCTTGTAGTACCCTAAATTGACTAGGGTAACAGCTACCCACAAAACAAGACCTCATGTTTGGATTCCCAAATGACCACTGTACAAAGCGAAGTATTAGACAGATTATGCAAAGCGGTGAGTCTCAGAGCTGGAACTGGGATGTGTGCACCAAGGAATCTAGGCTTAGATGTTCAATGGAGAGCAGAGAAATGATCAGTACCTCTTTGACTTGCCTTGGGCTCAATATTGTGGTAGAAGGGTGACATAAAGGAACTGGCCCTGTCCTCTAAAGATCATCTCACCTGCCCTAAGCAGCATTCAGTCTGGCTAGCCTTCCTACTACCCCAGGGGACATTAAGAGCATCTGAACGCATGACTCAAATACCCATTGATTAGGACTATAAACAATAATGATACATTATTATCCCTGAAGCCAGCACATATGAGAGAGAAGGATTCCCCCAAACAACACTCAGTGTCTTCTCCCTCAGATACACATGCTCACAATGGAGGGGAGGGAAGGAGAGAGGGGAAGGTTTGGAGAAGAGACACTTTGCAAGAACATAAGAACAGCCGTACCAGGTCAGACCAAAGGTCCATCTAGCCCAGTATCTGTCTACCGACAGTGGCCAATGTCAGGTGCCCCAGAGGGAGTGAAGTTAACAGGCAATGATCAAGTGATCTCTCTCCCGCCATCCATCTCCATCCTCTGATGAACAGAGGCTAGGGACACCATTCTTTACCCTTCCTGGCTAATAGCCATTTATGGACTTAGCCACCATGAATTTATCCAGTTCCCTTTTAAACATTGTTATAGTCCCAGCCTTCACAATCTCCTCAGGTAAGGAGTTCCACAAGTTGACTGTGCACTGTGTGAAGAAGAACTTCCTTTCATTTGTTTTAAACCTGCTACTTATTAATTTCATTTGGTGACCCCCTAGTTCTTGTATTATGGGAATATGTAAATAACTTTTCCTTATCCACTTTCTCTACATCACTCATGATTTTATATACCTCTATCATATCTCCCCTTAGTCTCCTCTTTTCCAAGCTGAAGAGGCCTAGCCTCTTTAATCTTTCCTCGTATGGGACCCTCTCCAAACCCCTAATAATTTTAGTTGCCCTTTTCTGAACCTTTTCTAGTGCTGGAATATCTTTTTTGAGGTGAGGAGACAACATCTATACACAGTATTCGAGATGTGGGCGTACCATGGATTTATATAAGGGCAATAAGATATTCTCTGTCTTATTCTCTATCCCCTTTTTAATGATTCCTAACATCCTGTTCGTTTTTGACCACCTCTGCACACTGCGTGGACATCTTCAGAGAACTGTCCACGATGACACCAAGATCTTTTTCCGGACTCGCTGTAGCTAAATTAGCCCTCATCATATTGTATGTATAGTTGGGGTTATTTTTTCCAATGTGCATTACTTTACATTTATCCACATTAAATTTCATTTGCCATTTTGTTGCCCAATCACTTAGTTTTGTGAGATCTCTTTGAAGTTCTTCACAATCTGCTTTGGTCTTAACTATCTTGAGTAGTTTAGTATCATCTGCAAACTTTGCCACCTCACTATTTACCCCTTTCTCCAGATAATTTATGAATAAATTGAATAGGATTGGTCCTAGGACTGACCCCTGGGGAACACCACTAATTACCCCTCTCCATTCTGAGAATTTACCATTTATTCCTACCCTTTGTTCCCTGTCTTTTAACTAGTTCTCAATCCATGAAAGGACCTTCCCTTTTATCCCACGACAGCTTAATTTACCTAAGAGCCTTTGGTGAGGGACCTTGTCAAAGGCTTTCTGGAAATCTAAGTACACTATGTCCACTGGATCCCCCTTGTCCACATGTTTGTTGACCCCTTCAAAGAACTCTAATAGATTAGTAAGACATGATTTCCCTTTACAGAAAACATGCTGACTATTGCTCAACAGTTTATGTTTTTCTGTGTGTCTGACAATTTTATTCTTAACTATTGTTTCGACTAATTTGCCCGGTACCGACGTTAGACTTACCAGTCTGTAATTGCCGGGATCACCTCTAGAGCCCTTTTTAAATATTGGTGTTACATTAGTTAACTTCCAGTCATTGGGTACTGAAGCTGATTTAAAGGACAGGTTACAAACCTTAGTTAATAGTTCCGCAACTTCACATTTGAGTTCTTTCAGAACTCTTGGGTGAATGCCATCTGGTCCTGGTGACTTGTTAATGTTGAGTTTATCAATTAATTTCAAAACCTCCTCTACCGACACTTCAATCTGTGACAGTTCCTCAGATTTGTCACCTACAAAAGCCGGCTCAGGTTTGGGAATCTCCCTAACATCCTCAGCCGTGAAGACTGAAGCAAAGAATCCATTTAGTTTCTCCGCAATGACTTTATTGTCTTTAAGCACTCCTTTTGTATCTCGATCGTCAAGGGGCCCCACTGGTTGTTTGGCAGGCTTCCTGCTTCTGATGTACTTAAAAAACATTTTATTACCACCTTTGGAGTTTTTGGCTAGCCGTTCTTCAAACTCCTCTTTAGCTTTTCTTATTACACTCCTGCACTTAAGCTGGCAGTGTTTGTGCTCCTTTCTATTTGCCTCACTAGGATTTGAGTCAAGTGTTGAGTCTTTCCGTCCCCAGCCAGCTCTACTTTCATCTGAAAAGGAGGGTGAGTGAGCAGGCAGGCTCAGGATCAGCAGCACCTACCTCAAGCTCATTCTCATCAAAAATAGCTAGGAGGTTTTCAGGAACCAGCTCATTGAGACCTGAAAGACAAGAAGAGAGTAAGTGGCAGTGCCTCCAGAACAGGGAGTTAGAGCCAAGCAGGAAGCACACAGTACCTCACCTTTCAGGAAGTGATCCACCTCTTCTCTAACCTGATTGGCCAGTCTGTATTGGGCAAGCAAATTCAGGTAGAAGATTTTATTTTCATTGGTTACTAGGACCTGAGCCCCTCCAGTTACCAGCTCAACCACCTGAAACAAGAAGCCACACGAGCATGTCAGTGTAAGTATGTGTGATGATGAGCAGTATCATCCCTGTAGCATGAACCCCCATCAAAGGAACTCTCCCTACTCCTACTTTACTGATACTCTTCTTCTGCGGCCATTTCTGCAGGGACATCCCACATAATTTCCAGCCTCTCCTACTACAGATGAAAGGAGTGGAGACTGTCCCACCCTCACCCATCACTCTCACCTTCTCCAGCTGCCCCAATTTGTTGTATTTCTCCTCAGCGAAGACGAGCTCCATCTCACTCACATCATTGTTCAATATGAAACAAACCTTGGATTTATAGAATTCTGGGTCATCTGTTTCAAAATACTGAGGAAGAAAGGTAGGTGAGATAGAGGGGGTGAAGACAGAAACGGGGGGGGGGGGATTTGACATACATGGTTGAGCAGGAATTCTGGGTCTGCTAGGAGCAAGATCATGTTCAGTTTCACTTCAGCCTGGGCTCAGCACAGAGGGCAGTGTGGCCTTACCTTGTAATGCATTCGCAGTCCTATGATCTGAGCCAGAAAGGATCTGGTGAAACGAGCTCGCACCAGCTGCTTGTAAGCTCCTCCCAGAGATGACTCATAGAGACATTTCCCTACCAGGCGGCCTGCAAACTCATACACCTTCAGCCGTAAATGTGGGGGTCGGCCAGGGTTGGGATGCACCTGCAGAGGAGAGGGATCAGAATTACTACAGTACCAGCCACAGTTAACACAAGTGACAGCAATGACCCCACCTGGCATTCCCATTGCACACTGCATCCAGGAAGATGCCTTAAACTGCACCCTAAATCTGAACATAGATTCATAGCTTTTAAGGCCAGAAGGGACCACTATGATCATATTTCTAGACTGACCTCCTTCACTTGGCCCAGTGCTTAAGGTAAAGCAGTTGTGGGTCTCAGGAGTGACACTCTGAGAGCGCAGCAGCAGAGATTAAAAGCCAGAATACAGGCAGCAGGGACACAACATGAGCCACATGTATGCCACATCCATGACACGAGGAAGGGATTCTAATAGGCAGTCAGACTGCATCCTGTGCCCAATAAGGCCTTCTTAGGTAATGCCAACCCCAGTTCCTGGAAGCCTACAGTTCCCTGTTAGTGGTGTACCCTGCTGGCTTATGAGCCAATGCGCTTAACTCTGCAATATGGTGGGACATCCGAGCAAGAATTTTTAAAGAATTTAGGAGGATTTGGGGGCAGGCATGCCAGCAGCTGGGAAAAGCAGGCAGGCAAGGAGGCTGTTTTGACGTGTTTGCTGTTTAGCTGACAGTATGCCTACATGTCAAGTTCTGTCCACCGAAGTAGGAAGGTAGGGACTCACCAGTGCCTGGTTGTTGTCACTGAAGCGGGTAAAGAGTTGATTGGTGGTGTCAAATAAAGCCTTACAGATCAGCTCAAACCACTCTCTACGGGGGCCTCCCCAGTCCAGAGCTACAAGATAAAAAGTCCAAGACCAGTCAGCTCTGGGCCATATCCAGCTCTATTCCATTTCTTCTTCCCAACCAGAACTGCCAGGAAAACAAAATAATCTCTCTGGCTAGAGCATCATTATCTCTAATTCACTGTGATGGGCAGAGCCTTGCCTCTGGGAACGGGATCACAGGAAAATAAGTACAGAGATGGCCGCTCACTTAATCTTCCTATAACTGCTCGTGTCAGACTCCTGTTGCTGAATGATTTTCCATTCACTCAGACCTGTGGTTTCACATCCATGAAGTGAGCAAGAATTGCAGGAGATTAATTTTCACATTTAAATACACAAGTGACTGGTGAAACCTCTTGCTCCACCACGTTCACATCCCTTTCTCCACACAGGTGGCCAATATCAAACCAGCCACTATTTACAAGTGACACAATGGGAAGCCCAGCTGCAAACTCCAAGAGATGATCTTGTAATGAAAGCACTGAACAGGGACTCAAGAATAATGTGTTCTGTTACCAACTGTGCCACGCACTCAAATGTGTGGCCTTGGGTAAGTCACTTAATCTCTGTGCCTCATATCTCCATCTGTAAAATGTGGATAATACTTCCCTACCTCACAGGGGATTGGGACGCTAAATTCATTAATGTTTGTTCAAAACTACAGGGATGGAGGCCATAGAAGGATCTAGACCACAGAGGCTATGAAAGGATCTAGACACAGATGGATATGTTGCAAGACAGCCAGAATTCCACACCAATAAGTGACTCCTGGTATGCTCCTCCTCAAGCCCATAAAAGTTTCTGCTGGAGCAAGTTCACTTACCTTCCTCATCCTGGAAAATCACTTCAAAGTTTTTGCTCCAGTCGGAAATGGAAAAATTCCGTGTTGCTTTCAGAGACTGAGAGAGTGAAAGGAAAAGCATTAGCAGCGGTGGCCAGTGCCCAGGACTCAGCATCCATGCATGGAGGACTTAAATAAAGCAGAATGGGAGGGGCCCAGTCTAGTAATCTGAATACAGGATGGGGAGCCAGGAACTAATCTTGGGCAGGTCACTTTCCTTTCAGCCTCAACCATAGGTGTGTTCTCCATTACAAAATTTAAGAGAAGAGTTCCCCACATGTGACAGCTCCACGTCTCAAAATCAAGACAAAGTTTGCTCAATAGCAACAGCCTAAGTACTGCCCATTCACAGCACTTCCCCCAAAACTGCCCCCTCCCCTACCAGGAGGCAGCAACTCTATAGAGTTATTGCGTCTGTAGCTAGGAGCAACTTTTGTAAAGATGTCTCAGTTCTCTCTGGCCCATCTGTCCAGTTTAGAAAAATAGCCCCTCAGAGAGCACCTCAGAGAGCATGTAGAAGAAAGAAGTCCAAGGAAAAGTTGCTGGTTTATATTTACCTGTTACAGTATTATTTACTTTAACAAAATCTTTCTAGTGACTGAAAATATGTAGGCCCACATTCCTGATCCCAATTAAAGCAAAACCTGTACCCTAGAGAGCCCTGAATGCAACAGTGTCAGCACAGACTTAGTTGATCATTAAATAAATTGGAGCATCATGCTAGCCCCTGATTAGTGCTTATCTCTCTGGTTGCATTTGCCATGTGTGCCGTCCTCATACATCAAATGTTTACATTTCTCACTCCCACATTTAATTTCTTTGATCTTATCTGCCTGCAATGCTACAGCTAATGGCTCTGCAGCAATTTCCAAGATAACAGTATACAGAAGGAGTCTCTGAAAATGCTTTTAGAATGTAAAAATGGTTTGGATAATGAACCCATACCCAAAGCCTCAGTGCATATAATATACAGCCTATCCTATCTGCAGAAAATATTCCCAAATCTAAATTTACCAACCATATAAATTCATCTGATGAAGTGGCTATTACCCACGAAAGCTTATGCTCCAATACGTCTGTCAGTCTATAAGGTGCCATAGGACTCTGTCGCTTTCAACCATATCAAAGAGACTCTCAACCAGTCCTCCCTCCCCGACACCTGGTCTTTTCCATTTCTGTCCCAAAACATACATGGCATAACAAGTCATGGCAACTGACAGTTCTATTGCATCTAATTTAGAAGATCAGTTAAGGACTATAACAGGTCAGTCTGAGTCAAGTCTCACTGCTAATGCTCTGCAGAACACTTTGCAAACAGAGTGAGTCAGTGCTCTGCAGCTGTTATTGCCAAAGTTCCACATTCTTCGGCTTGGTCTACCCTAACTGACATGACAGTAATTCTCAGAGTATCTAGGGTGGGTTCCCATTTTTCAAGGAATAGTAAGCATCTGATATAGAACAACTATCAGGATTTTCTTATATTTTTCTAAAGAACTGTGCAAGGAAATAACAGTGCCAGGCCAGGGCCTCCTCCCTGCTCAGAGCATCACTGGCTCTTACAGTATAAGGGGGAAGTACGCAGCTTCCCACAAGCAGGAACAGTTGCCAAACCCGAACAAAGCACACTGGACAAAGGCAGTGCTTGTCACAATACGGCTTGCCTTGACAGTACTCAGGGCTCTTTCTAACCACACACAAATCAACTGTCCCTTTAGCCCAGACATTGCTACTGCCATACCAGGAGAGATCAACTGCCCCTAAGTCCTAGCAACTATCAGTGACTGATGTCAGAGGTATAAGGCTTTCAACATATATCAAATTATGTAACATTATCAAATGAGAATTTTTTTTTTGTTTCCCTTCCCAAAGCTGGTGATCAGTTTATGCCCTGGAGCTAGAAGCTCAAACGTCATCATTGTTCCTCCAGTAGGTGTCAACCTGGATTTCACTAGAGAGTAACTGGCGCAGGGATGGGTCCTGGGCACAAGTGAGAACAGCCTATTGTCCCCCCAGGTGCCAACTGTCATGAGCTCACTCACAGATTCCAGCAGGCCGTGGCGGCTGACCTTCAGTGTAACCTTGGAGTGAGGTCTCTTCATATGCACTTGACGCAACTCCCGTTGGAAGAAGTTCACTTTGTCCTGAAAGGTCTCTGAGCCTCCTGAAACAGTGATCTTATGATTGCATCTGAGCTGCCAACACCTCATGTGTCAAGATGGGGTCCCCATCCCTATTTGCATAGGACTGCTCTATGGTCAGAGTGATCTGCCATGGAAGGCAGGAACAGCAGAACTCCCAGGGGACAGTTTGTGGTTGACTCTTTCAGACATTCAGCCACTCACAGAAATGCCTTCAGAGAAATGACAGAAAAGCCTGCTGAGCATGAGAAGCCAGGGACAATGAATTCCATTCACTGGAAGTGTTATCAGAAGCAGAAGGGGGAGACAGAGGACTACTCTGCAATTCCTAGAAGGGTTCTATAACTCTAAGTAGAGTGGAATAAATGACCTCAAGTGCTAACTCCCTGCCTGCCACCCCGTGATTCATGCAACCTGGGGATGCAGCAACCTGAATCCCCCAATCATAGTGTCTATCCCACCAGCCTGTTTTACCTATGTTTTTATGCAGAGAACGAATGAAAGTGGCTGCCAAGATGTTCCTCTCCTTGCAGCTGAGCTCCACAGGGGGCTGGATCCCATCATCTACCACCAGTGTCAGCAGCTTGTGCACAGGATCAGGCCCATGGTAAGAAAACTAGCAGCAACGAGACGCAGGACAGTGGTCAAACCACTGTGCAGCAGAGAGCACAGCATGTCTAGTACATATACTAAGAGCACTTTCTGCACACACACCTTCCCATCTGCACACCCACACAGAACCAATTAACAGGCACACTGCCTCTAGTGTCTGGATTCCAGCTGGAATGTTGCCTTTATAAAGCCCACTTCAAACAGTATGGACTTCAGGGGGACCAAAACTAGATGCCTTCTTCCTCCTCCAGTAAAGCAATTAGGAGAAGTGTGGTAGAGGATTGAGAGTGATATCTAGGATCCTGATGTTAGGATGAGGAGAAGAGACATGGCTGGCCCTGCTCGCACACATTTCTAGTACTCTGGTAGGAAAGATGTTTTGAGAGTTCCTGGATTTCATGTATCTAGCTGCTGTTCAGTGGAAATAACCCCACTACCCCAACAGCAGATCTAACAGGCAGATCGTTATTCAGCAACAAGGGGTGATAGGGTGGGAATGGCAACAATAACTGGATGGAGACAAACCCACCTTGGTCCCAGGACACACTCTGAAGGTGAAGAGGCGCCAAGGAATGATCTTCAGGTAGAATTCCTTCACTGAGAATTGCTGGGGAGCCATAGGGGAGAGAAATCATTAGCAGCCACATTTCTACTAAAGCTCCTTTCTAAAGTACTCTATAGACTCAAGACACAGAATGAACAAACCCACAGGGAAAGCCTCCTTCCAAAACCTCTCCTGTGACAATACACATGCCCTTCAAACCTCCGCTACGCAGTGACATGGGAGAGAGAATGACTGTAAGCAACCTGGCAAAAGGACTTAATTGTTACACTTGTCTGAAGAGCCCAGGAAACACTGATGTGACATAAACATAGCAGTAAACCAGGGCATGCATTAACAGGCCAATGGCACACACCTTAGCTTTTAAAAAGCTAGTTGGTGTATGGGAATTTAGGGTGGAAGCCAGGATTCAAATAGTAAGGGATGCTACAGGACAGGACTGCAATGCATTGACAGAGCTGGGAAGTCCTGAGGAAAGTTATCCTGGACTGGCCAAATTATTGCAGTTACTCCTTGAATTTCATGAACATCAAGTTCAAACAAATAAAAAAAAAAATCTTGCAATTGTTGAATCTGGGGCTGACCAGGCCAGTTTGGTCTCTTCACCATGCAGAGCATTTCTGGCAGAAGGCCCTCAGCTGTGGAACTCCCTCTCACTGGAGAGCAGGCTAAGCCCCAATTTTAGCACCTTTAGGGTACACTACAAGGCCTCCTTCAGCAAAGATGGCTGGGGAATGGTCAGCAGCAATTTTCCTGGAGTTGAGCAAATGAGAACGGCCCTATGTAAGTAACTGCTGGGCTGGACAGCATGGGTCTGTTGGACAGGAGTGATGCTCTACATTTATATATACGGTGCCCAAACACTACAGTTATGGGTACATAAGAAATGCACAGATTAGACAGGTGCCCAAGGGGTCTCTCTTCCAACCCAAGCAGTAGCTACTACAGAAGGCATTCAGAATGATCGCCAATATCAGGAAATTTAACAGTGAAACTTGATGAAAGTCCAAAATTATCTCCCTGAAATCAGAGTGAGAGGACTACTGGATCATTCCCCCTCGGACATCATTCCCAGTTCTACATTTTCTAATACTGCATTCAATCTAGGTTTAAATATACCAAGCAATGTGGCTTCCCCTCTACCATTTGGTGACTGTTTCACAGCCTCATCTCTCTCTCGCTGTCAGGAAGATTTTTCCTAGGTTACGGTTTTACATGGGTACCTATTACTGTATTACTTGAACCCCTCTCAAGTTAATGGATTGGCAAAGTGAGGTCTCTAATGGAATTTTCTGCTCTCCTGGTTTCCCTAGGCACTCTCCTTAGGAAAGGGGTTTTGGTGGAGAGTGGAGGGTCAATGGTTGCTGTAAATATTGATCTTGTTATAATGGCAAAATCTACATTGTCCCTTTCTTAATTTCCTTCCATTTCTCCTAGTTATACCCCAAGGTATCGCACTAAATAACCATTCTCTGTTCTAGGTTTTTATATGTTAATCCCTTCACTTTCGTTATTAAACAGATTGTGCTTTTCTAACCTTTTTTCCTAAATCAGTCTTCCTAGCCCCCTGATCAGTTTTACTGTTTTTAATCTGATTTTCCTCCTCCTGATCATGATCTATAAGTATTCCACACTGAGGACACTTGATGGCCAATCTCACCAGACCCATATAGGAGCTAATTCAAAGCCCACTGAAGTCAATGAAAAGACTCCCATTGACTTCAATGGGTTTTGGATCAGACAGAGAGAGACTGTTACATGCCCCTGCTCTGCGATATGATGCTTCTACATATGCAATGCTAAAACTGCAGCAGTCTTTTTAACTGACACTGAATTGCAAAGTGTAAATTTTCTGCCTATTCCCTCTCTTAGTCACCCTCAGCTGTTCCTGCTTTTAAGGTTTCTCACTCCCATTGATTAGCTAGGTTGGGGATCATTTTCCCCAGATGTTGCAGCTGCATTTTCCAAAGCTGAACCTTATTATATTCTCCCCCGCCCTCCATGTTCCTAAACTTTCTAGGTCCCTTTGTATCTCTCTGCCCTCACTAGACTAGTGTTTGCAGCTCCTCCCAATTTGGTATCAGCTATGAATGTCATTAACATGTAGCTTATACTCCTGTTTCCCATCTTCAATGAAAAGACTGCCTGCCTTGGCGAGCACACCTAATAAATCCCCATCTGTTCTGTGGCAGACATCTTCACTCTATCAGGCTCCCACTACATTTGTTCCCTGGCTTTAAATTTAACATCTTGGGATCCTTTAGGGGAGAAAAAAAAAACAGAGGAAAGGAATCTGAAATAACAAGTTTAAACAAACACTTAGTTTAGACAAACTTTACCAGCCAAGTCTGACATGTCTAGAAGCAGAGCCCAAAGTGATTGGTAAGGCAATGTCTGAAATGCCAGAACATTTGAATCAAAACTAAAGAGCAGCAACCATGTGGGCTTTACCTTGGGTGACACGTAGCAATACACTTTTTTAGGTTTCTTCACTTTCTCAGGAGTCTGGCTGTCAGATGGAGAGTCTTCATCCTCATCCTCAGTTGCAGTAGAAGAACGGCGCTGGGAGGAGCCCAGATGCATGGGCGGGAGGTGCCACTGCGTGTTGGCATAGCTAGTAGAGTTGTAAAGATAGGCCTCAAAGTAGATACTGACCCCTGATGTGGACACATTGCGCTCTACAATGTTCATTTCATTTTCTAAAGGACATAGATGGAACACATGTAAAGCTTGATACAGCCAAGAAACGAAGTTCAGCATCTCACATTAAGCTCAGAGTCCACAGAAAGGCACTAAGCAAAAAGTCTAACCCGCTAAGTGGGAACTTGGTAAATTGAGTCAAGAATGGAATATGAAGCCTTTCATCTCCAGGGCATCAGTATGTCGGGCCTGTTCATAGGTCAGGGAGATAAGCTGACTTGGAGGGTGGGGGGGGGGAGAGGAGAGAGAGAGAGAGAGAAGGAATACAGAACCTTTCACTTCTATGGCACCAGTTCTAATCTGACTTCTGCCTGTAGTGACCAAAAGCCATAAGCATATGACAGTCATTCAGTAGCTTGTGTGAAATAAATTGGTAGCTTCACTCCTTGTGGGACAGAAAACCACATCACAGAACAATCAGGAATACCACTTATCTTTTATATTGTACTCTTCATCTGTAGATCTCAAAGCATGCCCAAAATTGGCCCCCTACTGTTAACCTGTGAGATGCAAAGGAATGAGTAGGCCACGGTCAACTGCTCAATCTCTAAAAAATTCCCCTTTGAGGCAAGGAAGGAGGCAGCTCCTGGTTTATACCTGTTGTGGGGACAGGGAATGTCTGTCTCCAGTGTTTTCTCCATCTAGCTTTCTTTGCCAGAACCAAATTCAGCTCATTTAAATAATATTACATGAATGGACATTACCAGGGCAACTGAGTATGGCTAGCACGGAGGGAAGCCACATTTAAAAAAAAAAAACACAGCTCTACTTGACTAGAACATATGGCATCCAGTAGCAGGTGCAATTGGTCTGGGATCACCTAGCACCTTTCAACTCACCACTTAGGACAATAATGTCAAAATCGCCATTGCTAATAGGCTGGGTTTGGTAGGAGATGCAAGCATGGAAACAGCCTCTACGGTGCAGGGTAAGTCGCAGGAACACTTGGCAAGTCTGCCGATTGGACACCACTGACTTCTCAAACAAAACGCCAGAGCTCTCTTCCTCTTGGGGACCCAGCTAGACAAAGAGAGAGAACATCAGTGGAGAGGACAACATTCTCTAGCTCAGTACAAGACTGGGAGAGGGGGATGGAGTCAACTCACCTCATGGATGGAAAGGCTGTAGTTGTGCTCATCTACCAGGGACACAGAATTGCTGGTTGGATTATCATACTCATCTCTGGGGACAATCTGCAAGGTGTGCTGCTGCCTGCAGGTCAGCACCAGAGTGGAAAAGTGGCAGACGATTTTGGTCTTGGAGGGAACCACCATCCCTGAAACAAAGAGAGAGAATTTAGAATTAGAGACAGCCCTGGGTACAGCAGCAGAGAGCTAACAAGATAGGAGCACAATGCCCTGTAAAGAATGGATGAATTCTTAACATATTCACCGCCTCTGCAGCTAGAGAACCAAGCCACTAAGCACTGAAATGCATGGAATGGGGAGGAAAGAGCTTGCCAGGGGATAGAGGCCCAATACCCTGAACAAGGTTAATTCTCAAATCTGTTAGCCTTTAAGGTGCCACTGGACTTCTTGTTGTTTTTATTTAGAAGAGTGTCCTCCACTCCAATCATGCTAGCACTTTAGCCCTCAACTCTGGAACTCAATCCCGCAGCCAGTCCAATAAAGTACAAATCAGTTGATCTGTAAGACTCAGTTAGTAATGCAAGCTTTAGCCAGAAGCGTATTGAGTAAGTTTTGGGCATCCTCTTTTTTTTGGAGGCAATAAAGGGGGCAACTTAACTGGTATTGTGTCTATTTGTAAAATTATTTAACGGATGTATTTTTATTGTACATGCACAGAGGGTATAAAATATGCTGATTGGAATCAAACAGAAAAAAATTAATTAAAAAGGAAAAAAGGAAGCTTTTCCAAGTAATGTATAATTAATCTGCGGAATTCATTGCTGCAGGAAATCAATGAAGCAAAGTTAAGAAGATCCAAGAGGATTAGAGTCAAATCAAAATAGCACTTGCAGTGACATAACCTAAGATATAAATTATAATTCTCAATCTTTGTGCATAAAGGCATTCTCTGACCACTTAGCTAGGCCAGGATGAAGTTACCCACAAGAGACGGTATGGTGCCAATGGCTATGTAGGCTGAGAGGCACTAGCAGCCTACTCCAGCTTCCGTTTTCCTATGCTTGCTGCTCATAAGCTTGCTTAAACCAAGAGTCTCTACTATTTGGGGTGGCATGTGTGAAGAACAGACTGCAGAGGGGGTAAACCCTCCCCACATATCTATCTCAGCAACCAACATGTATACCTTGGTGTCTCTGACACCTCTATATCCACTCAGGCTCACTACCAATTCACCTAGACCTTACCTGGCTGAAACACTTTGTAGTAGGGGCTGTATGCCACATTCAAGCCGCCGAGCTTTATGGTAATCTCATATCGCCCAGCCCTGCGCACAGTGAAGGCCACTTTCACCACATTGGAATTGGGCTCTTGAAGGACTTCCTGGGTCACAGGAATATCCATTGCTAGCTCCACATGGCAGATTTGAACTCGCAGCCCCACAGGCCGATGAGCAGGGAAGGGCTGCCCATTCTTATAGAATAACTGCATGGGGAATGGAGAAGCCCAGGTCAGCAGAGATATGGGGTGCAGGGACAGAGAGAAACCAGCCACCTTGCAACAGAGGGGCAGGATGGAGCCATGCCTCAGCAAGGGAATGAGGGGACAGCAAATGCAGAACAAGGCCCCACAGCCCCATGGTATGGGCACCGTCCTCCTAGAGAAAGAGGGGACAGTGAGTACCTCTGAGCTCTGGACCCCCTCTCCCTTGTCCCTTATTGTGCTGGGGTTCAAAAAGGTGACTTGAGAAGAACAAGTTTCTGGGCAATTGATCCCTGAATTGTTAGTGTGCATCTAGAGCAGGATCAACAGAATTCAAGCCCACAAGTAGAGCAGGGAAAGCCGCATCCTTACAGGAAGACCACTAGGTCTTGTCCACGTGTCCCCAGAGAGAACTAGGTAGTGCCCCTCACCAATTCACCCTAAAGGAAGGTGCATAGGAGACACTCACCCCAGCAGTTGACCTAGTCTGTGCCGATGACATGCAACCGCATGAAAGGAGTTTGTTAGACACACACACTAGATTCAGTTCAACCATGAAAATGACCTAACAGATAAACAGGAGAGGACCTCACCCTGTCCCACACCCTCCAAACAGTAAAGAAATTTTCCCTTCTCCTAGAGATAAAACTCTGCTCCTAACCCCCAATCTGTGTGGAGACAGAAACATTCCCTTACATGCACTCGGAAGGCCATGCTGTGGCCCACCTCATAGGGGTCCTTCCAATCCCAGGAGACTTTGCAGGAGCGGGGGTCCAAATAGTTGCCTCGCACGTAGTCATAAATAGTTCGCTCCCCTCGACGCTCCCGGTCCTCATGCTGGAGGAAGCTGACTACACGTGCGGCAAGCTCAAAGAGGAACTTAATGGTGAAGAAGAAGGCTATAACAGATACTGTGATCCCACCTGCAGCAGGGAAAAAATATAGGATGGTTATGGCAACATGGCCCAGCAAAGCACTGAGATCCCACCTGCACTGAGATTGGATGTCTTTCTACAGAATATGCTCTAACTCAACCAGAAGTTATGGGCTGGATGCAGAAATTACTGTGAGAACTTCTGTGGCCTATGTTATTCAGAAGGTCACACTAGATTACCATAAACGTCCCTAGGTTTTAGATTCTATGTATGACTATGAATTGACTGAAGACGGTTGTAGCTGCCCAGAGTCTGAAGTATGGCACAGGAGAATCTAGATACATTTGCAAGTGGTTTTCTATAAATGCCTACATAAAACTACTGACTTTCCAGCAAAGGAAACAATGGGACAACTACCACTTGTAATATTTAAAACTGGACAAGCATGCATCATGGAGGAAACAAACCCGCACTAGTCCATAAACGTAAAGGGGAGGGATGAGCCAGGAATGAGGTCAATGGGATGAGTCTGCTTGGGGTTGAAGAGGAGGGCAAGGTGGCAAGAAAACTTCTTGTTTATTAGATATAACCTAAACCAGTGTGAAAGCATTCAAGACAGTAGAAGACTTAGGGAAACCCTCAGGTTCCTACAGAGAGATACACAGACATTAGGGCTGCCTCTCCACTTACCAATAATGTAAAACATCGGGTCCCTTCGGTGAGACAAACAGCTGAGGATCACAGCTGCATCTAGAACACAAAGCACACCATGTGCAGTTCAGTGACTCCTTCTCAAATCCACACAGCTCACAGCACCTATCAACAAATATTCAGTGCCCCATAATTCTGAGGGGCCAGCAGGACTCCCCATCTCTTCCTCCCCCTACACACATGATATGCTTCAGTGGGAGCTGAGAAAAATCAGTCTTCTTCTTAAAGAGATCACTAATGCATGATACCAAAAAGGCTATGGAACATCCAATCAGCCCAGTTTACTGTAAAGAACAATTACACTACAGATTCCTGTTCTGAACCTGTGATATCTGCAATAAAGACAATGCAGTATGAGCTTCAGAGACTGTGTTGCGAGTGGCAAGTGGGCTTCAGGGACTGGGCAATAGGGCCACTCACCCTGAGGTCACCAGTTCCAACACTAATGACTGACAGTAGTTCTTATCTGTTTGATGGCTCTGCAAAGTGAGTTTTCATGGATCTGAGTTCCATTCCCAGATGTCATGTGGGCACATCACAAAACCACCACCATAGCTGGTAGCAACTAGCCCTCAGGTTGGCAGCCTCAGCAGAAAAACTACAGCATAAATGGGTCATGGAGCATAAACCTCTTTCCCTCTGCCACTCCTCCACCCCCAAACAAGCCCTCTAGCATAGGGCTGAAATACATTTGGCCCTTCTGAGGCTGAACACAGGGGGACAATGGGATAGGGACGTGCACCTATATCTTCCTTCTCACTTCAACAAAGTGGAAACACCATGCATTTTCAATTATTGCAAGGAGTTTGCCGGTGGCTCAGGGACCCTGAGGCTGTGACATCATGCAGCAGAGCAGGAACCACTCCAGAAGCTAGTACTTAGCCCAAGGGGGTGAAAATAACAGTTTCACACACACTAGTGCATACAATGTAGCTTGTCAGCCATTAGGCGAGGAATTACAATGTGCATACAAGTATCAGAGGGTAGCCGTGTTAGTCTGGATCTGTAAAAGCAGCAAAGAATCCTGTGGCACTTTATAGACTAACAGACGTTTTGGAGCATGAGCTTTCGTGGGTGAATACCCACTTCCTCAGATGCATGTAATGGAAATATCCAGGGGCAGGTATATATATGTGTGCTAGCAAGCAAGCTAGAGATAACGAGGTCAGTTCAGTCAGGGAGGATGAGGCCCTGTTCTAGCAGTTGAGGTGTGAAAACCAAGAGAGGAGAAACTGGTTCTGTAATTGGCAAGCCATTCACAGTCTTTGTTCAATCCTGAGCTGATGGTGTCAAATTTGCTAGCACACATATATATACCTGCCCCTGGATATTTCCATTACATGCATCTGAGGAAGTGGGTATTCACCCACGAAAGCTCATGCTCCAAAACGTCTGTTAGTCTATAAGGTGCCACAGGATTCAATGTGCATACAGCTAATCTATGCATGAAGTGAAGTTACTTATCGGTTTCACATCAGCACCAGCAAAAGTCACCAACATGCAGAAAGCAAACACGGCTGACATTTCCCTATCTGATGGCTACATCTTCCAGCCCTGTGAATCCTCCCAACACTCTAGCCAATGGCAGTCACATACCTTTACAAAAGTGCCCATGTTCTAAAAGCCAACAAGGGGGCACTCATTCCTCCACATCCTTCCTCTTGGCGCCAGAGGTGGGGCAAGGGTCAGCAGGAAGGGACCAAGCAGCGGAGCATCGTGGAAAGAGGATCCTGGAACTCACATCTTAGATTCACAGCTGGAGGAAAGGGACTCAAGTACAGCAACTTATCCCCCAACTCTGGGAAGAGGATATCTGCACACTTGCACTCTGCAGCCACCAGTTGCTTGCTAGCCTCCCTGCCTGAGAAGGGACAAGAAGAAAAAAAAATCCATTACACCTATCCATAGATGAAAAGGGAACCCTAGAAGGGGATTAAAAAAAACTTGACTCCCTGTCATTGCCACAAGCATAGCTGCTGTAAACCACTACCACAACGTGAGTGAAGTGCTAGGCTTCTCCATGTCCCAGTACTCTGAATGTAACCTGGTCTCATATCACTTTGCAGCCTAGATAGGCAGGCCCATTCAGTCAACACCAATGCCCCTGAAACCCTGCAGGTCGAAGATGGAACAAAATTTTGCCAGCCCAGATAGATTTCAACAGGCTGAGGGGTTCAGCAGGGCAGCCAGGTACCTGGCTCCCGCCCGAGAGTAAATTTTATGGACTGAGCACCACTTGAGCCCCTCAGAGAAAGTGGGCTGGGGATAAAGCTAATAAAAGCATGATGTCCAGCAAAATATGACTGCACCAATCCCAGGTGAAGGTTATTCAGCTGCAGAGACATTTACAGACAATGGCAATATGTCTTACAAGGAATCTGAGCCCCAAAACAGATGGGGAAAATGTCTCTGCTGCTGCCACATTACAGGTATCCCAGATCTGAACAGCGGGTGGCCTCACAAGACAATTCATTTTAAGCACTGTCCACCCTGCAAAAACTCTGAGTTGCAAAGCAGCCAATACCTCAGTCTGGAGACAAACCCCATAACAGGTAGTATCTGTGTAACCCATAGTGCAGTGGTCCCCAAACTTTTCAGCTTCGCTCCCCTCCTCACCCCATCTACACCTCCCCCCAAGAGCTGGGGCTGGGAGTGGGGTTGTGGCTCCTGGTGGGGGGAGGGGATGCAGACAGAGGTAATAAGGAGGCTGGGGGTGGGTCTGGGGCCCAGGGCCTCGGCCAGGGACAGGGCTGCAGCTTAGGGGGAGAGGGGGAGGGGCTGAAGCTGGGGGCAATGCCAGGTGTGGGGCTGGGAGCCAGGGCTGCAGCTGGGGGCGAGGGGCAAGCAGAGCTGTGAGTGGAGCGGCGCTGAGTGGTGCTCCCTCCCCGCCCCCTTGACACCCTCTGGGTGACATGCCCCACAGTTGGGGACTTCTGACACAGAGAATGGGAAATGTCCCAGGGGGCCAAGCACCTCCCTAGCTCAGATCTGTTCTTTCAGAATGCAGAGTGCAAGAAGGAGACCGGAATAAATTAGGAATGACAGCACCACTACAGCAGTTCTCCCAAAACAGATCACATCAGCTAGCTGTCTGATAGTGGTGTTCTCCTTACCTTCCATGCTAAGATACCTGCTCCTCCTCACTCCCCACTTACCCACCCTCCACTTCAGGGTGCCTGCCACCTTTAACCCATCCCTTCCAAACCATCTATTTCAGAGTGCCTGCTGCCTTCCCATGACCTCTTACCCACAGCTCCACAGTACAGAGCCTGCTGCCTTCAGGACACAAAGCTCTCCACCTCCACATGCAAACAGATGAGCAAATCTGTACAGAGTTCTTTACATCACCCCAAACCTGTACTCCTTGATGCTCATTCATTTGGCCTTCAAGCCTGGCTTCAAACTCTGCTCCAACTGTGCTACTTTGTTACAAGGTTTTGCCCACCCACCAGCATAAATGGTTTTGAAACCGCAATTATAGTCTAGGAAGGAACAGTACAGGGCCTAGTTTCTAGAACTATTTCTAACACTGGTAGCCGAAATGTTTTTAAACACAGTAACACACTCCTGCCTCCACCTCTCTTCACATTTCTTCCAAGCATTCCAAAAGTGCTCCCTTTGTATCTGGCTCACTCTCCAAAGAAGGAGTGCACTCCAACCCTGGTCACTCAATTACAGACCTAAAAGTTGCAATTCTTCAACAAAAATAACCTTCAAAAACAGACTCCGTTGAGAAACTGCAGAACTGGAATTAATTTGCAAACTGGACACCATTAAATTAGGCTTGGATAAGCACTGGGAGTGGATAGGTCACTACACAAAGTAAAAACTATTTCCCCATGCTAATTTCCCTCCTACTGTTACTCACACCTTTTTGTCAACTGTTTGAAATGGGCCATCCTGATTATCACTATAAACGGTTTTTTCCTCCTGCTGATAATAGCCCACCTTAATTGATTAGTCTCGTTAGGGTTGGTATGGCAACATCCATTTTTTCAAGTTGTCTGTATATATCTATCTTCCTACTGTATTTTCCACTCTACGGATCTGATGAAGTGGGCTTTAGCCCACAAAAGCTTATGCTCATATAAATCTGTTAGTCTCTAAGGTGCCACAAGTGCTCCTTGTAATTTCCACAGGGACTCTTATCACTGTGCAATTCTGAATTGTTTTTGAATCTTGGTGAAATATTTCCTTTGACATCTACAGAATCAGCTCCCTCGCCCCACTTCAAAAGTTATCTTTCCTCCTTTGGTATCCTGCTGTTAAGTGAATTGTCTTGTTAGACTGACCTCACGCTTGGTAAGGCAACTCCCATCCTTTCATGTATTTATACCTGCTCCTGTATTTTCCACTTCATGAATCTGATGAAGTGGGTTCTAGCCCACAAAAGCTTATGCCCAAATAATTAGTTAGCCTCTAAGGTGCCACAACAATTCCTTGTTGTTTTTGCTGATACAGACTAACACGGCTACCACTCTGAAACCAGTACAACACTGGCATTCTAGGCCCATATGCACAAGCTATCCCAGTTTCAGCCCATAACTCCTTCCCTTCCCCAAGTCATGCTGAAAGTTACTCTCTGTTCTAAGTCTGGTACCTGAAACCTCCAGAATGATCCAGGAGCTTGATGCCAATATGAATATGGGCCATTTGGTTTTGCTTACAGAATTTCAGAATTAATGCCCTGTGTCTGACAAGCTGTCTCCCTTAATCAGCCCAGCAAGTTCTTATTTCATTACCACTGTATGAAATGGTAGGCAAGGCACCAGGTCAGGTGGCCAGCAGAGACAAAAGGAGATGCTAGAGGGAAGCTGGCTGTGAATGTGGCATGTGCATTAGAACCGACCCCAAAGATACTTACTCAGCCAGGATACTGTGGGGTAAGCTTCTTGCCATGGTTAGCTAGTACCCAGATATGTAATTTATTCACAAGTGGAACAAGTCATTTTAGATGAGCATCAAGCAATGCCAAAAGCTACCAGCTAACAAGGTGGGGAACTAACCTTTTTGTGAAAGATACCAGTATAGAGTCAACCTCACTACTGGGCAGAGAAAATACCCAGCTGTCCTACAGGCCTTATGTTCTTGATTCAAGGACACAGCAAGTGATGGCCTCCTGCCACCTGCAGGAAGAATTTGAATTTGGAAGACTTAATCCAGATTTGCCTCCCGAACTATCCGCAGAGCCAGGATGGAGTGCATGGCACCACAGAGAGAACTGCAGTAGAGACAGCAGAGTGTGCAGCAAAGCTCTGAAAGCTGCGCGTGCACAAGTGTAATTGCAGCTATAAGGGAAATATTAGCCAGCACTGGTACATTAATGTAACTGAAGTTCCTGAGCCATTAGAGGGCATACGTTATATGAAACTAGAGTGACCATATAGAAAGTGTGAAAAATCAGGACAGGGGTGGGGGGCGTAATAGGTGCCTATATAGGAAAAAGCCCCAAATATCAGGACTGTCTCTATAAAATAGGGGCATCTGGTCACCCTATATAAAACAGACTTGGTGAGGCCCTAGAACACATCAGCTTTTCCTCCTTTTGATATTTTGTTGTTACGCTGATAGACATTTATATTGGTTTCCTCCTCCCCCCCCAAATTCCAACAGCTTTCAGGAAAAATGGATTACGAATAATTTCTGCAGGAGAGTATTGCCACAAATTATAAAAAAGAAGCTGAGAGAACACCTTGGCAACTTTGTAAACCAAACACCTTATGTGGCATATCTAGCCATGTAGAAAAATACTCACTGACAATGATCAGTACTTCGCAGATCATGCACAAGAAAATGATTCTCCTTAGAGTGAGACTATCCAGTTTTTCTCACTTAAATCAAATGTGTGCAAGGGTATCAGTGCAACTGCACATATGCACTTAATTTTAAAATATGCTGAAAGTCAGAAGAGTCAGCTCAAGGGCAATGGGCAGGTTCCAATATCAAGCAGCAAGGACAGAAAGCCACATTGATGGCCAAGATCAACACAAACAGATCTGTCACTCTCTCTCCAGGATTGGACCACGCCATCGGAAACTTAAAACAAAGTCCTAGTGAAATGCTGGCTTGCAAAAAAGAAAAAAAAAAAAACACACACAAGAGATCCCAGTTCAATACCAAAAATCTAAGATTCCCCATTTTTTCTATTCCCAAGTAGATCTTAAATCAATGTCAGTACACATGTGCTCCTCACCTCCTCCACAGATACAGCAGGTCAACTCTCTTCATTCACTGCATAACACAAAATTCACTTTCCAAGTAAAAATAAGCCTCAGCAACTGCTCATAGGGAACAGCCACTCATCACCGCTGCTCACCTCTCCAGCTCTTCCCAAAGCAGGGTCACTCAGACCATCTAAGCAGCACAAGCAAAGCACTAGAGAATGCATCTCTTCATCCAACAATTAGTTTTGTTAAAATTGCTCATATGTTGAGCTCTCTCAACTATCTCTCCCCCTGTTTCCTTACCAAGCCCAATATCCTTCCAGTCTTCGATTCTCTTCCTTACAAGTTCTGCTGAAGAAAGTACTTTGGGAGGAAGTGGTTCAGCTGTAATTCAGCCTGTGCTGATGCTTGTCTTCATCATGCTTCATGATCAAATCAGGTAGAACTAGGTTGCGTCTGAAAGGCACTATTAGCTCCACCTCTAAGCTCACAGCAATACCAGGATGTGTATGAAGACGAGACACCATAGCAAGGCTTAACTCCCTGTTCCTTTCACAAGCTATCAGGAACATAGGCCACAAACTGGCTCGTAGCAGTAAAAGGTTTCGGAAAAGACCTATGGCCAGAAAAGGGAATGCGCCAACCCACTAGCCTTCACTCTCTGCAGGCAGCCCCAGTGAAGTTCCATGCATTTGTTACAACCTCAGGAAATGGCCACTATCATGAAGTATGGTTGATAATACCTTTCTCTTATATGAGGAACTGGACCAGCCAGAGTCAGGGTCCTGCAGAACCAACACTAAACGAGTTCTTCAGACTCTGGAGCTTCACCTACAAGAGACAGCCAAGAAAAACACGTCCATATGAGAAGGGATATATAACTACTCTCCATTTTGCAATGAAGTGGGAGGAAAGATAAAGGGAGAACGGAAATGAGAGTGTGCTTCCCTTTCAAAACCACTAGCACATTTTGACAGAGATTGCAAGCTACAGAATACCCCTACACACACACACACACACACACTCTCTCTCTCTCTCTCTCTCTCACACACACAGAGTCTTGTTAAAAGTATTTGATAACATAATCCAAACCATTTTACTCTAGAGAAGTGAAATACCAGGCCCATCTGTATCTGCAACTTTCATTGAAGAGGACAAAACCACAACAGAAACCTTACAAGTTCTGCAAATAAATATTATGCATCCACAGGAACAGACAGCTGCAGGTCAGAACTAGAGATACCTTTTGCTAATCAACACACAATAAGGACAAGTTCTGGGTAACACCTCAACCAAGGCCACAAAATTTTTGCCCACCACAAAGCACTAGAGAAGAAAAAACAGAAACTTGACAATGACTGCAGGTACAGCAGCACAGCCAAACCTCAACAAAAGATCTAACCTCCAGAACATTTAAATAATCAATTTCACCTAAGCCCAAATAATAATGTAAATCACTTTTAAAACTTTACAGTATAGCAATCACTAAGGACAGATACAAACTACAACAACCAATCAGACAAGTGAAGATGCCAAACAGAACCTTCTCACCCACAAATACTTCACCACTATGAGGTGAGCAAAATGCATACAGACTTCTTCAAATGTAAAATCAGAGACCGCAGAATGGAAACCAGAAGCAAGTAGCAATAAGTAAGGCTAAGCTTTTGTCATGGTTATTTTTAGTAAAAATCACAGACAGGTCACGGGCAATAGACAAAAATTCATGGAAGCCTTGACCTGTCTATGACTTTTGCTGCTGCAGCTCCGTGCCTTCCCCTGCCACCATGATGGCTGGGAGCTGCAGAGTTTCTCCTCTGCCCACAGCAGCTGGAAGCTGCAGGGTGCTCATATTTCCCAAAGAGAAAACAGAACACTCCCAGCCGCTCAGCCAAGGTGTCCCCCTCCCCTGCGCGAGGCTGTCACCTGTCGCTGGAACCCTGCGAGGGCCCCACTGGCTGCCAGCTCCAGTCCCATAGCCTCTGGGGCTGAAACAGAGAATGTCACTGAGGTCTCTAGATGATTCCCTGACTTAATTGACATAAACATAGCCTTAGTAATCGGGAACCAAAGAAACACAAAGCAACCACCAAGTTTCCTATGTAATACAGAATAGATCCAAATTATTTCCTGCTCCACTGTAGACACACTTCCTCGAATGATCAGAAATGACTTCTAATCCAAGGACGGAGGGGAGTATCTGTGCATATTGCTAGACACCCCACCCTCTAGGGGCCCGCAAACCAGCTAGGGAGTCAGGAACAAACATTAAACGGAAATAGACAGGGGATCAAGCCCCCGCCACGTTGGGAAACCCAATCCTGGGCAGAGGCTTAAAGTACTGGGGAATCAGACTAACTATGCTGGGTAGATACTTGCTGTATCCCGATCCCTCAGCGGGTGCAGGGCTCCATGTCCTCGCACTTCGGCACCTGCTGTCAAGCCCACCATGCCGCTCTGGCCGGACTCCTCTGCCCTCTCCCTACCGAAGCTCCCCGGGAGCGAGGCCCACGGGCTGTGGCTCTCTTCCCTGTCCGTTGCCACGGCTCTGTAACCGGGCACTGCCTCTCCAGGCGCGCGCAGAACCCCACCCCCTCCGCGGGTCGCCGCGTCTCGCAGGCCCCAGGCCCGCCTAAGCCGCCCAAGCTGACTCGAGGCCCGGAGCCGGTCTCCCCCCTGCACAGGCGGGTCGGTCGGGAGAGGGTCCCAAGCACAAGGCCCCTCCCGCGCAGGGGCTCCCCGGGATGCGAGCTCACCCCTGGCTCACAGGCCTGAAGAGAGACAGTTACCAGCAGCGGGCCGGGTCTAGGGCCTGGTCGTGCGCGCGGCCAGCGCGGGCTCCCGCTGCCCCCGCCTCCGAGCCGGTGGCCGGAAGTGATAGTTCGTCACGGGCAGGTCAGCGGTGACGAGCGAGGCGCGCGCCGGAAGTGGTGGCCGGGGCGTGGGGCCGAGTGGGAGCCGAACGAGGAGCGGGATGGTGAGTAGCGATGGGCGGCGGCGCTCTGCTCCCGAGCACGCGGGTGGGAGTTGTGGGCCTTGGCTGCCCCCGCGTGGCGGTGGCCCGCGCCTGGTTTCCCGAGGCACAGGGTTTCTGTACGTGGGCGGCGGGGTAGGGGGTGCTGCAAGGGGTGGTATGTGGGGAGGACGCACTGCTGGGGGCAGGGGAGATGGGTTTGGGGAGCGAATGCCGCGGAGGCAGGTTTGGGGGGTGTCTGTTTTTCCTCCTCGCCTCTAACAATGTTTCCTTCCAGGGGAAACAAAAGAAAGCGAGGAAATACGCCACCATGAAACGCATGATCAGCCCCCGAGACCAGCGCATGTGAGCCTCCCAGCGATGGGGTGGGGGTCAGGGACCAATTCATAGTACTGCAGATTTAGCTACAGAGACACTTAGGTTCCCCCAGTCAATCTCTGAAGGCCGATGCAGGATGAGTCTAGGTTGACTGTTCTCCAGTGTCTCGTCCCATTTTCAGGATCCCCAGCGATTGCTTTCCCTTCCTGCTTTAGAGGATGTTTTCCCATTTTTATTCATTTCACTATCAAGGAGCTTTCCTGGGAGCTAACTTAAATTTTCATAATTTCAGTCCAAGCTTCCTAGTTTTACTCCCTTGTATTATTCTTAGCTGTTCCTTTTTCCCCTTGGTTTTTACACCATTAAGACATTTTTGTTCTAGTATTATGTCCATTGTTGTCCCCGTCCGTCCCCCCATACTGACATACAGTGAAACCACGCTATAAGGCGATGTTTGGGGTCCAAAAAATTCCATCACGATAAATGCGGGGTCGCGGTATAGCGGGGTTTCAAGCCGGTCAGTTTAAGTCAGTGGTCCCCAACGCAGTGCATTGATGTGCGCTGCCTAGTGCCCAGCAGGAGAGAGAAACCGCCCCCCGTGCCTGCCGGGGACAGAGAACTCTGAGGCTGCGGGCGCCAGTGCTCTCTGTCCCCGGCAGGCACGGGGCTGCAGCCAGGACTGCAGGCGCTGGTGCTCTCTGTCCCCAGCAGGCACAGGGCCTCGGCTTCTCTCCGGCTTCTCCGGGGCTGCAGGCGCCGGTGCTCTCTGTCCCTGGCAGGCCAGAGAGAAGCCACAGCCCTGCGCTTGCTGGGGACACAGAGCACCGCAGCCCTGGAGTTCTCTGACCCAGCAGGCGTGGGGACACAGCTTCTCTCCCCTGCTGGGCACTAGGCGGGGTCACATTGATGTCCCAGCGGGCCCATGGCATTGGGGACCACTGGTATTAGGCCTTAAAGGGGAGCCAACTTATGATCGTGTTATATGCGATTTTACGTTATGGCGGTGCGCATTATTGCGAGGTTTGACTGTACTTGTGAGTGTATCACAAAAACATATTTTTTTTTTGTTGCTTTAGCAAGCAGACGGAGCGTGCAAAATCCAATATGAAAAAGAAGGCTGATCCCAGTGCAATCAAGGAAAGAGAGGTGTAAGTACCAAAGGAGCTGCACTCTGCCTTACATCTGGGAGAGTGGAGATGCCCTCTGCCTTGCCTTGCACGTGGGAGAGAAGAGGAGATGCAGCTCTGAGCAGTTGCAAGAATATTTTCCCTGTCTTAGAGGGAAGCAGAGCAGTCTACAGGAACGGAGGGAAACCTTCCCATAGTTGGGACCCTCCTTCCAGATGGTGTTGGGGTATTCTCTCACACTGAGGTTACCTCTCCGAGGGAAGGAACTCCAGTTACTAGGAAAAGGCAGGTGTTAGTAATGGGAGATTCGATCATTAGAAACATAGATAGCTGGGTTTGTGATGACCAGGAGAACCTAGTTCTTTTAATACAAGAACTAGGGGTCACCAAATGAAATTAATAAGCAGCAGGTTTAAAACAAATAAAAGGAAGTTCATCTTCACACAGCGCACAGTCAACTTGTGGAACTCCTTACCTGAGGAGGTTATGAAGGCTAGGACTATAACAGGGTTTAAAAGAGAACTGGATAAATTCATGGAGGTTAAGTCCATTAATGGCTATTAGCCACGATGGGTAAGGAATGGTGTCCCTAGTCTCTGTTTGTTTGTCAGAGGGTGGAGATGGATGGCAGGAGAGAGATCACTTGATCATTACCTGTTAGGTTCACTCCCTCTGGGGTACCTGGCATTGGCCAGTGTTGGTAGACAGGATACTGGGCTAGATGAACCTTTGGTCTGAGCTAGTACGGCCGTTCTTATGTTCTAAACATTGTAGGAACTTGCTCCCCCTTGGCCTGAATTTCCTGACGTGTATACTGTGGGAAGTGGGTATTGGACTATCAGGAGGAAGAGAGGTAGAGGTGGGCTGCTTGATGATTGCCACCATCTTTCTCTCCAGGCGTTATCTCAGACCTGCTCCTGACTAGGCATGTTTCCTAGCAGATCTGTCCAGGTCATAGGATTTGATGCATTGCTGGTGTCAGTTTAAAGTAACTGATTTGAATTGTTTCTTTCCTGACAGCCCTCAGTACCCTTCCTGTTTGTTCTTCCAGTATAACACGCAGTTGGGCCCACCCTATTATATTCTGGTTGATACAAACTTCATCAACTTCTCCATTAGAGCCAAGCTGGACCTGGTGCAGTCAATGATGGACTGTCTCTATGCCAAGTGTGAGTGTCTGTTCCTGTTAGAGTTTCTCCTGAAACAGCATGGTGCCCTGGTGTGGTGAGGTCTGCTCTTGCCTGTAACAATCCTTCACTCTGCCACAAACACTTTGCAGGACACATAGGACTAACTTAAGGTAACAAAAGACTAGTTAAAAGGATTTATGCTGCTGGCTGAGTACAGCGTCCAAGTGAGCTTAATATTGAACAGTGGGCCTGGGATTCTTGATCTGCATTAACCTTAGAACTCTTTGGAATTAAAAATCAGATGAGTCTTAAATACTAATCTTGACAAAATAAAAAAATTAAAAACAAAAATTTTAAACCCCAGATTCATCCAAAAGATCAACAAACTTAACAAGAGATGGCCAGCTAGCTGCTCAGTTGCTTTGCATTTCATCCTTCCCCTCCCCCTTCATGAGCTTTTTGTGTGTTTAATTAAACTGTAAGCATTTCAGGGTAGAGATCTTGATAGTTTATCTTACTATTTTCTGTAGAGCACATTGTCATAGCTAAGTACTGTAAGGTAAGAACTAATACACTTTTGGCACTATAGAGGTAATAAATATTTTGTTCATGCAGGTATCCCCTGTATCACAGATTGCGTGATGGCTGAAATTGAGAAGCTAGGGCAGAAATACCGCGTGGCACTAAGGTAAGTGCAAGACACTCAACTCTGTTCCTTAGTCCATTTGTCGACTTGGCTGCTTCAGACACTTTGCTGACTAGATTAAGTGATATACACAATCACAACCATTATGGTTGAATTTTAAATAGGCACTGGGAAGTAGAAAGTTCTGTTCCAAAAGCTTGGTCTAGGATGGAAAGTCTTGCAAGAGCTTATCCTCTTGGCCTATCAGTTCCTGCATAATGTAAGTTTTTATTTAAAAACTGTCCAGTCATTATGGTTGCAAGTCATAGCTCCAGTTTATCTACAATCATTGTGAGCAAGACTGGCCAAAACACCCAGCAAAGACATTAACATAGATCATTCACAAAAGGCCTGCTGTGATGGAGGCAGCAATCCAGTGAATGAAATTGGAGGAATCCATCATGAGAAAAACATTTGACCCTGTATGCACCAATTTGTCCATCATCCTGGACAGTTCTGCTGCTCAAGACCACATGGATATTCTGGAGGAGGATGATAAAACCTCCTTTACCACAATTGCAAGCCATATTTTTAAAAAAATCTTTATCCAAATCAGCTATGTTTATAATGAGATCTCTGCCACTGGCGTTCTATTCTTCTTCCTTTGTGCTTGTTCTTTGCAGTGGGTAACCTGTTGAGAAGAGAGTATTTAGGAGTCCTTACACTGAGGACAGAAGTTGTTTATAAAGTCCTGTGAGATCACCCATAGCAGTCTTGCAGGCTGCACTGTGTTCTTCAATGAGAGCTCTTAAATCAACTTGATCCCTTTTAATATCAGGAGGTGATACAAAGAAACTGGTCTTCATCCTGACAGGAGAAAAGAGGACTCTGGCCTCAGCCTGCACCAGCTGGATCCTTGATGTTCCAACTGTGACTCTGAATTCCCTGACTTATGTCCATTTTAAATGATCACACTCACAATGAGGCATTCATTCATACTTCTTGCATCTTATGTTAAAAAATCAATTTTCATATTTATGTAAATTTGTGGTATTTGCTAGCATGATCATTGAGAAACTTCTCCAGAGTGATATGTTTCCAGAGCTTTGTACATCAGCACAACAAAGAAGTAATGTTTGTGACTTTCCACTACAACATCCATACTGCACAGGATTTTGAAAACATTCCAGTTCTTATAACTAATTAATATTTCTTCCACCATATCAAAAGCACCTGCCAGCATTAAGGTCTGGGTCTGGAACAAGTTTTGAAAAAGAAATCTTTACAGAATTTACTCAATCTCCAAATCTCTTATCTTGTGACACTTATTTTTTATACTTTAAATTGCAGCAGACTTCCAAAAGAACATTTCTCTGCAGCTAAGAATAAGTAGGAGAGAAACCTCTGTCCAAAGGAGGAGGGGTGGCTTTTTTGTTTTTTGTTTTCTTTTTGTTTTTCTCTTCAAGACTAGTTCATGTTTTCAAGGATTTATTATCTGTCCTACAGCAGCATTATGATGTGAACTGGTAATCCTAGAGTCAGAGTAGTGGCCTGGAATTAGATTCATAGTTCCATTGTCTATAGAACATTAGTCCAAGTCTGATAACTGACAAAGGAGAGGAAAATTAATCAGCCATAGTTATTCACTTCCATTCTTGACCTATTGTATAGTATCGCAGTGCAGCTAGTAAAGAGCTGCAATGTTCCACTCCCAAGAGAGCTCTGTTTTAATGGTGGGTGTAGTTATTTCTGCATATAACTTGTAAAGCACTGTGAGATAAGATGTTAAAGGGAAATATGATCCTTGCCCCTGATATCTATGTAACAATTCCATCTCATAGACAATCAAGTCAAGCGTGTTAGTCTAAATGTCTTAATCATTCATTAGCTGAGGGAAGGGCATTATGCAAGTCCATGATAGAACCAGGCAGCCCTTGTCATGGATGCAACCTGCAAATATGTGGTCTAACTGACCACAGTGGTAAAAGGAGGAGTCACAAATACCTCAGTTATAGTCACTAGCAGCATATCTAAATTGATTTGAGCTTTACCCAAAGATGTCTTGGAAGGTCAAAACCAGGAGGCTGGACTGTTGTTTCTGTTACAAGAAGGCATTGGCTAGGTTTGAGGCTTGTTCTTGCCACCTGGACATGATATTGAGGTTCTGTAGGGGAATTGTCCAGGAAACGGACATGTCTAATTACTGTTTTTTGTTTTGCATAGAACCCTGATCTTGATTGTGGTCTCTGGGTGCTACTGAAATAAATACTAAGTAATACATAAACGATAATTAGCCACAATATTTGTTAATCCAACTTGTGCTTTTTGACCTTCCTTGCTCCTCATTTGAATTTGGCCTGAAGAGTTTTTAGCCCCCTGGCCTGTGGTCTTGAGATTTGGAAATTGCCCAGAATAGAGGAGGGGCTGTTCCTACTTCCTCACCCTGGAATTGTCTGAAGATGCCTCTGTGTAGGTCAAGTGTCCTCAGTACCCTTCCTAATGACATCTTTTATGACCCCACAGGATAGCCAAAGACCCACGATTTGAGCGCCTGCCTTGCACACACAAAGGGACCTATGCAGATGACTGCTTGGTGCAGAGGGTCACTCAGGTACCTCCCATTCCAAGGGTTCCTTTTCTGCACTGTTGGCATGAAAACTTGCTGAACTCCTGTAGGCACTAATGACCTATAAAATCTGAGACCTGCTGAGAAACTGTGGGATCCAGTCAAAGTTCCTCTAGTCCAGTATCCAAGCTCCAATGTATCCAGTGTTAATTACTTGCTTCAAAGGAAGATATAACATCCCCATCATGCACCTCATTGTGCAATTCTATCTGAAGGAATACGTATGGGATGGGAAATTCCTTCTGTATACTCCAGGTGGCAGGCCAGTAGCTTTAGTAGCAATAAAGATGATAATACCGATCTCCTGGATAGTGGGTTTTTTCAGTAGGTCTCAAAGCATTTTACAAAGGAGGTCAATATCACTGTCCCCATTTTACAGATGGGGAAACTAAAGGACAGAGAGGCAAAGGGACTTGCTCAAGGTCACCCAGCAGCCTGGGCAGAGCCAGGAATAGAACCCAGGTATTTGAGTTCCAGTCCAGCACTCTATCCACTAGGCAACACTGCCTCACTCCTGTAAGTCACCTGGACACTATGATGAACAGAAGAGCACAGCTAATCTGTAGTAGGGCTCTGTAGGAATAAGAGTAGCATCTTACCCTAGTAATGTCCAATTCTTTTAGAATTGGTGCCCCACGGTGTTATAACTAAGTGAACAAAGGCATTTGTTTGGCCTTCTCTCCAATGGGCTGGGTCATTGTTAGAGTCTGACATTCCTCTGTTTCTTGCAGCATAAGTGTTACATAGTGGCCACGGTGGACAGAGACCTTAAGCGGAGAATCCGGAAGATTCCTGGAGTCCCTATCATGTATATTTCCAACCACAGGTGAGAGACCTCTCTAGCAGGACACAACACTGACTTTGACAGAATTGCTGTCTGTCAGCAGTTTATTCCCAAATATGTTTGGTCTTTCTTTCTATCTTGGGGTTTTCTATAGTGCGTGTAACTGTAGTGTCTTTGAGTCTTTATAAATGGAAGTGGTATGCCCGCTTATGTGAAGAAAAGACTGTGCACTGTTGGAACAGAAGTTCCTAGTCTAAGTTTGGAATGCCATTTCCGTTATAAACAATTTCATTCAGTTGCTCGTAATTTGGAGAGAAAGCTTTTGTATGAATAATGGTGAGATTATGTGAAGAGAGGAGGAGTCTGGTGATGTGTGAGAGGGGAGTAGTATGTCAAGGTTGGCTGGGGCAAGTCCACAAAGAATCCTAATTGATCAGTAACTGGAATGTAGCTTTGTATATTTCTCTCACAAAGTGTTTCCTGCTGTCATACTTTTGGGCCCTTGAATGCAGCTTGGGTGACTAATATAGTAGCTCTTTGAAGTGCTCTGCTCTCCATGCTGCTCTGTCACAGGGCTGAAAGGATTAAAGTTACTTATGTAAGAACTTGGTCTGAAGCTGTTTTCCTCCCACGGCAGTGATAAGTTTCTGGGTTGCCTGTGCCCCAACAGATAGGTCTTGAGGAGCTTTGTAATGCTGGAACACTGGTGGGGACATCTCCAAGTCTCTTTGCAATTCCACTACTGCCAATCTTTGCGCTCTCTGGGTATTCAAGCTGCAGGTCAAAATACCATGAAGCTGCTAGTTGTGGGCCTGAATGTATTAGGCTCCTCTCCACATTTGCTGCCTGCTGAAGGGGAAAATGGCAGGGCAGTTACTGGAGGAGGCTGCTTTCCAAGCAGGATGTTCTATATTCACAATTTTTTCTTTGTTGCCTTCAGGTATAACATTGAGAGGATGCCAGATGATTATGGAGCCCCTCGATTCTAACCCCCTGCTACAGATGTTCCCATCACATACTGTTGCCAAGCACCAGGATTCTAAACCCAGTTAGCGTGCTCCTCTGTTTCTATCCCCCTGCTTCCCTCCCTTTTCTGGGATTGCTCCCAGGGCTGCCGATGACACTGGACTGATTTCTTAGGCCTTGGCTTTGCAGCTTTGGTCTTCTAATGAAAAGCCATTTTGAATCTTTCTACCTTTACTCACCCTTGCTCTGCCTAAACCCATTGGTTAAATCAGAATGCGTGGGAGGGAGTACTAGGACCCGGGGACTGCATCTGCCTAGCTTCCTCCTCATTCTGCAGATGGGGTATTGCTCTACTACACTAGCAATAATAAAGGTGTTCAGTCCCTATTTGGAATTAGTCGGCTTTTCTTCAATTATATTGTCAGCATAATGAATTAAACATGATAGTGTCTTACGTGCATTCCATAGTACGCATAGTACTCTGCATGTCTTCATGTGTGTCTGCCCACTTCCTGCTTGATGCAGGCACTATTTCACAACATATTCATAGCTGGGCACAGGGCACCTCTTCTAGGCATTCTGCACTCCTCTTGCAGGGAGGGGTGGGGCAGAGAAGAAAAGGTGTCAAATTGATGCACCGCTTGCTATTAAGCCCCTTACTGAGCTCACAGCCCTGCTTAGGCTGACAGCAGGGACTGATTGTTCTTCAACAGGACTGTCTACACAACAAAGACAAGGGTCCCATTCAGCCCTCATATGGATTGGGTTTACTCCCATAGACTTCATTAGCAGTTGCAGTAGTTTTCACAAAGTTGGTCTTAAATGCAGTAGCTTTAAAATAATAAACAATCTGCACTATTTTGGTTAGAATGGCATTGAAAGCCGTTAGTGCTTGAATGGCTCATGTAGATTTCAAATGTTTTAATCAAGTGCTGGCTCTGGAACGGTCTTTAAAAATCCCATTCATAGTTCTGCTGGGATCTGTCAGAAGGATTGCGGAAGAGTCACACTATCTGCTCAAAGCAGCCAAGACCACCAGACCCTCAGTTCTATAATCTCTATTAGAATGGTATGTGTAATTGTTATGAAACTTTCCCCTCTCATGAATGTATGTAATCTCTTGCCTCACATGTCCGAGTCCATGAAGCAGAGGCTAGACCTATAAGGTTTTGATCCATCATCACATCTTTCCCCGGACATACATGTAAATTTATCCCATTAACTATTATGCTTTGTTTGTGTTCATTAAGCTAATTGATGACGTAAAGCACAGTAGACAAGAGACGCCATGTTATCTGCACTAAGCTGGACCTACATTCTGTTGCAAGGTCTCTGTAGTAGGTGGCACAATAAAGAATGCTACTAGCAGCTTCAGATAAATGTTAAAAAGGGTTTTTTATTTAAAAAAGAGTCAGTACCTGTCATAAACAGATAGCTAAGGGTTAATGTCTCTTTCACCTGAAAAAAAAGTAACCTGAAGCACCTGACCAAAGGACCAATCAGGAAACCGGATTTTTTCAACTCTGGGTGGAGAGAAAGTTGTGTCTGAGTCTTTGTCTGTCTGCCTGCTTTTCTCTTAGCTTTGAGAAGTGATTTCTGTTTTCTAATCTTCTGTTTCCAGTTGTAAGTACGAAAAGATCAGATAGAATTTATATGTTTCTTTTGTATTTACATGAATATAGTTGCTGGAGTGCTTTGGATTGTATTCTTTTTGAATAAGGCTGTTTATTCAATATTCTTTTAAGCAATTGACCCTGTATTTGTCACCTTAATACAGAGAGACCATTTTTATGTATTTTTCTTTCTTTTTATATAAAGCTTTCTTTTTAAGACCTGTTGGAGTTTTTCTTTAGTGGGAAATTTCAGGGGGTTGGGTCTGCAGCTCACCAGGGAATTGGTGGGAGGAAAAAGTCAGAGGGAGATCTGTGTGTGTTAGATTTATTTGCCTGACTTTACATACCCTCTGGGTGAGGGGGGAAAGAGAGATTAACTCTCGGTAATTCTGTTCTCCAGGACTGGGAACGGGGAGGGGGGAGTCCCTCTGTTTAGATTCACAGAGCTTGTGTCTGTGTATCTCTCCAGGAGCACCTGGAGGGGGGAAGGGAAAAGATTTCTTTCCCTTTGTTGTGAGACTCAAGGGTTTGGGTCTTGGGGTCCCCAAGGAAGGTTTTTCAGGGGGACCAGAGTGCCCCAAAACCCTCTAATTTTTTGGGTGGTGGCAGCCGTACCAGGTCCAAGCTGGTAACTAAGCTTGGAGGTTTTCATGCTAACCCGCATATTTTGGACGCTAAGGTCCAAATCTGGGACTAAGTTATGACAGTACCCCTGTTACATTTCTATTCAGTTTAGTTTGTTCTCTCAATTTTGATGTCATATATTTTTTACTGATATTACATAACCACATTGTAGCAGCTGTCTGGGGAAAAATTGGAGATGGCAGTAGCTAGGTGTAGGACAGTTGGGACTTTTGGTAGCTAGGGAGGTGTGAAGACAGTTTGGAATTGTGGGATAAACACAGTAGGTGGATGTTTCTACTAAAATTATCAGTGGTGAAATAGTTGTTAATGGTGGGATTGAAATTATCACCTTTAAGTTATAGCGTAAAACACCCATTGAAACGAATGGGGGTAAGTTCTGCCTCTCAGAGCTATTGGTTTAGGCTCTCTGCAGACTCAGGAAGACATCACTGTCTTCGTTAAACTGGGTTCACAATTCATGACCATGAGGGCTAGAAACATATTCTTAAAGCTAAAATTCTGGAGCACAGTTCAGTCCCATAGGGTGAATTTCACAATAAATTCCATGGACACAATGGTGGAATGCATAGGATCCTGACAACAGAAGGATTTAATGTGACACTTCCAAGGGGTACCCTGGGGTGTGAGGCACCTTGTTACCAGCTTCCCTTAATGTGAGGAATTTTGTCTGTGCCTACTGTGGATCAGCTCCCTAAAACTACCAGCTTCTGGCAAGGTAAGTGCTTCCTTCTAGGCCTCTCTGCACAGGTTAGCAATAGGCACATGCCAACCTCCAAACATCCTTCTGGACTGCTCAGCCCATGTTCAACTGAACACTCATAGAACGCACATTCACTACTCCCAAAGGAATATACACACCATCCTGTAAGATTCAACTCAGGATAACTGCTTTACTTAACACATAGTACTTAAATTTATTTGTTTTGACTGTATATGTACCAAAGAACATGAACTCAAGTGATAGTAAGAGTATTGGAAACAAATAGTTACATATAAAATCAAATCATAACACAATTTCTAAACCCTAAACTGAACTCACAAAGCATTGCCCTATCTTCTACCAGATAGCTTGCCCCAAGTCTCTTTCCAAGTCTCAGGTTGGCTGAGATCCTTATAAGATCAAGTCTGCTGTTTGCTTGTCCTCACAGATTGAAGGAATAAGTGGGGGTTCATCTCCATCCCAGATATAGTTCCAAATGTTCATTGTCTTACCCCTAAACAGGACAACCCCTCCTGCTTTTGTTTTTTCCTGTATCCCCAACAATCTGTTGCTAGCATTTTGCTCACACTGTAAAAGGGCATCCATTGTGAACCATACAGTACTCAATGTGCACATGAGTAGTCTTGAGAGACAGAGAGAGAAATGTCTCTTCCCCTCTGCCTGACAGGTATGTAGCTCAGATTTCCGTGACTTGCCTTAACTCACAGACCTAGAGAACACAACTGTAGTGTATATACATAACTCTTCACATATTTTCCATACATCCATCTTACAATGATTATGATGACCAGTGTGACACAGGCTCTCATTGTTACACCAATTATATTATACCAGTAAAAACCAGCAGGATCTTATTAAAGGGGACAAGACATTTGTCACATTTATTGTCAATACCATAATAAAATAAAAGATAACAGCAAATAATGTTGTTTGGCTACTTATTTCTATGATTACTTATATATCTCTGTCAATAACCTAGTCCCAGATTTGGACCTTAGCGTCCAAAATATGGGGGTTAGCATGAAAACCTCCAAGCTTAGTTACCAGCTTGGACCTGGTACTGCTGCCACCACCCAAAAAATTAGAGTGTTTTGGGGTACTCTGGTCCCCCCAAAAACCTTCCCTGGGGATCCCAAGACCCAAATCCCTTGAGTCGCACAACAAAGGGAAATAAATCTTTTCCCTTCCCCCCTCCAGGTGCTCCTGGAGAGATACACAGAAGCAACCTCCGTGAATCTAAGCAGAGGGACTCCACCCTCCCCGTTCCCAGTCCTGGAAAACGGAATTACTTCCCTCTTCACCCAGAGGGAATGCAAAGTCAGGCTAGTAAATCTAACACACACAGATTTCCTCCTGACTTCTTCCTCCCACCAATTCCCTGGTGAGTACAGACTCAATTCCCTGGAGTTCCCCCACTAAAGAAAAACTCCAACAGGTCTTAAAAAGAAAGCTTTATATAAAAAGAAAGAAAAAGTACATAAAAATGGTCTCTCTGTATTAAGGTGACAAATACAGGGTCAATTGCTTAAAAGAAATATGAATAAACAGCCTTATTCAAAAAAAAAAAGAATACAATTCAAAGCACTCCAGCAACTATAGACATGTAAATACAAAAGAACATATAAATCTCTATCTGATCTTTGGTACTTACAACTGGGAAACCGAAGATTAGAAAGCAGGAAACAGAAATCACTTCTCATCCGAGAGAGAATACAGGCAGAAGAACAAGAACAAAGGACTCACACACAAACTTCCCTCCACCCAGAGTTGAAAAAATCCTGTTTCCTGATTGGTCCTCTGGGCAGGTGCTTCAGATACTTATTTCCAGGTGAAAGAGACGTTAACCCTTAGCTATCTGTTTATGACAATCTCCATTCACACAATCATTCATACAAGTTCTGTATAGATATAGTTACCAGCCTAAAGTTGCTTGTGACAGAATACTGGCCTGGTACCCTGTACACAAGAGTGGAGCCGAGTCCGGGTCAGGTGCATCTGATGCTCCTGGAGGCTGGCGGCAGAACCATAGACTCAAAGTCCTCAGCCTTCAGAGTCCAGTTTTATAGGGATTTTTCCCTATGTTAGTTCATGGGAGTTGTTTCATTCTGCTGTTGCTAGATCAGTCAGCAGGTGGCTGGCTCCATTCTGTCAGATGTTTGTTAGGTGCTTGGGGTGGATTCCAGTTCGCCCTCCGAGGGTCATCTGGTTGATTCCACTTGACACCTTCTTCAGCCGACACTGAATTTTTCAGGCTGGTAACTCCCTAAACATTCATTCATCATTTAAACTAGGCACTCATTCACATACACTTTTTATCTTTTGGGGTGTGAGACTCCCTGTCTTTAGATAAAAATGAATTTACAGAGGTGGGGGTCTCTATTTGTAGTCATTATACAGTTTTGCCTGAGGCATAGGGTCAATTGAAGGCTTGCGGGCTGAGTCAATTAACCAATTAGCAGCTTACAGAGTCAATTGACAGCTCGTGCTGAGTCAATTGACCAATTTAGCAGTTTACAGCGGCCATTACAAATTAAGGTAGCGACTACAAAGTTTCACTTAGAGAACAGGAGCTTAGAGTCCATTGACGTTTAACAAGCTTTATACAAAGTATCTCTTTTGAGTAGGCTTCACACAGACACAGCTATCTCTAACAATAAATCATTACAAATTTACTTCTAACATAAACCTTAAGTTATAAAGTATTAATTAACAATAAATCAATAAATCATTTCTCACATAAACCATGTTTAATATAAACCTTTTTTTAATATCTCTACATCATTAGAAATCTTATATGGCATTCTTTGATGGACTAATATGTAAATACCTGACCCAGGGGATCCTGTAATCCTTATGTACCCCTGTACCCTTTGCCAGTTGGCATGAAGAGGTCCTTGGGTCACAATTTAGTCATTAAGTTCTGTGTTTAATTCCAGTCATGCCTTCATTCCCTTCTACAGCGGCAAGATATGCTAGTGAAGGCAGAATCCCATATAGCAACATGCTCAGAGACATAATATTAGCAGTGCACTTCAATGACCATCTCTACTTCCCCTTAGCCTGCAGTGAGGCACTCCACCAATCTTAACCTCCTATTAAATAGATAGACCAAGTCATCCAGATTCATAATAGCAAAATAAACCTTGTCAAATTCTCTAATCTGTGCCATTCTGCTCTTTTTCACAGGAAAACTGTTAATATAAAAAATCTGGTATTTGATTCACTAGGATCTGTATTTCTGTAGAGTAAGAACTATTGTAGTTCTATTATCAGTGGCATCTGAAGCAGATATTTTGTTTGATAATCTCATGCTACCTAGCCATTTATGAATCTCTCACTTTTCAGATACATAAACCCCACTGAAGGAAAATTACAAATGGAACTGACACTAGTTTTCCCATTTTCTCTGGGATGCTCCAGCTGGCATGAGACAGTCTTCTTTACTGCTCCCACCTGTAAAATCATACCGGTTTAAGCTGAGAAAGACCTGGTATGTCATACACTATGTCTCCCTGTCATTACATGATTGTTCCTCATACCATATGTTCTTTTCTTTTGTTCAGTCTACTTGGCCAAGCAAACCGAGGCTCTCTACTCGATGACATTTGTGGGTAATGCGATACCTTTCAAGCCCAGATCAATTCCAAAATTTCAGGGAATATTCTAGGCAGCTATCATCAGAACTCAAGGGATTTTGAAGAAAATAAAAAAAAAACCAGAAGGCAGGAATGAAGGACATGTGGACCCCCAGGAATCTGATTAGCAGACCCAGCAGCTTCAACCAGCTCTGTCCTTGTCTACAGATCAATGAACCAGCTGATGGCCGCTTTTAGCATCTTCCAGCATAGCAATAGCCCATGGCATGGGGGAGGGAGAATATGGTACACACAGAGCCCCTGATATAGGGGAAAATGGGTAAAGAGCAGCTGGCATGTGAGCGAAACAATGGGGGACCTGGCATGGGGGGAATGTGGGGAAGGAGGACCCAGAGAGGATGACACAGAGAGCCCCGGCATGGGGGGAAAGAGTTCATAAGAGGAAAGAGGGCATACAGAACCCTTGGACAGTAGAGAATGGGGGGACAATGGTATGGGGGTAGGGAGATGTGGGGGAGGGGGACACACAAAGCCCATGGCATGTGGCAGAGTGGGAAATAAGAGGGCACACAGAGCACCTTCCATGGAGGGGGATCAGGATGAGGAGGAATGGGGGAACACACAGAGAGCCCCTGGCTTACCCTTTAATGCTGGGGCTCATTAAACCCTACACAGGGAGCCTTGATAGCAGCAAGGAGCAGTTCAGCAACAGGCTGAGTCAGTGCAGAATGACTGAAGTGTGCTTTTGGCTGTTTAAAGGGCCAATTGCGCTGTTTGTATGGGAAGCTGGACCTGGCCGATGACAACCGTGACAGCGCCCCCCATAAGGCTTTATGAAAGTATGCTTATGAATATATATATGACATAACTGGAATATGTTCTGTGCTACATATGCCCTGTAACATATCTATGTAAAAGTTATGATCTCCTGAATCTATTAATCCTATTTGTATGCATGTATCATTTTTTACTCAAAGTTATGAATATTGGCCATGTACTGGCTTGATTTCTAAATAACCTTAGTAGAGCATTTGGTCAGTTCTTGGAGAAAGGAATTTGCAAAGTTAAGTGTCCAATCAGGAAGCACTTAAGGAACAATGCATCTTGGAATGCTCCAATCCACATAAGATGTCTTGCTGGCGACATTCAACATACCATGTGGGCAATGGCTTTTGCCTGTAAAAACTGAGTCATGCATGGACATGTGACTTGCGCAGGTGACTCCATCTTGGAGCTGGACTTTGCATAGGAGAGAGGAGGGGGTCTCCACCCACAAGAGAAAGTCTATTTTAGCCAGGGTCGGCTCCAGGCCACAGTGCACCAAATGCGTGCTTGGGGCGGCACGCCGCAGGGGGCGCTCTGCCAGTTGCTGGGAAGGTGGCAGGTGGCTCCGGTGGACCTCCCACAGACACGCCTGTGGCAGGTCCACCGGAGCCGCGGGACCAGCTGACCCTCCGCAGAAACGCCTGCAGCAGGTCCACCGGAGCCGCGGGACCAGCTGACCCTCCGCAGAAACGCCTGCGGGAGATCCATTGGAGCCGCGGGACCAGCTGACCCTCTGCAGAAAAGCCTGTGGCAGGTCCACCGGAGCCACGGGACCAAAGAGCGGCAAAGCGCCCCCCGCAGCGTGCCGCCATGCTTGGGGCGGCGAAATTGCTAGAGCCGGCCCTGATTTTAGCCCATGGGAGACCCCTCCATTTTGTCTTTCAGCTGGCTAAAGAGAGAGCCTCTCCACCCCCAAAGATACCTGAAAGAAACTGGAACAAAGGACAATGACTGCAAGGGCTATGAGTGATTGCTGGACCCAGACTAAAAGGAGATTAGTCTGTAAAAGGAAGCACTCTGGAACTGGTGAGGATTTTATCTGTATTCAGTTGAATTAGACATAGACTGATGTGTTTTATTTTATTTTACTTTACTTGGTAATTCACTTTGTTCTGTCAATTACTACTTGGAACCACTTAAATCCTACTTTCTGTATTTAATAAAATCACTTTTTACTTATTAGTTAACTCAGAGTATGTATTAATACCTGGGTGGGCAAACAGCTGTGCATATCTCTCTATCAGTGTTACAGAGGGCAAACAATTTATGAGTTTACTTGTATAAGCTTTACACAGGGTAAAACAGATTTATTTAGGTTTTAGACCCCATTGGGAGTTGGGCATCTGAGTGTTAAAGACAAAGACACTTCTATAAGCTGCTTTCAGTGAAGTCTGCAGCTTTGGGGCAAGTAATTCAGACCCTGGGTCTGTGTTGGAGCAAATGGGCGTGTCTGGCTCAGCAAGATAGGGTGCTGGGGTCCCGAGCTGGCAGGGAAAGCAGGGGCAGAAGTGGTCTTGGCACATAAGCTGGCAGCTCCCAAGAGGGTGTCTGTGATCCAACCCATCACAGTGGTGCAGAATGACTGTGGAGTGTGCTTTTGGCTGTTTAAACGGCCGCTGGTGCTGTCTGTATGGGAAGCTGGACCTGGCCAATGATGACAACATCCCTGTAGATGGATTCGGTTCGGGGTCACCCCTCTCTGGGGCAACTGGGAGCCTGGCCACCTCACTCCTCGGGTCTGGTGAGTCGGGGGGTTGGCCTGGTTGGCAGGAAACAGTCAAGGGTTCAGGCCCCAGGCAGGGGCTGAGCAAATAGTTCAAGAGCAAGCCCCGGCCCTGGGTCAGGGCAGGGTAGCAACCAAACAGTCTAGCCCTCAGGCCCTCAGACAGGGGCTGAGCAAATAGTTCAAGAGCAAGCCCAGGCCCTGGGTCAGGGCAGGCAGCAAACAAACAGTCTGGTGCTCAGGCCCTCAGACAGGGACTGGGCAAATAGTTCAAGAGCAAGCGCAGGCTCCTGGTCCTGAGCATCTGGGGTGAGGGGGAAACTGCCACCCGTAAATGGGGGGGCAGGAGGGACGCAGGACCACCCTCTCCACTGCATCCCAGCCCGGGGCCCTAACAGTAGCAGGCAGCCTGCTGCTGTGTCAGTGGGGATCCTGGCCGCAACACACTGACATCAGCTCTGGGTGTGCTGCAGCCAGACTAGGGTCGGCTGTCCCCAGGCTACTTCCTACCTCCCCCTCTAGCAGTACCTGCATCTGGTTGGTGCCCTCCACAGGATCCAGCACCATGGGCTTCTTAGGGTACTCAGCGAGCGGTAGGCTTGGCAGTTCCTCTGGGGCCTGGTCGGCATCAGGCCTTGACTGGCATGGCCAGTCCTCAGGTCGGTCACACACACTGCAGGAGTCTCCCCAGCGGTAGCCAGGCCACCAGCATCTGGCTTGTCTTGTGGCCAACCAGCTTCTGAGCCCCTGGGGTTGGGCTTTTATACTTCCTGTCCTGCGCTTTGACCTCTAGGGGGCAGGCGCAGGCTCCAGTGTCTCCACCCACTTCAGTACCCGGAGGGGCTCGTCCCTCTCTGGGGTGGCTGGGAGCCAGGCCGCCTCCCTACAATCCCTATGGTTATATTCGCGTGCTGTACCCTTCATAACAGGATTCTCAAACTCAATTTACCTTAGGTCCAGTGCCAGTCCTCAAATCCTCCCAGTGGGCCAATAATGTCACTGAAGATGATTTTCAGAAAAGAAAATGTTTATATTGTATTTTTTATTTTGAATTTCTTAGAAATAATAAAACTGTCATACAACTTTATACAATGCTTCCCCTGCTAGAGAGTTTTTAGTGTTTGCCAGACACCTGTCAGCGCTTCAGTTCAGTCAGTTTGTTGATGTTTGGCCTCAGTGACTGAGCAGTTGAAACCTTCAGGACTGCAGCAAAATAGTTGTGTTCAGTATTTTGACTTCTTTATATTCATTGTGGAAAAAAGTGATGCTGCCTCCATGGCTGACTCTGCCCAGCAACTAATGATGCTGCCTTCAGGGTATCTCTGTCCAATGGGAGCTATGGGGTGGTGGTGCAGGAAGCGGACACTGCTGGCAGCTTGTCTGCATGCATCTTTCCTCTGCGGACAGGAGTGGGGAGGTTCTCGGGCTGCAGATGGGTTGTGGGCCAGGACTTTGAGACCCCTGCTCCATAACATTTGTGAAGGGAAGGGTGAAAGATTCACGCATGCATGGACCTCGGAGGTTCAACAACTGGAGGCTGAATTTGAACAGTTATAGAGCAGGGCTATTAGAGGGCCCCAGCATGGGGCTGCAAGGATTAGGGATGCCTTGAGAGAGCAATTTGAGGCTAAAAGCCACTAGTAATGTTTGGTGCCCTGCACAAGAGTGAAGTGCGGTGGTTCCAATGTTAGTAGAAATCTGTGTTTGCTACATATGATGCACTGACTTGCAGTGCCTGTTGCTTTCCTGGGCTACGATATCTTTTATTTAATGCAATAATAAAGAATGTTTTCAAAGCCAAAAAATTCATTTATTGAAAAGAAAATTCATTTATTGAAAAGAAACACAACTGCTTAGGAAACAGAAAGAGCATGACACATCCGTGCTATATGGGACAAGGGAAGGGAGTGGGGTGGGGAATGGGACAATCACAGATTTGTGTATGTCCTATTATCATGCTCAGCCTTCCTGTCTGGAGTGCCATGCAATGAGTGCTGCACTTCAGGCTGCCTAAAATGCATGGTGATGGGGGTTGAGTGCAGTGGGTAAGGGTCATAGTTTGCAGGGCTGGGTGGTGAAGCTACAGGTGTTGGAGGCAGCTGGTGGCAATAAGAACCTGGATGCTGAGGAAAGTGCATTGGCTGTGACATAGGGGTGTTGCAGGCACAGAGGGTGCCCGAGGCAAGCAACAGTGGTTTGTTGCCCAGAGTGCGTAGCGCCAATAAACATACCAGGGTGGAGAAGCAAGCAAAGTTTATTTGAGATCTCAAAGCGGTGCAAGGAGACAAACGCCTCAAATCATGCACACCTACACAAGCGGCTTTTCCCTTTTTATAAGTTTTTTTTTCTCTTTCTTCTCCCCCCCCCCACTCCTCCTTCCTCCCCCCATAGCAGTTACGTAAGCGCAGGTGCATTAAGTAATCTTGGCCGCGGTAGCTCGTTAGTAAGTTTTCCTTCTGCAAGTTATCTTGTCCTTCTGCTAAAGGTGCACAGGGCCTTATCACTACTGCTTTAGACCAGTTTTAGCTGTGCTGCAACTGATAACTTACTGTTACACATTTAATTTCACAGCTGCTAGCTTTTTAGATCAAGTAGAGTTCAACATGGAGGAGCTTTGGTTCACTGAGGCCTAGATTTATGCCTAGTGACACCAACAGGGGCACAAGGGAAAGAGTTTTGGGACAAGAGCTGCAGGGGGGGCGAGCATGGAAGTGGTCTGCCTGCATTGCTACAAGTGCCTATATTGAGTCTGCTTGGTGATGCTTAGCATGATGCTTAGCAGCCGCTCCGTGCTTTGGTGCTGGCCATCCGCATTCTGCTGATGGACCCTCCTTTCACTCTCCCGCCACTCCTGCACTTTTTGATTTTCATTAAGGGACTGCTGCATGACTTCATGCAGCATGTCCTCTTTGCTTCTTCGTGGACGATTCCTGATTCTTTTGAGTCTTTTGGCTGTTGATAACAAGGACAGCTGGGATCTCAAGGTTGCATTTGTAAAGCCAAAATGCAACACTTAACAGAGGCAGTATTGTTCACACTAGATAGAGCAGGGTTGGCAACCTTTCAGAAGTGGTGTGCCGAGTCTTCATTTATTCACTCTAATTTAAGGTTTCACGTGCCAGTAATATATTTTAACATTTTTAGAAGGTCTCTTTCTATAAGTCTATAATATATAACTAAACTATTGTTGAAGCAGCAAAGAATCCTGTGGCACCTTATAGACTAACAGACGTTTTGGAGCATGAGCTTTTGGCGGGGAATACCCACTTCGTCAGATGCATATAGTGGAAATTTCCAGAGGCAGGTATATATATGCAGGCAAGCTAGAGATAATGAGGTTAGTTCAGTCAGGGAGGATGAGGCCCTGTTCTAGCAGTTGAGGTGTGAAAACCAAGGGAAGAGAAACTGGTTTTGTAGTTGGCAAGCCATTCACAGTCTTTGTTTAATCCTGAGCTGATGGTGTCAAATTTGCAGATGAACTGAAGCTCAGCAGCTTCTCTTTGGAGTCTGGTCCTAAAGTTTTTTTGCTGCAGGATGGCCACCTTAAGGTCTGCTATAGTGTGGCCAGGGAGGTTGAAGTGTTCTCCTACAGGTTTTTGTATATTGCCATTCCTAATATCTGATTTGTGTCCATTTATCCTTTTCCGTAGCGACTGTCCAGTTTGGCCGATGTACATAGCAGAGGGGCATTGTTGGCATATGATGGCATATATTACATTGGTGGACATGCAGGTGAATGAACCGGTGATGGTATGGCTGATCTGGTTAGGTCCTGTGATGGTGTCGCTGGTGTAGATATGTGGGCAGAGTTGGCATCGAGGTTTGTTGCATGAGCTAGAGTTACTGAGCTAGAGTTACTATGTTGCAGTATGCAGTTACTGGTGAGAATATGTTTCAGGTTGGAAGGTTGCCTGTGGGTGAGGACTGGCCTGCCACCCAAGGCCTGTGAAAGTGTGGGATCGTTGTCCAGGATGGGTTGTAGATCCCTGATGATGCATTGGAGGAGTGTTAGCTGGGACTGTATGTGATGGCCAGTGGAGTCCTGTTGTTTTCTTTCTTGGGTTTGTCTTGCAGTAGGAAGCTTCTGGGTACCCGTCTGGCTCTGTTGATCTGTTTCCTTATTTCCTCGTGCGGGTATTGTAGTTTTGAGAATGCTTGGTGGAGATTTTGTAGGTGTTGGTCTCTATCTGAGGGGTTAGAGCAGATGCGATTGTACCTCAGTGCTTGGCTGTAGACAATGGATCGTGTGATGTTCCCGGGATGGAAGCTGGAGGCATGAAGGTAGGCATAGCGGTCGGTAGGTTTTCGGTATAGGGTGGTGTTAATGTGTCCATCACTTATTTGCACCGTGGTGTCTAGGAAGTGGACCTCCCGTGTAGATTGGTCCAGGCTGAGGTTGATGGTGGGGTGGAAGCTGTTGAAATCGTGGTGGAATTTTTCCAGAGTCTCCTTCCCATGGGTCCAGATGATGAAGATGTCATCAATGTAGCGCAGGTAGAGAAGGGGCGTGAGTGGACGAGAGCCGAGGAAGCGTTGTTCCAGGTCGGCCATAAAAATATTGGCATATTGTGGGGCCATGCGGGTGCCCATAGCGGTGCCACTGATCTGGAGATATATATTGTCATCAAATATGAAATAGTTGTGTGTGAGGATAAAGGCACAGAGCTCAGCAGCCAGTTGTGCTGTGGCATCATCAGGGATACTGTTCCTGACAGCTTGTATTCCATCTGTATGGGGGATGTTCGTGTAGAGAGCCTCTACGTCCATGGTGGCTAGGATGGTGTTTTCTGGAAGGTCACCAATGCATTGTAGTTTCCTCAGGAAATCAGTGGTGTCACGGAGATAGCTGGGAGTGCTGATGGCATAGGGTCTGAGTAGAGAGTCCACATATCCAGACAGTCCTTCAGTGAGAGTGCCAATGCCCGAGATGATGGGTCATCCAGGATTTCCGGGTTTGTGGATCTTGGGTAGTCGATAGAATAACCCTGGTCGGGGCTCTAAGGGTATGTTGATTTGTTCCAGTGTTAGTGTAGGAAGTGTCCTGAGTAGATGTTGCAGTTTCTTAGTGTATTCCTCAGTGGGATCTGAGGGAAGTGGCCTGTAGAATTTGGTGTTGGAGAGTTGTCTGGCGGCCTCCTTTTGGTAGTCTGTTGTCATCATGAACAGGTCTATAAGGTGCCACAGGATGCTTTGCTGCTTTTACAGATCCAGACTAACACGGCTACCCCTCTGATACTAAACTATTGTTGTATGTAAAGTAAATAAGGTTTTTAAAACCTTTAAGAAGCTTCATTTTTTCCACAGGATGAGTTCGTCCTGAGAGATAGCTAGCTGCTGAGGGTGACCTGGGAAGCAAGGGAGGGTCTTTTATTACAATGCGGCTTCCAACCTGCATATGCAGCTTGCGTATGTGCAGCAATGGTCCCCCACCGTCTGTCACGGCACATTGGTGTGGACATGTTAGCCTTACTGGGACAAGGCGCACAGTAGCTCTGCCAAGGAACCTGCACAAGTGGATTGCCCAGCTTCTGCATGAGACCTTTGAAGAGATCACTGAGGCCAATTACCGCAATGTGAGAGAGCACATCAACACCCTATTCCGCATCTAGGCATGCATGCAGCCCTAACCCTCCTCGCCCCAAGAGCCCACACCAAACAACTTCCTTCCCAAAATAAAAGCTGCTTACTAGGTACCTCCTCTGCTGTTTGTTCTTCCCCAAGCACTGTCCGCTGTGACTGGCTACCTTCCTCCTGGCTTGAAAATAGCTCCTGGCTGTATGCATCTAGGGATGCCGGGCTATCCCCCTCCTTCTCAGCACTCTCACTCCTACTTTCCTCCTCATCCTGCCTTATTTAACTGGGCTCTGAAGTGTCCATGGTGGTCTTCAGGTGGAGGTGGGGTCGCCTCCAAGTATTGCATCCAGCAGTTTATGATCGTCAACGTAACTTACGTCGACTTAACTCTGTAGTGTAGACATGGCCTTGGAGAGATAGGGCTTCCCCAGATCTCAGCTCACATGTGGTGTGGCAGGAAGAGGGGCTAAACACCCCTAGAGTGGCAAAGGCAGTTTCCAGCACACATGGCAGGCACAAATAGGGTCTCAAACACCCCTGCCACAAAAGCATTCCCCCCCACTGCAGATCCTGATTGCTACATAGGAAGCAGGGACAAGGGCCTCTCAGATCTTGCCTCACATGAGGGAGGTGGAGTGGGTCTGACCACCATAGATGTGCAACCCCTCAGGTCATGGCACACACATAGGGGCTCAGATACCTCTGGAGGGGCAAGACCCCCAAATTTGAGCACTAATCCTGCCCCAGAGGTTTGGATTTGGGAACTCCAAATTCCAAGGCAATCTGAGTAACTGCGGATTTTCGAACACTTAGAAGACTCAAGCTTTAAACAGAAAACTAATCTTAATCTTTACTATAGCAGCGTGAATATACATGGCTTGGGTTCAATCATCAGTTTTCTGTAAGCTCACCTAAAGCGGCACTAAAAGAGCAGTTCAGGATTCTCTAATGGAGTGGAATCCATAGATCAGCTGGCATAGCTAGCTTTATGTCACCCACCCCTCAATGTAAGGTGATATCAAGTGTAGCCTATAGGATTAACCTGCTTGCTTGCATATCTATCTATTTATATCTATATCTATATCTATCTATCTATATATATATATTTTTTTTCTTATAATTTAAGTATTTGGTTTATTGCAATAGGTTTATAGATTTATATTAAACTAAGTTTGGCTGTAATGCAAGGGACCTACAGGCCATATCCTGTATGTTGAGCTAAGGCAAAATTAGCATATCTGTGTTCGGGACCTTTCACTCAGATAGATAGCTAATGGTAAAATGGCGTGCGGGGTTTCCAAGTCTGTACCCTCAGACTTAACATGTACACCACAAGGAAAGAACCAAAATAACCGGGAAAACAAAAATAACATATGTGTGTATGATCTAATGTCATTAATATGTATGTACAAGTAATCAATATGTACAAACATACTAGTCCATGGAGTAAGTGTACCCTAACATTTTTGTGGGTGAGAAATGAAGTTTGGGCATAGAAAGAGTTCAGGCACCTGTGCCCTATAAAAGAAGTGATCCACCTTGCTTGGGGAAGCCTGTACTTGTTTTTCTTAAACTTTCTAAGTTCCAAGGGGACTAGGCTAAGCTTGGGTTCCCTAAGCTTTTGTTCTTAGTTTTGTTAGGTTTTAAGTTTAAGTTAGTTAAGTAAACTCTAAGTTAGCTTCAATAGCTCTTAGCTCTAGCTTCTTCTAAACTTCGCACCTCTCACTCAAAATTGAGGAATCAAAACTGCCAGAGGCGAGGCTGGTCCTATGTCTCTCACCACTAGGTTATCAAGGAAGGGTGTAAGTATACTAATCAAAGCATTATAGCAAATAATACCATAATACCATATGTATCTTTTGAATAGCAGTAATACAATTGTAACTTTGTAATTCTAATTATTTTACCATTTAATTACTACTTAATTTATCTTAACAAAAAAGTCTTTAAGGCTATATCTGTTTCAGTGTGAGCTTCCTATCATACCCCCAAGGGTCCTTTGTAAATTCTGTGGAGCCTAATTCAGAACAAGAACCTTATTATCTCTAATCAAACAGGTTGGCGAGCCTAAACCCCATACTATCCAAATTAATATTATGAACCTCTTAAATCAGGCAACACAGGAGAGCACATGCTGGGGTTAGCGGACACAACTCTCCAGACAATCCTCACCTGGCAGAATGTCTTACAGGCAGTGATGAAAGTAATACTCAACACTTACCAGTACAGGGGCCAGCTCAGGCCCTGGAAGGGGCAGGGCCTTGGGCAGAAGAGGTGGGGCTGGGGGGGTGGTCAGCATATCCCAGCCAGCCCATTCGTGCTGCCCAGGGGTGGAAGTAGAAATAGGGACTTACCGTATGGGGCTGGGTTGGGGTCAGTTCTGACCCAAGGAAGGGGTGGGGCCTCGGGCGGAAGGGGTGGGGATGGAGGGTCAGAGCCAGCCCCGGCCCTCCCCCTCTAGTGTAGCAGCAGCAGCTGGGGGCTCCGGCAGCAGTTTAAAGGGCCCAGGGCTTGGCCACCACTACCACCCCAGAGCCCTACTGCCACTCCCTTGCTTTTACTGCCCTGGCCCTTTAAATAGCCCCTGGAGCCCTGGGATAGCAGCGGTGGGGCTCTGGCAGATATTTAAAGGGCCAAGGGCAGTAGAGGCAGCAGGAGCCCCGGCCCTGGAGCTCCGCCACTACTCCAGGGCTCCAGCAGCGGGGCTCTGGTGGCAATTTAAAGGGCCTGGGGCTCCAGCTGCTGCTGGGATCCCCAGGCCCTTTAAATTGCCACCTGGGGAAGCCAGGCCGCCCCGGTACGGCACAGCGGCTCTTGCCGGTACACTGTACTGGGCCGTACTGGCTTACTTTCACCTCTGGCGCTGCCTGGCTTGCACCGCCCAGGGCTCCAGTGGCGATTTAAAGGGCCCGGGGCTCTCGCAACCGCTGCTGCAGGGTCCTTTGCCATGGCAGCACTTTCACATCAGCTGCTACGGGCCAGTACCAGCGCCCACTTTTTACTGGTATGCCATACCGGCTTACTTTCACCCCTACTTACAGAAAGCTGCTTTGCTTTAATATACATACCAGCCACTACCTCTTGATTGGTTTTAGGATTGAGGGGAGTGCGAGGTGATGTAATACCACCTCTATTCCTCCCAATCCTCAGGTCTGCCAAACTCAGCTCAGACTCTCCTGAGGATTGGGCCCAGGCTATATTTTATTGCATAATTGTAAACCTAGCAGGACTCAGACAATAATGAAATCCTAAGTATCAGAGGAGTAGCCCTGTTAGTCTGTATCCACAAAAACAACGAGGAGTCCAGTGACGCCTTAGAGACTAACAGATTTATTTGGGCATAAACTTTCATGGGTAAAAAACTCCTAGCTATCTTCAAGATACCACCGACTTCCTGAGGAAACTACAATGCATTGGTGATCTTTCTGAAAACAGTATCCTGGTCACCATGGATGTAGAAGCTTTTTACACCAATATTGAGGATGGACTGCAAGCTTTCAGGAACAGTATCCGTGATGAGGCCACAGCACACCTGGTGGCTGAGCTTTGTGGCTTTGTCCTCACCCACAACCATTTCAGATTTTGGGACAACTTATACCTTCAAGTCAGCGGCACTGCTATGGGCAGTGGTGAGCTGCAGCCAGTTCGCTCCGGTTCATGTGAACCAGTTAATTTTTGAAGCAGTTTTAGAACCGGTTGTTAACCCGCTGCCCTGCGAGGGGGTGCTGCGGCTTTGATGGGCTTCGGCCGGGAAGTGATGTAATTCCTCCTCCAGCTGCTGGGGGCGCTGCGCTGCAGCAGTCATGTGTGCCGCTTCCTGGCCCTGGGCACAGGCCCTGTTGCTGCTGCTGCTCCCCAGACCTCTGGCCCTGGGGCTTGTGCTGCTACCTGGTGGATCCCCGGCTGCTCTGCTGAGCCTGGGCTGCGTCCTGCTGCTCAGGCTGCTCCGAGCTGCTCTCCCCGTGAGTACCCGCCACCCTGCCTGCAGCCAGCCCGTCTCCAGCCAGCCCCACACTCCCTGCCCTGCCTGAAACCAGCTCCTGCCGTAGCCTCTGCCCTGCCTGCAGCCAGCACGGCACCCCCTGCTCTGCCTACAGCCGGCCCCTGCCACCAGGACTGGCTCCAGGCACCAGCCAAGCAAGCTCGTACTTGGAGCGGCAGATTCTAAGGGGTGGCTTCCGCCCAATCCTAGGGTGGCAAGGCTGCCCTATATTTTTTTGCTTTGCCTTTGGGTCTGGCTGCCTTGCACCCAGGGTTTGGAGGGTTTTTTTTGCTTTGCCTCCAGTTCTGGCTGCCCTGCGCCCTGTTTTTTTTCTGTTTGTTTGTTTTGCTTGGGGCAGCAAAAAAGTCAGAGCCGGCCCTGCCTGCCGCATCCCCTGCCCTGTCTCCAGCCAACCCCTACCGCATCTCCCTGCCCGAAGCCAGCCAGCCCCGCACTCCTCTGTCTCCAGCCAACCCTTTGCGCACCCCCTCTGTGGCCCTGCCCGAAGCCAGCCAACCCCACTTCCCCCGCCCTGCCTGCAGCCAGCCCCTACCTCCAGTCAGCCCCTGCCCTGCCTCCAGCCAGCCCCACACACCCCGTCTCCAGCCAACCCCGCACCCTCTGCCTCTAGCTAGCCCTGCCCCATGTCCCTGTCTGCAGCCAGCCCCACATCCACTGGTGCTCTGCAGTTCCCAGGACAGTAACTCTGCACATCTGCTTCAATGAGGGGGGCAGGGAGCAGCTGGGACCCACACATGTGCACACCCTAGGGTGACCAGAAACCAAGTGTGAAAAATCGGGACAGAGGGTGCGGGGTAACAGGAGCCTATATAAGAAAAAGACCCAGAAATCGCGACTATTTGTATAAAATCGGGACATCTGGTCACCGTAGCACACCCCCAGGGAGTGATGGGGACCCACACATGTGAAATGCAGCTCATTTCTAGTTCCGGCCCATCTTTTTAAAAAAAGAACTTTAGGTAGGGTTAACATACATCCATATTTTCCCAGACATATCAGGCTTTTTGGTTCTTAAATTGCTGTCCGGGAGGAAGTTTTAAATTTTTAAATTTTAAAAATTCCTCCCAGGAAAATATGGACATATTTTTTATTGTTAAGTATGGCTCCCAATGACTCAATGCACTGCCACTTCTTATGGAGAAAGGTACAAAAAATACATACTGTGGCACATCCCTTAAATCGGAACTTTTTATAGGGAACCGGTTGTTACGATTTGGCAGCTCATCACTGGCTATAGGTACCCTCATGGCCTCACAGTATGCCAACATTTTTATGGCTGACTTAGAACGTTTCCTCAGCTCTTGTCCCTTAGCATCCCTCCTCTACTTGTGCTACATTGATGACATCTTCATCATAGGGACCCACAGAAAGGAGTCCCCTGAAGAATTCCATCTGGATTTCAACAGTTTCCACCCCACCATCAACCTCAGCCTGGACCAGTCCACACAAGGGATCCACTTCCTGGACACTACAGTGCAAATAAGTGATGGTCACATAAACACCACCCTATACCGGAAACCTACTGATTGCTATACTTACTTACATGCCTCCATCTTTCATCCAGGACATATCATACGATCCACTGTCTACAGCCAAACCCTAAGATACAACTGTATTTGCTCCAATCCCTCAGATGGAGACAAACACCTGTAAGATCTTTATCAAGCATTCTTAAAACTACAATACCCACCTGGGGAAGTGAGGAAACAGATTGACAGAGTGAGATGGGTACCCAGAAATCATCTACTACAGAACAGGGCCAACAAAGAAAATAACAGAACACCATTGGCTATCACGTACAGCCCCCAGCTAAAATCTGTCCAGCACATCATCATCAATCTACAACCTATCCTGGAAAACAATCCCTCACCGTCACAGACCTTGTGAAGCATGCCAGTCCTCGCTTACAGACAGCCCCACAACCTGAAGTAAATACTCTCCAGCAACTACACACCACACTACAGAAACACTAACCCAGGAACCAATCCCTGTAACAAACACCGTTGCCTTCTCTGTCCCCATATCTACTCTAGTGACACCATCATAGAACTCAACCACATCAGCAACACCATCAGGGGCTCATTAACCTGCACATCTACTAATGTGATATGTGCCAGCATTGCCTCTTTGCCATGTACACTGGCCAAACCGAACAGTCTCTACACAAAAGAATAAATGGACACAAATCAGGCATCTGGAATAGTAACATATAAATGCCAGTAGGAGAACACTTTAATCTCCCTGGACATTCAATAATAGATTTAAAAGCCATCCTTCAACAAAAAAACTTCAAAAACAGACTTCAAAGAGAAGCTACAGAGCTACAATTCATCTGCAAACTTAACAACATTAATTTGGACTTGAAGAGGGACTGGGAGTGACTGGCTCACTACAAAAGCAGTTTCCCCCCTCTTGGTATTGATACCTCTTCATCAATTATTTGGAGTGGACCACATCCACTCCGACTGAAATTGGCCTTGTCAACACGGGTTCTACACCTGCAAGGTAACTCCCTTCTCTTCATGTGCCAGTATATATATTTTTGCCTGTAACTGTAATTTTCACTCCATACATCTGAAGAAGTGAAGTTTTTTTACCCACGAAAGCTTATAGACAAATAAATCTGTTAGTCTTTAAGATGCCACCGGACTCCTCATTGTTTTAGTGAAATCCTAGGTTTCTATTTTTTGCTGCATTAAGGTAAAACCCTGCAGTGATTACTTAGACCCAGTTTAGACCAAACTAAGTCAAAATTCTGAAGATCATATAATTTTGTCTAGTCCCAGCAATTGGGAAGGATCCTGGTTGACAGCAGAGAGGTCAGGAAAGATGAAGAAAAAGAGAGAATGAGAGTCAGATGAGAGGTGATTGCTTAACCTCCAAGGGGTGGCATGTTCTGCCCCAGGCTGAGTTGTAGAATAATGCCCGCTGTGAAATTTTACATTTTAACTGAAAACCATTTTATTTTGTCATTTTTTTGTTCTGAGTTTGAAAAAAGGAAGGAATGAGAAAGTGTCGTACAAGTATCAAATGTGTTTATGCCTCAAATTCTTAGGGTTTCATCTGTACCCAAATTCTTAGGGTTTCATCTGTGCCCAGGCCAATTCCAGAACAAAGAACAAAATTGAATCTACAGAGTCTATACAGTCAACGATTATTGTCATGATTTGTATTATTCCCTGGGCACCACTATGTGGTCAGAACTGTTCAAAATATGCCAGAAAATGTAGTCTCTGAGCCAATGCGTATAAGATATGTAGCGCTGGAAAAGATGGCTCAGATGTTTAAATATGAGTATCTATGAGTGGAGGCACTGATGGCAATAGAAGTTTTACTTGATTAAGGACTAGAAGATTTGACCCTACAACTTTCTTTCAAGAGGAGGAGCTGGCCAGAGCACCTGTGCCTATTTATTTTCCTTTCCTTTCCTGCCTTCAGTAGCCCTGATATACCTCGCAAGTCTCATTTTTTTTCTCAACTTTAAAATATGGAATTTTCTTGGGGTTTGGTTTTAAATATTCTTCTGTGAGAACTGCAACTAAATCACTGTAGTGTTGTGTTTAAGAGCTTTTTGGAAAGTAACTAGCCTTTAAACAGAAGTGAAAGCACTGTTGCCAACTCTCAAGATTTTGTTATGAGTCTCATGATAATTATTTCCCTTAAAGCCCCAGCTCCTGGAGTCAAGTGGATATGTGGTGATTTCACCCATCATTCTTAAAGAAAAATAAAGTTTTTAGCCCTTGTGGCTGTGGAGAAAGCGTCAAAATGTGACCCAGGTGCACCCAAAAGACTCAAAACGCAGAAGGCAAATAAAAAGAACACCAAATCTATTATTTGTACATAATCTAATTATTTTTGGTGAGTCTGATTCATGATTTGTGAACATTTGTGTTTGGCAATATTGTGAAAGTGACTTGAAAGTATCAGTTTCACTCCTGTTTAAGGTCAGTTTCAAGTTTATTATTTGTAGTGGGGTAACACCCCTAGGGCCCAGGCAGGTATAAACTCACAGGGCCTTGCCCTAGTAGGATGTTTCCAAAAATTAAATGATCTTTTCCAAGCTTGGTGAACTGCAAAAGAGTGATAGAAAGTAATCTGGATTTTTCTACAATTATTTTAATTGTTGTATTCAAGAGTTAGTAACGAAGTAAGAATATATATTAAAATTTTAAACCAAATCAGTGTCCCTTGTGACTTGACACAAGATGTTAGAACATATTAGTATTACAGTTGAGTAGGTCTAATATTTATTTTTCTTTCTTTAAATAGGAATTAGATACAATGCTCCTATCAGATAATAATTTGTAAGTTATTATCTGCAAAAAAATAAAATAAAATAGTTTTCATGTGCCCAAGTAGCCCCAGGAATCAGAAATAAAGTTGTCCCCGCCCCCATCTGAAAGGGTGTCCCAACAACACTAGAGTTGTAATTCAAGTTAATTTTCAGTAAAGCCAAGCCCTCAGGCAGTGGAGTTGTGGTTGCTAAACAGTTGTAAAACTCAAGCAAACGGTGGCTGCTAAGAAAACATAAGCACTGTAATCTGAATTCTGTCCCCATAGTAATGGAATTAAGGGTTCAAGGCTTTTTCTATGGTTCTCAATTTGCCCCTGCCAAAGATGATGCTTGCTGGTCATTACTGCTAGGACTAGCAGGGCAGCTTTCAGTTTATGGATGCAAGGACTGGGTTTTTGGGACCCTAATTTGATGCCAGCCTGTGACTGAACTTGTGTGTGGCCAGGGCACGCAGTCCCGCGACGTGCACCGTGCTAGTGGCTGGAGGTGTCGGGAGGCAAGCGGAGGCAGCGCTCCCTGACACTGAGCTTCACCAGACTGGAGACCCGCCTCCCAGGGAAGGGTTCGGGCGCCCCGACGGCAGCAAGGAACGCAAGGGGCAGGCGGACACACTGAGGGCAGCCACCCCCGCATGGAAGGGAGTAGCTGAGAGGCAAGCTGAAGACCTTGGCCGCGAAAGGACCCACACCCGGCCAAAGCCGAGGCCGAGGCCTCGAACCTGTGGTGCCCCGCCACCACTAGCTCGCCCGCCCCCAAAACAAGATGGAGGCCGATCGCCTTCTTCTGAGCGGCGCTCTAGCTCCTCTTTGCCCCTCTCTTTTGTCCAAGCCGACATGAGGAAAGAAGAGAGCAGGGTTTCAGCGACGCTCTAGTCCCAGTTAGTTCACTTCTCTATGGTCCGTCTTGTTCCTACGGTGCCCGGCCACGCTATAGCCCGGGCTGATCGGTGGGTGGCGCTCTAGCTTCAGCGAGCCTCTCTCTATGATCCAGGCTGGGGGCACTCTAGCTTCCAATATGCCACTCTTCTGTCCCGGAGGTCCAACGAGCCTCACTACGCAGGCACTGTGCGTCGCACGCGCTGTTGCTGTCGCCACTCGCTGCGGCCTGTGGAAGCTCCGATCTCCGCTTCGGCCGCCGCCTCAGACCCGGCCCCGCCATGTACCCGGCCTGGGGCCTGTACGGGGCGGCGGGGCACTACCCGCCGCCCCCCACCTCGATACCGCCTCCGCCGCTGCCCGTACCCCCGCCCGTGATGCCCCCCTCCGTCCCGCCGCCGAACTACCCGCCCCCGGGCCCAGGCGTGGCCCCGGCGCCCGGCGCCTCGGGCTTCCTGAGCTTGCAGGAGCAGCACCTGGCCCAGCTACAGCAGCTGCAGCAAATGCACCAGAAACAGATGCAGTCGGTACTTCTGGGGGGTCCCCCGCCCGGGCCGCCGCCCCCGGGCCTGCCCCCTCCGCCTCTCCCCGGCTCCTTCACTGACTGGCCGCCGCCAGTGCCGCCCCCCGTCCGCAGCTACCAGAAGCAGTTCAAGCACCGTGAGCCGCCTCCGCCGCCCCCACCCCGGGACCCCCAGGTCTGCAAGCCCCCGGCGCCCCCCCTGCCTCGAGAGCATGAGACCCTCCAGCCGTCTCAGCCCCACAGCGACTGGGAACACCTGCCTTCTTCCCCAGTGCCCATGGACATGGAGCTGTCCTCTCCGCCACAGTCGCCCCTGCCGCCTGAGCAGGCCTATCCACCCCCTTCGCAGGCCTATATCCCCCCAGCCCAGTCTGAACCGTATATTCCCCCAACCCAGCCACCCCCTTCCCAGTCCCCCCCGCCCCAGTCTTATTTGTCCCATTCTCAGCTCTCCCAGCCACCGCCACCATCCTATCTGGAGCCTCCTCCATCAACTGCCCCTCAATCTTATTTACCCTCCTCCCAGTCCTATCAGACACATTCTCAATCTTATTTGTCCCCTTCCCAATCATCCCTTTCCCTACCAACCCAGGCTAGCTTGACACCATCCCTTTCTCAGTCTAAATCTCACTTTACTGCATCCCAGTCATCCTTGCCCCCTTCCACTCCTGCCCAGCAAGAGGCAGTGCAGAGCGTTGCTAAGGACACCAGTGACAGTTCTGACCAGCACAGCACCCCACAACCAGACCCCTCCACTATGACCCCCCAGGTAAGAACAAAGTGTCCAACCTGTTCTTTACTGCTGAGTGTGACTCCAGTTTAGAAAAGGTAGTGATGGGAACTGATCATTTAGAAAAAGTAGTGTGAGTTGTAAAGATGCTCAACTAAAGACAGATAAAATAGATAAACAATAAATGAATTATGTTTAAATAAAACAAAATATCTTGGCTTCAGCTCACAAAATCCAGGAATGGTACAGATAAGAATAAAATTTCATAAACTTCCATTGAATGTACATTTTGTATTCTGTAGTACTTGGTTTTCAAGAGCCAACAGTTCCCAGGCACAAGATGTGTAGAGAATAAAGTTTCAGCCTTGACTGAACTTTATCCCGTTGGTGGATTTTTCAGACTTTTAAGGCCTGGATCTTGCAAAGTAGGTTGTGCAGATATGAACTGCACGGAAACCTATTGACTTCATTGGGCCATCCATACCAGTGCAGCAGTGTGTTGGTACATTGTAGGATTGCCATCTGGTTTTGTTTTGCATAGTTTCTTATTTTAATTTTTCTCTTATAGTAATATTTTTTCAGTTGTTTATCAACACAAATGATATAACAGTGCAAATTGGCCATACTTGCAATAGCTAAGATTATAAAAGTATTTCTGTTGTAGACCCTAGATGCCTCATGCGTACAGCTTTCAAAAATAGTCAGACTTTGCCCTAAACATGTTCATGCTTGATCTCTTCCTAAAGGTGAACTTTTATGAAGCACTTGAGGAAAGTCTTTTCAAAAGTTTTTGAGTTTGGTGAAGGTGAAAAATATACATTTTACTGTTAAAAACACTTATGTCTGTAGGTGGGCACTTTTATAATGGTATTGATAGGGACTAGCTGTTTTTTTTACTTGTATAGAAATGGGGACTCCTCTTGTGTTCATTTTTCTTTAAGCTCCCTCCCCTCAAAATGAAATAGTAAATTAGATGTAGATTCAGTATTCTGGTTGAATAACTGAGCACCCAAAAGTGCTGGATTTTAGGAGGTTGAATATTAAATGTTAACACCCTCCCACCTTGCTTTGTTGCTATCCATTATGATAGTCTGTAATTTCAATATGCTATACTATTTTTAAAATAATACAATACAATAATTATTTTGATAACCATACATACATATAAAATAACATCGTCATAATTAATGGATTATAGCAATACATACTTAGAGGAGCAGAGTTGTGACTGAATAAACATCACTACCTTTTGCATTTTCTGACTTTTTGCCCTAATTTTGCATTATTGTAGCTTGCTGAATTTGATACAGTACAAAATTAAGTGTTAATTTAAAAAGAAAGTGGTACCTAAAGAGTTGTAAAGATTGAACATTGAAATATTATAACTTCTACTGATGTGCCGAAGAAGAGTTATGAAATCTGTCTCTTTTTAAATTAATGACAGTCTAGTCTAGGCAGAAGATCATTTTCTGATTATCTCCTGTAGTAACAGTGTCCATAGCCAAATAGAGTGCTGCTTCTCCCCCTCCCCCATATATTAAGTAGATTATGCAACATATTGCAATTTGTAATTCCTTGTTCCATTTTTTTTCTTCCACTGTGTAACATTGACAGATCTCTGTGTGTGATTGTCGTTTACAGTCCCATGCCATGTGACACATTTTGCAGCACAGCAAAAATAAGGTTCCTGTGTCTCCTTATGGTGAGGTGTATCTTTTCAGAAATACTTAGGCTAGTGGTTCCCAAACTTTTATACTAGTGATCCCTTTCGTATAACAATCCTGAGTTAGACCCTGCCCCCCTTATAAATTAAAAAAGCTTTTTTATATATTTAAAACCATTATAAATGCTGGAGGCAAAGCGGGCCCCCCCCCCCATCATGTAATAGCCTCCTGAGGGGTCCCAAACCCCAGTTTGACAACCCTTGACTTAGGCAATGTCTACACTACCACTTATGTTGGTATAACTTATGTCGTTCAGGGATGTGAAAAAAACATCCCGCTGAGCGACATACGTTACACCAAAATAAGTCGATGGGAGAGCTTCTCCCACTGACATAGCTACCGCCACTCTTTGAGGGTGGTTTTATTATGACAGGAGAGCTCTTTCCTGTCAGCATAGAGTGGCTACACAAGAGAGCTTACAGCAGTGCAACTGCATCGGTACAGCTGTGCCACTGTAATAGGGTGACCAGACAGCAAGTATGAAAAATCAGGATGGGGATGGGGGGGGGGGGTAATAAGAGCCTATATAAGAAAAAGACCCAAAAATTAGGATTGTCCCTATAGAATCAGGACATCCGGTCACCGTACACTGTAAGCTCTCTAGTGTAGACATAGCTTTAATAAGTGAAGTATCTATCAAATTTATTTATTGTATACCATTCACTTTGGTATCTGGGTGCATATTCTGTGCAAAATTAAACAAAAATGATTTACATTTTCCCATGAAGGATACCTAAGCTTCATAGCTCTGTGTTCTGGACTGCTGTATTGTTTTCTTCTTCCTTGCTTATCATCTCTGTTGTTATCTTCTTCCATGAGCATCACCTGGCTTTTCTTTTTTTACCATCTTGGGAAAGGAATTGCAGCATAAAAAGATTGGCCTTGCATTGTTCACTGAAGGCTCTCAGATTCATCCTGATATTTTGTAGTGACCAAGACCCCCAAGTTTCTCATCCTGGACTCTGGCAATCACACTGATTGCATAGAATCTTGCTGTCCTGGTGGGCCATTAAAAGTTTTAAAACTGAGGACTAAGTTCTTGAAATGGATACAGAACTAAGTGGAGTGTCAGTGGAATAAATGGTATGTTGACATCATGTGTTTCTTTGGTTTTCCTTGTTTGAGTTAGGCTGAGGCTGCCGTATGTTATACCAGGCAGTGTTTCTGTGTGATCTTCACAGTTGGGCATTTGGTAGAAGTTGTGTTATGGTAATTTAACCTGACCAGAAGGTGATGATATCTATTTCACTGTGGTGAGATCCTCCCCTGAGAGGAACAGGTATAAACCATTGATACTCAGACTGCAGCTCTTGAATGTGTCTCCTGGGGCTCTTTGCAGCATGTGATATTAAAACACTGTGTGAGTTAATAATTCACCAATCAGGGATGCTTTTACTATGTTATTAACCAAATTAAGTTATGAACTTGCACTGTGAGCTTTGCTGTGAAAGTAATATATAATTATATATATATATTTGCTCTGTCATACTCTTTAAATATGAATAACACTATAGTAAATAAAACAATGAATTCACGCTACCGTAGCTCTTTTGGCTACTCTTTTGATAGGTAATTTGGCTTCTGAATGACTTGAGGCTCAGTATCACTGGTATAAACCCTTGGTTAGTCAAAGATGGAAGAAGAAGCTGCTTGATATTGTTGCATTACTTGTGTGCAGGAGTAACAGTGATTGCAGTAGGACTCCAAGAATAGTTATCACCTTGACACTGGGAGAGTAGAAGCCCTCATTGAAAGATGAGGACTAAAGTTCCCACCGTCTCTTTGAAACGTATCCTTGACCAGTATCTCTCTTTTTTGCTCAGTCTGAGCTTTAGACATCTCTTTTTTCCATCCATTCACCTCTCTCAGGGCATGTCTACACTATGCGCCGGATCAGTGGCGGCAGTCGATCCAGTGGGGGTTGATTTAGTATAGACGCGATAAATCGACTGCTGAGAGCTCTCCCGTCGACTCCCATACGCCACCAGAACGAGAAGCGCAAGCAGAATTGATAGAAGAGCGTCAGTTGTCAACTTACCGCAGTGAAGACACCGCGGTAAATAGATCTAAGTATATCGACTTCAGCTGCACTATTCATGTAGCTGAAGTTGCGTATCTTAGATCGACCATACGTGGTAGTGTAGACAAGCCCTCAGTCAGATGCTGGGACATAAAGTGGTTCTGGCTTCATGTGCTGTGAAGGAGATTTACAGCTGAGTGTCTTCATATTGGTGGTATTGGAGCTTATGTGGTGGTATGACCTCTCCTACAGATTAATCTATATATTAAGAAGGAGAGGAGATAGGATGAGTTCACAGGGGACTAAGTTTTTGGGGCACAGGAGCAGTTGTCTATCATGACTGTCCTCTTTTATTTATCTATGTCATAGTCATCACTATTGTATAAAATCACTTTATGTGACATCTCTTTTGAAAGGAATGATTAAATCCATCTTAGTGCTGTTCTGCATGCCTCTGCTAGGTCTTGAATGCAAAAGCAACTCCTACTGCAACATGGAGTTGAAAGCTGCTGAGAGAGCCCATGCTGTAAGTATGGATGTTTGTCCTCCACCTATAGCCACGAGAGCTTCTCTATGTCATATCCTGGTTTGAATCCTGATTATGAAGGATATTGGCAGAGGTCAGTGGCAGGATATAAAATGATACCATCTCCTATTATAGACCTAGTCCCCAAAATGTCATTTCAGAGAAGTGATTTTCTGCATAGATCTGCTCTTTAAATACATCCATCTCACACCTCACTACTAGAAATAGGCCCTTCTAATTCAGGCATAAGATATGTGGGTGGAGGAAGTTTGCATTGCACATGCTCATTTTATATCTATTTTGAAGATGAATTTGAAACTTTAGTCTTATCTCATCTGGCATCATTCACCTGCATTTAAAAATAAACTGTCACTCCTGTTGGCTTCTCTACTGTTCCCGTGCTGGGTTTTCAGAAGTGGCTCTTTTTCACAGTGTGTGAGTCAAAAAGATGAACAGGAAGGATATGAAAGATGTGAGACAGTCACAGATTTTCAGAAGAGAGGAAATAGCTAATTGAGCTTGTGCTTTCATAGGCCGCACCATTCCATGAGCTTTAGGATAAGCTTTTCCATATCCTAACTTTATGGCTATAAAATACCAATCCTTGTCCCCTGTATTTTGCTAGGATTCTTATAAAAGCTATATAAATCCTCTTGATGAATGGGACTTCAGTATACATTTTTAGTAAACATTCAGTATTCTGAATTTATAAATTAGGATTTAGTTCCTTTTGTTTCTTATTTTAAATCTGAGCTCACAGCATTTCACTGAGTTTTTATTGTGTGTGCAGATTATAGAACCATAATCAGTAGGAAGTCTCTTCCAACTTTATCCTTGATATTTGGGGCTGGGCAGTGAAAATCCTAATGAGGTATAATTATTGAGCTACCTACTATTTTGAAAATGTGTAAAAATATTTGAGGGCTGAGCTATTCCTTACCATTATTTCAACCTGGAGGAGATGTATGCTACTTGGTTACAAAACCTAGAAAAGGGGATTTATAATGAATAATACAGATCCATTTGTCTATATGACAAACATGGAGAACGTGAAGATGTTGGAAAATTCAGAGGAAATTCTCCAGCATTATCTCCTTCAAAGAAGGTCTAAATGTCAGAATATGCCATCAGACCTTCTGGAGCGGTGTTCCAAAGGACAAGCCTTTCGGCTATAAAGCACCTGTACTTTGAACATATTTAAAGTTGAGGACTTAATGCTAGGAATTTGACTATCTCCATAGCTGGTCTTGTCTGATTTCTGGTATCCTCATCTGGTTACCTTTCAGCTCCCAGGTGCCAGTGAGGTTAGACAACAGCTTTTTATAATCTGAACTCTGGGTATTGTTTTCAGTCTGCTTGGTTGTTTGCCCCAGCCTCCTTCCACATCTCTCCCTCACAGTTTCTCTGCTGCCATCTTCACTCTTCCTGTTCTTCACGGTCCTCTCCATTTGTCCCTCTCCTTTCTTTCCTCTGTGCATTTCTTCCTTCAGTGTCCTTCTGCCCCTTTTCCCTGTTCCATGGCTTCTGCTAATTCTCCTCATCCAACTTTCCTATTATCCCACCCCATCTGAGCTCCATAATAAATACATATAACAAGTTGTTAATAAAATAATGAAATGGAATTAACAAATCCATTCATCCCAATCCCTTAGCTCATATGTTGAACACCTTTCTCTCCTTTCTGTTTTTTGTCTTCTTCGGTTTTAAGCTCTTTGGGATAGGAATTGCGTCTTCCTTCATGTCTGTATAGCACCTGGGACGATGGTGCCTGAATCCTGATAAGGGGTTTGGACCGCTATTGCTTCTCTGTAATGGTGGTAGAGAAGTGAGTTATCACTATGAAACAGGCATAAACACTTCTCTGGAGACTGTTTTCTCTGCCAGATTTCGTTGATTATCTTGGCAGGTTATCTTTATCTGTTTTTGTCTATTCTCACAAACTTTTTGTATATTATAGGAACAGCAGCAGTATTGGTACCAGCAACACTTGCTAAGTCTGCAGCAGAGGGCAAAAGCACATGCACAGGGACAGCAGCAACCGAAGGGTCCAGGAGTAGTGAAGGATGCACCTGAGCAGAGAATACAGCAAGAAGAAGAGAAAGTGACTGCTCCTAATCAGCAGTCTGAACCACCTTCGCTTAACGATCCCCTAATACCAGCTTCCAAAAAAGAGGAACTTCCTGTCTCATCTACTGAACCTAAGGTAGGCTATGCAGAGATGCTATTCCATATGGGACATTCGTTCCTTAAAAAAAAAAATGTTTTCCTCCTGGCTGGGCCTGAATAATAGGACCTAGACTTTATGTATTGCTTTTCATCAGTAGATCTCAAAGCATCTTGCAAAGAAGGTCAGTATCATTATCTCCATTTTACATATGGGGAAATTGAAGTACAGAAGGCAAGTGTGGTGCTTGGGATCACCCAGCAGGCCAGGCACAGATCTCTTGAGTCCAACAGACCCCAAATCTCTTGAATTCAAGTCCAGTGATCTATTCACTAGCCCATATTGCCTCCCAATTAAAAGACTTTACAGCTGGAAAAGACAGGTCTGGGTACACATCTCCCTGGTCTGGCAGGTTTGGAACTAATACATTTTTTTTCAGCGACATGCTGCAGCCTCAGTTTTGTTAAGTGATGAGTAGGGTTCCTTTGCATGGTCAGATTGGGCTTGTAGAGTCCTCCTACTACAGATTTGAAAGACTTCTTTTGGGGCCAATGCTCCCTGCCATGCAGAAGTGAATAGTGTTCAGAGATTCTGAATTGTATTTGTCTCTGATGCCAGTAGGTCAGATGACATATCTTAGCAAAAGTACCTTTTCCCTTTGCAACTGCTTGTATAAATCTTGCAGTCAGGATTAGAGATGTGCCTGGGCTAGTATCTCACATTCAATGTAGTGCCTCTATCCCCAGGACTTTGTGAAAGTTTGTATCCAGACATGCATCTGAACTTAATAGCTCAGGCCTGAACCAGAATACTAAATCAAAACACACTGGAATTTTGGAATAGTTTGGATTTTGATTTAATCATTCCGATTTTTAGCTGAGATGCAGATTACTTTCCTGTTGTGTGCTGGAAAGGAAAGTGGTGGTCTTGCCTTCCTCTCCAGACCTTGGAAGATAATGATTCCTTTGTTAAAGATGGGGTCATAGCCTGTGCATAATAACCAAGAAGTTTTGCCCAAAAACCTTTCTGCCCATGTGCTTGGTGATAATTTTTACTTAGAATATGCAGGCAAATTCTCACAAATCTGATTTTTGCCTTGAACTATTCCCCTTATTGAAGAAGATAAACAAAATCATCTATTCTGAAAGTGGCACAGGGAGTCAGAACACCAAAATGCAGGGTCACAGAATTATTAACTGCCATGAAACTTCTGTGAATTTGGTTGTGCTTGTTTAGGTGTTGTGCTTGAATGAGCTTTCCCTTAGTTATAATAATTATATTTATCTTTAGCTGAATATTGAACCTCCTGAGGACTCGGAGGAAGATTTGAGGTTGCAGCAGTTGCAAGTGGCAGCAGCTCAGTGGCAGCAGCATCCACACCATCGAGTTGGCTTTCAGTATCAGAGAATAATGCAGAAGCATGCCCAACTGCAACAGATTTTACAGAAGTACCAACAGATCATACAACAGCCACCACCCCCCCAGGTTAGTCATTGAGGAACTGGGATTTGGTATACCTCTTGCATGATGTAACACTCATGGTCTGATAAGAAGTATGTAGTATAATCATTTCTTCTGGCTGACTTGTTTGCCTTGCTCTCTCTCTAATCTTTGTTCATGGGCAAAGACTTAGCTCCCCCTTCCCTGAGAAGTTACTTCCCAGTCTCAGCTGAAGAATAACAAGAATATTTAGAGATGTTGATGGGAGCAGTTTTCATATGAGGAGTAATTAAAAGACTATTTATTGACATGGGATAAAGTTCTCAAAATCGTCTAAGGAGTAATTTAGGCTCCTAAGAGCCTGTTACTTTTGAAAATGGGACTTAGATGTCTTTTAAAATTTTACAGTAGGCCACTTTATCTTAGAAAAGAAAAGGTAACTTAAAGTGGCAGGAACAGAAAAAGCTGGTTCAGTGCCATTATTTACTCTGAAAAAGTAAATTTACAAGAAAAAGAGGATATTCAAAAAGACAATGTAAAAGCCAAAATAAATGAAATATTTAAGTAAAGTATAACTAAATAATAAATAAAATAAATAAGATATCTCCATTAATTTATTTATCTCCTAGAACTGGAAGGGACCTTGAAAAGTCATCGAGTCCAGCCTCCTGCCTTCACTAGCAAGGCCAAGTACTGATTTTGCCCCAGATCCCTAAGTGACCCCCTCAAGGATTGAACTTACAACCCTGGTTTTAGCAGGCCAATGCTCAAACCACTGAGCTATCCCTTGCCCCTAATAGTGGTACTCACTGCCTAAGGATATTATTGATATAAATAGATTAGTCGGATTAAAAATAGATTAGACATCTGTAAGAATTGCAAATTCAGATAAAACTAATTATTATAAATCTTCATGCTTCAAACTACAAGATTATTGCTAGCTGGGGTCAGTAGGATGGTGTTGGGTAATTAAGCAGATTGTGGGATTGTTGGGGGTTAAGGGAGAGCCTGTGCCTTCCCATTTTCTTTGTGAGAGGGGTGGCATTTGCCCTTAAAAAACTCCAAATTATTATAGTAGCACTTAGAGCAGGGGTGGGCAAACTTTTTGGCCTGAAGGCCACCTCGGGGTTGCACAACTGTATGGAGGGCTGGGTAAGGAAGGCTGTGCCTCCCCAAACAGCCTGGCCCCTGTCCTCTCCCACCTCCTAACTGTCCTCAGAACCCCCAACCCATCCAACCCCCCCTGCTTCTTGTCCCCTGACCACCCCCTCCTGGGACCCCCCACTTCCTATCCAACATCCCTGCTCCCTGTCCCCTGACTGCCCCGACCCCTATCCACACCCTTGCCCCCTGACAGCCCCCCTAGGACTCCCACTCTCTATCCCACTGCCCTCTGCTCCTCATCCCCTGACCACCCCCTCTCAGGACCCCCCACTCCTAACTTCCCCCTGGGATCCCACCCCCTTATCCAGCCACCCCTGCTCCCTGTCCTCTGACTGCCCTCCCGACTTCTATCCGCATCTCTGCCCCCCAACAGGCCCCCCGGGACTCCCACTCCCAACCCTCCCTGTTCCCCATCCGCTGACTGCTCCCCCAGAACCTCCACCCCATCCAACCACCCCCTCCTCCCTGAATGCCCCCCCGACCCTCCTCTGCCTTACCCCCCCCCCCAACCCCTTACCAGCGGCGGAGCCAGCTGTGCTCCTCAAGCTGCCCAGGGGAGCAACAGGCCAGAGTGCGGCCCGCGCAGCGGTATGGCTGCGGGGGAGGGGGGACAGCAGCGGAGCGGTTGGGGACTAGGCTCCCGGGCCAGGAGCTTAGGGGCCTGGCACGATGGTCCTGTGGGCCAGAAGTGGCCCGCAGACCGTAGTTTGCCCATGTCTGACTTAGAGACTCCAAGTAAGATTGAACCCTGTTTGTGCTATGAGTGGTACGTACACATAGTGAGAGTTACTCTTCGCTTGAAATAATTTATAATCTAAATAGACAAGACAGACCAGACAAAGAGTAAGAAGCGAAACAGGCACTGAGAGGTAAAGTAACTCACTCAAGATCGCATAGCAGGTTTGTGGGAGAGCTGGGAACAGAATCCTGATCTCCTAATTCCCAATCAGTGCGCTATCCAGTGGACCACTCTGTCTTTTTGTGTGAGTGAGTGAGATTTTTGTGTTTGTTTTTTACAGCAGCTACAATCATAGAGTCCCAATCCTGATTGGATTCTCTGGGCATTACCACAATGCTAATAATGCATCATTGCTCATTCTCAGAGACAAAATATAGGGCTAGAGGGGCAACTGGTTTGACCCAAACTGATTCAGATCTGGCTTCATTGAATTGGATGGACCATTGATACAGCATTCCTATACTCTTTGAATGGTTATGGCAATATTGAAAGGGGAGAGATAAAATATGATAATTAGGCCATCACATTTTTTCTTGCACAGCTCTTAGCGAACCCTTGTTGATTCATATTTTATACAAAATATACTGTTTTAATTACTTTTTCATTTTATATTGCAATAGTGTGACTCTGCATGAATGATATGTATTGTGTGGGTGTTTGCCACTCCTAGCACTCAAGGATCTGAAAGTCATTAGATAAAGGAAAAGTATATTGGAGCCAGTAGCTCCAAGGAAAGCTTGGTGAGGGAGACAGGTAAATCATCATGGTTCCTAGGGTAGTACATTTTCATGATTTTACAAGGCAGGGTAAAGGAGACTTGCAGTTTGGCCACAGCAATTCAGATATAGATGTAGGTACAGATAAAATATATTGAATAGTTAGTGTCTGTTGTAGGTTAATTAAGCTTGTAATAAAAGTTAATGAGAGATTGTTCTTAGTTTGTTTTGTTAGATAAACAAGTTTGATAAGCCCAAACTTGGAGCACTACTGCAGTTTACTCAAGGTCTACCTGGTTTGTGGTCCAGGTGGTGCTCTCGAATGTGAAGGAAAGTGCATTTAAATTGAATTTCTGTGTGCTTGGAGAAACAAATTGAAGAGCTTGGGAAACAAGGCTGCTTGCTACATATATTAGAATATTTGTGCATTGTTTTGTGATTCAGTAGGGAGGGAGGATATTCTACTAATAGCCCCAAATAGTTTGGTTGTGTGCAGAAGTAATCTGTTGCTAACTATACTCCCACCACCTTGAGTGATGTGGGCTTTTTGTATGGAAGTGTTTGCCCTTATCTATCATTAAAATGTACAGGTTAGAGATATACCTGACAGGACATGTCTATACTAGATAGAATATGTTTGCTTCTGTTTCTGTGTTAACTCTTCTCTCAAGCTTCTGCTGAAGATTGGGACAGAGGGCGATATTCAAGCATGTGGCTTCAGAAGGAACTTAAAATATATTCTGCAACATTTAGAATAATAGAATATCAGGGTTGGAAGGGACCTCAGGAAGTCATCTAGTCCAACCCCCTGCTCAAAGCAGGACCAACCCCAACTAAAACTTCCCAGCTAGAGCTTTGTTAGTTTATTATTAACTGTATAGAGAGGTCCCTGAGGGCTGCAAGACCCTCACCTGCTCCCCTGGCCTTTAAGCATGAACCAAATTGCACTCCCTCCCTGGGATCCATGCCCAGCAATCCTGCTCCCACTGCAGTTACCGAGCCTGCGGGGCACTGCCCAGGCCAGGGCTGTTGGCAGTTGGCTGCTCACCAGGCCTGAGACAAGGCCTAGCAGATTCCAGCTACTGGAGGCATGGCCTGGGGCAACTACAGACCTGCATCGTGGCCAGCCTGCGGATAGATAACAGAGCATTGCATGCTGGAAGCTGTGTTCTTCAGGGCTTCATGTCTCTTTTTCTTGCAGACAATGTCAGTGGATATGCAGCTGCAGCATTATGAGGCGCAGCAGAAACAGTTTCAACAACTTCACAAAGAATGGGAGCGTGAATTCCAAGGATGGCAGGATCAACTTCAGACCTATCCTCACAAAGATCAGCTTCAGGAGTATGAGAAACAGTGGAAAACATGGCAGGGACAGATGAAAGCTACTCAGTCCCATCTGCTGGAGAAAGTGAACTCACTTCGAAACATGAAGAATCAATACACTGGGAATGTTGCATTGTCACCGCCTTTTGTTCCATGCTCTCAAATCTCTCAAGGAGGCGTGCCTGTTATGCCTCCATCTTTGCCTTTAGCTGCCCCTCCGCAGGTTCCCCCACCTCTGTCTTCTGATCCTCAGTTGTCTAATTCATCTGAACCCCCAACATCCGGTCTTCAGGTTTTCCAGTCCACTAAGACAACCAGGCCAGCTCTGCTTCCTATCCCTGATTCTTTTGTATTTAAAATACCTGGCTCATCTGCAACTTTACCTTGTCATTCTGAAATAACTACATCTGCTGACTCTTCAGACCAAGGAAACTCTCAAGTTCATCTCGGTAAGCAAGCTGTGCCATTTGTTTCTGTCTCATCTGAACCAGCATCTGGAGAACTGAAAACTTCTTCTACGGTATCTTCAACCTATGTACCCCCACCCTCCAACGTTCAAGATAAACCAGTGAGATCAGGTGGATTGCTTCCAGACCCACCCAGAGGCACATACTTCGAAGGACCAAGAGGTCCTAGGTACGTCTTTTTCCTTTAGTGTACACACATTCTCATCTGTACAGATTTTTATACTGCTGTCATCACCATAGTACCTATAGTGCCAGTTGCTCTTTAAACAGTGTGAGAAGATCTGTCATGTGCTTCATTCTTTGTCATCTCTCCCTAGGGGAAATTTTTTGTGCAGTATAGTGGGCTTTGTTTTATGGGGTTTTGAAAATAAATTATGTGCACTGTTCACTGTGTTTATCTTGTGCCTGGTTGGTCTATGCTTAAAATTTAGATTGACACTGAGGGGTGTGAAAAATTCACACCCCCAATCACTATAGTTAAGCGGACCAGGAGCCTCCTGCTTGCTGGGGTGGTGGGAGGTTTAATGTCAAGGTGTCCCCCTCCGCCCTGCTCCTACCCCCCGCTTACCCCATCTTCGTAAAGTGAGGGCAGGAGAAGAGACACAGCAGGGCTTAGGATGGAGGAAGCTTGCTGGCAGCAGCTGCTGTCTCAACTTAAAAAGGCAATGTACTTCAAGTGGGGTCAACTAAAGGGGCAAAGCATCTCTCTCTCTCTCTCTCTCTTACGCGCGCACACACACACACACCGTGTGTGTGTCTGTCTGCCATGCTGTCCCCTCCCTCCATTTGTGCTGCCTTGTAGAGTGTGAGGCTACATTAACAACGAGTTAACCCTTAAGGGATCAACTGATTGCTAGTTCATCATTTAGCAGTAAGGCATTCCTTGGGAAATATCCCACTGTCTTCCACCCTCTGACTTCACCACCTCAACCAAGCTTCACAATCATCATTGCTGTGTACAGTATTGAATTGTTTGTTTAAAACTTATACTGTGAAAAAAATTTCCCTGGAACTTAACACCCCCCCCCCCCCCCCCCCGCAATTTACATTAATTCTTATGGGGAAATTGGATTCACTTAACATCATTTTGCTTAAAGTCACATTTTTCAGGAACGTAACTACGACATTAAGCAAAGAGTTACTGTATTTCTAGCCCTTGCAGGATGTGAGACTTCATAGTAATATCATTCTGTTCTCAATCATTTCCCATCACCCCCCGTTTCACATCCAAAGTGATTGTTAGCAGCGCAGGGGTGGGCAAACTGGGCTTGCCACCCCGTCTCCTGGAAGCAGCCAGCATCACATCCCTGCGGCCCCTGGGGATGTGTGTGCGAGGAGTGGTGCCTACAGGCAAGGGTGGCGCACTGAGCCCCCTTCCCCTCCTTTGCCCCCTCTCCCCAGGGTCTGCAGGAACGTGGTGCTGGCTGCTTCTGGGAGCAGTGTGGGGCCATGGCACGCAGGCAGGGAGCCTGCTGTGGCCCCTGTGCACACCGCTGCCACTCAAGGTAAACAGCACCAGCCTGGAGCCCGCACCTTGAACCCCTCCTTCACCCTGTACCCCTACTTCCTGGCTTGAGCCCCTTCGTACACTCCGCATGCCTCTGCCCAACCTCTTGCCCTAAGCCCCTTCCTGCACACCACATCCCGTGTTACACCCCAACCCCCTGCCTCAGCGCTACATTCTTGGCCTTGTATGCAATTTTCCCCACCCAGATGTGGCCCTCGGGCCAAAAAGTTTGCCCACCACTGAACTAGAATTATAGATCAATCATATATAATTCTGGAAAGTTGTGTTTACCACTGTGTGTGTTCTCCTCAATGCTATAAAGCAATGGTTTCCAACCCTGGAATTTTTTGAGAAACAAGATCCTGTATTTGATTGCTCTTGTAGTCTCCAGCTGTCTTGTATCTTTTTGCTTTTTTGCCCTGGTTCAAGATTCAACATGGTAAGTTACAAACATCTGAGTAATGTGACTTTCAGTTCCTTTTAAGTTCCTGTGTAAAATACTATGATTTTATCTACTGTTTTGAGATTCAGAAGTTGGGCATTTAATTAAAAAGTGGATTTTTGACCGGATATGCATCTTTAGCACCTGTTGCATGAATCCTTTCACTTCATGCTGTATTTGTTACCGAGTTCCCCACATTTTGAGCCACCATAGTTTTAGGTGAACTAAATGTGAATAAAATACAGTTGTACAAACAGAAAACACATAAAGCTGTCCAGACCAGGGCAACATCATAAGCTTGCTCCACTTGCTGTTTAATATTTTAAATTCTATGTCTAGATTTTATTTATCTAATTATATTTTATTTATGGGTTTTTCTATGTAGTACTCAGCACCATAGTATCTGATCATTACACATACATTCATTTATTTATCTTTGCCCACACCCTCGTGTGGTACGGAAATATCACTGTTTTGCTGTTGGAGTATCAAGAGACAGAGAAATTGTGACTTTCCCACAGTTACACACTGAATCTGGACAAAGCTGGAAACAGAATCTAGATCTTCTGAGCCCTAGTCTGGAGCTTTAAACACAGGACATGTTAAAATAACATACTTGATTTCCAGCTAAGATTTTAAGTCAGCGTTTCTCCTGGAACTAGTCTTCATGGCTGAAATGTACACTTTCAGCCACTGCCATCTATATAGCGTGTTTCAAATGCTGCTGCTCTCACATAAGCAGGATTTTTTTTTCCATTACATGTCTATGAATGATGCCCCAGATAATATGAGCCAGCACAGAGACATAACTTCGCACATTGGTGCAACAGTGGGGCATGACACTGATTATTTTGTGGCTCATCTAATATTATTTTCTAGAGGTTGCTGAGTCTGCAGGTGGCTTATGTCACTCTCAGTTGTGCAGTGTGAAATTGAAGTGCGTTTTTCCGTGTTTCTGTACTGATTTAATGGGGTTTGCTTATGAGGCACACAGAGATATTTGCATGAAAGTTGTTTTATAAGGTGAAAATATCTTCTAGAGAATTCTCACTTAATTTGTTCATTCAAATATGTCTCTTGTTTTACCTGTAGGTTTGATGGACTTCGGGGAAGAGGCTTTGACAGATTTGAAGGGCCAAGACAGAGAGGACCTCGTTTTGAAGGCCAGCACTTGGAAGGGCCAAGGCCAAGATTTGAAGGTCAGAATTCCGATGCACGGTCTTCAAGCAAATGGGGAACTATCCCCCGTGGGCCAGCAGCACAGTTCTATACATCCCCAAGCACATCACAGATGCACAGTTCCCGACCAAGTGGGTCACAGTGGAGGGGGCCCAGACCTCCTTTTGGACAACAGCAGTCTCAAGCAGAGTCCCGAACAGAAAACAGAGAAGCTTTTGCTGATGCAGCTGTCAACCAGGAGTTGGCAAATAGAACTCAGTCTACTCCAGTTTCCTTTGATACAGAGGCAAAGCATTCTGGTCCAGTTCAGCCAGCTGAGGACTTGACAAAAGCTCAACAGGAACCACCCAAAGCTGAAGTCAAAAAAGTCATTCCTGGGCCTAAAAAGTGGACTTGGAGTTCTCAGGATCCTGCACAGCAAGTAGAAGAGACAAAATCAACTACTCAACCTCCATCCACTCAGAATCAAAAACCAACACCACTTCCCAGTACACCTGTAACTGTGCAGTCTACTGTTCCTCCAAGAACAGGAGGAACAGCAGCCTTACCTCCATCCCCTGTGACAGGAAATACAGACTTAAAATCTACAGATAGTAAATTGCCCCTTTCAGAAAATAGCCAGGGTAAAGGACTACCTGGATTAGAAGATAACCAGGGTAAAGGGCCAGTTCAACCAGAAGATAATAGAGGCAGTGGACCAGTAAGCAGAGGCAGGGGGCAGGGCAGGCTGGACGACGGCCGAGGCAGGGGGCAGGGCAGGCTGGACGACGGCCGAGGCAGGGGGCAGGGCAGGCTGGACGACGGCCGAGGCAGGGGGCAGGGCCGGCTGGACGACGTCCGGGGCAGGGGGCAGGGCCGGCTGGACGACGGCCGGGGCAGGGGGCAGGGCCGGCTGGACGACGGCCGGGGCAGGGGGCAGGGCCGGCTGGACGACGGCCGGGGCAGGGGGCAGGGCCGGCTGGACGACGGCCGGGGCAGGGGGCAGGGCCGGCTGGACGACGGCCGGGGCAGGGGGCAGGGCAGGCTGGACGACGGCAGGGGCAGGGGGCTAACAAACAGAGGCCGAGGATTGCCCAGACAGGCAGCCACCCGAGGCCGGGGGATGATCCAGAGAGTGAGCAGCCAGGAGGAGCAGCTGGATAGGCGGTCAGGTAGCAGGGAGAAGTTGCCAGATGGGCAGTCAGGCAACTGGGAGATGGGGCCAGTTGGGCGGTCAGGCAGCCGGGAGAGGGTGTTGTCCAGCCGAGACAATGAACCAGCTGGCCGGGCAGACAGCAGGGATAGGGGGCAATCAGGAACCTGGGATAGGGGCCCTGTCATGCGGGCTGAAAGCCGGGATAGGGGTCCTGTCATGCGGGATGAAATCTGGGAGAGGGGTCCTGTCAGGCGGGCAGGAAGTCGGGAGAGGGGTTCTGTCAGGCAATCAGGTAGCCGGGAGAGGGAAATGGGCAGGCCTGAAACAGGCAGTATTGATAAACCAATCCGCTTAGGAGACAACTCAGAGAAATTATCTCTGTATCATCGAGAGGAATCAACAAGAGCTTCCTGGAGTCATGAAGAGGAGAGAATGCAAGAGGAACCTTCATTAGATAGACGAGATACCCGTCCTTTAGAGCATGAGCAATTGGATGATTGGGAAAGAGATCGATATTGGAGAGAGCGTGACACAGATATTCGGGATGATCACCTGGATCCATATGATAGAGATGACACATTACCACTGCGTCATTCATTGCCTCCACTGTCACCTCTTCCTCCTCTACCTTCTTTGTCTTCTGATCTTGACAGACGAGACACTTGGTGGGATGATTGGGAAAGGCCTAGGGAGAGGGAGTTGGATAGAGATCTGGACAGGATTGGAAGACCCTTGGATATTTATGATCGAGAATTAGATAGAGAATGGGACAGAGATTACTTGAGACCTCTGGATGACAGAGAGACACCGAGGCATGACCTGGACATTCCTCCTCTTCCACCTTTGCCACCACTTCCACCTCTGGACAGGTACCGTGAGGACCGGTGGAGGGAGGAAAGAGACAGAGATCTCTATGACAGAGACTTCCGAGACAGGGGGGAGTTGAGGATCCGAGAGTATCCAGAGAGGCGTGATACATCGAGGGAGAAGCGAGATTACCTTCCTGAAAGGACTGACTGGGAGAGGGAACGGTTGTCAGATAGATGGTATCCTGATGAAGCAGACAGACTACGACCTTTGGAGGATCAGCTTGATCCACCCCTTCCACCACCACATTCATCTGACATGCTGGGAGCAGAGCCAAATCTGGACCCTGAACAGTCACTTGGAGGGGTAATGGTCCTTAGTCAAAGACAGCATGAAATAATCCTCAAGGCTGCCCAGGAGCTGAAAATGCTTCGGTGAGTTGGCTAATCTTGTAATTTCTTTAGGGGAAAAAGTTGGTAATTTATCTGAATTAATCCATGGAATTGTATTAAATACTGTCAAGCAGGGTCACAGGATTTGCTTTATCAGTTTAGACAATTATTACATCTGTTCTGGTATTATGCCTCTTGCATTTGCCAATACATGATGCCTCAAGGAGCTGCCCCTAGGCTGGCTGATCTATTAAACCCATTCAATTGTACAGTACTATGTGGAGGGCAATAATTTCCTTTCTCACCCCCAGATGTGATGAATGTTTGGCTTGAAGCATATGGATTTCTTATTCTGTGCAAATCCCAAGATATTACTATCTTAATTTTCCTTTTCCTTTTCCTTGTTCATTTCAATTATCACTATATTTTAACTGAACCCAGATACTATGAGAATGAGAACATTGCCAATATCTAGGGTGTAGGCAGAAGCAGAGTTGTGAAGATCTGTAAAGATGAGGGCCAAAAACTTTAACTTAATATAGAAGTTGAGAAGCTAAGAAAGGAGTGACATCGATGAAGAGTGCCTGAAGATGACTTTAGCTGTTGCATTCTGAATACTCTGGAGGTAAGTGATACAGAAATTAGTAAGGGCAGAAAGGAGGAGGTTAGAGTAGTCAAAATGAAAAAGAACCAATGCATGCGTAAGAGTTTTGTTCATAAGAACAGAGGAAAGATCATATTTTTTTAGATAACGTACAGGAAATACTAGCAGGAATTTACCAATATGTGAGGAAGGAAGATGTATGGAAAATCACACATGAACTAGTAAGCCTGATTTCAGAGTAGCAGCAGTGTTAGTCTGTATCCGCAAAAAGAACAATACTTGTGGCACCGTAGAGACTAACAGATTTATTTGAGCATAAGCTTTCGTGGGCTACAGCCCACTTCATCGGACGCATGGAATGGAATATATAATGAGAAGATATATATACATACAGAGAATATGAAAAGGTGGGAGTTGCCCAACCAACTCTAAGATGCTAATTAATTAAACTTTTGTAGTGATAATCAAGATAGCCCATTTAAGACAGTTTGACAAGAAGCTGTGAGGATACTTAACATGGGAGAAATAGAAAAAAAAAGTTTAGTAGTGTAAATGGGCTATCTTGATTATTGACTGTGCTGGTCTGCCCTTGGAGATTCATGACCCCAGCAAGCTTCCAAAACATTCTACTGGAGAATTTTATCCAACCATAGAATCAGGGTGTTGATAGTCTCTATAACCACCTGTTGTCCAGTAGCTTTAACATGACTGCTGAGCAAGGAATTCCTGTAGTCCTATGCTGCAAACTTTAGAGAAGCCAATAAATCCTCTACACAATAGCAGGTGCAAAATTTCATCCAAAAGAACTGTTCTGCATAATGACCTGAATAGATTTTATCTAGTCATAGCTGTATAATGCAGAGGATAGAATTTCACCCAGTAATTCCTGCAATCGAGGGAATTTTTCATTACTGTCAAGACCAATAACTTGTTGAGTTAGATCCTATCTATTAGAAAGACATCCAGGTTGAATTTTCAAAAGTGCCCAAGTGAGTTAGGCACCTAAGTCCCTTTGACTTTCAGCCAGTCTTGATTTAAAGACTCCAGATAATGATGAACTAACCATTTTCTTTGATAATCTGTTCTAATGTTTCACTATTTAAAAGTTGTCTTGTTTCCAGATTGAAGTTATCTAACTTCAACTTCCAATTATTGCATCTTGTTATGCCAGTGCTAGGTTAAAGAGTTCCATAAAGTCTAATGTTTACTTCCAATGTAGGTACTTAAAGACTCTGATCTAGTACTTCTTAAGTCTGTGCTCGTAAGTCTCTCAATGTAAAGCATGTTTTCCAGACCTCAAATTAATTTTTTATAGTACCTCTCTGAACCCTCTCCAATTTTTCATAATCATTTTTAAAGTTTAGACATCAGAATTAGACACAGTTTTCCAGTAGCGATCTCACCTGTGCTGTATGTGAATTTGATATCACCTCTCTATGTATTTAACATTTCCCTGTTTATGCATCCAAGGATTGGGTTAGCCTGTTTGCCACAGCTTCACATTGGAAGCTTATGTTCTGTGGATTATCTAGTGACCCTTAAGTCCTTTTCAGAGTTACTGCTTTCCTGAGGTTTCCGCCTCTCACTCACGTGCACATGTCCAGTAAATATGGCTGCCCACATTCTTTGTTCCTAAATGTAGTTCTGTTCTCCTTATTATTTGCCACTCCACCAATTTTTGTGTCACCTGCAAATTGTATCAGCTCTGATTTTCTATTTCTTGCAATTTATTGATAAAAATACAGAACAGAGTTGAACTGAGAACTGATCCCTGTGGAACTCTTGTAGAGTCATCGTAATTATTGATGATTCCCTGTTAACTGTTGTGTTTTGAGATCTATCAGTTAGCCAGATCTTAATCCACTTAATATGGATTGTTTTGGTTTTGTGCAGTGCTTTTTTTTTTTTTTTTTTTATCATTTCTCTCATTTGAAATCTAGCATCACCCGGTGTGAAGAACTTTGTAAAGTATACTGAGAAAAGATTGACTGGGTCAAAGATAGCTTCTCCAGTTCTTAGAAATCATATATGTACCCCTCTTGGTTGGTGACAGCCAGTCAGGAGCACTTGAGTCTACTGCTGACATAGAATAGAACATTAACACCTCCTTTAGAGATGGCAGCCTATCAACTTTCCTGAAACATGCAGTCGTCTGGCATGTGTTCAAGAAACCATCACTTAGTGTCAATTACTTTATCGGTAACCTTCCCTTCCCAGGCAAAGTGATTGATGCATTGGTGAAAAGCCATCTCCAGCAGCACTTGACCTCTGTTAATATCTTAGAACCTTCCCTGACAGATTTTAGCCCAGCATATGGAACAGAAACTGCACTGATCACACTGATGGAAAATCTCCTCTTATCCAAAGACAGCTGGCACACATACATGATGTTAGATCTGTCTGCGCCCTTGACCAGCACCCTTTAATTATGAAGTGCTGATGACTCATCTGAGTGACCTGGTGAGATGAACAGAATTGTATTAAATTGGTTTCCCTCATTCCTGTCATGTCATGTGGGCTATTGTACTTCCTAGAGAGATTTCACATGAGAACTTGTTCGGGGTTTAACTTGTTTATCCTTCTATTTAACTTTACCATCCTTTATTAAATTGTTACAATTCTAGGGAAGATTTGAGATACGACAGACCCAATACCAACAATATGCAGATGTAAGCTAGCTGCAAATCTTCTGTAGACAATGCCATCATCTAGATATCTCAGTACCTGAGAGACCACTGCTGCTGAATGAAAAAATAGTTGACTAAAACAAAACCTGGGAAAGACAGAGGTGATATTGGTGGGAAGTAGAAAATGCTTTGAAGAACTTGCCAAACTTTAGCATGGTCCTCAAGTTTTTAAGACGCTTGTGAGAGAAAGTATCTTTTTTTCTGTTTATTATACAGTGTTCCATTCATCACCAGCACTTAGTAAATAACTGAAAGTGTCTACCTTTTCATTTGTTATAGTGATAGCATCTTGGGATGCTACTAGATGCCTCAGTGTCCGTAGATTACTGGATGATGACAGTAGCAAAATATGCTTTTTATTACATCCTTGGCTAGTCAGCACACAGCTTTTTAGATGTGGATCTGTCCACAGTAATCCAAGTAGCTATCACTGAAAAACTCAACTATTCTAATGTGCTGTACCTGGGGTTGAATGTGTGAAGGCAAAAAAAAATAAAATAAAAACCCTCACCTGCTGGTTCAAAATGTAGTGGTCCACTTGTTAGGCAACAGAGCCTGATGAGAGTTTGCCACTTCAGTTCTTTGCTCGCTGCAGTGGCTCTCTGTCCATGTCCAAATCCAAATTGAATAAACCAGGGCCCAGCCAACTGATGATCCCAGAGATTGCCCCTTTCCATGCATCCCATAGCAAAAGCTTTGTTCATCCTGTAGTCAACCCACAGCTCCAAAATGAGATTGAGACAGGATTTTATTATCTGCATAATGAAATATAAAACAATCATTATCACAAGAATCCTGAAGAATGACCGAGCAGCAATAAACAGAAAAATATTCCTCCAAACTGTTTTTCAAAATCCCTTACCACTGGAAACATTCAGAGGTGCCCTAATGGTGTAATATATATAGAGAGAAAGCTTGAATGGTGCACAGGTACCATGGGTATGGGTGCATCATGCACATTTGTAGGAAGGAACATCAAAAAGGAAGAGGTAAACTTGTAAATTGGAATGTAAATGAATGAGGTATTTCAGGGAAGAGTGTAGAAAGAAGAAGAATAGACCTAAGAACAGAGCGTCGTGGTTCACCTTCCAGAGGGAACAGGAAGACCAATGAGGGAGCAGTATTTGGTAAAGACAAAGTCCAGGGAGTGGGCGCCCCCACTTTCCTGCATCTGCCATTGCACCCTTTAGGGTGATAATCGCACAAGCTGGATTTTATGCTAAAATGATGAACAGTTAAACAGTTACTGTTGACATTTGTCATCCTTAGGTTTCAGTTAAAAACACATTGAAATGAATGTGGACATTTTCTACTTCTTTCAAAGCTGTTTTGTTTTCACACTCATAAACATAATATACCTTTTATTCCCATATGGAAGGTTTTAATTGCAACCAGAAGTGCTAGAAATGTAATTTTCAAAAAGTGAATGGAAGTTATGATTCTGAAGAATTTAATCTGTCATGGGAACTGGTTTAATACACCAGATTGTCAGGGACTTTGTCACCTGTGCTTTAGAGAATGGTGTTTAAGGCTTAATAAACTGATACAAGAAGGCTTCACGTGTGAAAGCAGATTCTCTCTACAGCACCAAAGAAAGGGTTCAATTAAAGAAGATTCTATTCACTGTTTTCCTCAGTTTTCAAGTTAACGCTGGGTAAGTCACCCTTTTGTATCAAACCATACTGAGAGTTGTTTTCTACTTTACACTGACTCTTCTCATTGTGTACTTCAGAAAGAGCAGATCATAAGCAGAACAATTCAGTGTAAGTGGCTTGAAATTGATAAGACTCTTTCTGATGATGCTTTGAGACAGAAGCAGTAGTAGAAATGTAGAGAATAGCTTTTCTCAACTTCAGGTGACTTCAACTAGATCTCCTCTCTGTGCAACTGACAGGTCTGGTATCAGTTGTGTGCTGATCTGGATTTGCCATCCAATGCATTTTTCCAAAGCCAGGTGTTAGGAACACTGGATGTAAAGGGAGCTCCGAGTTGCTGCAGCTGTTATTATTTATTGTTTGTATTGAGGTGTCACTTAGGAGTCCCAGTCATGGACCAGGACCCCATTGTGCTAGGCACCCTACAAACACACAACAAAAAGATGGTCCCTGCATCAGAGAGCTCACAATCTAAGTCAAGTCTCTCCCAGTATGCTGGCTGTTGGGGTGCTACCAGCTGCTTGTGTCATAGCTTATCCCAGCCATAAACTCTGTAGTGAATAATGATTCTTAATAATACTACTACAATATATTTTGTTGGTGTACGTATTGGTTCCCTTTTTTTTTTTTTAACAGTTAATTTATGTCACAGAATGGTAACACTTTTTGTGTGTGTGTGTGTGCAGGGAACAAAAAGAACAGTTGCAGAAGTTGAAAGAGTTTGTGCCTGATCCCCACCTGCCATCACAGGAAAGCTCTAGATCACAAACCACAACTACAAGGCCACGTGCCTTTCAGGTAAATGAAATGCTGATGATGATTCACCTGGATGCGAACATTAGTTCAAATCTGGAATCTAGCTAAAATAGGTATTTCCTGGCTTCTGACGGTGAGGCGAAGCAAACTGAGGTAGATAACTTATAAAATAATACTTTGCACTTAGTCGAATCTCATAAAGTTGTACTCTGGTAACCTACAAACCCAAATGGAAAAAGAAATTTTGAGCTTGTAGTTGATTGAAACACAAACCAGTGAGATTCTGCTGCTGTGTTGGGGGCAAGAGTGATGTGACTCATGACATGCTTCTCATAAACCCGAGGGGAATATGACATGGTTTTTCCAGTGTGGGAGCACCATATCAATTCCTAGCATGCCCCAGGCATTCAGGTAATCCCCTGAAGAAGGAGTAGGTCATTTATAATTGTCTGATGGTGCTAATGTTCTTCCCCAGCACTCACTGGGTCACAAACCTCACTTACTTGCACTGGACTCTCCCTTTCAGTAGTTCAGATTAGTGAAGTTCTATTGTACATTTGTTTGACCCAGTATTTTTGGATTTTTGTATGTGTGTGTTTCACATACTTGTTAATCTGAAGTATTTATATGGATCAAAGTAGTTCAGTTATGTATAGGGAGGATAGGAGAAGATACCTTAATTTTACACTTTTAAAAAGTTAAACTAAGAAGTTTTGCCCCATCACCCAGATCACTCTGCTTGAACATAGTATACCTTTCCCCTGTCCTTCATCTCTCTGTCTTTTTAGATCAGAGGTTCTCAAACTGGTCCATGGACCACCAGTGGTCCGCGAGCTCCATTAAGGTGGTCTGCGGATAGTTCCCTCTAAGGTGCATGCCTGGGTGGCCGCACATGAAAGAATGCAGGGCCACCCACCTAATTAGTGGAGTGCTCAGGTGTGGCTCCACTAATTAGGTGCCTGGACCCTGGAGAAGGCGCACATGTAAGTTGAGGTGGTGGCCTTGGGGGGAGTAAGGGGTAGGTGGGAAGGGGCAGTGGGCTGAGAAGAGGGGTGGGGGAATTTGGGACATGCAGGGCTGTGACAGTGAGAGAAAGGGGCAACTTTCCCCAGCTCCAGGGCTGCGGCTGCCTGGGAGAGATGGCCCTCCTCCCCAGCCTCAGCTCGGCTGCTGCCACGGTAGACCTCTCTCCTTCCCAGCCCCAGCTCGGTGGCTGCTGGGGAGGGGGAGAGAGGGCACATCCATCACATTAGAAAGGTAACACTACTGATATTAAAATATGAATTGTGTGCTTTTATTTATAGAACAAAAAAGTTTATTAAGTTTTTTTTTTTTTATATAGCACTTTTATCTAAAGCGTTCTACAATAGTTGGATAACAGCACAAACAACATTTGGAAAGATTAAGTGGTCTGCTGAGACCCTCAGCAATTTTCAAGTGGTCTGTGGACAAAAAAAGTTTGAGAACCACTGTTTAGATTATAAACTCTTTGTAGCAGGGACTGTCCCCTCCTTTGTGTTTGGAAAGCACCCAGTGAATAATGGGTATAATAATATACTGCTTAAATCACACATACTGCTTATACTGTTTAAATCATTTTACAAACATGACCGAATCCTATCAGCACCTCCGTGAAGTAGGTAAATAAATATTAGACACTCATTAGCAGAAGAGCATGAAATCCTCTGACCCATTTTCTTCTAGATTGTCTGTTTTCCAAATGTTGAAGCAACTCTACTTCTGTGTTTCTCAGCAACCTGTGGCACAGGCTCTGTGTATGAAGCTAAAAGAGTAATTTTTTCTTCAGTGTACGCAAACTGTGCTTTCCATGTGTAGGCCTGACTTGACCTGAGTAATTGGACATGGGTGAGGCCTCATTTCTTGGGAGACAGGATTAGGGAGGTAAACAGATCAGTAGGCTGAAAAGAGAATTGTCTGTACTAGCTTGAGAGGTCATCTAGTCCAGTCCCCTGCACTCATGGCAGGACTGAGTATTATCTAGACCATCCCTGACAGGCGTTTGTCTAACCTGCTCTTAAAAATCTCCAATGATGGAGATTCCACGACCTCCCTAGGCAGTTTATTCCAGTGCTTAATCATCCTGACAGAAGTTTTTTCTTAATGTCTAACCTAAACCTCCCTTGCTGCAATTTAAGCCCCTTGCTACTTGTCTTGTCTTATCCTTAGAGGTTAAGGGAGACAGTTTTTCTCCCTCCTTCTTGTAATAACAGTTTTCAAGTACATAAAACGTTATCATGTCCCCCATCAGTCTTCTCTTTTCCAGCCTAAACAAACCCAATTTTCAGTCTTCCCTCATAGGTCATGTTTTCTAGACCTTTAGTCATTTTTGTCGCTCTTCTCTGGACTCCGTCTCATTTGTCCTCATCCTTCCTGAAATGTGGTACCAAGAACTGGACACAATACTCCAGTTGAGACCTAGTCCGCACAGAGTAGAGTGGAAGAATTACTTCTCGTGTCTTGCTTACAACTCTCCTGCTAATACATCCCAGAACGTTTGCTTTTTTTTTCCAACAGCGTTACACTGTTGACTCATATTTAGCTTGTGGGCCACTATGATCCCCAGATCCTTTTCCGCTGTACTCCTTCCTAGGCAGACATTTCCCATTTTGCATGTGTGCAACTGATTGTTCCTTCCTAAATGGAGTACTTTGCATTTGTCCTTACTGAAATTCATCCTGTTTTCTTCAGACCATTTCTCCAGTTTGTCCAGATCATTTTGAATTTTAATCCTATTCTCCAAAGCACTTGCCATACCTCCCAGCTTGGTATTAAGTATCAGAGGGGTAGCCATGTTAGTCTGGATCTGTAAAAGCAGCAAAGCATCCTGTGGCACCTTATAGACTAACAGACGTTTTGGAGCATGAGCTTTCGTGGGTGAATACCCACTTCGTCGGATGATATGCATCCGACGAAGTGGGTATTCACCCACGAAAGCTCATGCTTCAAAACGTCTGTTAGTGTATAAGGTGCCACAGGATGCTTTGCTGCTTTTACAGCTTGGTATTGTTTGCAAACTTTATAAGTGTACTCTCTATGCCATTATCTAAATCATTGATGAAGATATTGAACAGAACCAGATCAAGAACTAATCCCTGCAAGACCCCACTCATTATGCCCTTCCAGCATGACTGTGAACCACTGATAAGTACTCTGTGGGAATGGTTTTCCAACAAGTTTTGCACCAACCTTGTATCTAGGTTGCATTTACCTAGTTTGTTTATGAGAAGGTCATGCGAGAAAGTATCAAAAGCCTTACTAGAGTCAAGATATACCACGTCTACCGCTTCCCCCTATCCCCAAGGCTTGTTACCCTGTCAGAGAAAGCTATCAGGTTGATTTGACAGGATTTGTTCTTGACAGACCCATGCTGACTGTTACTTATCGCCTTATTATCATCTAGATGTTTGAAAATTGATTGCTTAATTATTTGCTCCATTATCTTTCTGGGTACGGAAGTTAAACTAACTGGTCTGTAATTCCATTGGTTGTCCTTATTTCCCTTTCTGTAGATTGGCACTATATTTACCCTTTTTCAGTCTTCTGGAATCTCTCCCATTTTCCATGACTTTTCAAAGATAATCACTGATGGCTCAGATATCTCCTCACTCAGCTCCTTGAGTATTCTAGGATGCATTTCATCAGGCCCTGGTGACTTGAAGGCATCCAATTTGTATAAGTAATTTTGTACTTGTTCTTTCCCTATTTTAGCCTTTTCTGATCCTACCTTATTTTCACTGGTATTCTTTGTTAGACATCCAGTCACCACCAATCTTCTTGGTGAAAACCAAAACAAAGAAGTCATGAAGCACCTCTGCCATTTCCACATTTTCTGTTATTTCTCCCTCCTCCCCATTGAGTAAGGAGTCTACCTTGTTTTTGTTCTTCCTCTTGCTTCTAATGTTTTCTTGTTATCCTTTATGTCCCTAGCTAGTTTGATCTCATTTTGTGCCTTGGTCTTTCTAATTTTGTCCCTATGTACTTGTGTTATTTGTTTATATTCATCCTTTGTAATTTGACCTAGTTTCCACTTTTTGTAGGACTCTTCTTTGATTTTTAGATCATTGAAGATTTCCTGGTTGAGCCAAGATGATCTCTTGCCATACTTTCTGTCTTTTCTACACAGTGGGATAGTTTGCTCTTGTGCCCTTATAATGCCTCTTTGAAAAACTGCCAACTGTCTTCAACTGTTTTTCCCCTTAGACTTATTTCCCATGGGATCTTACCTACCAACTCCCTGAGTTTGCTAAAGTCTGCCTTCTTGAAATCCATTGTCTTTATTTTGCTGTTCTCCTTCCTACCATTCCATAGAATCATGAATTATTTCATGATCACTTTCACCCAAGCTGCCTACCACTTTCAAATTCTCAACCAATTCCTCCCTATATGTCAAAATCAAATCTAGAACAGACTGTCCCCTAGTCTCCACCTTTGTTACAAAGTTTTAAATAAAATTACACTGCTTCTTTAATTTGTCATCTTTAATATTGTATCTGTTATGGGAGGGTGTGGTCAGACTATGGACCTTGTGGTGAATAAAGAAGTACGTTTTCCATGTAACCTAAGAGACCCAAGTGGTTGATGTTAGCTGAACAGAAAACAGGTTTTCTCTAGGGTAAACTAAGGAGCTGGTGTTAACTCCGGAGAGGGTGGATTTTTGCTGGGAGTTGTCAAGAAGCTTGCAATAGCTGTAGATAGGGTGGATGTACGCAAGAGCTAGAGAGGTAACTGTTAGTAGTGTAGGAAGCTCTGTTTATACTAGGAAGTTTACTAATTGTGGGCAGTGGATGTTGCTGAAAACAGTTTAACTGCAAGTATAGAATGGCCAAACCATGATCACAGCTTTTTCTGAGCAGTCCTCTATTAGGGTTTGTGAAATAGTGCAGAATATGGTTTACTCTTGAGTATAGTTACAGTTAAATCATTTTCAGCACTAGTTCAGCTGCACCCGTTGGCAGCAATGGGTACATTTTCTAGCGTAGATGCAGTCTTAGATCTGCTGCTGTTTAGAGGCAATTCTTCTTCACATATCTATAATGTGAAATTTAGCTGAGAGAAACACCTGGAAGGTGCTTTGGCTAAAGAGAGATCTTAATTTGGTAAGGTCGTTTTGGATGAGAGAACAGTTACAGTAAGCCTTTATTCATATTTGACTTGATGAGTTTAGAAGTTTCAAGTAGTGAGCACACACCAACCAATCCAGAATGGCTATTCTTCTTGAGATATCAGTGTGCTTTCCTGTGAGGGAACCTGAAAGTGCTAATGGTTAGGAATGTGTGAATTACATACTGTTATGAAAGCACCCTTCTCAGCTGGGACTAGAGGTCTGCTCAGGCCCAGTTTTAAAAATCATCCTGGACCTGAACCTGACCCTGGCACAGCCGACCTGAACCTGACCTGAGAGTGTCAAGTCCTTTTCTGGCCCCCCCAGACCTGACACTTTCCCCTGAAACTGTATTGCCACCACCATTGCTTTCTTGTGAGGGGGGCTTCCCACTCCCCATACCTGGTGAACGTGCTAAATCACCGGATACCTTCTGCTCACGGGGGTGGTGTGGCAGCAACTGCATACTCCACTCCTGCCAGCTACCACTGCCTTGCTGCACTGTGTATGCTGTGGAGAGAGAGGCACTGTGACTTGTAAGCTTGATAACTCCCTAGCACGCACAGTGCAGCCAAGTGGCAGTGCCCAGCAGGAGCAGGGCATGCCTCCGTCTCCGTGGTGCCAATCCCACAGGTAGGAGGAGGTGATCAGAGCCAATCTGACCCGAACCTGACACTTGTAGCTGGATCCTATTGTGTTTGGGTCAGGTTGCAAGACTCTATCTGGGACACAAGTTGTTCAGAGGGCTTTGTTTACTATTTTCACATAGGGTGAGGAAAGCTGTTTACAGAGCCTTATTAAAGAATGTTTCCCATGTCTAGGCGTCTTCTCAACTGCCACCTGAGACACCAATAGAATCTCAACCTATCAAACCTTCTCCTGCTGTTATTATAAAGCCACCAGTGTTGTTCAGGCAGCCCACCCCGGTGACGAGGCCAGGTGCCCCGGTGACGAGGCCAGGTGCCCCGGTGACGAGGCCAAGTGCTCCAATTCCTGCTTCAGCTACAGCCTCAAGTCAGGCTCCTGCAATAAAGCCAACATCTGGTGCTGTGAAACAGGAACGTTGGGATGAGGATTCTTTTCATGGACTCTGGGATACCAGTGAAGATAAAGGAGCAAATTTGGAGTATGCATTATGTGAACCAGAATCAGTGCTGCCACCTGCAGTGTCATCTTCTGGGAAAATACCTCCTCCAGGTCATACTCCCATTCCATCACCTGTACCAGCTTCAGTTCCTAAACCACCTCTAATTCAACAGACTGTGGACTATGGCCATGGGCGGGGTGAGTAATGGAAAAAATAATTTTGTCTCTAGTACTGGGACACTTAAACAAAACTTTTTCTTCTAAAGGGACGTACTCTGAGTGGTATTTACCACACAAAGTATGCCCAGAATCTTAACACAATCACTGTACGAGCGCTATACATCATTATGTAGTCCCAAATACCTTAGCTGCAGTGAGATTGAAAGTTGTCTCATAGACCAGGGGTCCCCAACGCGGTGCCTGCGGGGCATCTTAATGCGCCCGTGTCCTGGCCCCCGGGAGAGCACCTGCCGAAATGCCACCGAATTTCAGCGGCATTTCGGCAGGGACGCCTCTCGATGACGCTGCTTGCCGTCGACAAGTGACATCGTCGAGAGGCGTCACCCCCGAATTTCGGCAGGGACGCCTCTCGATGATGCCGAAATGCTGCTGTAATTCGGCGGTATTTTGGCACGTGCTCCACCACCGCAGTGGTCCTTCCAGACGAAAAGGTTGGGGACCACTGTCATAGACTTTAAGGCCAGAAGGGACCATTATGATCATCTATCTGATCTGCTGCAAATTGCAGGCCTCAGAACATCACCCACCCCTCCTGCAGTAAACCCCTAATCTCTGGCTGAGTTTCTGAAGTCCTCAAATCATGATTTAAAGACTTCAAGTTACAGAGAAGCCACCATTTACACTAATTTAAACCAGCAAGTGACCCTGCTGCAGAGAAAGGTGAACCCCCCTCACACCCCCAGGGTCTCTGCCAATCTGTCCTGGGGGAAAAATCCTTCCCAATCCCAAATAATGGCAATCAGTTGAACCCTGAGCATGTGGGCAAGACCCACTAGCCAGACACCTGGGAAAGAATTCTCTGCACTAACTCAGAGTCCTCCCCAGCTAGTTCCCCATCTCCAGCCATTGGGGATTTTTTGCTACTAGCAGTAGCAGATGTGTCACATGCTCATCATACCACCCCTCCATAAACGTATCAAGCTCACTCTTGAAGCCAATTACATTTTTTGTCCCTAATACTTCCCTTGGGAAGCTGTTCCAAAACTCCACTCCTCTGACAGTTAGAAACGTTTGTCTAATTTCAAGCCTAAACTACTCGTTAGTCAGTTTAAATCCATTTCCATTTGGGGGTCTACCTTTTGTTTGGGTTTTCAAGACAGCTTAAGCATTTATAATATGCAATCAGCCACACAGCAAATTACTTGTTTCTAAACATTGTGTTGGTAAATATACTGTCCTCGTATCTCTGCCGTGCTGCATTCCCACCAAAACCAAGGAACGTTGCTATGTACACTCTGTACACGTGCTCGGTCTGATGAGCATCACAGCCCAAATTGAACTCTGCAAGTAAGTTTTTGGCTACTTCCTCCTGCAGACACCCAAGTGACAGGAGATTAGAGAGACTTTTGCATATATAATCGATCGATCTCATTTAAATAATTAGACTTCACTCATGAGTAGGGCCCTACCAAATTCACGGTCCCATTTTGGTAAATTTCACAGCCATAGGATTTTTAAAGCCTTAAATTTCACAATTTCAGATATTTAAATCAGAAATTTTAGTGTTGTAACCAAGGGGGGTCCTGTCCCAAAATGGGATAGAGGGGGTATTGCAAGGCTATTGTTGCGGGGGTCGCGGTATTGCCATCCTTACTTCTGTGCTGCTGCTGGCAGCAGTGCTGCCCTCAGAGCTGGGTGGACAGAGAATGACAACTGCTGGCTGGCCGCCCAGCGCTGAAGGCAGCGCCGTTGCCAACAGCAGCACAGAAGTAAGGGTGGCAGTACCGTATCGTGAACTGGGCTGCCAGCCAGCAGTAGCAGAGCTTCCTGCAGCTGGGGGAGGTTCCCAGAGGTGGGTCTAACCCGACCATGGGATCAGCCTGTTCAGGGGAAGTGGAAGTCCTATCCCTCCCCAGCCTGGCCAGAACTAGCAGCTGGAGCCCGAGGCACCATAGGAGCCCCCAGCCCTGCCCCTCCTCAGCTCCAGGCCCAGTTCTTGGGAGTTAAAGGGACCTTGGGCTGACTGGGTTGGGGGGGCGGGGGCAGGGTGTGTAACCATGGCGCCTTAGGCTTTCACTCGCCCATAAGGCCAATCCTGCACCCCCATGCCACTCTCACTTCTGCGCTATTGCTGGCAGTGGTGCTGCCTTCAGAGCTGCGTGCCTGGCCAGAAGCTACCTCTCTCTGGCCACCTAGCTCTGAAGGCAGTGCAGAAGTAATGGTGGCAATACCATGACTGTCTTAAAATAGCCAGATTTCACATGGGACACCAGATTTTACAGTCCATGATGCGTTTTTCACGGCCCATCAGTTTGGTAGGGTTCTGCTCGTGAGTTTACTTTTTCCTTCCATGCTGTAATGTAGAGTACTTCACATGAATTAAATTGATTACTGACACCTCTGGTTCTAATCAACACTAGCCCATGTGATAGAATCACAAAACAGTATATCTTAACCAGTGTAATATTGATACTCTATATCAGGTGTAGGCAACCTATGACATGCATGCCAAAGGCGGCACGCAAGCTGATTTTCAGTGGCACTCACACTGCCTGGGTCCTGGCCACCGGTCCGGGGGGGCTCTGCGTTTTAATTTAATTTTAAATGAAGTTCCTTAAACATTTTAAAAACCTTATTTACTTTACGTACAACAATAGTTTAGTTATATATTATAGACTTATAGAACGAGATCTTCTAAAAACGTTAAAATGTCTAACTGGCATGCAAAACCTTAAATTAGAGTGAATAAATGAAGACTCGGAACACCACTGCTGAAAGGTTGCCAACCTCTGCTCTACATTAAACCAAGTCTTTTTATCTGAATGTTAGGTCACCTGTAATAAAATGGACCACTCTTTGAACCCTTACAAGTAGAACATCTAATTCTATTGTTCTTTTATTATTTGTCTGTGTATTGCCCAAAGTAGATGAGGAGCTCTGCAGGCAAGAATGAAGACAAATTCCTTCCCCTCAAGAGTTTACAACTTACATAGTCAGCTGATTGATGAAGAATGATGGATGGGGTTCAGATTTAATACTGAATTTCCCAAGGCTAAAATTTAATATGAAGCTTTTAGTGAGAATTCATTTCCCATGGTATTACATTACTTTAAAAAGAGAGAGATTCTGCTAGAATGCAGTTACTTTTAAAATGTTGTTTTATAGCTAGTTTTATTGTCTCTGCAACTTGCCAGTAGTTATTTGGAGCAGAAATGATCCCATAATTTGAATATTTTATTAAAAGTTGTTAGAAAATGGACAAGAATCTAAACTGGCTACTTCAGTTACTGTTGTCTACATACTGATATCTCTGTGACAAATATAGGGTATGGCTACACCGCAATTAAAAACCTGCAGCTGGCCAGGCTAAGGGACTGTTTAATTGCGGTGTAGATGTTCAGGCTCGGGCTGGAGCATGGGATCTAGGACCCTGCAAGGTAGGAGTGTCCCACAGCTAAACTCCATAAGGAAGGAAATCTGCTGCCTTGGGAAAATGACCCACCGGTTCAGTTTTAAAACTGAGCTGCTTTTCAGCTACCTTTTTAGTGGTTTGTATTTTTATGGGGTTTTTGTTAGGCTATAAAGCAACCAGAAACAGACCGTTAGCTACTACAGTAGATAAAACTGGGCTATCTTAAAAAAAAACCCCATAAGCTCCCTTGTTGTTTGTCTGCTTACGAACTACTTCCAGCAGTCTAGATCTGTGCCTTCCTGCTTGTTTTAGGCTTTTCCACAGTTGTAACCTTCCAGTTTGTGCTGTTGTCCCTAGTCTCTTCAGCTAGCCACCATTTCTGGGAAAGGAAGAGAGGGTGTATGTGTGGCATTACTCCCCAGAAGCTGTCCCGTTTGAATCACTCCCTCCTTTCTTTCCATTGGCTTGGAGAGTGCACAACACATTTTAACTTTTGACAATTAAACTCTCCTTTCCTATAATTTCAACTGTAGTAAAAGATATTTCAATTATTTTCAGTAAAATATTTGGGTTATTTACTTCTACTTACAAAACTTTGTCTTAAAACAACTAGCTTTTTAAGAAAAATTTAACTTTTAAAAATTGCAGCTGCTTTGAATTACACAAATGCTATAAAGACTCTTTCTATTTAAATGTTTTATATCCATGTAACTTCAACAGGCAAAGTCAAAATATTTTTCATTAAAAATTTGAAAATGTGCAGTTCTGAGATGAGATTTTGTGTTGAATTTGAGCCATAAACATTTAACTGTCCTAGAACCCAGGGTTTGGTGCACTATATTTTTCTGCAGAAGAGTTAAATTCCACTCTAATAATACAATAATAAAAGGACTTCACTGCAGTCCTGGTTGTTTCACCACTGGCCTTCAGTGGTATACACCTAGAAACAGAAATGTAGACATTGGCTTAACTGTAGCATTGCTAGGGAGTTCCTTTCTGTTTGTACCACTCTCCTGAGAAGTTTAGCTAGCTCTTTTCTCTGTCTTTAATGGAATTAATGAAAAAAATATATATATGGGGAAAAATACATTGGAACATAAGAACAGCCATACTGGGTCAGAACAAAGGTCCATCTAGCCCAGTATCCTGTCTTCTGATAGTGGCCAATGCCAGGTGCCCCAGAGGGAATGAACAGAACAGGTGATCATCAAGTGATCCATTCCCTGTCGCCCATTTCCAGCTTCTGGCAAACAGAGGCCAGAGACACCATTCCTGCCCTTCCTGGCTAATAGCCATTGATGGACCTATCCTCCATGAATTTATCTAGTTCTTTTTTGACTCTTGTTATAGTCGTGGCCTTGCAACATCCTCTGGCAAAGAGTTCCACAGGTTGACTGTGTGTTGTGTGAAGAAATACTTCCTTTCATTTGGTTTAAACCCACCGCCTATTAATTTCATTAGGTGACCCCTAGTTCTTGTGTTATGAGAAAGAGTAAATAACATTTCCTTATTTACTTTCTCCACACCCGTCATGATTTTCTAAACCTCTATCATATCGCTCATAGTCATCTCTTTTCCAAGCTGAAAACTGTCGTCTTAATCTCTCCTCACACAGAAGTTGTTCCATACCCCTAATTATTTTTGTTGCCCTTTTCTGAACCTTTTCCAATTCTAATATATCTTCTTTGAGATGGGGCAACCACATCTGCATGCAGTATTCAAGATGTGGGCCTAACATCAATTTATATAACAGTAATGTGATATTTTCTGTTTTATTATCTATCCCTTTCCTAATCATTCTCAACATTCTGTTAGCTTTTTTGACTGTCGCTGCACATTGAGTGGATGTTTTCAGAGAACTATCCACAGTGATGGCTAGATCTCTCTCTTGAGTGGTAACAGCTAATTTAGACCCCATCATTTTATATGTCTAGTTGGGATTGTGTTTTCCATTGTGCATTACTTTGCATTTATCAACATTAAATTTAATCTGTCATTTTGTTGCCCAGTCACCTATTTTGTGAGATCTCTTTGTAACTCTTCACAGCCTGCTTTGGCTTTAACTATCTTGAGTTGTTTTGTATCATCTGCAGATTTTGCCACCTCACTGTTTACCCCTTTTTCCAGATTATTTATGAATATGTTGAATAGTACTGGTCCCAGTACAGACCCTGGGGGACATCACTATTTACTTCTCTCTATTCTGAAAACTGACCATTTATTTCTACCCTTTGTTTCCTATCTTTTAACCAGTTACTGGTCCATGAGAGGACCTTCCCTCTTATCCCATGACAGCTTACTTTACTTAAGAGCCTTTGGTGAGGGACCTTGTCAAAGGCTTTCTGAAAATCTGAATACACTATATCAACTGGATCACCCATGTCCACATGTCTGACTCTCTCAAAGAGTTCTAGTAGATTGATGAGGCATTATTTCCCTTTACAAAAACCATGTTGACTGTTCCCCCACAAATAATGTTAATCTATGTGTCTGACAATTCTGTTCTTTACTATAGTTTCAACCATACAGTTGCCTGGTACTGAAGTGAGGCTTAATGGCCTGTAATTGCTGAGATCACCTCTGGAACGCTTTTAAAAAATTGCCGTCACGTTAACTATCCTCTCGTCATTTGGTACAGAAGCCAATTTAAAGGACAGGTTACAAACTGCAGTTAGTAATACTGCAATTTCACATTTGAGTTCCTTCAGAGCTCTTGGGTGAATACCATCTGGTCCTGGTGACTTATTACTGTTTAATTTGTCAGTTTGTTCCAAAACCTCCTCTAATGACACCTCAATCTGGGACAGTTCCCCAGATTTGTCACCTAAAAATTAAATTAATTAGCTTTTTCTTATGTGAGTAGTTTGTTGCTCTGAGTTTGTATTCCGTTAACATTAATGTAGCACAAATGTTCTTTATATAGCAGGTCACTAATATATACTTAGACCTAGTTACCCTCTGATCACTTTGAATGTCACTATGTCATTGCTTTTAGAGAGGGGAGGAGATGGATGAGGGATGCAATTTGGGACAATGTCCTTACTTATTTTCTTGTCAAATTTCTTTACCAGATATAACCACCAGTAAAGTTGAACAAATTCCCTATGGGGAGAGAATAACTCTGCGTCCAGAACCTCTGCCTGAGAGACAACCATTTCCAAAAGGTAGGCACTCCTTGGCTAATTCTGATATCCTTTGAGAAAGTAGGCAAGCATCACGTGGATAGCTGAGAACACTAGACTTTTGTTCCATGCTGGAGATTGTGTGCTGCTTTCTTCTTTTAGAAGCCCATAACTATAATATTATTCCTATGCTTTTCCTGTTCCCTTGGAGTTCTTTTAAGGGTTGGCTTATGTTTTTGTAGTTCAGATTTTGGGGGTTTCTTTTTCCAGAACATCCAGGCCAGCGGGATCGTTACAACAGAGAGAGGGATCGTGAGTCTTACTTTGAGCGTCAAGGCAATGCAAACACAGATTACCGAGATTTTAAAAGGGAGCGGGAACTGCACAGAGACCGAGGCTCAGGAGACTATGATCGAGAGAGGTTTGAGAAAGAACGCCACCTTCGAGAGGACAGGTATGCAGCGCAGGATAAGATGGATCATAGTTGCATCACATGATTGCTGCTGTATAAGATGCCGTCAGACTCAATTTCATTTGAAGGACATATGTTTGTATACTGATTGGGAATTCAGAGCTGTGCTCTATTGTAGAAATCCGAGAGCTATACAAAGTGCTGTTTCTTCTGGCAGGGCACCTCCAACTGGACCTTCAAGGACTCAATCTTACCGTGACAAGAAAGAGCATCCCGCCTCAAGGCGAGGGGGCTTTGAAAGACCGTCATATGAACGAAAGCCTGATCGCCCGACCTATGATCATGGACCTTCCATGTTTGGAGGTATGGTTCCTTAGTCCCAAAGTAATACTACAGTTTTGGGAAAATGAAACCAAGAAGATAGGATCAAAAGAAGATGAGCTTGATAGTTATAAATGTTAATGGCATTTATCAGAGCAGTGTCTGTCTTGTTCTTGTGATCTTCTGTCTCTCACTGGTTATGAGATCTAGAAAGTAGCAGTGAGATATTTTGCCCACCAATTATACAAATGTTTGTGATCAGAATTGCTTAGGACTGCACTTGTGGCTCACTTGGTATTGACATCTGTAAAGTCTGACACCTGACACTAAAAGTGCAACTCTGTATGATCGTATGTAATAATCATGATGCCATGGGCTGAGCTGATTTGATTTCAGTTTTCAGAAGTCAGAGGGAGGGGGTTCTGATGGTCTCAAAAGCAAGAATCCCACAGATCAATATCTTGTAAGAAGAACGATAAACTGTCTATCTTGGATAATAATAAACTCAGCACAGTGGCGTCTGAGCACCTGAGTGGAAGTGAGTCAGAACAAAACTATCAGAACCACCTGTGAGGTTTTAGGACTTCATCACACCCTTATGTAGTATGGATTCTGATAAAAGAATTTCCCATGGTATTCAGAGTTGAGTCTGACTTCTTTTCCCTGCTTTGCAGAATTGTGAATTAATCATAGACATTACAAAGACCAGTCCGTTTTCCTTGTTTATATAGACTGAATAAAGATGCTTAGCATTTATATAGGGGATTTACATATTCAAAGCATTTTATAAACATTCATTAAGCCTCAGAACTCCCCTGGAATGTAGGTCATTATTCCCATTTTTCAGTTTACAAAGAGGTTAAGCAACTTTCCTAAGGCCACAGAGGAAGTCACTGGCAAAGTTGAGACTTGAACTAAAATCTTGTATTCCAGTCTTGTTCTTCTTTGACTAAACCTTTCCACCCTTTGGAAATATGGTCATATTTCTGTCAGTCCAGATTTTCTCTTTTTTATGGCATTGGTTAAATGGGACTGGTTGTGTCTTCTCCTCTACCAATCAGATCTTAAATTGAGGCTAAACCACACTGTCTTGGAAATCACTGGGGTCTGTTAGAATCCTGTGAACTGAGCTTTCTGATTTAGATTTGTGATTACAGTGAGCCGAGAAAATACTTGTGTGCAATTACTGAAATTTGTAGGTGATCGGAGAAATTACCCTGAGGAGAGGATGCCTATTTCGGCTCCATCAGTACCTCGCCAGCCACCCCCTGCTCCCCGGATAGAGAGGAAACCAGAGTCTAAGAATGTGGATGATATTTTGAAGCCACCAGGACGGGACAGCAGGCCAGAGAGAGTGAGTAGCATGGAGCTGCTATCCATTCTGAAGGCAACAAGCAGTGTTAAGGGGCCTGTATTCTGATCCATTTCCCATACGCAGTATGCATGTTCCTAAAGCAAATCCCTGCCCCATCTAAAGCCATTGAATAATTTGTGAGCCCCAAAATGGGGAGTAGATTGAACATGTAAAACATAACTTGTTAATTTTGGTGTTCTCATAGACCAAGGAAAGACTGCAGAAAATGATTTGGGAACAATGCTGTGCAGGTTCAATTTGGGGGAGCTCCAAGAAGGCTTTGCTGCTGATACAAATAGAATAATGCAACATAATCACGTGGAATACATCTGAGATATAAACCTCTTGGATTTGGGAGTGCAAGAATAGGATTCCTATTAATTGAGAATATTTGTGTTTCAGAATTCTTTCTGAGAGCAGTCTTTGACTGTGTGATATGTGGGAGGGATGGCTTGGCCATATACTGTATAGGGAGGGAAGAAAAAGTTGATGTACATACATTGGCAAAGGATTGTATAGTTAAGCTAGGCTCATACTACTAACTTTATTTTAACAAATTCAATCTTACATTATAGGGCCAGATATTCAGCAGGTGTCTGCTGAGGTTATGGTTCTGACAGGGCACAATAAAAACAGTTAAGGAACATGTCATAGTGCTGGCTCTGTTTTGTGATTCTGTATCCAATGAGTATGCAAGATTGTGAGCCAGAGCACGTTGGTTGGTAGGCAGGCCACGTCCCATACTCAGGGATTCTGTTGAATGCAGCCCAAAAAGTCATCTTTCATGCTGTCTTTATATCAGATTGTCATCATAATGAGAGGATTGCCAGGCAGTGGAAAGACACATGTAGCAAAGCTCATCCGGGTAAGTAGATAAATACCTACTTTTCTATATGTTGCCAAACTCTTTAACTGTAAAACATCAGCATATCTCTAGGAATGTGCCTCTACGTGCACACTTCTTCTCTCCTTTCCTTCTGTTTGTCCAGTGCACGGGGGAGATCATGTTAGGTCAGTCCCTTGGAAGAAGCAATCCTGGATCTGGAAACTCAGTCTCTAATTGCTTTAGATTCTGGTTCTTCAGATGATTGGGTATCCCCTTCCAGAACTAGAGGGAAAGGCAGCTAGGATGACTGAAATAAAAAGAAAGGTGTTCAGTTACAGGGGATAGTAAAATGTTATTTTCTTTCTCCTACTGAATGTGGATCAGATCGCTGGGGTGTGCTCTCAGCATAGTGAGGGCCCACATTATAGAATGGAAATTGAATTTGTTGGTTGTTTCTTTCCCAGGACAAAGAGGTGGAGTGTGGAGGACCTGCACCCAGAGTTCTCAGCCTGGATGACTATTTCATCACCGAAGTGGAGAAAGAGGAGAGAGACCCAGATACAGGAAAAAAAGTGAAAAAGAAGGTATACTCAGTTTGTGTCTCCGTTGACTTAGATCTTTGCTTGAGAAAGGAAGGAAAGGTGTTTTTTTTTAAGGAGGCATATAACAACAGTGTAATTACATTTAGGGCTGGAACTTGCTGTTCGGATGCCATGGTGTTCTTTTGAACAAGGCATTTCTTTGTGTGGCCAAATTAGAGAGAATCTGTGGGCAAGTTTTCTAGCAATCTACTTGGAGAGGGAAGTTTGCTTCTGCTGCCCTTATGCTCAGTGGTTGTGATATCAGGATTTGAACACCAGCCATTTTAGAACTCCTGCTTTCTCCTGACCTGCTTTTTGTCCTGGACCCAGGTGATGGAGTATGAGTATGAAGCTGATATGGAAGAGACCTACCGCACCAGTATGTTTAAAACTTTCAAAAAGACCTTGGATGATGGCTTCTTCCCTTTCATTATCCTGGATGCCATCAATGACAGGGTGCGCCATTTTGAGCAGTTCTGGAGTGCAGCGAAAACCAAGGGCTTTGAGGTAATGATGTCAGGAGGCATTCACACTCACCAGTACCTCTAAAACAATGAGCCCTCGTCAGGAAAATGGAACCCCCAGTCAGTCCTGCTGGTGTTTAGTATTAAATGCTCACTCATGTATCAGTGTTTACATCTTCTGCACATGCAGCTCACACGTACATTCACTCTTTGGGAAAACTGCTTTAGATAATAACATATTAATTCTCTGATGAGTTTATGGTGTCTAATACTAATTTTCTCTTTCTAGGTGTATTTAGCTGAGATGAGTGCAGATAACCAGACTTGTGCCAAGAGGAATATCCATGGACGCAAGCTAAAGGAGATCAATAGGGTAACTGTATATAGAAGTGGAGTCACAGGGGTTATTGAAGTTAGATTTCTTTGGGCTTTCAGGTCCATTGATGTTGGTGAAACCTCATATTGTTTTAGAACAAATATATCCCTCACTCTTTTGAAGATGGGCCCATATTCCCTGTGATTATTTCAGTAGGATAGCTGCAATGTAACTGTAATCAAGAAAGATTTGTTCACTCCTGATCAAAGACCCACTTTTTCAGTGTGGTGTGTTGTAGGAAGTGCTATATTTTGTATGTCTCTTGTTAGATGTCTGATCACTGGGAGACTGCGCCACGTCACATGATGCGCTTGGACATTCGTTCTTTGTTGCAGGATGCTGCTATTGAAGAGGTGAGTGTCACTCTATTTGAATGAAGTGGAGAGTATATGCATTTGTGTTCATATTGAAAATGTAAATTGCAGAAGAGAAGTTTTTTTATTATTTGTTAAGTACCAGAAGTCTGTTTAGCACTTTACAAACCAAATATGGTTAAGACTTACCCAGGCACAAGAACAACTTGAGGGATTTTACTGCTGCATTTGTGGAGACCATGCTCTCATTTCTTAAGGGAAGAGTGGAAGCTATTTTGTCCTCCACTAACTATTGACTGTCAGTTAAAGAGTATCTTTACCTGCTCTGAAGAAACTAAGCATTCCTGCAGGATTGTTGCAGCTGTGTAACTTATTTAAGTAGTAGGGTCATAAGTTTGAAAAATGTTGTGAGCTTGGCAAAACCCCATTGTTTCCTCCAAGTCCTTGCTTTGGGAAATCCAGAGACTCTGTCACAGAAAACAAATATCTGGATCTAGACTATGTGGCTGGAGAGGAGTTCTTTGAGAGAAAAACATGTTGCTCTCTGTGTACCAAAGGGAATTTCATTTGACATGCATCCTTGGCATTTTAGCTTTCTGTATTGCTGTAATCTTGTTAGTCAGATATTTTAGTAAGTCAAGAGATCTTGGACTACATTGGTGCACAAATCATGTACATTTTGAGTGCAGCACAGCTGTATGCTGACTTCAGAGCAGCTTTCATAGCGGGCTTAGAAACTCCTGAGCTACGAAAATAGGAAATCAGAATTTATTCTTTTCAACTTAACAACTCCTTACAAACCATGAGGTCAACACTTCATTTTCCAGTCTACAGATACTAATGCTCTTGAAACTAGTAATCTCAAAGAGAGGAGCCAAAAGCCTGAGCTCTCAGGAAGGGAGAGTGTGAGAATAGACTTGGAATTTATTCTGCTTTAATGTGGGCTTCCGTTAATGGCGTGAGGAACTGCAGACCCATTGAGAAGATTTTATATTCCTTGATGCATATGTGAACATCAGCAGAGATGGATCCCAAAAAGTAATCAGTTATATGGGGCAAAATTGAATATGTGCATAAATTATTCCTGCATGTGATAATATTCCTCTGTTTTTTCCAAGGTATCTGTCACTCTGGTATCTAAAGTACTCCAAAGTAAAGGCTGAGTAGAGACATGTTGGTAGGTAGAGAGGGCATTTCCCGGTGATATAAGTTGCAAGTTTGGGATCCTTGCAGAGACTTCAGGTTTTAACATGAATTTGTGTACAGTTTGCATGTGTGTAAAATGAGAGAATGTCTTACTATTACAGGCTCCAGTAACACAAAAGGATATATCTGGTGGAGAAGGTCTTGACTTTCCCTCACCAAATTTCCCATTCTTTTCTGTGGCAAGAATAGAATCTGAAATGAAACCATTTCTGTAGGGAAGAAAATGGAGTCTATCTCAATATATTGCACCAATATATTTGTCTGAATAAATCCCCTCATCCTGTTCTCTCTTTGTTGGAGTTTGGGGTCTACTCTGCACTCTTCGGATAAGCAAATAATACTTAGAAGGCAAACGGTGCAGCATAATTCTGTGTGTGTGTTTTGGACTAGGTGGAGATGGAGGATTTTGATGCTAATATTGAAGATCAGAAAGAAGAATCCAAGAAAGATACAGCAGAGGAAGAAGAAAGCGAACTGGTAGGAGATACCTCACCCATCTCCAACAAAGTATATTTTATTGAAATAACTAAAATGGAGTCTTAACTATTATAAATCCCAAACTTCTGCCACTCCCAGGAGTCTAATGCTAATACATACATTGTTTGTGATTTGTTTCTTATGCATGTCTGAGCAGATTTTAGTACTAAATCTTGGTCTGTTTTTCTTAATTGATTTAAAAAATCCGTGACTATATTTACTATGAATAGGAATAGTATTCTCATCCAAGCATAGTACCATGCTCCAGGCACACATCTACAAGCTACAACCTCTGGAGCCTGCTTTTTGTAGACAATTCAAGTTTGAAACTTCTCAGGTGGGGAAGGGGAAAGCACATGTACTGTTACGTATGGAATACCCTGTGTAAGTACAAAGACATGCAGAAACGATGTGGTGCGAACAGAGTTTATTTAAGCTTAGCTTACTTAAAATTGCACTTGTCTTACAAACGCTTCTTGACTAAAGTAGTATCTCACACCACTTAATGCTGTATTTATCTCTTAGAAAGGTTTGGGAATAAGCATGTAGTCTTTGCCAAAGTGCACTCTCTTTGGTTGCTAATAATAGCTGATTACTCAGTCTTGAGGAGGTATATAATTCAGATAACTGAAACCTGGAGAGTGGGCTTTAAGCTTGGTTTTATTTGCCAAATATTTAAAAGGCCATGATGGCATATTAAATAAATGTAACTTCTTGGAGCTGTATCTACTCAGTGCTTGATGAATTGTACGTGCCAAATCCTGGCTCCCACTACCAAAGAGCTAAATTGCAATTAAGAAAAGGTAACAGTGATTCTGAGAGACACTGAGACCTTTTTCCTGATGAAAGCTCACTATTCTTTAGGAATGGGGTCAGCGCCGATAGTCTCTAGAAGAGAAAGGAAATATAAAAGTTAAAGAAAAAATCTCTATAGGCAGAGTAGAGATTAATAAACTTTTTTTTTCTATTGATGACTCATTTATTCTCTTTACTAAGTTATCCTTTGACAGAGAGAATAAGTCTGAATAAAGTGTGATCAGGAGTTCCATCTAAAGACATTTCACTGTTCGCAGGAACATGGCTATTAACTTCGGATTGCCTGGAAATGGGCCATACCTAAAACAGATAGTAGTGTCTTTAGTTTTCAGGAGCAACTTGTATAAAAGTGTGTGTGTGTGTGTGTCTATTATGCAATACATATAACCACAGATTTGAGTTGCATAAATCAAAGAGAAAGTGTGTGGGGGGGTGAAAATTGAGCAAATTATTAATTAAAAACAGTCCAGATATAAATATGGCTTCCATTCAGAAACACAAGAGGAAAAGCAGCAAAAAGTTATCTACTATGGTTATCTCTTCTTCTCTCTGATGTGGTCAATGTCAGGGAGAGGCAAGTCAGACTAATACAGAAAGATGAAACAGTGCACTGTCCTTGATATCTGTTGTCTTTTTGAGAGCAGTTGGTGGGAGTACTTGTATTTATTTTGTTACCCTTCCATTTTGCTCTTGGAGAAGGAGGAGTCAGAAGCACCTATGAACTGGCAAATGTCCCTGAGAGACTGTCTTGCACCAAAAGGTGACATCCGAATCTTGTCTTATACTAACTGAAGGAGGAGGATACGGCACAGATTCAGCACACAGTACACAGGGCATTTAATTCACACCATCATATAGGGTGTCCAGATGTGCCGATTGTATAGGGACAGTCCTGATATTTAGGGCTTTGTCTTATATAGGTGCCTGTTACCCCCTACCCCCATCCCAATTTTTCACACTTGCTTTCTGGTCACCCTACCATCATAGTCACTCATACTTTGATATATCAACTCTACTGGATTCTTTATATAGTTCAAAAGAACCTTTCTGTTTTGTGCTTGATGATATGAAGTATTGACATTTTTAATTCAGTGTTGTCAGCATATTAGTAAAACTAGTGCAATTAGCACAGTGTTCCATAAAATGCAGTGTTCTAGTAGTAAATGAGCTTTTGAACAGGTTTTAACGCACAACTACTAAAATGTTTGATGTAAATATACATGTTCGTTACAGTGAATGATTACAACACAGATGACTTAATTCCTACTAAATACATATTTGATTTAAAAAACTACTTGCAATTTAAAATACATAATCTGTAGTAAATTAAAAATCATTCTTAAAATACTGAAACTACAACTGGATAAAAGATAGAATTGTATAAAAACTTCAGAAGAGTCATGCTGTGGTGTATATAAATACAATATATGCAACAGCAGCATCTCTCTCTAGAATGTTATACTCTAATCTAGTAGTCAGCCTGTATAGTGCCAGTATACCCTAATATCTATAGAGAATAGAAATGGAGTTTAGTGTAATAAAATTGATCTAAGGATTGGGACTAATCTCTTGCTGAAACCTGTTTATAGGGATGCTTACCCCCTTTAGAGAGAATAATACTTATAACAAGTTTCTCATACAATATGTTGGCTTTTTAATATGATAACATAGAATCATTAAATAGTATAACAATTTAAGTAGCTAAAACTGGAGTATATGAGAGATCATGGGCAAATAGTATAACTAAATCCTCACTGAGAAAGCACTGTAAAATGGAAATATCATAAAAGAATAATCAAATGGATGCTTGCAAAATTTAAAATTGAGTCACATGGAATAAAGTAGCTGAATACTTTTTACATATAAAATGCATTCTTTCTATTATTGATACAATAGTTGCATTTGTATGACCAGCAATGTTTGAACTATGATACATTTGCAGTTTTTCAATAAGCAACTTTTTTTAGTGTTTATATCTCATGTTTCAACAAAATCTAACTCTAATTTAAACTGATAAAACCTTTTTTTAAAAAAAGGATTTACCATTTAATGTTAGGAGTTCATACTAAGTTGACTTTGCATACTAAATTTTTGTTTGTTCCTTTAATAGGAATATTCAGTGAAGTCTTGCTGTAGTGAATTGTTCTGGAAATACATTCTTAAGAGCATATGGCTAATGTAATTTTTTTTTTTTGCAGTTGTATTTGTAATGCATTGAATATTCTCAACACCTGATAATTTTTGTTACAAAACCTATGCCATTTTGGGCAATATAATGTTGTAACTTTGCATACAGTTTCAGTACTATTGCTATCTGTTAAATTTGTTCTGTGTTTGCAGAAGCAGCGCTCTTGTAGCAATGCAAAAGAGCCACTAAAAGCACTGAATATAAAGTGGTTATAGAAGTTCTGAAGTATCTAGTAACCCGTTTTCCCTTAGTTGCTAACTGTGAATTGCACTTTACCAAAAGAAATGTTTTAAGCTCCCATTATAATGCTTTTTCCAGTTCAAAAGTGATATGTGTGTGTGTGTGTGTCTCTAATCCTTCGAGCTTCTCTCTATGTGTGATTTAGGGTTACATTCCGAAAAGCAAATGGGAGATGGACACTTCTGAGGCAAAGCTAGGTGGGTATTTTTTTTTTCCTGTTTTCTATAGTTGGTATCTGATGGTACGTGCAGAACTTTAATTTGCTTATTTGTGATGTTTTTCTTGCCAAAGACAAAATGGCTTGTATTGATCTCATAGATGTATATGTGAATCTACAAGACCTTTCTCTTCCATATAAAATGTAGGTTCTCTCTTCTGCGATAGTAAAGGTAGAGATAGTCTAATGTTCCTAGCCATAGCTGTTTTACACGCTTTGACATAGAGTATACATTTCCATACTGATGCTCATCCACCTGTTCAAAGAAAGTAGTTTGTTTAAAAAGAAAAAAAATGCAATAATTCATTCTTCCTCTGTGTTGTAAATAGGCAACTGAATCCATTCACACTACACCACATTCGTATTCGTGCTGCATACATTTTTTTCTTGACTCTAAATTTTCAATTGAAAAAGTGTCTGTCTTGTAACATGGGTGTGGTGCTGGCTGAAGGAAGGGCTGGTGTACCCTTCTCCTTGCATTTTCATTCAGTTTTACTACGGCATCTCACAAAGGGGTTAGAAACATAAATACTATACCTTATCCTGCTTCTGTTTTATATTTACTTTTTTTGAGCTAACAGGAGAATATGGTTAATTTAATAATCAAGGAGAGACTGTTTTTTCTTAAGAGAAATGTTTAGTAGGGAACAGTACTGGAGAGCCTTCCAAAACTGTCATGTGACCAGATAGCAAAAAGCGCCACACTCTGAATCTGGTTCTGAATGATCCAGTCATAATCACTTTCTTTCAAAGACCTAGATATAAAAATTACTGTCAGCTGTTCAAATGAAATTCCTTGAGAGTTGTGGGACACTTTTCACGGGATTCAGAATGGACCTTTCTGGAATAGAAGGGGATGATTTTAACTCCACTACCATTCTCACTGATGTTGCTGTTCTGCTGGATGTTATCTGTTATAACTGATATTTCCATCAAAATCAGGAAGAGATATGCAGGCACAAGGCCGAGTGATGGAGCATGTGTGCATGCAAAGGAATTTCCATTAATATGCAATTTTTGAGCAACAATGTTTCTTTCAGGAATGGTACTAAAACAAGATCTTGGAACAAACCTGAGTAAAAGGATCACTTTCAGTCACCTTTATGAGAAAATAATAAATATCTGAAAGGGGATGTGTAGTGTAAATTTCAAAGAGAAAGTTCACTACATATAACTGCTTCACCCTCTGAACTGAGTCTGAGTATGGGATACATGCCTCTATATTCTTGTTTTCAAACCCTAACTGCATCATAGAAATGGCACCAGAAGACTCTGTTTACATAAATGGCCTTTTGTTGCCTTTTGTTTGACTGCTTTGCAGCAGCATCTCTTCTGCTGCCAAGTTCTCTTGATGAGTCATTGAAATCCTGATGGAACATCTAGACTTCCTGATACCCTCAGCACCGCTGGATGAGCCTTTTCGCAGTATCTGAGGCCTATCAAACAGCTAAGCAAATAAAGAAGAAACTTATTCCGAGGCTTGTGTGCATTCTTTCTGTAGAATTCACAATCCTGGTCCATTGTTAAGCTTATTTCTTAGAGCTTGCTGTGATAATTTTAAAGAAATGTTGCTTTGGAAATCATAGCGGAAAATACTGTATGTATGGTTAAAAAATTGAAAGCTGCTGGTTATCGTATTATATTCTAAATAATTCTTGTTTTTCATTAAATGTGCATAAGAGGAACGGAAGTGTCCCATTACACACAACTAACATTTTTAAACACCCCCACCCCCCAAAAATCCCTCAGTTACACATATTTTACGAATACTAAATACAGAAGCCTAAAATGTGTATGATACATAGAACAATTAAACTGTTTTAAATACAAATCATTCTTTGTGTAGCATCCCCAGCAAAACTGAATATGGGTTGCAGCAGAAACTAACAAATTAGAGGTTTTAAAAATATCCTCCCGCCTCCATTGTTAAGTGTCACTAATAAAAAATAGAAGCAAAATAATTGTTTATATAATATGCTTTCCAGGTCTCAAATCCAAACTGTAAAAGAAATATAGGATCATCTCCACTTAACCCAAATATGTACAAATAAATATATAATAAACTGCAAGGTTAAACTCCTTACAAAATGATGGTGTTAGCCACTGCTCTTGACATCAGCTGTTCACATTTCTTGTAACTAGCTTTCATCAGGAACTCAGCTAACAGGACACCAGTATTCCACAGTCACCGTGTCCTGTTGCTAAAGAGGTCCCTGGAAACAGACTGAATCTATCTCAGTTTTGATATAAATAGCCCCTTCCCCAATAAGTCTCAATTCTACAAAAAGCTATAGAAAAAACAAAATATGCTAAAAACAGGTATCATATCGCTACAAAGAGCCCTACATTCCATTGTAATGGATTCTGTTTCCTAGAAGATTGCTCTATAAATTCAGGCATTGTCAGCCAAAACTGTGGTTAAAAATCTTGCATTTTGGGACTTAAAAGTGATTATATCAGATCCATCCTAGGATTTCCAGGGTAATGCTTGGTGAGCCATAATTATTCCCAAGAGTCCATTTCAGCAATGACTGATTAAAAGTATATACTAAATGGTATGTAAAGCTGTAATACAGATTTGTTATTCCAGATTTGGGTTGTTTCCTGGGAGATGCTGGCCAGTCCAGCATGTTTACAGCCCGTAGACAGGCTTTTACAGAGGTGCAAGGGTTTAAAGGCAGAATCTTAAGCCAAATACATTTCTTTGATGGAATCGGTTCACCCAGATCACTTGGCAGCTACAAATTCTGTTGTGCTTTCTATTTTTATTTATAAATATTATTACAGGTACAACAGAATTTTACTGGCTACAGTATGTCATGGAGAATGTCTGAAATGTTGAGCTTTTGGCTGAACATACTTGTGACAGTCACCAAGAACATGAAAATCTCCTTGCCTCAGAGTTCTTGCTTTGGTTAATATTTATTCTGGTGGGGATGGTACATTCCTCTTCTGAATACTGTGTTCCTGCGTACTGCTGCCCATTTTCCGTGTGTGTTCTGGATATAACCACAGCCACATTTTCATTTAAAATGTAACTACTGCTATATCAATGTGCCCTTCTCTATTTGTGCAGCAAGTTCTTCCATTTACAGCTTACAGAAATGGGCTAATGCTTGTTGTCTTGATTGAGGTACAATTGCCTCTTTGAGTATATTATTTAGAAGTATGGTTTAATAGTACAATGTTCAGACCTCACAGAAGGGGAAACTAACTTCACAATATCTGAAGTTTTATCTGCACTGTAAAACTTTATTTTAGGATGCAAATAACATTTCACTCACTCCACTATCAGTTGTTGCATAAAAAATACAAAAACTGTAACTTTTTTTGGAGGGGTGGCCAGTATTGAGAAAAAAAAAGTTATTGGCTAATTTCAGGTGCTTTTATAATTAAAATAACAAAGGTGAGTTTTTAAAAATTTTCACAGATTTTAAGGATACTGCCATTTTGCTGTTTTTAGAACTTTAAACTCTGAATTATTAAAGTTTGAAAATTGGATGCTAAATAACCATGTCTTTCCATAACTACCGTCGCGGGCTCCATATTACAAAGTGAAACCTTGTCTGATAACAAGGAACCCTTCTGAGTTGATGTACCGAGAATCTTTGCAATAGGACTTTGAGAATGCTTTAAGGAGTGTCTGCTCTGGGGGCACCTCTGGACATGCCTTGAAGTACCACGGCATGGATGGAAGCAGATGTCCCTGGAAGGGCAGCCAGCTTCAAACACAAAAGGAGATTAAATTTAAAAACATACTCTATACCAAGATAATGGAATTCTTAAAAGAAGGATTATTCAAACTGACAGTGCAGTCCTTAACTCACCTTTTTACATTTGAATGTTGCAAAACTTTCAGGTACCGATTTGCAACTCTTGTCATACACAGGCAAAGTGGGAGAATTAACTCTTTCATGCTGGTGATCAAATGTGCTTACTACTTGCACATTGCATCAGAAAATTCTGTTTTGCAGTGGGAAAGTGTTGATATGACTGCTGTATCACAGAGTTCCTCGACTTCTCCATTTGTCACAACTTAAATGTTCCTAAATGAGTGTGCTGCTTTCCTTTTCAATGCTGTTTATTCTGGAGCTCCTTATGATAGCAGTGGTCTCTGTTGAGTAATTTGTGAACAATACTAAATGGGCTTGGAAATACCTTTACTGCTAGAGCAATATAAAGGACTTTCCTATGCCTAGAGTTTCTCTCCTGAAAGGAGATGACATCTCTCTGTGGAGCCGTAGTTACAAATTGGGCATATTTGACTTTGCATTAAGTTTCTTCTTTTATTCTTTGTAACTATTAGCACATCAAGAAAGCAGATACAGCTGTTCTGTGTTGATTTTTAACTGTAGTGTCTTTGGGGAGGGGATTCAAAAATGCTTTGCTTGGGCAGATGAAAGGTTTGAATCTGTCCAAATTAAATGGGTCATAATGGATACTTGAAAATTCTAGCATTGAATAAGGGAGGGATTCACTTTGTTTGGCATGTGAAGTTTTACTGAAGTATGCACAAGGCACCATTCGTTTTTTTTTTTTTCATGACCTCCAGTACTACTCTGCTCTTTGCTAATTTAAATAAAACAAAATTCATGTACATAGGGAAATTCTTTGGATGCACATTTTTATACTGTTCTTTTCTGCTGCCCAGCAAATAAGCTGCTTTGTATATGATTCGTTTCAGAGATCTCCTGTTGGCTAATTTAATAACGTTAGGGACTTCTGAGCTAGTGTCGCTGTCCTCACTGGCAACGGTTTACAGAGAACACCAAATAACTGTAAAAAGTCACTCTACATATACTTTAACATGGCAATGATTATAGAAATTGTTGAAAATACAAGGGCAACAAACTTAGTACATGACATTATGAACCAATGAGTAAACACAAACGGAAAAAAATATTTTTAGCTCTGTAAAGACAGTTTTGTGTCTTAGCACCTATTAATCCTTAACCTTATATACTTTGTCTCATTACCACTAGCAATCTGCTTTGAATAAGTGGCCAAAAAGAGCAAGTTCTTATAACTCAATAAATGTCATCTTGTTTCACTTTATCTCTCGGGCTGGTCACTCTGGTTCAGTAAGCAACAGAATTAAAAAGTGACCTTTGGACAAACCTACTTCTAGAGCAGTCGTGTATGTGACCTCTCACACCATGAATAATACCAGATTCTGAGTCTTTCTGCAGTCCCAGGATTTTGTGTTCAGTAGAAGCATTCTTCAAAAACTGCTTACTTATACAGTCCTTAGTAGGTTTAACAGTTTGATGGACACCAAGTTCCTGATATTGCATATTATACTATGTTTGACACAGTATTAAACCCAACACTGGGAAGAAAATGTGTGGCATTTATATTGTGTTAAACTGCAGAATAGATGAGACTGTCATTCCACCAACGGCTTCCAGCGGCAGCGTTATGCCTGCTGAGCATGGATTCTGAATGATGTGAACTTCCAGGAAGATACGTTTTCCTCCCTCATACAAACAACAATACTGAGTGTTACTGACAAAATTAATATGAAAGATAAATAAAAGTTGGAAATGGGAGTGAGTTGAAACAAACTAGCGATCATTCCACTCATCAACACAATCTGGATATGCAAGTTCTGCTGCTGTGAAATACAGACTCATCCTTTTGAAAGTGTCCCCTCTCTCATCTTGTTTGTGTGCCTTTTACACACATTTTCTCCTTTAACGCTGAGGCTCTGTGTTTGTTCTCAGACAAGCTGGATGGCTTGCGGACAGGCACAAAGAGGAAACGTGATTGGGAAGCAATTGCCAGCAGGATGGAGGATTATCTTCAGCTTCCAGATGACTATGATACACGTGCTTCTGAACCTGGCAAGAAGAGGGTAATAAACTCCTTTAGTGCTTAATATCTCTAAAGGACTCAAATAGCATTCTCTCTGGAACATAGTCTGCACCATTCATTCAGTTTGCCTGCATACAGGATTACTGTGGACTCGTTTCATTTCATTGTCCCAGTAGATGCCATGGCAGACTGTTTTTAAGGACATGGTCTTCCAAACACATACAGATTTGATGTGATAAAATAAGCCATTGAAGATAGTGAAGATTAACAGCATATGTCTCAGTTTTTGAGAGTTAGCAAAAAGATATGCTGTCCTTAAGGAAACATTCTATATAAAGATGCCGACTTTCAAGAGAAGTCATGGATATGGGTATTCTGTGTATGGTGTATGTTTTGCAGAGGCACAAAAGGTATATAGTATATAATGCAGAAAAGAGGCTAGTAAGTTTGTACTGTGTGTTGTATATGAGAGAAGAAGAAAATAACATGGGTGGTACATATGTGACTGTTATGATCTGTTAAAGTTAATCCATTTTAGTAGTAGGGTTTGTAACAAGGATAGTGAAGGAAACAGTATGTGTTCTTAAATTCAGGACAGATTCAGTCTGAGTGATTTTCTTTGTGTATAAATAAAAATTGGTCCTTTATCATCCCTGAATGTGTGCTGCTGCTTAAAATATTTCTATGAACAGAAAGTAAAATTGCACGGAGACGCATGAATGTACAAATGTGCATGAGCATCACTTAAAATAACAATCTACCACAGTGTTTCTCAAACTGGGGTCGCCGCTTGTGTAGGAAAAGCCCCTGGAGAGCCGGGCCAGTTTGTTTACCTGCTAGGTCCGCAGGTTCGGCCGATTGTGACTTCCACTGGCCACGGTTCGCAGCTGCAGGCCAATGGGAGCTGCTAGAAGCAGTGACCAGTATTTCCCTCGGCCCGTGCTGCTTCCAGCAGTGAACCACGGCCAGTGGGAGCTGCGATTGGCTGGACCTGCAGACAGGGCAGGTAAACAAACTGGCCCAGCCCACCAGGGGCTTTCCCTACACAAGCGGCGACTCCAGTTCAAGAAACACTGATCTACCGTAAAATTAGGTATTTTAGAATAAGGTTGCTTAATTACATTTCCTATGAAGACAGTCACTAAAAATCAAGGAAACTGACAGTAAACTCATTTACAGCTATGGTCAACCAACTTATGTCTTACTCCCCTAAGCATCAATAAAATATAGTCTGGGTCTTCAGCTCAACAACAAACTCCCTTTTAATTCCAACATACATTCAATAACCCAAACTCTAATCTCAGCAAGTTTAAGCTATATTATTCCCTATAGATGTGCGTAATCATAGTGTTTATACTAACTGAGCATGGAAAAATGAGGTTGAAGTGCAGGTTGTGCACTTCAGAGGGAATGGGAGGAACTGGTTGTATACATTGTGGTTACTTGTATGTTAAAACTAAAAGAGTTTGTCATGGAGCTGAGGAGTTTGTAATTGTGTTTGAGTGATAAAATGTAAATTGAGGTTGGTGTGGATGTTAACACTGACCTTTCTTAATTTTTAAAGATCATGTTCATAGAAAATGCATTTGAGCAACCTTTACTCTAAGCTAATTTTTGTGGAGCGCATGTTTGATTTTTTAAAAGTGTAGGTAGATGGATGAGGAGGTTAGTTTTGGCCAGTTGAACTGGGAGGAGTGGGGGTATTACGGAGTATTTGGCAGGAGGATAAGAAGGTGATTGGGGAGGACAACAGTGGGATAGTTACTTGGAGGCCAGGAATGGGTTTAGCAGGAGAGTGGTACTCAGTGTGAGTTTGTGCGGGGTGACTAGAGGGAGAAATAAGTCTGGAGAAGAGGACCTGAGGTTTCTTCTGGTGAATGTCCTGTGGTTTAACAGAGAGCTCTGTTCCAGTGGACCACTTCCTCACAAACTGTAAGACATTTTCAGAGGTGAATGGGATTTGAGGTGGGGAGCAAGGCTGGGTAGCAGCTCTCCCTGGTTCCATCCCCACCAGGGCCCCTATGTTGCTAAGCAAGGAAATACTCTTCACATTTGTTAACATTTTATTTTTATAAATATAAATATTTATACAAAATTAGTGGTAATAGAAATAAATGTAAAAGTTATTTCCTTGTACATTGGATTGGCAGAATGAGGACATTGAACTAAGTAGGTTGGGGAACTGGGCTAGTAAGTGAGGGGTGGGCATTGGGGCCAATGAGTCAGCAGAAATCAGGATTGGAGGACAGGATGGGGAAGAGATTTGTTCTTGAGGGTATGTCTGCACAGCAAAAAAAAAACAAAAAAACCCCAAGGCTAGCCTGTGTCAGCTGACACGGGCTTCTGGGACTTAAGGCTACAGTGCTATTTCATTGCTGTGCAGAGTTCCAGGCCCAAGAGCTCTGGGACTCTCACCTCGCTGGGTCCTAGAGACTGGGATCCAGCCCGAGCCTGGAAGTCTACACAGCAGTGAAACAGCCCCGCAGCCTGAGCCCTGCAAGCTCGAGTCAGCTGACATGGGCTAGCTATGGATGTCTAGTTGCTGTGTAGACATTCCATGAGTTGCTTGCAGATACTGCTTCTCTAGCCCTATCATCACTCTTTCTACCTTGTGTCTTGGTTACAACCCTCCCATTAATTGCTTTTATGCCCTCTTCTCCTCTTCCTCCCCCTCCCCTTCCATATGTGCACATATGTGTGTGTGAGAAGGTGACTGCAGAGGTCTGAACAGATCAGAGATGAAGATTGTGAGTGACTTTAAGAAGCCTTAGAGGAGGAAGTGGCAGTTGTCAAGGTGGGACGGGACATAAATGAGCAGCTTAGCACAGTGGATGAGGTAGTGAAAAGGTTCATCCAGAAATGTGTCATAAAAGCCAAAAATAGAAAAGAACTATTTATTGTGACTCTCCTTCAGTCAGTGCAGGATTGTTCCCTACAGTATATCTTCCTCTACTTTGTCCAGTCTAGTTTTAAATGTCTCCAGGATGTAATTAAGCTTACAAGGTAGATGCAGAGAAGGATTATAGTTATGAAAAAACTGTAGTTCAACATTGTGTTCTCTGTTCCATTTCATTTGGGACCAGGAGAATAATGACTTGCACACACTATGGTTGTGAACACTAAGAAGTAAGCCTATGTAATCCTTCCTTACAGAAGCACTGTTGTGTTCTGTGGCTTTCCCCTAGTATCCCTCAGTCCCTTCACACAGAAGAATACTTTCCAATGGTCTCTTGTCTTCTTTTGTTTCCTGTGGGCAGTAGGCATCCTGCCATATTCTTCCTCTAAGCCTTAGAATAAATGCAACCACTATGCTCTGAATCACAGAATTATTAGTGTTAAAATGGAAAAGACTTAATCATCTAGTCCATCCCCTAGCCAGTGCAAGATTTTTCTCTACTCTGACATACATTCAGGACATTCCCTTTTAAATGATGTAATTAGGGGAACATCCACTGCTTCCTTTGAGAGAATGATTTGGGTCTTCAGTTTCAGAACCAAAATGATTGAGTGCAGGTTAAGAATTTTCTTTGTACACTAGTCTGTGAGTGAAAGGCCTACTAGTGTTCTAGTGTTTATTCTTGAAGGACTGTGTTACTGACATTATGTTCTTCATAGGTAAGGTGGGCAGACCTAGAAGAAAAGAAGGATGCAGACAGAAAGAGGGCCATTGGTTTTGTGGTTGGACAAACGGATTGGGAAAAGATCACAGATGAAAGTGGTCATCTTGCTGAGAGAGCCCTCAACCGCACCAAATATATCTGAGACAATTATAATATGGAATTTTTGTACCTTTAAGGTAAGTGTTCCACCATTATGCAAATTTAGTCTCACTGTTTTTTAAGAGTTGAGGATGAGATTAAAGCGCACACATTGCTAGGGTTCTCCCTTCAGATATTCTTGTTCTTCTTCGAGTGCTTGCTCATATCCATTCCAGTTAGGTGTGCGCGCGCCGCATGCACATTCGTCGGAAGATTTTTACCCTAGCAACACTCGGTGGGTTGGCTGGGCGCCCCCTGGAGTGGCGCCGCTATGGCGCCGGATATATACCCCTGCCGACCCAGCCACCCTTCAGTTCCTTCCATGCTCGGCCTGCCACAAGCCGATGCCAACAGGAGATCCACACGACTCATGTTTGAGGTGCCTCGGGGAATTGCACTTCACAGCTAAGTGCCCCATTTGCAAGGCTTTTAAGCCGAGAACAAAATGGAGCAGGACTTTCACTTACCCCTCCACCTTCGGCACCGAGCGCTGGTCAGTCGGCGGACAGAAGTGCCTCCCCGGCGCTGGACCCCGCTGGCTCTGCCAAGGCCTCTTGGCACCGGCCGTCGCCGGCACCGAAGTCGACTCAGCATCGCTCCCTCTCTCCGAGAAAGCTCACAACTCCTCCTGCCAGTGCCTGACAGCTCCCCGGCACGTGCCATGGTTGAGCTCCCTGCTCCTGCTGCTTCCGTGCCAACTGCACCGCAGTCAGAGAGCTCATCTAAGTCGGATCGCCCGGCACTGACACCTGCCGAGGCACCAATGACCCCAGTCCCACAAGGGCTGTCGAATCCAGTGCCTGACAGCTCCCCGGTACGCGCTGTGGTTGAGCTTCCTGCTCCTGCTGCTTCCATGCCAACTGCACCGCAGCCAGAGAGCCTGTCTAAGTCGGATCGCCCGGTACCAACACCTGCCGAGGCACTGACGACATCGGCACAGTCGATCCTGGTCCACGAGAGCCATTAAATCCGGTGCCTGACAGCTCCCCGGTACGCGCTGTGGTTGAGCTTATTGTTCCCCTCACGCCGGAGACATTCCGAGCGGCGAGGGATCTCATTGCCATGACAGAGTAGATGCTGCCTGAACCCCCAGCACCGCTGGTGCGGGTAATACAGTCTCTTGGCAAGCCTCCCTTGATACGACCATCCTCTGTCGGCACAGCAGAGCGGCACCGTTCATGATCACGGTCTCGCAGACACTCCAGGTCCCGTCGGCACTCCCGCTCCCGATGCCACTTGCAGTCCTGATGCTGTTCTCCTCCTCGGTACCGGTCGCACTCGCCGCACCAGTCGGTGTCCCGTTCGCCGACCCGCTACTCTTGGCACCATTCCAGCTCCCAGCACTGCGACTCCCGTAGCCACTCCCAACATCGAGCCTCGAGATGTTGGTCAACCTCCCGGCACCGCTCTGGTTGAGGTTCAGATCTTGTTCCAGGTACTGGTACGCCTCCCGATACCAGTCCCTGGTGCCGAGTTGGGCAAGGTCCGGTAGAGTCAGAGACTCTGACCACGATTTTTCAGCACCTCCATGGCCATCCGGACACGCGTCAGTGTCATCCCATGCGGACAGCTCTTATGCTGAGGACCGCAATTCTGATGTGCCCACCAACAACCTGAGAGCCCATCAGGACCTCCTAAGAAGGGTAGCACTCTATATGGACCTCCAGGTGGAGGAGGTCCTGGAGGTAGGGGACCCGGTAGTGGACATTCTATCGGCGGTTGCCCCACTAGAGGGGCCCTACCCGTTTATTCGGACCATCCAGGCGAATGCCGATACTCTATGGGGGGTACGACTACTTCTATGTCCGTCCTCCTCCCTGCTCACTAGTCGTTCAGTCCATTAAGGAAAGGGAATGGCATGGCTAGCAGGCGCCAGCCCCGAAATCGAAGGAGGCTTGGCGAATGACCCTACTCAGCCGCAAGGTGTACTCTGCAGGGGCCTTATAGCTCTGCGTGGCAAATCAACAAGCCTCGCTTAGCCCATATCATTATAACACCTGGGTGACGGTGGATAAGTTTATGGAGCTTCTCCCTCAAGACTCCCGCCAAGAGTTCACTGCCCTCTTGGAGGAAGAAAAAAAAAGGTGGCCAGAGCTTCCCTCCAGGCCTCGTTGGATGCAGCAGACTCAGCAGCCAGGGCTCTGACATCGGGTGTTACCATGAGGAGCACCTCATGGCTTCAGGTTTCAAACCTCCTGCCGGAGTGGCAGTATACCATTCACAACTTACCATTTGATGGTAAAGGCCTCTTCGCAGCGAAGACAACCCCAGGCTGAAAAGCCTGAAGGACAACAGGGTCCTAATGCGCTCTCTCAGCGTGCATACGCCGACTACCTAACGCAGGCCTTTCCGTCCCCAGCCACACCGCCGTACTCTTTGCCTAGCCACAGACAGGACTTTGGCAGATGGCGTGGCCGAGGTGGTCGCAGACGACCGTCAGGACCTCTAGAGGGACAAGATCGAGGTCCCTCACAATCATCACCGGGACCAAAGACGAACTTGCGAAGGTGCGCCCGAGAGCGACGTACTAGTTACAGGTGGGATCCCACTCCTACTTCCTCTTGGCGTGGTCCCAGTTAACTTCAGATCGCTGGCTCCTACACATGGTGGAGTATGGGTACCACCTTCAATTTGTTCCAGCCCTGTTCCTCTTCAGGGACCCCTCTCAAGAGCAATTCCTCTTACAAGAGGTGCAGACGCCGATGGACGAAAGGGACAAGGGGTTTTACTCCCATTATTCCCTAATCCCCAACTTGTACGGAGGTCTCGGACCTATCCTAGACCTGCGAGGACTCAACCAGTTTATGATAAGGTTTGAAGTTCCGCATGATATCCCTGGGAACCATTATCCCGCCTTGGATCCTGGAGACTGCTATGCCGCCCTTGATATGAAGGACGCGTACTTTCACATTGCCATCTTCCCTCCGCACAGGAGATACCTCCGCTTCTAGCCAACCGGCAGTACTTCCAGTTTACGATCCTGCTGTTTGGCCTTTCTACAGCCCCACGGGTATTAACCAAGTGTATGGCTGTAGTCGCCACCCACCTCCACCGACGTCGGATATGCGTTTTCCGTATCTGGACGATTGGCTTATCTGAGGAGACTCTGAGACATAAGTCACTCAGCATGTGGGCATCGCCAAGGACCTATTCACACGTCTAGGCCTGATGATCACTATAGAAACATCCACTCTGGTTCCCACGCAGAGGTTAGACTTCCTAGGAGCTATCCTGGATTCCGACCTAGCCGGAGCCTGCTTACCACAGCTGCGGTTTCAGGCGATGGCAACAATCATCCGAGGTCTGCAGACTTTCCCAACAACCTCGGCTCGCACTTGTCTCGGTCTCCTGGGTCCCATGGCTGCCTGCAAGTTTGTAACCAAACACGCCAAGCTCCGCCTCTGTCCTCTCCGAGTTTGGCTCAAATCGGCGTACCGCCTGGACAGGGACCCAATGGTCATGATAGTCACCATTCCCTCGAGCACTCTAGGCTCCCTAGAATGGTGGCTAACTCCCTCCCTGGTGTGGGCAGGGATGCCGTTCCATCCGTCCCAGCCCTCACTGTCCCTGACGACGGACGCGTCATCTCTCGGCTTGGGTGCTCACCTTGGTCACCTTCGAGCTTAAGGCCTTTGGTCTTCTCAGGAGCTGGCATTCCACATCAATGTCCAAAAATGAGAGCAGTCCGCCTGGCGTGCCAGGGGTTCCAGCAGCAGCTGCGAGGCCGTGGTGTGTCAATGTTTACAGCCAACACAACGGCCATGTGCTACATAAACAACCAGGGAGGGACATGGTCCTCCTCCTTTTGTCAGGAGGCCATCCATCTCTGGGACTTTTGCATAACCCACTCGATAAATCTGGTAGCGTCCTTTCTCCCAGGCGTTCGGAACGCCTTGGCGCTTCGACTCAGCAGGTCTTTCCTGCCTCACGAGTGGTCGCTCTGCCCCGATGTGATGCATTCTGTTGCCAGAAGTGGGGATTTTTCCCCACGTAGACCTATTCGCTTACCGCGAGAACAGGAAATGTCCGAGGTTCTGTCCTTTATGCCTTCCCACCATTCACCCTGGCTCATTGGGTCCTGCTCAAACTTTGCAGGGGCAGGGCGGCATCATCATGATCACTTCAGCGTGGTTCAGGCAGCACTGATACACCACGTTGCTCGACCTGTCAATAGCCAACCCAATTACCCTGCCACTCCACCCAGACCTCATAACTCAGGACCACGGCAGGCTTCGCCACCCGGACCTGCAGTCTCTTCACCTCACGGTGTATCTGCTGCATGACTAAACCGGGGTAGCAGGAAGCCTTCCACCTGGTCAACATACCTGGCTGAGTGGTAGCGTTTCTCCTACAGGTGCGAAACGCTTGATCTTCCTCCTACTGAGTTCTCCATCCCCTCTATTTTGGACTGCCCTCTGGCCTACAACAGCAGGGCCTAGTGGTGTCATCACTGAGGGTGCACTTGGCAGCCATTTCTACCTTCCACCCAGGCTAAGGTGGTCGTTCCGTGTTCTCACACTCTATGGTTTCGAGGTTCCTCAAGGGCTTGGAGCGCTTACACCCTCAAGTACGCCGCCCAGCCCCAACCTGGGACCTCAACCTGGTTTTAACCAGACTTATGCCCCCCCCATTCGAGCCGTTAACGACCTGCTCGCTGCTATACCTGTCTTGGAAGACAGCTTTCCTCGTAGCCATTACATTGGCCAGATGAGTCTCCGAGCTCAGGGCTCTTACGGTGGTTCTGCCGTACACTATGTTCACAAAGACAAGGTGCAGTTACGACCACACCCGGCTTTCCACCCTAAGGTGGTTTCGGCCTTTCATGTTAACCACACTCAACGCAATGGGGGCAACAGTTGCACTCCATGGACATCTGTAGAGCGCTCGCATTTATATTGAGCGGACAGAACCATTTCATAAAACGCCCCAACTCTCGGTCGCAGTAGCAGACTGAAGGAAAGGCCTACCTGTTTCTTCTCAGAGGATCTCATCTTGGGTGATGACGTGCACCCGCACTTGTTATGATTTGGCTCACATTTCCCCACGCCACATCACCGTGCATTCTGCCAGGGCTCAGGCTTCATCTGCCGCCTTGCTTTCTCGTGTACCTACCCACGAGATCTATCGCGCAGCTCCATGGTCCTCGGTCCATACTCTTGCTTCGCATTATGCTCTGGTTCAACAGTCAAGCGATGCTGCAGCCTCTGGCTCAGCAGTTTACATTCTGCCACATTTTCTCTCCGACCCCACCGCCTACATAAGGCTTGGGAATCACCTAACTGGAATGGCTATGAGCAAGCACTCGAAGAAGAAAAGACAGTTACTCACCTTTGTAACTGTTGTTCTTCAAGATGTGTTGCTCATATCCATTCCAAACCCACCCTCCTTCCCCTCTGTCGGAGTAGCCAGCAAGAAGGAACTGAAGGGTGGCTGGGTCGGCAGAGGTATATATCCGGCGCCATAGCGGCGCCACTCCAGGGGGCGCCCAGCCAACCCACCGAGTGTTGCTAGGGTAAAAATCTTCCGACGAACGTGCACGCAGCGTGCGCACACCTAACTGGAATGGATATGAGCAACACATCTCGAAGAACAACAGTTACAAAGGTGAGTAACTGTCTTTTTGGGGCCTTGAATGGTAGGTGGATTTGTCAGTTGTGCACTTTCCTTGGTGTGTAATCTCCTGTGTGTAGTATCTCAAGTTTGAAGGAAAAGGGGTATCAGCCTTCAAAATCTCCAAGCATTGTCAGTAATAAGAGTGTAAGTGTTCATGATAAGGACAACCGGAATATATGTAAGCTGGATACCTAGTTCTTCCAATTCCAGATTCTACATTATTATATTTGAATTCCGACCATTTTTATTGATACATTTCTCAGTGTAACAGACTTTTCTTTTCTTTACAGGCCGTTTACTTTGAGGAGAACTGAACCTGGCGTGGCATGAGCATCCTACATGGATCATGTCACTACCATCTTCACAGATTATTTTTGTTTCTTTTGTTGTTTTAGTTTCTGAAAGTTCCTTGAAATATTGGCGGGTGATAACCAGTGTCCCCAAAAGACATACAATTCTGCTGCACCTAAGCGAGAGAGTTTTCATTTTAATATTTTTTGGAGGGGAGGGAGCGTCAGTAGTTGTAGCTGCTATACGTGGAAAAATTAGGCAGAGAATGTTTCCTCCACTGTACTGTAACAGAATGTCTGTATCACTTTTTTGCTTTGTGGCCATTCTCATTTTATACTGTACGTACCTTGTAGCTTATTGTACTAGGAAGCAGAACAATAAACTTCCATTATAAACCCAGTGAGTTTGGTGGACCATACAGCATGGGTTTCTCTTGGTGTTTGTTTTATCTTTTAAATGTGGTCTGTCTTCAAATGTTGGCAGAATGTTCAAAATCGCCGTCATCTGGAAGAGGCATCATGCTTCTGTTTGAGTGCATGTCTTACCTGGGGACTCCAGGAGCCACCTGCTCTCCTCTTTGTAGCCAGCTGTTTTTTTTAGGCCTTGGCTCTTGTTGGCCTACAGTAATTTTACATCTTCTGTCATCTTGGAGGTCAGCTGCTCTTTGAAGTGTTCCCTGGATTGTTAGTTTCTCAGCTGTTTTAAATTTCCATTGCTATCTGTGGGTTTGAATTTAATTCTGTGGCACTGAAATACTCCAGGTGGTAATGTGGAGTGTGAAAAAAGTTCCTTTATTGCTGAGTTTGAAATTAAAACAAGTAATGGAAAACTGTGAATGTGGGAAGCCCTCTCAGTGGGAGCCCAGAAAGTCCCTGTGGTCACAATAGATCATATTGTCTATTTGACTCCCCATCAATGCATATTCATTCCCCTCACAAAATTTAATTTCACTTAAAAGTAGTAGTGAAAACTTTCAGATCTAGAACTAAAAGGATGCCTTGCTCTGGCCAAGAAATGGGCTTCACTTGATGTAAAAGATGGATTAAATAATTGTCCACATTGAGAACAATGGGGTAGAAGCTTAATGTACAATATCATTTGTCTCATCAGTGATGCACAGTATTACAGATTTGCTAATGAGCAAGTTGAATAGATCATTTTTGTTCTTTCTGGGTTTCCAAACCAAAGGCTTATGTTAAGACTTGTATGGAAAGAGAAGGTGCTAGATTATCTGAAAAATGTCTTAGTTGATGGTGAATTATTTGAAACTGCTGTCCTGTACACTTTGAAGAAAGTGAAATTCTGATAGCTGCTTCTGTGCTCCCTGCTGCTCTGCTGAGCGATTACATTGCAAATTGTTTCTAAGTTTATTAACCAGTCAAGACTGATGAGAGCATTGTTTGGTACATTAAAGTAGAGCCATTGTTTGTAATATTGAATGGTTTTTGTTTACCATTCTAATACATTTCTGTTTACTTGACATTTCTCAGCCTGATTCATTGTGTTGAGTGAAAGTTTTTCTCAGGGTGAACAACAGACTATCTGAATTTGACCTGAATGTATGTTTACATATAAGAAAATGAAGCTCCTTGAATGCAATGCTGTTACACCAGAAGGTAGCAAATGTGGATTTGTATGTACACATCCCATAATATAGCAGTATTTACTTTCTGTTTTTAAATGTTGCAAAGTACTGTCTTTGAATTCTCAGACTTGGCATTGCACAAAGTAGTAATTGCCAAGAACTCCAGAAAATCAGAGGGCTTTTGTGTCCTTATGGAGATCAGTCAAGGCTTGTCTCAAAGGAGTTGTTTTCTCATTTCTCTGCATAGTGGCTACCAGAAAGATTCTGAGGCTACCAACTGGAGTCTGTTGTTTATAACAAATCTAGACTGCTGATGGTATTTCCTGAACCCGTTTTGACTTCCTGTGCCATTTTGATGGGCTAGTTCTATATCCAGATGCTAAGATCTGATGTTTTCACTATACCCTTCAGAATCAATTTAAATCAAGTTCTAACACTTTTCCTTCCCAGGATAAATAATTTTTCTGGAGTGCAAGAGTCATGGAAACAAATAGAGAGTGGCAGAGGGGATCACCATGTCTCCTGTGTTCTCATGCAGTTTGTAGCAGAACTGAGCAGCCAGCACCCAAGGAGGCCATGCTGTTTTTGTTCCCTTGGTCTGCATGCAAGGAAGGAGAGGCAGACAGAACACGTGAAGGGTTGCACTTGTACCAATCAGATGTGGCAAGAGAGATGGCAAATGACAACTAACTGGAAAGGCAGTGCAAATTGATTACAATGTTTTCATTATGAAGAAGTTCTGTTGCAAGCGTGTGCCAATATCGTCAGAATATGTTGAATTTTTTTCTGTCAGTCGCACTGATGTTTGTTCTTTACAGGTACTATAATGCATCCAAGTCTACTGTAATTTTATGATCTTTGTCATCTGTGTTGCAGCATGGTGGTAAGTTTGAGCACCCAGCAGATCAGCCTGGGGCAGATCGTTGGGAAGTGGCTCAGGAAGAAAGTATCATATCTGCATAATATCAGAGCATCAACCTCCATCATGTTCCATGCACTCCAGTCCTTCAGAGAATGAGGTAATCCAGCACTTTGAACTGCTCATCAGCACTGCTGGCAGAATTACAGATGGCTAGATTGTCACATCCTTGGTCCCGGCCCAGAGAATGGTGATAGTGATTGATTCAAAGCCTTCAGCTGTGGAATATGACAAAGTTACATCCTCTTTGCTGTCCTATCCAGTATCCACAGGCAGCTTCAGGGATTTAGACCTCACACTGACACTGGACTCATACAACATTGGGAATGAAAAAATGCCTCCTACAATCTGTGGTTAACTAGGAGAATGGACCCCATTCTCTCAGATTATGACCTGACTATGATCAGAAATGCCTTTGTTAACTCCAGATTGTAGTGTTGCAATGCAATGTACCAATGGTTTTCAACCTTTTCCATTTGCAGACCCCTAAAAAATGTCAAAGGGAGGTGCGGAGCCCTTTGAAACTCTTAAACATAGTCTGCGGACCCCCCATGAACCACAAGTTGATAATCACTGGTTCCGTGATAATGACAACCTTTTGCGGACTCCTTAGACATAGTCTGCGGACCCCCGGGGTCCACTGGCCACGGGTTGAAAACCACTGCAATATACCATGGTTTGAAAACATTTTAAAAAATGCAGTAACTGGTGCAGGATGCAGCACCTACCTCTTCAGGAAGATTGGCTGCTTAAGAGCATTTCATCCCTGTATATCACTTGTTCCACTGCTTTGCTAAAGACTGTCCCACCTTCTCGGCCTTCAGTCACCCTTAACATCTCGGCTCTTCAAGATTAATGAAACTGTCTATCCTGAGGGTAAGACTCATGCTTTTCCACAAAGAAGCTCACAACCAATTAACATTTACAAAAGGCTAAAACATTTTTTACTTAATCTGCACCTCACAGATTGGACGAACGGTGAGGAAACATTTTGTCATAAGTCATCTTGTATGCTTTTACTCTAGAAAGCTTCAATAAGCCATGGGGCTATGGCCATTGTGTAAAAAACTGAATAGAAAAGAATCCTGTACCAACTTTGATGCTGTGGTTGTTCTTTCGCTTACTTGTTGAGACTAGCTAATCAGAGTTAGTGGTATCTCACATTATTAGTTCCCTGCAATTACAAGAGAAAAGTTGCTTCTTAGTTCTTCATATCTCTACTTCTGTGATTTGGTTTAGCATTCATTGGATTTGCTTCAAACAGCTATATGAATCTTGTCCATCAATGAATAATTTGCTCCTTGCCTGTCAGGTGCTACACTACACGTTGCTGTTTTTGCATGTTTGTAAAGGTGTTGCATTAAATATTTTCTGAGGCCTTTTGAAATCTCTGTACAGACATTTGGAATCATTAGCAAAGATTTCAGTTTCTGTATCTAGTCCACTACATCCTGTCTTCAACTGTGACCAATACCAGATGTCTCAGAAGAAGGTGCAAGAAGACCCAAAGTGGGCATTTATGGACTGTAACAGTTTTTTTCCTACCCCTCTCCTCAGTTTAGTGATTCCCATATGCTGAGAAGCATGAAGGTTTATATCTTTTCCAAACTTCAGTTTTGTTGATCATCTTCAATTGTAACTGTAGATGTTTTCATTATTCATGTAAATGTCCAGTCCTTTTTTGAATCCTGCAGAACTCTCGATTTCAATGATGTCTTGTGGCAAAGAGTTCTAGGCTAGTTGTCTGTTGTGTAAAGCCATATTGCATTATTCAAGAAGCTCAGTTTAGTTCTTTCTAACTCCACTTTGTGGGCGTACTAATAGGATGGGCAGTAAATGTGAGTGGAAAAGTAACAGATCGTTCCTTGTTCCCATTTTGATACATGTGTGTTGTGCTCAGTGCTGTACAGCATGCAGACAAAGATGCCATTTCTGCCCTATGATGCTTGAAGTCTGAACATATAATTGAAATACAGCGTTTTACAGGATGGCTCTTCGCAGTGAAGATCTTCGCTATATACAAGTTCAAAACAGGCAAAGAAAACAAGTTCAAGACAGGCTTATTCAATGGAAACTGCAAAATGTACTTAGCATTTTTTGCCAGAAAACAAATTAATAATATTTAAGGACTAGGGTAGATCAGATCTTCATATGTCCCTTTTTAAAGATGATACTTCTGCAGCACAGCAGCCCATAGCATCATGCTATGGCTTTGATGCTCTGTTAAGCTGGAATCACCAATATCACTTCCTCTGTCATCAGGGTTTTCCTTGTATTTTTCCCATCCATGTATTCACCAAGCCTGTAACTCTAACCAGATGAAATCTCTGCTAGTAGAAGTGCAGGCCTATGCTTGCTATTCACTGTATTCACTTGAATTCACTTGAACACTATTTTTGGACTTCGACACCACTGGAACAGTCATTCCAAGTCTTCAATAAGGAATGAAATAATTCAGCCCTTTGAACAACTCATTGCCACTAATATGAGTTTGTAGTTTCTGGCAGAGAAATAAAAAATAATTCTTAATGCAGCTGCCCTAGTGGCAACAGCATTTTATCTCCTTAAATTGCAATTCCCAGTTAACAGAAGACACCATTTTAATAATAATGCTACTGTCCAGGGAACTACAGAAGCAGTCATGCTTCTGGGCAGACCACAGAGCTTGGAAAAGCCACTGTTGACTTGGGATACGAACTGATTCTACTTTCTGCTCAAAATTGACAGTTGTCAAGTTCCTGAGAAGGCTGCCCAGCATATGTAGATGCCATGGGGGGTCTAAACTAAGATTTGCAAGATCCAATGAAGATTGTCATTCACTATACCTGGGATTCAACACACGGAAGGGTCATCTTGTGCAGAATGTGATGGCCCACATCCTCAGCAAGTCAGACACCCAAGAATACATCATACTTATGCTCTCCTTCCTCCATTGGCTCCCCAGTTTTCCTCTGATGTTAATACAAGACATGATTGGTCCTCAATTTGAGAGCCATCAGTCGTCATCTTGGGATCAACACAGCTACAGTATCACTGCATATCTCCTTTCATCATCATTCAAGACAATTTACAATAGCCTGGGACAGTGCAACTGATAAAATCCAGGACAAGTGTGAGGGCCAGAGATAAAGTAAACTCAGGTGAGGGAGCTCATCTGTGGAGTTGAGCTATTAGTGGAGATTAGATTAAGTCGAATTTTGACCATGTTTGGATCATTGCACAAACCCCACCTGTTGCTAAAGCTTTCTCACCAGAAATAGAGAAAAAAGTAGAGCTTGCTAGAACTGGGAAGTTTGAAGAGCAGAATTCTTTATGAATTCCAGTCAGGACACCACTATGCAGTTCTAGCTTTTTAGCACTACTTGCTAATTTTGTCAGGAGACTAGAGTAAGAATAATTTTCTATTCTTCGACTGCTTGCTTGTGTTGATTCCATTCTAGGCATGTGCACACCCACATGCGCAGTTGTCGGAGATTTCTGCCTTAGCGGTGTCCGTGGGGTCAGCTGTGGCACCCCCTTGAGTGCCGCACTCATCCATCAGTATATTAGGCGCCACCGATCCTACGCCTTGTCAGTTGCTCCTTACTGCTCATGATGGTTGAAGCACCTCATCTTGCAGATCGCAAGAGCATTAGCGGTTCTTTATAGCCTGTCATTCTCTTATCTGTACATAGTTGTAAAGTAGTTTGTAAGTAGTTAGTTAGCCGTTAGTATAGTCAGGTTAGTGTCCTTAGAGTCCCGGTTGAAACTTTGTCCCAGAATAGGGCATGCCCCACTCGACATGCAGCAGGCCTGTGCCTAACTGATACCCATGATACTTGCCTAAAGTGCCTGGGGGAATCCCACAGAAAAGACAAGTATCAGATTTGTAAAAACTTCTGACTTTAAATGCGGAAGTGCATCAGAGCCCTCCACTGTGGACCCCACGCCGAGTATTTCTGCTTTGGTGCGAAGCGCACCACCAGCACTGGCCTCCGCTGAGCCCCATTCCCCTTTACCTGTGCTGAAGAAGTGGCAAAAGACGAGGAGTCCCTTGGCACTGGAGAAGGGGACTTTGGGCAAAGGACCTATGTCAGGCCTTGCACCCACTTCGGGGCTACACAAGGATCCCGCCATAGCCCCGGGAAGTGACGAGTCCTCGGCCTCTTCCAGGGCCATCAGTGCCTGAGGTGGCCCCGGTGGCCAAAGACCAAATGAGCCTACCAGCACTGCAGGCACCGCACTAGGCTAAGACCCCCGCACTTAAGGGCAAGCCATTCATGGTGCAGCCTCAGAGGATGGCGGTGCACCCCTGGTCGCCGGACTATAGGCGCAGATCCCCATCTCTGTGACCTCGGATCCTGGCACCGTATCCTGGCTCTCCAGCTAGAAGACCCAGGTCCTTGACACATTTATCCACTTACTAGGCATGGGATTCCGGAGTCGAGGCATCTGTCTCTGTATCGCTGGTACCAATGAGCTTCTAGCTGCAGGTCCCCTAGGCCTTGGTCACTCTCCCTCAAGCAGTCTCCTGGACATCGGTCCCTGCCCCGGAGGGTCCATTCACCGTCACAGCACCGGTCCCAGTCCCATTTCTTCAGGAGGCGTCATTACTTGCCCTTGCCTCACCAGTTGCCAACAAGAGTCAGCAAGCAGACTCAGGCCTCGTTGGCTCCACCATGGTCGCCAGAAGGACAGTGGTCCAAGTTGGACCAAGAGTTCAGTCCTTCACATAGAAGGGGGGATTCACCACTGATGCAGGAGACCAGTGCAGCACCCGCCACGGTTGCATCTCAGCACAGGCAGTGGCCCTCCCAGTGATCATACTGGAATCCGTGGGGTGTGCCTGTGGATGCCAGTCCCCTACTCCCACCAGCCCTTCCTGGCAGCCTCGGCTAAACCGGCCACGGCACCGCAGTTAGAGCACGGTGCCAAATGCATTGTGGGGGCAGCACATTGGATCTGGTGCCTAAGAGTCCCTCCCCAGACAAAGAAGGGGAACGAGCTCCTTCACAGGCGGTGCAATCATAGTAGTCATCCCTGGATGAGGTGGTGGCTGGACCGTCACATACAAGCAGTCCCTGGATGATATTAAGGGGCACCAAGCCTTCCTTAGAAGGGTAGCTGAGAACCTGAACTTACCAACAGAAGAAGTCATGGAGGAGGCCAATGACCTCTTCAGTGTTATTTTGGCTACCACCCCTGCCTGGGTTGCATTGCCTGTTCACCCAGGGGTCCTCAAGATTGCCAAGTCACTGTGGCAAACCCCCTGTTCTGTTCCGCTGACTTTCAAGAAAGCAGAAAAGAAATATGTCCCTGCGAAAGGTTTTAAATATTTGTACACACTCTCCCCAGCAGCATCCGTGGTTGTGTCTGCGGTGACCAAAAGGGACAGACAGGACCATGTTAGTGACACCCCCAAAAATAAGGATGCCAAAAGACTTGATTTATTTGACAGGTTTATTCAACAGCCAGTCTTCAGTTTAGGGTATTGAATCACCAGGCACTGTTGGGCAGACATTCAACGAGTCCCACAAGTTGAAATTAGAAGTTCAAGGAGATCCTCCCACAGGATCATGGCCAGTTCACTGTGCTGGTGGATGAAGGCACGGCGGTGGCCCGGGGAGTCCTTCAGATGGCCTGGGGCGCTACTGACTTGGCAGCCAGGATGGTCACATCTGCGGTGGCCATCAGATGCAGCTCATGGTTGCAGTCCTCTGGGTTGTCCTAAGAGATGCAGCCACTATCCAGGACCTCCTGTTTAAGGAAATGGGGCTCTTCTCCGAGCTACAGATGCGAGGCTACATGGCTTTAAAGACTGTTGAGCCACCCTCAACTCCCTTGGCTTTCACACCCCTCAGTAAGCCAGGAAGCTGTTTCACCTTCCACCACCACCTCCTCTTCTCTCTAGGTCCTGGGGAACTCCCAGATTGGGTTCCTACAGGAGGAAAGACAAGGACAAGGGGCCTAAACGGAAATATCCTTCATCTTCCCACTCGGCTGCACAACCTGACCCTCCCAGAAACCAGGGAGGCCAGAAAGTCGTTTTAAGGGTGTGTCGTAAGCCAATGCCCCAGTCAATATGCTGGATCCGTCCCTCTGTTTCCTCAGCCGCCTCCACCCTTTCCGGTCAGCCTGGTCTTTTATCATCTCAGACCATTGGGTGTTCGACATGATTTCATCAAGCTGTACCCTGCAGTTTGTAGCCGGCCCTCCCTATCCCTCTTCAGAGACCCTTCTCACGAGCAACTGCTGGTCCAGGAGGTCGAAAAACTCCTGTGCCTGGGGGCAGTGGAGCAGGTCCCTTGGGACATTTAAGGAAAAGGATTCTACTCCGGTTATTTCCTAATCCTGAAAGGAAAAGGAGGCCTCAGACCCATCTTGGACCTCTATCGTTTCAACAAGTCTCTCAAGAAGTTGAAATTTCACATGGTTCCCCTGGCCTCCATTATCCCTTCCCTGGATCTGTGAGTCTGGTATGCCGCCCTCGATTTAAAGGATGCATACTTTCATATTTCCATTTTCCTGGGACACCTGCGCTTCCTCTGTTTCATGTTGGGTCAGTGCCACTTCTAGTTCATGGCGATGCCCTTTGGTCTCTCGTTGGACCAGAGAGTGTTCACAAAGTGTATAACGCCAGTGGCCGCTTACCTGCGACATCAAGAAGTCCGAATTTACCCACCCCTCGACAGCTGGTTCATAAAGGGCCAGTCCCGAGATCGGGTGCGGAGGCATTTCGATCTGGCCTGTGCCACCCTGTTGCTCCTGGGGCTGGTAATAAATGAGAGAAAGTCAACCTTCACCCCAGTGCAACACATAGAATTTATCAGGGCAGTCCTCAATTCCACTTGGGCCAGGTCCTTCCTCCCCGAGACTCAGTTCCAAGCCACAGTGGACCTCATCTCATGTATGAGAGCCCACCCTCTCACCACCACCCACATGTGCTGGAAATTATTGGGTCACATGGCGGCACACACAGCTCCGCCTCAGGCCCCTGGCATCAGTCTATGCCCCCAACCAGCACATCATGGACTTGGTGGTCAGGATTCCTGACAGTGTTCTGTCATTGCTCACGTGGTGGCAGGATCCTGCATTAATGCTCCAAAGGTCACCTTTGTGGCTTCATTCCCGTCGGCAACTCTCATCTCCAATGCCTCGGTCGTAGGGTGCGGAGCCCATCTGGACACACTTAGCACGCAAGATTGTTGGTCCAGTCGCGATCACACTCTGCATGTCCACATCAGGGAGCTCAGAGTGGTTCGCCTGGCCTGCCAAGCCTTCCTGCATCAATTGCAGGGCACAGTGGTGCAGGTCCTGATGGACAATATGGTGACAGTCTTCTATATCAACAGGCAGGGCGGAGCCAGGTCATCTGTCCTTTGCCAGGAAGCCCTCCGCTTCTTGGAATTCTGTCTGCAGCATGATATCCAGCTCGTAGCCGCTCACCTCCCTGGGGCCAAGAATGCCTCAGAAGATTGCCTCAGTAGGTCCTTCTTGTCATGCCACAAGTGGTCCCTCCATCCAGACGTGCTCAGCTTCATCTTCCACAAGTGGAGGACTCCCCGAGTGGACTTGTTTGCATCCAGGGAGAACAGAAAATGCCACATTTTCTGCTCCCTGTCGGACGCCTTTCTGCTCCAGTGGTCGGGGGCTCTGATGTACGCCTTCCCTCTGGTGCCATTACTCTCCAGGGTCCTTACGAAAATCAAGTGGGACAGGGAGATCCTCATAGTGCCGACTTGGCCATACCAGCCCTGGTTCAGCATGTTGCTGGACCTATTGGTGGCCGCTCCGTTACAGCTACTGCTCTGGCTGGACCTGCTATCCCAGAACCATGCCAGTTTTCTGCATCCCAGCGTGCAGGCATTTCACCTGATGGCTTGGCTGCTGCATGGTTAAATGAGCAGGAGCAGCAGTGCTTAACTGATGTCCAGCAGGTCCTGTTGGGCAGTAGAAAACGCTCCACCAGTGTGACCTACCTGGCCAAATGGAAGTGGTTCACCTGCTGGACCTAGGATAAAGGTGTTCGGCCCGAGCAAGCCTCGATGCAGTTGTTCTTGGACTACCTTCTGCATCTCAAACTCCAAAGCCTATGCTTTTCATCTATCCAGGTCCACTTGGCAGCCATCTTGGCCTTCCATCCGCTGCTCATGGGTTGGTTAGTTTTCACCCAGGACATCATGGCCAGGTTCCTCGGGGCCTCGAGCACCTCTACCTACGCATCAGGGACCCCGTCCTCCTGTGGGACCTGAATCTGGTGCTGTTGCGGCTCATGAGTCCCCACTTCAAACCTGTGGCTTTCTGCTCTCTTCTCCTCCTGTCCTGGCAGGTGGTGTTCCTGATAGCAGTGACATCTGCCCGCCGGGTCTCAGAGATTAGGGTGCTCACCTCAGAACCACCCTATATGGTCTTCTACAAGAACAAGGTCCAGGTAAGACCACACCCAGCTTTCCTACCCAAAATGGCCTCCCAATTTCATATGAGCCAGGACATTTTCTTGTGTTTTTCCCAAAGCTGCATAAGTCAGAGGAGGAGTGGGCTACATTCCCTAGACGTCAGGAAGGCATTAGCCTTCTACTTTGAGAGGACCAAGCCATTCCACAAGTTGAGGCAATTGTTTGTCGCAGTGGCTGACAGAATGAAAAGCTGCCCAGTGTCTGCGCAAAGAATTTCTTCATCGATCACTGCCTGCATTTGCTACTGTGCGATCAGGGGAAGGTTCAAGCCCCAGCGATTGTGACTGCCCACTTGACCCAAGGTGCAGGCTTCTTTGGCAGCCTTTCTGGCCTAAGTGCCTATTCATGACATCTACAGGGCAGCTACCTGGTCATCCATCCATGCATTCATGTTCCACAATGCACTGACCAGGCACGTCCAGGACGATGCTAGCTTCAGCAGGGCAGTACTACAAGCCTCCAGACTGAACTCCAAGCCCACCTCCAAGGATACTGCTTGAGTCACCTAGAATGGAATCAACATGAGCAAGCACTCAAAGAAAAAACGGTTACTTACCTTTTGTAACTGTTCTTCGAGATGTGTTGCTCATGTCCATTCCATTCTAGGTGTGTGCGTGCCCATGTGCACAGTTGTCGGGGATTTCTGCCTTAGCGGTATTCTTAGGGTTGGCTACGGCACTGTCTTGACTGCCATGCTCATGCATCAGTATATTTGGCACCACCAACCCTACACCTTCTCAGTTCCATCTTGCCAGTAACTCCGACAGAGGGGTAGGAGGGCGGGTAATGGAATGGACATGAGTAACACATCTCAAAGAACAATAGTTACAAAAGGTAAGTAACCGTTTTTTTTTCCCATTTGCCAGTTCTTACAGATGCTGAATTGGAGCATTTGAGGCTTTTGTTGAACAAACTGATGAATTCTGAAGATTTCTGATCAAGATGCACCCTTCAGAGCTTTTAAATCTGGTGAAATGTCCTGGACCTACAGCCTGGAGGCAGAAATACTCTATATACAGAGTGGATATGTTATGAGAAGTGGCAGTGCTTCTCCACCAAATAGATACACAGATGTCTCACATTCTCTTTTTCTTCAGTATTCCTGGGACCAAAATTCAGTCTAAGATGTTTTTTCCAGTTTGACTGGTTGGTGCTACATCTAGTTCAGTCATATTTCACTGAGGTAGATCATCACTTTATAGCTGACTTGCATTGTTTGGAAAAGGAATATGTTCTCCAGTCTGTGGTTATGCTGAAACCTACACAGACCTGGTAAACATATGTACTGTTTCCAAACAAAAAAGTCAGTAGTGTATGCTCAACTAAAAATGAAAGAGCAAGTGTATTGAAATGACCCATATTTGCCTCATGGGTACTAGCTTTCCAGGCAAAAGGGCTTATTGGACCTTTAAATCATTCTGATTGAGAATTGCATAAGTATAAGCTAGAAGCTGACTGGAAAGAAGTGACACAAAGATAAGTTTTCATCATTTCATATATTCTTCTGATTTGTGGAAATCTGAAATGCTGGAAGAACATCTTTTTTGGAGCAGATCTTTCTGTAGGGAGTAGCTTATAGAAGACCATTTAAGCTGTTTATCCATATTGCATCTCTACATTTGTGCAAAAGGACGGCAAAGACTGTTTCATAAGACCCGTGGAGTGACCTGGATAAGGGAGTGCATGAACAGATATCTGTCCAACTTGAACAATATTTTAAGATCACTTTGGAGTGTTTTTCCACATCTAACCACTACATAACATCTAGTTATATTTTTTGTAGAGGTAATGCCTGTAGAATGCAATATTGTCACCCTTTCACTTCACTCACCGTTGAAATACCAGTCTCTGGCATGGAAATACAACAGCAGCGCTCCTTGACAGAGTTTTAGGAGGGGACGTGAAGAGCTACTTATCCAAATGAAAAAATAGGAAGCCAGTTAGGCTGACCATAATTACCTAAGCTGGAATTTGTCTGGTTTGGCTCTGATTTACAGGCATCTTCAGTTAGGGCTTGGCTACACTGGAGAGTTGCAGCGCTGGTGGTGGGTTTACAGTGCTGCAACTTACTCACCATCCACACTTGCAAGGCACATACAGCGCTGCATCTCCCTGGCTGCAGCGCTGGCTGTACTCCTGCTCCGCCTGGGGTATAACGATTGCAGTGCTGGTGATGCAGCGCTGCTTCGCCAGTGTGGCCACCAAAAGCGCTGTAATTGGCCTCCAGATGTATTCGGAGGTATCCCAGAATGCCTGTTCAGCCACTTCCAACAGCGCTGCAAATGTTGCAAATGTAGCCACACTGCAGCGCTGGTAGCTGTCAGTGTGGTCACACTGCAGCACTTTCCCTACACAGCTGTACGAAAACAGCTGTAACTCCCAGCGCTGTACAGCTGCAAGTGTAGCCATACTCTTAGGGTATGGCTATACTTGAAATTTCAAAGCGCTGCCGCGGCAGCGCTGCGAAGTGTGAGTGTGGTCGGAGCACCAGCACTGGGAGAGAGCTCTCCCAGTGCTGCACGTAAACCACATCCATTACGGGTGTAGCTTGCAGCGCTGAGAGCCGCGCTCCCAGCGCTGCGGCACTGATTACACTGAGGCTTTACAGCGCTGTATCTTGCAGCGCTCAGAGGGGTGTTTTTTCACACCCCTGAGCGCGAAAGTTGCAGCGCTGTAAAGTGCCAGTGTAGACAAGCCCTTAGTGATGCCTCAATTGCATTGACTGGCTGCATATTTTTTCTTAGGAAACTCCAAACCATTCCTATTCTGGCAGTTGTATTAGACCCAACCAGTTTAACCTACAGATTAGTGTGCAGTTGGACCACATTTATATAAAAAGCAATCCATGAAATCAGATGTTAAAGGTGATCTGAAACTGTTTTTTAAAAACGGTTTAAGAGCCATGGTCATCAACAGAACATTGCAAAGAAAAAAGAATGTAAATGATGAACTGAGAAGCTCTTTTCAGCCTAGACCTGGAGATAGTATTCTGTTTCTTCTCCCAAGAGTTGACATTAACGTACAAATGGGACACAAAGCTGCATTTCTTACCCTGCTTCAAGGTGTTAATGACTTCATCACTTGTAGAACATGAAGTGCAGAACTCTGAGTGGAAGTCTTAACAGGTAGTTAAAGCAGGAGATGACTATTTCAAATATTTTGCTTTTAAATCTATACATTGTGATAGTGACTTGGGATCCTAAACATAATGTTTTAAACAAATGTTTTAATTCCATTTTACCAAACCAAGTTCATGCAATAATATTGGAGGTTGTTTGCACAAACATATAAGAAGTCATAATTTTTTTCCCTAAAGAGCTTACCCATCTAAATTAAGTGGTCTTTACATTCTGCTAATATAAGCTCTGCTATTATTGACATCTAGTGGAGAGTTTAATTTAACTTAGTCATTTAACTTAAGTGGCAACTGCTGATTTGGGATTTTCAGGTTCCGTAGTTAAATCCTAGCAAGAAACAGTTTCTTCTGATGAATTCTTCGCTGGCTCTCTGAGTCTGCCTCCTCTTGGAAAGCATGATTTTCAGATATAATGCGTAAGTATTCCAATAAAAGACATTGGAAATCCTCCAGTTGGAGTTAAGAATTATATTCTATTAGGCAATTATGTGTAGGAATCAGTTTGTCCTATCGTGTGTTTGATAAGACAGAAAGGTAACATCTTGCCCTGCTGACCTTCTGACATGAAACTGGACAGGTGGTTTAGCAGTTGCCATTACATGAAGAATATTCTACAAGATTCAGCTGGAGAGATTTTCTTTACTTTTTCATTTTTGCTGCTTTTAGTGTCGGAGGGTAACAGCTGGAGCTTTCTTTCTTGGCCCATCAGGGTAAGGAAGGTACTCAACCACTGACTTTTTTGCCTAAGGCATAAGAGAGCCTGTCTGGCCTTCTGCGCTAATGACCAGCTCCACGCAAATGCTGCTGGGAGAAGGATGACAAGATGGGCACAATGGAAGTAGTAAATGGCTGTTAGTGAGATGGATGCTGTAAAACAGTCAGAATGTAGAGCATTTTATCGAGGAAGCTTTTGCTGATGCCATTATTAGAGGAAGCGTGACTCTGCAACAGGAAAAGCTAATTCTCCAGAGTTTGTGGAGGAGAATGGCTCCATCTCAATTGGGAAATCTTGTGACATGTACCTAACTGGGGCCTGATCCTGGAAGGTGTTGTCTCCTCAACTTCCATTGAAGTCAATGGAAAATGGAATGTTTAGTGTCTTCCAGGATCAGACCTGAGATCTCCCACAAAGAAACAACTTCTCAGAGCTGAGGCAAAGACATGGACTGTCAGAATAGGTATAGTGCAAATACATACAAGCCTTTTTATTCACTATTTGTGTAGTGCGAACAGTATGGCATTCACTATATAGACACACATGAATGCAAAGACCCTGCCCCCAAAGAGTTTACAATCTAAATATTCCTTTTCTAGGAATATAAATTGTTTGTAAGTCTCTTCCCCTCTGGGAACTGGCTGGTGTGGGGAGAGGGGAAGTCCTCAAGTGAACATGGAATAGAGGCTTCCTTGTTCTCACTTGCAGATCTGTATACTGTACTAAGTCAGATTTGGACTCATTGCAGCAGCCATTCTTCGACAGAGCTACAGAGAAACATCCCGTCATCTCTTATTCAGCAAGTTTGTGAGGCTGTCAAGGGAGATGCTAAGATTCTGTATAGGCTACAATGCCAGCGGTATAATGACAACACCCAGTTCTGCATTTCCTGTTTGTTGATTATATGCCTCTGTACATAACAAGGATATGAATGAAAAGAAGGTAGCTCCATATGGCCAAAATAGAGGTGATGGAGGTTCGCAAAGGGAAAACTTAGAGAAATTGGCAGAAATGTGACCATTTTCAGCCGAGAATCAGCCCACTCCATCTCCCAGTTGTCGATGGTGTGCAGCCTTGGATTCTGCTAGATTCATGTCTACTCTTGGAATACCAGACAGCAGTGGTCAAAATAATCTTTTACCTTCTAATGCTGGCCAGAATTTTGGACCCATTTTTTATTGGATGAGGACCATAGTCATGGAGATCCATGGCTTTGTTGCCTCCTGGCAAGACTTGTTACACAAAGCTAAACATGGGGTTCATCATGAAGGCCACCCAGAAATTAAGGCTGGTGCAACACACAGTGGGCCACTTTGCTAAGCAAGAAAGTGTTGAGCATATCATGCCACTGCTTTTCGCTCTACTTTCGTTGCTTACTGCACTCTGAATCCAGTTCAAGGTCCTGATGTCATTTACAAAGCCATAATTGTACTGGGATCTGTCTATCTCAGGAGCTTGTCTCTCACTGTATGACAAAGAAGGGCAGCTGTGTTTGGCTAGGACACTTCTGTTGTTAGTCCCAGTTATAATTACAGAGTTTGGGATAGAACATCCTTGATGGAGGGCCCAAGGTAGTTGAGTAATCTTTTGTTAGAGATTGTCTCCTTCAGGCCACACTGAATCTTGCCTCCTTTAGGGTATTTTCCAAGACCCACCTCTTCACCCAGGCACTTCCCCATGGAGTCTGACCCTTTTGGTGATAAGTTATGCAAGAGGAGATGATGGCAAGCGATGGTTTTATTGAGGACAACCTATGTCTTCAGCTATCAAAGAGAAAGGAGACTTATTAATAAATCAGCATAACTAATGTGGATCCAGCAAGTGTTGCAGAGCTGATGGGATTACACTTGCACCAAAGCTGAAGTAAAATGCTTTCTAAGTTGGGTTTTTGCCCTGTAGAGGACTTGATGCTGAAAGTTGTTTGTACAGAGAAAATTCCTTCTGCATCAGTTCTGCCAACAGTCTATTTGAAACCTCTTGTTTATATGGTGTTGAGTCTTTTCTACTTGAGACTTGGCTGTGTTATTTACTCTAGGTGCCACGTTCCCTGCACTAATAGAGATTGAAGTCAGCCTTTATCCTGACAGCTAAGCCTAAGGAAAGTAACTTTATGTGCAGTTTCCGACCTTTTTTGCAATGTGCATAACTTCTCCTTTTCAAGTATTCTGCAGTATTTTCCTTACCCTCATTTTTCTGTCTCACTGTACACCAGGATCAGGGCTCTGAGGAAACCTCCAAGCAGGGTTGGGACCTACTCGTCAGCCTAGACTTATGAGAGAGAGAGAGAGAGAGAACCTTTTTCTTTACCAAAATTAGAATCTGTCTTGACATTCTTTCTGTTGCCTGGTGTAGCATAAGACATAAATACACTGTTGTGGTATATGAGTTGATGCTTCCCTTTCCATGTTCATCAATTGTGTCTGTTATGTAAAATTCAACAAATGAAAGTGTGGTGTTGAAATCAGTTGTCTTTATGCTCAGTTCTCCAGCTGGATCCAGTATGGTTAGGGTCCCTTCATCTGGCATCCAGAACTTTCAGCTATGTTTTTCCTGTTTCATTCCATGCTTTGATTTTCCTCAGTCATTACAATATTAAATTATATGGACATGCAGTGCATTGGGTTCAATATGGCAGAGCATAGGTGGGCTGCCTGCAGGCAAGTCAAAGAATTAGAGGAACATCGTGCACTAAATTAGTTGACCTTCTGTAATGTGTAAGTAGCACTTTTCAGTGTTATTGGATTTGTTGTTCCCTAAACTTGATGTACTGATCTGCTCACAAAACAAAAAATCTCCTGAATATACTGGATGGGCTAGAACTGCATTAAATGTAGTTAAAGTAGTTACAGTCACAAAAGGCTTACTATATTTACAAATATGTACCTGGTCTCCACCTTCCATAGCACAGGTAATTTCAGTAAGACATCCACTGACTAGCAGCAAAATGAAGAATGGAAAATGTTAAAATGGACATGAGAAATGTCAGCACTATGAATGGCTCTCTCTCAAAGACTAAGAATTGGATTTTACTGTGCTGGGTCTGGTTACGTTTCTGCTAATCATGATGTTACTTAGTTGAGATAAGGATGTGTATTTTAAAAATGGGTAAATATTTAAAATGCCATTTGTCATTGATCTCTCACAGAGGAAAAATGCACAGTTGCAGTTAGCCTATGATGAGAGAACCCAGGTTTAACTTTTGAGCCATAGCTGCACAATCTTTTTACTATAATCCATGCTTATTGACATGCTGTCTTTGAGCCTGGTTTATTTAGAGAATTACCTTCCCCTTCTCCAGCAGCAATCATTTTGTGATTTATCATGCCTTGAATCACACAAAGGGACTCCTTCCTGCATTGCCCCTCATGGTGTTTTAACAGAAAGCAGACATGCCCTGCACTCCTGGAGGAGAAGTCACAAGGATAAGCGTCTTCAGTGATGCTTCCCACAGACCAATCTTAAGTTGCATCTGTGTGTTGTGTTGTACCTAAAAGTTCTGATCTTCATTTAAAGCTGTCGTTCCTGTCTGCATGTTCCACATGGGATAGAGGATGCTATGTTTTAAAGCCACAAGTGTCAGTATGCTTTTAAGGTTAATGCTCACTGTGGTGTGTTTGTCTACTTGGGGCCATTTATCATCCAAAGCCACATTGTGATTGGGCATCTGGGTTGATAACATACTTGTTTCCTAAAGCCCAGCAGTACAGAACTGGGACCTTATCACAAGGTAGGGGATCCTCCATACACCTAGGTTTGTTAAACCTGCAGCGGGGAGATGACACAGAGAGTCTGAGAATGCCGCCATAAATTTTTCTGCACATGACCTCTGTACAGATCCTCACTAAAGCTAGGTGAATTTTTTTTTGACTAATATATTTTTTTAATTAAAAAAAATATTTTTCAGTTCTCTTAAACTTTGTGAATTTGGGTAGAATTGGACATATAGATTTGGCTATGGGAAAGTCAAAATGTTTTGACTTTAATTTTGAAATGTTTCATTTTAACTTTTCATTTTGGAACAGCATTTTGAATGCAAATTTGGGCAATTTAGTTTAAAAAAACACAAAGGATGAAAAAACACTCAAATAGTTGAATCAAAACAAAAAACGTAAAAGTTTGTTTAGAATCAACCCAGGACATTTTAGTCGACTGAAAAAGTTTTTTTTTAGTTTTTTGATTTGACAGATTTTGAAAAAAAAATGATTTTGGTTCAAATCAAACTGGATTTTTTGGGTTAATGGATTCTTCAGTTTGAAGACTTATTTGCTCAGTTCTTGTCTTCACTGCTACTTTGTGTTCCAATTGCATAGGGCAGTTGCATGCAATTCTTTTCTATGTGGGGCCTCATTCTGCTTTCACATCTTTCTTACCCTGGTGTAACTCCATTTACTTAAGTGGATTTCTGTGTGAAACGCAAAATCAGGCTATAGTACCTGCATTTGTTCCCCCTCTTTTAATACTAGGTAATTCTACTGTGACTCATAGAAAATTTCTTAATATCTTCAGCTCTCCACCTGCATGTGTTCCGGGCTCTAACGTCTTAGCCCAGAGGTTAGTTTGGGGTGGCAAGCCTGGTGAAAAAACACTGCAGACAAGATCATTCAACAGTACACCATGTATAACGGCAGGGTTGAATTGACACCAAATATACCAGAAAGACTTTAAACAAAACCCACTTCAGCGTACTGAGCTGAGCTGCCACACTGCTAGCCAAGTGATCCTTGGAGCATTGGCCCACCTAGTGGGAACTGCTTCAAGGGTAGTGGTTTTACAGTGGAACTTCAGTGACATTAGACACCCAGTGGGTGGCAATGTTCTGCACCTAATGGAATACTTAACACACAAGCCCCAGCATCATTAGCTGGTAAAGGTAACTGCTCCAGGACCAGGTGTCCTCCAGTGCAGCTAGCCACCAGATTCAGCTGCTTCCATGAGTCTTCAAAGGCACTGACTGCCTCATAGTTACTGCTTTGTAGCTGATGGTTGGCTGTGATTATCTGATGGCACAAGCAGTGCTGTTATCAGAGGTGAAGTCTTACGATGAGAAATATCCTTCTGTCTCACTTCACAGAGCCCTCAGGTCCTTTGAGATGTCTGTATTCTCCATTATTCATAGTGAAACAGATCTTGGCAGTTGCATTTCAGATTCACACCACAGTAAAACCAAAACTTGTCTTTGCCTAATAACTGTCTTTGTAATGGGAGGGTGGAGAAATGATTATTGAGCTGTGCAGCTCCCTGGACTACCATGTTTATAAATCCCCTTACCCGCTATAAGTATGAAAGAGTTGGTGCAGAAAGACCATTTAAACTATGATTGGGACATTCCTGAGTTCCTGCTTTTTGGCTGTGGAAGGGAGTGAGATGCTGTCCTTCTGACAAAATTGTACTGCCCTATTTATGGGAAAGAGCTGGCAAGATGTCATGGAAAACTCAGAAAAGAGAATCCTGCAGTTTGCTTCAATCATGTGTACCAGGAGACACTTGCATAAAAACAGTTTTTTTCAGAGCTTGGCTTCTGTTGCTTCTGCTCCTTCTAATTCTCACCTGTGACATCACAATCTTCTCTACAGTAGCTGCTTGTGATATGCCATTCGGAGGATTATTTTTTCTTGAGGGGAGTGGACTTTTACTAAAGAATGAGGCACAAGCATCTTGCTCATCAGCACAGTAACTACAAGGACCTTGTACTGTTTCCTGATCCATTTGCCTATTCAGAATGGGAAGCATTGGCAGCCAACATCCTGACAGCTTAGCTGATACAGAAAATATTAACACAAACTATTCTGATAGGAATCCTGGAGCCAAGTGTTAACAGAGACACTTCCAGTTAAGTGCTGTCATATAGGTAAGGGTAATAATGTTGTACTTTATGGAGCTCTATTAATGGAAAATAACGTTTCTGAAATAGAATATTTTTCACCAGATCAACACTCCTGCTTTGGCTGGGGGTTTGCAGAAGCAGGATCCAATGTCATCAACACAGGCCCTCAGTGAAAGGACTGTTGTTCATTGAGATAGTGTTTCCTATTTCCAGATGCTGCCTGTGTGCCCTCTTGGGGAAAACCTCACCTGATCTCCGATACATCACTGGTCCCCAGAACCCTGGCACTGTATGGATACAGAAACGGGTATCGCTCCACTGTGGTTGCTGAGAGAAGACTCCTCTTCAGAATCTGAAAGGGAACTTTATGTGCCACCGAAGGCCCACCACTGATATCCAGTTTATGTACCACAGGTTTGGTACTGGTCCCCCAGCTGGCTCCTGGGCGGCAGGTTACTGGCTGATGCAGTGGCCTTATTGGAACCCTTGGGGGTTTCCCCGGTATTGGGTCCTTCCTTCCACTGCTCCTACTCTGTGGTCTCTCAGAGATGGGCCACCACTCCTTCCTGCTCAGCACCGGACCCCGACCCCAGTACCGACATCCAGGAGTTGGCTCCAGTGGATGTAATTGACGAAGGAGCCCATCCTCCAGTGCACGCCGCCTCCTCTTCCCTCATCCTCCTCCCGCCCCCCCCCCCCAAATGAGGCTATCACAGGTTCCACTGGCCTGCTTCTGCAGGAAAATTTTAGGGCCCAGCAGGACCTTCTGAAGAGGGTTGCGACGAACCTGGGCCTGGAAATTGAGTAACTCAAAGAGACATTGCACAGCCTTATTGATATTCTGGCTGCAACAGCTCCATCCAAAATAGCTTTGTCCATCAACGAGGCAATGATGGCACCAGTTAAGGCCCTGTGGCAAACTCCTACGTCTCTGCCACCTACCTCAAAGAGGGCAGCGGAGTATTATGTGCCAGCAAGCAGGTTTGAATACCTGTATTCTCACCCTCCCCTGGGGTTCCTGGTAGTATCTTCAGTGAACAAAAGGGACAGACAAGTCCAGACAAGCGCTACCCCAAAACAAAAGATAACTAAGAGGCTGGAAAAAAGGTATAGTCAGTGGGTAGCCTTCAACTACGTATCTCCCACCAGCAGATTTTTCTGGGGAGATATGATTTTAATTTGTGGGACTCCCTGTCTAAATTCAAAGACTCCCTGCCCCAAGATTCAAGGCAGGAGTTCACTGCCTTCTTGGAGGAAGGTAAGAATGTGGCCAGGACCTCTCTCCAGGTGCCTCTGGATGTTGCCGACTCAGCAGCCAGAACAATGGCCTCAGCAGTTGCCATGAGGTGTTGCTCTTGGCTACAGTCCTCCAGCCTCCCACACGAGGGTCAGCAGTCCATCCAGAATCTCCCCTTTGTAGGCTTCTCTTTTCTCAGAGCAGACTGACGTGAGACTTCATGGCCTGAAGGACTCCAGGGCCATTCTACAGTCTTTGGGCCTTTACGCTCCATCAGCGTCCAGGAAGCACTTCAGGCCCCAGCAGCGTCTTTGGTTCTCAGCACCTCCAAAACAGGAGCCCTACAAAAGGAAAGAAAGGGGTTAAAAACAGCATCAACCATGCCTGTCCACCTGAGCCTCCCAGTTGGGGGTCTCAGAGATACTCCGGCAGGCCCAAGCAGGCCTTTTGAAAGTATGCCCAAGAGTGCTGTACCAGTCATTGTTTTGGTCGGGTCCCCCCCCACACACACACACACTTATTTTTGGACCGTCTGTTGCTCTTCAGCCTGGCATGGTTGTTCATAACATCTGACGGTTGAGAGGGAACGGGTTCTACTCCTAGGTATTTCCTAATCCCAAAGGGGGCCTCTGGCCCACCTTCGACCTACGTTGCCTCAACAGATATCTCAAGAAACTATAGTTCCGCATGGTCTCCCTGCCTTCATCATTCCATTCCTGGATCCAGGAGCCTAGTACACCACCCTCAACTCAAACAATGCATATTTTCACATTTTTCTCAGGCTTATAGCGGGTTAGCATCACAACCAATTCACTGCCCTCCCCTTTGGCCTAGCAGTGGTCTTATGGGTTTTCACAAAGTATATGGCAGTCGTAGCAGCCTTCCTCAGGCGACGAGGCATACAAGTCTACCTGCACCTCAACGACTGGCTGGTCAAGGGTCGGTTGCAGGCTCAAGTACAGAACAGCATCAGCATGGTTCGAACCACCTTCAGAGTGCTGGGCCTGCTGATAAATGAGCAGAAATCAACTCTTGTTCTAGTTCAGAGACTAGAGTGCTCGACTCGACCCAAGCCACAACATAATAGTCGGATTTTTTAAGGGGTTGGAAACACTATCCTCCGGGTTCATGAGCCAATTGCCCCATGGGACTTGAGCCTGGTTCTTTTGAAGCTCACGGGGCCCCCTTCGAGCTGTTAGCATTATGCTCTCTGCTACTTCTCTCCTGGAACTTTGCCTTCGTGGTGGCACTCAGCTCAGCCAGAAGGGTGTCTGAAATCAAGGCCCTAATGGCAGAACCACCCCACATGGTAGTCTTCAAGGACAAGGTTCACTTGCACAGGGCCAGCCCCGCGGGTGAGCAGTATGGGCGGCAGCCCACCACAGGGGGTGTCATGCATAGGATTTGCCTGATAGCTGACCTGAACTGCCAAAAGCCAGCTGGCAGAGGCACACAGGTGGAGCAGTAGCATCTGGAAGAGGGAGGAGGGGTCCAAACTGCAGGGGGGCAGTTGGATGAAGAGCCAAGCCCAGGGACTTCTCTGGTGCCCCTCCTCCCCCCTGCTCCACTGCTGTGTGCAGCCGCTGCTGCTCCTGTTTCCTCCTTTCCCACCACCACCAGCGTTCCTCCCCGAAGCCCCGGACCACTCTGGATAGGGAGCATCCTGTCTGGTACGGGGGTGATGTCAGGACGTCCCCCTACCCATGTACCCAGTCTCCGCTGAGCTGAGGTGACAGGACGAGGAATCTGTGTGCTGCTGCTGCCTCTCTGGATCCAGCAGCAGCTGCTTGTGCCTGAACAAGCTTTCAGGCACCTGCCTGAGTGCTTTCTTAAAGAGACAGGGTGTTCATACTCTCTCTCACTCAGGCACACATACACCAGGGCTCCCTCCGTCCAGGTCACTTGCCCAACTTTAGCAGTTGCTGCTCTCTGCCCTCCCCTTATGCAGCTCAGGCAGCAAAAGTGACCTGGAAGCAGGGAGCTCTGACCTCACTCCTTCCCCCCCCACACACACAGCTCCCTTGCAGTGTGCAGGGCAGAGAAGCAGCAGTCCAGTGGGGGAGCGAGCAGCAATGCCAGCTGCTCCATCACTGCATCCAGGGCAGTTTTTCCATATGGGTGCAGGAGGGGGATTGAGAGGTTACGGGCACAGGAAAGGGGGGCAGGGGTTGTGGTGAAGAGGGCACAGTGCAGGGGAGTAGGAGTGTAGGAGGGAGGGGCAGGGGTTGGAGTGAAATGGGCACAGTGCAGGGGTTGGCACAGGAGGGGGGAGGTGAAGGGGGTGCAGCAATTAGGCACGCAGGAGGGGAGTATGGGTTGGGGTGAAGAGGGCACAGTGCAGGAGTTGGGGCACAGGAGGAAGGTGCAGGGGTAGGAGTGAAGGGGGTGCAGGGGTAAGAGGCACAGGAGGGGAGTGCAGGGATTAGGAGCTAAGGGGGTACAGTGCAGAGGTTGTGGTGAAGGGAGGGTGGCAGCCCATGGGGGCCAGGGGCAATGTGGGGACACCAAAATACAAGTTCACCCAGCGTGCCATTTTCCCTAAGGCCGGCCCTGCAACTGCATCTCCATCCAGCCTTCCTGCCAAAGGTGGTGTCACAATCCCATAATACCAGTCTTCTTCCAGAAACCTCACAAGAACTTTGAGGGATGACGGCTTCATTCGTTAGACGGGCCCTCACTCTGTATATTGTGAGGACCATACCCTTCTGCAAATCCATGCAATTCTTTGTAACAATAATGGAAAGGATGAGAGGGCTACCTGTGTCACCTCAAAGGATATTGTCCTGGATAACAGCCTGTATTCAAGCTTGCTACGACCAGGTGAACATCCCCCCTCCAGCCATTTTAACCACTTATTCCACAAGAGCCTAAGCTTCATCAGCTGCCTTCCTAGCGCAGGTCCCAATCCAGGACATCTGTAGAGGCATGACCTGGTCACTGGTGCGTACTTGCTTGTCCCAGTACACCATCACCCGAAGGGCTTGAGCCAACGCTAGTTAAAAAGGGTAGTGCTGCATTCTGTGCGCCCATGAACTTTGAGCCCACCTCTTTGGGTTACTGCTCATGAGTCACCTAACATGGAATGGACATGGGCAAGCACTTGAAGAAGAAAAAGTGGTTACTAACCTCCGTAACTGTTTGTTCTTTGAGATGTTTTGCTCATGTCCATGCCGTGCTAGGTGTGAGTGCACCGTTGCTGGTGGTATCCGTTGGGCTGGCTCTAGCACCCTTTGGAGCCACACACTTGTGCGCCGGTATAAAGGATGCCGCCAGCCACACACCCTCTCACTTCCTTCTTATCAGCCAACTCAGACAGGTCGGAAGGTGGGTCATGGAATGGACATGAGCAACACATCTCAAAAAACAACAGTTACAGAGGTTAGTAACTGTTTTGTATCTAGTCTTATGCTCTTTCTACTGTCTGGGGACCAATGTAGGACTGTTCCCTACAATATCTTCTCCAGTGTTTTGCCCAATCTAGTTTAAAAAGTAACATGTAAGCATTGATTTTTGTAATGAAATGTATGTTTTGTGCATAAAGATAATTAAATAAAATTTCTTTCTAAAACAATACTTAGTTTTTGTCCTCTTTTGAACTGCTACTTCTTTCTGCTACAGGCTTTTCACTTAAGCACGTATGGGTCATCTTTTCTTTTATGGCAGAGGTCCCCAAACCTAGGGGGCATGGAGGAATATCTGGTGAGGCATGACAGGCTCAGGCCAGCCCCAACAGGGGGCGGGGAGGGAGTGCTACCCTGCCCTGTTCTTGGTCCCATCTCCAGCATTGGTGCGGCTCCCCTCCCGTCCCTGTGCCAGCTCCCAGCCTCAGCCACTGGTCACGGCTTCATTCCTGTCCTGGGATCAGGAGCAGAGCCGCACTTGGCTACGGGCCCAGCTGCGACTCTGCTTCCGCCCTCAGCCTCAGCACGTGGCGGCCGCTGCCCCTCCCCAGCTGCAGCCTCAGCCTCCTTACCCCTGTCTGTGTGATCCCCTCCACTCCCCCCCAGAGTTTTGTCCCGACTCCGAGGGAGGGGGTGGGGGGGAAGGAGGGGGACATGACTTTCAAAAGTTTGTTTTATGAGTTGTAACCTTGTGCTTTCTGTGATTGCCACAGGAAAAAAGCTTGAGCCTGGCAATTACTATCTGACTTCACTCCCTAGTAAACTAATGGAACAACTGTTAAGATAAACAGTTCTCTTAGCACCTAGAGAATATACAGAAGCATGAGCAATAAACAGCAGTGAGGGAGTCATTTTAAATAACAAATCATGCCACATAAACTTGACTGATCTGTTTAACAGAATTACAAAATTATTGGAGAAAGGGAGAGCCATAGATGTAATTTAGATTTGTAAAGTGTTTGATACGGTCTCCATTTTACTCGAAAGACAAAGTCAAGTTGGTGTGAGTATGACCCTGAAAGAGGGATTGAAAATCAGTTGAAAATGTACCAGACGTTATTGGTCAATAGCAAAGTATTGAACTCAGGAGAGATGCGTATATTAGTGTTGCAGGGATCAATGTTAGGTCTGATTGTCTGTTATGAATCTATTGAAGATGGTTTTGCATGGGGAAAAAAATTGTGCTTGTTTTCCACTCCTTTTATTGTGCTCCTTTGTAATGTATAAAGGCCTTAAAAGAGGTGGTGTTTTTCTTTTCTTAGAAATATCAGGAATGTCAAGTCCAGCTTTCCCAGGCTTTGATAGAGAATTCATTGTGGGGTTTCAGGGATGTCTGGATAGTGAGGTTCCTCAGTCCTTAATTAGAAGACAGAAATGTTGAATCTTTAACAAAGAGAGCTTTTCTCCCAACTGCTTGTAAAACATTGGCATTAAATAGCCATTAATTAGGGCTGTCGATTAAACGCAGTTAACGCCTGCAATTAACTGAAAAGATTAACTGTTTTTTTTAATGCATTAATTGCATACTTCTGGGTGGGGAGGGAGGCATCTGCAGTGTGGCGGCTGAAGCCCTAGACTGGAGCTCCAGAGGCATTAGGGTGCTGAAGCCATAGCTCAGTGGCCAGGGCAAAGTGTCTTGAAGCCCCGTGCCCCAGAGTGGCTGAAGCCCAGAGTGGGGCTGGCACCCTGAGTGGGGGCCTGAAACCCAGAGCTCTGAGCCTCACATCCTGAGGGGAACTGAAGCCCCACGCCCTGAGGGGGGCTGAAGCGCCCAGAGCGCTCAGCCTCGACCCTATATTTGAAAATATAGAAAACCTCCAAAATATTTAAATAAATGGTATTCTGTTATTGTTTAACAGTGCAATTAAAACTGTGATTAATCATGATTACGTTTTTTAATTGCTTGACGGCCCTACTGTTAACATATACAAAGTTTTAAAGAATCTGTATAAAAATAACTTCCTTATTCAGTCATGTTTTTCTTCTTTGGTAATTGTAATGTTACAATTCTACCACTTCTACAGTTTTCTCTAGAGACTTCTCTAGAGCCAAGATCTGAATTGCTGGTATTAACAACAAAAACAACCCTTTCAAAAACCCTTTCAGATCTTCTCTGATTCATAAAGAAGAAAAAAACTTTTTTTCCCCCTTTGAGTCACCTTTCTGGATGTAGAAGAGTTGCTAAATAGCCCCTTGGGCACTTTGGCCATGGGCAGACTAAAAATACTTGAATCACAGATTGAAGTTACAGGTCATATTATATTGTAGATAGACACAAACAAACACCACTGAGAGGAGTGGGATGATACACAGGATAGAAATAAGAGCTGGAAATAGTAAAATGGGATTTGACCTGCTCACCTTCAAACTAATACAGCTAGGAGAAGAGGAGTTTAAAATGTGAGCATGGGACACTCAGAAGCATTGAGCCTTGTCTTTACTCTGCTCCCATTTGAAATCAATAGTAAAACTCCCAACTGATTTCACTTGGAGCAGAGTTAGGCCAACACTGAGTGCTTTTGAAAATCCTACCCTAGATATTCAACAGGAGGGAAATAATTGAAAACAGATTAGATGTGTCTGATATGCACTGGTAAAAAAATGGGACACTGAAATTTGATGCTGCATATCCAGAGATATAATATTGAGACAGAACCTAGATAAATGTTTCTAGGCAACTTACCCATATATCTTTACTGTGTTATGGAAGATACTGGGAAAACTGTGAACTTCAGCACCTTCTGAACAAAGTGTAAAAGCCACTTCTTTAAACAGCCTTCCCACAAACACAAGCGAAAGTCCAGACCCCACTGCTTGGAGTGGAGAGAGAAATGTATCTGAATGACTACACTTCCTGTTGTCAGGTGCTCAGGTATCACAGTGTTCCCCTTGCTATCAATTTAGAAAGATTGTGTAACTGATGCAGTGGCATCTGGAATATTGTGTTCATTTCCAATTCTTCTTACTGAAAAGATTAAAGAGAAATCAGAGAAGAACAAAAAATGGTTATGGAGGGGGAGGGAATTGCCTTACCGAAAAAAAAAAAATTAAGTGAAATAGGTAATACATTGACCAGCTAACAACAAGGGGTGTGGGGAGAGGAAGAATATATCACATTTGTGTGCAGATGTTTGAAGTGATCAACTGGGAGGGGAAGGGATTGTTTAGGATAGTTCTAGGTGATGTAACAAATAGAAATGGGATGAAATTGAGAGAGGAAATATAGGCAGGCTTCACCCAATCAGAAATAATCATAATATAAATGGAATTATGATTGGGAACACACATTAGTCTCTCATGCAGACAGTGTTCAGTATTTGTTATGAAGCCAGCTCACACACTACTAGAGTTGCAAGAGGGAATCCTAACGTTTGGCAAAGCATCAGCACTCAAAGTCAGAACTCCTGGATATAAGTAAGTGTTCTGATCTACAAAAAGATATAAAAGACAAATACAGATAAAAGTGGGAAATACTTTAATAAAACACCTGGGAATAAACATTTCTAAAACATGGCAAGACATATGAATTATACTCCTTTTGATTAAGAAAATCAAAACAGATCTGGAAAATTAGCCAAAATATGAAATTTCATGGTTAGACAAAACTGTGGTAGTTATTTCAGGGGTAAGATACTCATTTTAACTTCCTTTTCCAAGCACTTCCAGTTTTAGTCACAGGAAAACTTTTAAATCAATGGCAATTCATGATAAATTCATTTGTGGAAATAAGAAACTCATGCAATGTTCTTTACAAAGGCCATGGCAAAATGGAGGATTGGTTTTACCAACCATTAAGTACTGTTATCTGGCTAGTCAGATCGGAAACCTGATGTATTGTACTGGATGACACCAAACCGTAGTTAGCACTAGGTAGAGATAGAACACAGGCCTTGGCTACACTCACACTTTACAGCGCTGCAACTGGGGTGTGAAAAAACACCCCCCTGAGCGCTGCAAAATACAGCGCTGTAAAGCGTCAGTGTAATCAGGGCAGCAGCGCTGGGAGCGCTGCTCCCAGCACTGCATGCTACACCCGTAAGGGATGTGGTTTACATACAGCGCTGGGAGAGCTCTCTCCCAGCGCTGCCGCTCTGACTACACTCACACTTCAAAGCGCTGCCGCGGCAGTGCTCCCGCAGTGCTGCCGGGGCAGCGCTTTGAAATTCCAAATGTAGCCATACCCACTGTCATGGTACTGTACTTAAACTCTACATGATCCCCTGGATAAAGAAATTCTATAGGCAAAATCAATACAAACCTTCCTTTTATGAAAGCATCAATAGACACTTGGGATAATTTATTAGAAAGCTAAGCCCATACCTATTACCACTAACGCCCATATAAAACAATGGAGAATTTAACCTCTAGGGTTCTCACAACAGATTTTTTTGGTAGCCTCAGAGTGCAGCCACCAATTCTTGCTGGTGGCTGCTCTGACAATTTTTCCTAAAATAATGAACTTTGGGAAAAACAAATAGATATGCACATACACATGTCCAAACGATTGTAATTTTATTTATATAGGGTTTTGTTTTTTTGCTGACTCAATAATAAAAATGTCTCTATTCTTTCCTGGACCTAAACAGAATAGAAACACAAATAAGGTGCTTTGTACGTTCTTGTCTTTTTTGTTCTTGTTTCTTTTTCCTTTTTTTTTCTTCAAGAGTTGCTAGCTAGTAAGACTGCAGCTGTCAAAAGTGATATTTGTATGTTAATATCACTTTTCACAGCCTCCTGGCTAGCTACTAATCTGCTTTGAAAAGTGGTATTAACAAATGTACAAATATCACTTTTCACAGCAGATTTACTCAGTCCCAGCAAGCCCAGGGACAAATTAATCCCTGGATGGGGAGGTGAGTAGCAGGGGGGCGGGTAGTGAGCTGGGGGGACAGAGCCCGCTGCCCCGTGCCCAGGGGCCGGAGCCCTGCAGCTGGAGCCTGCTGCCTGCCACGCCAGGGTGGAAGTCTGATCCCACTGCCTCCAGGAAGGTAGGGAACTCAGTGGATGGTGCCTGCTCCTCCAGTGTTTGTGTCTCAAGAGGGAGGCAGGGCCCAACCCCCTCCAATCACTGCCTAGGAGGCTGTGGTTGCAAGAAAAGCCCCTGGTGGCAGCATGCAGCCACTATGGCCATATTTGAGAAATGCTGCTCAAGGAAGTTTTGACATTTGGGAAATTATAGGTATATCAAAATTTGGCCCGCTGTTCAGAGAAAATACATTTAGATCAGTGGCTCTCAACGTTTCCAGACTACTGTAGCCCTTGCAGGAATCTGATTTGTCTTGTGTTCTCCCAAGTTTCATCTTACTTAAAAACTACTTGCTTACAAAATCAGACATAAAAATACAAAAGTGTCACAGCACACTATTACTGAAAGATTGCTTACGTCCTCATTTTTACCATATAATTCTAAAATAAATCACTTAGAATATAAATATTGTACTGACATTTCAGTGTATAGTACATAGAGCAGTATAAACAAATCATTGAGTGAAATTTTAATTTGTACTGACTTTGCTAGTGCTTTTTATGTAGCCCGTTGTAAAACTGAGCAAATAGCTAGATGAGCTGATGTATCCTCTGGAAGACCTCAGCATATCCCTGGTTGAGAGCCACTGATTTAGATAACTTGATGAAATACAAGTTGCAAAAGATATCAAAATTCTAGTATATCAATACCTGCAACTGAGGCATTTTTCAGCCCACCTCCTCAAAAAGGCAACCCTAAGCAGAAAATTGACAATTTGAAAAACTATTTACTACTTGCATGAAACACATTCATTCTATCCAAAGTAATCTCTCTTGGGGGGAAAAAACTTTATTCATGAAAAGGTGGAAAGCTGCCTTGGGCATAGACACCAAAACTAAGGAATGAGAGACCATATGGAGTAATTATCAGAGGGGTAGCCGTGTTAGTCTGGATCTGTAAAAAGCAACAAAGAGTCCTATGGCACCTTATAGGCTAACAGACGTATTGGAGCATGAGCTTTTTTGGGTAAATACCCACTTCGTCATGCTCCAATACATCTGTTAGTCTATAAGGTGCCACAGGACTTTTTGCTGCTTTTACATATGGAGCAATAGTCACCACGTCAATAAACACATTCACAAAAGAAAGCTACATTAAAATTCTTTATCAATAGAACCTAACTCCTCTTAAAATTAAATGAAGGTATGCTATAGGGATGGGCAAATGCTGAAGAGAGTGTAATGAAATGGGAGGATTTCAGTATATATGGTGGACAGTCCCAAAAATTCAGACACTCTGGAAAGCTGTTGGAGACTCCATAAAAGAGATGATAAGGTGTCAGCTGTCTGATAACCCTTTCATATTTTTATTAAATTGTTCTGAAAGCTCTGTCTTATGAAAGCCATAAAGAATTGATCACTCATCTCCTAGTTGCTGCTAGAACTACTGTAGCAAGGTGGGGGAAGAGGAGTGACTCCTGTAAATCTACTGACTGGTATAAAAAATGTGGGAAATTCTGGTGCTAGAAAAGTTAACATCACATCAGACTTTTACAGGGGAGACGGAAAAAAGAAAACTACTTGGAAATCTGGTGGAACTTTTTGGAGTGTTCTGGAAGAGGGTCGTCACCTACCACCAAAGCTGATAGTTTGAGAACCTTTTTTTAATCCTAAGGAGGGAAAAAGCCTGTGACAATAGTCAAAGTTAAACTCAAAATTAAGATTAAAATAAGAAAAATAGATAAGAAGAAGAGAAGCTTAATATTGCATAGAGTTTTGATAGGGCAACTAATCAAATAGAATCATAGGCTATCAGGGTTGGAAGGAACATCAGGAGATCATCTAGTCCAAACCCCAGCTCAGAGCAGGACCAATCCCCAGACAGCTTTTTGCCCCAGATCCCTAAATGACACCCTCAAGGATTGAACTCACAGCCCTGGGTTTAGCTGGCCAATGCTCAAACCACTGAGTTTAAACAGGTTACATTTAGAATGATAAGAAAAACAAAAGTTAGCAGCTAACCGAGATGAAAGCCTTTTACTGACACTCAACTGAAAAGACAGAAGAGGAAGACAGTAGAAAAACATTAACCGCAATACGTGATCAATATCACAAAGTTGAAAGTGACTGGTAGCTGGTCTTGTTAGTACAGCTTTAGGGACTTCCATGGGCCAATTCATAATTGTGTATTTGTGCAATAAATACTAAGTATCAGAGGGGTAGCCGTGTTAGTCTGGATCTGTAAAAGCAGCAAAGAATCCTGTGGCACCTTATAGACTAACAGATGTTTTGGAGCATGAGCTCATGCTCCAATACATCTGAACCTGTAAGATGCCACAGGACAATAAATACTAAGTTTATCTCTGTTTAGTTTGTAAAACAAGTCATAAGATTTCTTTTATAGAAGAGTGGATCTCTTAATAAAATTAATGGGAACAGCTGATCTCCTAAAGGAAGTGGACAAAGCACTGGAGAATATGCTGAGCCCTAGGGGATGCATTAAATGACGGATTGTGATGGTTTTACATTTCCTCTAGTGTCTTCCATCGTGAAGGACTCTGAAGTGTTTTACAAACTTGAATTGATCTACAAACTTTACATGTGGATCACTTCATCCTTCATTGACATGCAGGCATCCTGAAATGGAACATGTCAGCTCTCCTGCAGAGTAGAGCAGCTCTGCACACTAGGAGCAGAAAGCTTAGGCCTTGGCTACACTGGCACTTTACAGCACTGCAACTTTCTCGCTCAGGGGTGTGAAAAAAACAGACCCCTGAGCGCTGCAAGATACAGGGCTGTAAAGCGCCAGTGTAAACAGTGCCGCAGTGCTGGGAGCGTGGCTCCCAGCACTGCAAGCTAATCCCCATGAGGAGGTGGAGTACCTGCAGCGCTGGGAGAGCTCTCTCCCAGCGCTGGCGCAGCGACCACACTCACACTTCAAAGCGCTGCCGTGGCAGCACTCCCGCAGCAGCGCTTTGAAGTTTCGAGTGCAGCCATACCCTTAATCTAATTGAGCTGGGAATCTTTTGGAGTGGCTTATTCAGTGCAAATACATCTTGTTTATTTTCTGGAGTAAAGCAGAAACAGAAAAGCTTTCTTATTTGTGAAAGTTCCCTTCCAAGCAATTGCATTGCTCCAAACTGGATGGATGGATTGTCTTGTCCAAGAGGAACCTCATCAAGCTCAAATTAGTTATATCCACAGGATCTATCTGTAACACTGGCTTGGTGCATGTGTTCTCATCTCCCTGTTTTGGCTGCCACCAAAAAAAGGAATAGCCTGAAGTTACTCGTTGAGGGTTTATCTGTTGGGTTCTCGCTGTTTGGCTGTGGTGTCCGTGTAGGTAACTCATTTGCCATAAATACAATTAAGGTGTAAAGAGTCATGCTGAAGAATTGTTTTCTGTGTGCTGTGTTTAATGTAATAGCTACAACTGGAATAAATGCAAAAATAAAATTACTGTTGAATGATTCTTATGGCAGGTGTCTGGATTTAATCTGTCTAGAAGTGGGGATATGGGGGGAGTGTTTGTCTGTTTGGAAGTGAGATATGTGGGGAATGTCTAAGCTTCTAATTTTGACCTTCTTCAATTCTGGTTTTGAAGGAAACAAGACAAGACAACACTGGACTCATCACAAGTGATGGTTTTCTCTTTCGGATTATAATTTTTTTGCAAATGCCACAGAACGTTTTTATGCAGTGTAACATTGATTTTTAATAAAGAAAATTTACAATTAGAATGTCTAGCTGAGTGTATTTTCCAGAATATTTTCCTGCTGGATTAATTACAAAGCAATAAAATAACTAATGTAACTAACAAAACATGTCAGTTTTCACCCTGTTCGCTTTAACTATATGTCAGACCCCTTTCCTAAACACTTTGGCTGTTTGTGTTTTTAGTTAGAAAGCTCTTTGGGACAGGACTCTTGCTTGTTCTGTGTTTGGAAAAGGTCTAGCACATAGTGGGCACTACTAGAATGTAAATAATAATAAAAGCGGAGAACAAGAGGTGTGTGCTTTGTGGGCCTTTATGTCACTCAGGCCAGCCCTAGAGGGTACAAATGGTGTCACCAACAGCACCTAAGTAGGGGTTGGTATCCTGACCCTGCAGCTTTCCTTCTCGCATTCGAAAGACATCTTGCACGAAAGGTCTGCTTCAGTGGCTCTCAACCTGCCAGCCCTGAGGTCCCATCACCAGAGACAGGAGAGATCGATATGAGGTATTTTCTTTGCTGAAGTAATGCTGTGCTAGCTATATTTAATAGAAGAAAGCCTGAAATACAGCTGTTGTCTGCTAATATTGTAGCAGAAAATTGCAGCACTGGCTGGCCCTGCCTCCTGCACCTGTAGTGCAGCTTTACTGACATTCAGTAACATATACTTTAAAGGAAGAAACAAGTAAATCACCCAGGGAATACATCTCTCCATCAGGGACCATAAATAGGAGTGCCTTGTGCAAGTGGAACCTGAGAGTGGGAAGTGCTCTGTAATCCAGTATCAAATATCTCCTAATGATTTAGCTGCATCCAGAGGAATTTACAAATATGGGTCTTTTGCCAAGAGAAGACTGAAACATTCTCCCATTTCATTTCTAAGTGGTGTCAGTTTCCTTCTCTACTGGGGAGCGTGCTGCATTAGTTTGGCTGCGAAAATGGTTATTGTATTCTCTGTGCCATCAGACATAACATTATGAATAGGCAGCTCTGTCCCTGAAGGTACATGTTTTAATGCTTGGTCCATGACTTTCATAGTCCTCATCCTTATGCTTCTAATTGCCCTTTCCACGGCCGTCCCTGTGAGGGGCGGAGCCCAGGACATAGGTGCAGAGTTTCTAATCTGCCAGCGGGTGCTCCGCCAAGGCCCTGCCTCTACTCCACCTTTTCCCTCAAGGCCCCACACCTGCCACCACCCTGCTTCTTTCTGCCACCACCCTGCCTCTTGCCCGCCCAATTCTGCCCCCTCCCCCTTGTTCCTTTTCCCTCCCGCCCAGCGCCTCCTGACGCTGTGAAACATCTGATCCACGGCAGGCAGTAGGTGCTGAGAGGCAGGGCCGGCTTTAGGAAGTGCGGGGCCCAATTCGAACAGTTTCGAGGGGGCCCCGGCAGGGATGACTAAAAAAAAAAAACCAAACCAAAACAACAACAAAAAAACACTTGTAGAAAAACAAGTGGGGCTTGTATTCACCGGGCGGTGCTCTAAGTCTTCAGAGGCACTTTGGCGGTGGGTCCTTCACTTGCTCCAGGTCTTTGGTGGCACTGAAGGACTCGCCGCCGAAGTGCCACCAAAGACCCAGAGCAAGCGAAGGACCCGCCGCCGAAGTGCCGCTGGAGACCCGAAGCGCTGCCAGGTGAGTAAAAATTAAAAAGGCGCCTCTAGCCAGGGAAGGGATTCTCACTGGGTGCTGGGCCCTCTTAGGCGTGGGGCCCGATTCGGGGAAATTGGTGGAACGGGCCTAAAGCCGGCCCTGCTGAGAGGGACAGGGAGGCGTTGATCCGAGGCTCTCCGACGGGCAGGAGGCACTGGGTGGAGGTTTTTGTAGGAGGGCTCCTTGCCCCATCTTGCCACTTGCCTCCCCACTCTGCTCGCCCTCCTTCCTCACCTCCCTGCCCTCCTCACAATTTTATTGAAGCACAGGGTCCCCCAAAGCGCGGGGCCCAAGGCAGTTGCCCTGATTCACCATACCCAAGGGATGGCTCTGGCCCTTTCTGATTTTCCTGATTGGCTATTGGTTTTTCTTTTAACTGGATTTAGATGGTGTAGGGTAGCAGCTTAGGGTTTCTCCAGAGTGAATGGAGGGGAAAAGGATGCCTGAGGACTGGTGGGGGCGGGGGGGAGGTGTTAAATGAGTGAGTTTTGGTTAGCCACAGCTGTACTGTGCTTTAAAATGGTGTTCAGAGACACACACTTTGAACATTTTGGTATTCTTTAAAGAAAGATAAAAAGAAGTTCAGAGACCAAAGCTTTAGAGTTCACATTGTCAACAGATACCTACTGATATAAAGCAATTATTAGAACTACGTATTTATTTATTTGTACTGTACAGGCCAGAAAGCTCTTCACATATGATCTGCACAAGCTCCTGCCCACATTCACCACCTGTCTATATCCCAGAGCCCGTTCATTCTCTCCATACTGGTCAGAGAGCCCACACTCCACATACAAGAACCCAACCTAAACTGCTACAGACTACAAGTCTCAAATGCCCTACAGGCATTGGCAAGATGTCCCTTAACTCCCATGTCTGAGACAGGCCAGAAGGGTGAGTGTAGGGTAGATTATTTACAAGAAAACACTAGATTGAGGCAGTTCCTGACACAAAAGGAACCACTTACGTTTTTTACTTTACGATTTAGGTCCCTGTCCTACAATGAGCTGCTTGTGTACAGCTCTCTGTGCCCAAATGAAGCTGCAGCGGCACAGGAGCCAGCGAACAGAGCTGCTAACGGGAGTTTCAGTGGGAGTGCTGTTGGAGGAGCAGGTTTTTGTAGTTTGTGGATTGTATTGTGGAGTTTGTGTGTGAGTGAGTGTGTGTGCAGGCTGCTAGGGGCCGTGTGCTGGGAGCGAGGCTGAGCCCTGAGTTGGGGGCGGGGCTTACCTGATTAGGGGTCCTATATAAGGAGCCAGGCACTCAGGCAGCGGCACAGGAGCCAGCGAACAGAGCTGCTAACAGGGGAGTTTCAGTGGGAGTTTCCAGGGGGAGGTTACAGGGGAGACCAAGGCAGAGAAACCAGGAAGTCAGACAAGGGAAGGGGCAGGGGTCTGCCAGCAGCCCAGTGCTTGTTGGTGGCCTGTGGTGCGGTGTGAGGCGTGGATTGCCAGGCACAGAGTTGGAAGGGTATGATTGAGGCAGAGGCAGCAGGTAGAGACACACTGAGGATGACCGGATGCGGTAGCTGTGGCATGTACATGGTCCTGGAGGGGGCACCTGAAAGGAGTTTTGTCTGCATGAAGTGCCGCCTGATAGAGCTGCTGGAAGAAAAGATAAGAGGACTGGAGATGCAGGTGGAAACTCTGGCTGAGTTTAGAAGGGGGTTTGAGCAGATGATGGAACACAGACATGATGAGGCACAGGGGATAAGCTCAGACGAGCGGATAGAAGCAGGACCGAAGAACTCTGAGGAGGGGCTGCTGGGTGAGGAAAGTGGACGGTGGAAGCATGTGACTAGGAGAACCAGGCAGAGGAAAAGACGGGCCAGCGATGTAGAAATAGAACTCAGGAACAGGTTTGCTGAGTTGGAAAATGAAGATGGAGCACAGCAGGCTGCTGAAGGAGAGAGGGCAAGGAAAAAGAGACGAGCAGCTAGTCCTGCAGAAGGAGGGGAGGAGTCAATGGAGGCGACACCAAGTATGAGCCCTAGGAGGATTGTAAGGGCGAATACAAATCGAGAGGAATTGCGGCCAGCTGGTGTGGGGGATAGACCGGAGAATCACACTGTCCCAAGGAAAAGGCAAGTCTACGTGATTGGAGACTCTTTTCTAAGAAGAATAGACAGGCCTGTAACTAGACCTGATCGGGAGAACAGAAGGGTGTGCTGTCTGCCAGGGGCTAAGATACAGGATGTGGACCTGAGGCTGAATAGGATCCTAGCGGGAGCGGGAAAGAATCCGTTGATTGTCCTTCATGTGGGAACGAATGATACGGCTAGTTACTCGCTGGACTGTATCAAGGAGGACTATGCCAGACTGGGGAAGACGCTCAAAGAAATCGAGGCTCAGGTGATCTTCAGTGGGATTCTGCCGGTTCCTAGAGCAGGGCGACGAAGGAGTGACAAGATTATGGCGATCAACAGATGGCTCAGGCATTGGTGTTATAAGGAGGGCTTTGGGATGTACGGTCATTGGGAAGCGTTTACGGATAGACAACTGTTCGCTCAGGATGGACTTCATCTAAGTAAGGAGGGAAATAGAATTCTAGGATGGAGGCTCACCGACCTCATCAAGAGAGCTTTAAACTAGGAAGTTGGGGGAGATGGTTGGGAGATGTTCAGGAGATCTCTACGCCGGAATATAACCTGGAGAGGGAAGTAAACAAAGTGAGAGGGGATACCCTTGCGGACCAAAGAATTGATCCAAGGAGGAATAGTGGAGTAGAAACCAGAGTAACGGGTGATGCTGGTGGTAGAAGGTCTGTGCACGACGGGGGAAAGAATGTCACTGACGCCAAACGCCAAAAATTAAAATGTCTGTACACTAATGCGAGGCGCCTAGGTAACAAGATGGAGGAACTGGAGCTACTGGTGCAGGAAGTGAAACCGGATATTATAGGGATAACAGAAACCTGATGGAATAGTACTCATGACTGGAGTACAGGTATTGAAGGCTATGTGCTGTTTAGAAAAGACAGGAAGAAAGGCAAAGGTGGTGGAGTAGCCTTATACATCAATGATGAGATTAACTGTAATGAAATAAGAAGCGATGGAATGGATAAGACAGAGTCTGTCTGGGCAAAAATCACACTGGGTAAAAAAGCAACTAGAGCTTCCCCTGAGATAGTGCTTGGGGTGTGCTATAGACCACCGGGATCTGATTTGGATATGGATAGAGACCTCTTTAATGAAGTAAACACAAAGGGGAAATGTGTGATTATGGGAGACTTCAACTTCCCGGATATAGACTGGAGGACGAGTGCTTGCAAGAATAATAGGGGTCAGATTTTTCTGGATGTGATAGCGGATGGATTTCTTCATCAAGTAGTTGAAGTACCTACGAGAGGGGATGCCATTTTAGATTTGGTTTTGGTGAGCAGTGAGGACCTCGGAGAAGAAATGGTGGTAGGGGACAACCTTGGTTCGAGTGATCATGAGCTGATACAGTTCAAACTAGATGGAAGGATAAACAAATGTAGATCTGGGATTAGGGTTTTCGACTTCTCGAGGGCTAATTTTAAAGAGTTAAGGAAATTAGTTAGGGAAGTGGATTGGACGGAGGAACTTGTGGATTTAAATGCGGAGGAGGCCTGGAATTACTTTAAGTTGCAGCTGCGGAAATTGTCGGAAGCCTGCATCCCAAGAAAGGGGAAAAAAACCATGGGCAGGAGTTGTAGGCCAAGCTGGATGAGCAAGCAACTCAGAGAGGGGATTAGAAAAAAGCAGAAAGCTTACAGGGAGTGGAAGAAAGGCGGGATTAGCAAGGGAAGCTACCTTGGTGAGGTCAGAACATGTAGGGATAAAGTGAGGAAGGCTAAAAGCCGCATTGAACTAGACCTTGCAAAGGGAATCAAAACCAATAGTAAAAGGTTCTACAGCCACATAAATAAGAAGAAAACAAAGAAAGAAGAAGTGGGGCCGCTATACACTGAGGATGGAATGGAGGTTAAGGATAACCTAGGCATGGCCCAATATCTAAATAAGTACTTTGCCTCAGTTTTTAATAAGACTAGTGAGGAGTTTAGCGATGATGGAGGGATGATAAACGGGAATGTGGATATGGAGGTGGATATTACCGCAACTGAGGTAGAGGCCAAACTTGAACAGCTTAATGGGACAAAATCGGAGGGCCCGGACAATCTCCATCCGAGGAGATTAAAGGAACTGGCGTGTGAAATTGCGAGCCCGTTAGCGAGAATTTTTAAGCAATCGATAAACTCGGGGGTTGTGCCGTACGACTGGAGGATTGCTAACGTAGTTCCTATTTTTAAGAAAGGGAATAAAAGTGATCCGGGTAATTATAGGCCTGTTAGCTCGACGTCTGTAGTATGTAAGGTCTTGGAAAAAATTTTAAGGGAGAAAGTAGTTAAGGACATAGAGGTCAATGGTAATTGGGACGAATTGCAACATGGATTTACTAAAGGTAGATCGTGCCAAACCAATCTGATCTCCTTCTTTGAGAAGGTGACGGATTACTTAGATAAAGGAAATGCGGTAGATATAATTTACCTCAATTTCAGTAAGGCATTTGACACGGTTCCACATGGGGAACTGTTAGTTAAATTGGAAAAGATGGGGATGAATATGAAAGTTGTAAGGTGGATAAGGAACTGGTTAACGGGGAGACTCCAGCGGGTCGTATTGAAGGGTGAACTGTCAGGCTGGAAGGAGGTCACTAGTGGAGTCCCTCAAGGATCGGTTTTGGGACCGATCTTATTTAACCTTTTTATTACTGACCTTGGCACAAAGAGTGGGAATGTGCTAATAAAGTTTGCGGATGACACAAAGCTGTGGGGTATTGCTAACACGGAGAAGGACAGGGATACTATTCAGGAAGATCTGGACCACCTTGTAAACTGGAGTAATAGTAATAGGATGAAATACAATAGTGAAAAGTGCAAGGTCATGCACTTAGGGATTAATAATAAGAATTTTAGATATACATGGGGATGCATCAGTTGGAAGCGACAGAGGAGGAGAAGGACCTTGGGGTATTGGTTGATAGCAGGATGACTATGAGCCGCCAATGTGATACGGCTGTTAAAAAAGCAAATGCGATTTTAGGATGCATCAGGCGAGGTATTTCCAGCAAGGATAAGGAGGTGTTAGTACCGTTATATAAGGCGCTGGTGAGACCCCATCTGGAATATTGTGTGCAGTTCTGGTGTCCCATGTTCAAAAAGGATGAATTCAAACTGGAACAGGTCCAGAGACGGGCTACTAGGATGATCCGAGGAATGGAAAACCTGCCTTATGAAAGGAGACTCAAAGAGCTTGGCTTGTTTAGCCTGGCCAAAAGAAGGCTGCGGGGGGGATATGCTTGCTCTATATAAATATATCAGGGGGGTTAACGTTAGGGAGGGAGAGGAATTATTTAAGTTTAGTACTAATGTAGGCACGAGGACGAATGGGTACAAACTGGATATAAGGAAGTTTAGACTTGAAATTAGACGAAGGTTTCTAACCATTAGGGGAGTGAAGTTCTGGAACAGCCTTCCGAGGGAAGTAGTGGGGGCAAAAGACTTTTCTGGCTTTAAGACTAAGCTTGATAAGTATATGGAGGGGATGTTATGATAGGATAGTTTAATTTGGGCAATTGATCTTGGATTATCACCAGATAGGTCTGCTCAATGGTCTGCGGGGAGATGTTGGATGGGTTGGGAACTGAGTTACTGCAGAGAATTCCTTCTTGGGTGCTGGCTGGTGAGTCTTGCCCACATGCTCAGGGTTTAGCTGATCGCCATATTTGGGGTCGGGAAGGAATTTTCCTCCAGGGTGGATTGGCAGGGGCCCTGGAGGTTTTTCGCCTTCCCCTGCAGCGTGGGGCATGGGTCGCTTGCTGGTGGATTCTCTGCAGCTTGAGGTCTTCAAACCAATTTTGAGGATTTCAATAACTCAGTCCTGGGTTAGGGGTTGTTATAAAAGTGGATGGGTAGGGTTCTGTGGCCTGCCTTGTGCAGGAGGTCAGACTAGATGATCATATTGGTCCCTTCTGACCTATGAGTCTATGAAGCCCCATTGATTGTGGGCTTTGCAGAGGGGTCATTGCAGGAATGGGAGTCTCAGCCAGGGGCAAAGAAATGAGTGTAAATGGCAGAGTGAAGATTGGTTTTTGAAATCTTAACCATGTCCAGACTCTCTCATGCGTAGGGTTTTTTAAACCACATCCTAATACTTGGTAGATTTCTGTTGTTTCCTTAAGTCAGACTTTCAGGTTTTTTTGTAACTAACATTTTTGAAAAATGTATTGATTTAAGTTGATCAGGAACAAGTTTCAGTGGCAACAGTCTGTGGAAGGCATTTGCCTTCTTCCAGTAGATTCTCTGTGCCGCTATACTCCATGAAAGCCATTTAGCTGACTGGAGAAGAATTTCCCCTGGTGCAGGCACTGTGCAGGATTTCACAAGCCCTAGTGTAGGGGCCGTCAGGGTGATTAGGAGGGGAGTCCCCCTAGCGTACACAGCTATGGGAGTTCTCAGCTGCTGCAGGCTGCAGTGCGACCTCTAGGAGGGAAGGAGAGCAAAATAAGAGCTGTTTCTGGTGCTCTATGCTGGGGCCTGCATTGGCCCCCAGAGCAGCCTAGAATCAGATGGGGGCAAAAGTGGTTAAAGACAGCTTTGCTCCTTTGGCCTTGGACTTCACCTTTCTGTGCTGCACCTCATGGAGCTGTAGTACAGAATTTCAGCCTGTATCTCTACAGGCTGGAAAGAGGGATATAAGGAATCAGTGCATCTGTTTGTTAAGATACTTATATGGCCTGTCTGTAGTATCTGATCTCACAGTAACGGTTTCTATTTATAGAGTTAGGTAGGGCTTTCCTCAAAGACTTCAAATTCTGAGGAATGTCAGGTGAGAGAAGGACCTTTTTCAGAATTTCCTGTACAGAACACTTTCCTCACTAAGACAAATCAATTCCCAGCATGGACGGCCTGTGGGGAGTCCTGTGACGGGGAAGTGTCCTTGAGTCCCTTGCTTCTAACACTGATGGAGCCAAAGTGCTTTACCTTGGTGATGCTGTTCAGCTCTAGGAGCAGGAGAGCTCCTGTGAGTTGCTGCTCTGACACCATTTGCTAGCCAAACCACAGGGTTAGTCTTGGCTGTTCCCCTCCTCTTCTAGCTAGTGGAAGTGTCCCCCTGGCCAGCTGGGACTCCAGAAAGAAAGGGAAGTATAAATCTAGGTGTAAATGGGCACTCACCCCTGTGACGCCCCCTGCTGGTCTCTTCGGGGAATTAGCTCGGTTTCCAGCCCAGAGCGCCCTCTGCAGGCCGGTGATCCGCCTGTCCTCTGGCCCCCATGTCCCTCCCTGGACCTGCTGCCCTTTCACATGGAGTGCTGCCCCCAAGCAGTCACCCCTTTCTCTGAGGGTCTCCCCTTCCCAGGGGACCCCCACCCTCTATCCCCACTTTGCCTCAGTAGATGGCTACTGCCCAGTCTCCATCTAGCCCCCGTTCACTAGGGCAGACTGCAGTATCAGCCACTCATCATAGGCAATGGGGTTTGGACTGGCTGCCTTTACCCACCCTCCGGCTGCCCCTCTGCAAGCCCAGTACCTAGGAGGCCTAGAACTAGGCCCTACAGCCTGGGGAGTTGCTGGCCTAGGGCTTCCCCACTCCTAAGGCCTTTCCCCAGCCCTGCCTTCCTCTAGGGCCCCTGGGTGAGTTCCCAAGCAGCCAGGCCTGTCTCCCTCTCCAGTCAGAGAGAGACTGTTTTTTTCTGGCTTCCCTGGCCCTCCTATAAGGCCCTATTGCTCTTTTTGGGGCGTGGCCCCAGCTGCAGCCACTTCCCCAATCAAAGCAGCCTAAAGGCTGCTTTCCCCAGCCACAGCCACCTCTCAGGACTGTTTTTAACCCCTTGTGGGCAGGAGCAGGGGTCCACCCTGCTATGCCCCCCCCCAAGCCCCCACCCATGGGGATAGAGGGGCTTCTTCCCCTGGACCAGTTGCCCATGTGCCTCCAGTGCCACTCGCTTCCTTTCCAATTCCTCCAATCGCTTCCGCAAGCGGACCTCATCTACGACGGCCGCATACTCCTTAGCGAGGTCCACCGCTCTTGCTTCAGACTCACGGAGGGCCCGCTCTGCTGCCTCAAGCCGTGCCCATAGATTTGAGTCCCCCAGGCCCTCTTCCTTCAGGGTCTGGGTTCCCTTGGTGGTCTGTCCCACAACCACCTGGGTCCATTTTGTTCCCTGGACATGTCCCACCTGGGCTTCAGTCTCTTGCTGGGCCCACTCCATCTGGGTCTCTCTCTCCATGACAGGCGGGGTAAGGGTCTGGGTTTCTCTCTCCATCACAGGTGGGGTGATGGTCTAGGTCCCAGCCTCCTGCAGGGTCCCCGCAATCTCCACCTCAGCCTGTGTTACCCTCTCTAGATCCAGCATGGCCCCTTCCGGGCCTCCCGGCACCTCCCTCGGCCAACCCTCACCTCTCCTGAGGGGGCAGTACCTCTTAATGTGGCCCGGCTTCTGGCAGCCCCAGCAAGCTCCCTGCCTCCTCGCAGCCTTCGGCCTTCTCCGACTTTTTGTGGGCCTAGCCCTCCCTGGGTTGCCCTGCACCATGTTCCCAGGGCCTGGGCAATCCCTCCAGAAGTGGCCTGTCTGCCTACACGTCCAACACACTGGCAGCTGCCTGGGTTCCCGCACCCGGCAGACTGCCCGAGGGACCTGCCACTGCCCCTTCTCTGGGTGAGGTAGCCTGCTCCCAACCCAGTAGAGACAGTCGCTCTTTATATGTCCCTGTCTTAAACAGGCATAGCATGTCCAGCACTCAGCCGCAGGCCTCCTGTCCCAGCTCTCCGCCTCTCCCATCGGTCTCCACCACGCCTCCAGAACTCCATCCTGAGGATGTTGCCCAGGGCCCGCTGTTCCTGTACCAGCTGGCCCACTTGTTCCCGGAGGGCCTCCTGCACCTCCCACATGTCCTGTTGGGCCTCCCAGATCCCCTGCAGGTGGTCAGCCCCCTTTCTCTGGGGCCCAACCAGGGACTACCTTGGGGGCCTCTGCATAGAAGACCCCCGTGTACCCCGGATCCATCATCCTTTGGATCCCTTCAGTCCAGGCAATAGTCCTCAGTCCTTGCCCTAGTCCCCTGTATCAGGGATGGACCGCTATGCCTGCGTTCTCCACCACATGTAAATGGACAGACTCACCCCTGCTGCGCCCCCTGCTGGTATCTTCGGGGAATTAGCTCAGTTTCCAGCCCAGAGCGCCCTCTGCAGGCCAGTGATCCACCTGTCCTCTGGCCCCATGTCCCTCCCTGGACCCGGTGCCCTTTCACATGGAGTGCTGCCCCCAAGCAGTCACTCCTTTCTCTGAGGGTTTCCCCTTCCCGGGGGACCCCCACCCTCTATCCCCACTTTGCCTCAGTAGATGGCTACTGCCCAGTCTCCATCTAGCCCCCGTTCACTGGGGCAGACTGCAGTATCAGCCACTCATCATAGGCAATGGGGTTTGGACTGGCTGCCTTTACCCACCCTCTGGCTGCCCCTCTGCAAGCCCAGTACCTAGGAGGCCTAGAACTAGGCCCTACAGCCTGGGGAGTTGCTGGCCTAGGGCTTCCCCACTCCTAAGGCCTTTCCCCAGCCTTGCCTTCCTCTAGGTCCCCTGCGTGAGTTCCCAAGCAGCCAGGCCTGTCTCCCTCTCCAGTCAGAGAGAGACTGTTTTTTTCTGGCTTCCCTGGCCCTCCTATACGGCCCTATTGCTCCGTTTGGGGCGTGGCCCAGCTGCAGCCACTTCTCCAATCAAAGCAGCCTAAAGGCTGCTTTCCCCAGCCACAGCCCCCTCTCAGGGCTATTTTTAACCCCTTCTGGGCAGGAGCAGGGGTCCACCCTGCTACACTAGTCTAGTGATCTGTAAAGGCCTTTCCTATTCAAATGCTGAGGAAGAGGGTGGCCACCTCCAGAAAAAAAGAGGTTAACAAACCATTGCAAAATCACACTGCTCCAGTCCCAAAACTTTCGTATTTAGTCATATTCAGATTCTCGATCATCCACTTCCATGTTTGTGAGCATCTAAAAAAGGCATAATAAATTTAAGCCTGAGCATTTTATCCCAGCAAATATGACAGGAAAGGGGAAGCCCACTACTAGTCATACACGAGATGGATTGCTCCAGTTATTTGCTCAAAATTCTCATTTTGCTTGAAGCTATCTATCGAAGCAAGCGAGAGATCCATCACATAGAACGTTAGCCCCTGAGGCATGGCAGGCTGGAAGCATTGCACAGCCTCTGTGAGCTGGTGGACCTCTCAGCTTTGGATAGAGGAAGATGCACTTGGGAGAGGCGAAGTCATCAGTGGGGAGCTGTAAAATGATTGGTGTGGGGAGGAGGCGGCTTTGGAGGAGCATCCTGGGTGGCAACAAAGAGCAGCGTAGGCTGGTGAGGATGAACTTATGATACTGAGCTAGATTCAGAGAAGTACTTAAGCCTTTGCCCAGTGTTAAGCATGTGCATAGTCCCAATGACTTCAGGTTAGTCACGTGCTAAATTCCTTCCAGACTGGGGGCTGCTATCACTCAGAATGTGAGACAAGGGTGTTTTTCTACAAAAAGTCTCCATCTGGCATCCCAGCCAGCCAGATATTGATCAAGATGATGTGAATGTTTGTTTGACTTCATATATGTCTGTTGTAGCAAAGGGGGAAGAATGAGCTGGGATTTTTAATGGTTTTTAATACTTTTAATTGCAAAATAAAGGATACGTTCTCAAAATGACCTTTTGACATTTCCCTCCATTGGTTTGTTGCATCTTTTACCATGACAGACCACCAGCCTTAATTCTCTCTAGGCTCTAAAGACAGCTCTGGAAAAGGGAACATGTAACGCATGTTGGCATCCCATTTAGTCTGGCATAGTCATTTTGTGAAGTCCTCAGAGAGTGAGATCTGCCAGAGCTTTGGGGGACAGCTCTAGGGCTGCACCTTGCTCTGTCTATTCTGGATAAGGTGACCAGATGTCCTGATTTTATAGGGACAGTCCCGATATTTGGGGCTTTTTCTTATATGGGCTCCTATTACCGCCCACCCGCTCCCGATTTTGCACACTTGCTGTCTGGTTACCCTATTTCTGGAAGAGAGACTCCATATCTCTTGGATTGCACATGACGCTCCTGGAAATGAGAGTGGTGGGTAGGGAAGTGTGCAATGACTTCAAGTCTTTATATGTTCCATACAAAAAGCTCTACTAGAAGATCATCAACTACACCTGTACATTGAATGAAATGGCTCACAGAGCTTTTCAGTATTATCCAGAATGCAGATCTGCATTATAGACTGTTGGGAGATAAGACCAGTAACCCTTGTTAGTATCTACGAAACTACTATATAGGTGTGTGTGGTGATGGAACAGGCCTTCCACTTGGCTTAGTAAGGGGTGCAAACATCCCAGCCTATTTCATCACAGAAAAGAGGAGTTATAGTTTGATTTGGAAAAAACAAGGATGCAGGACTGACAGACCCTAAATCATAACCATCTCAACAGTGCTGGCACAAGAGGGAACCAGGTGGTTTCTCCTCTTTTATCAGTTAGGAAGGTTAAATGTGGCACCAGGATCTTAAGGAATTTATGTCAACAGAAATACAAGTCAGTACAAAGAGAACTTGGAGCTTAATATCATAATTTCAGTGAGTTTCCACCACTAGGCAAGTGGCTGATCAAGGATGGCACTAAAAATAATATCAGTTGCATTCACGGCAACTGATCATGGGGCTCTGCTCTGATCAGCTGCTCAAACCTCCCTCCCTCTTCCACCCTCCCTGTCTCCTGCGACAGCAAAGGAGAGAATCATTGACTAGGGATCTCTTCTGCTATACTATTTCACAAATGCATGCTAAAAAGTATACTCAAATGGTTGGATCCAGCATGCAAAGGCTAGGAGGCGCTCTTACAGGAGGCAGCTGGGGAGCCAGGAAAGGGACCTGCATTCTCTGATGCTACCCACTTCCTCCATCCATTCCATTACGAGCTCCATTGTAGGAATTATTGTTTCTCATCTATCACATGGGCATGTTGATAGTCCTGTTGATATTTGATGCTAGTCCTGGGGCCTGAAATTTTGGAACTGATCATTGCAGTATTCAGAAGTTATCGTATTACCTCCAAACAGATGGTAAAACAGAAATGCTGTTGAGTGTAGGACCTCGCTTCACTTGGCCAAGAATTCACTGATCTTTATTAAGACCCTCCATCAGGGACCTCTGTGATTTATAAACAGGAATTATAGCCCTGTTTTACAGACGGGGACACCAAAGCACAGAGAAGGAAGGTGACTTGCCCAAGGTCACACAGCATGTTAGGGCAGCGCTAGGAATAGAACTTAGATCTTCCAGCCAGATGACGTAACCACCATCCTTCTTCCCTATAGGTCTAAGGCATGAGGCCTCACTTGCTTTGAGCTACAAACTAACACAGAGGGCCCCAAACTGTGGGGCGCACTCCCGTAGGGGGGTGTGAACAAACATTCGGGAGGACATGGCTGGGAGGCGGAGAGGAAGCGCCACCCAGCTCCACTCCTGGCCCCAGCTGCTGGCCCTGTACCAGGGGCTCCAGTCCCAGTCCCGAGCCCGGGGCTCTGCTCCCAGCGCCTAGCTGCCAGCCCCCTGAGGTAAAAAGTTTTGGGACCGCTGGAATAACGAATGACATAAAATACTGGCAGTTCAAGTATGTAATAGATAGACCTCTCCAGAGGGCAGGGCACGCTTCAGACCAGATTAGATACTGTCATAATAAATGGTGCTATTGCTGTTTTATACTAGTAACATTACCCACAATGTAGGCTAGGCCCAACAGCTACATAGCTCAGGCCAGCCTCTCTCTGATCAAGCTGCAGCATAACATAGTCTTAGGCCACTTCCCTTGCAGATTTAACTCTGGAGTAGTTCTTGGAGGCAGCAGGAAGATTTAAACATATCTGGGATGTCACTGTCCAGTTTTGAAATTATTTTGTAAATGGGTTTCTTCCAGGAGGGGTCAGAGTCCTTCCCTGCCCTGACAGCACTAAAGAACTCCCGCAAGGTCATGCTAGCAACCTCCAGGAAGCGATCTGGGACCTGCAGACAAAGAGAGAGGGAGACTTAGGAAGAGGATGGGAAGGGCTGCTGCACATTTTGCCAAACATTCACAAGGAGAGGGGGTTCTTCTGGCCTCCCCCCCGGCAGAGACAGATACTGGCAGCCTTCCCAACCTCCCCCAGGGGTGGATACCCAGCTCCCCAGCAACTGAACCTCTGTCCAGTCTCCCGTCCCAGACAAGTAGCCCAGCTGCTCATTCAGGTTAGCAGGGTGGTTGATTCCCCCAAATAACCTCCACTACTTTCCCATAGGTGCTTCTCAACCAGGATACAGTTTCATCCTCAGACAGCAAGGGCAGAGTTCTGCTGTAGTTCCTCCATTTAGGGGAGAAGATCTGTTAGTCGTGCCCTACAGGATGATGGGTGAGCACTCATAATGCTCCCACATAAGGACCCTGTGATTCAGCGCTAGGCGGACATACAGCTCAGACTGCCCCCTTTGAGTCGATGGTGATTCCCATGAGGGCCGTAAAATGGCAGGTTGTCCCAGAGTACATGAGGCACTGCCCAGAATCCAGCCCTTCACATCTCAGGGCAGTTAAAGCCTTTGCAAAGAAAGTCAGAGTTTCATCTGGGCACATGGGGGTGACAGGTCCCTCCTGAGACTTGGACACTTGGTGACCATGGAGATGGGCACTGGATAAGAATACAGATAATTGGATGGAGAAGTCTGATCAAGCAGAGCAAGCACAGGACTGGGAACCAGGAAGTCCCAATCTCTGCTGTGACATGACTCCCAGTGTGTGGCCTGGGGCAAGTCACTTACGCTCTCTGTATTTTGGATTCCCCATCTCTACAATGGGACTAATGCCTCACTCACATTCTTGGAAGCTGTGAGGAGAAATCCATCAATATTTGTAAAATGCTTTGAAGATGACAAGTGTGAAGTATGCATGGGCGGATTTCCCAGCAGCCTTTGCAAACAATGAGCTCTGCAGGTTTCCAGTGCCTGTGAAAATCAGCCCATAAATGACTTGCCTGCAGTTGTCTTTTTACTATCACGCCCCTAAGTCAAATGACTACAAGCAGCACTGAGCACAAACTCAGTTGACTCTGTTACATGTGCTAGTGATGCCAGAATTAAGGCTGTAGGCCCTTAGGCCTGGTTTTTCTATCCTTCGTAATTATCGTCAGAACTTGTTTTCCCCAATATCCCTTTGCTCTGTGATGGGAGCTAAGGGATGGCACTGATCCCAGCTTGCAGACCCGTTGGCTAGACGCACTCTGGGGCACCCCGAAGTTTCCATCCTGGCTGAGCACAGTCTTACCTCAAAGTCATTCCCCTTGTTATAGTGCATGTTGAGGGTCCTGAAGAGCTCAGAGTCCCGAGAAACCATCAGGTGTTTGGAATCTGTGACTTCCTCCAAGATGGCTTGTCGGGCAAACTTCTCCATCTGGATGTAGTAAAACTCACGGAAGTTGCTGAACCACTTGATGAGCTGGGAACTGATGCAGCGGTTGAACTGTGAAAGGACATGCACCAGAGGAGCAAGGAAGGGTTAAACATACCCCTATTCCCATTGGATGCCATGAAAAGGAACCAGATTTCAGCAAAGAAAATAAATGTAGAAATCTTAGACACCAAAAATGTGAAAGAACCCATTCCAGCTTCCTCAAAAACACAACCCCCACCGGGTTCACATGGGGAATGACTGGGTGAAATTCAGTGATCATCTGCCAACAGAAAAGGAAAGATTCTCCTTCTATTTTGCCTGTTTCCCCCCCGCCCCACACACACACTGCATAAGAATAGCTGAACTGCTGCCTTGCACCTGAGACCATGTAATCTATGCAGGGGTTCAATGTCGGAGGGGGCAGAATTAATCAGCAAGCTGGGAGGAGAGTACAGTCCTGGTACATATGTTACAGATGGTGCCCAGGAATCTTAGCCTGAACTTTCCTTTGACCCATCAGCCCTGGCAAAAGCATCCCATCTAGCTTGCCCCATGTCCTTTACACAGGGATGTGTATGTGCAGCAGGGGTAGCTGGTAAGGCTACAGAGGACCATCTGCATGCTCATGCCTACCGCAAGATTTTGACCATCCTTTCCTCTGTACTATCCGCTGCGCACACACACACTTTTTGAAGCAGCTGCTGTCCCTGCACCCACTCTATAGCTGACAAGGTGGGGAGAGCCCAATGAGAAGACAGTGCTGCTCCATAATCAGCCATAGGGGCTGCTAAAGCACATAGAGGACCTACAACATTGTGAGCTCATGCCCTCTAGCATAAGATAGTGTAACCCAGGGTATTAGGCCAGTAAGCAGTGTTGCCACCCTAGGCAATGTTTCATCAACTGGGCTACTTTTGAAAGGCCTCGATGACAATCTTGAATCTGCAACAGGCGGGTTTTTATGCTACAGTGCGACCCTGCAGTGCAGACTACAGAGGGGTGAATTGCAGCATGCACATAAGTTTGAAGAGGATTATGTTCATGCAAACTGGACACCTTTTAGTTCATATCCGCAGTGTCCATGAGGGGTGGGGGGTGGGGTATTTACATGCAGCATTTTTCTGCGAGCTGCAGTTCACATCTCCCTCCCTTCCCCCATTCACAAGACAAACTCGTAGAGCCCTGCTGCTCCCCAGTCCCTGTCTCTTTGCTGTCATCTGATGGCCATTTGAATGAGCAGATACTGAGGTGTATGCACAGCTGGACGAAGTCTGCCTCTCCCAGCCAGCAGAAGCCACGTGGCACATGCTCCTTGGGAACAGAGCCCTGCTGGCTGTGATAAAGCAGGGTTTCCTTTTGGCCAGGGTGACCAGATAGCAAGTGTGAAAAATGAGGACACTTTTTTTTTGAGGAGGGGGGTGTAGTTGCCTGTATTAGATGAAGCCCCTCAGATCCTGATGGTCCTGATAATTTCAGGACATCTGGTCACCCTACTTTTGGCTGTGGGATGGCTCCAATTGGGTGAGGAGGTAGCCAATAGAGGAGGCAGCAATGGGGGATAAACCCAGATGTGGCCCATGTGCAAGTGAGCAGCCACTGCCAGTGTTGCCAACCATGGTGATTTCTTTGAAATGGCAAAAATTGGAGCTTCTGGAAGCAAACTGTCATTTGGTGACTTTTGGGCTACTTTTCACATGTGATTGGCAAAAATGAGAGCTTTGAGGTTGGCAGCACTGCCAGCTCAACTTGGTTGGCAGCAGAGCTAGGTTAAGCAGCTGTACCTGGACATCAGGGAAGTAGGTTTTCAATAGAGTGGAGCTGGGGTAACGAGTGAAGAAGAACATCAGCTTGGCCTTCTTCAGGTGGCCAGGGGTCAGAGCCTCCTGGATTTACCCCAGAGTCAAGGAAAAACTGTTTCCTGTTTGCCTGCACATACAAATCATTGAATTTGCACAAGGCCAGACGCTCCTGAGGATGCCTCCAGCATGCCTGTCTACCTGTGATGTCTCCTCTGCACAGGCAACCCACTCTCTGCTCTATGGTAATGGAGTGATGAAAGAAGAGTGCTTCCTGAGGAATCCCCATCTGAGGGGGTCCTCTAATTATCTGACCCCAATTAAGACTCCACTAGTGAACACTTCTCCCCTTGACAGTCCCAGAAGAGTCGCAGCCAGCAGGACCCCCCACCCTGGCTGACAGTAATGTGGACATTTGTGAAAAATCTGTTTTCAGTGCCAGGATCATCTCACCACCAAGATTTAAGAGCTGGCCTGAGAATGAAATTGTGAGTCAGGAGCGCTTGGGTTCTATTCCCATCTCTGTCACCGACATCCTATCGGCCTGGGGAAAGTCACTCCACCTGTGTGTCTCAGTAGCCTCACATGTAAAATAAAGACATTGATACCATTTCCTCTACCTCAGAGGGGAGAGGGATAATATGTTAGTGTGTGTAAAGTGCTTTGGAATGTAATATATATAGGATTGCCAACTTTCTATTGCACAAAAACGTACACCCTTGCCCCCCCCTTCCCTGAAGCCCCACCTCTGCGCCACCCTTTCTTTGAGGCCCTGCCCCTGCTTGCTCCATCCCCTCCCCTCCGTTGCTCACTCTCCTCTACCCTCACTCACTTTCACCGGGATGGGGCAGGGGATTAGGGTGCAGGAGGGGAGTGAGGGCTCTGGCTGAGGGTGCGGGCTTTGGGGTGGGGCTGGGGATGAGGGGTTTGGGGCATGGGAGAGGGCTCCGGGCTGGGGCAGGGGGTTGTGGTGGTCAGGGCCAGCTCTAGCCATTTTGCTGCCCCAAGCACAGCGGCACGCCGCGGGAAGCGCTCTGCCACTCGCTGGTCCCGCGGCTCCGGTGGACCTTCTGCAGGCGTGCCTGCGGATGCTCCACCAGAGCTGCCTGCCGCCCTCCTGGCAACCGGCAGAGCGTCCGCCGCAGCATGCCGCCCCAAGCACGCGCTTGGCACGCTGGGGCCTGAAGCCGGCCCTGGTGGTGGTGAGAGTATGGGCTCTGGGCTGGGGGTGCGGGCTCTGGGGTGAGGCTGGGGATGAGGGGTTTGGCGTGCAGGAGTGGGCTCAGGGCTGGGGCAGGGGGTTGAGGAGGTGCAGGCTCCAGGAGGGAGTTTGGATGCAGGAAGGGAATCCAGGCTGGGGCAGTGGGTTGGGGTGTGGTGGGGTCAGGGCTCTGACTAGGGGTGTGGGCTCTGGGGTGGGGCCAGAGATGAAGGGTTTGGGCTGCAGGAGGGGGCTCAGGACTGGGGCAGGGGGTTGCAGGGGCGTGGGCTCTGGGAGGGAGTTTGGGTGCAGGAGGGGGTTTGTGGGGTGGGGCGTCCCGGCAGCGCTTACCACAGTTCCCAGGAAGCAGACGCCAGGTCCCTGCAGCCCTAGGTGCATAGACCGCCAGAGAGGCTCCACACACTGCCCTCACACCTGCAGGCACCAACCCTCAGCTCCCATTGGTCATAGTCCCTGGACAATGGGAGCTGCGGAGCTGGCACTTAGGGCAGGGTCAGCGTCCAGAGCCTCCCTGGCCTCCCTTGCACTTAGGGGCTGCAAGAACCTGGCAGCCACTTCTGGGAGCCATGTGGAGCTAGGGCAGGCAGGCAGCCTGCCTTAGCCCCAGCCCCTGCTGCGCTGCTGAAGGGACTTTTAATGACCCAGTCAGCAGTGCCAGCCAGAGCTGCCATGGTCCCTTTTTGACAGGCATTCCGGTCCAAAACCAGACGCCTGACAACCCTAATTTTGGATGTGCTGAGCATTGGCACCAAAATGGGCCTTTTGCTAGTCCACTGGACAGTTTTGCTGAAAATCAAATGTGTTCACTCTGGGTGGGAAAAAAGCTTCAGTCCACAGGCCTGTCGTGGGGAGCACTGATAACTAATGGGGTCACTCCTGGGGTCTGATGGGGGAGGGAGCTCTGGCAGGCTGAGAACTCAGTGTCTTCCCCAATGAGATCTCTCTGAGTCTTTCTCGTGAGCAATGTTAGGTAATAGCGCCACCTTTTGGTCAACCAGGAGTAACAAAAGTGAGCTCTGAATAGAGCTCAGTACAGCTCTCCTGAATGCAGACGAGGGAGCTTATGTGTTAGGCGTTCAGGAGGGTTCAGATCTGAGACAGCTGGTCTCTCCTCCCCAGGCCCCTCTGCCAGTGCCATGTGAAAGGGGAGCCTGATGACCTGCTTTCTCACAGTAGTACATGAAACCCTGTTAGCTAATCAGCCCCTGTACTATCTCTGATTCATGCATGTAGGTGAGAGGGCAACCTTAAGAGCAGCTACTCATGCTTGAGGCTCTGATGATCTTTAACGGTCACTAAAGGATATATGGACTGAGGAGAAGGGCATCCCATCCATCACAGTCTGCAGCTCTCCACATTCTGCCTTCCTGGCTGGAAGAAAAGCCAAACTTTCCATTTCAGCGGTGTTAAGGGACATTGGATATTGCTGGTGTCTCATGACTGATGACTTCAATTTGACTGCACTCCAAGGTAGATCTAGGGACTCTTGAGAAGACCTGTCTGGGGAACAGGCAATTCTATGAGAGCTGCTGTTCCAATGGCCATTTTGACTGTACTCTAGTAGCTGGCTAAGAATCTCTTTTTCTTGAACTTGAGAAGTCACGACCAAGGGGTGATTCATGTTAGGTACATGGCAGGATTTTCTAGCCATTCTTGAACTGATCGGGTGAACATGAAAGTCTGGACACTTATCCATGACTAGTGACAAGGCCTCTGTATGGGCTTCAGTCAGTGAGTTTACCAAATTTTGAGAGGAAGCCCCAGGAAGCCATTTTCTGATGGAATATTCCTCAGTGGCAAAATCCTCTCTTCTGCTGTCTGGTGCTGAGATTGGGAGGCTGTTGTACAGCTGAGCCAGATGGCCTGATGGCTTGGACAATACTTTTTTCAAAACCATGTCCACAGCCTGAGATACCACTGTGGCTAGTTCATGCTTTAATGTCTCAGAAAAGGTTCTTTCTTCAGAGGACAGTTCACCCAGATCCCCCATTCTCCTTTCTTCCTCTGACACTTTGTGGCCTTCCATCTCTGAGATGCTCCTCCAAAGAAGAGTTCTAAGTTGGTCACTGGTAGCAGCCTGATGGCTTTCATCTAGACTGTCTCCACACTTCCCCTTCAGTAAGTGCATAGTCTTCTCCATCCCTTTGTGGCTTTGATCTGAATCACTGAACTCATAAACCTGCAAGAATTTCTCTTGAAGCTGCCTCAGCTGCTGCTGCAAAACTTGAAGCTGTTCCTTCAGTTGGCGGCACTCTTCTGCCTTGGCGCTGTTCCTGCCTCTTCCTGCAAGCTGTGCTACATGTGGGCTTTGCTGCTGGGGAAGCTTCTGCTTTCTCTTGTTCTCCCTGTAGTTCTCGCTTCTTTTCTCCACAGGGCATTCTCTGTCTCTTGCTTCATTGGTACCGAGTGCGGTAGGGTTTGGTGAGAGGCTCATACCTCGGATAATGCTTTCCACTCTGGCTCTCTTAGCTCGTAAGTGTTCATTATAGAACTGGTCTGTGTCACCAAAACTGGAAATTGGAGTGTAACACAGAGGGGAGGCCAGGGTTGGTGTCCCTTCCTTAAAAGATGGGCAGTCCCTGGCTTCCTGGGGTGATTCTGTTGTCTGTGGGGAAGGGAAAAGGAAGTTTGGATCCAGTCCCCTGTTAGCAGTTGTCTGGCTGAGGAGTTGTGATATGATGGACACACTAGGGGAAGAGAACAACAAGTATCTTTGGAGACAGGGCTCTTCTTTCTGCCCACCTGAGTGTCCTGAACTCGAGCTATCCACATCCTGCTCAGAGACACAGCTCCCATTCATAGTTTTTTCCACTCTTGAAGATGAAGAGCTGACACTCAACAGCTGCCTCTCAGCAGTTGTTTTGATGATGGTACTTGTTATACAGGAACACCCTAGGACTTGGGGACTGCTGATGTGCCAGCTGTTTCTGAGAGCTGGAGCTGAGAAAAGAGCAAGAAATGTTACCCAGTGAGCTCTACTATGTCAGCTCTTCATTTTTGTGGGAACAGTTGTCCCTCACTGATTCCCTGTGATCGATTCCCTGTGACCTTCCTGCTCAGTGGTAACCACTTCACCCACCAGTGCTGAAAAGCCTCCAGCCAGTTAAAAACATTTGAACTTACCTGTTATACAATGCAGGACAGCACGAGCACACCTTCCTGGTGCTCGGGACAGTATGACGGCTCCCCATTCAATATATGATCATGCGTGGTTTGGGCCCACGTTCTCTCTGCAGTCATAGTATTTGCATCCCCAGGAACAGTGGAACTGTCAGCTACAGCAGGCAGAACTTTCTAAGCAGACAGCCTGTAGCTTTGGATTATCCTTCCATGAGAGGTTAAAAGGATCACATTGCTGCCTTCCTTGCTAGACTTTCCAATAAATAATATTAAATGTCTTAAACACCCTTCCCCACAATCCAGAGCAAGAGAATCCTAGACAATGTGTGCAACGTAAATGCCTAAAGAGAGACAGAAGACAGGTAGATAGACAGAACCGCAAAACAGCATTGATTAGACTACTTGGCAGACCCATGAAATTCTGTAAGGCACTCAGATACAGTGGTGATGAGCATAGTATATATACCCAGACAGATTTCAGATCCAAACTCTGTTTCAACCAAGCATCAGCCTTGGTAGAGGTTCTCTGAGGTGCCCTTAGCTCAAGAAGGGGAGCTCAGGGCGGTATCCTAGAAGTTCCTCAGCTTGAGGTGGGTGTTGTAAGAAGGTAGCACTTATGGATACGCTTCAGCTCAGACTGTCTTGTCTTTACTCGCATTGCAGAAAACCCCTTCTGAATCACTCTGAAAGGAGAAATCTGACTGCTCCTCTTGAGCCCCACATCTTTGTGTTCCAGTGCTCACTTGTGCTGTTGAATACATCCAGCATTCAGTGCATCTCTACATCTCACAAGGCTTTTCCACGTCTGAGGCTGTGGCAACTGAAGAATAGACATGTGCCTAATCTCTCTGTGGTGGCCTCACTACTCTTCCCAGGGTCTGGATACGTGAATACTGATGTTCAGAAAGTGACTCTCTGAGGATTTTACATGTCTTTGTACTATCATCCACATAGTGTAGGACAGGGGATTTTGCCTCTGCCTGAAACACACAGGTACCAGACATTACACTCAACTCAGTTTGAATAGCCAGCTCCTCAGTACACTCATTAGTAGCATATAAATATATCTGAGGCTGGGCACAGATGGTGCCTGGTTCTGCCAGCATTGGGCATCTGAATGCACCCACAGCTGAGCACAGCTGGTTCCTGAGTAAGATGACTGTCAGCACTGGGCACCCAGGCATACACACATTCAAGCAGGACTAGTGCTTGGGTAAGAAGGGTCTGACACACACCGACCCAGGTACCACTCAGCATCAGGCTCAGAAGAGCTGCAGAGCTGGCAGTGCTACCCAAAAGTTTCAGTGATCCAGAAGCAGTGACACTCTATAATGTTGCCTCCAGTTATCAATGTACATTAGAACTAAGGAGTTAAAACAATGCTTTGCATTTTATTTCTAGGAGCTTTTTTTTTTAAAAAAAGGAAAATGAAAGGAGTGGGGTAGGGAGGATTAGATGAGCAGAGCATAAGCCATGGACCTGGCAGTTAGGAGTATAAGAACTAACATACCAGATAAGAGCTTTGCTCCAACTAGTCAGTACCTTGTCTCTGACCATGGCCAGTACCAGATGCGTCAGAGGAAGATGCAAGAAACCTTGTAATGGACAATTACAGAATAACCCACCCATAGGGCTTTTTCCTTTTAACCCTCAATTCATGGCTGGATTGTATTCTGAACCAGGAGGGTTTATATTGTGATTATGTATCCCATAATGCTTTATGGGAATATGACATAACTGGAGTATGTTTTATGCTACATGTGTCATGTAACTTATCTCTGTAAAGGTTATGGTCTACTGAATCTATTCATCCTACTTGTACACATATATCATTTTTGTACTTGAAGTTATGAATATTGGCTGTATGCTTGCTTGATTTGGTCAGCTTCTTTAGAAAGGAATTTGCAGAGTTAAGTGCCCAATCAAGAAGCACTTAAAGAACAATGGATCTTGGAATGCTCCAATCCACATAAGAAGTCTTCCTGAGACGTTCAAGGTAGCATGTGAACCATGGCTGCTACCTGTAGTTCTGAGTCATGCATGGACATGTGACTTGCCCATGTGACTCCAAAACTCCATCTTGGAGCTAGACTTTGCATAGGAGTGAGGAGGGGGTCTCCACCCACAAGAGAAAGTCTATTTCAACCTCTGGCAGACACCTCCATTTGGTCTTCAGCTGGCTAAAGAGAGAGCTTCTCCACCCCCAAAGATACCTGAAAGAAACTGGAACAAAGGACAGTAACTACAGGGGGTGTGAGTGATTGTTGGACCCAGACTAGCAGGAGACTAGTCTGTAAAAATAAGCTTACTGGAACTGGTGAGGTGTTATTTGTATTAAGTTTCTTAGACATAGACTTGCGTATTCTATTTTATTTTACTTGGTAATTTACTTTGTTCTGTCTGTTACTACTTGAAACCACTTAAATCCTACTTTCTGTATTTAATAAAACCACTTTTTACTTATTAATTAACTCAGAGTATGTGTTAATAACTGGGGGTGGGGGCAAACAACTGTGCATATCTCTCTATCAGTGTTATAGAGGGGGAACAATTTATGAGTTTATCCTGTCTAAACTTTATACAGGGTAAGACGGATTTATTTGGGATTAGACCCCACTGGGAGTTGGGCATCTGAGTGTTAAAGACAAGAACACTTCTGTGAGCTGCTTTCAGTTAAGTCTGTATCTTTGGGGCAAGTAATTGAGACCCTGGGTCTTTGTTGAAGCAGACGGGCATGTCTGGCTCAGCAAGACAGGGTGCTGGGGTCCTGAGCTGGCAGGGAAAGCAGGGGCAGAAGTAGTCTTGGCACATCACTTGGCAGTTCCCAAAGGGGTTTCTGTGATCCAACCCGTCACATATATTACTTCTAACCATTTAAAAATAATATCTAATATGTCAGTAGCTGTTATTATTATCCTCGAAACATCTGATCCTTTTTGGAATAATGCTAAGGTCTTCTACTCAATGCTATCTTGGGGCAGTGAATCCCACAGGTTAATTATGGATTGTGTAAAATGTATGTCTAGTTTCCAGTTGGTTGCCTTTCAATTTCTCTGAACATCCCTTTGCTCTTATATTATGAGAAAGGGTAAATAGAAGTGCTGGATTTACCTTCTCTAAATCATGCATTATTTTGCACACCTCTAGCATATTGCCTCTCTAAATTGAACAGTCCTGTCTTTTCAATCTCTCTTTACTCTTTGCCACTCATCATTTTGCTCACCCGCCTCTGAACCCTTTCTACTTCTGCTATATCCCTTTGAGACAGGGTGACCAAAACTGAGTAGCGCTCCAGGGAAGGGCATACTATTGATTTATGTGCCATTCCTTTTGCAGCCTAACATTTTAGTTTGCTTTTTTAACTGCTACTGCACATTGAACAAACGCTTTATTAAGCTGCCCGCAATAACACATTGAGCTTTTTCCTGAGTGTTTACAGTAAATGTAGACCAGTGGTTCCCAAATTTTAACAGCCTGTGAATGCCTTTCACTAAAATGTCAAGTCTCGCGAACCCCCTCCTCGAAATGAATATTTCCAGGGATTTTCTCCTTTACCTGAGTATAAATTATAAAAACCATGATCTTGGAAATATAAAATTTGTTTTTATGACATACTTATCACACACTATTTATTAACAACTATCATTTATCATTACAGTATTTTTATTACATTATGAAAATGGCAACACTCTTCCAAGATCTCATGTTCATAGCTTGTATCACTTTTAATAAGCCTGCTATAAGACAAGGCTCCCATGTTTCATCAACGAGTATCAGATGTGAAACAGCATGAAGGTATTTAAAAAGCCAACTCAAAGAGTTCCTCCTACACAAGCATTCAGGTCTTGAGCAGTCCAGGCAAACAACGCATGTTACAACAAAGCTCAAACTTGTTCCTCATAATAATTTTAAAAGCAATACTAGCTGCCTATTTAATTTTAAAAACAGCAAAAAATATCCACCTCCTTTCTATTTCTTATAAGGAGTCTTGAAGTTTAAATCTCCTCAGTGTGATAGATATGCTTGCTTTGATCTGCTTAGTTCTTGGAAGTCCAGGGGCTCCAGGCTGCCAGCCCCGTGCTGTCCGAGATCCCTAGAGACAGCTCTGTCCAGCATTAGGGAATTTTTTCCCAAGAACCCCCGTAATATTTCGTGAACCCTCATGGGTTCACGAACCCCAGTTTGGGAACCACTGGTGTAGACCCTACCAGTATGGGAGAGTAATTCAGATCATTTCCTATGTGTCAAAAGTGAGTTTCATTTGTGATCATGCTACTCATTCACTCAGCTGTGTTAGGTTGCTCTGAAGTTTCTCGCTGTCTTCTCTAGATGTGACTAGCCTAAATATCTTAGGGGATGTCCACACTGGAGCCGGGATCGAGCCTGTCAGCCCAGGGAGACAGACTCGTGTTAGCTGGGCTCGAGCTAGCACGCTAAGAATTGCTGCAGAGGCTCAGGTAGCCAGCTGAGCTCAGACCCAGGGTAGCTGAAGCACCGCTAGGGTGTGTCTGTCTATCCAAGCAGGGAAACTCACTCCCCTCTGCAGTGGAGACACGCCCTTTGTGTTATCAGCAGATGTTGCCACTCCACTGTTCTCCCTCTTTTCCACAGCATTAATAAATATGTTCACCAACCCTCGAAGCCTTTTTGCCCTGCTAGAAATTTACCATTCAGTACTACTCTGTGGGCTTGTCTACACTACCTGCTGTACGGGGGGCAGCAATCAGTCCAGTGGGGGTTGGTTTATCGTGTCTAGTATAGGTGCGATAAATTGGCCTCTGAGCGCTCTCCTGTCGACTCCGGTACTCCACCAGAACAGGAAGTGCAAGCGGAGTTGACAGAAGAGCATCAGCTGTTGACTTACCACAGTGAAGACACCACGGTAAGTAGATCTAAGTACATCGACTTCAGCTACGCTATGCATGTAGCTGAAGTTGCGTATCTTAGATCTACCCCGAGAGGTATTGTAGACAAATCCTTTGGTTCCTATCTCTACACTACAGCCAGCATTGACGCTCTGAGATCGATCCACCAGTGGTTGTTTTAGTGGGTCTAGTAAAGACCCACCAAATCAACTGCAGATTGCTCTCCAGTTGATCCCTGTACTCTACTCCTGACAAGAAGAGTAAGGTAAATCGAAGGAAGAGTTTCTCCCGTCGACCCCCCATGGTAACTCAACATAAGGTACGTCGAATCCAGCTATGTTATTCACGTAGCTGGAGTTGCATAGCATAGGTTGATTTACCGTGGTAGTGTACTTTGCCTGTCACCCAATGACTGTTTAGTTTTCTTAACAACTTCTTGTGAGTGGCTTGGTCAAAGTTTTTTTTAAAGGTTTTTGTAAGTTATAGCAACCTCCCCCTGCTGTTTTGTTGACACACAGAAATCTGTGGCTTTACAGATGCCCTGTTATTTTACCCAATCATATGCTCATCTAGGCATTTTATCATTCTGTGTTTCATAAGAACATAAGAATGGCCATATTGGGTCAGACCAAAGGTCCATCTCACCCAGTATCCTGTCTACCAACAGTGGCCAATGCCAGGTGCTTTAGAGGGAATGAACAGAACAGGTAATCATCAAGTGATCCATCCCGTCACCCATTCCCATGATAATTCCAATCTATTTACCTGGGACTAAAGTAAGGATCACTGGTCTGTAATTCCCAGGATCACCCCTACTAACCTTTTTAAAGATAGACTCAACATTTTATACCCCTCCCGTCCTCTGGAGCTGATTTTAATAAAGCCATATATAATTCCTATATTTGCATATTTCAGCCACTTCTTTCCTGAGCTTTTTCAGACCACTTGGATGTATGGCATATGTACTGGAGCCTTGTTCTTTAATGTATCAGTTTGCATCAGAATCTCCTTTTTTTGGCACTTCACCCCCCCCCCCCCCCCGCCACAGTGCCTCATCTTTTTTACGTGAAAAGGTAATGTCAAGGATCTTACAAACTACTTAAACTGAAGCTTTCTTGCTTTAGACACCAAGGTGATAGACTCCTTGTAAATACAATAGATATCTATTGAGCTGGCCCTAAACTTTTAACTTGTCCAAAAATACTAGAATCAGCTTTTCCCATTAACCTAAGATGCTCCTGCCCCACAAAGAGTCAGAGAGCGGGACACAAGCTCTCTGTTTCAACCTCTTTCTCTCCCTCCTGGAAAGCTCCCTACACCTCCTCATCTTCCTTTGGAATGAGGGGTTTTGTAAATGCTCATGGTCACCTTTTAAGCCTTGTATCAGGGAATTGATGGAGCAGGGCTGTATGCACTCTGTGAGTCCCCTGTGCATCCCAGGAGTGCTAGACAGGGGAACTGAGCATTTGCTGATGGTCTTGAAGGGGCCCTTTCTAGCTGGGTTGCCTTTTGGCTGAATTTTCACAGGGGTACTGGAACAATTTTTATAGTGGGGGTGCTGATAATGGAGACCATGTATTTGGTGTTTGTTTTTACTACTTCAAGTCAGGAGGTGTGGCAGCACCCCTAGTTCCAGCAGCACTAAATTTTCATGGTTTTCTTTAGTCTTTCTATAGCCCATGAAGAGTTTGACACACACAAGGAGTGCCCTGTGCACCAGCAGCCATTCCCCAATGAGCTATGCAGAACCAAAAAATAGCCTCAGAAAGAGCAGTATTGGAGGGATGAGGCCAGAGGCTGCATTTCTGGGGCTTGGCAGAATCCCTCCATTCACTCACATCAAGGGGCCCAGGGGACAAGCTGAGGAAAATTTTCAGATCCCTGCCATCAAAGCATCTGCTCTTAGAAGCAGAATGTACTCTGCACCCTGACTTCCATGGCAGATGGAGACACCTTGCCCACTCCCTTCTCATTCAGATACACTGGATTCTTCAGCAAGGAATGCTGCTTTTCCAGGACCCAGGGCAACTCTGCTGCACACAGGGGTCTCCTCTGCTGCTGGGGATGACTCCAGCTCACCTACGTTCATTGAGCATACCAGCTTTTTTCAGCCTTTAAGACCGAGGCAACCTCAGGCACTGAGGGACAACCAAAATGCTTTGGGAGGGGAAGGGAAGGAGTCTCAAGTCAGTGCCCCCTACCTCTTGCAATGTACATATTAATGCCCTGGAGTTCAGGTTTGGTCCCGGTCAGTGTTTATGGCAATGGAGGTCCTGCCCTACTTGTACATTAGCTTTGGGTGAATTGTTCCTGCCATTTGCTGTCTGAGCCCTCAGCTCCTTCATCACATTAATTAGTAGATGTTTGTAAAGCACTCTGTACATGCTGAGTGTTAGCTACCCAGGCTTCTTTACAAGAAAGGAAGAAAAAAAACCAAATGAGGCTACTCAGAATGCAGCAGGCCACCACCCCAAGAACAAACACCCTAAATGGCTAGACACCCCCCAAACCTCCCCAAGAACAGACCCCCCCAACAACCAAACTACCCTCAACACCTTCTGAAAATACCCTCCTTTAACCAGATTATACCCCAAACTTCCCAAACAAGCATCTGCAAACCTCCTCAAAAGAGCCATATATTCTGCAAACCCTCCCCATGGAAAGGCTCCCTAAAACTGCCCCCCAAAATTTCCCAGTTCCTTGAATAGGAACCAGATTAGTCTCTCTCCTGCCCCAGGGAGATGGTGCACTCACCTGGGTCCCCTTTTGTGGGCGGGGTGTCGGGTGATAGGCGCCTGCAGGGTACCCTGTGTTCCCAGAGTATCTGGCGAGTGTGGCGAACAAGAAGAGGCACTGAAGCACTAGCATTGAAGAATCCTCTGAGCTTGGTCCCTGTTAAAGAGGGGGATGGGGAGGCCAGTAGCAGCCAACCAGCTTCAAGGTGCTTCTGAATATGCAGATGAAAGAAGAAGAGGTCAGGTTCAGAGCCAGGAAGCAGGGAGGGAGACCTTCCATCTGCAACTGGGCCACTCAGGTACACAGGAAGTCAGCTGTCTCAGAAGGTCTTAACATGTGAAATCTTTTTTTCAGATAGAGCCATGCCCAGTGGTAGAAGAGCTCTGTGCATTAACATCTGGGTTCTAACTTGTTGCAGGTCAGGATTAGGGCGACCAGAGAGCAAGTGTGAAAAATCGGGACGAGGATGGGGGATAATAGGAGCCTATATAAGGGTACGTCTACACTACGGGATTATTCCAATTTTACATAAACCGGTTTTATAAAACAGATTGTATAAAGTCGAGTGCACGCGGCCACACTAAGCACATTAATTCGGCGGTGTGCGTCCATGGTCCGAGGCTAGCGTCGATTTCCAGAGCATTGCACTGTGGGTAGCTATTCCATAGCTATCCCATAGTTTCCACGGTCTCCCCCGCCCCTTAGAATTCTGGGTTGAGAGCTCAGGGGCTGATGGGGCAAAAATCATTGTCACGGGTGGTTCTGGGTAAATGTCGTCAGTCATTCCTTCCTCCGGGAAAGCAACGGCAGACAATCATTTCGCGCCCTTTTTCCCTGGATTGCCCTGGCAGACACCATAGCACGGCAACCATGGAGCCCGTTCAGCTTTTTTTTTTCACAGTCACCGTATGCGTACTGGATGCCGCGGACAGAGGCGATACTCCAGCACTACACAGTAGCATTCATTTGCTTTTGCATGATAGCAGAGATGGTTATCAGTTGTTCTGTACTGTCTGCTGCCAGTGTAATTTGGCAATGAGATGACAGTTATCTGTCCTTCTGTGCTGTCTGCTACTATCATGGGTGCCCCTGGCTGAGATCGGCCGGGGGTGCAAAAGCAAAACTGGGAATGACTCCCCGAGTCAATCTCTCCTTTATGGTTTCTAAAAATAGAGTCAGTCCTGCCTAGAACATGGGGCAAGTGTACTAGAGAACCAGTGTATCAGAGAGCACAGCCGCTCTGTGTCAGATTGTGCAGAAATGATGAGCTACATGCCATTCACGAGGGGTGCCCCTGCAACAACCCCACCCGTTGCTTCCCTCCTCCCCCAACCTTACTGGGCTACCGTGGCAGTGTCCCCCCCATTTGTGTCATGAAGTTATAAAGAATGCAGGAATAACAAACAGTGATTTGTTAGTGAGATAAAATGAGGGGGAGGCAGCCTCCTGGTGCTATGACAGTCCAGGCAGGACATTAAGCGGTGCTGGGGAGCCCAGCATGCCACTGCTATGATAGTCCAGGCAGTACAGAATCTTTTCTTTTCACATGAAAGGGAGGTAGCTGATTGAAGCTCAGCCCCCAATTGCTATGATGAAGACAGTTACCAGCCATTCTGTACCATCTACTGGGAATGACCAGGAGTCATTCCTATTTTCACCCAGGCACCCCCAGCCAGCCTAACCTGAAGCCAGCCAGGAGCACTCACGGGTTCATAAGAAGGACGGTTACCAGTCCTACTGCACCATCTGCCACCACGGAAGGGAGAGGAGCAGATACCGCTCTTCACTGCTGCAGCATCACGTCTACCACCAGCATTCAGTAGACATAGGGTGACATTGAAAGAAGTCAAGAAACGATTTCTTTCCCTTTTCTTTCATCTGGGGGAGAGGGAGTAAATTGACTAGCTATTCCCTGAACCACGCCGGACAATGTGTTTGAACATACAGGCATTGGGAGCTCAGCCAAGAATGCAAATACTTTTCGGAGACTGCTGGGGGACTGTGGGATAGCTGGAGTCCTCAGTACCCCCTCCCTCCCTCCATGAGCGTCCGTTTGAGTCTCTGGCTTCCCATTACGCTTGTCACACAGCACTGTGTAGCCTGTAGATTTTTTTTTCAAACGCTTTGGCATTTCGTTTTCTGTAACGGAACTCTGATAGAACAGATTTGTCTCCCCATACAGCGGTCAGATCCAGTATCTCCCGTACGATCCATGCTGGAGCTCTTTTTGGATTTGGGACTGCATTGCCACCCATGCTGATTTGAGCTCCAGGCTGGGCAAACAGGAAATGAAAATCAAAATTTCGTGGGGCTTTTCCTGTTTACCTGGCCACTGCATCCGAGCTGAGATTGCTGTCCAGAGTGGTCACAGTGGTGCACTGTGGGATACCGCCCGGAGGCCAATACTGTCGATTTGCGGCCACACTAACCCTAATCCGATATGGTAATACCTATTTTAACGCTACTCCTCTCGTCGGGGAGGAGTACAGAAACCGATTTAAAGAGCCCTTTATATCGATATAAAGGACCTCGTAGTGTGGACGGGTACAGCGTTAAATCGGTTTAACGCTGCTAAAATCGGTTTAAACACGTAGTGTAGACCAAGCCTTAGAAAAAGACTCAAAAATTGGGACTGTCACTATAAAATCGGAACTCCTGGTCACCCTAGTCAGGATATCTATGCATTGGCAGAGCTGCGTATGGGGTGGCCAGGACAGGAGGAGCAGGAGCTGCCATAGATCAGGATGGAACTGTAGAAGCAGATCATTGGGGCAGGGATGAGCAGTGGGAGCCGGACTGGAACTGTTGGTTCCTAGAGGAAGCTCAGAGCTGTGGTGGTAAGTGATCACCCAGTGCCTAAGGAACTTGCAAGAGCTCTGCTTTGTTCTGTATCTGGTTCCAACTGGCTCTGCATAATAACAAGGACTTCACAGCATCTTGTCCAGACTCTCTGTGTGGGAAGCTTAGCCCTGAACAGCACAGTTCCCAACACCACAAGGGCAATTGTCACCCAGAATCCCACCTCTGCCAGGCCAGACCACACCATCAATTCCTCTAGGCTAGTATAATGCCTGCTGTGAAATCTCCCGTATTGCACCTGGCGAGGGATGCACAGCTGCACATGGGGAAATGCCTTTCTGATCCCTGTGATAATTCTCTTACAAGCCGTGCTCCTAGAGAGAGCTCATGAGGATTCAGGAGCTTTGTGACAATACTGAGGCTGGCTGAGAGTCTCTCTTGAGCCATGTGAAGAAGGGGGAAAAGAGGTTGCCTCTGCGTCAGAGGAGTCCTAATGGTAAAGACTCTCTTCTCCTGCAAAGCTGAACACAGCAGAGGCTTGCGCTGTCCTAGGAAAACCATAGTAATAATGTAGGTGGGAAGACAGCAACATCTTAGAGGATTTTGGAGCTTGCACCTGGTCTGGGAACATGCAGTTCCTCAGTTGCTATTGTACCCACATCCATGGTGGAGACGGGGCTCATGAGACAACAATGCATATCACTCAGAATGAGGCTCCCCCAGCATAAACAGGGCCTACAACAGCTAATAAAGGGTGCTGGAAGAGAACACTGGCCATCTATGGACACTGGGGAAACTGAAATTCCAGATATCCTCAGCAATACATTGAAGTAACCAACACTTTCTAATGTGAGATTCTAGCTCCGATGACAATGGGGGATTTAGCTCTTCGCTGCAGCTGGAGAGAGCTCTGAGATCTATGTTACACATAGGAAAGGAGTAACTTGTAAAGAATAGGGCTGTTGATTAATCGCAGTTAACTCACATGATGTAAAAAAAAAAGAATTGTGATTAATTTTTTTTTAATCATAATGTATCACAGTTTTAATCGCACTGTTAATCAATGGAATACCAATTGAAATTTATTCAATATTTTTGGATGTTTTTGTAAATTTTCAAATATTGATTTAAATTACAACACAGAATACAAAGTGCACAGTGCTCACTTTATATTATTTTTATTACAAATATTTGCACTGTAAAAAAAATGAAATCATATTTTTCAATTCACCTCGTACAAGTGCTGTAGTGCACTCTATTGTGAAAGTGCAACTTACAACTGTAGAATTTTTTTGTTACATAACTGCACTCAAAAACCGAACAATGTACAAATCCATCAGCCAATCGCTAAGACAAACAAGTTTGTTTACATTTATTGGAGATAATGCTGCCCACTTCTTATTTACAATGTCACCTGAAAGTGAGAACAGGTGTTCATATGGCACTTTTGTAGCCGGCTTTGCAAGGTATTTACGTGCCAGATACGCTAAACATTCGTATGCCCCTTCATGCTTTTGGCCACCATTCCAGAGGACATGTTTCTATGCTGATGACATTCATTAAAAAAATAATGCATTAATTTGTGACTGAACTCCTTGAGGGAGAATTGTATGTCTCCTGCTCTGTTTTACCCATATTCTGCCATATATTTCATGTTATAACAATCTTGGATCATAGGTGCTGACTCCATGGGTGCTCCGGGGCTGGAGCACCCACGGGGAAAAATTAGTGCGTGCTCTGCACCCACTGGCAGCCAAGCTCCCCATACCCCCGGCCCCACCTCCTCCCCCACTCCTGAGTGCGCCACGTCCCCACTCCTCCACCTACCTCCCAGCGCTTCCTACCTGGCTGCCATCAAACAGCTGTTTGGTGGTATTAGCACACTCCGCGGGGGCGGGGGAAGAGGCAGGGCCAGGTCGGGGATTTGGGGAAGGGGTTGGAATGGGGGTAGGGCAGGGGTGAGAAGAGGCAGGGAAGGAGCGGGACCTCGTGTAAGGGAGGGAGTGGGGGCGGGGCCAGGGGCAAGTCGAGCACCCAGGGGAAAGCGGGGAAGTCGGCTCCTATGTCTTGGATGATGACCCAGCACATGTTGTTCATTTTAAGAACACTTTTACTGCAGATTTGACAAAACAAGAAGAAGGTAACAATGTGAAATTTCTAAATATATCTACAGCACTTGACCCAAGGTTTAGGGTGACCAGAGGGCAAGTGTGAAAAATCAGGACAGGATGTGGGAGGTAATAGTTGCCTATATAAGAAAAAGCCCCCAAAATCGGGACTGTCCCTATAAAATTGGGACATCTGGTCACCCTACCAAGGTTTAAGAATCTGAAGTGCCTTCCAAAACCTGAGAGGGACGAGGTGTGGAGCATGCTTTCAGAGGTCTTAAAAGAGCAACACTCTGATGCAGAAACTACAGAACCCAAACCACCAAAAAAAGAAAATCAACCTTCTGCTGGTGGCATCTGACTAAGATGATGAAAATGAACATGCATCAGTCCGCACTGCTCTGGATCGTTATTGAGCAGAACCCGTCCTCAGCATGGAAGCATGTCCTCTGGGCAGGGCCGGTTCCAGGCACCAGTGAAGGAAGCCGGTTCCTGGGGCGGCCAATAGAAAAAGGTGGCCGTCCGTCCATTTTTGGGGCTGCACGTCCGGGTCTGCAGCGGCAATTCAGCGGTGGGTCCTTCAGTCCCTCTCTTCCTCTTCGGCGGCACACTTCGGCAGCAGCTCAACTGCTCTGCTTCAGTCTTCAGCGGCAATTCGGCTGCAGCTCAATCGCTCTGCTTCTTCTTTTTTCTCTTTTTTTTCTTTTTCGCCGCTTGGGGCAGCAAAAAAGCTGGAGTCGGCCCTGCCTCTGGGACATGACGGGACATACGAATCTTTAGCACATCTGGCACGTAAATATCTTATGACTCTGGCTACAACAGTGCCGTGCGAACACCTGTTCTCACTTTCAGGTGACATTGTAAACAAGAAGCGGGCAGCATTATCTCCTGCAAATGTAAACAAACTTGTTTGTATGAGCGATTGACTGAACAAGAAGTAGGACTGAATGGACTTGTAGGCTCTAAAGTTTTACATTGTTTTATTTTTGAATGTAGTTTTTTTTTTTTTTACATAATTCAACATTTGTAAATTCAACTTTAATGATAAAGACATTGCACTACATTCCTTGCTCTGTCACTGATACTCTGTGATGTTAGGAAAGTCACTTCACTTCTCTGACTCTCAGTTTCCCCATTTGTAAATTGCAGATGTTTTTATAGGCCTTTGGGATCCTCCTAACGAAAGAAAAGTGTCTGTGGTTATAAATCATAAATATTTGCCTCTTCTTCCATAACTAAAATTCTCGTCCAGACCCTGTTCAGGTTCTTATATCACCCTCATCCCTATAGCATCTGAGCACCTTTCAGAAGTACAGTGAGCAGAATGACTAGCATCTGTCAAGTGTGGTTCTTTCTTTCTCTCCAGGGAGTAATTCTGTGTGGGGATATGGGGGCAGGGTTTTTCTGTGTATATAATAATGTAAGAGAGGTACACTGCGTTATGTGTTTATATTAGCAAAAACAAGGTTGCAGAAGTGCTCATTGAACTTGGAATGGAAAGTGTGAGGTTTGTGATGGGTCTCAATTGTTGTGGGAGTCTGTTCTATACTCTTGGATTGGCCCCTGGGAACTCCCTGTCTCCTGAACAGATGAGTTTTACCCTTACTTTGTTCAGTTCCATTACCCCCTTATCTCCCATCTTCCTAACTATAACCTCTTCCTCCTCTCTGACAGCCATATTGCACCCTCTGGTCCATTCAAATAACAACTGCTAAGATCACCTTCCTGGCCGGTCACTGACCACAATATTCTCATCTCTGCATCCCTGTAAGGGCTCCCTAGGGTTCACCTCATCAGGTTCCAATTTCTTGTCCTCATTTGAATGGCTCCTCTGCCCTTCCCCTTTTCACCTCCCCCTTGACTCTGATTATGACCCCAACCCCCTCTGCTCCACCCACCATGCCAGCCTTGTCCGCTCATCTGTCAGCTTCTCACACAACTGGCTCATTACATACATGCCACTCTCCCTGAGCTGATCCATCCAGACCCTGCACCCCCCTCTATCAAACCCTCTTCCCATCCCACTACTGACACCAGCCTTGTGAGAACTCGGCTGGATAGGGATAACTGGGAAGGGTCGGGCACATTATCCATTCAGTATCCCACACACAGCCTGCAAGTGTCACTCCGTTTCCTGTGTTCTTCGGAGCAGGGACCCTGTGCAGCACCCAGTACCAGGGATCCTGGCCTGAGCACGGCTCTGCCCATCACTGCCATGCAACCAATAACAGGGTGGTCCAGCACCACCTCATGGGACCCCTCAGGGTCGGTCAGTCCCCACACCCCGCATGTCCCCTCGGGGTGGTTCACGCCTCCCACCATCCCCTTCTGCTCCCACCAGCTTAGCCCCTCTGGTTCAGTCCTGCTCCCCACTCAGGGTAATTCAGTGTCTCCCCCCTCTGTCTCCGTGGTTGGTACGATCCCCCAGTGCGCCCCCCCCCAACTGCACCCGCGGTTGGTCCGCCCCGGCCCGCTTCCGGCCTGCGCCGGGCCTGGTTCCGGTGTCCGCCCTCCGGCTCATCCTGCCCGTTGCCGCTGTCGCCGCGATGCTGCTATTGTCCCGGTCCCGCGGTCTGAGCGGGGCGCTCGGGCGCTCGCTCTGCGCCCTGCGGCAGGTACCGCCCGGGGGGGCGCCCAGAGGGGAAGGGAGGGGCGGGCGGTAGCAGCGCCAAGGGCACCCGGACGCGGTGTCACGCCCCCGCGCTGGGCCGCCCCCTGGAGAAAGCCCTGTGCCCGCTCCCCCGCCGGCACCCCGCCCCCCATCGGCCGCTCCCCGTGGGACCCCCACGAGCTTGCTGCCGTGCGCCCCGCCAGCCTCAGGGGAACGTGACCCACAAACCCTCCCCTGCTGGGGCTCCTGCCGGGGTCACTGCGGACAAGCAGCTGGCGGGGGAACAGATCCCTCGTGGGGTCTGTCGGTGGAGCGACCTGGCGTGGGGAGTGGTAGCTGGGGGAAGCCCCAACCCCAGGGCTCGCCAGTCTAAAGCAGACGTCCTGAATGGCCAGGGGCATCTGAGTGCAGACCCATCAGGGTGGGGCTGGTCCTGAGCATGGCCACAGGCTGCACCGTTTGGGCTAGCAGAGCCACGTCAACCCCAACCTGACAGGGAGCTGAGAGGGCAAATGCAGGGCAGGCTGACACCATCGCCGTGGCTCTTATCGGGGGCAGGTGACCGTTCCGAGCTGTGAGTGCTGGAGGAGCCCTCCTGAGGTGGAGTTACAGGAACAGGCTCTTGTTCTCAGGGGAGTGTCGCTGTCAGGTCATCCTCCATTACATAAATAGAAAGGCACAGCCCATGAAACTAAACATTTTTGTAGCTGATACTAGGATTTTTTTTTTTATACCCACTCATATCTTGCTCTCCTAATACATATTCCCTTTGGTACACAGGTACCTCCCCTCCCTGTATCAGCTCTCTGTCCAGTTTCTGTGTCTTGTCTTGGTATTGTTACTCTAGAGATGCCAGTAATTTCTGCAGCACCTTAGGTGTTCATAAAACTTTACCAGCACACAAGGACTGATTTCTGCTCCAAAAGCAGTGTCATGGGAAGATTTGTTAAGGTAGGAGAAGTTGGCAAAATATAAGTGGAAGTGTGGCAGAAGACAAGGAGTGGCAGTTGGATACCACAGTAATGGGTGAGTAGCTAGGGTAGAGAGATGATAGCAAGGACAAGGAGTAGCCAGGAAGTCAGTACATGGGGGATGTGTTTGTGGTGGGATGTTATCAGAGCATTGGGCAAGGAACATAATTTTATAATTATTCCCTGTAAAGGGAAATCATGTTTTACTAATCTATTAGAGTTCTTTGGAGGGGTCAACAAACATATGGACAAGGGGGATCCAGTGGACATAGTGTACTTAGATTTCTAGAAAGCCTTTGACAAGGTCCCTCACCAAAAGCTCTTACGTAAATTAAGTTGTCATGGGATAAGAGGGAAGATCCTTTCATGGATTGAGAACTGGTTAAAATGCGAGGAACAAAGGGTAGGAATAAATGGTAGATTTTCAAAATGGAGAGGGGTAACTAGTGTGTTCCCCAAGGGTCAGTCCTGGGATCAGTCCTATTCAGCTTATTTATAAATGATCTGGAGAAAGGGGTAAACAGTGAGGTGGCAAAGCTTGTAGACGATACTAAACTGCTCAAGATAGTTAAAACCAAAGCAGTTGTGAAGAACTTCAAAAAGATCTCACAAAACTAAGTGATTGGGCAACAAAATGGCAAATGAAATTTAATGTGGATAAATGTAAAGTAATGCACATGGGGGGAAAAATAACCCCAACTATACATACAATATGATGGGGGCTAATTTAGCTACAACTAATCAGGAAAGACATCTTGGAGTCATTGTGGATAGTTCTCTGGAGACGTCCACACAGCGTGCAGCAACAGTCAAAAAAGCAAACAGAATGTTAGGAATCATTAAAAAAGAGAGAATAAGATGGAGAATATCTTATTGCCCTTATATAAATCCATAGTATGCACACATCTTGAATACTGTGTACAGATGTGGTCTCCTCATCTCAAAAAAGATATACGGCATTAGAAAACGTTCAGAAAAGGGCAACTAAAATGATTAGGGTTTTGGAATGGGTCCCATATAAGGAGAGATTAAAGAGGCTAGGACTTTTCAGCTTGGAAAAGAGGAGACTAAGGGAGGGTATGATAAAGGTATATTAAATCATGAGTGGTGTGGAGAAAGTGAATAAGAAAAAGTTATTTACTTGTTCCCATAATATAAGAACTAGGGATCTCCAAATGAAATTAATGGGCAGCAGGTTTAAAACAAAAGGAAGTTCTTTGCACAGTGCATAGTCAACTTGTGGAACTCCTTGCCTGAGGAGGTTGTGAAGGCTGTAACAGGGTTTAAAAGAGAACTAGATTAATTCATGGAGGTTAAGTCCATTAATGGCTATTAACCAGGATGGGTAAAGAATGGCGTCCCTAGCCTCTGTTTGTCAGAGGGTGGAGATGGATGGCAGGAGAGAGATCACTTGATCATTACCTGTTAGGTTCATTCCCTCTGGGGCACTTGGCATTAGCCACTGTCGGTAGACAGGATACTGGGCTGGATGGACCTTTGGTCTGACCCAATATGGCCATTCTTATGCTCAGTGTGTTAAAAATAGTGGAGAGGGAAGAAAGCCAGGGAGATCAGGGAGGTGATGGTCATCCAGGCAGGAGAGAATAGGGACATAGACAAAGAGTTTTGACATTGGGAGTAAGGAGGAAGAAGCAGATTTTGAAAATGCGGAGGGAGATGCACCAGGATTTGATGGACGGCTAGTGGGAGGAGAGGAAGACAGAAGTCAGGGAAGATAATGGAGCAGGTAATTAAAGAAATCATCTGCAAACACTTGGAAGGTGGTAAGGTGATAGGGAATAGCCAGCATGGATTTGTAAAGAACAAATCGTGTCAAACTAATCTGATAGCGTTCTGTGATAGGATAACGAGCCTTGTGGATAAGGGAGAAGCAGTGGATGTGATATACCTAGACTTTAGTAAGGCGTTTGATACGGTCTCGCATGATATTCTTATCGATAAACTAGGAAAGTACAATTTAGATGGGGCTACTATAAGGTGGGTGCATAACTGGCTGGATAACCGTACTCAGAGAGCAGTTATTAATGGCTCCCAATCCTGCTGGAAAGGTATAACAAGTGGGGTTCCGCAGGGGTCTGTTTTGGGACCGGCTCTGTTCAATATCTTCCCCAACGATTTAGATGTTGGCATAGAAAGTACGCTTATTAAGTTTGCGGACGATACCAAACTGGGAGGGATTGCAACTGCTTTGGAGGACAGGGTCAAAATTCAAAATGATCTGGACAAATTGGAGAAATGGTCTGAGGTAAACAGGATGAAGTTCAATAAAGATAAATGCAAAGCGCTCCACTTAGGAAGGAACAATCAGTTTCACACATACAGAATGGGAAGAGACTGTCTAGGAAGGAGTATGGCAGAAAGAGATCTAGGGGTCATAGTGGACCACAAGCTTAATATGAGTCAACAGTGTGATACTGTTGCAAAAAAAGCAAACGTGATTCTGGGATGCATTAACAGGTGTGTTGTAAACAAGACACGAGAAGTCATTCTTCCGCTTTACTCTGCGCTGGTCAGGCCTCAGCTGGAGTATTGTGTCCAGTTCTGGGCACCACATTTCAAGAAAGATGTGGAGAAATTGGAGAGGGTCCAGAGAAGAGCAACAAGAATGATTAAAGGTCCTGAGAACATGACCTATGAAGGAAGGCTGAAGGAATTGGGTTTGTTTAGTTTGGAAAAGAGAAGACTGAGAGGGGACATGATAGCAGTTTTCAGGTATCTAAAAGGGTGTCATCAGGAGGAGGGAGAAAACTTGTTCACCTTAGCCTCCAATGATAGAACAAGAAGCAATGGGCTTAAACTGCAGCAAGGGAGATTTAGGTTGGACATTAGGAAAAAGTTTCTAACTGTCAGGGTAGTTAAACACTGGAATAGATTGCCTAGGGAAGTTGTGGAATCTCCATCTCTGGAGATATTTAAGAGTAGGTTAGATAAATGTCTATTAGGGATGGTCTAGACAATATTTGGTCCTGCCATGAGGGCAGGGGACTGGACTCGATGACCTCTCGAGGTCCCTTCCAGTCCTAGAGTCTATGAATCTATAAGTCTCAGGGCTGTGGGCTTGAGTGACTGGAGGATAGGGGAGTGGTCAGCAGGAACAGAGGAGTGGGGAAGGAAGAGAGATTTGGGTTTTGACATGAGCAAGATAGGATGTGCAGAAAGAGAACTTGAAGAGACTATCAACGCTATGGGTTTGGAGAAAAGAGAGATGAGTTGCCAGCATAGGAATCATGGGAACATACAAGTGGCGAGAAAGAGGAAGAAGAGCAGGGCATTGACCACTGCCACTTGGGCACAACAGTGAGGAGAACCACCACTTATGGAGTGGTTGAGCAAGTAGGGCCCCAGAAGCCCTTTCTTAAAACCCTCTGAGGAGAGGGTCTTAAGAAAGATGGCGTAGTCTACAGCACTAAAGGCAGCAGAATTCAAGGTGAATGAGACCTTTGGATTCATCCAGAAAAAGGCCATAAATAAGTTAGTGGAGAGTTTGGCAGTTGCATGAGCGGGGAGTTAGAGAACAGGTCACGCTGCCAGTTTAGTAACAATATCTTCCATCTGCTCAGCATTACCATCTGCATCTCATCTTGGCGTCTGTCTTTTTCTCTACCTAACTAATGCTATGTGTAATTACTGACTATTGAAACCAGTAAGTAAAGCGGAAGATCTGGATGCATCTCTTGTTTGCAGCAATGGATCGTGCTGGCCCTAGTGCAGCAACCATCTCTGCTGTAAGCGGCTTTTCCACCAGTTCCTATGTGTGAGCTGCAGCCTTTTCCACAGGGCTGATTGCTGCTTCACTGGTCCCTTTCTTCTATGATCTCCCTGTCGTGCCACTTCCAAAGCTGTCAAGCGCTTAGATTCAGTTTAATGCAAGTTCCACTTGAGGCCATGAAACTGGCTTTGCCTGGCGTGGTTCTGTTCTCTCAGTGCTCTTATCTAAACTGGCTCTTGTTTGCAGGGTAGGGATAAGGAGACTGTAGAGGGAATTTGCAGATGCACAGAATGCCCACAGCCATCTTGGGGTTTATGTATTCCATAGAGTGGGGATTCAAATGTGCTTTGATGGATGGTAGTTCCATAAAGGGTAAAATGCAGGAGGTGGGCCTCTGGTGTCAGATTGATTCCATCATGTTGAACGGTCCAAGGAAGTTATGTGGAATTAGGGAAAGATTAAATAAATTGGTAGCTTGATCTAGGGAGGTATTAGTCAAATTTTTGTTAGTGGTTCACTCTTCCGTGTTAAGTCTGGCTCTCAAGAGATCCATTGTGCTAAGGTCAGCTTGCTAGAGCTAAAGCTCTTGCTTCCTGTTCAGGCCCCTACTTTCCTGTAAAGGGTGTGCCAGCATTAGTTGTTCGATCGGACATTAATGCCAAGTGTCCCTGAGAGTAGATGCGGTCCCAGCAGATTTATTCTGGAATTGGGATGTTGCCTGTTAATGACTCCCCTGCCAAACACCCTCTATAGGCTGAATGTTCTGGAACACCACCCCTGAGGGGTAGAAGCAAGAAAGCCCTAAGGAACACAGTGCAGTGTATATAGACCCTCAACATCTTGAATCAGAATGTCTTCCCACCTGGCTCCTCTGTCTTTACCCAATGCGTGGTCAACCTGTAGCACTTGTTGCCAGAGGATGTTGTGAAGGCCAAAACTATAATGGGGATGAAAAAAGAATTCGATAAGTTCATGAAGGATAGGCCCATCAGTGGCTATTAGCCAGGATGATTAGGGATGCAGCCCCATGCTCTGGTGTCCCTAGCCTCTGACTTCCACAAGCTGGGACTGAATGATTGGATGGATCATTTGAGGATTGCCTGTTCTATTCATTCCCTCTGAAGCATCTGGCATTGGCCACTGTCAGAAAACAGGATACTGGGCTAGATGGACCATTGGTCTGACCCAGAATGGCTGTTCCTATGTTCTCCCCTTCACTATAAGGCCCTCTGCCTCTTCTCTTACAGAAGACTTCTGTTCTTTAGGGTAAGGTGGTCCAGCTACATTAAAGCATTTTAGAATTTCCGTGGGTATAACAGCAGCTCTTAGAACACACACAGACTCAGCTCCCATGAAAAGTACCATCTGTGGATTTTGTTTTCCACAACCACCCATTGTAGCATGAGCTTCCCAATGTCTAAGCTTATAGTGAGCTGGATCCTAGCCGTGCAGGGTCTCTGCAGGCACGCATAGGAGTCTGGTGCTCCTACAGAATCTGGGACAACACAACCTGTTCCTCTACAAAAATGCTGTTGGGGATGTTAGGATTATCCCTGCCACGAAGTACCCCAGGAGAGGCATCAGTGGACAGAAGGGAGCTCACTTTGCTCAGTATATTAAATACTTATATAAATGTTTAGGGAGCCGTGTAACATGAGGCTGTAAATCCATAAGGGAGTACTCGTGACTAAACTGTGAAAGCCGCAGAGCCCCAGTCACCAAAACTTCAGACTGAGTTTCCTTGTATTGCATTCTGTCAGTTTTTCGCCTTATAAAATGTTCCATTTATATTCCATCTTCTACAAAGTGTCAATTCCTGTGGACTCTGATGCATCTGTAACATCTCATCAATCCTGGCAGTTTGTGTTATCAGATCTGTAAGAATTTTCAGAAATACGTCTATGTGAGACATAACACCCAAGAGTCAGTGCCCAGTTATAGCTGATATCATGTGTCTTGCTGAGGTTGAAGGCAGATTTCATCTGCAAACTCTCCTCTCCTTCAGGAGTTGAGATTTAACTGAAATAGGATTCTTTCATTTCCTGCCTTGACTAATGAGAACTGATGCTTTGTCGTGTCCCACCCCAGAACTGGCTCCATTTCAGTGGTGGTTGAAGTGATCCTTGTGTATAGTTTGTAGGAGTTCAGGGGTGCTCCAGGTTGGAAGGTGCTATCTGAATATGAGTTACAAGATCCCTGCCCTGCTAAGTATTGTATGACTGCACCTTGAAATTTGTTTTTGTTCTTAAAATAAGGTTAACCTGAGTTAGGAACATTTTTGATGAGTTCCTGGGGATAAATGGAAGGTTACAAAGTGGGAGATCCTGGCACCAGTGAAATCATTGGGAGTTTTGCCTTTAACTTCAGTGGGGCCAGGATTTCAGCCAAAGGTCCCTTAACTAAAAATTTTTAAAAAGGACACCAGTTGAAGCTGTTGAGACTGTGGGAGCCAACAGTTTGGAGCTTCAGTTCTAACTTCGCTACAAGTTGTCTTAATGTGCAATGGCAAATCTGAGGTGCCTGGGGCTTTCCAGAACCTGTTCCTTATTCTCTGCCTGTGGGCATCCCTTTTCAAGGACACAACAGCAGGAGATGCAGGTAGAAGCCAAGGAATGTGAGTTTAATGTCTTGCTTCCCAGACCCTTTTCTATGGAAAAAGATGTCAGAGTATTTGAAAGATTCTCATAGACTAGAGTGTGCAGCAGTGCAGTAACATGCTCACATAGCGGGACACGTGAACTGTCTCCTACCTATTGGTTCAGGTTATAGCATGGAATCCTGGGGAAAACATAGTAACCTCAGGAGCTGCTTCTTCCTGTTGTTTGCAAGTCTGATAGTGTTCCTCTTCTCTCTGACAGGGAAACTGTAATCTGGGGAGACGCTCTCTGTCTGGTGAGTCTTACACTTGGGATTAACAACTTGTATTTTATTTCATTTCATAACTGCATAGACAAAGGGAAGAGAAACTAACCAGAGTTGCTGATAGAAATTAACTGGAGCTATCAGAGTCAAATATATCCTCAAAAATCATCATAAAGCCAAACAGCTGGTTACAGATTAAATCAGAAGTAAAACAAGTTATGTGTATAAATGATAATCGGTCCATTCAACTAAGTTGAAGATTCCCAGAGGCAACAGAGAGATTGCGTGTGACTCCTAAATAAGCTCATTGGAGATAATGGTGCTTTAACAATACAGTTTTTTCAGAATCTAGTGTGAATGAGTCCCTCAGAGCTCTTCCTGAAGGACTGAACTGGATCCCAAAGTGCTGTTGCTCTGGACTGCACAATCCATGTCCACCCTTCCATTTTTCCGGTTCTGCTTTGACCAACAGTTAAATCTGCTCAGTGTCTACAGTCATAAACCCCAGACTTTTGATCTTTAAAGGGAATATGTATTTTAGCAGGGAATAGAATGTCAGAGTTGCAACTTACCTCCTCAGAATCATTTTCCAGTGAAATGATCTCTTTCTTCTGCACTTGCATAGCTCTGAGGAAATCAGTATGTTCTCAGATTGCTATGCCAAGCCTCCTTAATCTGAGATCAGGCCAGAATCTTAATTACCCGGTATCTCAGGAGAGGCAAAGGTCAGGATTAGAAGTATATGATAAAGGTTGCTTAGTCTCCAACCTGAAACCAGAGAGCATATGAAAATGGTGGAGCCTACAAGGCTGAAGAAATGTTGAGAAATTATTCAGGAGGGAACAACCTTCCTCTCCATTACTTTTTCAGAAAGCAATTTTCTTTATGGGAGATTCTCCCTTTCTGTGTTTCGCACAGGGCCACAGGCTTTCCTGTGGGTGCCTCTTGGGGATCAAGGGGCTCTTGTCCTATCCTTATTTGGAGCCCCCTGTTTCTAATACCAACATGTATGAAGTTTTAGCAGTGCTCAGGGAAGGTCCTTGTCAGGGGGTATTTGGTTTGGTTTCTCTCTCTAGTTGGCCATTTCCTAAATTCTGTGGCTCTGGGACATCTGCTGGTTTATATCCTGCCCTTTAAAAATGATCCAGCAGAGCTTAGATCCCAGAGCAGGAGTGTTTTTTCTTTTGTTAGAAATCTAAATGAAAACAAAGCTGCTGTTATTCTCTGACAGGCTCTGAGTGGGGCAGCTGATGTAGAGGGGCCTCTGTACAGCCTCCAGCTGCACCCTGTCCCAGCTGTAGCCCCACATTCAATCAGGATGGGCAGCAGTGGCATGGGGCCTTCTTTAGGCTCTGTTAACATCTGAACAGATTCCACTGAGCATGCTTGGAAGGGTCTCTCTGAGTTGTTTCTAACCTTATAAACCCTCCCCTTTGTGGTGGGTGTATGGCTGGGTAGCTGCCTGTAGGATAATGAGGTTTTCAGTTGAAGTGGTTTCTACCTTGCAGGTGTATCTCGGAGCCAGGGGCTGGCTTACACCAACAGCAGCAAGCTTGTGTAAGTATCCATGGAAAAGCTAAGGCCTGCTGCAGCATGTCAAGGGGAGGGCCTGCTCTAGCCCTGATATCTGGTGGTGCATCTGCTCTAATTGTCATCAGCCCCTCTGCCCATCGTAGGGGCTCAGAGCTAGTCTCAGGAAATTCGTGCACTCTGGCTTTTATGGGCCAGGAATTGAGAATGTTACCCAAATATGTGCTGGTTGGATCTAAATATTGGGACGTGGAAGGGACAAGAATGAAGAGGTCAATGGTGAGGGGGAGAGGATGATTCATGTATCCACCTGTTCATGTTCTCACTAATACTGTGCCTATCACTGTGATATTTAGTGGTGGCCTCCCAGCAGGGACCTACTGGAAGCACAGCGAGACAGATTCTCCTTGAGGAGAAGTGGGATGGTTCTGGAGCAAGTGATGCGAGGGCAAGGCCTGCACTGCTGGGATGGTCATGGTACTTCTCCCAGACACGGCATGCCTCCCTCCCCTGGGAGCCCACAGCATTACCCACTAGGCAATGTGTGCTGAATTTGTGTGGCCTGCTATACAAGAATCTCTGGTAGTGCTAGAACATGTTCACGCTTGCTTCCCAAGTGTATTAGCTCTTGCTGAGAATGATACTTCTGCAGCATCTCTTTAGAGCACTTGGGATGCCTGGCTCCCTTGGAAGGGGGATGTCAGCAGTGTCTAACTGGCTTTCTGTGATAGTGTCAGTCTTGAAGCACCTCTTGTAGTGCTGATGCTCCTAAATTAGAGACAAACAAATCACTATTGCACTAGCCAAGGGTATGGGATTGGACTTTGGGTCAGCTCTTTGGCAGGTTCTGAAGCCCCAAGACTTCTGTCTGCTGATTTTTTTAACACAGCCATTACTGGGGTACATGCTTGGAATCAAATTCTGTACATGCCTGTTGTGCCTGGACTCCTTGGCTCCCCAAAGGTAGCAGGCTGCTGAGTTTCCTTTGGGTGCCTAGTAGGGTTACTACAGCATAAACCAATATGTAAATGTCCCTTGGAGCAACTGTGTATGCATCATCAGGGCAGCTGAGTGGCCTTCGGATCAATTGGAGCAAGCCAGTGTAAACGCTGCACCTCACTCAGCTGTCCTTGGGAGGCCTGGGCTGACCACACCATAGGCTTTTTCATTCTGTGTTCATCTCTCTCTCTGTTTTTCCAGGGTAAACACCTCCAGTGTCTTCTCTGTCCGTTACTTCAGAATCACAGCAGTGTGCAGTAAGTAGCTAAGAAACAGGAACCAGTGGGGCTAATTGGTCTGCTCCCCTCTGACTGGAGTGCACGTGGCCCTGAGCCACGACTGAGTCCACCTTTCCACTCTTGTTCTATGCCTGCTTCACTCTAGCCTCCATTGGTGAGTGGTGAGGGTTGGGTTTGTGCTTTTGGCCCTATTGTAGTTTGTGGCTTTCTTGTGTTGGGTGTTTCCGGTACTTTGTGACTTCCTGTCCATGGGAGAAGCTCTTTTCTTGTGATTTGCTGTCAAAAAGTTTGGTGTTGCCCATCTTCCTCACTTCATCCGAGGCCTGCCCCTTTCCAGGCAATTCCCAGTGGCCAAAATGGAGAGGTGATTGAATGTGTGCACTGAACTCTGAATATGTGTACCAGGCTCTCTCTCTCTCTCTCTCTCCCCCCCTCCCACAGGGAATGACGTGATTACAATTAATACACCGGCATTTGCAGAATCAGTCACAGAGGGAGATGTCAGGTGGGAGAAAGGTAAGAAGTTGCCCCCTCCCCATTAGCTTTTCACTGCTGTTGCATTTTTTCCATGCTTCCATGGGGCAGCCCTGGGCACAGTTTGTAGCTGGTTGGCTGAAGTGCTGCTTCTTAACGCCTTTCAGCCTGGGAAGGATGAGGCAGCAGTGTGATAACTACACTTTCCATTGGGGCAAAGACCTCTTGGCAATATCTCTGCGTGTCTAAGGGCCATTCTGTCCAGGGTGTAGAATGATGAGACTGGAGAGAGATACCTGAACAAGGATCAGGAAGACCCTGAATGTGCAGTAGATCTCTTCTGCTTCACACAAGAGAGGTCATGCAAGGCTAGTGTGAAAATTCTGGATTACTGGGAGACTATGCTGTGGGTTGGAAGGGGAGGCCAGAGCACAGCTTTCTGCTTACAGTGGTTCTTATGTTGTTCAGCTGTTGGAGACACAGTGGCAGAGGATGAAGTGGTGTGTGAGATTGAAACAGACAAGGTAGGAGTGTTCTGTACTGGTCCCCTTCTGCTCCCTTTCCCAGGTCTGTGTTCCACAAGACTCAGGACCTGCCTGTGCCCCTGCTCCTTTCACAGTTTAAAACCTTCAGTTCTTTAGTATAAATGCTGACTGTATCTTAAATTAGTGAAATCTTTGCTAGTTTCTCTTCTTTCCGTGTGGGGGGCTGCCGTTTTACTGATACATCCCATCAGGGACTCCAGTCTGCATAGCAGGACTCAGGAAATCTGCTTCTATTTAAATACAGGAGAAATCAGAGACTGTGTAGGGTAAGTTCAGATCTTAGAAAAACGGCTAGTTTAAGTGTGTCACTTTGGCTCTTAAATTACCCAGAATAATTTTTAAAATAATTTTCCTCAAACTATTTTATTTTAAAGTGCTTGCTTGCCCCTGAATCCATGGGAGCTGTGTTTCCTGTGTCATTGCCAGGCAGGCAGCTTGCTGTACCCTCTCTAATGAGGCAGGTGGATCACGCTGTTATGCTGCTGGCTTCTTTTAAAGGCTCAAAATCGCAGCAGTTTTTCTTTTTTTAAAAAAGTGAGATGGTGCCTGTGCAAAAGGGGCAATACAAAGCTCTGGTTCCCCTCATGGTATGAAATCTGGGACACAGGACATCTCCCTTCATGTCCCCTGTTAGAGGCGAGGGTCTCCTACTTGGATATCTATTCACTTTCAATGTTCAGGGGGATTTCACTCCTCTCCTTTTTGCAGACATCAGTGCAGGTTCCATCCCCAGCAGCTGGCGTGATTGAAGCCCTTCTGGTACCTGATGGAGGGAAAGTGGAAGGAGGGACCCCTCTGTTCAAACTCAGGAAAAGTGGAGGTAAGGCAGGAACATGTATTTAGTCCAGGGATAGAGTGTGAGAATGTGCAGTGACACTTTGAGATGCAAGTTGCATTGTGAAGGGGATAGGATAGTATCATGGTCATTCTCTGAAGTGGTGTCCCCTCCTGGGTTCTCCAGTGGGAGAGAGTGGAAATGGAGAAGGGCAACGGGGGTCCTGTGTTGTGTGTGCATAGGCTAGAGATTAGTAGACTCTAGGTGGAAATGAGAATAAATGGAGAGAGAATACATTTATACGGTAAGGATCAGTCTTCTGCAGACGCATAAGTAGTTACTGTCTCTCCTGTCTTTTAATACAAAACTAAGAACACTCAGTTAGGTTAAAAGAAGCAAATTTAAATAGTATGAAAACATAATTAGCTTGTGGAACTCTCTGCCCTGTGGTACAAGGAATCTCTGAGCATTACTGTACCATAAATATTTGAGGCCTCAGCTTCAGCCTAGGATCCACTTAGTTGTTCGTGAGCTGAAAGAAGCATCTTCTAGGTTTTTATAACACTGAAATGCACTCCGAGACTCCGGTAAGGTGAATGTTGATAACTAGCCAGACGCAGGCCAGTGAGGGCAGGTGAGAGGCTGGACATAGCTGTCTCACGTTCCAGACTGCAACTGCACTTACAATTATTATTCATTTGTCTTTCAGCTGCTCCCGCCAAGGCCAAACCAACAGTGGCCCCTCCTGCAACAGCCCCTGCACCTGAGCCTGTGGCTGCTGCCGTTGCTCCCCCTGCAGAGCCAATCCCCACTACAATGCCTCCAGTGCCCCCTGTGTCAACGCAGCCCATCGATACCAAACCTGGTGAGGCTGCAGCCTTGTTTAGTCCTCTTTTTGCAAACCCTGCCTTTCAGTGGGAGAGGAAATAAAGTTAAGGGCAGCAAAGCAGTCTTAAAGTTTGAGATGGAAGCTTCTCTGCTTTGCTGCCCTGTATGCACCAGGCCTGAGATCTCCAGTCAGCCTGGAGCCTGCTCTCCCCATAATCACAAGCCATGGTTCACTCCTTACATATCCTGTTGATTGAACACGGGGCTTGGAGGGACCTATAATCAAGCTGTTATTGGCAGGGGCCTGGCTAACCCTGTTTTAAGATCCCATCTTGACATATGTATTTTCTGCTCTCAGTGTCTGCGGTGAAGCCGACTGCAGCTCCAGTGGCAGCTCCTGCTGTGGAGCCAGGGGCCAGCAAAGGTGCCAGATCAGAACATAGGGTAAGGTTCAGGAGGCCAGGGCTTCTCAATGTTCCTTTATTGCTGGGTAACAGAGGCAAGGACCTTTCTCTGGAGTAAACCTTGAGGAGCCTGTCTAAACTGTCTGGGTATGGTCATGCCCAGATGCGTTGGGAGGAAAGTGTTCGCACACACATCAATTGGGGGCGGTAGTGGCTGGGTAAATGCTCTGGCCCAGGTGCTCCGTAGGGGATAGGCAGTTTTGAGGGTGAGATTAAGGAAGGGCCTTCTCTCAACTACCTTGGGGGCAAGGGCTTCTAGACAGGAAAAGGGAGTCTCAAGCTATGATGTGTCGCTACTAGGTAACAGCTGGTTTTGTGCTGCCCAAGTGTCCTCAGCAGAGCTCAGGCAATGCTGCTGCTGCCAGGGCCGTAGGTGTGAAACCTCAAGGGAATGTGGTCAAGCTGTTCACAATAATGTCTCAGGAACACTGGTCTGTGGCTTTCTCTGCAGGCTGCTCTTCTCACGCTAGCCCACCCAGCACCCAAGAACTTTCCCTTCAGCAGAGCTTCAGGGGTGTGCAGATCTGGGCCCCATTCTGCCTTTGTCATGATTCAGTTCTGTTTTTCAATCAAACCATTTCCTGAGCTGGGAAGCCTATTTAGTGAGCTTGTGGCAGCTCTCTGGGCCCACTGCGCTGCAGGTAATGGGTCCACCTCACCCTGCTCAGAGTGATCAAGTAAACAGCTCAGCCCAAGGCACAGGCTGCTAATTATCAGGAGGGAAGACTGAGGGCCCTGTGGCTTTCCTCTGCCTATCTCCCCTTTCTATTAACCCCATGGCTGCTGTTGCTCACTGTCTCTTCAATTTCAGGTGAAAATGAACAGGATGCGTCAGCGCATTGCTCAGCGCCTGAAAGAGGCTCAAAACACATGTGCCATGCTGACCACCTTCAATGAGATTGATATGAGGTGAGGACCATGCTCTCCCCTCTGCCCTAGCAAGGTGGGGCCTCTCCCTCATTGCACCCAACCAGCAGCAAGGGTCGCTGGTCACACTTTTTGGGCAGGCTGGGGCAATGTTACTTTGGGGCTCCTGTGGTCAGGTTTCTCATTGCACTCTTCTGGGCAGCTTCCTCCAGACCATCCTAATGTCCCAGGATGAGGTGTGTAGTTCACTCAAGGTCCTTGGGACTCCATGGGGTCTCTGCTTCTCAGAAGTAACGAGCAACCTGGCTTCTCTTCTGTGGAGCTCTTGGTTGAGGACTGGGTAGTGCTGAGCTGGAAAAGCTGGAGCAGCCTGTGTTCTGGCTACTGGCAATATGGAGACAGTCTCCTGCTTCCTCTTAACCCTTAAGGTAACTGCTGGGGAGACTGGAATGGTGAGTTGCTTCAGGACAGGTAAGTCCAAGTAGCTCACCTTACAGATGTGGGCATCCCCCAGCTGTGCCCTGCACAGTGAGCAGACCTGGCAGTTTTGTAGAGCAGCTTTCCAAGATGGTCAGTATCCCTTTCCTATCTCTTTCGGTTGATGGGGTTCTCTTGACTCACGCCGAGTGCTTGTGGGCCGACCACACTAATGGGTTTGGAGGGTGGGCATCTTAGATTTCAGTGCATTAAGGGAAATTGGGCCCAAATTGAATTGCCCTGTGAAATCCTACTCTGCTTCTTAAGACAAAACATGTAAATATTTGGGGCTCAGAACGATAAGGTTGGCAAAATAGTCTTGATTGGAGGGGAAGTACTGCAGCTTTATCTGCTCTCGGAGACTAATCGAGGTGTCGCTTTACGCTAGCCTCAGGCTCTTGTTGCAGCCAGTAATCTGGTTTGGATTGATTGCCCTTCTAGCTATATGCCCTGCTGCCGACTTGCAAGGGCCTACACTGAGGCCTCCTGCTCCCCACTGGGGCTCAGCGTCTGAAAGGAGGAAGCCATAATGAGCTGGTTTCTCAGCAAACCTCCTCCTCGCTTCTGCAGCCCTTGTGTCTTGGGAGGCGCTAATGACTTTGGGCAGTAATCCTAGCCCTAAACAAGGTTAGGTGCAGGAAAACAAACATTCTAATCCCATTGAGGCCCCACTCCCACCTCCTGCTAAAACTGCCTCTTCAAAGACGCATGGTCTGTGGAGGGGGCAGGGCAGGGGGTACAATTCCAAAGTAGCTGGTCTTAGCCCAGCATGGGCAGAGCTGAGGCTATGCTGCTCAGTGCAGTTTGTGTAACTGGTCTCTATTTCCAGTCAATGGAAGTGAGGGGACTAGCTATTTCCAGGATGGGCAGAGCAGGCACTGTGCTTGGTGCTCAGGCCATCTCTGTGGCATTTTGGGAAGGCCTCGCTGTGGGGATCAAAATATCACGTGCATATAGCCTGTCAGCACCAAGCAAGAGGGCCAGGTCTTGAAGCAGCAACGTGTGGCTAGGGCCCCAGAAACCAGGACTGAAGCTCCTTTTGTCGTGCTTCACTGCCGAGTCTTCTCTGTCCCTTCACCCTTGGCACTCCTTGCTGCCTGGTCTCCCATCCCAACAGTGATTGCAGGGCAGCCCCTGGAGAATGAGTGGACAGTTCACCTGTACCCAGTGCCGAAAGCACCAGACACTGGATAGTGGTTGCGACACCGGAGATTCGGCCTCTGTAACACCAGCCCTGGAGCTCTGACAGGTCTGGGGCACAGCAGATTCCTGCCAGGCCGTGCATCCTTGGAGCTGCAGCAGAGCTATGCTGCTTCATCTGGTTTTGTTGGATTTGTGGCTCTGGAGGGATTCCTAAAGCAGTTTCTCTGACAGCAATCTTGAAACAAGCTAAAAGTTGCCCAATCTGTTACTTGAGGCATAATTTTTCAGCAGCTTTGGGATATAACATTTGCTATTGCAGGTTTGTTGACACAGGAGATCTGTCAGTTATGGAAGAAGTGAGTAATCTCTTTTTCCCCTTCACCCCTCCATTCCTGGTGGTAATGGTTGTCTGTTGGTTTTTGCAGTAACATCCAGGAGATGAGAGTCCGGCACAGAGACTCCTTCCAGAAGAAGCACAACCTGAAGCTGGGCTTTATGTCAGCCTTTGTGAAAGCTGCAGCCTTTGCCTTGCAGGAGCAGCCCATCGTGAATGCGGGTGAGTCTGTGTGGAGACAAGGGGCTTCCTGAAGCATATGGCTAAGCCTACAGGGAGCTAAAGGCTCCAGAGATCCACATCCCTACGTGTGAAAGGTGGGGAAGAGGGACAGGCTGTGACTCCTCTGGGCTGTAACTAGCCTAGCTGATATCACTTCTGCAGGTAGGAGCCAGCATGCTGGGAAGGGCTGTTCACAGTGACCCCAGCAGGAGCTTTCAAGACTCTGCCAGGGTGGGTGCCGTGTATATTAAGGTGCGTCCCAACCCAGGGCTGCTCATTAGTAGAGGGCACATCCTACTATATTCCACTGGAATGGCTATTGTCTGGGGCGGGCAGGCCCTTAAGAGGTGTCTCCTGGGAGATCAGTTGTACCTATGAAGGGAGAGGAACACATGGGGGAAGTATGGACGTCCCAGGGGAGTGAGCTGATCCTAGCCAGCTCCCTGTCTCTCCAGCCATCTTTACCTCTGTGCTGATGCTTCCCCAAAGAGGAGTGGGGCTTAACCCTCCCCTGACACGACATTTAAAAGCATAGAAGTTAGAGATGAGCAAGTTGTTGTTGTTGGTCAGTGACTACTTCTGGCCCTTCATGACTGCAGAGCCCTGGCTCTTGGGCTTTCTCTGTGTAACTGTCTGTTTTCCTCTCTCTCCTAGTGATTGATGACACAACCAAAGAGATGGTGTACAGGGACTATGTGGATATCAGCGTTGCAGTGGCAACTCCCAGGGTATGCCCTGCGGGCTCTTTACCTGGCCCAGACTGCAGCCCAGGTTCTGCAGGGGTGATAAAGTTAGCTGAGCAAACTGAGCCATGGCACTCTAAGGTGGCAAAAGCTACTCATGTGAAACTCCGATGCCCAACACTGTCTGGTCCTGCAGCGAGAGAGCTGCTGGCCACTGGCCCAGCTGGCAGGGGACATGGCTACCACAGCTCTTATGGGTTATTGGGAAAGTCCTGTCTTGGCCTCACTGATATGGGCACACCAGGAAGTGAGGGAAGTGGTGTGTCCTGCCTTCATGTTTAGAGACCAACCTTCAGCCCACAGAGCAGTGCAGATAGCTGCCTGCCCTGCTGTACTGAACCGCTGTCTCTGTAAACCCTGGACAACACCCACGTGGACACTGCCACTTCAGACCTAGTTGGCCCTGAGCAGGGGTGCTGCATGTATCCAAGGAGGGAGGAGAGGAGTCGCTCCCCAGGTTGGGTGGTGGATCTGCTGTTTCTAGTTTGGGAGGCAGAATGTTGCCTGACATTTAAGTTCTGGATTTGTGAGAGGAGGGAGAGTAAATGATGTGCTCTGCTCTTCATGTTCCCATAATTCCTGTTCAGAAGGGCAGGTGGTTGAGTGTACTCCAGTGGTAACTTCCTTTGCCTGAGACCAGATTCCTCATGCACCTGTTTGCTGCTACATTTGACTCTGACTGGGCTCTTTGCTCCCTCACAGGGTCTCGTGGTCCCTGTCATCAGGAATGTAGAAACTATGAACTTCGCTGACATTGAGCGAACCATCAGCGAGCTAGGGGAGAAGGTAACAGGAGATGGGACTGTAGGGGGGTGCTGGCCATGGCTTTCTGAGAGGGGCGCAGAAGGGAAGGAACGAGCAACCAGCTCAATCCATGACAGAAGCAGCATTGATTTCTGGCAGGGACTGCTGGCCCTGCACAAGTGGGTTCACTCTGTGTGAGGGTTAACCTTTGGTCCCTCTAACTTGCTGCTTGTCTTTAGGCATCTTCTGTGCATTGTACTAGCTGCCAGCCCTACCTGTGACCTCTTCTTGTGGGACAGATCCCTCTAAGGCTTTCCCTTTTAACTGAGAATCCTAAGCAGGCTTGGGCTCCTGCTGTCCCCCTGCTCCCATTACTTCTGAAGACCAAGGCTTGTTTACCTCTTCAGAGGAACGTAATTCTATCACAGATCAAATGGTGGAGCTCAGTGAAAGTAAGGGATAAACCTTGTAAGTGCTCCTACTAGAGGAAGATGACAATAACCTGCTCCTAACTTTAGTGACTGTCAGTCCCTTGTGGTCGGTCAGTCACGCCAAGGCTCTGATTCAGCTGATGTAGCTGAGACATGGAGCTGTTCAAACCATGGGACCATATCGAAAGTTCCAGTACAGCTCAGTGCCTCCTCTGTACACTAGCATACTACCACTGACTTATGAACTTGTCATTGCCTCTCAGGGTACGTCTATACTACGGGATAATTCTGATTTTACATAAACCAGTTTTGTAAAACAGATTGTGTAAAGTCGAGTGCACGCGGCCACGCTAAGCACATTAATTCGGCGGTGTGCGTCCATGGTCCGAGGCTAGCATCGATTTCCAGAGCGTTGCACTGTGGGTAGCTATTCTGTAGCTATCCCATAGATCCCGTAGTCTCCCCCGCCCCTTAGAATTCTGGGTTGAGAGCCCAGTGGCTGATGGGGCAAAAATCATTGTCGCGGGTGGTTCTGGGTAAATGTCGTCAGTCATTCCTTCCTCCGGGAAAGCAACGGCAGACAATCATTTCGCGCCCTTTTTCCCTGGATTGCCCTGGCAGACGCCATAGCACGGCAACCATGGAGCCCGTTCAACTTTTTTTTTTTACAGTCACCGTATGTGTACTGGATGCTGCAGACAGAGGCGATGCTCCAGCGCTACACAGCAGCATTCATTTGCTTTTGCATGATAGCAGAGATGGTTACCAGTCATTCCGTACCGTCTGCTGCCAGTGTAATTTGGCAATGAGATGATGGTTATCTGTCCTTCTGTGCTGTCTGCTGCTATCATGGGTGCCCCTGGCTGAGATCGGCCGGGGGCGGAAAAGCAAAACTGGGAATGACTCCCCAAGTCAATCTCTCCTTTATAGTTTCTAAAAATGGTCAGTCCTGCCTAGAATATGAGGCAAGTGTTACTAGAGAACCAGTGTATCAGAGAGCACAGCCTCTCCATGTCAGATCCTGCAGAAATGATGAGCTACATGCCATTCACGGGGGGTGCCCCTGCAACAACCCCACCCGTTGCTTCCCTCCTCCCCCAACCTTCCTGGGCTACCGTGGCAGGGCCCCCCCCATTTGTGTCATGAAGTTATAAAGAATGCAGGAATAACAAACAGTGACTTGTTAGTGAGATAAAATGAGGGGGAGGCAGCCTCCCAGTGCTATGACAGTCCAGGCAGGACATTAAGCGGTGCGGGGGAGAGGAGCCCAGCATGCCACTGCTATGATAGTCCAGGCAGTACAGAATCTTTTCTTTACATAGGAAAGGGAGGGGGCTGATGGAGCTCAGCCTCCAGTTGCTATGATGAGGACGGTTACCAGCCGTTCTGTCCCATCTACTGGGAATGACCAGGAATCATTCCTGTTTTTACCCAGGCGCCCCTGAGGCCAGCCAGGGGTATTCAGCAGTTATCAAGCATGGGCTGATGGTGACGACGGATAGCAGTCATATTGTACCGTCTTGCCACTGGGGAGGGGAGAAGAGCGGATACTGCTCTTCACTGCTGCAGCATCGCATCTACCACCAGCATTCAGTAGACATAGGGTGACACTGAAAAAAGTCAAGGAACGATTTCTTTCCCTTTTCTTTCACGTGGTGGGGAGAGGGAGTAAATTGACGAGCTATATCCTGAACCACGCTGGACAATGTGTTTGAACCTACAGGCATTGGGAGCTCAGCCAAGAATGCAAATACTTTTCGGAGACTGCTGGGGGACTGTGGGATAGCTGGAGTCCTCAGTACCCCCTCCCTCCCTCCATGAGCGTCCGTTTGAGTCTCTGGCTTCCCGTTACGCTTGTCACGCAGCACTGTGTAGCCTGTAGATTTTTTTTTTCAAACGCTTTGGCATTTCGTCTTCTGTAACGGAGCTCTGATAGAACAGATTTGTTTCCCCATACAGCGATCAGATCCAGTATCTCCTGTATGGTCCATGCTGGAGCTCTTTTTGGATTTGGGACTGCATTGCCACTTGTGCTGATCAGAGCTCCACGCTGGGCAAACAGGAAATGAAAATCAAAATTTCGCGGGGCTTTTGCTGTTTACCTGGCCACTGCATCCGAGTTGAGATTGCTATCCAGAGCGGTCACAGTGGTGCACTGTGGGATACCGCCCGGAGCCCAATACCGTCACTAACCCTAATCCGATATGGTAATACCGATTTTAGCGCTACTCCTCTCATCGGGGAGGAGTACAGAAATCGATTTAAAGAGCCCTTTATATCAATATAAAGGGCCTCGTAGTGTGGACGGGTACAGCGTTAAATCGGTTTAACGCTGCTAAAATCGGTTTAAATGCGTAGTGTAGACCAGGCCTCAGTCTCGCCTCCTCTCCACCCGTGTGACTGTCTATCTTGGCTGAGGTGGTGTCAGCATCTCGCTAAACCCTAACATTAAAGGGACAGAGCCCATATTTTAAAGTAACCCCATCTGAACATCTGCACTAGCAAATCTGAATTGGCAAGTGAAGTTCTTTCCATCACCTATTGCTTGTGAGGAGTTTTCAGTAGAGGCCACTGTGACGATGCTGCCGGTGGGAACCAGCTGAGGTCACTCAATTAGAGTGAACTGCAAACAGAACGGGGCAGACAAACCCCAAAAGCTGCTGGATATTCCAATACTTAGATTTACCAAGCCAGCACAGAACAGCTTCTGTAGTACCTCACTGGTTACTCAGAAGTCCAAACAACGCAGTTCCCTTAAAGTACCGAGCCTCAGGCCTCCATCCAGACACACGTCAGATATGATGATTACTGAAAATCTTATCATATAAAAGAAAGGTTCTTCCAACCCCAAAGGATTGGCCACACACCCAGGTCCAATTCTAACGTAGATCCTACCCAAAATACACACTGTAGTCAATTCTTGTTAACTAAACTAAAATTTATTAAAAAAAGAAGAGAGTGAGTGTTGGTTAAAAAAAATCAATATACATACAGACTTGAATTCAATGCTTGAGGTTCAGATACATAGCAAAGATGAGCTTGTAGTTGCCAAATGTCCTTTTAGATATAGTCGATAGGTTATAGTCCAATGTCCATATTCAGGGTGACTCCAGTCAGTGATTGGGGATCTCAATCCTTATGGCTTAAGGTTTCCCCCTCTTGAAACCCAAAGCAGATCTGAGATGAAGAAGGATCATGTCCCAGGGTTCTTATACATTTCCAGCAGCCTTTTGGCCTGAGAAAACAATAAGCTTAACTCTCCTTCTCCCAAACATCCTGGCAATTAGTACAGGGTAATTTATCCATTAAACAGTTCAGATACAGGTTATCACAACCTTCAAAGAGACATATAAACAATAATACTATTTCACTCAAGTATCTTCCTAAATATTAATATTCCTTTTTTGATCTGTGAATCAAAACTATAGTAATAGACAAGACTTGTTTGCTTACATCACAAGACCTGAGCAGACATCTACCTTTCTCTCTCTAACAATGCAGGCTGCATTTCAAAGCTCTATTCATTTACATATCTTCCTAACCAATCTTTAAAGTTCAGCCATGGTTCAGGTCACTCTGTGAGGTAATTAACTCTTCTGGTCCTGTTGCCTTTCAATGAGATATATTAAACTCATAATGTCACAGCCACACCCTACGAATATAGTGAGTGAGGAGCAAGTACCTCCAGTCTCTATCTCTTTGCTCCTGTTTGGTGTTCTGGGTGCTTTCAGTCTGAGCTGCTTTCTAAAATCCTGTTCTTCTTGTTTCAGGCCCGAAAGAATGAGCTGGCCATTGAGGACATGGATGGGGGCACCTTCACAATCAGCAATGGAGGGGTCTTTGGGTCTCTCTTTGGGACGCCCATCATCAACCCTCCCCAGTCTGCCATACTGGGCATGCATGGCATCTTTGACAGGCCTGTTGCTGTTGGAGGCAAAGTAGGTGCAGCTGCACAGAAGGCTCCAAAGGGCTGTCTGTATTCAGTGTAGTTAAATGGGCAGAGATGAGGGGTTCAGCAGCAGAGGGGACCCTGGTCGTAGCTGCACCAGATGGGGTGGAGGAAGCTCTCCTAGAAGGCTTTCCTGTTGCAAAGTTACTTACTTGGAAGGACACAGTGGGACCTGTAAAGGGTTCTAATGTTGGTGATGGTGCCAGACCGTGGTGTTGGGGACCAGACAGGCCCTCACCCCTCCACGCTGGGGCAGTGGGTAGCAATGAAGAATGCAGTGGCTGGCAAAGGGATTTCCTGGATCCTCTTAATGCTGTTGAGAGAGGGTGCCTTCAGTCTCCATGCTGGACATCAGCTCCCCTCCTGAACGGCATGCCCTGGTACCTGGCACAGCCCCACCCAGAGCTTGTGCTTAGTTAGTGCATGACAAAAGGAAGGGCGGAGCTGAGCCCTGTCAGCCTGCTGTTGTCTCTTCTCTCCTGGAGAAGCATATACCCTGCTGAGCAGATGATCTTCCTGCCCTGCGTGATAGGGAAGGGGTGCAGCAACAGTTGGGTCTTTCTCAAGTGGGATGGAAGCCAGTACAGGAGAGGCATGGTTGAGCTCACATGCTCCATTGCTTCTCCTCCTCAGGTCGAGGTGCGGCCCATGATGTATGTGGCGCTGACGTACGATCACCGGCTTATTGATGGCAGAGAGGCAGTGACTTTCCTGCGCAAGATCAAGGCCGTGGTGGAGGATCCCCGCGTGATGCTGCTGGACCTCTAGAGCACAGCCTCAACCCCACACAACCCAACCAGGGCAGGGACGCAGCACCAGCAGGGGCAATATAGGGCATTCAGGAACCAGCAGGAGTTCATTCCAGTCTCCTCCCCTCCCCTGTGTCAGGAGGGGTCTTGGAGGGAACTTGGGTTAGCTCCTACCTCCTTTCCTGCTCTCTCGCTCTCGAGATGGTTCAGTTTCTCCCTTGGGCTGTTATCCCCTGGGCAAACTACCAAATGGCATGGGCTCTCCAGAACCACCTATGTAGCCTCTTTCTCGCCTTCCCCTCCTTCCCTAGGCACTTGCACGCGCCTCACCTCCAGCAAAAGCTGCCTGCTACTGTGCTAGGGTGCCCTTCTCCAGCGGCTCCTGTGCCAGTTCAAGTCTGCTTCCAGCACTGGGAGGGAGGGAAAGGCTCTTGTGTGTCTCTGCCATTTGAAAACACCCCATTCTCATCCACCCCGCAAAGCCAGCCTGGGATCCCCAGGGTGACTTTGTAGCAGTGTTTGATGGCACTCCTGCACTCCCTGTTCTGGTGATCTCAGAGGCATAGACACTGCAAGGGCTGTCTGTCTCCCTTGCTGTCTCCTGCTCCTCAAACTAGCAGCTGAGGTGCATCCATTAGAATTCATTCCCTCCTTTCCCAGACAGGAAGGCAGAAATAGCCCCTCCCACCCTCTTTTGTGTTGAGGTTTGGTTAATTTTCTCTGGCCTGGTCTACATGGTGTGAATGTCTGGCAGGGCAGGGTCAGCAACCTCCACCAGGGGAGGCAGCTCCATTCCCTGCTGAGCCTTAGGGGCCACCCCTGGGCTTAGGCCACTACCTGCTGGCAGTTAGGATAAGAAATACCACCCCTGCAGCTGCCTTTGAATTACAGCCCAATGTTGATGTGTGAAACCATCAGCTTCCTGTCTGCAATGGCTTGGCCTGCCCCCTGCTGTGAGACAGCTGGGCAAAGGGCCTCTGCATCCTAGCCCCAGGCTGCTGGTGTGGAGGGGGGCATATCCTTAGTACATAGTGTGCACATGTAGCGGTGAGCGAGGGGCAATTGGAGTCCCTGTCAGGTCTATTATTCTCACCCTCTACACAACTTTGTAATTAAAGTATTTAACGCAATGGGTTTTAAAGACATAAACCAGGGAAATGATCTAATGGTGGTGTGTATCGGGGTGGGAAAGGGGAGCAGGAGTGTGTACGTGCTGGTGCTGGGTTTTGAATGTGTCCCTTGACATGGTGCAAGAAACTAGCTGGAAGCATCATGAGAAGAGTAGTCCCCCTAGAGGGGAATCTCATGCTGCACCAGGGCATTTGCCAGCATGATGATGGAAGTTGAGGCAAGATTTTTCTCACTGCATTCTCTGCATCAGGTCCCTCTCATGGCCTTTTTTGTTCAAGGGAATAAATTCATTAACTCTGCAAGCCTGTTTTTGTCTGAGGGCTTAGATAGCTGTTGGGGAGGGGCATATAGCTTGGAGTGACGACCTCAGCTGACTCCCTCACCTGTCATGTAGGAGGGGTTTTCTGATCACTGGGTCAGGTGTGCAGCTATATTTGCCTGTCTGTAGCAGCATCAGCTCTTGTTTCTCATCATGCTATGGGTGTTAGCTTGACTGTCTTTGCAGCTGTGGCGGGTTCAGAGCTGTGCCTGTTGTCTCTGCTATGGAAATGAGAAACACAGGTGGTAGTTTGGTTCCATGATTGTTTGTTAGGTGTCCAAGACTCCTGTTCAGTCAAACCCCAACTGGATAGGAACTTGCAGGGGGTTATGGCTGCAGTGTCATTTTAGGCTGCAAATGCAGGAGTCTAATGTAACAGAGAGAGATTATACCCTTCCTGCTCTGTGGCACTGGGACCACTGCAAGTAGAAACATCACCATGACAGCCCAGTACTGGCAGAATATTGACAAACGATGGCTGTGCGGGGCAGGGTCTCCAAAGCAATGAGGGAGCTGAAGCTGTTGGCTTTTGGGGAAAGACTGAGAAGTGAAGCTCTAGCAGGGCGGTGCCATTAGTTTGTTCTTTGCAGAGTGCTCTCACTGAGTGGGTAGAGGAACATTTAGGTTTGCAGAGGAGGGTACAATGAAGGTTAAAAGAATGAAATGAAGAAATTAAAACCGGAAGCTGAATCTCAGACATGACATCTGCCGTGGCGTGACATTATCGCCCAAGGGAGAAGCACTAGCCTTTGGAACATTAGAAAACAGCTCCTGTCCACGGACTGCATCAGACCTTGCTGGGAGAGTGCTGGGTAGGTCCCTAGCAGTTGATTTTACTTGCCTGTTTCACAGCTATAATCATGGACCAGCCTCTTCTATTAAAGGATCCAATTGTATCTACAATAATGGCACTAAGGAGAGGGAACAAGCACCTGGTTGTAGCTGAAAGCTCTCTGTGCTGCTGGGTCCTGTAAGTCAAGCCTGTGTCCTTTGGTGATTGACTCTGGCTTGTGCAGACTCAGGAAAGCTCTTGTTCATTTGGAAAAATAGCCACGAGGTACAAAATATCTCTCCTTGTACGTAAAAAAAGAAGCTATTGTGCTATGGAATGGCTGCAGGGAGAGCTGCTGTGGAACCGAACTGCTCACCTGGTTGTTATAAAATGTGTCCAATATCACAAGCCTGCTGCATGCACAGAGTTAAAAACAAAAGGCAACCCCCACTTATGGAGCTGAATCCTGGGAAAGGATAGGCCCTGGGCTGTGGCTGGAGGCTCAGTAAAGCCTTTGGACCAAGTGGAGAGTGAGTTCCAAAGGTACTCTCCCTCCCCCAAGTCATAAAACCTCAGGACTGTGAGCTTGTCTGTTAGCTAATCTCATCTGCTCCTGTGATGCACACAAAACAAGTCTGTTGTTTCCTTGCAGTGAGAAAACTCCCTTTGCAGCTGCTGGTGCTTTGCCAAGGTCCCAGAGCAAAGGCCCATGCAGCATGCCCTGTAATAATCTTAAAATGTTAACAGTGGCCCAGAATACAGGAGCAAGAGCTGGATCAGAACAAAAGCGACACAGATGTCTAACTAATTGTGCTTAATAGCTGTAAGGAGGCACTTTTGCCAACACTGGGCAGATGCAGCCAGCACCACCTCCAAACTCTAAGAGTTGTGGATGGAAGGAGGATGAATCTCATGAATGGAGGTTAAAGTTTTCCTGTTTTACCCTTATGCTCCACTCTTAATTTATGGTGTCACCTGTCTCTTGGCCAGATTAAGTCTGATCCCAGCATCAGACAGGCACAGGGTAAGTGAAAACTGCAGCAGCTGTGGCTAATGCAAATGCAACAGATCTGTATAGTATTAGCATTTCTGCCCATGTACAATATACCTTTATCATATCTGACACTGGCACAGAAACCAGCGCCTCAGCTGAGCGGGAAATGCTGTGAGGAAGTGGCCTCACCAGGGAAAACTGCTTTCAGCGACCATGTCTCACCCCAACCCCTTGCTAGCTCTGATTCACCAAGTGGGGCTTTTATAGTTACAGATGGTGCCCAACCAGCCCCGTTCCCTTGTGTTCAGAGGTGGCTGAAAAAGTTGGAAGCCAGCTGCTCTAGCTTGTCTGCGCTGCAGGTGCTCTTGTGCACACAGATGCAGAAGGGCTTCCCTCTCTGAGGTTGTTGCCAGAAGCACTTTGAGTTCTAGTGCTCAGGTGGAGGGACTGGCTTTCTTTTGCATGGGTCCTCTTCACCCTCTTGCCTAGCTCCTCTCCTGCGCCAAGGCATGGTGCTCTGCTCGTGACCCTGCCTGCTGTGAGGGCAATGCAGCCCCACAGAACTGGCCAGCTACTGGGTGAGTAACAAGCCAGGGGGGAATGTCTGTGCTAGACAGGCAGACACGTGCATTCTCTGTCTCTTTAGCAGCCTCCCATGCCCCCAGGCCTGTGTCCCCCCACATACTGGCCAAAAGCCCAAGCCAGGAGAGGCAGTTACTAAGTTTCATTTCTTGCTCTTGAGTGGAAGCTCCCCTAGCCATCCAGCTCGCTGACGGGGGCAATCCATGAGGTGCAGGGGCGGGGCCTGAGTTAGGTAGCAGCTAGAACCAGTCACCTGCATGTCGGGGGGGTGGGGGTTGCCTTTCTTTGCCAGATATGTAAGGGGACCCCAGCTGCACTGCAGCTTCATTGGCACCTCCACTGATTTCCCTGCCATCTGTACCTGCTGCTCTGCCCTGCAGGCCCCTTGGGGGACAGGGCTTGGAAACATAAACCCCCTACAGCATGACTGTGAGGGGCTTAGGATAAGCAGCACACAGTCCACTAGCATTCTGCTGTGACTGGCCCTTCCATTAGCCTGGCAGCACCTGAGAGCCAAGCAAAGAGCCTCATGGCAGCCACTGAGCCCTTTGCAAGCCAAGTGCCATGTTTTCAGAATGCAAAGCAGCAGGAGGCCTGGTGGCAATGTTCAGCTCTTTGGCTGCCCCAAGAAGGATGAAAGGGGAAATGAACCAATGGCTTCCCCCACCCTATTCTCAGCTACCACACCAGCAGCTGTTTACTTTAGAAAGACCCATTCCACCTCCACCCATCCACCCCCACGCTGTGTGGCTCTGTGAATGGGATTCATTCTTCCCTGGGGTTTAGGAACCTCCCTCTCCGCTCTACTATGGCTAGTGCAGGAGATACTGTTATGCCACAGAGGCTGTTGGGGAGTTCCTGGACAGATGCTGCCCCAAAACCCAGCTTGAGGTGGTGCAGAACAAGCAACTTAGTCCCTTTGCCAGCTGCTCCTAGCTCCGTAGCCAGGCCTCCCTGCTGGACCTAGCCCACCTCTGCATCTGGCCCTCACTTACTGGGCCAAGGACTGGAATAGCAGCAGGGCTGCTGCAACACAGGCTTGAACTGCCAGAGGTCCAGGAACAGCTCCTACCTTCCCCCTTGCCTTGCCTTCCTCTCTCCTTGCACAGCATTTACAGAGCGGTTTAAGGCGCTTGCTGGTTAACACCTTGCCTGCTCCTGCCACTTGGCCAGTTTCTCAGAAATTAAACACCGGATGTAGGCCTTGTCCCAGGCATTTGTTCCACAGTGAGTCACCCTCACCTCATCCTCCAACCTCTTCCTGCCCACAGCCTTAGAGCCCAGCGGATTGGGAAGTCAGTAACCTTGGGGACAGAGCACTGGTTGTAAGTACAGTAACAGCTCCCTGAAAGGAGAGCTCAGGGAGAAGGTGCCAAGGTTGCAGTAGCAGGTGTGGGTTGGGGGTGCAGAGCAGGCAGAAGGAAGAGGGGGAAGGAAATGCCTCCCGGAGGCAAATGAAGGGGGTTCAGTGTGCAGCCACTGTTCTGCAAGGGACAAGAACACCAGAGCCACACAGTCTTACTGAGACAGAAAACAGGAGCACAGAATTCCCTTCTACACACATATGAAAATCGAGAAGGGAGCAAGGAAGCTTAGGATACCCCACACAGGGGAGGCCTTGATGTAATGATTAAATAGACCTAAACAGAATGTCCTAAGTCCTATCCAGTGACCTTGAAGCATAGCCCGTAGGGGATGGGAGGTTGCCCCAGCCTGGTCAGGAGGTCTCCTGCTCTCATGTGTGATTGGGGAAGGGGCTGGTGCCAAGGCCTGTGACCTCTGAATGCTTTGTACACAGTTCAGTTTCTCAGGCCAGGCCTGAGTGTTCACTGAAACTGGAGCCTGACCCTGGCCTTGAGTTCTCATAGTCCTGTCTGGCAGAAGAGCTGGTGCCAAGGCCTGTGACCTCTGAATGCCTTCTACCCAACCTAGGAGCCCTGGATCAAGCTCCTTACCTGGATGGGAATCTGAGCAAGGACCCCATGGTGTGTAAATCAGAAACAATCCCCCACTTGGGTGAAGCTGTTTTATTGATTTCAGACATTCACTCGGAGCAGGTCAGAGATCCCAGGGGGAGCCTCTCACACACCGAGGGGGGGGGCTTCTCCCCACCCCTCTCACAAGACAGCATGGGCAGGTGCTGCTAGTGCACATGCAGCCAGTGAGACACACAGACCACAACCCCAGACCCCATCTAGTGGTAGCCACTGGGAGTGCATTAGTAAGCCATAAAGAGCTCAGGCAGCAGCAGAGAAATGGGGAGAAAGTAACTGGGATGGGATCCTCAGCTGATAAGGGCAGGGAGAACCAAGGAGCTGGTGGAGTCTATGGGCAGAGAAGGAACGGGACACTAACAGGGCCTGTCCCAGAGAGAGATATTGCCCCTCTAGGCCCCTGGGTGAGCAGGGGAGTCTCATTCATAGTTACAGAGACTGGCTTCCCACACCAAGCAAGGAGAGCCCCACAGAGCTTGTGGGCAAAAAGAGGCAGGAATGTCCCAGGGAACCCATGGGACAGCGAGGGTAGTAGGCCAAGGTGGCTGAGTTAGGCCCACTGGCACTGTCGTCTTTGCCTCTGTAGGGGTCAGTGACTTTTACCAGGGTTGGGTTAGATGTAAGGTGAGAATGGAAGGACCTGGGGGAAGGAGGGCAGGGAGACAACGTGACTTGACCCCAGTCTGGCCTGATCTCTTGAAAATGCTACTGCAACACAAATGGAAATGAGCCCAGGAGGAAGAAGCCAAGGCTGCAAATTGGACCCAATCCAGACCCCCACTATCAGCCCTTGCAGAAGTGGACCTCCCCGAAACTGGCAGAGCTGCAAGTACCACCCAGGATCACAGGTCCCAGTGATCTAGGTGGATAATCTGCCTCTCCAGCAGGATCTGAGTCTCTCCCTGGGCCTCACCCACACATCAGCAGTTAGCCCCCTGCCTGACACCATCCTTCGCTCCACGCTGCTCCACATGGGTCAGTCTAGCCAACCAGCTTGTTCCACTGGATAGTACTGAAGAAGGGATGGCTCTTCAGCTTGTTGCCTCCGCCTCCTCCAGAGCCCAAGCGTTGCTTGGGGTCAAACTGCAGTAGCTAGAAGAAAATGGACACAGGGATGAGACGGGGAGCAGCAGCACAGCCCCAGTGAGGGCCCTTCCCACCCCTCACCCAGCAGGCTCCAGCCAAAGATTCCTTATCCCTGCTCCAGAGCCATGGTCCCGTCCCCCTGCTCATGCCAGCTGGGTGTCCTCACCTCAGTGAGCAGGGATGCAGCAGGCAGGCTGAGCCTCTCTGGAAGGTGCAGCTGGGTGTGAGGGTGAATCCCCGAGGGGTGGCTCTGGGACAGCGACTGCAGGAGAGACAGGCAGACAGTGAGGAGAACCCTGTGCAGCAGACACTGTTATAGAGAATGCCCTCCTTACACCTCATCTGCCACTGCCCCTCCCCAAGCATCACAGGAGTAACAGTCTCAGCCCCCCAGTGCCCATCTCCCACAATTCAATGGCTCATCAGCTTCAGGCCCTCAGCATCCCATGGGAGCAGCATCCAGATATCCAGGCTCCAGTACTAGGAGTCATGTGCCCAGTGACAACTCAGCCTGGAGCCCAAGCTACACCCCAGGACACTAGTACCAGGATGCAGACTCCTCCTAGCCCCCACATGTACACTGGGGCACCAACAGTAGGATTGATACTATGCTGCCCCCTGCCTGATATAAGATGGGACACAAAAGCCACTCACTGTTCCTGTCAGTAACTCATAAAGCAGGGATCCAAAGCTCCACCAGTCACAGGCCTCAGTCAGCTCAGAAATCCCACCCACTTCTGCAGAGAAAGCCAAATGAGTTCAAGATCAAATAGAGGGGAAATGCTGAAAGGCAACCACACATCAAGCTCCCATAGGTGCTGGTGGTTGCTGCCTTTGGAAGAGATCAGGCAGATAGGGAGATGCTGCTGGGCAGATATAAATCTCTTGCAGTGTTTCAAGGGGGCATCGGAGAAGGCAGTAGACTGTTCCCTTACCTGGGGCGCTGTACATATCTTCTAGGGCCTGGCTGCAGCACTGTGGTTCCACCTCTGTCCACTGGCCAAAGAAGGTGAGACGGATGTGACCTGTGAAACAGTGCGAGCCAGGGGCAGGTAGAGAGGTCAGGACAAAAAAAAGAGACACCCAGTAATTGCAGTATGTGCCACAAGCCATGGCCCTATCCCTCCAGGCTCCTGTCCCCTGCAACCGGACCTGGTGGGAAAAGCTGCCCCACTGGCACCTCCCCTGTGCCCTGAAACATAGCTGATCTCCAATGTTTTCACTGCTCTGAGCCCCAACAGAGCACCAGGCCCCAGAACATGTGATTCTGACATGCACAGTGACAGCAGGCACTAGACTCTTCTGGGGAAGGGGCAGTGTGAATGACAAGTCTGCAGCTAGTGGAAGGACTGGGCAGGATGGGATCCAAGCAAAAGTAACTGGATGGAGCAAGAAGAGTGGATGAGGGGCAAGGGGAAAGGGTCATTTTTCCCAGCTCCTCATTTAAAGGATCCCTGCAATGATTCACTGTTTATTTTGTAGGTTTCTAAACTGCCCCACATTTTTATCACACAGACACACACCCACCTCGAGAGAAGAGTCAGGCCATGCAGTGCACTCTGGAGAGCACTGAACTCAGGCTGCCAGACTACGGGTGGGAAGGCTGACTTGCAGAATCAAAGGCCCCCAAACCATTAGCCCTGGGGACTGTTAGCCTGACTGCCCTAGCTAATCTTAATTTCCCTTATGGAGGCTCAGAGGGGTGTTCCAAGTAGCCAGGAACCCCCAGGGAACAGGATGTGTTCCATGTGGCTAACATTGCTGAGCAGCCCTGTTCTGCCTCACGCACAGCAGACTGTAGCAGTCTTCTAGAGGCCCCTAAGGCCTGGAGCACAGGGGTGGGTCTGGATCAGAGATGCTCAGATTCACAGAACAAACACAGAGAGATGGCAAACCATCCTGGAGTGGATCAGATGCTACAGGCCCCCCTGTTGAGGAGATAAAACCCTTCCTCATGCTATAGCCTCAAGCAGCACCTACCAGCACCATCTAGCAGCAGGTTTCTGGGGTTGAGGTCTCGGCACAGCACTCCCTGTTGATGGAGTCCCTCCAGAGCCAAGAGCATTTCGGCTGCCCACAGCCGGATGAGCTCCTCGTTCACATCCCAGGTCCCCTGGCCATCCCCTTGGAAAGAGCGATGGGCTGGAGGCCCACACTGTCCTGCAATTGGATGCTGACCATGGCCTGCTCCTTCTTGGGCCCTTGAGATGCTCCTCAACAACTCTTTCCCCCCAGAGTCACACCAGTAGGACTTGCTGGAGCTGTGCAGGGTGGTTCCAGGGTGCAGCTGCCTTTGTCCTGGGGGAGCCACCGGGGACCGTGTGGGCTGAGCCCAGGGAGTATCAGACTCCTGGAAAACTCGAGGTTCCATCTTCACCAGGTGGCCTCCTTCCATAGCCTTTGGGACTGCAGCAGGAGACTGGGGCAGCCTTTCATCAGCCAGTAGCCTTGTGTCCTGCTGAGAATCTTCCCTCTCTGATACACTGCTGACACCATCACTGCTGGTTGACAAGTCACATGACTGGAAGGCCAAGCTCTGGTTGGTCAGATGGCTGCATCCCTTGGCCATTGCCATGAAGACAGAATCAGTGACACCAAACAGTGTGTGTGTTGCACTTGAATCCTTCCCCCCAGTAACTCCCTTATAGCCATTGGCAGATCCAGTATGGAACCTGCAGCCAGCCCCTGGTCTGGCATCCATGTGGTCAGGTGACTGCTCCCAAGAGGACGACTGGTCAGCAATTTCTGGTGGGTGGTGATTTGCAGAGGTTGGCAGGTCAGTGCCATTCTCCAAGCAGAAGCTGGAGCTCTGGCTGGACTGAGAGCCAGCCCCTAAGCAGGTTCCTACTCGCTGCTCCTCACCATGGCCCACCAACACTGAGTTGGACTTTGGGATTAGGCTACTGGGGCCATCACAGGAACCTGGCTGTAAATGAGGCCGGGAGTGGAGATGGGACCAGAGTGTCCCCCCTGGAGAGTGAAGGGAAGGCAGAAAGTATTATGAGGTGGAAACCATTCCAGGTCCCTGGCAGACAAACAGACACACCAACCACCTGCTACCCTGACACCAGCCTTCAGGGCTCAGCAGGCATCAGGCTCAGATGCTGAGCACCTTAAATTCACGTGCTGGAAAAAAAAATCATCTAGAATCTTCTCTGGGCCCTATAATCACAGTGGGTTCCTCTCTCCCCTTCTTTCTGGCCTCATCAGCAGCTTGTCTCCACCTCTTCTTCCTCCCAGGGCCCACCTCAGCCCCTTTGATCCCAACAGTTGTCTCCCTCCCAGACCTCAGACCATTTTCACCTCTCCTCTTGCCCCATGACCATTTCCTCTGTGCCCCCAGAAGGCCTTTCTGGCCCCCATGACAATGAAGATGCACTGTCAGACACTGAAGTGCCCAAAGAGGGGGTGCAGGAACAAACAGATAAATTATAGATCAGTGAGTCCCCAGGCTCGGATGGCATTCACCCAGGAGTTTTCTGCAGGAGCTTGACTATGAAGTGGCTGAGCAGTTAACAAAAATCTGCAGTCACATTAAAATCAGCTACTCCATGAGTAACAAGGGTAGCAAATGTGGCACTTATGTGATAAAGGCACAACAACAACACTGGGAACTGCAGACCAGTGAGCCCTGCAGCCAGAGGAGAACTCCCCTGCTGGAGGGGAACTCCTCCCCGGCATAGTCAGTCACCACACAATCTAACCCCTCTGCCAGCCATCACACTCCAGCACAGGGGACGGGGGAGGGAGGGGTGGCATAGGAAGGACAGAGCTATACTGATCCCTAAGGGCCCTTATGCCAGCAGCATCAGTTAGCACCCCTCAGACTGCTCTACAGCTCATGCTGAGGCAGGGGTGGCACAGAATCTGGAAGACTTAACCAGCTCCCTGTTGCCCAGCCAGTCTCTATCTTCCAAGTCTAAATGATAATGACATGATGGGGGCAAACTGCAGGGCTTCTGCAAAGGAAAATCATGCCCCTCTAATCTAGTGGATCGGCAAAATAATGAGGGAGAAAAGGAGAACAGGCCAATGTAGTTTACACATGCTTTCAAAAACAAAAGGATTTTTACAATGCCCCTCAAAAGTGACTAACAAAATAGTCATGGGCGAGAGTATAGCTCTGTCCCTTAGCCCATTTCTAATCCCTGACAGAAAACAAAGGATACGAAGGAAATAAATTTTCAGCATGGCAAAAAAAAAAAAAAAAAAAAGTTGAAAGAAGCACCCTGAGGAGTGGCACTGTCCATTGTGCTTCTTAACACTCTGGGAGAGGGGTGAGCAGTGGGGTGGCAACCTTCACAGCTAATTATCTACGTAAGTGGAGACTAAAGACTGAGGAACTCCTGAGCGAATGGGCAAATGGACAGCATCATGGCAGATGGAATTCAATGTTGACGAAGCAGGATGATGCCCGCTGGAAGGAACAATCTGAATTACTCAGATGAGGGGCTAAATAGAAATGAGCTGCAGCCACACAGGGGAAAGGCTTAGGCGCCATCACAGATAACAGAGTGACAATCTCTGCACAGCACTGTTGGGCAATCAAACAAAATGTCAGGATGCTTAAGGAGTGGAACTGAAAATATTCCTGGCAGTAGGATAATGCGGTTGTGTTTTCCTTGTGTGGACGAAGGGAAGGACATGTGGTATTTATGGGTTTCAGCCAGGCCTCAATTTTATTAGTCAAACTACATCCAAATTTCCCATCGGTGGGCAGCCCAGCATAGTCCCTCACAACCCATTGATCGTTTGCCAATTCTAGGGGGTTCCCACTGCAAGGGGAACTAATCATCACACTAGGAGGGAATTTGTATGTCTCCACTTGCCCACTAGCATCCCTCCCCCTTTCGGGGGCAGAGGCAAGAGGCAAGAGCACATCCCCAGCCAGCACTGCCATCAAGCACATTGGCAGGGTGGTCCCCTGAAGTAGTCTCCTGGCCCCTGGTTCACATTTGCCCCCAGGGGGTTAGACACCATGCCCCTATCTCATAACGGGATGCCCTTGGGATAACCACTATGGTACCTTTTTGGATCAGAGCCTACATTAGCGAGTTCCTGCACTGGGAACCTGCCAAAAGTTGTGACAACTAAACAATTCCCATGTGGGTCCAAACTGTGACCTCTGAGATGGAAGAATTCCAGCCTTCCAGTTGCCCCAAACCCAAACCTTAGCTTTTGCTGCGAGGAAGGTAAAAAAAACCCAGCCAGCCTCCACCGATCTGGTGGAATGGGAAAAACATTCTTTTCAAGCCCCAGGGCGGTAACTAGCACAGCCCGCAGTGACCTAGGGTGGGCTGTCTGCCGGAAACCAGCCAACAGGAAGTGGCTCTGAGCACATGGCTCCAAATCTCATGCCAAATACCATGAGATCTCAATCTTCCCCAGAAGTCCTGTTGGGTCTGGAAATCTTGCAGGACCTCTCCCATACTCTTGCCTTCTCCTATCATGGGAACCACCAGAACACACCCCTCTCTAGGCTCTGAACCCTCTTATCTTAGTTAGTGGTGCACACTCCCACCTGGAGCACCGTGCTCTGGTCACTCTCTCACAGACCAGATATAGCCTAAAGAGAAGGGCTTCAGAGACAGAAGGGCAAGTGATTGGAGGCCTGGGGGGACTTCCAGGCCAGGACCCAGACTGACAAGTTCAGAGAGTTTAGTTTAAAGAGGACGTGAATAGGAGGGACATGATGCAAGTCTACAAAATAATGCCTGGCAGCAGAGTCTGAGAGCAGGTAGAGGGGTACACAGCTGAGGGGGTAGGGAGAACTTGCCCTGAAAGGTTGTTTCACAATCTGTCCACAACATGGTTTTCTGCACCTTCCTCAGATACATTTGCTATTGGCCACCATGGGAGACTGGATATTAAACTAGACACATCAATGGTCTGATCAGTACAGCAATTTTTATGTTTTGATGAGCTTCCATTCCCTCCCTCTGGTCTCCATAAGCCCAGCAGCCCTGCTTCCAGTAACCTGGAGCCCCACCATCATACCCAGGCCTCCACCAGCCTAATCTGGGATCCATGTGGTGAGACAGTAGGATAGAGAAGCCTCTTATCTATTCTTCCACACCTGCAATGCTGCTTGCTGGCTCCTGCTGCAGGGTCTCTGAGCCCTGCAGAATCACCCTCACTGCAAAACATAGTCCCAAAAAGCTCTAGCACAAGAGACACTCACTCCAGATCAAGGTCAGAGAAGCAGAGGATAGGACAAGAAGGAAGCAGAGTCCTGGCGCTCACACTCACCCCGCACATGCTCGAGGTGGAGGAAGATGGAGTCTTCGCTCACATAGTAGCGCAGCAGCTTGGCCATGAAGGGGACTCCATGCGGGATGATGGTCTGCCGCTCACGGGTCTCCACGTGGGATTTAGGGAGGCTCTGCATGGAGAACATACAGCTGGGAACTTTGAGTGTCACTGAATCCCTGGAGACTGGCCACCACCAGGGCAGAAGACTGAATGGGAGGGACTATTGGTCTATTCCATTCTGACAAGCCCCTCATTCCTACTTCTGTCCACCGGGGTCGCACAGACTAGAGCTATCCATCTGTTGAGCTCGGCAAACCCTGCTCAGACAGCCCCACCAATACACTCACACAGCACCCCTTGCTACTCCACACCTGGGCTCCCACACAGCTCTGCCAATGCAGGTTATTCCTGATCTGTAACCTCCATCGCTATTCTGAGGCTGGCCCCCACCCACAGAGCTCTGCCCATCCACCTCAATCCCTCCAGCTACTCCAGTCCTCCCCACGCCCACAGCTCCAGCTGATGCCCCTCATTCTTACCCCACAGCCTCCAAGCTCTCTGTTATTACAGTTCTGGGCTTTTCATGAGCAGTGATAACCACTCCTAACTGTGCCCCAGGGACTCAGACTGAGAACTCCCAGACTCATGTAATTTCTGCCCCAGTTCATGTTTGGACACAGATCCATGGCTTGGGTTCCACCAGCTCCATTGGACTGAGTTCCATTAGAGGGACAGTGGGAAGGCAGCTCATGTCTGAGTGACCAAGGAGACTGAATTCCTCTCTGATTGCAGGAGATAAAGTGTGGGGGGGAGTCATGCCAGGACAAGGGAGACTTTAGGGGGACATTGGATACAACTATAAAATGTATTTCTTCTGAATAGCACAAACCAGAGCTGAGGAACCCATGGGAAATATTCCTCAGTTCAGGCTGGTATGGGACACCCCTTGCTGGAGGGTTCCCCCAAAGGAGAGGGAGATGAAGGAGCCCAGGGGTAGGAAACACCCACCTTAAGTATAAAGGTCCCCCTAGTGGCTGGATCCTGGACTAGCTGCACCTGCAAGCAATGGTGACAGCCCAGATCAGAAACAGTGAACTCTGTCACCCCAAGTCCCATTTCAAGGGACTTGGCTCATTTTAGTCTCAAAGTTACCTCTTTTCCTTACTATTTTGGTGTCTCTAGCTACCCCTGCCCTCCAGCCACATTTTTAATCAGTCAACATTTGTTACCTCAGGAATAGGGAGATAAGGAGACAAGGAATACAGGAAGAGTTAGTGACACTAAACCAAGGGGGGGGGGGAAATCCCACAGCATTTTCAGCTTCCCGCATCAATATTTTATGTTCCTTCCTTTAGGTCTGTGTAACACGTTTCATCCCACCTTTGGGCCTTACCAGTGGAGAGGGGTGGGGTGGGGGGAGGCAGAAGGGAATTAATCTCGTCACACAAAATTCTGACCCTCCTTAGGGGCCCAGGGGGAGGGAACCTAATGCCTTCCCTCCAAGGCCCCAACATGCTGAGGGTGCATGGAAGGAACACCCATCATCCAGACTTCTGCTGGGGTCTATGGAACCTATAGGGCATCCATTGCCATAGCAACTGGGCATCAGTTTATGGAGGCAAAATGTAGCAATGCAGGCTGGAATCAGGCAAAGACATTGAGTTGTTTGCAAAGGTCTTGGAGCCTTTAATGGCTGTAAGTGGTCAAGACATCGGTTTTACTTCTCATCCAACAGTGCCCCTAGTGGCACAATATGCCTCCCCACTACCCAGGGGTCAGTACTAGCTCAGAAGAGAGAGAACCCCCTGAGACACCAATACCATTCTGGGCCTCCTGCCAAGGCACTGGGGCCTTGCCCGTTCAATCAGTGGTCAGCTCAGACTGCCCCTTGCTGAGTCACCCCATTCCCTTTAGCACTCAGGTTTTCCCTGGTGGGAGAGGTGTGGGTGACCAGCCTCAATCCTGCTTGGCATGCACAATGCAAGGGGCTCTCAGCACCTGATGTCCAGGCTGCTGTGACTCTGCTGCAGCTCCTTACCTTCTCAATCACTCCCACAACCTTGCAGCGCCTCAGGTTCTCCACAGCTGAGCTGAGCGTCCTGATGGGCCGAAAGCGAAGGCTGCTGTAGCCCTGTGAGGCAGTGAGAAATGAGAATGAGGATCCTGGAGATGTTCTTGTCCAGGGGTGCAGCTGGAAGGGGTCTCCCTTTTCATCTGTAGGGAGCCAGAAAAGCTGCCAAATCTAAACGTTCAGACACCATCAGCGACGCACACCCAAAATTGTGACTGTTTTAAAAAGAAAAGAAAAGAAAAAGAAAAGAAAAGAAATGGACTCTGGTTTCAGCCAGTGTCTGGATTTCTGAGTCTTTAAGCGAAGCTCCTACCTCTAGCGGATGTAAGCTCAACCTTAAGTGCAGACACAGAACTGGGGACTGCCCTTACCCTCTCCTAACTCTTGAGATGGGACATTTGCCATTCTACTCCCCTCGTTCACTCAGCTCCCACATTTGTCTCCTGCCCCAGCCGAGGCTATCACTGTGCCCTACCCACTGTGCCACACTCTTCTCTCTGCTTGCCCCACAATCTTCTGCTCTCACACTCCCTCCTTTTCCCCCTCCATTTGCTGCATCCCATACTCTCCCTCTCTAACCTCCCCAGTCCCCAAAGTCACCCCCTGTCCCCCAACAGTAGCCCTTCCTGCTCTCCCCACATTCTCCGTCCTGTCTCACTGCTTCACACATTCACCTGATCTTCCAATCTGGATCCCAGCTCCTCACATGCCCTTTACCCCCACACCACTGGTCTCATTCCCTGTCCCTCCACGTTCCCCTGCCTCCTGTCTGGTCTGCACAGGGTGACTGTGGCTGCCATCTTAGCCAAGGACAGCCTGGCTTCAGTCCCATTGGGAAGAAAGAGAAATGGAAGCCATTTTCACTAGAGGCAGCCATGGTGTCCACCTTAACTGAGGGAAGCCTGTGGCTTCAGCACTTCTGAAAACAAGGGATCACAGCCACTGTTAATGAGAAAAATCACAAGAAAAACCACAAGAAAAACTGAGGCTGAAATAAACCACCTAGAAAACCTCATGAGTCCCAATAATGCCATGGGCTATGGTTGTGCTGAGCCATCTCCGCCCTTCACCTCTGCAGCTGGGTAGCGTCAGCTCCCCTTCAGCCACCACCCCTCCTATAGATGCCATCAACATTCTGCAGCTGGTGCAGGACTCAATCTTGGTTTGGGCCCAGCTTATCCAACAAGGGCAGCCTGGGGTCTATGCTGGTGCAGGAAGGAGCCTGCAGGGCTCTGGGAGCCGAGGGGTGATCTCCTTGCAGAAACTTGTTTTGAGTCAACTGCAACACAGTAGCCCCTAAACCTCTCCCTCACTGCCTTGACCAGCACCATAAAATAGATCCTCTCTGTCCAGCAGCACCCAGAGCATGGCAGAGACACACAGCCCAGACCTGCGTTCATGCAGACCCATAGACAGGAGCTGCCATCCCATGAGAGCAGCTGCATCTGAGGGACTGCAATGGTGAGAGAGTTTCAGAACAATGCAGTGCAGACAAGCCCCATTACTCACGTCAGCCCCATTACAGTTACTTTTCAAGCCACTGCTGTGTGTCATCTAGGTCAAGAATAGCCACTCCTCTGGGTGCTCCAGACAGGGCCGCCCCAGGAAGCGGTCACTGAAGGTACTGAGAAAGAGCTTCTTTAAACCTTGTCCCCTGGTGACATTTAGTAGCTGACATGCAGGATCTGGAGCCAGCCATCACTAGGCCGAGTTACATCTCTCTCACCATTGGGCACTGTTCAGCCTTTCCCTGCTCAGGATGCCAGTGTTATAGCCCTACTGACACCTTTGTATGTTTAAGGTTTGGGATTGGTAGCCATGTGGGTCCTAGACCTCTCCCCAACACAGCTGTTCCACATGAATCCCAGTCAGCCCCACACAGGGAGTCCAACCAGCACCGCATGTGCTGTCAGTATTGCATCCTGAGGTCCCGGCCAGGGCAATCAGGGGGTCCCTATGAAGCCATTTTCCCAGCCCCACCTCCTCACCGTAGCAGTGGAACTCCCGTTCCCCAGAGTCCGCTGCAGGTGGCAGTTAAAGATCTCCTCAGCCCGTTTCAGGTACTGTGTGATCTTCCGCTTCACAGCCTCACGTCGCTCCTTATTGGGGTCGACTGCGAAGGACACAGCTTTAATCACCATTCCAGGCCCTCAACACACTCTGGCCAACGTGTCTCAATGTCACATTGTTATAAACAGATAGCTAAGGGTTAATGTCTCTTTCACCTGAAGCACCTGACCAGAGGACCAATCAGGAAACCGGATTTTTTCAACTTTGGGTGGAGGGAATTGAGTGTCTTTGTCTTTGTTTTCTGGCTGCCTGCTTTCTCTGAGCTTTGGAGAAGTAGTTTCTTTTTTCTAGTCTTCTGTTTCCAAGTGTAAGGACAAAGAGATCAGATAGTAAGTTATATGGTTTCTTTTCTTTGGTATTTGCATGAATATAAGTCATGTAATAACCTTAGTCCCAGATTTGGACCTTAGCGTCCAAAATATGGGGGTTAGCATGAAAACCTTCAAGCTTAGTTACCAGCTTGGACCTGGTACCTGCTGCCACCACCCAAAAAATTAGAGTGTTTTGGGGCACTCTGGTCCCCCTGAAAAACCTTCCCTGGGGACCCCAAGACCCAAATCCCTTGAGTCTCACAACAAAGGGAAATAATCCTTTTTCCCTTCCCCCCTCCAGGTGCTCCTGAAGAGATACACAGACACAAGCTCTGTGAAACTACACAAAGGGACTCCCCCTCTCTGTTCCCAATCCTGAAAACAAAAAGTACTTTCCTATTCCCCCAGAGGGAATGCAAAGTCAGGCTAGCAATCCAACACACAGATCTCCCCTTTTCTTCCTCCCACCAATTCCCTGGTGAGTACAGACTCAATTTCCCTGAAGTAAAGAAAAACTCCAACAGGTCTTAAAAGAAAGCTTTATATAAAAAGAAAGAAAAATAAGTACAAATGTTTTCTCTGTATTAAGATGATACAACACAGGGTCAATTGCTTAAAAGAATATTGAATAAACAGCCTTATTCCACAAGAATACAAATCAAAGCACTCCAGCACTTATATTCATGCAAATACCAAAGAAAAGAAACCATATAACTTACTATCTGATCTCTTTGTCCTTACACTTGGAAACAGAAGACTAGAAAAAAGAAACTACTTCTCCAAAGCTCAGAGAAAGCAGGCAGCCAGAAAACAAAGACAAAGACACTCAATTCCCTCCACCCAAAGTTGAAAAAATCCGGTTTCCTGATTGGTCCTCTGGTCAGGTGCTTCAGGTGAAAGAGACATTAACCCTTAGCTATCTGTTTATGACACACATGGCTCATCCAGACGCTCTGCCCCTCATAACGCCTCATCCTCACACCATGTCCCAACGCCATTTCCCTGCATGCCACATCTTCCCCACTTCAGCCAGTCACTACCCTGCAGCCCTGCCTTCAGTCATCATCCTTTTCCTCATGCCTTCTTGCTTGACAGCTGCTGATGGGAATGGGCCAATCATCCTGCCCACTCTGCTCCCTCTCCATGCCAGATAGTCATGGTGTCAGCTCCACCATCCCTGGCTGCTACCATAGAGACCCAGAGAACTCCATCGTAAAGCCATGCAGATTCTCCGCCCCTTAAATACTGCCAAAATGTGCACATAATCTCAGCGTGCTGCCAAGTGCCCTGTACCACCAACCCCCAGTCCCTTATGTAACCCCCACACACAGCCACTGAGCACTCATACCCCGTGTGCTGTCAACCCCCCTGGGCTCAATGCACCCCAGAACCTCACAGGCTACCAAGCCTCATATACCCTGCATCTTTTGCACCTTACGCTCCCGCCCCTAGCCCACCATACCCTGCACGCCGCTGAGCAGCACATCCACCCCATTCTTGTAGTGATTGAAAGCCTCCTCATAGTCCTCGCTCACATCCCGCTCCAGTGCCAGGCGGATCTGCTTTGCTGCATCCACCAGGTAATCCCGCTTCCCGGTTCCGTGCACATCAGGGCCCCCTGGAGAGACACGGCTCCGAATCTGCTCAAGGTACATTCGGGCCTGGGAGAGTGCCCGGGAGCAGGACTCCGAGTCCAGGCGCTCACGGGAGACTCTGCTCATGGCTTGGCCACTCTCAGGGCATCCTCAGCAGCTCAGTCCCTGCAATCCTGGAAAAGGGGGTGGAGGGGAAGGCAGACGAGAAGCAAAACAAAGCCCTTCAACTCAACACTGGGGAGGAGTTGGGGGTAGTAGAAGGGAAGCCGCTGGCAAGTTTGAGAGGGCAGCAGGGGGGTGCAGGTCAGGCCTTGCACATTGGCAGACTGGCTAGTGGAGGAAACCGAGCCTGGAATAGCTGGTAAGGAGTGAAGCACTTTGGCAGAGCTATTTAGGGGACCAGGACTGGAAAAGCAGGGCATTAGCAGAGCTGAGTGGGGGTGTCAAGGATTGAAATAGCAGGGAAAGCGGAAGCAGGAACATTTGCAGAGCTGTGCTGGGGCACCACTGCTGCCGTAAAGGAAAAGTGAAAGGCTATTTCTGGTCTCTTATCACTGCTGACACCAACTGCGACCAAGCAGGAAATGGATCAGCAGCTGCAAACTGCAGGAGAGTACAATCATGAGCCAAAGCTCTCACCCCAGGGCCTCCACGTTTAGGATCAGGGTTGATCATCCCTCCAGAGGAGATGTAACAAAGGGTATCTATGGATGGAACAGTCAGGGCACTGGGGTCTTTCATGTGGATTCCACTGTGGTTGAACAGGCTAATAATCCAGGAGATACAGACCAACACTGGTCACAACAAGCATTTGCTCCTACTTGCCCCCCTCTGCCTGGAGCTGCCTCAGGTTAACAGAACCAGTCACAAATGCATGGGACTACAGTTTGCAGGGCTTGGTGCTGGCAGGGCACTGCTGTGAGGAAGCTCACATTCAGGGGCAACGCTGGAACAATTTGTATAGTGGGGGTGCTGAGAGCCATTGAACCGAACTGTAAACATAGTCTATGCTGGAAACCACTTCAAACCAGGGGGGAGCAACAGCACCTGTGCTCATACTGCTGGAGTCCCAGCTGCTCTGGGCAGGCTGCTGCCGGGCAGCTGGCGCTGGGGCCATAGGAGGGCCCTGCTAGGAAGACGGTAGCAGCAGTGAAACAGCACTAACGGGCCCCATTACTTGGCTACAAATCCACCCTCCTGCTCGGAGAGTGGAGCGAGAGGGAGGGGAACAGGCGCCCCAGCCCCGCAAGGGAGCCAGCCTGATCCCACGGGGCAGAGGAAGAGGCTCGGGCACGGGGCTGGGGCAGATCACGTGCACGAGGAAGAACGGTACCTGGTGGAGTCAGGAGCCTGGTCCCTCGCTGGGGGTGCGGGACCCACCTCGCCCCCATGGAGCCGCTGCCCTCGCCCAGCTGCTGGGGCCGGGCCGGTTTCCCCGGGCGCGGAGCAGCCGCTGCGGTTGGCTGCAGATGAGCTCATCCCGCGGCCTTTAGAATAAAGCACCAATCCTGGGGCAGCTCAGCCACCGGCTGCTCTTAAAGAGGCAGCGCCCGCGCGGGAGGGGGAGCTGACGGCCGAGCCCGAAGGCGCGCAGCGGGGCGGCGGTGAGAGCCTGGATTAAAGGTCTCAGGCTCAAAACATTGCCCTGGAAGTGGCGAAGCGGGAGAGCTGCCCGGAGCCAGCCGGGGCGTGGGAGGGGCAGGGGGGCGCAGCGACTTCTTCGCTACAACACGGGAAAGAGACACCCGGGGACCGTGGGGCTGTTGATAAATCAGGTGGCGGACGAAGCTCGGATTGTCCAGCTCTGTCCCGTCTGCGTCCATCCCGGGAATGGCCGGGGTGTGTCACGCACCATGCAACCCCGGCATCAGGGCCCCAAATGCCTGCGATCCCAAGCCGCCCTCCAGCAGGCAATGTAAAGCAGAGTCGCTGGACAGCTAGGGATTGAGGGAGCAGAGATGGGAATTCCCCTCCCCTAGCGCTGAGCAGCCTTGGCGGCTGGGCATGCTGCCTGCACAGAGAGCGGGGGGAGAGGGAGGAACTAGAAAGCAGGGGACTGAGGGACTTGACAAGCCAATTTACTGTACCACTGTCAAGTAGTAGGATGAAAAAAGGCTGATGAGGACACCCATCGTCACACTGTGACAGAACTTGTGTAAGGGATACAGACCCTCAGGCGTCAGGGTGTAAATCAGAACTGACAGGAGCAGAAAGAAACTTCTCCTGTGGGCAGGTTATTCCATAGCTGGATTATTAATTATTAGTATTATTTTTGCACCTTCCTCTGAAGCATCTGGTTCTGGCCACTGTGAGAGGCCAGACGCTGCAGTAGGTGGATCACTGCTCTGCTCTTGTGCGGTGATTCCTATGTTTGAACTCTGAGGTAACAGCATATTGGAGGGGAGAAAACATGGACCCAGATTCATCCCTCAGGGTGTGCTCTGGTTTCCAAGACCCATATGGGCCCGGCCACAATGGTGAATAGCTGGAGTCTTGAGACAACTGTGGTGTATAGGAATTGGGTCAAACATGGTTATTCGGACTCCAACTGTGCCCGTGTGGTTTCACCATGTTCTTAATGGCATTTAGAGCTCTAAGACACAACAACCCAGCTTCTGCCCTCCTATTCTCAGCCTGCTCTTGAGTGTCGCCTGTGCTGGGTGTTTCCAAGGGGGCGGGGGAGCAGGTACAGAGCTGTCTCTGAGGCTCCCACAGACAATCTTCTGTGCCAAGGTATTCCCTGAGGGGGGAGGGAGGGGCTTACACCTGCCTTATAGCCCCTTTGCACCAGCACAGCCAGTGCGGAGGGGCTGTAGGGCAAGGGTGAAGGCCTCCAGTGACTGATCACCAGGAAGGAGGTGGGGAGGTAAAGAGAGAGGTGGCATATGTGGAGAAGGAGGTCAGGGAAGATCAGAGGAGAAAGTGGAGCATGTCACCCTTTGGTAAGGGATTTAGAGTTAATTTCAGAGCTGGGAAGGTGATGGAGAATGGGGGAGAACACAACCTGGCCCAAGGGAGACATCTGGCTGCAGCACTCAGGCCCCCCATGGTTTAGAGTCTCAGAAAAGTTGAAATGTGTGAGCTGCCTGGGAGGTGACTGAGGATTTCAGCTCAGGACAGGGAGTGCTGCCCAAACTCCCATAGGCCTTTCTGCACTACCGAGTGAGGGCGACTGTTCCTAGCTGGGGTTGCATAGCTCAATTAAAGCTAACAGGATGGTTTGCATCTACACTTGCATCCACGTTTGTGTGTCTATGGGTTGTTCAATTGCCCTGCAGCTACACTGGGACAGCATTCAGTTAAGTGCTATGACTTATGGGTATGCATCCCACAGTTCCCTGGGAAGGCAGCTTCTGCATGGCCTTATCTGCCAGGCTCCCCTTCCACTGAGGCTGCAGGTCAGAGAGGCAGAGGTTGACCTTCCTTCAGGCTGGAACTGTCTGGAGATGGGTGCATTTGTAGCTTTTGGGGTGGCCATGCTACATTTCTGGGCTGTACCATCTGGGGGCCATCAGCTCTGTTGAGGTTTCTTACTGAACAGAGTAACAAGGGGTCTCAGGTTAACCCAAATGGAGCCCTCCAGGCCCTTAAAGGAGCTTCTAGCAACTCCAGGTCCAGCAGGTGGAAAAGGAAAGGCTGGGAACTTGGCAGGAGCACTGGCAGGACATGCTGTAGAGAACAAGGGAGAGGCACAGGCTGTGAGGAAGCTCCAGTCCCAGAAGCACATGGAGAATGGTGCTTCTCAGAGGGCAGCAGATAAGAACAGGTGTTGGGGAAATGAGACAAATGCATTCTCATAGCTGGCTTCTGGATTTCTCTAGGGTAAGGTTTTATTCAGAAAGACTTGGCTTGAAAATTGCTGCACTGCAGCCAGGAGAGCAGCCCCAGGAACCGTGCTACAGCCCAGGTGCTGGGGTGTCATGATTCCCTCTGTGATACAGTTGACCTGGGATTCTCTATCCCATCCCACCCAGGGAACTCCAAAGCAGATAGGTCCCAGGCCAGCCCCCATCCCCGCTCACTGCAGCTTCTCCACATCTTTCCTGTGCAGGGAGCTGGACAGACACCACACTGGACTCCCCACCAGGGACAGGTTTCCTTCCTTCATGACTGTGTGGTCCCCTCCACCAGCTGGCAGCTCAGGGGAGGGTTGCTCTGCAAAGGTGGAGGTGGCAACACAAGACTCCTGTTGGTGACAACAACAGGGAATGTTCCCAGTGCAGCAGTCTCTGGGCTGGCACCTGCCTGAGGTTCTGTGCTGTCCTGCTGCACCCTCAGCACTTTGGAATACTCCTTCAGCTGCAGGGGCCACAAAACATTCCCACGTTTGGCCAAGCTTGTTCCCCACTGGCCTCTGGCTGAGTGTTGAATGCAAAGCTGTGGACCTGTTGAGCCTCATTATGAGGATTTTCAGCCTTGAATCTGGTCCCTGGGTCCTTTAACCACTAATGTGAACTGTGCAGAGATTCCTGGGAAGGCTCTTAAGGTGGGGCAGATCAGCCTAAGGGGTGACTGCCTCTCTTGCATCTGAGTTTCCCTGGTCCTGGAGCTGTATTCCTGCAGGTGGCCAAGCAAGAGTCCAGGTTATCCTCTCCGGCAAAAGGGCCCATGCTCCCATCCTGTTGCTCACCTCACCACTTCTTGTCTGCTTGGAGGGTCACAGTTCATAGGTGCAAATAGCCACAAGTCCCACAGGGTTCAGTCAAGAATGCAATTGGCACATACATACAGGTGGTTAGAGGACTTGGTAATAAGTATGGGCACAGTGGTGCTGCCCTCTCCTGCTGAGATGACTACCTGCGTGGAATGGCACATCTGCAAAGAGAGCATAACACAGAGACAGGATGAGGGATTAGAAGAGGGGGACTGGGAGCTAACAGCTCGGGGTTTTATTCCCAGCTCTACTCCTGATTCTCTGGGTGATCTTGGGCAAGTCCATGCTTCTCTGTGCCTCAGTTTTCCCACCTGTGAAGTGGCGTTAATGACACTGTCCCCTCCCAGTGGGGCAGTGCGAGAGTCAGGGATCAGGAGGGTTTAATGAACGTTTGAAAAGTACTTTGAGATCCACAGAAAAGGTGGCAGAGACAGGCCCGGGTCTGTATCAGCCCCTGTGTGTTGGGATGCAGCAGTTTCACTCCGGGTGCTGGTGCGTTGTCCCTAAACCCCACTTTTGCAGCAAGCTGCAGCCAAAGAGCTGGAGGAACCTCTGAAAAGAGACACTGCCCTGACCCCTCCTCCTGGATTAACGCTCACTCACAGATCACAGCCTTTAGGTCGCTGCTTCTCTCGTTTCCTCTTGCCTCGGCCCTTGGGTCTCCTCCTTCAAAAGGAAAGGGGAAAAAGAAGTGTCTGAATGGATGGGAGATGATCCAAGGCTGAGAGTCCCAAACTCCAGAATCCCTGCTTCTAGCACTTACCTTCCTGACTTCAGTGTATCCCGTCGAGGCCTGGAGAAGAAAAAGGAGTGAGTAAAATGATCACACTGCATATGTGGCATCTGCAGAGCCCCTAGGTACTGGGGGAGGATGGGATGCTAGGGAAATAGCATTGATTCCACAGGGTTGGGACTACATCCTAATTGACAGATTGCCTGCCAGAACTCCCACGCTTGGGCTCCTCCCCCTTGCAATGATAAAACATCCTTTTGCCAATGACATAAATGACTTGTGACAAATGCACACCCGGAAAATATTTAATGCAGTGTAGCTTCTCTCAGTCAAAGTAGCACCTGGAGATAAGGGGAGACGCCAGGACACAGCACAGATGAGGAACTAGAGTGAGGGTCAGACACGGCCAAAAGAGTGGCCACTAGTTTTGGAAATCCAAACTGACATCCCTCGTGCTTGATTTGCCAAGGTGCTAAGCACCCGCAACTTCAGTGATGGCAACAGGAGCTGTAGTTGCCCCACACCTCTCTAAATCAGGCCTCTGGTCTCTCAGTTTGAACCCCTAACATTGAGGCATCCAAAACCAGAGGCCACTTTTGAAAATCTGGGCCTGACTCATTCTTCAGCAGTCAGAGCTTCTGAGCAAGCTGGGAAACAATGTGGTTCTGGAACAGCCTCTATATGTCCGTGAGAGGCCACTAGATGGTGCTGGAGAGCCACTTAGCAAGGGGTCCATGGTGGCCTGCCAACCCCTGGGTTGTGGAAGGGTTTGAGGCCTTCACTGTAAGAGGTGACACACCCTGGGGTCTCTCCTGCTCTTGGCGACTCCCTGCATGGTGGAGAAGAATGAGCGGTGATGGTCCATACCTGCACGCGCACTGCCTGTGCTCTGTAAAGGACAGTTCCACATAGGGCACCTGCCCCACTGGCTTCATCTTCAGGAGCTGAAAAGGAACAAAAGTAATTCCCTACACCTCCATGGCAAAGCTGATTCATCATTCCCCTCCCCTCTGCTCCTTGCCAGGGCTGTGTGCTGATCTCAGGCACCTTAGGTGGTGCTGGGGGAGGGCTGTGAAGTAAGAGTGCAGCCTCCTGAGGCTGTTGGAAAGGAGAGAAGTGTCATGGTCCATCCATGCACCCCGAGATTTCCCACCCAAAGAATGTGTAGTCCCCACAGCCTGGGTCCAGCAGATCCTGAAAACATTGTTTTGCTTCTCCTGTTCTCCTGCCAGCCTGCCTCAGCACCGCCCTCATCCTCTCCATCCCCACAGGCTTCTGATGTCCCAGAGGAACAGGGCTCTCAGGATGCCAATGCAGTTACTAGCTATAAATGGTGATGGGTAGATGGCCCAGCATCCCCAAAAAGACACCTCTGGTTATGATGAGAGGGGCAGAGAAAAAAACAGAACCAGAGACCCAAGGATTCATTTTGCTGCAACTTCAGGGCAGTGTCCACCGCACGCCACCACACCAGGGGGCACCACACATCACAGGGACAACAAACCGCTCTCATCTCACACATCCACATGGATACACGCAGTGTCGGGCTCCCTGTGTTTGTAACTGTAAGGTCCAAGATGAGACCTTTCAGCAAAAAAGACAAGACATAAAAGGGAGAACAGCAAAGAGCCATCGAGGGGGGCATTGTCCCAGCCCACACACCTCCAAGGGCGAAGCATGGATGTGGGGAAAGAGCCTGCCTTGGGGTTCGATGGAATGTCAGGAATGACTGCTGACTTCTGCTGCTGGCTCTGATACTGATTCACTCACTGTGCCCTGGGGAAGTCAGCTAACTTCTCCATGCCTTAATTTCCCATGTTTGTGTTATGCCCTGACATTGTTATCTTAGCTACCAGGAGAGGAACCTGAGTCCCTGCGCTATGAGCTGAGCCCACCTGGCTCTTACCTGCATGGTGACATTGGCCGTCTCCACAGGGACACACTGCAGTGTCTCGTCTCCGCAGCAGCCAGTGCAGCGTTGCAGGGAGATGCAGGAAGGGCTGAACATGTGCTCCACCTCACTGGGGTACTCGGACACAATATCCACCAGCATCTCCAAGGGCCGACAGAAGCTGCGGCCCCAAACCTCCTGGAAGGGCAGGACTGGAAGAGACCCAGAGGTGGAGGGGAGGCCCTATAAGTTCATGCCCAGAAGATACCTGCTGGCCTGCTCCCTCAAGCCCTCACTAAACAGTGGAGTTACTGCCTGAGTGAGGGCAGAGTGTGGGAGGCGTGCCATGTACCTGGCAGAAGCATCAGAGCAAGCCCTGCTGTGCGCCCCAAAAGCTGCAGGCAGCTCCCAGCGTTATGACTCTCCCTCCAGGCTAACAGATTAGTTTTCTCCTCTTTGAGCTGTCCCATCTGCTGCTCTTTTCCTGTCCCATCTGTCATGCGCTGCACTGGAGTCAGGCTATTTTTCATCTCCAGACACTGATAAAAATCTCCATTAGATCTGGAGAAATGTGGCACCACTCCATAGTTAAGACAACAGGCCAGTTTCTTCTAGAAGCCCAATGCTGACCCCCATCTAAAAATCACCAAGCAACTCTGTTCAGCCTTAAAACTAGGGAGTGAGGCCTGTGGTGGTGGTTGAATTTTTCTGGAAAGTGTTATGTCATTTGGACAAGGCAGGGGGATGGTGTCCTGATTTGAGACATGCCAAAAAATAATGTTCATCATAGGAGCTGTCCTCCCGGATCAGCCAGCAATCCAGCGAGATCACTACCCTATCTCCACACTGACCAGTGCCAGATAGATCAAAGGAAGAAAGTCTGTTGGTAGCAGTTATGGGATAGCTGGCCTCAGGGGAAGTTTCCTTCTAACCCCAAATAGTTACATGTTGGCTCGTGTCCTGAAGCATGAGGGTTTATAGCACCCAAAACCTTGTCGGAGGAGAAGCTGCCTCAGAGCTCAATTTGGAATTTATCAGGCAGCCGCAGTTCCAAAAGAGTAAAAACAACCCAACCCCAACCCCGCCCACCCCGGGATTGAACAGATCAGTGCGGTTGAGTTTTTTTGCCTTTTAATTTTTTTTTTTAATTAAACAGACGTAAAAGTCTAACTGAAAAGTCAAAATGTTTTGCCTGTAAATGTCCTAACAAAACTTGTTGGCTTTTTTTTAATCTGAACTAATTCAGCAAATTTCAACACCAATTGACAAAACATTTTGGTCAAACTGGAGTTGAAGTTTTCTTTAAAAAAAAAATTTCACCTGAAGAATTCTGCCCAGCTCTGATCCCGGGGGCCTGCCCTGTTAGAGCTCAGTGGCTCTGAAGGAGGGCTGGATAAGCACCTTCTGGAGGGTGCATTAATGTGGGAGTCTTGGGGGATCTAACTTCCAGGGGAGGCAGGGGCTGATGATAGTCCCAGTCTGACTCCCCATAGGCTATGTCCCATCACCTCCCTCTGGAGCCTCCAGTCCCCTCCCCCGCAGCTGTCTCCTCCTCGGGGATTGGAGGACAGAGGGGATCCCCAAGCTCCTGGGCAGGGAGGAGAGGAGAGAGAATTCCGGAGCCCACAGGGAATCTAATATTCTCACACACAGCCAGGAGAAGCAGCTGCAAACTCACCTTGCCCTTCTGAGGTGCTGTTTCTGCTGAACCTGTCCCACTGCTACGGAGAGAAATAGAGAGGTGAGGCCCAGGCCCTTTAGGAAGAGGCAGCAGGGAGTGAGCACAATGCAGCAAACTCTTGGGGTGTAACCCCCCCATTCTCACCCATCTGCCTGCATCACCCACCCACCCACAGGGCACTCAGCCCTTCCAGCTCAGGTCTGTTGTGGAGCATTTGGGGCACTTGCTGGTATACATGGAGAAGCAGGAAGGCAACTGAGCTAGTAAATAACAATGATAATAAATAGCATAGGATCATAGGCCTAGAGGGGAACCTCAAGAGGTCTTCTAGTCCAATCCCCTGCACTCATGGCAGGACTAAGTATTATCTAGCATGTTTATAGCTGTTGTAATGCTAGCCTGCACAGCCAGTCCCCTGCACCATCCGGCCTTTCCATTTTACATTCTGAAGAGTCCCAAAGTACTTTAGATCCACAAGGGATCATTTCACTCACCACTTAATGCAGCCACCTCTGGGTGTAATGCGCTAGCTGTGTAACAGTGTCCAGCAATGAAGTTAAACAAGTTTACAACTACTGTAGACTAGTGCAACACAACAGGGACCAACCCTGCCCTGAGTGCCAGGAGAGGGGCTAGGTGGGACATCATTCACTAAACAACAGCTGAGGAGGTTGTGTGAAGGTGAAGACTTTGTGTAACTTCAAACTGCAGGAGGTAGAAGACACCCAGGCTGACAGCCCAGCTCTTATCCAACTTGCCAGGGGATCTAATGACTGCACATGGTCAGCACTTCAGTTTACATCTCATCCACACAACACCTATCACCTCGGCCCCTATCCTGCCACACTGGGGCCTGGGGTCACTACTGACCCAGAATGGAGCACAACACCCCAAAGGAGAGCTCCCCAGCACCCCTCCTCCTTTCCCTAGCCATCATGATGCTGTCAGAGCCCCATCTGATTCCCTCCCACCGGCTCATAGCATGTTGTCATCTGCCCCTATTAGACACATGCAGAGGCCATGTGTACTTAGCTGTGAAGTGCCATGTGCACCTGGGGTGCTGTATAAATCCTAATTCCTCCATTGCATGCCCTGGGTTTCCCTTGGTGGGGCTCTGCCATCTAAATGCTGGCCAAGGCTGCCCCACTGTGATGGGATCACAGCACAAAGTGGGCTGGCTGCAGCCTGCAGGAGAGTAGCCCTGTTCAGCTGACAGACACTCAGCAGAAGCAAAACACAGGGGTGTCAGCAGGGCTGGACTTTTCTTCAATGGAAAATGTTTATAACCCAAAATCAAAGCAAATTAATATAAGCTTAAAAATGGGATAATATCTCCCCACCGTCTCTTGGGCAGGGCTTGGCTTCCTGCCAGCCCTGGGTACCCAACCAGCTACTTGGACAGACTTTCCCTGAGAAGCTGTACAAGGGAGGGGGTCACTGTTAAGACCTCATTCACTGAAGCCCAGATAGTGTCCCTGCATCATGTCACACCCCTGTTTCAGTGCAGTAATACTCTGCTGCCATGCTGGTCACAGCGCATTCCCTGGGACACAGCGCACATGGCAGGTACGGCCCTTGTAGGGGCTCTGGGAAGGTGATTCTCCCACTTGACTTTCAGTAGACGGGAAACTCTCTGCTTTTTCTCCCAAGAGCCGGGGGCTCTTCCATGGGGTTTGCCAAGTATAGGAGGGTTCCTGGGGATCAGAGTTCACAAAGCTGCCCTGTTCTGCACCTGCTGGGCTGCTCTCCTGGGGCCTGGGCCTGGAGGCAGGTAATGAATCCTCTCTAGATACTTTCAGCTAAATGAGCACTTGTTGGACTGTCTGGAAGCTGCAGCCCCACTGCAGCTTCCCTACAATAAGGGCACTTCCTCTCTTCTCACAAGATGTTTCCTGGGAGTTTATTTTTCCTGGAAAGTAGCTGGAGCCAGCCTTATCCTCAGAGAGCACCAGAGATACTGATCTTCTGCCCTCCCCATCATCCCTTCCATCGCCAGCCAGCCTAGCAGTACCCCAGTCAGCCCCGTTTCTCTGCTAAGGGAGGGACCGAGGAACAAAGGGTCTATCGGAGCTCAGACACCAGGGATGGGTAGCGGTGGGGAAACCCAAGAACAGCTTCAGACTGATCCCCCCACTGTACCTGACCTGCAAAATACACAACAGGAATGATTCCTTAGCAATGCTCTAGCCCCACAGTGATGCAAGGGGGCTAATGGGGCTTGGGACCATTACAGTAGGATCCCTAAGGACTCTTTCACTGCCAGTGCCCCTCTCTGCTCCCGCAGATCCATTATGTGGAGGATACGTTGGGGAGGGGGGGACTAGAAGCTGGGAGGTCCCTCACCTGAGTGTGTGATGCCTGCAGCACAAGCGCCACAAGAAGCTTCAGGAAACTGCTGAGAAGCTGCATCGCTGGTTTTGCCTCCTCAGTTTTGCCCCAGTGAAGAGTCCTGTGTCCCAGCTGAAACAAACATACTGGCCCCCTGTAAGAGATTCCAGAGCTGGGGAAATGCAGAGATCCCCTGGCTGGGGCACTCCTGGGAGCCCTGACGCTGGCCACAGTCCAGGACCCGAGCGTCCCAAACACAGCACCCGTGGATCCAGTCACAGCAGCTTAGCCCTGGGAGAGGCTGTGGTGGTCAGTGGTCAGGAGACAGGAGGCCAGTGTTACAGAGCCCTCGAGGTGGCCTGGGATGAGGGGTACTCAGAGACAAGGGACGTCGATAGCTGAGATGCAAGTCCAAGCTCTCTTAGTCCTGGGACACTGACACCACCTCTGCCTTGCTCAATCCCTAGCACACTGGTTCCTTGCCTGCTCCTGCACTGGTTGCTGTGGGGCCCCTCTACACCTCCTGCTCCTGTGGGCTGCTCTCCAGCCATGTGAATGCTGCCCTGCCTGCTTTGCAGCTCTGTTTCATGAGCCGAGGGCTCCTCCCAAGTCCCTCCCCAACTCACACCCTCCCTCCCACTTTCCCTTCCTCTGAGACTGCACGGAGCTGCGCTGCATCCTCTGGGCTTTGGAGCCCCATAGCCTCCAGATGACTGTTCGTTTCCTTTCGTCGTGCGTCAGTGCCACATGTCCATGGCGTGTGGCTATGTGTGCGCGTGACTGTGCAGGTGCTGCCGTGACTGTGTGTGCAGTCATCATGTGCAGATGTGGCTGGGAGGGGTGTCATGAGAGCGGGCACATGTACAGGTGTGTCCGTGGGAGGGAGTCTGTTCTCTTCCAGCCCTCCAGCCTCCCCCATCACTATGGTCTGCACATGCAACCCATTGGCCTATATTGGCTTTAAGTCATACAAACCACATCACTAGACTAGACCTTTGCAAATAGATTGTAGAAAATTATCTGCCCTGGCTCTCGAGTGAGGGAATAGATGGGACCCAATAGGCAGGGGCAGCTCCAGGCACCAGCACTCCAAGAGTGTGCCTGGGGCGGCAAGCCGTGGGAGGCGCTCTGCTGGTCACCGCAAGGGCAGCAGGCAGGCTGCCTTCGGCGGCATGCCTGCAGAGTGTCCACTGGTCCCGCGGCTTCGGCGAACCTCCTGCAGGCGTGCCACCAAATCTGCGGGACTAGGGACCTCCTGCAGGCAAGCTGCCTGCCTGCCATGCTTGGGGCAGCAAAATACCTAGAGCAGCCCTTGCCAAGAGAGCACTTTAATCTCTATGCCTCTCTCTGATTCATCCTCTAGTTAATGTGTGTCTGGCTCTCTCTTTCTCTCCCACGCTCTCCGTCCCTCCTGCTCTTTAATACAATATTGAAGTTGAAAGATCAAGCTCTTGAAAATCTGGCAGCACCTTAAAGCTGCTTCCTGGGGTTTATGCCTTTAAATAGGATTTCTCTTTAAGTAGTTCTCATTCATAACTATTTGTCCTGTGGCAGCACCTGGAGCCTTCCATCAGGGCTACATAGTGCAGGGTGCTGTACACAGAGATGTAGACATGTTATCTGCCTTGAAACATTCACACTATAAAGAGTCACTGTATATCAATCTGTGTGTAATACGCTCTGGACTGGAATGTCACAGACCTGGGGCTGTGGTATTGGACTCCAATGATTTTCATGTTTTTTAAAATTGGAGACGTTTGACACATGGGCAGTTGGCTTTAATGGTAACAATTGACCCTTCTGGACAGCTGCCAAGTTAAACCTGTTGTATATGGGGAGCTCAGAAAAAGCTGGGGGAAGACTCCCAGCCTTGGGCTGCTGGGAAGTCACAGGGGCTGGAGGCACAGATTCCTAATTGCTCTGATTTTTGAGAGACAGTTGGAATTGATGAAGCTCATTTAAGAGGCATCTGTGCAGACCTGCTGCCTTTATGCCCTGCATGCACCAGCCCACGTAGCCATAACATACAGAGGCTGTGTCTATGCTGAGGAGCTGACTAGTTTGCTTCAACTAGAAGAAAAATAAGAGCATTCAAATTTCCCAGAGGTGCCTGGATGTCTGTGTTAGTCAAAAGGGCATTGTCTGCTGAGACATGTAGAGATGATGTCCTATGGCCGAAACCTCCTCCATGCCCCAAAACGGTATTCACCCTCCCTTCTTTCAGCTCCCTCCTGCAGACTTCCTTCCTCTGCATGGCCCAGGAAAGTCATGTCAGTACAAGCTGCTACCATAGTATTTAAAAAAGCTCCAGGCTGGCACCATCCACTGGGTCTCCCAGAGCATCTGGTTCTGGCTATTTATTTTTGTAAATCCCATGGGGCAGGGCTTATGGCTTTTACAGAGTCCTGCACACAGTCAGCACTTAATAAATAATGAGAATCTTGCTCTTCAAGCTAGCTGGAAAAGCCAGCTATCCCCTTCCCCAAGAGCCTCCTCCCTCCACACACTGTCTTTACATAACACAAGTGTATAAAATGAGACAGTGACGCTGACTGCAGAATATGAGAAGCCAGACCCATCATGTCTATAGCACAGAGTTGGGGGCCGTATGTCATATGATTTGAAAATAGTATTTTCTTGTAAGAACTCTGACATTTACACTTCTCTTGGGCAGCTTTAGTTTTTCCTTTGGGCTTCTCAGCCTGCTTGCCAAGAGCTTTCAACTGTATCAAAACCAAGTGCCAGACTGGGGTGGGAGGCAAGGGGAGAAGGGGATTAGCTGTATTCTGCCATGTTCTGCTCACAACTCCACCTGCCCCGTCAGAGCTATTGAGCCATATATTCTGCAGCTCAGGCAGATAATACTGCACTGCTGTGCGCAGAGTTCACATTTTCAAGGACTTTGTGGCAGACATAACAGCTTCCAAGTGACTTTTGCTTTTTACTCTTTCTTTTTCTTGAGAAACAGAAGAACAAGAAAGCAGCTTGGAAGAGGTGTGTCAATACGCTGTACCGCTGCGTACCAGCCCAATCCCAGTCCAGGGCTGAAACCTGAGACTCACGGACTTCTCATTGCTTTTCATATAATCCCATGTATGCTGGCACTTGCAAGGGGGTTTTCAGTGTCATTTTTAATCTAAGTTATCTATCTATGTTACGTGACTGTCCAAGCGCTTGTCTACACACAAACTTGTACTGAAACAACAAAGGTGTGAATTAAATCCAGCTGAGTTATTTGGATGCAAACTTGCAAAGAGACTGGCCCTAGGGCTCCTCTCACCCAGGCATCATACTGCCAATCCACTCTGAAGCTGTGCTCACTTGCCAGCTCAGCTGCCTTGTGAAGACAAAAGCCCTAGAGAGTTTCAAACTCTAGTCACTGCCAATGTATTGCGAATGTCTTGTTTTGCTTCTGAACACACTGGAGGGTGAAATCTCATGAGTGAGGATGTGGTGGCTGTTGGGCTGAGTCAGAGCTTCAGTTATAAAAGTGTAGGAAATTAACTCTCTGGTCATCAGAAATAACAATCCCTGACAACATGAGGAGCCAAACTCCACTCTCAGTGTGCCGGTGTAAAGGAACAACCAGGATATTTATGTTCTCTCTGTACCCCAGGGTGTCTTGGCAAAGCTGCAGTTATGGTGGGTAGGGCAGATTTGGGCACCTGAAGGCAGCAGGATCCACAATGGGGCATTAGGATCAGCCCCACACAATGGATTCCACACCCTGGGGCATTAATGCCAGGATTCAGACATCTCTTGTCCTCCTTGGAAATAGACTTGGCCCTCTACTGTGGCAACAATAGTGCAGATGAAATCCTTATCCTCCTGAGTTTTTGCACAAGAGAGCAAACATGATTCACTTGTGCTCTGAGCAGAGCAAGAGGCCCCTGTGATGAGCTGGAATTCCTCAGCACTGAGCTGCATCTGGCTGTTTTGTGGGCTCATGTTCCCAGGGTGTGTGCAACAGGCACTGGAATGTGGCTCCAGCAGACGCGCATTCTTGTCAGTAACAGACCGGGGCAGAGTCTGCTTCTCTGGTCTGTTCCATCTCAGCCCTTCTTGAGTTTAAGGGACAAGCCTCGAAAAGCACTTCCTAGCCCAAGCCTCCACCTTCACAAGGACACGCAGGAGGTAGTGGTGGGGAATCATTTATCAGCAGGGCTTACATGTCATCTGAACCCATCCGACATATTGCAGTTGAGCTCATGAACATGACAAACCTTCCCTTTCTGGCCTGGCAAATTGGCAGAGGATGAGTGTCACAGCCCTAGTCAAGCTCCCCCTTCTGGACACTCACCAGGCTGCTGCATTTGGGTCCCAATACACTGGGCCCATGCGCTTAAAGTGTCCCTTGATCTGGGTAGGCTCCAGAACTGGCTCCTTCTTTGGCCTCTCTGGAACAATTCCTGGGCACAGCCTGTTACCCCTTCATGGAAATGGCACTTTGCTGTATAGCTGCCCTAGGCCACAGGACCAGTGCTAACCACCTCCAAGACACCCCAGTAACATAAGAACACCCTTGCCCAGGGCATTCTGGGTTACAGTTCACCCCTGCAGGAATATGTGATAGCTGAGGCCCACAACACACGGGATTTGTAAAGGTTTCTAACACAATCTCGTTAGTCAGCTCAAGCGAGATACAGACTGAGGTTAAAAACAACAACACACCTGCATGCTGTTCCCTGCCTTAGCTTCCTCACCTCTTTGGAGTGTTCTTTGGGCTTTGGTCAGAGTCCTCTAAGGAGTCCAGGATCCCCCTCCTGCACATGGCTTCTCCTGCAAATCATGGATGTCTCTCTCCTGCAACTAGCTGCCTTCTTCATCAGCTGGCCCTAGAGTCTAAAAGGACCTCTCTGCTATCAAAGCATGCAAGCCCCTTCATTCTCTCCCCTGCCTCAAACTCCCCTGCTCTGTCCACTCTGCTCTCCTGCTTGGGGATTTGCAACTCAGCACTCCCTGTGATAAACTTGAATGAACCGGTTTTCCACTCAGGGACCCTCCTTAGCATACCTATTATTTGATGAGCGCACTGTCATTAAGGTTAATGACTTCTTTTGTTTGGGCTATAGCTTCTCTCAGACAGGGTGAGGGAAAGAGTCAGGGATCTCAATAACCTATGGCTGACTCACCGAGGAATTCAATGCAGCAATTTCATAGAATGAACCAGAATTCATAAGCTGGACATAGACAGATTCCCCAAACCATCTCAATGGGAAAATAAGAAAAAATATTAAAAAGCCAACACAGCCTGGATGGGCAAGTGCCCTTGGGCTTTGTTACAATGCAGAACATCATGGTACTCCACACCAGCACAGCTCAGTCCCCATGACTGCATACACTCCCTAGTGCCTCACAGGCTGGCACAAAGCATTGGTGATGGGAAACTGAGCCATCCACCTCCAGGGCAAGAGATGAATAAGACTCAGAAGGAAGACTGGGACATAAAAGAAAAAGGAAACTTTCCCCAGGTGTAGGTACAGAGCAAAATATGCCCAATATCCAAAGAATGCTACCACAGTGCCTGGGGATGTGTGCAGCTTGAGAAGGATACAGTCTCCCATCCCACCCCCTTTGTTTGATATTGCTCCAGTTTGCCCTAGTGAAATCAAGCTGCATAGTCCACAAGGACAGTTCCCATTTCACTGGCAATCTCCAGGGTTGGGGACAGATCCTGCAGAGAGGCTCTAAGTACATCAGAATGTTTGCCAAAGGAAGAGAGTCTAAAGAAAACAGTCCATTGCAGGTGTCCCTTCGTGTCACCTATTTATTATCGTTATATTGGCAGGTATTAATGGCAGCCATCAAGCAGGTCTTTGATTGCTAGACAATCGCAGACCAAAGCTTCACTTAGGCTAAACAGAAGGAGTGATTAAATGCTCCTTTACATACTGATAGCTGAAACAATAAAAGTCACCACCCAAATCACTTAACCCCATGGCAAGGCTTCAGCAAGAACGAGCCTCTGGAAAATAAGAAGGGTTTTCCTGGGGCTGATTGCAAATACAAGGGTTAGGGGATTGATTGGCTATAGCTGTGTGTGAGAGAGGCAGAAAGCAGCAGAAAAGCTGTGAGCTTGGCCCTGGGAGGAAGCAGAGAGACAGTGCTTCTTTAGAGCACAGAACTCATTGGAAAGGCAGACTTGGATTTCTGAGCAAGGAAACTACCTGCTGTTGATTGTTTCCACTATGTTCAGGAAAGCAAGATGTTGTGTAGTCTTTGCAAATAAAACAGGATTGCACCAAAAAAATAACTGACTTAGCATCAATTTTTCCTTCTAACAAAAACAACCCAGCAAGGCCCCAAATACTGGCTAACCAGTTGGACCAAAGGGGTAACATAATTTATCAAGAGCCAGTAGTGTTCTTGGCCTTGCCTCTACAAAGAGACATGCTCCATAACCCAAAGAATTTACAGTCTAATATGGACAGTGACAACACAGTATATAGAGTCACAGCATGCAGCAGCAGTGATATTTACAAGAGATAGGTGGTGGACAGCTTTTTGGAAGCAGCATGATATTACATTTAATAGTTACATGGTGCTAAGCGCAAGGGAAGCAGCCCTCATCCAATTTCCTTCTTTAGCCAATAACAGGTGAGAAATTAGATGAACAGACAGAGCTGTGTGGGGAGTCCAGGGCTGGAATAGCAGGAGTGCTGCTGCACAAGAGTGTGAGGTGTATCGTAGCAGGGCCCCTGTGTCCTCTGTCTCTGTGTTTCATAAGGATTAAAACTATTCAGTACAGTGTGGAGGGCAAGTGCCCTCCAGGCAGCGATATCACCAGCCCCTGCAACACCAGGGAACGTGTTACTTAGAACATTCCTTAGCCCCTTCCTGCAAATTCCTGTGGTGTCGAAGCTCCCTCCAGGGCCAGGTGCAGAGGATAGGGGGAGACAGGGGAAGGTCTGTTTGCAAAGGAGGAGGCTGACAATTGGGGGAAGTGGGCTGTGTTGTGCATTCTCTCCCCCCATGCATTGTGAGCACAGGCTGCTGTTGTTGCTGTCAGCAGCAGCAGGAAGTGGCAGGCGGTTAGTCACCCCTGGCTGCACGTGGCCGGAATGCTGCTGTTTATTTTTGTTGCTGGGTGTGGATTAGGCCTGCCCTGGGGAGCGATAGCCTCACTGTAGGGATGGCCAAAGGGGGAGAAAAAGAACTGCAGGCAGCTTGGTGCTGGCCCACCCAGCTGATAGCAGCTGAGCCTGGCCTCTGAACAGCCTCCCTGCATCCTCCCATACAAATGGCCCATCTGACAGGGAGAGCAGGATGTGAGGCTGTGGTGGCTCTGACACAGTCGAAGGAGGAGTGAAGTCTTCTTAGGGGAACCTGACACATGGGTCCTGGGAGATGGCAGTGTCAAGGTTGCCCTGTGGACTGCTTGAGCCCCAAGTCCTGGGCGATGGAAAGTGCCTAGTGATGTGCCTGAGGCCAGGGAAGGGGAGCAGCGAAGAATCCCTCTTTGCAGGCATAAGCCCCAAATGAGCATTTGCCTTATTGCTGCTGCCCCTTCCTTCTCGTTCCCATCCCAGAACGAGAGCCAGTTTTTTCCTTCCTCCCATCTATCCTTCCCACTGTCTCTTCCCTCACCATTTTGTGTTCCCCTTCCCTTGCACTGGGTTTGGTGGCAGCTGCAAGGTGCTAAGCTGAAGAAGGAGGTTCTAGCCTCAGCTCTGGAGATTTATTCCCCTCCTACTCTCCTCTGCAATGGGTCCCCAGGCGCTGGCCCTCTTACCAAGAGAGCTCAGGCTCCCTGTCTCATGAGCTTCCCCCTCAAGGTTGAGAATGTCATTGTCCATAGCTGCCAAGGAAGGCTGTCGCCGTGAAGAGAGGCTCTCAGTGAGATACCTAGGCTCAAAGCCAGGTAGGCCCCTGATGATGGACACTGAGAATTGGACCTTGGCCTCATGTACCTTGTGGAGTGAGTGGTGCACAAGGGGGGTGCGATCCCTGCAGTTGGTGCTGGTGAAGAGGTAGCTGCTGTAGTCTGTGTTTTCAATTCCAGCACGCGCAGGGCTAGGCTTTTAGCAGCATTTCTGGGCTGGAGACAGGTGGCAGGAGGAGTTGAACTATCCTGAGAGACCAAAGCTGTTTGTTCTATTTTGTTGAGAAGCAGGAAGAATATACAGAAACATGATCACTCCCAGCCCAGCCATGGCACAGGCGGTACCAGATAACCGTGGGAGAACGAACACAGAGCTGCCAGTGCATCTGCTGTCCCCAACACGCCCTCTCAGCCAAGGACAGCACATAGGGCTCCTATGCACATCCCACATTGCCCCTCCTGCCTGGATAATAATGAGCTTTAGTTACTAAGGCAGATGTTCTCGAGAGTGCAAATCCCAGGGGCAGGTGTAAGTGTGACCATGGAGAAAGGCACTGACAGAATTGTATGGGGGCCAACTGTGTGAGGCAGCTTCTTCTTTCCTGGGCCTCGCCAGAGGTTCTGGAGGGAATGGAGCCCAGAAACAAGAGGCCCCCCGGGAATGTCACTCAAACAGCTGCAGAGTGGTGTGCTTGGACAAAAATAAACAGCAGGCTCCAGACACCAGCCAGCGGAGCAGGGCTGGTACCGTAACAAGCACAGGGTGAGGAGCCTGGAAAGGCCGTGTTTGCGCTACCCTCTGCCACTGTTTGGACAGCCCAGGCAGAGCTGAGAACTCCCAAGGCAAGTACAGGAGGGCAGCTGTTGTGCTGTATACTGAAGAGCAAGCTGTAGATACCGCCAGCAAGTGACACCACACTGTGAGCTGAATCGATCCGCTCCCATGAGAATGGGACTGGGCTGCTAAGGGGAGGGGAGCTGAACACCTGAGCAGATCCTCTAGGCCAGAGGTTCTCAACCTTTCCAGGCCCCTTTCAGGAGTTTGAATTGTCTTGCATACCCCAAGTTTCACCTCATTAAAAACTACTTGCTTACATAACCAGATGTAAAAATCCGAGTGTCACAGCACACTAGTACTGAAAAACTGCTGACTTTCTCATTTCTACCATATACTTATAAAATCAATCAATTGGAATATAAATATTGTACTTACATTTCAGAGTACAGTACATAGAGCAGTATAAACAAGTCCTCTGTATGAAATTTTAGTTTGTACTGACTTTGCTAGTGCTTTTTCTGTAGCCTGTTGTAAAACTAGGCAAATATCTAGATGAGTTGATGTACCCCCAAGGGTACATGTACCCCTGGTTGAGAACCGCTGCTCTAGTCCCCTTTCCTCAGGGACATGGCTATTATGCTCCTTACCTGGGTTTGGGGTGAGCAGGGGGCAATTATTCCAAGAGATGGAGGCAATTATCCATCAATCTGCCCCATCTGTTGCCCCCTCCCACAATCTGTCTTTCCTGATGCTGGGCATTCTCCACTGCCAAACTCAGGCACCATCCACACCCAACTTAGTATTTCTGGCTGCTTATCATGTGGACGCAGCACTCTTGGCTTTAGCTGTCATAATATTGACCCAGAATGAAATAATAGGGAAAGCAGAATCCTGCCTTGCTCTGGAGTAAAAACATAGGAGGATCAGGGGAGCAGCAGGCTCCTATATTGTGCAGATAGGGGCAGGATGCTGAGCTGCTTCCAAACACTACACCCTATTGCCACACCTGCTGATAAGAGGGCCCTTCTGAACGACACTGGCGGGGTTTACCCAGATTCATCTTAGTGAGGATGAACGTATGTACCCCAAAGACTTTATCCTAAAGAACTTTACAGGATGTACAGACAGGGATCATTAACCCCCACCCAAATGGGGGTATGACATGCTAGCTGATGAATGATCCGCACCACCACTACCTAGCACAGGAAGTGAAGGGCAATCCAGTATGGAAAAGATTACAGGGGGCATAGAAGGAGAGTAATTGTGTGGAGCTGGAATCTGACCAGGATGCAGGTCAGGCTATTAGGCAAAAAGTCATTGACTCTTTAGTGACCACAAACGGTCTGAGCCTTGGTTTTATGTCCCATCCAAAAGACAGTACCTCCTCTATCACCATGCTGGTGCCCTGACTCAGTACCTACTCAGAAGGGCCACTCCCCCTACTGAGTCACCCACACCACTTCATGAGCACCCAAGGTTTTACTGGAGGGAGGATCTCCCATGCAAGTACCAACAAGCCCAGCACCATTTGACTTATGAGCTCGGACAATTGTGGCTATAGGCCAGAACTGTACTGATGTGAGTATCTGGTGTCTTTTGACTTCATCCTGCATGATGCTCTCTTTCTCTCACCCCTCTATCAGACTTGCCTACATGATGTTCAGGCACTTAATCTCTTCCTGTCCTGGCTGGCCCTTGGCCTCCTTCCTGATGTTCTGTACGCTGGTGCTGCTGTTCGAGCTGAGTTTATGGCCCAACAACCATTTTTCAGGCTATGTGATAGGTATGTATTGAAGCCTAACTGAATTAATTTTGCCCAGGGAGAAATTGTATCAAATGCTTTTCTACATCCAGAGACACTGATTCAGTCCTGTTGCCTTCCCTTTGTCCACACGCTTTGGGTGATGGAAAGGCAACCAACTCTGTGGAGAGAATCCTTTACAAACCTCATTTGTTTATGATGCTCATGGTTCCATGGTGCTCATGGTTCCATTGTCCTCTAGATGGTTACTGGAGTGTTCTCTCTTCCTAGTGTTTCTATTGTTTCATTAGGGACAAAAGTTGGATCTATGGGCTTGTCATTGCCAGGATCCAAATGTAGCCATACCCTAAGTCACACTCCAAGCTGTGGCTGCCCCCTCATTGGAGCCAGGACAGTTAGCTCTGGCTACATGACTCAACTCTGCTCTGGAGACTTTGGAGCCCATTTGCAAGCTCTCCAAGCTCCAGGGGCAGTGGGTGCAGACACCCTTAGTTGCATTACCTTCCAAACTCATTGCCTGGGCTATCTGTGCAGCCGCTGAGATGCTAGGAGAAACAGGATTACACTTACAGTTTTGCAGCGCTGGTAGTTACAGCTGTGTTCGTACAGCTGTGTAGGGCCAGCGCTGCAGTGTGGCCACACTTAGAGCTACCAGCGCTGCAGTGTGGCCACATTTACAGCACTTGCAGCGCTGTTGGGAGTGGTGCATTGTGGGCAGCTATCCCACAGAGCACCTCGTCCCATTTTGGCGCTGTGGCTTGTGGGAAGGGGAAGGAAGTGTGCAGGTCTTTCCGCATCCTGTTCCAACGCCCAGGGGTGCTTTTCTACACATTCTGAGCATTTTGGCGGCATTGTGATTCTGCAGCGCTATTTCTGAGATTTCTGTTACAAATGGAGCCTGAGCTGCTGAGGACCTTGCTGATGAATGTTGCCAGCACATCACGCATGGCAGTGGAGCTATTCCTTCAGCTGCAAAGTGATAGTGAGGAGTCAGACGATGATATTGAATCGCCTGACGCTGAAGACACTCAACTGCTTGTGGCAGTAACAGACGTGCTCAGCACCGTGGAACGGCGCCTTTGGGCTCGGGAAACCAGCACTCAGTGGTGGGATCACATCGTCCTGCAATCCTGGGATGACGAGCAGTGGCTGCAGAACTTTCGGATGAGAAAAGCCACTTTCATGTCACTGTGTGCTGAGCTCGCCCCTACCCTGCGGCGCAGGGACAAGAGATTGAGAGCTGCCCTGCCAGTGGAGAAGCGGGTGGCTATTGCAATCTGGAAGCTGGCAACTCCAGACAGCTTCCGATCGGTGGCGAACCAGTTTGGAGTGGGAAAGTCTACCGTTGGAATGGTGCTCATGCAAGTTTGCACAGCCATTAATCGCACCCTGCTAAGAAGAACTGTGACTCTTGGGAACGTGCAGGACATTGTGGATGGCTTTGCAGAAATGGGTTTCCCTAACTGTGGAGGGGCAATAGATGGGACGCATATTCCTATTCTGTCACCACCCCACCTGGCATCAGAGTACGTTAATCGCAAGGGGTATTTCTCCGTGGTTCTGCAAGCGCTTGTGGATCACCGTGGGCATTTCACTGACATTTACTCAGGATGGCCTGGAAAGGTGCACGATGCATGCATCTTTCGGAACAGTTCCCTGTTCAGGAGGCTGAGGGCCGGGACTTTTTTCCCAGACCGCAAGATCACAGTAGGGGACGTCAAAATGCCCACTGTGATCCTTGGAGAGCCCGCTTACCCCTTAATGCCATGGCTCATGAAACTGTATACAGGGAAGCTTGACAGGAGCAAGGACCGGTTCAACTACAGGCTGAGCCGGTGCAGAATGACTGTGGAGTGTGCTTTTGGCCGATTGAAAGCTTGCTGGCGTTGTCTTTATGGGAAGCTAGATTTGGGGGAAAGCAGCATCTCCGCTGTTATATCCGCGTGCTGTACCCTCCATAATATTTGTGAAGGGAAGGGTGAAAGATTCAGTGAGGAATGGACCTCCGAGGTTCGACGCCTAGAGGATGAATTTGCTCAGCCAGAGAGCAGGGCTACTAGGGAGGCCCAGGAAAGGGCTTCAAGGATTAGAGATGCTTTAAGGGAGCAATTTGATGCTGACAGCCAACAGTAATGTTTGGTGCCTTTGCTGTGCTTTGTTCTACCTTGGGGTACAGTATTTACCACTTCCTGCAATAATATAATGTAGTGAAAAAGAAATAAAATCCTTTATTCAACATACAGTACATAAAAGGCAAGGGGGGTTAGAGTGGTGGACTGTACATTCAGAGGTTTGAATATGTCCTATTTTGATTACTGTTCAATGTCTGCTGCACTTCAGGATTACTATGCTGCAGGGTAATGGGGGTGGAGTGCACAGGGTAAGAATTATAGTTATCAGGGCTGGTAGGTGATCCTACAGGTGTTGGGGGCAGCTGAGGGTAATAAGAAACTGGTTGCTGGAGAAAGGTGTTTTGTGGAAATACTGGGGAACAAGAAAGAGGGCTTTGGGAGGGCTGTGGGTTACCACGGTACATATCTGCCTGCATGGCTACGAGAGACTCGAAAGACTCAGTTTGGCGAGCCAGGAGGCTTATCATCTGCTTTGAGGTTTTTTTGACAGCCAATTCCTTTCTCCTGCTTTCTGTTTGCCTCCATTCATGCATTTTCTGTCTCCATTCATACATTTTCTCTCTCCATTCCTGTGTCTTCCTACTTTCTCTGTTGTAGTGATTCATAACTGATTTGATCAATTCCTCTTTTGAATTTCTGGGATTTCTTCTCAAGTTCTGCAATCGACATGAGGCCGGTGATCCGGCTGCATTAGTCAAGGTCACTAGAAAAAAGAAAGATAGAACCATGTAATACACAGAGGCTACATTGTTTATTATCACACAGTGAAGGACTTTTTAGACTTTTGGTAGCATCCTTCTCACATACCTCACATAACACAGAGAGGCCAGGGAAGCTAAGTCATGGCGAGCAATGGGGTGAGTGTTTTTCCCCCGAGTTCCCCTTGGGAGGGGGAATTGACCGATGGGTCACTGGGGTTTATCTGCACTGGGTACAGGACGTAGCTGGTGTCCTGCACAGGGGACAGTAGTGAACAGGAAGGTGGCGAGCTGCTGGCGGGGGGGTGGGTCCGTGTTCATGCCGTCCTGCTGGTGAGGGGGGGGAAACGCACAGCTGTGCTGGCTGCCTGCTGGGAAGGGTGGGGGAACACCGGAGCGCACCGCGGGGCTACCAACGTGCTTGGAACACCGGAGCGCACCGCGGGACTGGATGCCTGCTGGGAGGGGGGTGGGGGAACACCGGAGCGCACCGCGGGGATAGCTATGTGCTGGGAGGGGGGGTGGGGAACAACAGAGCACACTGGGTGGGGGGGACCGCGAACCTGGCGCCCTGCACTCAAGTATCCCTAAATTCTCAACAGGGTTTCCTACTGCCAGACATATCACTGCTGCGTGTTACCTGGGAACAGAGGGAGGGTCTTCTACAGCAATGTGGATTCCGCCCTGGCCCCTATGCAGCTTGCCTGTGTGCAGCCATGGTCCCCCCACCCCTCGCTGCACAGTGGATCGGACGAGTTAGCCTGACCGGGACAAGGACCACGGTGGCTCTCCCGATCAACTTGAGAAAGCAAATTACAAGCGCTCTGGCTGCAACTTTTCAAGAGATTACCGAGGCAGATTACAGAGACGTGATAGAGCAAATCAATGGGCTATTCCACATTTAGGCATGCATGCAACCCTCCTCTCCCAAAACATTAAAAATCTACTTACCCAGAGCATGATCCTCCGTTTCTTCCTCACCAGCAACTTCCTGCTGCTGCGACTGGCTAGCCTCCTCCTGGCTTGAGAAGAGCTCCTGGCTGCATGCGTCCTGGGACTCCGGGGTGTCTCCCTCCACGCCAGTAGCCTCACTGTCGCCTTCCTCTACACCCTCCCCCACTTCTCCCTGCTGTGAACTCTCCATCGTGGTCCTCGGATTGGCAGTGGGGTCACACCCAAGTGTGGCATCCAGCTCCTTGTAAAAACGGCAGGTTGTGGGGGCAGCTCCTGAGCGGCGATTTCCCTCACAAGCTTTGCATTAAGCACTCCTCAGCTCTTTTATTTTGACCCTGCACTGCAACGCGTCCCGTTCATGGCCCCTTCTCATCAAGGACTGCGATATCTGCCCATAGGTATCATAATTTCTCCTTCTGGAGCGCAGCTGTGCTTGCACAGCCTCCTCACCCCAAACACTTATGAGGTCCTGCAGCTCTGAATTGCTCCATGCTGGGGCTCGTTTGGTGCGTGGAGGCATGGTCGCTGATTGATTGAATGATTGATTGCACTCCACACCTGGCTGAGCAAACAGGAAGGGGATTTTTAAAATTCCCGGGGCATTTAAAGGAGGGGTCAGCTGAGCCCAGGGCAGTGGAGTGTGCATGATTACCAGAGAGCCTTCTAAGGTATGCTGGGATACCTCCTTATGCCATGGAGGTCAATAAAAACGCTGGTGGGTGTCCACACTTGCTGACCAGCGCTGGATCACCAGCGCTGGATCCCCTACACCCGAGGCTCGACCGGGTGTACAGCCAGCGCTGCAACCAGGGAGTTGCAGCGCTGGCCGTGCTTTGCAAGTGTGGCCACATCCTAAGTTGCAGCGCTGTAACCCCCTCACCAGCGCTGCAACTCTGTAGTGTAGCCAAGCCTGGATTTCAGTCTAGTATAAACTGTGTATTGGAGAAAATGATTTCTTTCTCCATACCCCTCCCCCCCATACCCTGTTTTCCCTGCCCCACCCCATCCTCACGTGCCTTCAATCTCCTCCTCCCCCTTTTGATATTCCTGGGCATTTCTTGCCTAACTCTGTCTGGGTCCTGGCAGCAGCTCCTCACTAATGACAACCAGATGCTACTTGTCTCTCATACTGTAATCCCTCCAAGCAGCCACAATCCAACACTTCCCTTCAGTTCCCTGAGGGCATCAGGCTCTGGCATGTCCCAGCCACGTGGGGGCCAAGGGGCTAAAAGCTCCTGAAATCCCCATTCACGAGCTCTCCATTCATGAAAATGACACACAACTTCATATGCTGGCTGTGGGGGGAGCTCCGGCCGCAGGGGCTGCAGGGAACAGGGTAGACCCACCGGTGGTCGGTGAGCTCCTGGCTGCCTCAGACCCAGACACTCGTAGCAGGACTCTGAGACAAAAATGGCCTGTAGTAGCTGTGGGATTGAAGCTGGGGAATGTAAACAACCCAGGATCCACAAGGAGGTCATAACCTCAGAGTCCAGTTCCTCTTCCTCCTGCTCCCGCCTTCCTAATCTCTGGGGCTGCACTGTTTACTAGAGCGAAAAGTAAACAAACAAAGGAAAGCACAGAACCGATGATTTTTGGTTGATACCCTACGCCCTGGTCCCAGCTGCATGCACAGACACACATGAGCACACAGACACAAGCATGCACAGACACAGGCATGCCCAAACAGGCACAAAGATAAGCAGAGACAGGTGCTCACAGGCACAGGCACTCAGGGAGGTGGATGCTCACACAGGGCTGACTAAAAAGCCTTGCCCCTCTTGTTATTTATAGTGCAGTAGGGTGTATGTGTCCCACTGTGCTGGGCACTGTACGAACACAGAACAGAAAGACAATCCTTGCCGCAAGGCGCTTACAATCGCAGTATAGGACAAGAGACAGTAGATGGATGCAAGATACAGGTGTAACCCTTCTGCCCCTCTGAGTTGGCAGCAACAAGGGCCGGGTTCAGTATCTAGGGGTTCCGTTTCAGTAACACAATGCATAACCGGCTCGAGGCCCCACCCAGTGACCTGGGACACTCACATACCACACCCCCCTGGGCGCCTCTAGGAGGCAATACTTCCCCTCTCGCAAGCACGGAGTCTGAGTGTAGCAAAATCTTTTTTAATAAAGGAAGGAATCAATGCGGCATCCCATTGGAGAAACACCACAAACAGGGTTATAACACAAACCATAAACAAAAACCCACCTCCAAGTACGTTTGGCACTGTCCTTTTTCCACTTAGGGTTTTAAGTCCAATCACCCCAAAGTCCAACAACCCGAAAGTCTCTGGTCAATGCCACCCCAGAGTTCGAGAGTCTATCTGTAGAGGTCCCTCCCCCCAGCCTGGGTAGAAAGGGGCACCTTACGTGGTCCGGGGCCAACTGCCCTGCCTCTCCGTGGGTTCTGCTTCTGCCTTCTCCACGAACTGCTCCGCTTTACCAGCTGCTCCGCTCTGCTCCTCCAGCCGTCCTCAGGAACTGCTCCGCTCCACCAGCTGCTCTGCTCCATGAGCTGCTCTGCAAAACTGCTCAGCTCCGCTCACTCTGTGGGCCGCTCCACCCGTCCCACAGCTACTCCGCTCTGCTGCCACCAGCTGTCCCATGATCCGCTCCAGCCGTCCCGGCAACTGCTCCACTCCGCTGCTAATCTGTTCCACAGCATATCTTCAGGCTCCCCCACTAGTTAGCACAGTACTCAGTGCTCTCAGCTCAGTCATTTCAGCTCTTTTGTGATTTCAACTCTTAGTGATCTCAGCTCTTAGTGGGGGAGCCCCAGTGCTAGTGCACCATTAGCCCAAAGTGAATTCAGCTCAGTAACCTGTATTTAGATTCTTGAGGGAATAAAAAAATCAACTCTGACATTCCACAGTGGAGAGAGGAGGGGGTGCAACTGGTGCTTCTGGCTCCACAAGGAGACTACACCACCAGGCACAGATACCTGTCCCCAGCCTCTCTCACTTCACTGGGTTTTGGAACCCATGTCCCTTGTCTAGCAAGTACCACCCAACTGAGGGTAAGTCATTTGTCACCAAGCAGTCCCACCGCTCAGCAGTCTGGGATAGGGTAGGCGTGCCTATGCAAATACACTCTCTGACATTCTTTCCACCAGATGTCAGGGTAGAGCTTATCCTGACTCTGCTTACACAGGGGAAACACTGGGAAAGAATGACACAGTGGGTGAGGTAATATCTCGTATTGGCCCACCTTCTGTAGGTGAGAGAGACATGCTTTCGAGTTGCAGAGAGTTCTTCCCCAGGTCTGGGAAATGTACTGAGAATGAGACAGAACTGATCAGCACAGCTGGGGGTGGTTTCGGCACAGCAGCTGCCAGGGGTGGCTCTAGCTTTTTTGCCGCCCCAAGCACGGCAGTCAGGTAGCCTTCCGCGGCTTGCCTGCAGGAGGTCCACCAGTCCCGCGGCTTCGGCGGCTTTGACGTACTCCCCACCGAATTGCTGCCAAATCCGCAGGATCAGTGGACCTCCTGCAGGCATGCCATCGAAGCCTGCCTGACTGCCGCCCTCGCAGGGACCGGCAGGACGCCCCCCGCAGCTTGCCGCCCCAGGCACGCGCTTGGAGTGCTGGTGCCTGGAGCCGCTGCTGGCAGCTGCCCAACCATTGTCAAGGATTTTTGTGTGTGTGTGTGTGTTATTTACTGCTGGGGAAGCAGCATTTTATGCTCACTTTGCACAGCTGTAAATGAAGACACCAGATACGAGGCACAGGAACGTGCAGCCCACACACAGAGCTAACCAGATGCTCCTGCACAGCAGGACTGGAGTCATGCTGGAATGCTCTGAACACTGTTCCAGCATTGTTTTATTTTGTTGGTGCTCTGGTACTTCCGTACGATCATTTATGAGTAATGGTACCGGGTGTGCGCTGAGGCACTTATTTTTAGGAGTCAGTCACTGCTGCACAGACCTGGACACATACACACACACACACACATTCATCAACCTGCCAAGTGACTCTCTGATCTTCTGCAGGCTAAAGGTAGCTCCAGCGTCGACCATGGAGTGTATGGGAAGAACTGGGTCCAATAATGCACTGGCTGTAACTCTTGCTACAGATGGGACATGGCACAGAACGTGGGGAGTGGGTGAAGTTAGCCATTCTCCATGGACATATGAAGGGAGCTGCCTAGCTAGGCTCAGAATGGGCAAGGGGAGAGGGGGTTGGGGGGAGGTTCTCTGCAGAGAGATTCAAGATGCCTCCAGGAGTAATCCTTTGGAGGCCAGTCCTTTCCCCGTAAGTCTCTTTCAGACATCACCTGCCCATGCTATAACCCCCTGTATTGTCCGAGCAAGGCTGGCCATGCAGTCACTGCTCCTGCTGAGTAGATCCCATGTACTAAGCTGGGCTCTCCTGGGGTTGCTAACTTCCCCCTTTCTCTGCACAGAACCCCTCCAGACGCATGGGACTCTCTGGGGGAAGGGATCTGCTAGAAAGTGGAGTGGGACTGGGTGCTTAATCTGATTAACTGTCTGGTATCACATTTCTGATACTCCCACAGCCCAACCATGAATTGGTATCATCCTGCCCTGGGCTCGGCCACTCACCAAATGGGAGTGGAGCAAGCCAGAACAGGGCGAGACAGGTGTGGATTGGGCTAATGAACAGCCCGGGCCATGCAGACAGAGCGCCTGTCACAAGCACCCAGCACAGGCCAGTTTGCTTTGGTTTTCACAAGCTGACAAAACAGGGTGCAGGGGAGGGTGCCTGGCAGGTAGAGCAGAGTGGGGATGTGAAATATGCTGCTGCTACTGCCTGAGACATGGACTCTGAACTCCAGCAACTGGAGACAAAGAGCAACATTCCTGCCTTATTCTAGATAGGTATTGGCTTCGCCAGCAGGAGTGCTCAGGCTTCCAGGAACCACTGCTTTCCCAGCCCATTTGCTTTGGCTCTCAGTTTCTAGAACATTGAATTGTCCAAAGTAAATCCTGTATTCCTTCTCAGGACACACGCCTCCTGTTCTGTGGTGCAAACCCTGTGTTCCCTCCATCCACCCTTCCTGCTGCTTGGCACAGACCTATCCTGGTCCAGTACAGGCACCTTGTCCTCTGTGGCACAAATCACGTCTTCCCCCAGTAGGGTGACTAGACAGCAAATGTGAAAAATCGGGATGGGGGGTGGGGGGTAATAGGAGCCTGTATAAGAAAAGACCCCAAAATCAGGACTGTCCCTATATAATCGGGACATCTGGTCACCCTATCCCACAGGCAGATGCACCCTCCTCCTATATCAAAACCCAGTCTATTACTTGGGCCCTTTGCCTATTTAGGGATGAAAAACATTGCCTTTCCGCTCCCCAACCCCAGTCACTGCCCGCACCTTGCATTTCAGGTCCCACCTATATTACTGGTCCAGTGGTCCTGCATGTGGGGGGCTTGGGAGCTACTGCACAGGGTGAGGTAATCTGGGGCCCAGCACAGGCCACAATGTGTGGGATCTACTTCCATGTCCTTCTTCCATTAGCTGCCCCGGCCTGACTCCTCTCAAATATTATCTGAGTTCATATACCAGCATCCACCTCCATGATTCCTCCAGGAATGGGGCCCTGTGTGCCCCCTGCTGGCCAAGGCAGCCTGCGCCACAGGGAGGGTCCGTTGGAAGAATGGCAGTTTTACTCTTTAGCTGGCTGTGATGCTGACAAACCAGGTGCCAGCTTATGCCAAGGGCCCTATGCCTCACTTGGACACTGACAAATACACAGCTGGAATTAGTCAGGCTCAACTGTGTGTTAGTGTTGTTAAAATAGATATTAGAACTATAAACATCTGCTTAATGTTTAGACTTTATTGAAAGCTTGTAAGTTGCTGCCTGCATTGATATCACTTTTAACAGCTGTATCCTGAGGTGAAAGTAAGCTGGTACGCCCTGGTATGGTGTACTGGCAAGAGCCAGTGCGCTGTACCGGGGTAGCCCGGCTTCCCCAGGCAGCAATTTAAAGGGTCTGGGGCTCCCAGAAGTGGCTGGAGCCCCAGCCTCTTTAAATTGCTGCCAGAGCCCCACTGCCGGAGCCCTGGAGTAGCAGCGGGGCTCCGGGGGTTATTTAAAGGGGTGGGACTTCCGGTGCCTTTACTACCCTGGGACCTTTAAATAGCCGCCAGAGCCCCACCGCTGCTACCCTCGGGGGCTATTCAAAGGGCCGGGATGGAAGAAGCAGGGGAGTCCTGGGCCCTTTAAATAGCCCTGGAGCCCTGCTGCCACAGCCCTGGGGTAGCAGTGGCAGCTGGGGGCTCTGGCAGCGGTTTAAAGGGCCCAGGGCAGTAGCGGTGGCAGAGCCCTGGGGCCTTTAAACTGCTGCCGGAGCACCCGACTGCCGCTGCTACCCCGGCGGGGAAGAGGAGAGCACTTACCAGTACAGGGCGGGCCGGGGCTGGCTCTGACTCCCCCCATCCCCGCCCCTTCCGCCCGAGGCACCACCCCTTCCGGGGGCCAGAGTCGGCCCCAACCCAGCTCTGTACCGGTAAGTCCCCATTTCTACTTTCACCCCTGTCTGTATCCCATACCATAAGGTCATATGAGTGTTTGCATTGTAATTCTCTGTAACTGTAAATCACCAGACAGGAAAGCATTAATGAGTGTGAAATACTAGTTTCCAACAGGAGGTGTTATCTCCAGCCCACCAATACCAGATGAACTATTGTGGAACATCAAAGGACAAAACACTTTGTTCATTGCTCTCCCCACCCCATGAAGAGAAGCTCAGAGACGAAGAGAAGGGAATTAAAATCCCTGACAAGGAGAAACTGTATCTCTGTGCTGCTTGGACTCTGGGAAGGAAAGGTTTTCTAGGCATCAGTAGGAGATCCCCAACATTTAACCTGGGACAAATAAAGCTTGCTTATTATAGACGCGTCTATTACATTTTGAAACTTAAGACTGTAACTCATTTGTGTGTGTATGTTTAACTGCTTTAACCTTTTTAATAACTCTGATTTCCTCTTCCTCATTAATAAAATCTTTAGATAGTTCATTATAGGCTTAGCTACAAGCGTTATCTTTGGTGTGAGATCTAAGGGGCAACTGACCTGGGGTAAGTGACTGGTTCTTTGGGACTGGGAGTAACCTGAATATTGTTGTGATTTTTGGTGTAGAGAACCATCTATCACAAAGGCAAGCTTGCCTAGGTGACAAGATAGATTGGAGCAGAGATGTTGACTTGCTGATTTTCCTTGGGGGGAGAGGGTGTACTCAACACCTGCTCAGCCCCAGGCCCTGCCCGCACTCCACCTCTTCCCCCAAGACCCCTCCCCTGCCCTTGCTCCACCTCTTTCTGTCCCCCTCCTCCCTCTCCCCACCACAGCACCTCCTGCCCACCGCTGAACAGCTGATCAACAGCAGGTGGGAGGCAGAGGAGCTGATTGGTGGGGCCTGCCAGTGGGTGCTCAGCACCCACTACTTTTTTCTGTGGGTGCAGTTGGCGCCTATAGACTGGAGTACCCAAGGGGACTGGCTGTGACTTCATGGTTACACTGTTTTAGTGACTGAGGAGCTTACACTTGACAGATGGTGAAATTTAATTATGGAACTCACAACCAATTTGGGGTTTGTGTCCTGCCTCTTAACAGTCTGCCCTGAGGTCGGTATTCATGCTCTTGAGCCACTGCAGGACAGCTTGACACCCGCAAATGCTCACCCTTTCTCCCCACCAATGTAGGCTCCACATCTTTCAGGGGGCCTACCTGGGAATCCCTATTCAATCTTCCTTCCTCTGTGCTACAGCACTTCCAGCCATTGGGATGAGTGCAGTGATAGAAGCAGTGAGACCCCTTCTGCTGTCCTCCCTCCTCTCAGGTTACTGCATCCCACTAGCATGCTGGACTGTCCCTTCCAGTTCCCATTTTAGCTATCTGGCAATTGGGAAGGGCTTTCTGGAAATGGGCTGGCAAAACTGAGAGGGGTGAAGGGGCTGGCTCACAGCCAGCACAGCCTTGGCCAAGTCATTTCTCATCTGAAAACCAGCGATCCTCACCTGCTACCCAGGGACCTCAGGAGGCCCCCCATTAATTAGCGTTAGTAATGTGCCCTGAGCTTCAGTAAGAGAAGCTGGGTCCCTATTATCTCTGTGTGGGGCAGGGATTCTGGGATGAGATGCAGCACCTCCTCCCCTATCCCATTTCTCCTCTCCCTTATTCCTCTACTGAGGGACTTTTGGTGCTGAGGCCCCACTTACCCTCCCTGGGAACATTCCAGATGCGTTTTCTCAGGCAGTTTGTACTCTAGCCATTTCTTCCCACTGCTGATCCCGCCCCATCCCAGCTGAAATAACATCTAACAGCCTTAATCCAAAGCCTTGTTATTGCAGCAGAAAGTAGAGATACTGGGATTCAGAATGAATGGAAGGAGCAGCGAACAAGACTGGAAGCGGCTCCAAGTGGCATAGCCTCCAGAGACCTAAGGGAATGGGGCACAAGTCAGGCTGTCCCCACACTATATCTGCACAAGCCTTGCCAGAGACAGGCTGCAAGAACCCATAGGCTGGGAAGACAGCCTCAAGAGGAGATGGGCAGAGAGGGAAGTGACCTCAGGAATGTCTCACTCTGATGCCGCTATTAGGAATCGTGGGATTGTTACTATTTCCATCAGGGGACACCATGGGGATTGTGGGTAAAGAAAACAGAGCTCCTGAGAACTGGCAGGGCTGGACTGTGGGCAGGACATGTGATTCAAGGCCCTTCCTCCCACCTCCTTTTCAAATTAGCCCTGCAGAAGTCATTGCCCATGGAGGTTCCCACAGGATGGACACTCCCAATCTCTTTCCCACCCCAATTCAGTTGTGGGGCCGAGGAAGGTCAGAATTCTTTTTGGCCAAAATCTGCCTTTGAAATGACCGTGAATGTCATGTGGGCAATGGAAAAAGATAAACTGCTATGAGCAGAATGTCAGCATTAGGCATTAAGGAATTCTAAAAGGGGAGTGAGAGAGAGTACCTAGCTTCCAACATGGCTTCCACCCTCCTCTCTCCAGCCTGTCTCTTCTCTCCTCTGCTGAGCAGACACTACACATTCACTCTGCTGTGCTCACAAGTGCTCTCGGCCGCTCCACCATGTGGAAGTGTCCCTCTTCACACTAGTGAGACCCTGGAACTAACCAACAGGTCCTACTCTGTCCCTTCCAAGGCAACCAATAAATTAAACAGCACTTTGGCACCAATTTGACTCACATTTTGTACGTGTAGATTAAATGGCAGTTTGCCCACAATCACCCACACCTTCAATAGGATAGCTCAGTCACAGTGTTTCTCAAATGTGGGCACCAGGGCCTTTTCTTGCGACCACAGCCTACTGGTCCGGGAGGTGGGGGTACCCCTCTCCCAGGGCTGCTAACAGCGGTTGGGCCCTGCCCCCCTCTGGAGACAGAAATGTTGGAGGTGCAGGCAGCTGGTGCAACCACAATAGCAAAAGAAACAAAAAAAAGACAAGAACCATGCGAAGCACCTTATTTGTGTGTCTATTCCGTTTATGTTCAGTAAAGAATAGAGACAACTGTAAATTACTTTTATTACTGAGTCTAAAAAACACTACATAAATAAATTATAGTGATTTGGACATCTATATGTGCATATTTATTTGTTTTTCCTAAAGTTAATTAAATATTTTAGGAAAAATTGTCAGCATCGCCACCAACCAGAGTTGGTGGCCACACTCTGAGGCCACCAAAACATTTGTCGTAAGAATCCCTGGTCTAGGGAGATGACAGTGCCCAGTACGTAAGACCCTAACTGTATCTGAGCAGTTACAACTCAGATCAAGAGTATGTGTTATACTTTGACACCTGTAGACTTTGTGGAGCACTGCTCTACAAAGTGTGGTGTGGGGGTCACAATGCCTTTTCTTTTATACCAATTAGCTAAGTCGCTCACCCTTCTCTCAGGCTGCAAACATAAGTTAGACAAAAGAGCACCCTGACTTGTGAATGAGAGCCCTCTTATGGACGACTGGGGTTTACTTCCCCTCCACCTCTTCTGGGCATTTGGGGCTTGCTCCCCTACTACTTCACCTCAAATCTACGGGCCTTTAGGGCTCATTCCCTTACCGCATCCCTCGGTCTTTGGGTCTTTCTTCCCTTTGTCATGTCCACTATGTTATTTGGTCCTTGACCCCCACATACTTCAGGCACATGGGGCTCACTTTGTGCACCCGCTATGTGCCACACATGCAGAACTCCCAACAGTCCCAAGTTCCACAGGACTGTTCACTTTCACCCACAACCTTGCCCCATCCCAATGGAAAAGGAACATTTCCCACATTCAGGGCAGCTTGGGGAGGAGAGGTGCAGTTAGCTCTGGGCACTCAAACCAAGTGGTGTTGCAACTTGGGATTCAGCATCATAGCGCCACTCAGGTTTGGTCTGGCCCTCTGCTGTCTCCACCAGGGTGGCCAAGCTAAATTTCAGAATCATTGCAACTCCACGCGCAGTTGCAATATTATATTTGGCACAAGGGGCAGAGAGGCTGAACCTCAGTGGTGCAGCATCCCACTTTAGCCACTTGAAATGTTGGGAGGTATGCACGTGGCGCTCTCTTCATGCTTCCCCCAGAATGTTCCAGGGACTTGCTCCCCATATCACAGGCACTTGGGGAGCGATCCCTTCGCCCCTCCTCTCGGCACGTGTGTCTCACTTTGGCCCACGTGGACTCCAGGAAGCCTACCTAGCTCCACCAGCCCGGCAGACCGTACACCACCGGACTCGGGGGTGGGACCTGGAGTGACGCTAGTCAGAGAGTCAGAGATCACAGCCTCTAGACTGAAAACATTCCACCCTCCTCTTGCGAAATCGGCGCACGAGAGACTCCTCGACCTGCTCCCTGATTGGTTTAACGGCCTGCAGTGGACGGGAAGAGAATGGCTCTCGGCCAATAGCAGTAGACAGAGGCGGAAGTGATCCGTTCCTGTCCTATGTCCGGGTGGAAGTGGTGCTTTGGATCCCACAATTCCGATCTCGGTTCGCTCCCGCCGCCAAGATGCCGGGCGCGGCCGAGAAAGAGTCGGAGCTGTCGGAGCGGATCGAGGCCTTCGTGGCGCGGCTGAAGCGGGGCGGGGAGCGGCTCAGCTCGGAGGAGGCGGCCCGGCAGACGGTGGGGCTGCTGCGCAAGATCATCGGCCATGGGCGCTGGGGCAGCGCGGGTGAGGCGGGGGGGGGGGGGGGGCAGCGGCGGTCCCGCGGGAGCCCTTGGCTGGGAACCCCCCTCTGGGGCGCTGCTGTCCCCGCAGCCTGCGCCAGCTCCCTGCCCTCGAGCGGCGCCCGGGCTCGTTTCCCCAGCGATGGGCGCCCCCGGCCCCATCTCGCTGACAAGGGGCTTCCCTGAGCCGCAGCCGGGATTCTCCCTCTCCGCAGGACTCGGCGCCGCTCGGCCCCAGATGCTTCCTCCCAGCCACAGGCCTGTGCTCAGGTTCCTGTCACTCGCAGTGATTATCCCTCCGTCCGCCCTGAAATCACGGCTTGCCCCAGGGGTTAGCTCTTTAATGACCCCCCCCCCGGCTTTGATAGGAAACAGTCTCTGATAAGCAAAATGAATGCCTGCCGCCCACCACGGCCCTGGATTTGGGATACTTCCCTCTGAATACGAGTCTCCTCTCACCCCCGCCTGTCCGTGAGCCCTGCTGGATTTCTCTCTCCCTGCTGGTATTTGCAGATCTTCCCAATTCACTATGCTCTGTTAAATAAGACCAGAGCTAATGCTGATGCGTGCAGTACCCAGCAGCTGGATTTCCCTCTCTTCCCAGTGCTTCACTGTTTATGATCCTTTGAATAGTTCTTAGAATGTGTGACATGCAAACCACTTTGATTTAGCTTTGTGAGTGGGATTTAGTGATACACTGCATGAAATATTTTAGTAAAAATCCCATCTCATCTATTGTCTTCACATCATGCACTCATGTAGTAATATTACCTAAAAGCCTGTCAAGTTTGGAATGATCTCTCCTTTATAGGCCACCTGAAACTTTTTTTATTTTTTTGCTCATGGCTCTTTTATTTTCTAGATCATGGTACTAAGTTTTCTGTCCAAATATTTGTTCCAGTATGTTAGTAGCAATTGAAACAGGTGCACGGCTGTTGAAGGGTAGATTGTTTTTAAGCTGGTGTAGGGCCACTGGCGGTGGAGTTACTTGAGGCTGTGGCCAGGCCCTGCTCTTGGAAGGATAGAGACAAAGCCATTCCCTTGTTTCAGGAGAGCTGATGGCGCTGATTCGGAAGGAGGGCAAGAGGATGACTGTAGCCCAGCCATCTGAGACCACTGTGGGAAACATGGTGCGGCGAGTGCTGAAGATCATTCGTGAGGAGTATGGCAGGTGAAGCTCTCCCTCCCCTTGCTGCCTGTGTGTATCCCTCTCAGTGATATGGGAGATCTTCCTGACAGGATCATTTGAATCCTGTATGGTGTCTTCTCTTTGCTGCTCCTGTGAGACCTCTTCAGGAGTCTAAAAGAGAGGTCTGTCCTCCCTGTGTCAAAGATTTTCCTTCAAGGTTAAACTCCTTTATTCCTTTCTAGGAAGATTTGTAGCCCCAATGAGCCTTGTGGTTTCCCTGCTACTGACAATGTTACCTCTAGTATGTGTTACTGCTGTGTGAACCCTCCCTCTGCTGCAGTTCTCTCTGTGTTCTGATCCTGTATTGCACGTGCTGTTCTCTCCCCACTTTCCTAGGAGAGTGAGTTCTGTTGGAGCAGCAGCCTTGAGCCAAGTTGTTTCATGTGCCTCCTGCAGCTTTCAAAGTTTACTTACATAGTTTTCCGAAGGTACAGTTATTGGCAAAGCTTCAGGTAGCTTTCTGCCACAGACAGCTCTGGAGCACAATTGCCAACTTTCACACAGTAAATAAGTACCCCGACTTTCACAATAAACCAAAAACCAAGCTAATCCCATTTCAAAACAAGGCCAAAACAAGCCAGTCCCTAAGAACCTACAGCACTTTATGTGACTAGATCCCCCCGGCGTACAGTCTAGACTGTGGTGGGCCCCTTGTGCACCCCGACTCTCTTCCCCCCTCTTCCCCCAGCTCCTGCTTGCCAGGAGCTGATCAAAAAAAGAAGCAACAAGCTACAAGCCAAAAACGAGCCAACAAGCAACTCACAAGCCAATTAAACCAAAAACAAGCCCAATTTCTGCCTTTTTTTCACAGATTTGGCATGTCCGCTCTGGAGGCTGTTTGACAAAGTAGGTGTAGCCCTCTTATCTGACCCCTAATAAGTAAGGCCCCTTATTCTCTGCTGTGGAATGACAGTGTAGTTCAAAAGCAGCCTCTTCCATAGGCTTCATCAGGTTGTTTACTTGTGCTCCCTTCTTGCTGTGATGGGCTGTGTTCTCTCCATAGGCTCCATGGGCGCAGTGAAGAGAGTGACCAGCAGGAGTCACTGCACAAGCTTCTGACCTCTGGAGGGCTCAGTGAGGACTTCAACACTCCCTATCCCCCACTCAGGGCTAATGTGATTGAAGCTATTAGTGAGCTGCTAATAGAGCTCGGTAGGAGATGAACTAAAACCATTCTATCACAGGGTGGGAGAGAGCGCTGCTCATGGGATTAGGGATGGGGAAGAACCAGTTCCCAGTTTGAATGGAAAGGATGGGGAGCTGTGAGACTCAGTCTTGCAGAATGTGTGTACCGGAAGCAGCACACAGGGATCCCTTCCTATGTGGTCCTGTGTGGAGAGCAGAACAGAGTCAAGTATGCAGCTTCTGGAAACAGGCAACATTCAGCCCTGTGCTGTTTACACTCAAGGCTTTGAAAGAATCTGAGCAGAGCCTTCGTCCAACTGACTAAGATGGAGCCATAGTGTGCTCAGGACAGGGATGGACCCTGGAGACAAACTTCTGTCCTGCAGGGAACAGAATTAAATATTTTCCCCTGCACTTCTTCCCTGGTGGATTGATTGCAAGGATTGTCTCTGCAGCCAAGGAGGTCTGCATGGAGCACCTGAGACAGCTAGGAGGATTGCTATGAGCCTCCCAAACTCCACTCTGCACATGGTACAGCATTCTGCTTCAGTTCTCCTTCCCAACAGGTCATCGAGGTGGCCAGAGAGGATATCTCAGGAGGGGTTTTAATATTTACATATTGTACCCAGCACAATCTGAGTGCTACTGTACAGACATGTAGAAAGAGAACATCTCATCTGAAAAGCTTACAATTTAAAAAGACTCGGGATGGGGAATAGGATACAGTGTACATGCAGAGACCAGTGTGACTGTCTTCTACATCTGTCCACAGATCAGCAACCATCTGTCTTCTTGAGGATTAAATTGTTTGGCAACCCCCCTCCACATTCAGTACTGCAGGCTATAACTTCCTCATGCATCTCCCATTCTGGCACCAAGAGCTAGTCTGTGGGCAGGGTGGCCACCATGGCTAATGCTAGTCCTTTCCTCTCCCATTATGATGAGATTTTCAATAAGCCTTACTTTCCTGGTCAGTTTGGGAGCCTATGGAGGTCAGGGTATGGTGCCCTTTGTACTGCCACAAGGTACGTACAGCCAGGCTCTAGCTTGATCCCAGCTGGTGCAGGGGCTGGATAACTGAACTGATCCTCCTCCACCAATGGCCATGTTGGTGCCTGAGCTAAGGGTGATATGAGAGAGCCTGGTTTGGCGGGCAGGTGGGGGTGGTCAGGTAATAACCTAGTTACCAAATTGGGGTCTCAGTGTTCAGATAAGGAATGGTGTGCCCTTTCATCAAGTGGGAGCTCAAACCCTCAGATGCTCTCCCTTCAAACCCAAAGCTCTAAAAAGTATGTTTTGGAGGTTTTTTGGCCTATGGGATAGCTCCAGGGAGAGGTAATTACAGTTGCGTGCTGTGGCAGAGGGCTTGTGCCCTTTCCTGTTGGTGTTGTCTGTGGCAGGAGTCAGCATGGCAGGTGTTAGGCCTGACTCTCCTCTCACTGCTGGATGGCTTCCCTTGCAGAGGGCACCACTGATAACATTGCAATGCAGGCACTGGAGCACATCCATTCCAATGAGGTGATCATGACCATTGGCTACTCTCGCACCGTCGAGGCTTTCCTGAAGGAGGCAGCACGCAAGCGGAAATTCCATGTCATTGTGGCAGAGTGTGCACCCTTCTGCCAGGTAGGACCCTGGTTGGCCATGTTCTCATAGACTCATAGGTCAGAAAGGACCAATATGATCATCTAGTCTGACCTCCTGCACAAGGCAGGCCACAGAACCCTACCCATCCACTTTTATAACAACCCCTAACCCAGGACTGAGTTATTGAAATCCTCAAATTTGGTTTGAAGACCTCAAGCTGCAGAGAATCCACCAGCAAGCGACCCATGCCCCACGGTGCAGGGGAAGGCGAAAAACCTCCAGGGCCCCTGCCAATCCTCCCTGGAGGAAAATTCCTTCCCGACCCCAAATATGGCGATCAGCTAAACCCTGAGCATGTGGGCAAGACTCACCAGCCAGCACCCAAGAAGGAATTCTCTGCAGTAACTCAGTTCCCATCCCATCCAACATCTTCCTGCAGACCATGGAGCAGACTTATCTGGTGATAATCCAAGATCAATTGCCCAAATTAAACTATCCTATCATAACATCCCCTCCATATACTTATCAAGCTTAGTCTTAAAGCCAGAAAAGTCTTTTGCCCCCACTACTTCCCTCGGAAGGCTGTTCCAGAACTTCACTCCCCTAATGGTTAGAAACCTTCGTCTAATTTCAAGTCTAAACTTGCTTATATCCAGTTTGTACCCATTCGTCCTCGTGCCTACATTAGTACTAAACTTAAATAATTCCTCTCCCTGGTTTCCATCAGCTGATCGCAAAGTGCTTTACTAAGGAGGTCAGTCTCATTATCCCCATTTTACAGGTGGGAAAACTGAGGCACAGGGCGAGAAAGAGCCTTGCCCAAGCAGGTCAGTGGCAGAGCTGGAAATAAAATCCAGGTTGCCTGAGTCCCAATCTGGTACTCTTGCCATTAGGCCACACTGCCTCTTAAACAGAGGGCAGTTGCCCTCAGTGGAAGGGCAGGACAATGACCTGACTAGTTCTCCAAGCATTTCCTAATCAGCATCGCTTCAGCCTTGCCAAAGCTGAGTTCATACCAGCTGCTCTTCATCCAGGAGTTGATCCCCTGTAAGGATAGGGGCAGGGCTTGCATTGGTGGAGAATGAGCGGTAAGGCAGGGGGACATCAACAGAATGTTGCCAGTCACTAATTCAGCTGGCCCATCGCTACTTCCAGAGTCCCATGGGGAGGGACGGCCAGCACCAGGCACAGCGCCCCCTACTCCCCCTATGTCACAGAGGCAGGCCAGCCGCACACACTGTGTTGAAAACAGCAGAGAATTCTTGACATTGAGAGGTGGCCTCCCCAAACGTGTCCAGGTTGTGCCTGTAGTATCTGTGCAGTGCTTTTATCTGCCTTAGGAATAGCAGGTGTAGAAATAACAGGTACTTCTGTTCAGCATAAGGGAGTGACCAGGCTGCCCCAAGAAATGTTGAGATTGCTGGCTGTGGCCAAGAAGTGGGGAAAACTTCTTGCCTGCCCCACCAGTGATTTAGAGGATAGCATATGTGCTATATCACTGGCAAATATCTGGCTCAGAGAATGTAACTTCTGGCTTGAATTGAGTGTGTCCGGCACTGCATCAAGTCCAGCTCAGGAGCTTCTTTGTCTGGTTCCTCTTAAAGAACTCACCAGAGTCTGTCTCTTCTGTAGGGTCATGAAATGGCCGTCCGTCTGTCCAAAGAGGAGATTGAAACCACTGTCATGAGCGATGCAGCCATCTTTGCCGTCATGTCTCGAGTCAACAAGGTAGGTTTTTTGGGGGGGGCGGGGGGCAGTAGTGGGGTTCTGGTGCTCAGGCCTTATAGGGCCATCCATAGGCAGTGTCAAGTGAGTTTGGTTCCCCTATCAAAATTCTCAAAGAGCTTGGAGAGAGGTGGCTAGAGAGGTCTCAGGCGGGGTTTTAATATTTACATATTGTACCCAGCATGATATGAGTGCTGCTATACAGACGTAGAAAGAGAACCTCTCCCCTGAAAAGCTTACAATTTAAAAAGACCGGGGATGGGGAGCAGGATACAATGTACATGCAGAGACCAGTGTGACTGACCACACTGGGACACTTCCACTGGTGGTCTCAACTTACTCCCAGCTGCCCCTCACCTGCGTGACTAAATTTCCAGGATTCATTAGAACAAACAGTGATGCTGAGTGGAGGCAGAGTTGCTCTGAGACAGACATTTAGAGCCTGGTGAGACAAAGGGTTGACTCCAGCCATTTATTTTTTTTTAAATACAAAAAACCAAACCCCAAACGTGCCCATCTCTAGAGTGGGAAGCACCGCGTCTCTGCCTGGGGCACAAATCACATGGTAAGCAGTACGCCAGCCCTTGGCAGGGTGTCAGAAAATGACTGCTGGACATCCTGAGCTCAGACCGCTTTCCTCACTATCATGTGGAGATGAGAATAGGGACCCACAGCTCTCCAATAAATGCCTGCTAGTCTTCTAACTTCCACTTGGCAGGTCTGACAGTTCTGGGTGCTGTTCTAGTTAGAGGAAAACTTTTGTGCAGACCCAGCACCCTACTGAGCTAGAATCCCAGCCTTTCACTATCTGTCTAGTCAGTGTAATGCCCTCTTGCTGTGATGTATATAGATGGTGGGAACCTGCAGCCCCTAGCCCCAGCATGGTCTGAGCCAGTAGCCCAAGATTTGGAGCTCCATTTCTCTGCCTGTCTCAGTTCACTGCAGAGTGCTCTAATACTAATTTGTACTTGGAAGGTGATCATTGGTACGAAGACAATCTTGGCCAATGGGGCATTGATCGCTGTAAGTGGGACTCATACCCTGGCACTGGCAGCTAAACACCACTCCACTCCCCTCATTGTCTGTGCACCCATGTTCAAGCTTTCACCGCAGGTAGGTGCAGCAACTTTGATTACAGCATCTGCTCTATCTCATGGCAAATAGGGGGACGTATATTGCTCATGAAAGTGAGGGATGGATAGCATTGATTGGCTAAAATACAGGTTGGCAATCCAGAAGGCTTCTACCAACTCTGCTAACGCACCTTGATCCTAACGCAAGGATGCCCCTGCCCCATTGATACACCTCCCCACAACAGTTCTACTGATGTGGATAAGACCTTTGTTCCAGCACAGATTGCCAGATACGCTGAATGGTGGGCCCTTACGATATAGACCAACATCCACTAGAGACTGAGAGTTACTATATTGATTTCACTTAAGCCAGTGGTGATTTGAACTCTCATCTTCAGAGGCAGAAAGAGATGTTTTAGGACTTTCCTTCTCTGCTTTTTTGATATTGTAATATGGATCCTGTCTCAGGTCACTGAAGAGCAGCTCGGGGCACTCGTGTATCTCTCCTCTCTTGACCTACCAGGCTATCCTGCAGAGCAGCCAGAATCTAAGCAGGCATAAAGGAACTAGGAATGTATGGCTTGCCTGAGCCCCTTGCTGCAGTTTCACCTGTAGTTGCCATGCATATTCCAGTCTGAAGCTGCAGGCAACTGCTGTACAATCTACAAACCTAAGCTGTGAAGCACTCACTTTGCTCTGCTCAGTCCCTTCCAGCACTTATGCCCCAGCTCCATATGGTATAATGGGGATAGGTGGTCTCTTCTGACGCTATTGCTCTTTCTTCCAGTTCCCTAATGAAGAGGATTCATTCTACAAGTTTGTCTCTCCACAAGAAGTGCTGCCATTCACAGAAGGTACTGGTCCTCTTTAGAGCAGGTTTTTGAAGGGGAACTAGCTGTGTTGACCCTAGGCAGCAGGAACCGGGATCCTGCCTCACATATTTGAAGACAGAATTAGCTTGTAACCAAGGGCAGGAAACCCTGCCCATTGTCTTAAACTCTGAAATGACTCTGACCACTGTCCTAGTTTACATGCTACTTGGCTAATGGGAGGAATGGAACAGGGCTTCTTCTGAACTCCATTCTTGCAGTTGGGTTCCTGCCCTATTAAACGCATCCTTATACAGGTAGTAATTTAAAAAAATAATTAAAAAAATCAAGGTTCTGATGGTGACTGCCTACTAGTGGGCGGAACAGACCTAGCACAGTAGCAGAGAAACCAAACAGTTTCTGTGTAGCGCTCATAAGTACTGTTACTTCTTGGAACATAAAACTCCAGAAATACTATATGGATTATTACCACTGGCTGACATAGTTTTGTTTCTGCCCTGGAGCTTCTGAGGCCAGGTTACTGTGTGCACTTCTGGTCTCCCATGTTTAAGAAAGATGAATTCAAACTGGAACAGGTGCAGAGAAGGGCTACTAGGATAATCAGTAAAAGCAGCAAAGAATCCTGTGGCACCTTATAGACTAACAGAGGTTTTGGAGCATGAGCTTTCGTAGGTGAATACCTACTTTGTCAGATGCATCTGACGAAGTAGGTATTCACCTACGAAAGCTCATGCTCCAAAACCTCTGTTAGTCTATAAGGTGCCACAGGATTCTTTACTGCTTTTACAGATCCAGACTAACACGGCTACCCCTCTGATACTAGGATAATCAGAGGAATGTAGAATCTGCCTTACAAGAAAAGATCATAGAGTGTGGCTTGTTTTGCCTAACAAAACAAAGGTTGCAGGGAGATACGATTGCTTTCTATAAAATATATCAGAGGACCAAACACCAGGCCGTGAAAGGACTGAAGTTAAACACCAGTGTTGTCACAAGAACAAATGAATATAAAACTGGACCTCTACAAGCTTAGGTTTGAAATTAGATTAAAGTTTGTAACAATCAGAAGAGTGAAATCCTGGAAAAGCCTTCCAAGGGGAGTAATGGGGGCAAAAACCCTAACTTGTTTCAAGACTGAGCTTGATATGTTTATGGACAGGATGTTATGATGAGGTTGCCTACAATGGCATATGTCCCATTTATGACTACTATTAGCACATATCTCCAATGGCTGGAGATGGGACATGGCACAGAGTTATTCCAGCCAGTTCTTTCCCAGGTGTCTGGCTACATGCTCATGGTCTAACTGATCACCATATTGGAGGGCAATGTGTGTCCCATTCTCCCTCCCGATCAGACTGGCAGAGATCGGGGGGAGGGGGGATTGCCTTCTCCAGCAGTGTGGGGCACTAGTCACTTGCTGGTTTGAACTAGAATGAATGGTGGATTCTGTGCAACTTGAAGTCTTTAAATGAAGATTTGAGGACTTCAGTAACTCAGCCAGAGGTTTTGAGCATATTGCAGGAAGGAGTGGGTGAAGTTCTGTGGCCTGTGACATGTAGGAGGTAAGACTAGATGATCATGATGGTCCCTTAGGGCCTTAAATTCTGAGATTCCATCTTCAAAAAGATGGCAGCTCTGGCGCCCATTTATATAGCAACCAACCTTCTAAATCTGTGTTTCTGTGCAGCAGGACCCCACAAGTGCAGGGTTAAGACAGTTTTGATTAAGGCTTTCATTGTGGCATTTTGCAGATTTTCCATCTGGAGGCTCTTCTGGTTAGCACCAGCAACAGCCATCAGCAGGGGTAAACTCTGTCATTCTTATCCAAGACTAGGCTCTATACCCATAACTCAGATAAACCTACCATGGTTGGGGTTGTCTAGAATCTTGTTCTGCTATTTCAGTGCTGACTTTAGAGGTGGTGAGGTGAGGGTCACAACTTGTGCTCCAAGCAGTGTATGGTGAAGCCACACTCCACATCTTGTTCATTGCTCATCTCTAATACCATGACTGTTTCCTTTTCAGGGGAGATCCTGTCAAAGATCAATGTTCACTGCCCAGTGTTTGACTATGTTCCCCCAGAGCTCATTACTCTCTTCATCTCCAATATTGGCGGTAATGCACCCTCCTACATCTATCGCCTCATGAGTGAGCTCTACCATCCCGATGACCATGAACTCTAAGCTCTACTGGCTTGAAGTGCCTCAAGTGTCCAGGCTCTTCCTACCTTGCTCTTTCAGAAGATCCAGCAGCTAAATAAATCCAGGGCTACAGAGATAGGGGTGACTGTCTTCAAAAGGAAAACATCTGCATGGAGTATAATGTTTCCACCCTAGCCAAGAGCAGCAGTGAGCAGAGATCTACACCTGGCTTTGCTTCTGTCACTCGTATTACAAGGCACATGGAGCAGTTTTTAATCCATTTGATTTTTGGAACCTGTTGTTGCCATTCTTCTATATCTCCACTGAAGTTCTGTTCAATGATGGACCGGGTATAAATGGAATTCTCTGTTGCCCCCAAGCTGCATTACCTTAGTGTGCTACAATAAAGACTGCTTGTAGTGATCTCTGCTGTTGGCTTATTTTCTACACAAGAATAAAATGCTTATTCTTCAAACAGTAGCAGCACACTGGCCCCAGTAGTGCACTGCTGTTGTAGCAAGATGGCTGTAGTTCCTTTGGTGGATGCAAACTGAAAAGCCTTCTATTACAAACCAAAGGCCTTAGAGTGCATTCTCTTTAGCTGTCTCTGGCAATATGACAGCTCTTTTAACAGTGCACAGCAATACTTCATCACAGTTTAGGGTAAGAAGTGAAATATTTCCCTCCTCTGGTTCTGCTTAGACCGTAAAACCTGCTGGGCCAGGATTCTTGTTTTTAATTTAAGCACTTGAGTCCTGTGTGTTATCGTAATGCCTAATAAGTAAATAGAAATTTGTAACATGACCCTCTTACTGGTATAGAAATAAACCCCAGTCTATTTAGAGCTAAAGGGTGAACTGAAGAGTGGAGGCAGAATAAAATTAGAATATGAGCAGGACTTTTTATTGCAAGAAGTGCTCTAGGATCCTTAACTACCTCTTTTCCAGCAACCTCATGTTTCACTGAGAAGATAGCATCTGGCTATATTTTTGAGATCTCCCCTCCACCTGGAGGAAAAGGACTGATGTGCTGTGAAAGCCACAGGCAAGAAAAGAAACAGCAAGCTGGGATTGCTCTGCTATTAGATGCTTAGTTGAATAAAGTGACACTTTTGGTTCTTTGATGGTCTGACTCTAAGTTTGCCTGCACAACCTTGCAGATGGCCTGTGCTCACTCTAGTCAGACATGAGCCTGAGGAAAGTGGTGTTGGTTTATTAATAAATACTTAGCCATCTACACTTTCAAGCATTGTAAATACATTAAAACCACCCTTCCGCTATGAGGAAACCTGCCATTCTCACAAGAAGGGAATTTAACACTTGCAAGTGTGAGACACTTTCTATCCTTGAATAGCCAAGTCTGGGCACACAATATAATTTCTGAACATTGAAGCCTCTTCTCTGGACTATAGGAGCCTTCTTCTGCCACGTTCCCACGGATTAGCTTGACTCCTCAGAAGGTCAGCTGTGAAGGTAGTACTTCTGATACCGTCCTGACTCAGGAGTTGCATCCAAGCAGCAACATTGGTTTCACGTTGCCGGCTGGAAGTATGAAGGGTTGTGTGACATCAACACTCCTGGAGGGTCTGGTTTTTAGCTCACACTTCCAAGTGCTGTCCTTGTTTCCCAAACAGCTGCCAGGCGTGGGCCATTCTCCGCAGTTTAGACAAATTAGGTTTAGGCTGGTAGGAGAAAAGAGAATTAATGAATTCATACTAAGTTTCATTAAGAGAAAAGGACTTCACTGACCTCCACAGTCTTTTCCCCACACAGAAAGATGCTCAAGTGTTTTATCAAATCTAATTTTAAATGTCCTCCGTGACTTCCAGTTTCACAATCTGATGCAGTTCCTTGAATAAAAGTCAAGATTTGATTTTATTAAACATCAGATTTTTTTTTAAATATACATCTTGCTAGTTCATTGGTTCTCATTTTTGGCTTAGGTGTTTTGTACTTGTTTCTTCCATTAGTTTCCTCATTGTTAGTAGAATTTCAGATTTTACATGTTTTTTCCTTAAGTCTCTCACTTAGAAGGCTCATCTTTTCTGAAAATCACAAGCCCAGGGCCTCATTAACACCCTTATTGTAAGAACATAAAACTGATAAGCAAACTGTCCTTCCTATATTTGCAACCAGCACCACATTCTGATATAAACTGGCATGAATGAAGAAAGCTGAAATGCTTGGGTAAGGCTATACTCTTCTGGCAGGATTTGAAGTCAATGGGACTTGTGCTCATAAATCACCTAAGTGCCTATATATAGGCGTAGAAGCCTAATTTCAGGCTCCTGCTTTTGAAATTTTTGGTCTGTGTGTATACAAAAATGGTTCATAATAACTTGTGTATTAAAAGTCTAAGTAACTTTTCATTGTTAACACTGAAGCAATTTTGTTCTGAAGTGAAATATTTTATGCCCCTAAGAGAAAAGTTTAATAAAAATACGTTTTAACTGCTGCTGCCACTACACTTAAACACGTTTAATTTTAAGCACAAGTGACCCCATTAAAGTAAACGGAGCTTCTCTTGTGAATAAAGTATCAGAGGGGTAGCCGTGTTAGTCTGGATCTGTAAAAGCAGCAAAGAGTCCTGTGCCACCTTATAGACTAACAGACGTAGTGGAGCATGAGCTGATCAGGATCATACTATTCAATTTATTTTTGTAAAATTCAAATACCCTACTGGAAGTGGCATTTAATAAAAATAATTAATTATATATTTTCATCTAAAGTTGCAATAGTACAAATTTTCAAATTGTTTTACAAAATCTCAATCTGATTTTAGAAAATCACTCCACCTTGACTGGTCTCCTGATCTTCAGCCTAGATTTTTTTTCTTTCTTTCATCCCATATCTCTTGGTTATAACTCCTCATATCACCCTAAATAATTCCTCCTTTCAAATAGTAGATTTACCCATCAAGGCACACAGAGCAAATGTACTGTTTCAGGCAGCCATTTCCTAAGAAACTGAATTATGAAAGAAGAGAAAAAGCAAAAGTACTGATCTGCTGTGGGCTATTCCATGTACTGAACATATTTAGGGAACAGCACACTTAGTAGGGAGCTTTAGAAAGGTGCACATTACTAGTTCTTTCCCCACCATTAGTTGTCCCTTAGCCGAACCAGACAGACTTAACTCGTATTCTCTCCTCATAAGTCTCCTGCAGTTCCCTGGCCATTTTTTTGTTGCTCTTCTTTGAATTCCCTCCAGTCTGTCCTTAGATGAGTTTATAATTGCAGAGTATTACCAATAGTGTGACTCCCTAAGAAGATACAGGATAGCTGAATAACCATTGCCAGGGGTTGCTTACCAAGTCTGTATAACTTCAGGAAGAAGTATGACAGGAAATGGCATGTTAACAGTAGGGTTCTAAAGGCAAATGTGCAATACACCACGTGAGTAGAATCTAAAATAGTATCTGGACATGCACTTTGTGCTCAGTGAGTTGCAGTCTTCATTTATATACAATACTGTGGGGAATAATACAGGAACGGTTAAGGGAGGGACAGGAGCTAGAGGTTTGTTTACATCACATGTGATCAGTTGTCATTTCAGTCAGGATACCTCTGTTTGTATTAAGTGGTGGATACAGAGTGAGCTGTGTTATTGGTTGGTATGAAACTTGGATGAAAAGGCTTAGCAAGATTAAACGCATCTTTTCAGACAACCCACCCTCTTAGTTGTTTGCCCTTCTCTGCCCAGCACTTCACACTGTACCTGCTTTTCCTGCTTCAGGTGGTCTATGTCTGCAAGTGGCATCATGGAAGGTCTCCCATGAGCACACTGGAAAGGCAGCTGGCAAGAGGACAAAGCTTCAATAAGCTGGCAGCTCTCCTCCTTAGTCAAGCTGTCATTAAACTTAATAGCTCCTGAAAAGAGAAGCGAATTATAGCATGTGCTGGCAAGAGTTCAGCTCAGCTAACAAGCTCCCCTCTGGGAACTTTGGACAGCACAGCAAGTTAATATGGGGCAGCTCCCACTTCCTCCCCAACCCTGAGACCACAAACCAGCAGCACAGTACACCAGACTTCAGATTTAGCTCCACTTAATCAGACTTCCCCCAAGAAGCCTTCCTGGCACACACAGACTAGCTTCTCCACAGCCTAAGTTGCTTAGTCTGGTCTGAGGCTACTAGATGGCAGGACAACTATGTCCTTGCTTCCTAGATGCTACAGTTGTTGCAGCTCAAGGCACGTGAGCAGCTTCCTCTGGAGCTGAAAACCAGGGCACTCCACAAATGAGGAGCTACCAAAGCAGAGAAAGACTGAAAACCCACCCCCACATGCTACTTAGAGATTGAGTACCACCTCAGTAATCACCCGCTCTTTCCCACATCTGGGCATTTAATGCAACCACTGCCAATCCAGGCAGGATAGTAAGATCTCTCTGGTACTTTAACAATCTTTATCTTTCCTAAACACCAGAAGCTGTGAGAATCTATGGTCTCATTTACTTCTCACCTTAGCAGCTTGTATCCTGCAGTTCAGAGATGGCACTTGTCCTGCTCTTCTAGCAGAAAGAAATCTTGTATGCAGTCTGCCACTTGGAGACTCTAGTGATGTGCCACTGCAACAACGCTACCAATACACATTTGCCCTTTGGCCATGAGGGGAATATTAATGCAATATGCAACATGTCTGCTGGCATGAAGGGGTTAGAATTAGTGCAGCTTGCATTTGTGAGATCTGCTCACCTCCTGGGCTTCTGAAAGCCCAGAAGGTGAGTCAGATGTCCATCACAGATCATGGAACAAGCACTTCCAGGGTCTCCAGGACACCCTACACTGGCATTTCTACAACTTAGCATTTGGGGCAGCCAAAAATGTGCTCTTTGAGAACAGGGCATTCCTCCTGCTCCCACAGAACTGTTGAATTAAAAGTTCTAGAGCTCATATGAACGATGCACATTAGGGCTCTATTTTGTCAGCATCTCACATCTGAATAGGAATGTGGATAACAGCCACAAACAATGCAAATAGAGGCAGCATGTTCTGTCCTTGGCAGAGCTCTACAAAAAGAGGGCAACTGCCTCCTGCCACCTAGTAGACACCCTGTCTCTAACAGGTCAGACTCCTGTAACCCTTCAAAGTGCCAGAGCCCCAGAAAGTACACTGTGGAGAAGTTCAGCTCACTTACCATGGCATGCCTGGGAAGCCAGCACCTTTAGAAAGGTTAGTGGGAGTGTCCCTTGTGCGCCTCCTGTGGTCTGCAATAGCTAAAAGTAGAAAGAGAACATGGTCCAACTTTCCGGTGAGTATGAAAAAGAAATAATAGTAACATTAGAGAAGGAACAGATGAGGAAGACCTAGTAGGGCCCATCTGGTCCACATCTCCCCACTGTCAATCCATAAGAGCTAAAGGATGGTATTCTCCCAGGTTTTGTCCTGTCTCAAGCAACACGACTTTCAGTAGAGAGCTACCCTGATCCATTTTAAAAGAAGAGCACTACTTACCTCAACTTGTTCTTGAATCAATTCCTGGAAAGCAAGAGGCAGAACAATCAATCATTTACTGTTTTTTCTGTCCTCACTTTTCCTATCTGCTGTCCCAACCTGGCCATATTTACTGTATCAGTTCCAAGTCACTCACTGTGATAAATAACCAAGAAGGATGGGCCAGTGGTTGGAGCACTAGCCTAGGCAGTGGGAGTCCAGGTTGAAGTCCCCCACTCTGCTGCAGACTTCCTGTTTACCTTGGGCAAGTCACCCTCTGTAAAGTGGGGATGACAGTACTTCACAGGAGTGTTGGGAGGCATAGATGCCTACTCCATGGGTGCTCCGGGGCTGGAGTACCCACCGGGAAAAATTAGTGGGTACTCTGCACCCACCGGCAGCCTCTGCCTAGCTCCCAGCGCTTCCCACCACCTAACAGCTGTTTGGCAGTGCTCTGGACTTTCTGGGAGGGAAGAGGAGGAGCAGAGACACGGCACTCTCAGGGGAGGAGGCCTGTAGGAAGGGGGTGGAATGGGGCGGGACTTTGGGGAAGGGGTGGAATGGGGGTGGGATGAGGGTGGGGCGGGGTGGGAAGGGTCAAGGTCGGGGCGGGTGGTGGGGTCAAGCACCCACCAGACAAAGGGGAAGTCGGCAACTATGTTGGGAGGATAAATACATTAAAGATTGAGAGTCTCAGGAAAAAACAAAAGCAAAAAAACCCAACCAACCAAACAAAAAAACACAAAACAAGAGCTGCCAGAGCATAGGAAAAATTGGTGGGGGCTGAGCCCCCACCGGCAGCTCCATGACCCCGCCGCCCCAGCTCGCCTTCGCTCTGCCTCCACCTCCCCTGAGCTGGCTGCCGCTTCCTGCTTCTCCCTCCTCCCTTCAGCGCTTGTGTCACCATACAGCTGATTAGCACAAGCCTGGGAGGGAGGGGTGAGGAGGAGGAATGAGGCATGCGTGGCGAAGAGGCGGGGCCAGGGCGGGGATTTGGGGAGGGATCCAATAGGGCAGTGAGGGAGTGGGGCTGGAGGGGGATTTGGGGAGGGATCCAATGGGGGAGGGATTGGCAAAGTTGAGGTGGGGCCAAGGCGGAGTTGGGGCAGGGGCACACAAGCTCCCTCCACCTGTGCTCTGGAGGGCAAAATATCAGGACAATTTGCGTCCTGACCGGACAAACAAGTAAATATTGGGACAGTCCCGATAAAATAGGGATGTCTGCTCGCCCTAACCATAGGCGAGCCTGAAGTCACCCCAGTAAACTCCCAAACTCACTACAATTTTTCAAGACTGCAGTAAAGGGGCTAGCAACACACAATTTCCAGAATCTGTTTGAGTCATAATCTTAAAGCATCTCTCATCAGCTTGTTCAATTACAAGGCTAGTAAGAAAGAATGGTAGCTTACCCAACAGTGACAGTGGTTCTAAGGGATGTATTGTCCACACTGATTCCACCTCTAGTGAACCATTGCCCCATGTATGCAAGATTGGAATCTTTTGGCCTGCAGTGTTCACTGGTGCCAGACCTTGGATGTGCTCATGCCCCTTCTCCCCTTCCCATCCAAGGAAATAAAGGGCAGATGCTGTCCAACCATCCCTCAGTTTCTTCGCCAATACAGACCCTAGGAGCTATAGTACTTTGTAGTAACGGGGAAGGAGGGCAGGTTGTGGATAGGTTGCAGAATCCATAGACAACACATTGCGAGGAACCACAGTTACTGTAAGTAAGCAATCACTGTTTCTTCTGGGAGCGATTATCCACATGTATTCCACTTCTGGTGGCTAGCAAACATTGACCTCATAATCAGGAAGTGAGTGCTAGAAGTCCTGTTTAAATATTGATTGCAGGACAGTTCTGCCAAAACAGGAATCAGATCTTCAGGCCTCAGCTAAGGAATAAAGTGGGATGAAGGAGTGGACTGATCCCCCATATGGCTTCCCTGCAAAGTTCTGCAATTGGTATGCTTTTCAGAGATGCTCCAGAAGCTGCTTAAGCCCTTGTGAAGTGGGCTATAACTTGCATGGGTGGATCTAAGGATGATCACAAACCTCACCAGCTTCTGCTCCAAGTGCGAAACATATTTCTTTAACCTTTTCACTCTAACGTAAATACATAACATGTATATTTAAAAAAATACCCCAAAACCCCAACCCTCTAAAGCCCTATAACATGTGACATTCCACTGCATACACTTCTCTCCCTAAGGAGAGGATAAGAAAATAAAACAAAACATGACAGATGTTTAGTCACATTGCTTAGGGCACTACTGGAAGGTGCTCAGATACTACAGTGATAAGTTCAGTCTAAGAACCTATATAGAATAGATCTAATCTAGCTAACTCATGGTATGATTTAATACAATTACATACCTACTTAGTCTTTAGCTTGATGGCCTCCTGGCAGAGAGGGGATGACTGACCACCTCATTGCTTCTTTATATAGTGTATTGTGGCTATATTGTCTGTCAAGATCTGCAGAACAAGCTGGAATGCCATGCAGGCCAGCTGGAAGCCCTGAGCTCTAGGATGTTCACATGCAATTTCAAACCAGGTCCCTTGCATATGCAGATGGTACTCCCAACCTGTATCTTAAGTGTCTGTGATGAGTTTTATTGTCAGGGAGGGGATCGAGAAGGAAACTCTCTTCTATATGTTCCCAGCCACCGACTGAGTTCTAGGGTGGGACCAGGACTCTCTTGCTCATGTGATGCTTTGACAGGGAGTACACAAACCTCAGCCATAACTGCAAGGACCACAGGTGAAGTCTGGCAAGCTGTGTCACATACGTGTATGCTGTCATATGGTCCAGTAGTCCTAAGCACATACACACCAACCTTGTTTAAGTCAATTTTGGCTCATTTGTTATGGACTGGAGAGACCATAATCTATCATCTTGGAGGTAGGGATTTTCTGATCAAGAGCTAATCATGGTTCCTATGAACTCTATTGTCTGTTATGGGGTGAGAGACGATTTCTTGCAGTTCACAAAGAATCCCAGTTGGGAAAACAAGGAAAGAACTGATACTGTGGTCTCCTACTTGGACCTTCCTCTGCTCATTCAGATATGGGTAGACTTTGGGTAGACATGGATACCTTTTCACCTTAAATGCATTGCCATCACTGCCAGACATTTTGTGAATACTCGTGGTGCCATGGACAGACTTGTATTGGTAATAGTTGGGCCCTACTGTGATTCTCAGTTATTTCCTGTGGAATAGGTGGATAGCTCTATGGAAGTACACATCCAGTAAGTAAAGAGCTACAAACCAGTCCTGAGCCACAAGAAATGGAATGATGGAGGCAAGTATTACCATCCTGAATCTGAGGTGGCATATATATTTGTTGAATCTCCTCTGGTCTAGTATAGGACAAAGATCCCATTTTTTCTTTGAAATGAGAAAAAACAGAGTAGAAGCCTCTTCCTCTGAATTCTGAGGGCCCTTCCTCTATGGCTTCTACATGAAGCAATAAGGCCACTTCTGCTTGTAACAGGCTCTCGTGAGAAGAATTCCCAAAGAGGGATGGGGAAGGGAGCATAGGGGGCAAGGAGTAGAAGTGTAGGGTAGCCATGGGTGATGATCTCTAGCATCATCTGTCCAATGTTATGACAAACTTGACAGCACCTATCTGCCTTTTTAGAATTAGGTGCCACAGATGATGAGGTCTACTACAATTTTTTTGCCAGCTCCAACAGCCCCTCATTAATTGGCATGGCACACCTTTCAGGCAAGCCAGAGTATAAAATGTCCAGTAGCTTGTGAGAGTCCTTCTGTTCTACCTCCATGGGGATTTCTAACATGTAATGCACCAGTTACTGAAATGTTTTCCAATCATCCAGCTGCGTGGAAGTGGAGGGCCTTACTGCCTAATCTGGTGAGGAAGAGTAGACCACTGCTAGGATCAAGTGCTCTACCATCTGCAGGTGTTCTTCCTCATCTTCCTGTGCTATACTGTGAGTCTGCACCAGCAGCGCTCCTTGAGCACTCTATGGAGTTTCATAGGGGAATGAGATTTAAGTCTACAAGGGGCAGTGGAGGTATTTTTCCTTGTGGCTGCATAGGTGCCAATTCCTGTGGGGGAAGAGGCGAGGCCGGGGAGGGAATTTGAGGAAGGAGTTGGAATAGGGGCAGGGAGGGGTCAGAGTTGGGGCAGGAACTTTGGGGAAGGGGTTGGAATGGGGCAGGAAGGGGCAAGGGTGGGAGTCGGGGCAGGGCCAGGGGCAGATGGGGGTCAAGCACCCAATGGCACAAGTAGAAGTCGGCGCCTATGGCTGGCTGGATACCCCAAAGGGCCCAAGGTTGCACCTCGTAGAAGTAAGGGGCTGGGGGCTATGGGGTTGGATATCAATGTGAATGCGCTCCCTAAGGTCCCATAGGTCTACATATACAACTCCTAGATTCCCTGTTAGACCAGTAAAGGTCATATGAATGGGAAAGAGATGAGTGGCTGGGGGAATATCCTTCCTACTATGCTCAGGAGGGGAGAAAGAAAATGAGTACTCCTCCTCTACCCTAACCAGAGTTTTGGGGTGAACTGGAGTCTTCCCCACCACTGCAGCTGAAGAGTTGACTGGTACTGTAGCAATACTGGTAGTAAATACCAAAATACAGAGGGCACTCTTATAGCTGAGAATACTAATGGTGACTCAGGCTTCATGGTCACTGCAAGATCACGTGACACCACAAATAACTTCAGTGCCAAGAAAGTCAGTGCTGGGAGCATCTGTACTGTAGGGGTCTGTACCAGATTCAGAGGTAACAAGTCATTGACATCTTATGCACTGAGAATCAGTACCAGGTGAAATGTGGACCACTGCCTGAGAAAGTACCATGTGAGCTCAACAACTGGGTTTTATCAGGGTGTCAGAGGAACCTAATTTGGGCCATGAACTACCCTTTGTCTTAATAGTCTGAGGACATCTATGCCTCCTTTTACTGGGTCCCAAGAAGGGTGACTGAGGTCTGTGCTTGCTGTGGGAAAGATATTCCTTCCTACCCTATTCAGAAAATTGAAGCATTGACTGAGGAAGCCTGTTTAGGCCAGAGAGGCCCTTTTCTCTCTGGTTCTGAGGAGGCTCTACCTGAGAGCTTCAGGAAAAAATGTTTAAGGTGGACCTTTCTCACCTTCTGTATCCTCCTGGAGAAGAGGCAACAGATTGAGCATCTATCCCCAAGAGTGCTAATCATTAAGCAGATCAACTGAATCATAGGAGGAGCAAGTTTTGAACCGTTGGGACTTCCTTTCAGCCATAGAGACTAAATCCTGGTACTGGGGAAGTCTCTAACGTTAATAAGAGGATTTTGTTTGTTTTTTTATATATAGCCACTAAGTGTAAAAAAGACACTACGCTAACCATACTAATATTACACTCTCTCTCTCTCTCTCTCTCTCTCTCTCTCTCTCTATATATATATATATATATATATATTTATCATTACACACATGATCAGTAAAGTCACACAGTGTGCAGAGAAGCAGATGCTGCAGGGGTTCTGTCTTGCAGCCACAGGCAGAAAGAAGGAACTGAGGGTCAGCTGGGCCTACTCTTTCCTTTATCTCTAGCAGTGGAAAAAGGGGAGAAGAAAGGCATGAGGACATCCAGGGTACAGGTGTGGCCCTCATGGGCACTGCTAGCCAAAAGAATCAGACCTCATATACATGTATTCCACTTCCAGTGCTCGTGTGACCCATGTGGACAATCAATCAAAAAAGAATGAACTTGATGTGTCAGAAGATGCTGTTTTCTAACAGAGTGGATTAATTTAAATCCAAGTAATTTAAATCACTGATTTTAATCACAATTTAAATCAGCAAGCAGAAATCGCTGATTTAAAACATTTAAATCCTTTAATTTTGTGGTAACCACAAAACCCAGCTGAATTGCAACTAAAGATAGCCTTTACACTAAATTTGGAGCATCTTTTAGTTTTTGCTAACCAGGAAGATACAGTATATCTATACACATACAGTAATTATATATAAGTAATTATATAGCTTAACTTACATTTGTTAAGATTCTTAACTTTTACATCTTTTACTATGTTAGAAAATGGTGAAGTATGCAATTCTTATTTACTAAATGATTATGTTTTTACTTGTGATTTTTGCCAATCTCTGCTTGGGATGGAATTTAAAATTCATTTAAAAATACAAAAAACAGAATTTTATTTTTAGAATAAAACTATTTTAAATGTGCAGGATACATACAAAAGAAAAATGGTTAGCATAAAGTTTAGCAAAACATGTTTTAAATTTAAAACTAACTGATTTATTAAACAAAGGAAGTATCTGTAGTTAGTGAACTGATCTGATTGTTTCTGGTCATCTTGTGAAAGCTGGCTGACTCCCTTTAATAGATTACAAGCGGACAGTGGGGATGGGGGTGAGTACTGCTCATGGACACAGTAGCCTGAACTTTTGCACTCTCTCTTTTCCTCTGCCTCAAAGCAGGAAAATCCTGCTCCAAACCAGTCAGTACTACCCAGACAACGGGAGCATGCGATCTTACACTTACCAATCAAGTATTAACACGCAAGGGTCTTTGTCTGAATGTGTTTAAAAGGTTTGTGAAATTTGTGTAAGACAGAGTCTTTTGTACCAAGGTACAGGCTCTCCTTTTTCCGCAGAATAAAGCATTTTTCCTTATTCCTGTCAGGCTGTTAATTGGCTCTCAGCTAGGCAGACCCGATATTTCGGTAACAATCTTGTCCTTCAAGATTTTATAACTAGTAGATATCCTCTCACACCTAGTTTTTATTCATAGATTGGAGGAAAAGCTTTCCTGATTTTTCACATTGCTAATATCATTCAGCAGATGACATATAATGGGGAATAAGAGCAAACACCATAAAACCAAATATTTGTTCAAAAAAGGGCTCCCTTCAGTGAGTCAAATCCAAGCAGGTCTGTATTGGGGTGGTTATGACACTTGTTTTGTAAGCTTAAGGTCTCCAAGTTTCCTACATTAAGTACAAGGAAATGGGTCATTTTTTTTAAGCCAACAGCATTTCACAACCTGTTTTTTTTTTTTGCCCCAAGAGATCAGCAGCATTACCTCTTGAAAAGGGCACCTTCCCTGTATGTAAACTCTCACACATGAACAAAAGAGAAACATATTGCAAACAGGAGTAGGATTGGAATGGCTCACAATGGTTCAGCCTGGTGGCTGCATCTTGTTATTATACCTATCTCATAGAACTGGAAGGGACCTTGAAAGGTCATCAAGTCCAGTCCCCTGCCTTCACTAGCAAGACCAAGAACTGTCCCTGACATTTACTCCCCCTCCCCCCCATCCCTAAAAGGTCCCCTCAAGGATTGAACTCACAATGCTGGGTTTAGCAGGCCAATGCTCAAACCACTGAGCTATCCCTAAGTGTTTTTTTTTTTTTTAAGTCTCTAATACTTATGGGTGTGAAGAAAATCTTCAAAATGTGAACTGTAAGCAATCGATGCAGCAATTTCTGGCTCAGTTTTCAGAAAGCCTGAAACAATACTCTCTGAGAGGGATGAACTGCCCCTATTTGTTTATAGGAGAAGACAACTCTGACACCAAATGATGGCAATTAAATGTCAGTCTTGTTAACTATGTCACTGTTGATCAAAGCACTCAAGAAAGAGGGGCAATCAAATTATGAATGATCTGCTATAAGAGGTATATGATTTTGGCATCATGAATGGATGGAGTCTGAGTTGTGAGCAGAATATGAGAGATTACTGCCACTTGTATTTTTCAAATCTGATTCCTGATTGCAGGTATTGTTTCATACCAACAACATTTTCTAAGGAATTTCAAAGTTTAAACTCCTCCCAGGCAGGGGCAGCTCTAGACATTTTGCAGCCCCAAGCATGGAGGGTTTGCTGATCCTGTGGCTTTGGCAGACCTCCCGCAGGCGTGCCTGCAGGAGGTCCGCTGAAGCCGCAGGACCAGCGGACCCTCCGCAGGCAAGCTGCCGAAGGCATCCTGCCTGCCGCCCCAGTGGCAACCAGCAGAGCACCCCCCGCGGCTTGCTGCCCCAGGCACGTGCTTGGAGCGCTGGTGCCTGGAGCCGCCCCTGCTCCCAGGTGCAAATGAAAGCCACACAGATACAACTGGAGCAAGAGAGTCTTTAAAACAATAATATTTTAATTTGTTCTTATCTTTAAATGCAATCCTCCTTGCAACTCACCCACTATGAATTTTATTTTATCCACTTCCCCAAATCTGCAATAATCCCTAATGGGGATTGGTCCTGCTCTAGATGACCTCCTTAGGTCCCTTCCAACCCTGACATTCTATGATTCTAATTATGTCTGTTATAGACTTAGAGTTAGCCTAATTATGGGACTAAAAGAAAACAAACATCACTACCTAACACTAATTGTGTTCAATAATAACAACTTATAATCTAGTGCTTTTTTTAGTAGATCTCAAAGCATTTTACAAAGGAACATCATTATTATTACAGGGAAATTGAGGCAGAGAGAGGTGAGGTGACTTGCCCTGGGTCACATGCCAGCAGGCCAGGGCCAAACTGCGAATAGAACTGAGCTCTCCTGAGTCCCAGTCTAGTGTTCTATTAACACTGCCTCTCTGTCGAAGGTACAGGAGGTGGTATGTATTATCAATTCTGCTGCCACACAGGTCTAGAGGAAGAGAGACTGGTGGCCCACTCCACTTCACCAAAAATAGCAGGACCCCTCTTAACCAACCTTGTCACTCACACTGCTGAATATTAGCCTCTATACTGGGAGTCTCATTTTAGTTGTATTAAACTTAAAATAATAGTCTTGCCATCCATCCATGTAGCCTCTTATGCAATTAATAAGTAAATCTTTGCTGTTTTATCCCGCAGGGACAGAACAGCATTAGTAAGTCATGCTCCTTTCATTTTCAGGAGGAGACTATCTCACTTAAGATGAAAAATACACCAGCAAAGAAGCAGTCTTGAGGCCAGTGGACATGGATAAATATTCTATCGAAAGCATTGCAAGGGCTCTCTTTAGCTTTCTCACTTAGGAGCCACTCTTCCAACACCCTGCACGATTAATATAGAGCAGAACGACACCATCACAATGTAATTGCTCAAGCTCCACATCCAGGACTAACCTCCACAATGCTTTTAGCCACAGGCTGTCTTTTCCGTCGTAATTCATTGGCCTCTCTCTCCATAAAGCACAGGGGCACTTTCCCAACTAGAATCTGGGAGCTGTTGTTCTCTGGAAATGATAATTCAAGGCCTATTTCCTCCAGGCTTTTGTGGCAGCACCTGAGAAGAAAACCTCAGAAATGAGAAACTGAAGCACCCTCTTCCACACACCTACAGGATCAGTCCAAGCTGGACACTTCTGCACTCCACACACAGAAGCTTCCCATCTCGTCCACCCATATAATGACATCTGAGGATTTCCCAGCAATGCTCCTCTTTCAATGCACATTTCTCTCCATTAAATTTGTGCAGAATGCTGGCTCCATGGTTCTGAGATCCCAGGAGTTCGCTTTATTGCACAATAGGATGGTGAACACTTTTTCCCTTGTCTACAGTTCTTTTCTTAAGATACACACAGGAAGTTCAGGTAATAACGACCACAATATATTATATACATTATGACGGGGTATTCACCCCCACACTAGCTGGAAAGGGTTAATGAGCCTGAGAAGAGACAATTAACCTGATAGGCCATGCCTGAGGTAAATTAGATTTGCTAAGGCCTGGGCTACACCAGGAAATTAGATCAATATAATTATGTTGTTCAGGGGTGTGAAAAATCCACACCTCCGAACTATATAGTTAAAATGGACCTAACTCCCTGTGTAGACAGTGCTAGGTAGAAAGAAGAATTCTCCCATCGACCTAGGTATCATCTCTCGGGGAGCTGAAGTAGATATTGTGATGGCAGAAGCCCTCCTATTGGCATAGGTAACATCTTCACTGGAATGTTACAGCAGTGCTGCTGCAATGTTTTAAGTTAGACAAGCCCTAAGCAATGCCTGATTGATGATGGAGCCCTACTGAGAGGGAACAAGTGGGGCTGGTATAAAGGTAGGAAGTTGGCAGCAGAAAAGGGCTGCAGTTAAGAAGTCTGCAGTTGCTCCCTAGGCATTAGAGAGGGAAAAGAGGAAACCCAGGGAGACAGTAGAAAGCCCAGGGATTCATGCCCTGAAGGAAGAGTTTATCCAGAAGGGTGGTGGCGCAAGCCTGAGAGATGCAGAGTAGGACAAGGCTCAGGGAAATAGTAGCAAGGTGGGATGTTGTAGATCTTGGCTGTTGATTAGAGGGTAGGCCCAGATTCCCCTACCAGCCACTGGGGAAGTGGTACACTCCAGGCAGCGAATGGGAAGACTGCCTGAGACAATTTGGATGGAAAGACTTTGAACCCTCAAAAGGGGGAAAACACATTGAGCTGGCTGGAGGGCCAAGCCATGGAGAGAGCGCACCCTGAGACGCATAGAGGAAGAGGCTGCAGGGCATGCAGACAAGTGATAAATGGGGCATTGGACTCAGAAAGACCTAATTCCTAGAGCTGCCAGGAGGAAGTGCCCTAGCTGTGAGGTACCTTGTGACAAATACACAATATCATAAAGTTCAATATCCTCTGAGAGGAATCATACTAAAAACCAGAATTGTGACACAAGTTTAGAAAGGAAAATGCTTTTTAAAAGAGGAAGCTAGTCAAAGAAACTCTAATGTCAAGAATGAAGAAATTAAAATCATTAGACTCTGCATGGAGGCCACTTATGTAACCAGAACAGAATTACAGAAGGAAAGCATAGCCCTAAACAAGCAAGCAGGAAGGTAAAAAATAGTTCACTGTGGTTAAATGATAAGGGACAACAGGTTATTGAAGCCAATATATATCTTTCCAAAACAGGCTATCAAATTCTTGTAAAGCCAATAAAAAGGAGTATAAAAAAACCAGCAAGTAAGATGGAGATTAGGAAGGATAACGGAATCTGAAGTTTTAAATTAATTGCAATCACTAAGGAAAAAGACCTGGCTGTCATTGTAACAGCTCAATGTGTAGTGGCAGCCAAAAAAGCACACAAAATGTTAGGGTGTAAAAAGTATGAGACAGAAAATAATATGGAAATATTGTAATGTCTGTGACACTCTGTATCTCAAAGCAACACCCTCGCACTTCCATATTTATCATAGTGATATGTTTATGATATGCTTTGTACAAAGTATGCCTTGTGAGGTATCATTTAAAAGTTTTGATTTGTTGAACATTAATATTCCGTTAGATTGTATGAGCTATCATTGTATATGAAGTTACAAAGTTTGTTGTATGTGTGTTACTGAAATATGTTGTAAGGTTGGGAACACCCACAATCAGCCCTTCATGTACAACAAAGGAACAGACAGATACTGATGATGGCCCATTAAGGAGAATACACACTCACAAGGACTGTCCCAGGAACCATATACAATGGAGACTTCTCAGAGATAGCACACGGACAATGGAGACAGCTTGACTCACTGCAAAGCAAAGGATCTTTCCAGCAAGCTGGAATAAGCTATAAAAGAGGGAAGTGACATCATCATTTGGCCTCACTCCCTCCACAACTCAACACCTGGAAACATGCATGGAGAACAAAGACTTTGAACTGGAGAGATGATCCAAGACTGGAAAGGAGAATCCCAGCTTGTGTATTAAGTAACTATACCATCAGGGTGAGACACTACTTTTATTTTTAGGTGACCAACTTTGATCTGTACACTTACTACTTATAATCACTTAAAATCTATCTGCAGTTAATATATCTGTTTTATATTTTATCTAAACCAGTGGGTTTTGCTTGAAGTATTTGTTCCTGCTCAGAAACAAAAGCTGGTGCATGTCTTCTCCACACTGAGGGACAGACAGACTTGGGAACAGACTTGCACTAGTCAGGCTTCTGACCAGGGCAAGACGGTACAGATCTGGGGTCCTAGGCTGGGGAACTGGGGGGAATTGGCTGGAGCCTGTCTATTGTTGGTTCATGGACTGGTGAAAGCATTCACGTAACTCAGTTGGGTATGTCCCTGCCTGTGGATGTCTGTACAAGTGCAGCAGGAGGGGTTTGCAGCTTGCCACAACATCACAGTGTGAGAGGGAGCTCAGGTTGGTGAGACAGAGGACTCAGTGGTATTTCAGTTCCAGGTTGCACCCCGGGGAACCTGTCACAGTGTCATTGTATAAATCAATGGGATATCCTCACCTGGAGTACTATGTTCAGTTCTGGTCACCCTATCTCAAAGAAGATAGAAAAGAAATAGAAGGGATTCAGAGATGGGTGACAAAAATTATTAATGGTCCAAAAAGCCTTCTCTATGAAGAAAGATTAAGATAGGAGATGGCAGAGGCATATAAAATAATGAACAGGGATAAAGAAGGTAAATCAGGTGCTCCTATTTACCCTCTTTCTTAATGTTCCTCTATGAACAGGTTATTCCATAGTTATCCATTATGTAATTTCTTGCACCTGCCTCTGAAGCATTTGGCACTGGCCACTCTCAAGGACAATGCTGAATTAGATGGACTATAAATATGATCTAGTACAGATATTCCCATGTTCCTAATGAGTCCACACAAGAAGGGCAGAAAAGTCCCCATTACCAAACAAGCCTACTCTGAGCACAAAAGGAGAGAACATCTTGTAACAGTAAATACCCACCCCACTTGACTGCCTGCTCAGAGTGAGAGCAGAGATTTCTGAATAAATCTCTAAGTAATGCTAGATAAATGTAACTACTCAAACCCAAATCTGAATCTAATCTAAATTCTTGTATGGGATGGAAGAATTCCTGACAGTAGACAATCCACTATTCCAAAACATTTGAGAGACAATGTTCAATTCTTAGTCTATGTAGTGATTCTGGTTTCTGTCACCCAAGAGCAGAGAGACTCTTCTTTTCTAACGATTCATTGTACGAACTTCCCATACCCCTCTATTCTCTTCTCCTCACATTATAGCTATTGGAACTGACTCAATGTGCGCCTAAAGCAGAATGAAAGCAACTCCAGCAATGGCTGTGGTATCCAAAACAGCACACAGAAATTACATTCTCCTATTCACTGGAGTCCTATCCAAGATATTGGAGCCATCAACCATTACTAACCGTAAAAGTCTTCTCTGTTCCTCTGTTACCTCAATCTCTAGTGGGGGACAGATGGTGGAGGACAGCAATTTCTTCTTGCCAGATTCTTCAGGTTGCTTCTCATAGGAATCTATGGGCAGAAAAATTACAAATACTGTTATTAAAATGTACACGCAGGCTCTATCCTCAATGGCCCTATGGCTTGGCATGTAGCCCTCCGTGCTTGAATTCCTCCTGAGACTCATGGGGAACAGGGATAGTCATGGAAGAGACAATCATTGTCTAGGGAGTATGATTAATTCCACACTTGGATCCCCCATCAGTGTTAAAGTAGTTATTCTACATAGCAAAGGTTAATACAAGAGTTAGCTCAACTCATGGGATGGCCACTTGTGAATTGAACAATCTATCTATCCTATCTCATAGAGCTGGAAGGGATGTTGAAAGGTCAGTGAGTCCAGTCACCTACCTTCACAGCAGGACCAAGTACTGTCCCTGACAGATTTTTGCCCCAGATCCCTAAATGGCCCCCTCAAGGATTGAACTCGAACCCTGGGTTTAACAGGCCAATGCTCAAACCACTGAGTTATCCCTCCTCCCAATTTAAAATCAGTGCATTGTGTCATGAGTCTGCAGATCTCAAAACTGGCTGGGTCTGCTGGTTCCCCAGTCAGTTGATGCCTCCTTGCTCTCACTCAGTGGCTTGCTACTAACTAACCCAGCAGAGAAAACATGAAACCTGAAGTTATGTCAGGAAGGCCTCCCTTGGGCTCTGACTGGAGCCCTGATTGGTCAGGGCTTCTATGTAAACCTAAATAGAGGCACACACAACTGGCCTCTATGTCACTGCTGTCTGGATCCCTTACCCAGCTTTATAGACTCTGATCTGCCTGATTACGAGTATCCTGACGTTGGCCTGAGTCCTGGTGATCCTAATAGTGTCTGATCTTGTCTGGATTAGTTCAACCTAGTGCCTGTCTGATTCCCCATAAGAACAAGGTCCTCCTGAACCAGGCTGCTACCCACTAGATATGGCTACCTCTGTCTGGGTCCTGACACACAGTTTCCATTTTAATACCATTCATTAGACATTTCCCTCAATCCCAGAAGGGTTCTCAGTCTTTAGCTGTTTTCACCAGTAGGCCAAAAGAAGCAGTGTTTCTTTCCTGGAATCTTCCTTGCAAGGACTGCATGGCCTTTTTAATGAAGGAGAAGGCCAGTGATCTTTTAAGTGCTCAATGGACGTCAATGGGCACTTTGTTTTACAGACCTATAACCAGAATTTAACTGGGCAAGAGAAAAGACTTATCCCTCTGCATACAGTTTCAGATGACTAAATGTGGTGAATTTTAGGTTTCTCTTCTGATCATGGTGTTTAGTTAAACAAAAACAACCCATGCTCTTTACGCCATCATCTCACCCATTAGTCCACACTGCCAAACCTCATAATTTTATTGATGTTATCCCCATTTTCCTGACTTTATTCATCCTGCCTGTCTTGTTAGCCCCCAGACCTATTTCAGTCTGAAAGCTCCTCGGGGTATGGATCATTCTCTCTCTTTTGAAAGGCACCTAGTACTCCCTTGGGTGCCAATATTTAGATAATTTTTTCACATCTTAGCTCATAGATGCCTGTATGCCCATATGGGCCAATGATATGGGAAAGGTCGAGGATCATATTCGATCTCTGGACCCCATGAGGAAATTTATATTTAAAATAATTTTGTTAGCAAGCTGACTCACGGTTTTCCTCCTGGAGACTGCTCCCAGTTACACTTTGCTGGGGCAATAAAGAGCTTTTTTGGACATATGAATCCTCACCTGCAATAAGTTGCTCCAAGCGGATACGCTCATGGGCTGCATGCTGATCCACCAACACCAGCAGGTTTCCATCTAGAAGTGTAAGGGAGGAGGTTAACAACAGGCACCTTCATTCCAAACAACTGCACATGTTGGGAGGAAGAAGGAGCAATGCCCATGTCTCACCGAGGTCAGATTTAGCAGCTGGGGATAAGTCTATTTAACAGAGCTAAATTCAGGAGGAAGTTGGTTTAACAGAAAATAAAATAATGCAGAAATTAAATGCGAGGATCCAGACGAGTCATTAAAACCTGGGGTGGCCAGCATGAAGTTAAAGGAGTTGTATGTATGATGGTGTCATCAGCCAAATTCCCATTCTCTGTATATTAAAGATGAGGTCAACTACAATCTGTTCTATTTTATTATGCAGATTAGATAAAAAAACAAGAAGCTACTGGTTTGGAGAACATTTTTGTATTGCTCAAGCTAGTTTCAATACAGAAGATGAAATGCATCCATTAACTGAGAATGAAGTTCAATATATTTCACATTACCAAAAGGTAAGGTGTTTATCGATAGCAGCATTAATCACCACAGCACCTGAGGAGCACCATGAACAAAGTCCATTAGCAATCTCCAAAACAGAGAGAGAGAAAAATCCAGGAAATTCCAAGTGAAGGCCAGCACTCTCCTTAATTCATAATAACATGCCTTTTTCTCCTGTCCCCCAAGAGCAGAAGACAAGGACACAATCCTGGCATTTGCTTTTGGTTTCCTGGCTTTTGTCAGATACAAGTTAGAGCCTTAATATTACTGAAAGAGGAATGTTGCATTGTTATTTTGCATTTAGCATCACAGAACTATCAGATCAGAAGAATACACCCCTGAAAAAAATCACATCTTCTGAACATGTTTCAAAATGCCAGGTCAGTGTCTTATCTGTACTGAAACTGTACTTGAGGGCGAGCTCAACCTAATCAATACTAATGGGTATTCTTACCTACATCTGCATTCACGTCACTCCTAGTGTTGATTAAACAAGCAATAAATTTATTGTCCACTTGGTGAAGAACCTGTAACATATTCAAAATGTTCATTATCCATTGGCAAAACCATTTCTTTGAAGGGAAACATACAAAACTTTTGAGAGATAAACTCCTCTCCTCACCAATAGTTAATATTGGGACCACTGGTTGAATACAATTGCAGTTCCACCTGAAAAAGTTAATGTAAAAATGAAACCTTCAAATCTCTAGATCTCTTCCCTGGTGTTTCAAACAAACCTGTTGCCATTAGTGACAAATGGTTTTACTCCCATTAACCTTACAGAGGTAACACAACTAAGAGAAAATGGACTGGATTCTAGTATTAATGCACAAGGTGAACTAGCTTTTTACCAAGTCCTAACCATTTATAATTCTACAAAACCACAGGAAGCAATGTGACTGCATGGATGTAAACAAGAATAGTTTGGTTTGCAGAACCTGCATTAGATTAGATGTGAGAGAAGAAAAGAACCCAGATTGGCTCTCAGAGTCCAAAAGTAAAGGTGCAAGGTTGGCAGCATATTTATATTAATTTTAAAATGTATGGGCAAAACATTTGATACAGAAGCACTAAGATACAACTGGGTTTCATGTTTACTGTGCCATTTTTAGTGTCACTTTTCAGAGCAGAACCACACTTCAAAATAAGTGTAAAAGTCCTTACATGAGATTTGGGATTGCTATTGAAACTGCTCAGCTGCAGGTCAGAATTTCTTCGGCATATCTCTTTTGAAAATATATGTCAAAGAATCAGAATTAACCAAATAGCTACACCTACAACTGCCTATCAGAATGTTACTTAGTGAAGTGCCAATGATAGTGCTGTAAGTTACAAGGCAGTGATATCAGGGCTATTTCTTGACTTAACCAGCTTTAAACTCAAGCAAGTTGGGAACCACTGTGTAGGCAACTGTTTACAATCATCCAAGAGATGGTTTTGAGATATAACTTGATATGCATATATCTGTTGGTGTCTCTCTCACAAACCAATAATGCTTTTCTTTGCAAACTAAAAAGTATTATCTATTTAATTCACTACGTTTTTTTCACCCAGCAGAAACATTAACAAATACTATTTGGCTAGTAGCAGTTGAAATATTGGTGTTTACACAAAGCTGCTATCTGACTTATTGTACCTGCATTGAATTAATCATTTCCTTGGTGAAACGATAGGGATATAAGATATTATGAATTTTCACAGCCAGACTCCCCGCCTGGCCACTGCTCACATCAACAGCAACCTGTGAAAAAGATAAACACAGATAATTTACAGGATGCAGACTTAACTATTGAGTTTAAAGCCAAAAAATCAAACTGCCAGCTTTGAATAAGACTATTCTGGAAAGGGGTCCCTCTGTACCGAGTGTACCCTAACAAGAACAGAACTAGCTCAAAATACCATCTGGTAATCTCTCTGCTCCTCTCTCAACACTTTCCCACACACTAAGAGCTATTTCATTAGACAATCTGACATTAGTTGTCAGCCAACACGTACACACTCAATGAGCTGAACATCCAGGAAGATGTATCATCTCAGAATGACTGTTACTACAGCAGATGTTCTAAAGAATTGTTTCCCTTCAGAAACTCACCAGCAGGTTGTTTGCTCCTGCATCTGTATTGTACACAAGTGGAAATATTTGTATACATATTGCACATCCTGACTGAAATTGTACACTTATTCACACGGATTAAAGATATTTCCCTGTGACTATAAAGGAAATGGCTCTAAAAGCTCCGTAGACATAGTGTGCAATGTTGTTTCTCCCTCACACATTATGGTCTGCCAATGCTACAAACATATTTAAATAACTCATAACACATATAAGAGGGAGGGGAGTATTGCAAGGGACAGAATTTTATCCTAAGTCAAGGTGATTATTTTTGCATTGTAGACTCAGCCCACACCACCACTTTGGATTCCAAATAACACTAGGTATTCTTTAAGATCAGCTGTAATACCAGTCACTTCTAATTTGCATAAACCCACAAATGAACTCACAAATCATCTATAAAAAGGTACCATAGACAAGCTTGGTATATGTACAACAGAATAAATATACACAACAGTTATAGTATTTGCCATTTCAGTTAAAAAATCAACATAATAGAAGACAAGATTGAAACGGCTCCCACTGAAACTCTAGAACATAATAATACCAACCTCTGGGTATCGAGCAAATACAGGATTATCCCACTCTGAAAACAAAGACCGGAGAGACTCCCCATCAGCATCTAGGAGAGAATTTGTGTATAACATGGAGAGTAAGAAAGCCTAGGAGTGCCAACAGAAGATGTACTCAGATTGTTCATTCCCACCAAGCTGGGACCCTTAAGCTCACACTGTCTGGGTTTCTTTTTTCTTTTCTTTTTTGAACAAAAAGGAGAAAAAGAGACAAGAGAATGCTCCTTTCTATTGTCAGATGGGAGGACGACTCTGAGCAGCTTCTCTGACAAGAGTATACACTACAGAACAACCCAACAAAATCTGGAAAGGAAAGGACGGATAAACTCAGCTGCCCACTCCCTTTGGACAAAGCCACATACCAAAACATTGATTTCATCGTTTCCTGGGAAAGAGTCCCAAGGACTAAACTAATTTCTACATTCAGACTGGAATGTGAGGACAGACAAGGGGATTAGATAATTGCTCTTTAAACTATGAGCATGATTTTACAGAGAACTGGGAATATCATCTTATAAATATAAACACTTTCTAATAGGCTTCAACCCTGCAGGATTTTTTTCCAATTCCACATATGAGATGACTCAAAGAGTCCATTGTTAACAGACCTTGAGTAAGTCTGTGTTCCTGTCAGGACATCTGGTAGAGTTCTTTGCTTTGTTTTTCACTGTACTGGGAGTGAAAGTAACTTAAAGGACTTACTGGTATGCCACAGCCCTGAGCAGGGGGCACGGGCTCAACCAGAAGAGAGGCGTGGCCTCAACCAGAAGAGGCGGAGCCTTTAAATACCTGGGCCCTTTAAATTGAGATTTAAAGGCCCAGGGGCTCTGGCTGCGGCTGGGAGCCCTGGGGCCTTTAAATCACCCCCAGAGCTACCAGCTGCAGAGGCGGCCGGGAGCCCTGGGGCTTAGGGGCGATTTAACGGGCCTGCGCCACTGGCTTCCGCTACCGCAGTGAAGCTCCAAGCCCTTTAAATCACCAATGGAGCCCTACCGCTGCTACCCCGGGGCTCTGGCAGCGGGACTCGGGCAGTGTTTTAAAGGGCCCAAGGCCCCCCGCAGTGTCCAGAGCCCCGGCCCTTAAATCACCACTGGAGCCCTGCTGCTGCTACCCCAGAGCTCCGGCAGCAGGGCTTGGGAGATGATTTAAAGGGCCCAGGGCTCTGGCCGCTGCAGGGAGCCCCGGGCCCTTTAAATCACCAGCCTGAGGAAGCCGGTCTGGTTCAGCACATCATACTGACTCTTGCTGGTACACCATACCGGACTGGATCCGCTTATTTTCACCTCTGCCAGTACTCTCTGTCCTGGCAAAATGACCCTACCTCTGAAATCCTGGCTTGCCAGAATCCTCTCTTCCCGAGGTCTAGGAAGGAAGGGTAGAACAAGCTCACTTCTAAAAGGATGGCACCTGCACTGAAACCCTAAACACACAACAAAAATTTACTGCTGCAAATTTAACAAAGTTCCAAACATCTCTAGAGCCCCGTTCTTCATATTTTTATTAAACTAAATCATTATAGCGTGCTCAGTTTTGTACAAACAATGAAGATATTATTCCTGCTCCATAGAAGCAGAAGTCTACAACGAAGAAATAATAATATAGTACTCTGAATGATCAGAAGCTAGTATAGGGAACTTAATTTAAAATAAATTAATATAAGTACCTAATAACCTGACTTCTAATGTGACTCAGAGAATACTGGCTGGCTTGGCAGAAGAGGTGCGTTTTAATGAAGGATACGAACAAAGACTAAAACATTAAACACAGAAAGAAGCATATTTGTAATACAGTATATTTCTGTGCAAAATGAAGTAAATATGAAACACACACAGTGCATGCTTATATTGTCCTTTACATGAAATATTAGAAAATGTTTTACAAAGAGAAACTGATAGACACAGAGATGCAGGGCCAGATTTTTAAAGGTATTTAGGTACTGAAAAATGCAGGTCGGTGCCTAGTGGGATTTTCAAAACCACCAGATGCCTAACGTCCATTGATTTGCATCTTTAAGCAACTAAATACTAGGGGGGTCATGCGATTAAAAAAATTAATCACGATTAATCGCATGATTAAAAAAATTAATCGCAATTAATCACACCATTAAACAATAATAGAATACCATTTATTTAAATATTTTTGGATGTTTCTACATTTTCAAATATACTGATTTCAATTACAACAGAGAATACAAAGAATACAGTGATCACTTAATATTTATTTTTGATTACAAGTATACAAGCACTGTATACAAACAAAAGAAATAGTATTTTTCAATTAATCTAATACAAGTACTGTAGTGCAATCTCTTTATCATCAAAGCTGAACTTACAAATGTAGAATTATGAACAAAATAAACTCCATTCAAAAATAAAACAAAGTTCACTCAGTCTTACATTTGCAGGTGATAATGCTGTCCGCTTCTTGTTTATATCACCTGAAAGTGAGAACAGGCGTTCTCATGGCACTGTTGTAGCCGGCATCGTAAGATATTTACGTTCCAGATGTGCTAAAGATTCATACGTCCCTTCATGCTTCAATCACCCTTCCAGGGCACATGCGTCCCTGCTGATGACGGGTTCTACTTAATAACAATCCAAAGCAGTGGGGACCAATGCATGTTCATTTTCATTATCTGAGCAGATGCCACCAGCAGAAGGTTGATTTTCTTTTTTGGTGGTTTAGGTTCTGTAGTTTCTGCATCAGAATGTTGCTCTTTTTTGAGAGTTCTGAAAGCATGCTCCACAACCCATCCCAATCAGATTCTGCAAGGCACTTCAGATTCTTAAACCTTGGGTCAAGTGCTGTAGCTATCTTTAGAAATCTCATACTGGTACCTTCTTCGCATTTTGTGAAATCTGCAGTGAAAGTGTTTAATGTGAACCACATGTGCTGGGTCATCATCTGAGAATGCAGGTAAAATGGGGGGCGGGGGGGGGAACGACATAAAAGCAGGGGACATGCAATTCTCCCTCAAGGAGCTCACTCTCACATTTAATTAACACATTTTTTTTTTAAACAAGTGTCATCAGCATGGAAGCATGTCCTCTGGAATGGTGGCCGAAGAAAAAAGGGGCAAACGAATGTTTAGCATATCTGGTACCCAAATAACTTGCAATGTTGGCTACAAACGCAGGAGAATTGCCAGATCAAGAGAAGTGATTATTCCCCTCTATTCGGCACTGGTGAGGCCACATCCGGATTATTGCATCCAGTTTTGGGCCCCCCACTAAGAAAGAATGTGGACAAAATGGAGAGAGTCCAGAGGAGGGCAACGAAAATGTTTAGGGGCTGGGACACATGACTTATGAGGAGAGGCTGAGGGAACTGGGCTTATTTAGTCAGCTGAAGAGTGAGGGGGGATTTGATAGCAGCCTTCAACTACCTGAAGGGGAGTTCCAAAGAGGATGGAGCTAGGCTGTTCTCAGTGGTAGCAGATGACAGAACAAGCAGAAATTGTCGCAAGTTGCAGTGGGGAGGTCTAGGTTAGATATTAGGAAAAACTATTTCACTAGGAGGGTGGTGAAGCACTGGAATGGGTTACCTAGGGAGGTGGCGGACTCTCCATCCTTAGAGGTTTTTAAGGCCTGGTTTGGCAAAGCCCTGGCTAGGATGATTTAGTTGAGGTTGGTCCTGCTTTGAGCAGAGGATTGGACTAGATGACCTTTTGAGGTCTCTTCCAATCCTAATCTTCTATGATTCTAAGAAGAGGGCAGCATTATCTCCTGTAGATGTATACAAACTTGTTTGTCTTAGAGATTGGCTGAACAAGGAGGACTGAGTGGACTTGTAAGCACTGAAGTTTTACATTGTTTTGTTTTTGTACACTTTTTTATTTCAATTACAACACAGAATACAATATATATGAAAATGTAAAAAAATCCAAAATATTTAATAAATTTCAATTGGCATTCTATTGTTTAACAGTGCAATTAACACAGATTAATTGCAATTAATTTTTTTGAGTTAATCATGTGAGTTAACTGTGATTAATTGACAGCCCTACTAAAGACCTTCAAAAAGACCCATAGTGTATACACTTCTCAAGCTGGTATAAGATCTCACAAATTAAACAACAAAATGGGTCATGATCATGAGAATTCTCAGAGCATGATGTAGGGTGACACTAGGTGGTTGTCTGCTAAGCAGTATGCTATTTTCATACCTTTTTCAAAATGTGAATCTACTGTACTATTTCCATATTGCCATCAACAATTTCCTGTTTTCTACAGAACTAATTCATGTGATGCAATAGTTATTTCTGTATGAAAATTGCAGGCATTGCCATAAAGAGTATTTTAGACTGCTAGAAGGACCCAAACTATCTGCATCACTCTTTCCTTGCAACAAAATTAAACATCATGTACTTACCACTCTGTAAGACAACATTCACAGCCATTGTAGTTATATCTTTAGTACAAGCAGCCTGAAGTTCTTCAGTTGGAGGAGTACTGTAGGTGCTTAGTCCAGTCATTTTATTGACGTATACCATCTTACCCAGTGAAACATCAAAATGTTGCATCCAGACAGGACCAAATATTGATTCCTCATTTTTAGACTGAACTGCATTTGTGACATCTCCAGGTACTTCCAAACTACTTGACAAAGTTACATTGGGAAGCTCAGTGGCTTTTGAAGTCTGCTTTGAAGATACAATATTTCCATCTTTACAGATGCCCTCAGAATAACTCTTCTCACTGTGTAACACCAAACCACTGCTTGTGGTGGCCATGTACTCCCCATCTGTGTTGATGAGCAGTGACTGGTTCACGGCATTTTCCATAGTCCCTCCTCTTGTACTATACATTTTGCAGGGAACATCCTGCTCATCAGAGGCAGACGCAAGGATGCAATCGTCTACCCCTACTTCTTGTGAGGAGCTTTGACACATTTGATAAGAACTCTGCAAAAAATCATCAGTTTGAGACAAAAGATACAATGTGTTACCTTTTCTGCTTGAATCTCCTTGGAATTGTTCATCAACTTGTCCCACCACTTCTGTGGCTAAAAATTCCTTGAGGTCACCCTTCATTCTGAACAGTTTAGAAGCTAGTGATCCAAGTGATCTACTGCTACTTAGGTCTTTTCTTCTAATTTGAGAGTAGTCAGTCAATGTCAAAGGACTCTCTCTCACACAAGGAGCTTTTCTGTTTAACAAAGTTTCTTTGCCACAGAACTGAGACCTCTCCAAGGAAAGGAGGCAATCAGCTTGGCAAACATTAGAATCAGCATGTTCCAGAACTTGAGTTTCACGAATGTTAACACGTTCAAAATTGTTATTCTGATTCTTCAAGGTGTCAAGATCAGCTAGACAACCAAGAACACCTGGAGGTTCAAATTCACTCCTCTTCTCTGGAACAGATATTGATGGTGCACTCCTGACCTTCCCATAATGTCTCCTGAATCGCTCTAAAGACCCCAACTGTACTGACAAGCTCAGCTTCTTATAGGCTTGGGTTCTGGGCATAACAGATAACTCAACCATTTGTCTTCTGTTGCTTGGATTATTTTCATTATGAGCAAAACCCAAGGAAGTGACAGGAAGCAACTCTCTAGTGTGTGATGTTACACACTCCCTTCTATCTCTTGCAGTATTGGAAGCTACCTCCTCATTCTTCTGGTCTGATACAGTCTCATTTTCTAACCACTCATATGCATATGCTCTGCATACTTCTCTATTGGGTAGTGTAGTATACTCTTTATTTAAAATACTAGAAATATCCTGAACATTTAGACCCTGAACTGAAAAGCTCATCTTGTTTCCAAATATGTCCTTGGCAATTACAGGACCTGGTTTAGAATGCATGTTTAATGAGCAATTCATTTCAGTTTGTTCATGTGGTGGCTGATTTTGCATCACATGAGTTATAAGGCCTGTGGAACACAACTTCAGTGGTACTGATCTAACAACTCTTCCTTCACCATCATTATTTGGCCCTTTACTTTTCCTACTGTCATCTTTCATCACATCAGACATTCCCATCAATGCTCTCCCACAAAGAAGTTCTGGTCCATCAGCTGTATCTTCAACTCTCTCATGCTGCCCTTGAGTGACACCATTTCCAAAGGCAATGTTGATGCTGCTTTTCTGAGCTGCACTGTCCTCCCGCATTCTTGCATCTTGCACACAATTTTCAGTACAACGTGGCATTTCAGCATAACTCTCTATTTCTACTCTTTCTGACCTGGACTCCCCAGAGAGATTTTCTGAAGACTTGCAACTCACAAACACCATTTTGGGATTGTTGAACTCTTTTGGCTCTTGGTCTGAGATACCTAATTCTGAGAAATTAGAAGTGGTGCCTTCTTTGTTGAGCAGAGGACTCGCTGTGTCAGCTGGTTCAGCAATGATCAGACCTGAGGAGACTTCCTTTTCTGCATTATCATTTGAATTTATGAGATCTGAAGACTTTTCCTGAATAGTCACTTTTCTTTTGACAGTCTTTGACTGCAAATTAAACATTTCATAGGAATCTACAATATCATCATATGTTTTCTTAAAATTGTCTTGTATGCTCTTTTCTTCAGAGAGTGCAGGCTGCAGAGCTCTGATCCCGTACAAACTAAAGCCATTGTCTTCATTAAATTCTTTTATGTCTTCACTAGACAGTTCAACAAATAAGTGTTCTCGCTTTAAAAATGCTTTCACTCCTTCCTCAATGCAAGCTAAAAGTGCATCCCAATTGCGGAATTCTATCAGAGTTTTTGCAGGTTCCAGACATACATCATAGTCACAATACTGACACTTCACATTGATAACGAAGATTCCATAGAGCTCTGGGCCACGATGCCGAACAGGACTTGAACTCATCTGTCTATTGGCAAGGCCACCTTTTGCCTTGCAAATAACACTTTCTTTCCTTAATAAAAAGTCCATGAGTTTATGCAATCTTGTTTTTAAAACCAGTCTATTATTCACATACAAAAACTGCATATTCTTATTGTAATGCCCTTCAGAACTGATATAGCCACTTAACTCAAACCCCCCAGATGTATAATTTATCTTTCGTAATTTCTGTGTTCTTCCCAGTCCATAAATCTGACAAAAACGGGAACACATATCTTTCGTCTTGGGGAGCTGAAGCATCATAGAACAGGAAGCATCATTTCTTAAGGAAAATGAGACAGAAGGATGTATGAGCGAAAGAGCCTCTACCTTCTGCCTCACCCTCTCAAATTCCAGCATGGGATCCATGCACTTTTTCCTCACTGGTAACTGGTGGAACAAGTTATACACAGTTACTGTTGTTCCACCACTTGGTCTAGTCAATTCAGCCTCACAGACTTCCAGTGCTTTCCCATTCTGAAACAGTTTCATAAAGGTTTTCACTGTATTGTTGGTCTTGGATGAAATTTCTACTATGCTGGCCATATTTGCTATGCTGGCCACAGCCTCCCCTCTGAAACCATAGAACTTCAGATTCTCTAAATCCTCCACCGAGTTGCACTTACTAGTGAAATATCGATTACCCACTTTATTTAGATCCTCTCTCCCCATCCCAGAGCCATTGTCCACCACCTGGACCTTGAAGGTTTCCAAATCCACCCGTATGGCCACACATGTTGCTTTAGCATCAATGCTATTGAGGACAAGCTCTTCAACACACTGGGCCAGTGAGTTGATGGCCACTCCGGAGCGTAACCTGGAGCGCACGTCTTCCACCAAACATTTGATCATGGCAAAAGCAGAAAGGTGAGGAACCCAAGAAATTTCAGGATGATCATTCCTTTTCCTTCTTTGAAACAGTCTCCTGTAAAAAAACAAAGGGACAAAGAGTAAAAGCTCAGAGTTTAAAAATCTCTAATAGTTACCATATAACTATTTAAAAAAGTTAATTTTGCCTCCATGAATGCCATAATTTTTTTCTGAGCATTTTTCTGTGCTCACTTTCCCTGCCCTGGCTATGACTAGGCATCCGCCAGTGCCCTAGGCATGAAACTGCAACAATAAAGAATAAGAGTGCTTACATTTTCATGATCCTTATTAACACTATACTCCTTTCCTTAATCCTATACTCCCTATAAGAAAATCCAAACACAAAGAACAAAAACAAGCTATCAACGACCAGCACAGGGAAAGCACCAATTGCCAGTAACTTCAGCAATATGTACTGAATGCCACCAAGAGCGAGGCTCAGAGCCCTCTTCACATCGTTATCCAATAAACTTATTTTGCTGTTCTTCTTTCAAGCAGACTCAGGATATCCATCCTCATCATGGCCAGACAGCATCTATCCTTGGAAATACTCCAACATGCATCCAGCTGGGAAGATGCAGTTGCCATAAAACCACACTGGCACATGGGCTGGCTCAAAGCTGGTGGTGGGGTGTCTAATAAATTAAGCTTTTCTTTCTATTATGATTATTTTATACCATATGGGTTCATTTATCACCTGTTGGTATTTAGTAGGATGTGTACTTTCCACTTGAACCTCACATCTACATGTTAGATTGAAGAGGATTGGGGAAGCACAGGTCCTCATCCTGTGCTAAAAGCAGAGGAAAGCCCCTCTCCTTTCTCTTCCTTGGGGAGCAGCATTCCCGCTTAGCTCCCTTCCTCTTTTGCAGGTACAGCAAGTGCTCCCCTTCCTATTTCAATCTACTTCAACCACAGCCCAGATCCCAGGATTCAGCCTAGTCACAGGTGTCAGTGCAATTACCTGTCCACACTACAGGCTGCGATCAACCGGCTTTTCAATTTGGGCACGCCTAGGTCACTCACCCCAGCACCTGCAAAAGGTCCCCACTGAGACCAAGCTGTCACACAGGTGCCCGTGTGAAGCACGTTACAGCTCTGGCTCTCTGCTGGGGAAGTTTGATGCCCAGTTTCGCTAGGGCACTGCCCAGAGAAGGAAGGGATGAAGTCAGCCAGCCAAGGGATGAAGTCTATCAATTTACAAGCAACAGGCCCTTAAAGGAGCCCGCCCAGATCCCCGGGCGCAGCAGGGTGAGGGAGCTGTGCCAGCCCAGCCCTGCCCAATGCCAAACAGGGGCCTCCCAATCCCTCTACCACCATACCAGCTCAGGGAGGCAGCTGCATTTTGGTGACTGAATTAAAATGTCCCCGCACAGTTCCCCTGTCTCCCTCAGAACCCGTTGAAGGGGGAGGGGCCCCCTCCACACTAAGGGCCGGGCGCGAGACAGACAGACAGACCGACCGATTAACCGCCCGCCACGTCTTCTTTGACTCGCAACGTACAAGTCCCAAACTCAGTCCGGTGAAAGGAAGGCGGGGAGAAAAAAACCCTGTGGCACATGCGCAGTGAAGATATGTGGGGCCGAGGAAAGAACCACTGCAGGCCGGAAGTGACTACAATTCCCAGCATACATTGCAACATGATTCAGTGCATCCTGGGAGTTGTAGTCTTTCTTGACGGTGGCGCCTGTCGCCTTTTGTCAATTGATTGCCGCCCCACTGGCTTCTCTGACGTGGCAAACGCACCATATTGTCAGTATTGTTCAGTGGGGCATGGTCAGGGTGTGTGCCCAAGGCTGCCCACCTTGATTTCCCTATCATCCCCATAACACTCTCATGAATGGAGCAGCGCCTATAGGAAAGCTGAGCAGACATTTGATGGTGGGTGGCATGGAAAATTAGGTTGGGTTTAGACTGGCATGGTGACTGATGCCATATAAATACCTAGTAAGTAGACAGCACGTTCCCTTGAGGGTGCAGATGGGTTGGAGGTCACTAGCCATATAGGGCCAGAGAGGCTCATTCCTGATTCACTTCTTCCTCTCCTTATGTTAACACTGACTGGAGGCCAGCTGCCTCTATGCTGGCGTGCCTCATATGGTAGTGTACCAAAATCTCGGCGAGCAGCAACATACAGGGTCTACTCCACAGCAATCTGTGTTCACACAAAGAAATAGTGGGCAGGCTAAGTTTACTGAAAATGGGACAAAAGAAATCTTATGTTTCAGAATAACTGGATGAACTAATAACAATAATATACCATGGTTGTACAGGGATGCATGCCAAAAATAATAGTAATATGGTAACCTTAAGAAGCTGGTCCTATTTCAAACCCATTATGGCAGCCCCACCTGCAAAATGAGTTGGTAGGTCTACTTACTAGTAGCCAAGTGACAACATGACAAGACCATCACCACTGCTACAATTGGTTTTAATCAACCACTTTATTGGTCAGTATAGAGCCTAAAGACTGAATCGGCTACACAGACTGAATTTTCCTCTCCCTCCTAGAGAATTAGCAGCAAGGCATTGGGCATGCTGTGCTACTACTCTACCAATCTGAGGGGACAGAGAGAGGACTTCAATTTCTATGGTGTTTGGTCTTGTACCAGCCCTATATTCATTCATATATTGTGATAAACATCACAAGCAGCAATATTCCCTGCTGGCTGTGTTGCTGCAGTACCACTAAAAGCTTTCCCAGCTTGGCCAACCATCACCCAAAAACATCAATGACGCTAGTGTGAAGTACACACAAGGCACCCAATAGAACAGAAACTGTCAAATACAGTCATGGCTGGATGGGATAAAACAGATGTTTCTGAGAACTGGTAAAAACAGAGGTGAATGATTCTTTAACAGTATTTAATATTAGAAGAAGCCAAAATTCCATGGTTCTGCCCTCCAAGATATCAATTCCAAGGCTGGTTATGTGACTTCTGTGAACTAGATGGGACACTATACTGACCATGTGCTCTCTTATATACAAAGTGAGTTTGAAAGGTTGCAAATAAATTCAGATGAGAGGTTGGGTTTCCAAACAATCCCTTTATTAAAGGCAGTCTCACCCTCCAGTCTGCCTGTTTTCCTGCCCATGGCATTCAGGAAGATTCAGGGTTAAATACTATAACAAACAAATAATAAATTAGAACAGTAACAAGATAAAACAAAGGGCTCTCTGTTTTTGGACACTATCTGACTGAACAAGTAAAGGTTGGTAGGGAAGTTTTTGAGAGCTCAACTCTCTCCTCAGTGCTTTCTGTCTTTCAGTCTAGTTATTTCACAATGCTGAAGTTCCTGTGATCCAGTGCAACAATCTTCTTCTCATTGCGGAATTCTGCTCGGCTGATGTGGGATTTGGGGCTTCCTGTCTTCCTGAGCCATTCCTGCAGCTCCCGTACCTTGACACTGGGACCTTGGATTTGTCCTTGCACAGTGCCATCTTCAGTGTTTTGGACCCAGCCAACCAGCCCCAGCTTCTTACCCTCAGCCTAAAAAGGAAATGTGAGATGAAGATGGGATTAATATGAATTGAAGGCAGACCACAGACTGGCATTTTTATATAGGAATCAGCCCCCAGGGAGGACCATGGTAAAGCCATGTATAAGAAAGATCCCATGGAATAGCCATACAGCATGCACTTTGGGATTAATCCAGTTATCCACTGTAACATCTTTACATTGAATAGCACCTGCAATACATCCCTGGAGTTACCAGGGAATACAATCCAAGGGTCACTGGCAACAGGTAGCATGAAGAGATTCCAAACAAAACACAGCTGTGGGTATAAAAGCCATGATGCTAGTGACTCATCAAAGACTCTCCTGACTCAGTCTCAGCTGAATTACTTACAAATGACCCAGAAGCCTCACAAAAGCCTCTGGGACCTTTGATGGAAAGAGTCTGAGATGGAGACCATTAAGAGATCACAACAGAATGTTGGCTGACCAGGAAGAGGGTAAGGTGACTCCCCAGGATGGGAGGTTCCAAAAGGAAAAGACTTTGACCTTGAATGTTAACGTTTTTCATTAAAGTACCAAATTTAGATTTTTATTCTCTAGGAGGGTCAGCAATACCTAGACCACTCCAGTCCCAAGAATACTCTTACTCTAGGAGCTGGGATTTAATGGGCTGGATTTATTTAGTGAGACAAGTCCTCAGCAAGTCACAACCCAACACCTGGACCACCTTGTTGGTGTCACTAAGCATAACCCTAAGTAACTCGGGAGGGTGGAAGGCCACAAGGGTATGGAGCCTGCCTGGTTTTAGGCCTCAGCAGACAAGAGTCCCTCCATGTTTGAACTTTAATCGACCTAAAAGGCCAGGTTTAACAGCCGTTATCAGTTGCAACAGTTCTAACTGGTCTAAAGCAGAAATAATGAGGCCTGTGCACCTTTAGCAGGAGGACAAGATAACTTGCAGAAGGAAAACTTACTAACGAGCTGCCGCGGCCAAGATTACTTAGTGCACCTGCGCTTACATAACTGCTACAGGGGGAGGAAGGGTGGGGGGTTGGGAAGAAAGAAGAGAAAAAAAAAAGTATAAAAAGGGAAAAGCCGCTTGTGTAGGTGTGCTGGATCTGAGGCATGTCAAGTCTCCCAGCACCGTTTTGAGATCTCAAATAAACTTTGCTTGCTTCTCCACCCTGATGTGTGTTCATTGGCACTAAGCACTCCAGGCACAAACCACTGTTGCTTGCCTTGGGCACCCTCTGTGCCTGCAACAACCTCAGTCCTCTCCCACAAAAAGTGATGGATCCAGAAGGCAAAACTGGTGACTCCTGCAGCTACCCCAAAAGGAGAAAACATACAAAAGCAGTAGGGGGAAACAGTAGCAGCTACAAGGCAGATGGGGCCAATGCCAAGTTGGGAGAGGCAGCTCAGGCCCAGCCTGTGCTGAGATTCAAATACAGGTGGGAGTTCAGTACAGCCTGGGCCCTGGTGGTGACTAGATCAAGGTGCCTGAGCCGCCTCATCCTGGCTGAGCCGCCAGCCTCACCCTCTGCTCCAGCATTTGCAGCAGACACACCTGGGTGTACTTGCGGAAGAACACTCCTTGGACCTTCCCGAAGACTTCATAGTCCACAGAGACGAGGCTGTTGCCCTCAGTCATAGTCACGTGAGCCTGGTACAAAAACAAAGCAGCGACTATTAGCAGAGATCCAGGGGGATGCTGCCACCCTCCTCCCCCACGCAGGGAAGACGGGCTTCCCGCAGGGCCCCACTGCGGCTGCATTGCGGTGCTCGGTGGGGTGGGAGTGGGGAGACAGGCAGGCAGGAACCGCGCCTTATTTGGTGCCTAAAGTCCCAGGACCCGTGCCCAAGGAAGAGCCACTAAGCAGCCACCCGGCGCTACCAGCAGGCAGAGGGAGCTGCCCCTGCTCCCCGCCGTGCCCTGGAGGCGGGGTCACGCCTTCGCCAGCCCCCCGGGCAGGCGTCCCGCGTCCGCCCACGACAGGTCCCCATCAGCAACTTCAGGAATAAGCAGCAGGGCGGGGAGACGGGCCCGATCCCTGCGCGCGCGGGTCCGGCCGAGCTCACCCACCAGGGACCCGTAGCCAGAGCGAGAACTCGCGCTGCCCAATCGCTGTGGCGCTCCGGGTTTTACCGCCGTCCGGTCATAGAGCCAGGACCAGAGCAGCCCCAGACCATAGAGCCGAGTGCCAGAGCGGCCGACTCAGCTGGAGGCTAGAGCGACCCCGGAGATAGCGTTGGCGTGCTGGTTTCCAGGCAACTGGAGTAAACAGGCGGGGCGCGGGGCGCCTAGCGCGGCCGGAGGCCCAGGTGAGGATGGCGGTGACGGGGCGTTTGTTTCCCCGGGGTGCGTGACGGCAGCACCTCGCCCGGGGAGGCAGGCAGGACAGGGGGTTGGGTGTCGGAGCGTGTCTGGACAGCCTCGCTCGCCGCAGGGCGTTTTCTGTGGTGCCGAGCACCTCCCGACCCCCTTCGCTGACGGGGGGGATAACGGGGGCCGGGCCGGGCCTTCCCCACGCGGAAAGGAGGCAGGGTGCTTTACCTAAGGGCCCGGTTCAAGTCCCGGCTCAGCAGCCACCTCTCTCGGAGCAAGCCCTGACTGGTCTCCGTCTCACAACGCGGCCTGTCTCAGCGGCTGGGGCACGGAAATATCCCACCAAGGAACGTGACCTCATTGATTTTCACTGGCTGGGCTGAGAGAAGGGCAATGAAGGAAACAATCATCAGCATCAGCTGCACTTTGCAGGTGCTGTCAGAATTCATTCAGCTTCAGTAACCTCGGGCTGTCGGTTAATATAAGGAAAAGTGTGTGTGTTATAACAATAAATGCAGTTTAGTCTGACAGAGTCCCTGCAAACCTGCCCCATTCTCAGCCTTGTTTGCAATGTGCCACTTAGAGAGGTTTTGGTGAGTTCTAATATCAGCAGAAGGCTATAGCCTCCATTTCCTGCTCTCAGTGGCATAGACTTCCCTGCTGGCTGAGCACATTCCTTCTGCTTTTATAGCAAGACATTGCACAGGCAGGGAAAGAAGCAATTTTACAGAATTCAACAGCTCCATTAATGTCCTTTGGGCTAGTCAGCGTACTGCCTCTAGAGCAGGGGTGGGCAAACTACGGCCCACAGACTGAATCCGGCCCGCCAGTCGTTTTAAACCATCCCTTGAGCTCCTGCTAGGGAGCAGGGTCTTGGTCTTGCCCCACTCCAGCCGGGGAGCAGTCAGAGGCTACTCCACGTGGCTCCCAGAAATAGCCATGTGGCCCTGCTCCGGCACTCCAGCTGGGGCGCAGGGTCAGGGACTGCTCCATGTGGCTCCTGGAAGCTGTGGCTCCTATGCACACCAATTGCCCCGCTGCAGTGGCCCTCTCCGGTGCTTCAATGGGAGCTGCAGCTGCGGTGCCTGCAGATGGGGCAGCATGCCTCTTGCACCCCTGAGCCTCTCCCCATGTCCCAATCCCCCTCACACTCTCCAAACCCCTCAATCCCTGCCTGGAGTACCCTCCTGCACCCCCAGCCCCACCCCAGAGCCTGCACCCCTTTACACACCACAACTCCCTGCCCCAGCAATGATCCCCCCTCCTGCCCTCTGAACCCCTTGGTCCCAGCCCAGAGCACCCTCCTATACCCAAAATTCCTCATCCCCAGCCCCACCCTAGAGCTCACTCCCCCAACCCATCCCGGATCCCCCTCCTGCACCCTGAACTTCTCATTTCTGGCCCCACCCTGGACCCCACATCCCCGACCTGAGCCCCAACCCCAATTTTGTGAGCATTCATGGCCCACTATACAATTTCTATTCCCAGATGTGGCCCTCAAGCCAAAAAGTTTGCCCGCCCCTGCTCTAGAGTATAGATTTTGGGGGAGGAAGCCTCAGCTTGGGAACAAACATGTCTGTAATGTCTTTGTTTTTGCCCCAATGTTCTGTGGCAGGCACTGAATGGCTCAGCTGCAACTGGCTGTGTGTCCACCTGTGGATTCTATGGTGGCAGCTCCCAGTCTTCCATTAACAGGGCAGAAGAGATACTATCCCAAGGCCCTTGGGCACCAGTCCCAGCTAGAACACCTGAAGAACAACTTCCAGCAACAGCTCTTGCGTGACAAGGAGGAGAAACTGAAGGATCTTTGCATCTGCAAAAGCCGGAGTTATTCCTGCTCTCTCTCTTCTGGGAGCAGCCAGCAGGACTCTGGACAGGGAGGCTTCTACTCTGCTGGACCCCATAGCAGGTATCTCACCAGCCAGACCAGTATTTTGCCCTCCAAGTGGGCAGCCAGGCGGAGAGAAGGGGTGGATCGATCCTACCCTCTGAAACCAGTCTTTCACCGCAAGGCTGAGAGCATTCCAGTGGTCAGCACAAGTCAGCTCAGGAGCTCGCCACCCATGGCTGAATCTCCCAGCAATAACTATAGCTCAAAGAAAAGAGGGAAGTTGCCAGCAGCCAGGGCCCAGCCAGCTGTATTGCCATCTTCTTTGGCAGCAGAGCAGCATAAGCAGTCAGCCACCCATCCAAGCAGAGCAGATTTGGGTTACATCCAAAGGCTGGAGGCAGCTGGGCAGAGCCTGGAGGAGGAGATCCGGAGGAAAGAGGTCCTCCTCAGGGAGAAGCTGAGGAGAACAGAGGAGGAACTCAGGAGGATCCAGAGAGAGAAGCAGCAGGTGGAGGTAGAAGAGAGAAAGGAGAGAGAGGGTCTGAGGATGCAAGAGAAGAAAGCAGCAGGGCTTTCTGGGGGGAACATTTTCAGGGCTACAGCCAGGCCCAGTGAGGGGGACTGTGGTTGGGAGCAGTCTCCAGAGGATGCCATGCCCGTGCCAAACAATACCCACCTTCCCCATGTGCAGGGCATAGAGAGACTCAAGAAGGGGCGGCTGGTGGCCAGCAACAGCAAAATTCAAGAGCACATGGCTTTGGAGAGCATGGCCTCCTGTTCAAAGTTGGTCATGAAACACAGCCAGGGTCCACCTGCAGCAGCCTCCTCAGAACAAGATCCTGCAGCAGAACTGTTGCATTCACAGGGTCCCACTGGCAGGGAGCAGGGGGAGCTAGGAGAGTGTGGCTTCTGTGGGCGTAAGTTTCTTCACCTCCGGCTGGAGAAGCACGTGAATGTTTGCAGCAAGAGCCAAGGCTCCAAGAGGAAAGTATTTGACTCAAGCATGGCGAGAGCCAGGGGAACCGAGCTGGAGCAATATCAGCACTGGAAGGGTAAAAACCCCACCCAGGTAACATGCACTTCGAGGCAACTGGCTGGCCTGGGGGTGGGTCAGTCCTTCCCCCTTGGAATCCTCTTTAAGAAGCATGGAATTATACCTGTTTTAATAATACCTACTATGTCCCTGACACTCCATTCAGGCCCACTAGAATATCACCAACTTTAGGGGATAGACCAGCAATGAGCCCATGCACAGGACCCAGCATTAGAAGGTTTTAGGTGCTTGGTTTAGGACACCACCGCTTCCTGGAGATAGTCACCTGATCTCCAAAATAATGAGGGGGTATGAAAGGTAGGGCCCTACTAATTTCACAGCTGTGAAAAACGTGTCATAGGCTGTGAAATAGCCCTTCCCCGTAAAATCCAATCTCAGGGTGCTGTTTGGAGTGCCCCAGCTGGGGGCTTCTAATTCAGGCTGGGCTGGGGAGGGATGGTACTTGTCCTTCCCCTGCACAGCTGCTCTTGGTGGGGAGATCAGACCCACGTCCAGAGGCAGCACAGAAATAAGGGTGGTACACCCTCACTTCTGTACTGCAGCAGCCCCAGAGTTGGGCTTGAGGCTCCTGCTAGGGCAACCATGGCTTCTGCTTGACACCCCCCCAAATTGGCCTGGGCTCCTGGGCACAGTTAATCTACCATGGGCCAAGACTAGCAACTAGGAGATCCTGACTGGGGCACTCCCAGCAGCAAGGGGGAAATCAGACCCACCTCCACTTCCCATAGGTGCTGGAACGGGGTGCTGCAGTTGCTGGCTTGAAGTGGTTTCCATCATTTACAGGGTTTACAGTTTTGCTTAATGACTCTCAGCACCCCCACTATAAAAATTATTCCAACACCTATGCCACTTCCAGGACTTTTACACTGTGCAAGGGGTAGAACCCACTGAAAGGGGCTCAACCCACTCCCACCAGGCTAGGATCCTCCCATCGGGGGCAACCTCTTAGTGTTGGGAGGGGTGGGGGATGTCTGCTGTGCTTAGGTTGAGGGAGCTGCAGTATAATTGGAGCTGCTATTGGGGGCAGCCTGGGACCTGATCTAAAAGCCTATTGTTAAAACAAACCAATGGGAACATCAGCTTCCCTCAGCCACGCTCCAGCAGCCCCTGCCTGATGTATCTTGGACCCATTGCTGCAGGTTCCCTTTAAGTGGCTACTTTCCCCTGCTCCTCCTGGTGACTGATGCCTTCCCTTGGCACCCACCATCTGTCTCCACTGTCTCAGCTGCCTTAAAGGGGTGGTACCAATCTGGGGGTTTGCTGAACTGGAGGTGGGTTCAGGGCTGAGTATGGGGTTACGCCCTCTATGAGAAGATGGTGAGTAAAGGCAGAACCTGGAGCCAGCCCAGTCATAGCTCCTGCCATCTATACTAACCACTCTTCCCCCTCTGTGCAGAATGAGCCACCCAAGAACAACTGGAGACAAAAGCATGAGTCTTTCATCCGGACCCTGCGCCAGGCCCGTGAAATGCAGCATGTGATCTCCAAAGGGGGGAAGCTCTCAGACCTGCCCCCACTGCCCCCTGTAGAGAACCCAGACTATATCTCCTGCCCCCACTGCAACCGCCGCTTTGCACCCAAGGTGGCTGAGAGACATATTCCCAAGTGCAAAACCATCAAGAACCGACCCCCTCCACCACCACAAAGGAGACGTTAAGGATGACACACTGCAGTGAATCCCAGCTCTCTCTCTCTCAAAGTGGCTTCCATCTAGAGCAAGCTTTGTGTTCTCACCATCCCCCAAGCAGACTGCTAACTTTTAAGATATCCCCATGTAAAGTGAGTAAGGAGCTCAGGCCCCATGAACAGAATACTAAAATGCTTGTACTTTGAGCTGCAGCCAGTGGTTCCTGAGTGTATGCAGATAGCTCTGAGAGAGTTTAGGCCACTACCCTACTGCTGCTGGTTCCCGAGTGTATGCAGATAGGTCTGTGAGAGTTTAGGCCACGACCCTACTGCTGCTGGTTCCCATCCCTTCCCCTTCTACAGCTCTTCACAAAGAGTTCAAGTTCTCTTGGTTGAAGAGATTGCTGGGTCTTGGTGTGAGTGGGAGGAGATTACCATGATGTCCCTTGTGTACGGAATGGGGATGTCGATGGGACAGCTGCAAGGGAAGAACCACCATGGCTGGCTGGTCCTCAGAATCATGATTAGCTGCTATGGGCAGGTGGTGGGGATGAAAGGTTGAGGGCTCTTTCCTCTGATATGAAGTAGTACAGCGTGGGGCAGAGGTCATCCAGAGCTCACAGATGGAAAGAAGCCCTTTAGTTAGGCACCAACAATGTGCTCAGCCTTGAACCAGTCACACAAAAATACCCCTAGGCTGCTGAGCTCAAACTGATATTTGTATGTTAGCACCCTGATTGCTGAAGAAAGCACCTGCCTGCAGAACAGCTGGGGAGTGGGCTAGAATTCTACTGCTGTTTAGCTACAGATGCTGGCACACGAGAGCCCCCAAAGATCAGCTCTCCAGCTTCCTCTGCCAAGGCTGTGTGGGGCTCTCTCTGGGAAGAGGGGGTGGGAGGGAGTTTTCAGCTCCTGCAGTAGAGAGACCTTGTGTGGGCTGATACAGTAGTTTGGATAAGTCAGGAAAGGTAGTTTCCTTGCAGAGAGAGGGAAGATAAATGACGTTAGCAAGCTAGAACATAATGTACAAACTACAACTTTCCTTCCCTCTGTTTCTAACAGCCCCTGGAGGCAGAATCCAGAACTGCTTCCCTCTCTCAGCTGCTTTTTGTGCTCAGTCCTGTTTATTTTCTGCATTGGTTTTGAGCTGAACAATGAAAACTGAGCAGGCAGGCTCATTCCATGCTCCTCTTGCAATAGCCCACAGGAGGATTTATTTAGCTTGTTTCCACTGGAATTCATGAAAATCCTGGGACTGTTTCTATTGGACTTGGGGTCAGTAACATTTTGCTTTTCAACATCCAAAAACCTTAGTTTGGGGCCATGTTTGACATAGCATCTCTAATCAGAACAGCAGATTGGGGAGGGAGACCCGTAAAATGCTGCTTCAGCACAAGAATTCCTTGGGGCAGAAAGCTTGCAGAGGGGCCTCAGTAGCAGAGGAGCTATGCACGACCAGCCTCTTACTGTTTGGAGAGGCACCTTTCATCTCAAGTGTGCTTGTTCCAGCATCAACTGTGGAATAGTAAAGACTCCTAGAGCTCGGTCAGAGCCTTTAGGCGACAGGGTGACTGTTACAAAGGGATTACTTACCAGGTGCATGAACTTGGACTCAGATGCAAGATTCTTTCCAGCCTCAGTTTTCCATGGAGAGCATCCAGGCTGGCAGATGGCTTTAGGCCCCATGTAAGTAGCAGGTTGTTCAATACTAACGTAGCCCTAGCAGGTGGGTCACAAGCAGTGTAGGGATACCAATAGAAGACCAAGTAATTAATGAGAGGAGAAAATGAACAAAAAATGCCCAGTAGCTTTTACTTCAAGGCCCACGGTGATCCTGCCCCAACTCAGCACAGCCTGGGGAAGATACACAGGGGCCAGATTTAACTAGGCTTAGTCAGTGGCTGGATATGTGGAAATAGTCCTTGACTGTGAGGTGTGTAATAGTGTCCCAAGGAAGTAGGAGACCTCCTGTCCCCAAGATAAGTGAGCAAAGCCCCCTCCCTTGGGACACTAGGGTAGTGCTCAAAGACCCCAGTTAGGGTTAAAGCTGCATGGTTCTGGGCACTGTACAAGTATTGAAGAGTTTACAGCCTAGGAAGAAATATTAAAATCCAGACACAGGGTCTGAAATGGGTTCAGCATACATGCAGGTGATCATGGGAGGCCGGGCGCATGGCTTAGTAACTCCATTTCTGGTTTTATTGTGGGATAGCAGTGAGGTCACAGGAAGGCAGGAGAGGAGTAAATAGCAAGAAAATGGGAAAGGGGGGAGAGTGGAAATTCATCTGAACTGATGGATAAACGAATGTTTAAAATAAACTAAACATGAAACGAGTTTAAGAAAATCAGTACAGTAACCCCTGTAATGTGTTTATATTAAATCCAATTTTACAACATCCTCACCCTGTTCTTAATGTGCCAAAGGCTGTTGGTGTCAACAATGCTGATCTGCATCACAGAAGTCAGCAGGGGAAGTTGGTAAGGACAATGGAGCTTTTAGCTGTTGGGAAATTGTGGGAGGCAGTTTGGAATTGTGGGATAAACACATTAACTACAACTTTCTGCTAAAATGATGAGCAGATTAAATAGCTAATGTTGACATTGAAGTTGTAGGCCAAATTGTCTGCTGGGGTTACACCACTGAAGTCAGTGGAATTATGCCAGGAGATAATTGGCTTGCCATCTTTATGTTTCAGAGTCAACAATGGGCAGTTCACTGCTCTTGTTGAGCTACTGTTTCAGTTCGTCTGCAGACTCAGGCAGGCACACAGACACCACGGAATACAGGAGGCCCTGATTAAAACCTCCAGAGAAGCAAGGGAGAATCAGAGTTTTTATGTTCTCTGTACAGCATCCAGCACAATGGGACTCTGATCCATGACTGGTGCTCTTAGGTGCTCTGGTAATGCAAATAAATCATCAGAACTGGAAGCAGTGCCGCTTATTAAAACTGCTGAATAGGTGACTCTGGGAGACTTAACACTCCAGTAAAAGCTGTTCTAAGAGAACCAGGATTTTGTTCCTTTGGAGCCTCTCTCTTCCTGCTGCTCATACCCCACATGGTACCATTGGAGCTGTGGTAAAAATGGTATCTTCATCAGGAAGGGAAGCAGCATCAAGAGACCAGGTCTCTCATGGAACACACAGCCTCTTTTCATGTAGATGTCCCTAGTAATGCAAAACTTGCCACTTTGTCACAGCAATGAACCTTCTCCTAAGCTGAGTGCGTGCACACTTTCCCCACACCTCTTGGTGGAATGAGAACACAGGAGACCCTGCTCCAACAGGAACCTGCCCTGAGCTGAGATTCTGCCTGGAGCAGAGGTGGGAATATGCACAGAGTCAGGACGCACTGGAGAATTAGTTTAAACATTTATTTAAACAAACTACAAACCACTCCACTCTTTATTCTTTCAAAGAAAGACAATGACAAACTAGTTATTCTGCCAGTGTCAGAGCAGGCATAAGTCGTGTTCCACTATAACAACTCAATAGCAAAACTAGCAAGAGAGACTGACATATGGAGCTAGCAATGCAAAAGGGGGAGAAGTAAAAAGGGTTTTGAAACTGTTCAAAGGCACTTCTGCCCACTTGCCCTTCACTTTCCAGCCCAAAACATAATGCTGGGTTTAAACTGCTTTTTTGGTTGCATAGCTAGCTGGTGTGAAAATCAGTGGTCTGTAATAGGCACCACTTGGATAGCGTGAATCCTCTAAGGCACATATGAGGTTATGGAGCACAGGACACTTTCTGCCAGGGATCTGAATCCTCTACTAGACCCAAGGGGAATCCAGTCTTCCCAACTGCAGAGCACTGAGAAATGAGGATAGCAGTGCACTGCAGGAGAGCAACTCCCATCAGCTTGGTGCTTGCTTATTGGACATGGCTTAGGCTTAGCACTTCACTCCTTCTCAAAGCCACTGCTGCAACATGAGAGACTCCATCTCCACTGCAGCAACAGAATTCTTATGCTGGGACTCCTAACCTAAAAACTGGCTCCAATACATATGGGAGAAGAGAGGGCATAGTCACCAACAGTAACCAAGCAACCCTTGAACTCCTGGCATTCAAGACCCTACACTGGAGCTGTCTCCCTCCTTCCCTCCCTATAACAATAAGGACAGCCAGATTGAGGTCTAAGTCTGCCCAGGTTGCTGCCCAGAACAGAATGCATTTGATTCAGCTCTAGGATACTACAGTGATAGGCACGAGAGAAGATCCTAAAAGAGCACTGATTCCAAGCATGACACTTTGGCATCTGTCCCCAGACAGAGGATTTCATCAAGAAAAACGTTAGCACCCTTAAACAGTCCCCACAAAGGAAGAAAAGTCTAAGGAAGGTGAAACAGCTCTCATTGAAAGATTCAAGGCAACACTAGAGACACCCTGGTGATGGGGACAGTTTTAGGGATAATGAAATCACAGTCCCACCCCACTGCACGGGAGGAGAGGACTCTGCTTCCTAGAAGCCCCACCCTGGGGAAGGGGTGAGGGACTAGCTTCCCCCTAGAGGCCCTTTCCAACCCAAAAATCCACCCCAAGTCAATTAGCTAAACAATTTAGAAAAATCTAATCTCATTCCCTACTAGGGATATGGGAAAGTCCCAAGTGTCAGGCCACTTCAAGTTCCTTGGGAGAGAACCTGGTGCAGCTAGAGAAGGGGTGAGCTTTAGACTGAGGCCTAACCATATACTGCCCTTGGGAAAGATACATTCTATGTGCACTGCAGTAGAGACCCATGCTGAGAGGGCAGCTGTGCTCCCACTTTGTCAAAACAATGGAGTGGGGTCGGGGGAAATACTGACGAGGCCGACACCAGCATGGAGACTGTGTGTCAGCCTATTGTGAGGGAGAAGTAGAAGCAAAGCCAGGAGCAGCAATGGACTCGCTCTGAGAAACCAGACTTGACAAGAGGAGCTCTGGCACCCAAAACTAGTTGAACAGATGGAGTAATGAGTGTGACACAACCTGAGATCCAGACACACCTTTTCTGGTTAGGAAGCAGCTGGTCTGAACTCAAGAACCCTATCTCAAGCAGTTCCCTCTGTTACAACTGGAAACTACATCCAATTCTCGTGTTTGTGCAGTGCTTGGAGGGTGAAAAGCACTAGCCAAGTGCTAGGTCCTCAGAATAAAGCATTTAAACTTCATCTGTAGGACTAGGGCACACAGCTGTATGGCTAAAGGCTGCACCTCAAGTCAGGGGCATGCTTTCTATCACCATCTCCCCACTGCCTCCAGAGTAAAACACATTCAAAGCTCTGTTTGCCCATGAGCAGCATTGAGCTGTCCCACAGGCTAGAGCCCTGTCCATTGCCATAATGGCCGGGAGCAGCTCAGAGTTCAGCACTCTAAAGTGAAGGTAGGGGAGTTAGAGTTCAGCCAACTTCCGTTCTCAATGGTTCTCTTTCTCTCACCTAGAAGTGCAGCGACTAATGCTGGGGTCCCAAGGGCAGCTCTCAGGAAGCAATGAAACAAAAGGGCCACAAGTTGCTACTGGAGCCATCAACATGATGGGTCCAGGGTCGTCTTGCCTCAAGGGCAGGATTGATGGATGAGGTACAGAGAAGAGCTGCTGCTGCCATAATCACTGAGCTGACCATGGCCTGGAGCTCAGGGCCCTGCCACTCTGAAAACTCACTCCTAGACCATATCACCAAACGTACATGGGTGTTGCTCTGGAGCCTCCGCCCTCGCTCCTTATCTGTGAGTGACCTGAAGCCAGGAAAGCCGCTCTCTGCATTCAGTTAGTGTGTTGTGAAGTTGAATGGACCCCAGCAGGCTCAGGAGACTAGAGGCTGGAGCGGCATGAGTCCGTTCCCAAGAGACACCAGGAATCTGAATCCAAGTCAGTTTTTGGATCCGTTTCCATCTCTTCTTTGGCTGTCTGGGTTCCTTTGGAATGAGCCTGCAGCTGTCCAGACAAAACAGTCAATCACTCCCAGAACTTGGCTGCTGGCCATACACAATTTGCTGGCTACTCCAGATGCAAGTTTCTATCACAGAGAGAGCTACTATGGCAATCCCAGCCAGGGCACACTACATCTAACTGCTCCCTTCTTCTTGGACAGGAGAAATACAAGTTGCCTAAAGCCCTTTAGGCACTGAAGTGCCCGCCTCATGGCTGTATTACTATTATATTATTGCCATAGGGTAAACCAGAGTGTCTTTGCAGTTGACAAAGAGCAACAGGCACAAGGAATTTTTACCCTACACCCCTCTGCTCTGTCCCATCTCCTCCTGGCTTAAGAGATTTGAGTTTGATTAAAAGCTCTTCCTCTTCTCCTCCCCTCCCCCAAATCCAGCCAGAGTCAGGATCAAAGTTCTCTACCCCCACACACAACTTCCAACAGATGTGGGAGTTCTCAGCCTGAATGCCCCATCCAAGGAATGTCCTCACCTGCTGCATTCCCTCCGTCCCCCTGCAGAACCTCTGGAGCTGGGCACTAAGACGACTGGTTTCCTCCTGCAGCTTCTGTTGATCAGCCAGACACTGTAACACCAAGCCCTGCAACCGCTCCACCTCAGTTTGCAAAGTGCTGCACACACAGGCTGAAGCTGGAGATGCTGCCTTTCCCTCTACACAGGGCAGGGCTAGAGTTGAACACATTTGCTGCAAAGAGAGATGGGGGAGTGAGTTTGTATGTGTGTGGAACATGTGAAACCTCCCAGGCCAGTGGCTGTCTGTGCCATGGTGAGAGAGAATGAGGATGGAAGATGGCACCACAGCTGCTGAAGCTGCAGATTTTCAAGTGCTAAGTGCTGGATCCTTCGGCAGCCAGGTCAGCTCGATATTAACCCTTATGTTATTCACTGCCAATTCCCCTGACCCCAGACTTGGACACACCTTCCTCCCTCTCCCTCTTTGCAGCTGTTGTCCCTACCTGCTTGTCATTCTGAGATCCTTGTTGATGCCTCCCCACCCCAGCCTAATTTCCCAGGTGAGTCGGGAATTAGCACCTCATCTAGAGATGGCAGCACTGTAAACTCCTGTATAATTTCCTGCCCTGTCCATGCTTCCCAGGTTCCTCCCTCCCACTGGAGTCTCCCAGCATGGGGTTAATATTTTCCCCAGATGCGTTACCTGCATTTTTCTTAAGCTGAAACTCATTTTATTTCCTGCCCATGTGTTTACTGTCTCTTGGATTTCTTTCTCCTCACTGGTATTCACAACTCCTCCCAAGTTAGCATCAACTGTGATCATCATTAACTTGCCCTTTTCCACTCTCATCCAGACCATCAATTAGCCTGACCCAATGGCCCCCACTAGACCTCCCCACAACTCAAACGTTGCCATTTGTGCTCCCATCAGCTCTTAGTCAACCTTCATTCATTGTGGGAGATGTGGTCTTAAGATATATGTTACCTGGGGCTCTGTCTTGGGCTTGTTGAATTCTGCAGGAGCATCAGAGGCCGCTTTGAGTCCTTGCAGTTCCACGTAGGGAAGAGTCTCCTTTTCAGGCTCGGAAGAGTCTGTGCTCATAGGAAAGGGGCTGTCAGGCATGGGGATGAATTCAGCATTCTCCAGTTCCTGGACACACACAAGCAAGCAACATTGTATCAGAGATTCCTCATGCTCCTAAACACCCTGCATCTCTTCAGTCAGGACACCAGCACCCTCTTGTGGTGGAAAACAAGATTATGGCTTAAGGGCTCATACAGCAGACCCCTTGCTTGAAGTCAGACTAGCAGCGACACTCTCCTCTGGATAGTAGCCTGGGACAGCACTAGGCTCTCAGATCTTCATTGGGGTGAACTCCACACCATTCCTGGTGTGGGCTGGTTGGCCAACAGGTCCCATTTATGTGACCATTTAGGTGTGCAACAATTCTCCAAAAAGGGCCATACTAATGTACTCACCCTACACACGCCCACACCATATATAACTTGAAAGCTTATTTTATGAATGTTTAGAAGAGGCATAAAATGAAGTAGTCAAGTGGTGCCATAAGCCTGTAGACAAGGTGAAACACTGGTATCTTAAAACAAAAAAGTGTCATTTTCTGCACAGTTCCAGAAACACTGCAACAGGACCATAAGTACAGTTTTTACTGTTTAACTTAATTTCAGCACCTTAGTGTAGTACTTATTGGTCAAAGCTACCAAACAACAATATATTAAAAGATTTTTTAGTTTCGCATGGGCAAGTATTTTTTTCAGAAATGAAGCTGTTTAGAATGTGGCAAAAAATGGTGAATATCAATATCAAAGTATCTTACAAGTGATAAGGTATAGTTTTCTATACCTTCAATTGAAAATTTGCTGATCAGATCAGTCTCATACTGAAAGTTTTGCACCAGTAGAAGCAGATTGCATGCCTACAGTTTGTGCTGCATAGTAAGTACACATAAATGTATGTGAATTTCTAATATAATGCTTCTCCATCTGTAAGCTATTGTACATATAATGTAGCATCTAGTCTGCTTGGTAAAATATTTTAATTTGTAATTGCCTATGCGTGCAGTACTTGCATTTGAAATATTCTAGAAACTGGCTTTTTAATTCAGTGACACTTATGCAGAGCTCAGTGTTAGAGATGATAATACACAGAGCCGTAATATAAATATGCAAAAGCTATGGGAGAAAGAAGTGGCCTAACGAGAAGTAATGAAGACTTCTGCACTGAAGGATGAAGAGCATGTTACAACTCTTATCAACAATGTCATCAACTATATGACAAACCCATTTGACCTGAATCACATCCGAAGGAGTTTATCAAGCTATTTGCTGGACTGCATGTAAAAATCAGGTGTACAAGAGTCTACTGAAAACAGCAGATGTCGGTGAAGAACAAATACAGACTTATGAGAGGGGCACTTGATTCTGACAGGACATATCTTTTTCAGCTCAGTCAAGAAATCTGGCATCCAAAACATTTTCTGACATGGCCAAGACCACCAAGTTTAAGTCAGGCAAAGGAGGGAAACGTGCAGCAGCTATTAGTCCTAAAATTGTTTTCTGCAGAGCCCAGTCCTTAGCAAGATGCAGAGATGATGTTTCAATGGCAACTCTTCTCAATCACCCAATAGGACCTGTGCCTGTGTCCCTCTTCCATACTGATGAAACAATGAAAAGAACAGATAAAACTGAATTAAGGCATCAGCTGGAAGCTCAAGTTGGAAGACTCCATGAGCAAAGCGCATACAACAAAGAAGCCAGAGATGCCATGGCTGTCATACAGCTGATGGCTGGAGACTAATTCTACGCATTCGATGAATTACCTGCTGAGTACCTAAGGCAGGTCCTAAAAGGATTTGACAAAGCCAATTCTGTAATCAAAGTCTTTGACAGATATGGCAGGAACTTTGTGAAAACTGCTGACACACAGTGCTGGACAGGATCTAAGGCTGGATGCAAGAAATACCAGGTGATTGGTGGATGCCCTGTGCCTCCACGGAAAAAAATTCTGAATGTGGTATCCAACAGGCGGTCACTTCTAAAATTCCTCTATGAATATAGGGTTAAAAATGCACCTGAGTGTGCAGGAGCACACCCAACACAAACATTCCTTTTTGCAGAAGGCTTTTCTGATGGTGAAATAAGCAAAGGCCATCACCAGTAGAGGGTTTTGAAGTAGTCCAAGACTTATACAGCACTCAAGAGAAAGAAGACAAAAAGATACTTTTGCATGCTGTATGTACCAATATAGATTTTGGCTCTCTATGTGTCAAAGGAACCATATGAAGGTTACCTGATACACAAGTTTTGATCCTTGCTGTTCATTGCTTTCCAAAACTGGAACACATAGGTAACATGTAGGCACCATTACCAGCAGAACGGACAAGCACTGCTTCATATCTGTGCATGCAATTTGTGATGCATTCACTCTGACTTCTGCAACGCACTTCCTGCTGTACATGTATTAACAGGATGTGTCTGTATCAGCCCTGTTTAGTATTTAGAAAAAACTGTGTTTAATGTTGTCAAAACAAAGGTACCGTACCACTTCAGATATCTTGCCAAATCGGGAAAGAGTGATGGACAAGCTGCAATTTCTGCACCAAAGAAGTTGGTAGCAGTGCTGTCTGACCAGCATGAGAAAGAAAAAGACCCATAGAGAACCGAATTGCTTATGCCTCAATCTAGGCCTGAGGACAGTTCTGAAAAGCACATAAAAAGTGCACCTTGGCAAACAAATATTTGAATGTCCCCACAAATCGGTAAACCAGCTATTGGATCACTATTGCAATGTAGAGAATGAACTACTGCCTGTACTTTTCAAGGGCCCGATAGCAGCTGAGTTTCTACAAGCCCTTATTTGTGCCTGTATCAGTAAAGGTTGTTGCACAATCTACTGCGTCTGTAGTCAGAACAATCTTCCCTGCACAGAACTGTGTATAAGCCAAGGCAATGAAGACTATGTTATCCCATGCACTCTTGACAGAGATCATAATGATGAACAAGATCTTGACTGGAGATGTTACCAGCGCTATTACATTTCAATGATACCTGTGAAAATGTGTTATTAGATTTTGTTTCACCTTTAGATTGATGATGTGATGCTTTGGGTCACAAAGAAATTGAATTTTATGTCTTGCAATAACACCTAGAGTCATTAAACTAACAAATGTATGCAAATATTTCAAAGTGGTCTGTAGCAAGGTGGTCACCTGCTCCCTGGTCTGGAAAGGGTTACAGTCAACCCTGGGAGAGGGCTGGGAGCTAAAAGCTAGGCTGATTAGGGAAGCAGCCACAGCTGGGCCATGGCCCAATCAGACCTCAGCTGGCCCTGATAACAGGGCTATGAGCCAGGAGCTAGGCACTCTCACTCCAGCTTCAGGGGGAGAAGGACCTAGCTGCCTGGGAGCTGAAGGTGCAGGCAACAGAGCAGGGCTGGGGAAAAGTGAGAGGAGCTCCTGCCTGGCAACTCCCCAGGCTGCAGGCCCTGTGCAAGGCCAAACCAGGTACTGGGATTGCAGGGGGCAGCCCAGGGGTTAGGCAAAGACAGCAGGTCCAAACCCCCTCTTTGCCAATGACGAATGGCTTGTACATTGCAGTCTGCCCCAGTGAGTGGGGGCTAGATGGAGACTGGCAGTAGCCATAGACTGAGGTGAGGTGGAGATAGAGGGTTAAGGGTTCCTCAGGGAGAGGAGACCCAGATCTGTGGGGGTACTGACAGAGGGCAGCACCCAAGGTAAAGGGGCACTAGGGTCTAGGAAGGACATGGAGGCCAGCGACAGGTGGGACACCAGCCAGCAGAGGGCGCTCCAAGGCTGGAAAAGCCAATTCCCTGGAGGACAGCAGGAGGTGCCGCACCAGAGACTTGTTGTATTGCTACATGGTCATTTTGGTGTCACTGTTTATCCCTTTTCTATGGTAACAGCGCCACTTGACGGCTCCACATTGTACCTCATCTTAAAGCAGACGTGATAAGCTTTCAAATGATGTATGAGGTGTGTGGGTGTAAATAGCGTACATTAAGTTGACCAAACCAGTGGTGTTGGCTGTGTGTCTAAATCCAGGTACTACCACAGAACAAGAAGTGCAGAGAAATGCCAATCTGGTGAAGAGGAGGTCTCTTATGCCCTCTGGTGGGGAATTAGAAAGGCTGCAGACAGTTTAGAGAGAAGCCTCTTGGAGCTCCTCTTGCTGGGCTCTTTGAGGAAAAAGGGGCAGCTTGTTCTCCATTAACCGTGATCCCTGGGATTTTAGATAAATTCATGAGGCAGTTTGTTACCTTACGCAGCCAGCCAGGGCAGGAGCTGCTGTCGGCATTGCTGTCCCCCATGGCCTCTGTTGCACTGACCCAGCCCCCCATTCCACGATCTGCTTCCATGGTTCCCCGAAAGCCTCCACTTGGATCAGGGGTTTCAAATTCCCGTTCATTTTCCTCCTCCTCTCCTCCACCAGTTGTGGAGCTCTGAGCCACTGGCAGACAAGAAAGAGAAGCAGCAACCTTACACATTTCACTGGCTCTGTCAGTTCAGGGAATGCAGCAGGTGCTGGATTCCAGATGAGGCAGATAAAAGAGAAGAGGAGGTTATCCTCCTAGAAGCTACTTTAACTGCAGAACCCTGAGGGTGAGTATTTGCCTGGACTGTCTCCTTCCAGCCATGTAAGTCATAAAACACCATGCCACCCTCCCCAAAAGTGACCCTCTGCCACACAATCTTGCTTCCTGGCCCCACCTCTCCCAACCCCAAAGTCCCTGGGTGACTCTAAATAGGTAACCACCTCCTTGTCCATCAAGCTGCTTCCCTAAGTTATAAGTGGATAAGGAAAAGTTATTAACTTATTCTCATAATACAAGAACTAGGGGTCACCAAATGAAATTAATAGGCAGCAGGTTTAAAACAAATAAAAAGAAGTTCTTCATGCAGCGCACAGTCAATTTGTGGAACTCCTTACCTGAGGAGGTTGTGAAGGCTAGGACTATAACAGTGTTTAAAAGAAAACTGGATAAATTCATGGTGGTTAAGTCCATAAATGGCTATTAGCCAGGACGGGTGAAGAATGGTGTCCCTAGCCTCCGTTCATCAGAGGATGGAGATGGATGGCAGGAGAGTGATCACTTGATCATTGCCTGTTAGGTTCACTCCCTCTGGGGCACCTGGCATTGGCCACTGTCGATAGACAGATACTGGGATAGATGGACCTTTGGTCTGACCCAGTATGGCCGTTCTTATGTTCCTGTCACATAAAGGGACACTGACAACAAATGCCTGGACTGATCAGACAGAAGAGTTGACTGCTTTCCCCCCCACACACACACTATCTCCTTGTCTTCATCTCTGTAGATACTCATCCAGCTCCACCACCTCCACAAGCATCCAGCCCAATCCTATCAGCCTGCCCTGCCTTCCTAACCCTTCTAACACAGTCTGTTTGAAAGTTAATGATGTCGTTGCCACTTTGGTGAGAGTTACTGAACCACTGGCACCCCAGGCTAAGCTAACTAGACACAGATCCCACACTGTCCAGCTCTCCCACCAGAAGCCTCTGATCTTGCCCTCCTTCAGTCCATCCAAAATGTTTCTGCCAGAGGTGTCCCCTCCAGCAGCTGTCACCATATCACCTCCCTTTACTGATCTCCTCTTGCCTTTCACATCAAGTTCAAACATCTCATGTTAAAGGCCCCACACAGCTCAGCTCCTGTTTCCATCTCTTCCTACTCCTCTCCCATGCTGTTCGGATCCTTCCCCTTAGGCTTGGCCCTTCCTCATCCTGTGCACTAGTTGGCCTCCTTCTCTTTATTTAAAACCCCTCACATTCTTCTTTGAGACCTTGCAAAGACAGAACTGAAACCATGTGACAGGACCAACTGCATCCACTCTCACAGTGCATTGGTGCAAGGGCCATGTCTGAAAAAATACAGAGGCCTGAGCCAGTTTGACACAGATACCATAATTCACACCTAGATACCACGGTGACTGGATAAAATAATAGAACCAGCCTGCACAGACCATGCGCCTTCTTGTCTGCATTCAGTCTAACTCAATCTGCAAGCCCTCTGCTGGGCGGGGACTTCAACATGTAGCATACAGACATTTACATTTCTGCTGCTTGGCTCTCACATTTGTTATCTCCAGGGCCTCCAGCAAGGACCTGAAGTCTTTGCTCCTCAGAAATTTCAGCTGCTCTAGTTTTCTCAGATCTCACACTTCTAAGGGGTTTGAGTGGGGTGAAACCTGGTTTGGTTAATAAGGACTGGTTTTGCTTGCACCTAAGCAGACATGTGTCACACTGTGCTAATTGAGGCAAGTAACCTCCTATAATCATGCTCCTCACAGGTACTACTATACTGGAGAAGGAGGCAGCCAGCTGGCCCCAGTAGGGAAGGAGACCAGGAAGCCCAGCGAAGGCAGGAAGCAGTGACGGTGGGATGGGTAATGACTGGTTCTGAAAGCCCTTTGAAATGACCCTGCACATGTCTGAACCTTTCCAGTGTGCATCAAAGCTGCTGCTGCCCAGGAACCCCAGCTTTGGAGTGACTCACGTGGCTTTTACCCAGGGCTGATTACTCACCAGTACCAATGGACAAGCCACTACTGTTGGATCGGATGGTTTTGGAATTCAGCACCTTTTCTATGGAAAGAAAGAATATCCCTTCGGTAAAGGGCTCTCACAAAGGCGGTACAAATCAAAACAGGACAAAACCAGCGTTCCAGTACTGGGACCAACATGAACTCGCAAGTGATCTTGACCCTCTCTCCCAGTAAGCTCATGTTAGTGAGTACTGAGTTATCACAACAAATGTCCTTGGAACAGCCCCTGTCTCTGAAACACACTCACCAACAATGAGAATGGTGTGCCAGCCACGGCAGGACAGATCTGGAACGTGGTGCAGGGACCCAAAAATGGGCCGAGGCCATGAAGTACAAATATCGGAGCCATGAGCTCTCTCTGTCGGTGTCATTGCCAGACGTCCATTCCCACCATTGCCCCAGGCAAAGATATGGTTATCTAGGAAAAAATTGATCCATCAGCCTGAACTTAGAAACATCTCATTACCCTTCCAGGGGCCCCACCACACCTCACTTCTTTACCATAGCTACTCCAGTTCAAGACAGACAGGGCCTCTAGTCCACCTGCTACCAACTAGCCATTGGAAGGCTAAAATTATGTGTAGTGAAGTCTAGCAGCTAGTCTCCAGCCCACCACTTGGCAGCCTATGGACAGCGTTAGCTAAAGCTTTGTGCTGCCCTACCCCATTGATATGGCACCAATCTGGGAAAATTTCCCTGTTCCAGTCACAGCCTTTCAGAGCCTGACCGTGCCAGGGCTAACTGCAAAGATGGCAGCCTTTCTGTGCTGCCCTGAATGGCAGAAGATACATGACATGCTTCCATTGCTAGATGGGAGCCAAATGTCAACTATTCTGCAGACCCAGCCCACAGGAGGAGTCCACTGCAGCCCCACAAATGCCCACTCACCGTCAGTAGCAGCTATGGTGAATTCATCTCCACATGAAACCCTGATCACCTGCTTACCCCCAAGGGGGCCTCCTAGCAGGTTAATTCCCAGATGCTTCTTATAGTCGCCAACACCCAGCTGTCCACACTTGTTGGAGCCGAAGGTCAGCAAGCGTCCCCGCTCTGAGAGGAGGAATGAGGAGAGTCATGGTAGGTACCCAAGACAGGAAGCAGCCATGCAGGCAGAGAGAATTACTAGCAACAGCCCATGACCAAAAGGACTCAGCTAAGAACTTGGTCATGCTGGAAGGGGACTATTAGCCAGTGATAATTGCTTCAACCCAAGAAAATCCCCCAGCCATTCAAATATCTCTTTGCTTCCCACCTTTGACTCTGGATCCCGTGACTCTTCCCCAGTGCCTTAACTGAGGTGCTCTGGCAGGGGGAACCAAGGTGCCTGATCAGGTTCTAAAGCTGAACGTCAGCCTTTCCCAAGGTATTATCCTTTCCATGCACGAGCCTCTCCTCCCTTTAGGAGGGCTGACCCAAGCTCTGATATTGCTGCTGCTGAACAACGTGAAATTCATGCCTGCTCCAGGAACTGACAGCCAGTGGCAAAGGGAGCTGAGACCCTATCTAAAACCTTCAGTGCCCAGAGGTCAGCACTCGGCTCGCAATCACTGGATGGGGCTTCATGAGCTTCTACTTTGCTCAGTGGAGCTGAAATGAAATGGAATAGAGCTGATTTAAAGGACCAGCACAAATGGTATCCTACTAACTCCGAACACAGCATACAAGCCAGTGACATGTACAGTGAAAGCCTATCCCTGGGGACAACTAGCTCCTCTAACTGGGAGTGGGGAAGTGGAGCCATTCCCCAATACCACTTGCACTGTGAGTTGGTCTCACCATCTATGGAAGCTGTATGCGTCTTTCCTGGGGCAATGGTGCGGATCTTGTAGAAGGAGAGCTGCTTGGCCAGAGTAAGGGAAGTGGTGTAAGGAACTTCATAGTAGGTCTGAAGGAAGAGACCAGACATAATCAGGTAAAGCCCAGAGCCAGCACCCCAGGGGCACACACATCACGCACATTCATCAGCCAAGATCTATTTATGCAAGTCTTGGATAGAGGACTGTGCTGGGTCTGCCAGCCCTGCAAGAAGACAGGCAATTCCTGCCAGGTTCAGATTCCACTTACGTTGTATGAGTGCCCCAGATGCAGCTAACATGCTGTTTTACCACCACAGAAGTGAACTGAACCCACTGGCAGATGTGAGGCTGGGGAATGATTTGCCTCTCATCATACTAGCAGGTGCGTTAGGATTTCCCTTCCCCCTGCAGTTCTGAGCTGGGATCCAGTGGATGGACGTATCCCATGTGATGGACTCCTTGCCATTGTTGGGGGACCTCTGCTTCCCCATCTTCTAGGAAACCCTGGGAGCAGGCACAGGAGCACCAGATGCACTCACATCATGGTTGATGATCCCAGACGTGCATTGGTTCAGGCCCAGTTTGTTGAACTCGTTGAGTCCACATGCCAGCACTTTGCCCGTCTGGGTCAGCAGGAAAGTCCCATCACAGCCACACTGGACTGAGACAATATTCAAGGTCTTTGGAACATCCACCTAGATTGAAAACATAATTGCCAGGAATCAAGACCTGACAGATACCGAGCAGAAGCAAAGGTCGAAACCGAGAACACAGCAAACACCTGACTAGATCAAAGCAGTGGTTCATCTAGTCTAGGTCCTATTCCTGACAATGGCCAATACAAGCTTCTTCAGATGATATGTAAGAAACTTCATAACAGAATAAACTACCCACCGGAAAGTTACATTTTCCTGACAATTAGTTCGGTTTTATGACCTGAAGCCCATTCATATCAACGTATGATCCTCCAGTGAATCCTACCAAGCTTGTGACCTTAATGGTATTTTGCATTAGTAACTGTTATTACTCCATAAGGGAAGTCACTTATTAAGCACTATCAGAATTTGGCTTTTATCCCCAAAGCATGTGTTTTTCTTCCTTCTGCATCTTCTTTCCTATTTAATGTAAACATCTGATCCTCACTGAATTAGAACAACAGACAGCGTAGGGGAAGTAAGAACAAGTATGAAAGATCAGGGGATTGTTTATCTACACAACATCTTTTTGGTAAAGAAAAGATGGTGAGGAGTGATCTTTGTAGTGAGTGGCGGAAAATGATCACAGTAAACATTTTAGCCATGCAGACTTGCTGGTTCCATGTGAGGTTCCAGAGTGCCTCACAGTCTTCTCTACTATTGACTAACCTACATAATTTTGTGTAATCTGCAAAATTAAACAGAGGGGGGGTAATCCATCTGTTCTGATCATTAATAAATACAACAACACTTGGAGCCTCCAAGTAAACTTCTTGCCATGAAGAAAATTGATCCTTCGTTTTCTGTCTCTTAGCTGGTTTCTAACCCATGATAGAACTTCACCTCCCACTCCTTTTGGGAGGGATTTTATATGGATTTCCAATAATTTCTGACAAGTTGTATCAACTCATTTTCCTTTTGCCATTATTTTGTGAAATATTCAAAGAATTTCAGTAGGTTAGAGAAGTGCAATTTTCCTCTGTAGATCTGGGGCATGGAATTTGGTACTGACTAATAGTTCAGGAAGCTCCTCTCCTACGGGACTTTCTTGTCAAGTTCACCACTTGCCATTATTTGTCTCTGCAAGGAGGTCGCAGAGCAGTGAAGCTGAAAGTCACAAGGCACGGGGAGCACCCTAGCTTGGCCATTTTGAGAGCTATATTTCCCATCTCAGACAGACCGATAGCTGCCATTAGATCTAGTGCCAGTGATTGGTTAAGTGAATATGGAACCCTCAAAGCTCTGCAGTGCCTTGGGAAAAACAAACTCAGGCAGCAAATTTTCAAAAACAGTGACTCATTTGGGCCCAGATTAATGCCTGAGAAGTGTTTCAGAAGGAGGCGGCTGGAGTTTTACCTTCTGAGGGGTGTAGTGATCCTCTTCCGAATCCAAACCCAGACGCCCTGTGTCAGCAGAGAGACTATGGTGAGAAACAGGAATGCACAATCTTTCCATGGCTGAGAGGCCTGTCCTTGGGCTGTCCTAGGCCTCCTAGGAAAATCCCCCAAAGCCAGGAGCCCTGCTTCTGGGAAAACAGTGCTGCTCTCTATTCATGAAGGACAACGTGCACTGCTGCAGTTCACAAAGAACTCTGCAACCCAAAGGCAGAGTATCTGTTCCTGGGGAAACCACCCTGCCTCCCAACTTCCTAGTAAAATCCGAAAGGTTCATTCCTCATCTCTCAATCTAATTTGGAAAGAAAACCTCATGAACGACTACATGATTTTTGGCCTCCAAGATGCCCTAGGCAGCCCTCATCTATTCCCTGCTCTATATAACTGCATCGTAGCCACCGTCCTGCCAGTTGCGAGTAAAAGTGAATGTGTTTCCATTCCCTCTCAGGGTCATACTGTGTCTGATGTCCCTAGGCCTCCAAAGCTTGGAACAGGTCCCAGAAAGAGGACGTGACATGACTGCACATACCATACTCCCCACAGCCCCACGAGTAGACCTCTCTATTTCTGGTCAGAACAGCCACGTGATTATCTCCACAGGAGACTTGCTCCACAGGATTGTTGAGGAAGAAGTCCAGCTGCAGAGGGTCCAGGACCTCAGAGCCAAATGCCTTGTCAACACCCATGCAACCATAATAGTCCGAGCCAAAGGCATACATCTGGCCTTCATCTGCATGAAAGAAGGAGCAAACTCAGACAGCATACGGAGCTTGCATCAGGCTGCCTATTAGCCTCCCGTGGAGTGGCCAAAGGAGCCTGATCCCTGTGGTCACCCTCATCTTTAATACAATGGAGTGGCCCAAGGAGATTATAAAGTCTTTGCCTGAAACGTAACCTAGTTGTTCATATTAAGATGGATCATTGCATGCTGGGACCTGCAGGCCTCTTGTTTGAGAAGCTCTGAGAAAGCCAAAGAGTAGCCTTTCCCTGGTAAAGTTGCTCTGCTGATCTGGTCTTGGAGAGAGATTGGTCCACTGTGCAGCAGACCAGGGTCTCTCCTCATGCCACCCAATCAGTCTCTCACCTGTGATGCAAACGGTAAAGTCATCCCCACAGGACACCTGGTGGATAGCCTTCCCCTGCAACTTCTCCACACGCTTTGGCTGCCGGTATGAAGCTTTGTCTCCATGCCCCAGCTGGCCATGCAGCTTTGTGCCCCCCTGCATATTCTGTAATATATAAAAGCCTGGTAAGGATGCACATCCAGAGCTCAGGTGGATACTGTCAGTACCCTTGAAGCCTGAGAATGAGGAATTAAGGAGACAACAGCAAGGGAAAGCATTTTAGCTACCCTATCCTAGGGAAAGGGCTGGTCTCTCAGTGAGGTATGATACAAATGCCACCCTGGGCTTTCAGGTAGCTTTAATTATGCCCTTAGGAGGAGAAATCAGGTTTCAAGCCATCAGCTGATGGCCACAAGAGTTGAGAAGGAATGCCTCTTCTTTCCCATGCCTACTCAAATGGACAGGTGCACTGTATGGCTAAGGCCCTGTGTAAATCTGTAATGCTGCAGGATATGCTTATTGGTGCAGAACTGTGCTCAAGGATCTCAGCTTTCATTATTACATACACTGCTAAAGCTTATGAGTGCAAAGAAATCCTTAAGCGTGTGAAACAAGTGTCACTGATGCAGCAACGTCTGCCTGAGTCTGCAGACAGACAAACAATAGCTCTGAAAATTTTGAATTTCCCCTTTCATCTTGGTGGGTTGTTGATGCTGAAACCTAAATATGAAAATTAGAGTGTCAACAATGTTAATGAACTCACTGATGGTTTTAGTAGTGAATGTGTTTGTCCCATAATCACCAACTGCCTCTCTCCCCAAGAGACTTATTCCCTATTCAATGATCAACATTTCCTGCTCCTCCCCTTCCCCTCTGAACAGGTTCTATGCTGCAGTTGTGAGCTGCCAATACAAAAATCTGCAAAATGCTGAAAATGTAGGTGTAGGATACATTTGTTTAGTTTAATACCAAAGCAACAGGTGAAACAAAAGTGAATTATTTTAAAATTCACTATAAAACAATTTTTCCATTTACCTTAAGCTGCGGCAGTCCCCAGCTTGGTCACTGAAAGAAGAGACCCTTGCTGCAGAATTTGGAACCAGCCTGCTGCAGAGTACTCAGAGTCCTACCTATATCCAGTAAGGCCACGGTTCCTGCACTCAGCACATGACTCCTGCATTCTAATGGACCCTCCCACCCTTCCATGTGGTCTCTGAAAACCCTTCTCCAAAAATAAATATAGGCCAATGGAACAGTACAAGACTGACACTGCCCTTTGAGATTAGGGAGAGAAAGAAAGGATACTTGGCTCACGGCACCATGCCACAGTCCCTAACTTACCACCTTTTGGTGTGCTGCAATTCTTGGTAACATCAGCAGCACTTCAACACCTGACTCCACAGCAGAACTTCTGATCCCCCCACCCCCTCCCCACCATAAAAAAATATACTTGAGAGGTTTAGGTTAGCACCCAAAGGGGCTGCCTCCAACCATTTCCGCTACTTCATCCAATCCCCAAACCTGTCTACATTTAATCTCTCTCCTCCCTGAGCTTCCATTCTCCTGTTTCTAACAGACTGATAAATTGACCTCTAACTTTTAAATCTTCTATCCCTGGCCTCCTTGTCTTCCCAAGTTCTTTCTGCTTGGCTCACTTACCACCCAAGTGTAGAGCTCCTTCTCCACTGTCACCACAGCAAAGTGAGTGTTTCCGGCACACACCTGGCGCGCACTGCAGCCACTTTTGATGACATCCAGCTTCTGGGGGGTGGACTTCCCACCCCCCCAAACATACACCTCACTAGTGCGCGAAGTCACCACTGCAATTGGTGTCTCACTGACGGTGCTCGACCTGTATAACATCCACCAGAACACAAATGACCTTAGTATGAAGCTATGACCACTGTCAACACTGTCCAACCCAAATCCTTTCTTCTGGTCCACACACAGAGGAGAAGCTAAAAGAGAACTGGACTGCTTACGTCTGAGCTGCAGCTCTTCACAAACATTAGTGGGTTTTTCTTTACAAAAACTCTTCTCTCCTCAGAGACTGTGATGTCTGGAGTTTTCTAAATATGCTCAGGAGCACAGCTGGGTGAGTACTGCAGAAAAAGGAGCCTCCAACGATCATTCAAATAAAAACCAGAATCCAATCTAATGACATTTAGAACACTGACATGACAATTGGTATTTGTCAAATGTGAAGGTCTCATGAGTACTCACGAAAAAGTGCTCAGAAAGTGAAAGATTCACAAATAATCATGCAAACATACACAAAGGAACACATGGCCACCTCAATCTCCAGTTTCCCTTTAACAGAATTTCAGACATCCAATCAAGGAACAAAAACACACTATATAATTTACGTGACCAATCACTCCACAAACAACAGATCACAAAATGGAAGCCACAGTCAAAGCAGGTAGTCTGTGAACAACACATGGACTGAAACAGGATCAAACACAGAGCTGAGCCAATGCTTTCAAATAATCAATGTGTGAAAATAAAACTGTTTGATAATACACCAGCAGAAAAACAGCTACATTTATTGCAGAAACTGTTTGCTACAGATTAGCTCATTAGCTGGGATTAAGGGAGAATTTATGCACATACCCTGTTTTATGGAAAACTGTCAGAAAATTAAAATGAATAGCCCAATTCCTCACTGGCAGCCTGGTACCTGTGGGCAGTGACTATTATGTCCTGGAATGCTCAATGACGGTTACAAATACCACCACATCTCACCTCATTTTAAAAAAATCTAGTCATCCTCATTTTCAAAAGCCTCAAAGTGGAAACTAGCCTCTAGGAATGTGAGTCTGCCATGGGATTTACTTAAAAACTATGGTTTATTCGTTGTAATTTTCACTGTTCCACCACACCTCAATTAATTGTGCTCATCTCCGCACCACAACCATAGCTAACTTGAGTTACCGCTCCAGTACTGTTTTTGAGTTATCTGAGTATAAGACACTGTCTTTCACTCAAACTTAACATACACACAAAGGAATTATCCAACAAAAACTTCATTAGGGCTGAGTTAGGGTTCAGAATGTATCATCCTCAAAAGGCTGCTAATAGAACTTTTATAGAAAGTGCCACACTTTAAAGATCAGAAAATACCAATGTTAGCTTTGCCCCCTCATCAGCACTCACCCTATTCCATCTACATTACTAAAATGGGCCACAGACCCACAATTTCCCTTACACCACAAACTGACGAATCACAACCCACCCACCACATATGGGCCAGTGACCTCAACATTCTGCAGTTCATCCAACCATCAATAGTGCCACAGAGCTCAACATCTCACATCTGACCCTCAACACAGTGTAGACCCAGCATCTCCCCCATTTCACTATGGCCTGAAGAGCCCAGTCTATACTGACTACCCTCCCTAACTGGCCTAGAAACCCACTGTAACTACCTCATTTGCCCTCCCAATACCAGTCAGAGATCACACCCTCCAGATACAGGCCAGAGCCAACTCTCACACTGTCCATGGACCCCAGACTACCACAAACAGCCAAGCATGTGGGGACTTCCCCACACCTTCTCTCCACGGAGAAGGATGGGTAGCTGACAGATATAAGCTGTGCTTGGCAGCATCCTCAGAGTCCAAGCAGTGCCTCCCCCATACCCCATCCCTTTCCCCTAGGGCACTCAACAAGCCAAGTGACATAATGTACACTGAGGGAACTGAGATGCACACAGGACACCTCCTGCCCTTCTGAACTGGGTCTCAGTGGCTGCCTCAGCATCAGTTAGCTGCATGTTATCTGCCAATATTCATGGGGCCCCTTCAAGCAAATGACAACCCTCCCTATTTGGCCTAGAGACGGAATGATCCACCTAACAATCTCTCCACATGTAGTAGAAACTCCCAACTTTGCCCTTGAGACGAGCCTAAAAAGAGGGAGTCGGATTACAGCCTCATACACTGATGAGCATACAATTGCACCCTCCCTGAGTTTCTAGCATTTAAAGTTTTTCTAACTATAACACTCCATTAAGAATGTCACAGCCTCATCTCTAGCATTCTCAGCAAAATTACTAGGTAGGGAGCTATTCTCTACAAATCTCTCTTTAAATACATGCTCAAATCATTACCTTGGTCGTTTGGTTGGCCCATTAAGCAGAGTGACTTTCTCCTCCATCTCCCTGCCACAGGGGAAAAAAAAAAAAGAAAAAGAAAAAAAAGAAAAACACTATAGAAAATAGTAACTACATATTACTATAGCCCAAACACTTTACAGACTCCACAAACTGACAAGCCATACACAGGGATTACTTTCTCTTCAAATTAAATGCTGCTCCTTCCGGGGTGGACCGCAGCAGCTATTTACACATCCTACAGCAATACACATGATTGGGGCAGAAGTAATGCACCACAGAGCTAACAAACTCTCGTGGGAATTAAGGGAGGCAAAAAGTATATACCAGAGCCAGAATTTGGCCATGATGATGAAGCTTACACCCCAACATTTGTGAAAAGTACCACTGGATCTTTAATGACCACAAGTGAACAGGATGTGGATTTTAAATCTCATCCTAAAGATGGAATGTTCAGCAAGACAACAGCCTGGAGCATCATTCTGGGGGTTGCATACGAACAAAAAGCACCTTCAAGCAAGGAAATAGGTCTACTATCACCAGGGTGGCCAAAGGGTTAACTCAAACAGTCCAACAGCATGGCCCACAGCCACCCTCATCTTACATGAAGGATAGTTTACGTCTCTGCCAGGCCATTTAGAACACCATGAAGCAGCACATCTTGGGACTTGACGTGCAGTCTCTGTGGGCTGCCCCTCTGCACTGAAGATGAGAGTGGGCAAATACTCAAGCACAGTCCTCAGGCTTCTGGTAAGTTGTCAACATGGTCTTTAGTGCAGCTAAGTGTGGGCACCCACTGAAATGGGGCATTTCCATCACAACTCTGCAAGGAGGGCTAAGGGGAAAGTGCTGGACTGGGCTTATTACATGAGATACAGGAGATAAAAGGGCTTTTACAATGACCTTTCAAGTCCCTGAGCACTGCTACGTGTTCCCAAAGGTCTAACTTGAATGTCAGTAGCTAGGGTCCCTCTAAGGAGTCTCAGAGAAACACACCAGAGTTCTCAGCATATCAGCTGTTAGGCTGAAGACGGCAGACGGACACTCCCCAGACCTCCATGCTCCCATCGGAACACAGGTTAATTAAAAGATACCAGCAAGGTTTTCTCTTGCCTGAATAGCTGCAATCCACTCCCCTCTCTTGAAAAGGGTAGAGTCTATTTCAGGTCTCTCCTACCAGCCAGAAATCAATCTAAGGGCTGAATTCGGGAAGCATCAGAATTATTAGTTTGCATAAAGCTCCAAGGTCCCTCTTGACCTCTACAGCCCATCTGCGTCCAAGGTGAGAACATTTGGCTACCTCCTGCGTTTGCTGAGAAGAACATGTTCAAGCAGCTCATCGGCAGTTGGCCTCTTCTCAGGATCCTGAAAGAGGTGAGCAACAGGTCACTCCTAAGGAAAGGGTCAGTGTCTACAGTGAAATCTTGGGATAGAATAGCTCATTCCAAGCCCCACTGGTCTCCTCCTCTCATGCCCTGCTTGCCTTCAGAAAGGCAAGCGGTCAAACAGAAATGAACCAAATGGCCATCACGTCTCTGGACAGCACAGGGTTAAACGCCAGATATTCAGATTGTGGACTCCCAACACTCCAAAGATGTGGGCAATTTAACTGCCTTCAAGAAGCACGTGCTCTGAGGGCAACAAGAATATTAAGCCAAGAGCCACAGCCCAGAGAGCTGGAGCCAGAGGTGGAGCTAGGATAGATCACGCTGGGAAGATGCTTCCATATCTATCATGCTGATAGGCCTGCTGACGAATGTGAAAACCTCAGCCTATAACCATTCCCCCAACATACAGCATCAGAGAAAATCCAGCAGCCCGCCAAATTCCATGGAGCTGGAAAGGCATCCAGACAGGAAGTTTTCAGAGAACAAGAGGAAGCAGAAGTCACTCTCACTGACACATCAGGCTGCACAGGCAGCTGCATGTGGGAATCTGTCTGCACCTACATACCCCACTCTGAAATACCCATCTCAGCAGTCACCCACTGTTCTGGAGCTGCAGGACTTAGGCAATGGGCAGAAGATCTGAAGAGAAAATTAATCTTCCCAACCTGATCGAGGCAGGAGTGCACCATCTGGATCAGCTCCAGGGAATAGACACTGGAATCAACCTCCATGGCCCGATTTCCCTTTACAATCTTCACACACAGGTTTAGGGGATTCTAAGGAGGAAACAATGACCAGTTGTAAAGGAGCTAAGCTGAGTTGGACAGTGTGCCCAATGGGGAGGGATGCTGCAGGCCTCTGATGTTTATCATGTCTTTCTCTGACTCTCCCACTTCAACATGTCCCCCCTCCTCTCAGCTGCTACTAGGTGCTGCAGCAACCTAGTCACCTCCCCTGCAGAAATGCTATCTCTTCCAGATAGCTTTCCAAGCTAGGGCTTGGTGGCAACACCAAGCTTCTCTCCAAATGAGGCAAGGAGGGACGGAAGGGTGGGCTCCTCCCTGTTTGTCAGGTTCCATCAATGTACAGAAGCTCCCCAGCTCTGAAGATACCATGTAGGCACTCACGTACTGGAGTCTTGGCACCACTGACAATGAAAAGTCAGAAAAGGACAGTCATTTGAAATAGCCCCATAGCTGGTACAGAACATATCACAGCCACACCACACCAGCTGGCTGCATTCCCCACATGGCCACACTACACTAGCTGACAGCTTTATTCAACCACCCACCCACAAGTGCGAGCCAGCCAGCCATGCTCCCCACATAGCTGAGTGGTAACTCCCAGCTGTGCCAGTGAGCCACACTCCTCACATAATCAAGCTGTGGAACAAGACAAAAGGATTAAATCCTAGGAGGTTCAGAAATTACAAACTCTCAGAACAGGATGCAGTATTGTGAAACTCTCAACTACCAGCATAAGACTTCTAGGGGGAGATGGAGGGGAGAATGGGACTTGGTTGCACAGCCAATTAATGAAGTCCTGCTTTAGTCAAAAGGGAACATTTCCCTTCAAACAATGGTACAAATCAGGACCATCTACACTCCCTGCGTGTGTGTGATGTCTCAGGCTGCGGGGAGGATCAAAGAGTATCAGCAAAGCCAGGCAGGAAAAGTTTACCCATATTACTTTCAGCTCTCGGTTGTGCTCTCAGACCGTCATGTTCATAAATACTCAAATTACCAATAGCCATGAAGGAATAAAAATAAAAGTTAGAAAAACTACAGGAGAAGCAGAGACACACTGTGACAATAACAAACAGCGTATTCAATTTATCCCTCAGTCTGTGGACTTACTGTAGCATCAAAGGTTCTCTTCAGAGTGAGAAGCTCAAAGACAACACAGCCCACAGCCCAGATATCAGATTTGAAGTTGTATTTCACCCCCTGGCAGAGCTCTGGGGACATGTAGTATGGAGTTCCCACCAACTAGACAACAAAAGCAGAAAATCTTCATACACTTTCCACCCAGACCCACCATAATTACTATGGACCCATCAGTGTTTCCATTGCAAACCCTAATTTTCTAATGTTTACAGAAAAGCCAAGGTACCCAAGCTGCTCAGACTCTGATGTAGCACATAGTGGAAGTTAGGACTTCAGGAGAGGGACCTATAGCCCTACCTCACCATTCACCACCTTGCAGGTGAGAGCAAACAGGACTACAAAGCAGGCGATGACAACATATCAAGCTCAGCCATCCATTTCTCCTCACCCTCCTTCCGAGTAGTCTTGGGAAGGTGAGGGGCAAACAATCTGAGAAAGCATGTGAAAGCAGCTTTCAGCTCACAGCTGGTGAGCAGTTCTGTCTGACCGTGGGATGTTAGCAGACAAAGGCTGCTCTGTTTCAGAATAAAGAGGGAAGTTTTCAGGATCAGGAAGCCAAAAAGCTGGCCCAAGTCCCATCTGGAAGACTTCCGCTGCAGGACTGGACTTTCTTCAACAATGAAACCTATATTTTGGTTAATTGCAGAAGCCATCATGAACACCACATCAAAGATGAACAGCTCAAAATCACAATGAGAAACTGAGAATGAACATGACAAGTGGTGTAAGTGGGAAGAAGCTTCCAGCTGAATAGGCTCTTCCCCTTAGCAATGAGTCAGACTAACCTCCGTGGAATGAAATTGAGAGAGAAATGAGAATAGATCACGTCTTTGGGAAGAGGGGGATATTTATAATCCTCTTTATGCAAACTGTCTCAGCAACAGACCCTGGGACTGCTAGGCTAGGCTCGGAGAATGGGCTGTTATGTTACAAATGAGGCAGGCTTTCATTAGTCTTTGCTAGAATCTTACCAGAACATTCACAGGGTTATTTCAATCTCTTCTTACTCTATCATCCACTATCCATTTTCCCTTAAGCTGGGCGGTAGTTATACAACTCCACGAACTCTAGTCATACAGTCAAATACCAACTTCAGCATATATTTATTGTCACCCTCAGAGAACTCAAAAGTGTCAGAATGAATTTTGCTCAAACTATCCACCAGCCAAAAAAGAGAGGGCAAGAAAAAGACACACACACTCCTTTGAGCAAAAATCAAGCATGGAAATTCTCAGCACAAAAGGTGAATTTCTAAATGTTATGAATGTGAGGAAAATGGTTACAACTGAAATGGTTTTGCTATAGCAGGAGCTACTAGGGCATACTACAGTAACCCCAAGTTCCTATTTGTTGTGGAGCTATGTAATAGTGCTGATGTTCTGGAAGGAAGTTTTTAAAGGAAGGAAGCATCCTAGCAAAACACCAACAGCTGCATTAAATTTAACAATCAACCCTTAGGGGAAAAAAGTGTGTGTTGGCAGGTGTCCTAGCCTATAAAATCCTTAACAGGTTGGGATTGAGAGCAGTCTCCAATTCCAAGCCTACTAATCACCACAGGAACAATGGAGCTGGGAGATCAGATACTGGAGGGAGAAGAGAGCTCCTTCAACGGAACTGTATTGGATGTTCCAGGACAATGTGCTCCAAACACCTGTGCTACATCAAAGTCTGAGCAGTTTAGTGCTTTGAGTTTTGTGAGCGAAGACTGATGCCTCTCTCTCCTCCTGACCACCCCCACTATTCCCTGCAACACATAGCTCCCATTCCCACCCATCAACACCACTTCTAGTTCACCCTCCTGCTCCTGTCCCATTAAACCATTAATGTTGCAGAAGCCCAGTGTGCCCCAAAAAGTGCTGGAAGAATCTGTGAACTTTAAAGAAAAGTTTTTTCCGGGGAGGGTCATATCTAGGGAACCCCTTGGTCAAATGACCCCAAATGTGGATCACAAACCCTACCCTGCAGCCCTATAAGACACAGCAAATTTCAAGACAATATGGACAGGCATGCAGATTTTGGAACACATAGGAAAATCATCCTTTAAACAGAAAAATCTTCTCAATCCTAACTGTAGCAAAGCTGCTGCTCTACTATAATATTTATGAAATGAATCATCAGCAACTGCTTTTCTATATGCAGATCCCCAACCCAAGATGATCCTAAAAACACAGGAGGCTCAGAGAGGTGTGATGATCTCAGATGAATAAGAACACCCTATAGAGATTAACACAGTCTGAAACAATAACTCAGAGATGTGTAAATTGCTCCATTCATCAGTGGGTGTTTCCATCTCCCTGCCCTAGCACTGGAGAGCCCATGATATGCATCAAGCATGACTGTTCTCAATGCCTCACCTGTGTCAGCAGTGTTTAGTTCTGTTCCCAGCTCCCCACAGAAGCGTAGGGCTTCTCCAGATCCTGCCTCATATAGGATATGTCTACACAGCCAAGAAAAAGCTGCAGCTGGCCTGTGCCAGCTGACTCAGGCTCATGGGGCTCGGACTGTTTCACTGCTGTGCAGAATTCCAGACTCAAGTTAGAGCCCAGGCTCTAGGACCCTCCAGAGCCTGGAAATCTACACAGCAATGAAACAGCCTTGCAGCCCATGTTGGCTGGCATAGGCCAGGCGAGGATTTGTTTTTGCTGTGTAGACATATCCATTGGCATCAGAGAGATGGACTCAGATTCGCTCCCCTACTAGAGGAGCGGGCAGCTCCAGCTCACATGAAAAGGTAAGGAGAGGGGCTGAGGGACTGCCAGACAGGCAAGCCCCCTCCAGAACCTGACTCAAGAGGGGATCAGGGAAGCAGGATCAGACCCAAAAGATGGGCAGAGTCCTCCCAGGACCCTGGCACATCCCCAGAGGCAAGGCCCTCCATATCCTATCTCCCATGAAGGGTGCATACATACAGAAGGGGAGAATGTAGCATAGGCACCAACTCTGTGGGTACTCCAGGGCTGGAGCACCCACCAGGAAAAATTGGCGAGTGCTCTGCACCCAGCTCACCTCCACCTCCTCCCAAGCGCACCACATCCCTGCTTCTCCTCCCAGTGCTTGCTGCCGCAAAACAGCTGTTTCGTGGTGTAACAAGCTCTGGAGGGGGGGAGAGGAGCAGAAACACAGCGCATTCAGGGGATGAGGAGGGGAGAGGGCAGGGATTTGGGGAAGGGGTTGGAATGGGGGCAGGGCAGAGTTGGGGAAGGAGCAGGTCGAGCACCCACCGGTGCCAGAAGTCGGCGCCTATGGAATGTAGGACCGACCAGAGTTGCTGACCAGCGCCCCTGCCTCAGTTGTCCTCTAGTCCTCCTGCCACTTATCCCCATGTCTCCTTCCCAGCGTCCCTCCCCCTTACCTGAGCACTCAAGTCACTCTCACCTCCCCTATCACGCAGCTTCATTCATCCCTTCTCCATAATCCCCTTCCATTTGATGCAGACTCACATCTCTATTCCTTCTCCCACTAAAAAGCACTTCCCCTACCAGCAAGCATTCACAAGTCTACTTTTTTTCTTTAAAACAAAAACTCTTTGATTACACTGCCCCAGAATTGCTCTGCTGCAATATACTCACAGTCTCAGCCATGGAGTACTCAGAGTTCAGCTTCTTTGCCAACCCATAGTCTCCCAACTTAATCAGGTTTGCCTTGGTGAGGAAGATATTTAATGTCTTTATATCTCTGGTGAGAAAAAGAGAGAGAAGTGTCACTATGGAGCTGGGGTACTTGAGTGTTTTTCTGCTCATCAGGATTTGGAGTGAACTTGTTGCCTTCCTTTTTCTGTTAGCCGTGACTGATGTCTCTCACTGCATCATACTCAATTAGCATTTCTTCAGACATGGAAAGCTCACTGTTGCAATCACTGACAGAGCTTCTCATCCCATAGTCCCAGGGCAGTAATCACCTTAGCTGTGTTTTATCATATATGCACAAACAGAAATAGTCTAGAACATTCATCCTTCAGAGCCCAATGTACAGACTATAGTTCTTTCTCCTGTGAACTAAAGTGAAGACCATTAAAGACAGTTTTATTTTTCCATTTTCAGAAATGGGCCAATCCCAAGCATATGAACCCACGGAAAATTCTTAACATAATAAAACACAGTGTAAAAGCAACCCAATCCTAGAACTTAGCTATTAAACATAACGGCCGTCTGCCTCACCCTTAGGCATAGGTGCTGGAACTAGGGGTGCTGCCACATCCCCTGGCTTGAAGTGGTTTCCTATATACTGGGTTTACAGTTTGGTTCAATGGCTCTCAGCACCCACACTATACAAATTGTTCCAGTACCTCAGGCCTTAGGCAAAGGCCTTTGGGAAAAGATGAGCTTTACACTAAGCTCTTAAGGTTAGGAGACTGTTAAGTATGAAAGAATGTGAATCCAGAGCTTTAAGCCCCTCACTGAAAACATAGTCCCCCAGACACACTGTTTTATATTTAGAGTTCTACAGATCAACATCAGCACCTGGAATTGTGAAGAAGCCGCCACTGCAGTCCATGGAGCACTGGTGTGATGTGGTTAGCCCACATGAGTAATGATGCAGAGTCACACACTGATCTGATGCTGGAATATTATTGCAGATGGGGACAGTGTTCTCCACTAGTGATTACCTCCAACCTGCCTGATTTAGGAAATAAATTTGTTTTGTGCTTCAAGTCAGAGGCTGGTTTATTCCCTTATTGATATTTACCTTTTTAATCAACAATCAATAGGTTCCAATGGCCGCAGCATGGGCTATACAGAGCAATTCTTTTCTAGTTCATTGTGCAAAATCAGTAATTCAGTTTCTAACCTAAACTTGTGAGGTGAGCTGGCATTTAATGCCAAAGCACTCAGATAAGCCCTGAGCAGGGAAGCTTCCCAAAGGAACATCACACAAGTATGACAGATTTCCCCTCTCCCCATGCCTCCTGCTAGCCTGGGGTATGCCGCTTCAGAAGTAGGAGCGCAGAGATTTTCAAATGGGTTCGGCCCTCAGACACATGAATCCACTTTCACCCGAGCTTTGTTACATTAGACACCTACCTGTGAAGGATTCCAGCTCTATGGATACAGCTCACGGCTGATGCAATCTGAAATAGGTACCACACTACCATCTGTAGAGGCAGGAACAAAGGTCACATGAGGTCCAAAAATTACACACACCATTATCCTGGCAAGCTACAGCAAGAGAACCTGGTGAACATCAGCAAGGAATATCCTGGCTGGAGGCTCTTTTAGGGAGAGGTCTTTTTCATTCCCCTGGAAATATCCCAATTTGGGGATCCTTATAAGAGGGAACCTCCATAAGATAATTTTGTGTCAGTGATCTTCAAAGTGCACTGTGACACATGCTATAGAAATTGGTACCTTACCAGTAAAAATAATTAGGAGTGGCAGCTAATGATCTTCTGAGGGAATTTGGTGTGGGATGGGTCTTTGCAATCCCCTACTTGGACTATTTTATCTTTACAAGACTCACAAATTCTTCAAGTTTATTTTATGAGCTGCACAAATGTGAGAATCTTAATACAAAATAGGAGAAGGAAGCAGTGAGAATGTGGGAGCTAATGAGAAAAAAAGAGTACACATTAACAAGTATGGCCCAGGAAAAAGTCCAGTCAGACAGGTTCATTAAGTAGTCAGTGAACAACCTGTATTTGGAATAGATCCCATGGAAGGCCAAAACAGAGAAAAGAGCAGAGTGATAGTCAGACGGGAATGCAGAAAGGAAGATCTTAGAGCAAAATCTCTAGACCACTGATTCTCCCTCCATTATTCCATTTGAGATATAAAAGGCTTCCTGATGCCTCATAACTGTTTATGATGTCCAAAAGAAGAGGCAGGACTACAGCCCAAAGGATACAAGGCGAGACCCCTGACAAGAATAGAGGAGAGCTAATGCTACGGGAAGGAGCATGGTATAAACACCCAGATAACTATATATGTTCATGTAGCGCTGAAACCAGCACCACTGCTATCCTCAAACAGCCCAAATTACCTCTTCCTCAAACAACTTGTCTTTCTGCCGCAGGATCTTATCGTAGAGGTTCCCCCCTGCAATTAAAAGTGAGAGAGAGAAGCACATCTTAGTGATAGTAAATGTTCTGCTGATGTATCATCAGGAATCCAGTTAGGAATCTGCTGGACTGTTGCAGCCTATTCAGAAGTAGCTCTCCCTCTGTAATCTTCACTTACACCTGGTCTACACTACGTGTTTAAACCGATTTTAGCAGCGTTAAACCGATTTAATGCTGCACCTGTCCAGACAACGAGGCCCTTTATATCGATATAAAGGGCTCTTTAAACCGGTTTCTGTAGTCCTCCCTGACGAGAGGAGTAGTGCTGAAATCGGTATTACCATATCGGATTAAGGTTAATGTGGCCGCAAATCGACTATATTGGCCTCCGGGCGGTATCCCACAGTGCACCATTGTGACCGTTCTGGATAGCAATCTGAACACAGATGCACTGGCCAGGTAGACAGGAAAAGCGTCATGAACTTTTGAATTTCATTTCCTGTTTGCCCAGTGTGGAGCTCTGTTTAGCATGGGTGGCGATGCAGTCCCAAATCCAAAAAGAGCTCCAGCATGGATCGTACGGGAGATACTGGATCTGATCGCTGTATGGGGAGACTAATCTGTTCTATCACAGCTCCATTACAGAAGACAAAATGACAAAGCATTTGAAAAAAATCTCCAGGCTATGATACAGAGTCCATAGCACAGTGCTGTGTGACAAGCGTAACGAAAAGCCAAAGAATCAAATGGACAGCTCAAGGAGGGAGGGAGGGGGTACCGAGGACTCCAGCTATCCCACAGTCCCCGCAGTCTCCGAAAATCATTTGCATTCTTGGCTGAGCTCCCAATGCCTGTAAGGTCAAATACATTGTCCGGGGTGGTTCTGGGTATATCTTGTCAATTTACCTCCCCTACCCCGCAGGGAAAGAAAAGGGAAAAAAATCGTTTCTTGACTTTTTTATACGTCACTCTATGTCTACTGCATGCTGCTGGTAGACACAGTGCAGCGGCAGTGAACAGCAGCATCCTCTCCCCTCCCTTCCCCGGTGGCAGACGGTACCATACAAAAGGACTGATAGCCATCCTTATCATCCCGTGAGTGCTTCTGGCTGGCCTCAGGTGAGGTTGGCCGGGAGCGCCTGGGTAAAAATAGGAATGACTCTCGGTCATTCCCAGTAGATGGTACAGAACAGCTGGTAACTGTCTTTATCATAGCAACTAGGGGCTGAGCTCCATCAGCCCCCCCATTTTCATGTCTAAAGAAAAGATTCTGTACTGCCTGGACTATCATAGCAGCGGGATGCTGGGCTCTTCTCCCCTGCACTGTTTAATGTCCTACCTGGACTACCATAGCAGCTGGAGGCTGCCTCTCCCTCTTTTTATCTCACTTAAAAGTCAGTGTTTCTTATTCCTGCATTCTTTATTACTTCATCACACAAATGGGGGGGGACACTGCAACGGTAGCCCAGGAGGGTTGGGGGAGCAGGGAAGCAATGGGTGGGGTTGTTGCAGAAGCACCCCCTAGAATGGCATGTAGCTCATCATTTCTGCGGGATCTGACACGGAGCGGCTGTGCTCTCTGGTACACTGGTTCTCTAGCACACTTGCCCCATATTCTAGGCAGGACTGACTCTATTTTTAGATACAACAAAGGAGGGAATGACCCGGGGAGTCATTCCCATTTTTGTCTTTGCGCCCCCGGCCGACCTCAGCCAGGGACACCCATGACAGCAGCAGATGGTACAGAACGACTGATAACCATCATCTCATCGCCAATTTACAGTGGCACAGCAGACGGTACAGAACGACTGGTAACCATCTCTGCTATCTTGCAAAGACAAATGAATGCTGCTGTGTAGCGCTGCAGTACCGCCTCTGTTAGCGGCATCCAGTACACATATGGTGACAGTAAGAAAAGGCAAAACGGGCTCCAATGTTGCTATGCTATGGCGTCTGCCAGGGCAATCCAGGGAAAAAGGGAGCGAAATGATTGTCTGCTGTTGCTTTCAGGGAGGAAGGAATGAGTGATGACATTTACCCAGAATCACCCGCAACACTGTTTTTGCACCATCATGCATTGGGATCTCAACCTAGAATTCCAATGGGCGAGGGAGACTGTGGGAACTATGGGATAGCTACCGGATAGCTACCCACAGTGCAACACTCCAGAAATTGATGCTAGCCTCGGACCATGGATGCACACCACCAAATTAATGTGCTTACTGTGGCCACGTGCACTCAACTTTATACAATCTGTTTTACAAAACTGGTTTATGTAAAATCGGAATAATCCCGTAGTGTAGACATACCCTTAGACCCTGCAGTGTCTCACACAAACAAGTTCTTCAGAATGCAAACCCCTTTCCTCTAACAGGAAAATTGGCACATCTAAAGCGAGAAAGGGATTATTCTCTCTCAGCACCACCTTCAATTTGTTCTAAAAGATGTATATGAAAGAACAGCTAGTCCCTTATGTAACAGTGTTTCCTAGAATGGGCAGACCTTTATACCCTGTACAGGAAATCAGACTAGACTGCCTGGCAGAGCACAGCAAAAAATTCAACATAAAATAAAAAGAATTACAACCACTGCAGAAAAATCCCCTAGAGCAGCAGTGATTACATCCCCATCGTCTCTGTCCATGCAAGCCCCATTATCTAGGTTTGTGATCATCAAATGCCCTTATGAAAGATATACCATGTGAAACAGACAATCCAACAACAGCAGAAGACTTAACCAGTAATCAGTCTCTCTCTCTTCAGGCTGCCTAGCAATTCCAAGAGGGTGAGTTGAAGATCAAGGAAAGCTAAAAGGAATGATAAACAAATGGACTGCAGCAAGCAGTGAGCAAGAAAATACTCCCTACAAAGCCAGCATCTTACTGGCAAGTCTCAAGTCTCCTCTGATTACATCCTGCACCATTTTAGTCCTCAATCATCTACTCATGTTCCAGTGGTGATTATCATAGATGTAAGGGATGAAGGGACCCATTAGGCCCTCTTTTTCATTCCCATGGGGACAGCACAGCATATCCTGCAGTACATTCTCCAAGGCTGTGTCAAATCTTAGGTGTTCCAAGTGCTGATGACGGAATTCCTTTATATCCCTTGAGAGAGTGTTCTACAGATCTCCCTATAAGGAAGATTTTCCTGATATTCAATCTAAATTTCCCTTGCTTAATTTCTTCCCATTCTTCCTAGTCATATGCAGGCTGCACGCAAACCTTTCCTCACTTTGCATTCACACCTTCTAAAATATTTTAAAACAATGCATCTTCCCCTTTAGTAATTTAAAAGCCAAGCTTTTATATTTAGCTCTTTTCTTTCTTCATAAATCAAACTCTCTTTCTCCCCATCTCGCCTATCCCAAGCCCTTTAATCATTTTTGTTGGTTTTCTCTGAACTCCTTCCAGTGTACCCGCATCTTTTTGGCACAGAACTGCCCAGGTATAAATGCTGTATCTCAGGTACAATATCTCCACAGTCATACATAGGAAGACACTTTACTTCCCCACTTGGTTATGTGATGCCTCTGTGTGTATGCGAGCCAAAAATCACATTCGCTTTTTTCTTTTCATATCAAATCATTGCAAACTCATGTCTAATTTGCTGCCAACTAACACACTGGGGTCTTTCTTGTTCATTCTTGCTTCCCAGGCTTTTCCCTCTCCCATCAATTATGCTTCAGGTTATTTTCAAAAAACGTATTAACTGGCATTCTTCCATGATGAATCTGGGTCTAGTTCCAGCTCTGCCACTATTGCTGTGTAACCTTATGCAAGTCACAACTTCCTTGTGTGTCAGCATCCCCATCTGTAAAATGGGGATAATATTTAACTACATTTGTAAATCCCTGGATCCTTGGGAGAGAGGGGTTATATATTAATATTATTTTCCGTCCATATGTTTTTGGATCTCCACAGTATATTTGATAGTGTCTAGTGAAATCTTTCTTGAAAAAATAATATAAATTATTTTGGACTGAAACCTGGCTGATGAACTGCAAACACAGAGCAACAATAAACTTCAAAAGCATCTCATTTTCAAGAGATGCCTAGTAGGGTCTTATCATATTCATTAGTTATCTGGAAGGAGGCAGTGCATAAACATCTAATACTGAAATTCACAGTTTATACTAAACTGGAACCCACTGCCAACATCAGAAATAAAACAATGAGCAACATCTGGTGCATTTCATTGCTCCACTATTGCTATCTTCAGGGCTTATAATATTTTCCCAACACTGACTGGCCCAAACACTAAGCCCATTTGTTAGGCCAAAATACAGCTGTGTCTTAAGTCACACACCCTCCTCCTGGTCCCCCCTAGCTGGTCCCTAATACTCCTGTCTACTGCAGGGTGAATTCTGAGCTCTCAACTCATATTGCCCTTTCCTACACCAAATAAGTCAATTAATGCTGGTCTGCCCTCAAATAAGACAATTTAGAGAGAAAGACTGTGTGTGTGTGTGCATATGCACACATGCATGTACGTGGGGGGATGTAACCATTAATACTGGCCAGCCCTTATCTGCCCCCTCAAATCAATTTATACTGGCCCCAAACCAGAGCTTCTGTCCGAGTGACAAGAGGACTGGTGTCAGGGGGCTGTTTCCCTCCTCCTAGACCAGGGGTGGGCAAACTTTTTGTCCTGAGGGCCACATCGGGGGTTCCGAAACTGTATTGAGGGCCGAGTAGGGAAGGCTGTGCCTCCCCAAACAACCTTGCCCCCACCCCCATCCTCCCCCTCCCACTTTCCACCCCCCTCAGAACCCTCAACCCATTCAACTGCCTCCATTCCTTGCTCCCTGATAGCCTCCTCCCGGGACCCCTTGCCCTAACTCCCCCTCCCCCCCCCCGCCCAGACCCCACCACCTATCCAACCCCCCCCACTCCCTGTCCCCTGACTACCCCACCCCCTATCCACACCCCCACCCCAACAGGTCTATCCAACCCGCCCCGTTCCCTGTCCCCTGACCGCCCCCACCCAGAACCTCCGCCCCCATCCAATCGCCCCCTGCTCCCTGGGATCCCCTGCCCCTTATCCATCCCCCCCGCTCCCTGCCCCCTTACCATGTCGCTCAGAGCACCAGGACTGGCAGCTGCACCGCCTGGCCAGAGCCAGCCATGCCACCGCGCAGTCTAAAAAACCAGGGCAGGCCGGCAGCTCTCAGAGCCCTGCTGCCCAGAGCGCTGGCGGCATGGCGAGCTAAGGCTCTGAGGGACAGTGGACCGCAGGGGAGGGGCCAGGGGCTAGCCTCCCCAGCTAGGAGCTCAAGAACCAGGCAGGATGGTCCCGTGGGCCACAGTTTGCCCACCTGTCCTAGACTGACACCTCATCTCACCTAAAAACAAGGGCAGTGGACCTGACAAGCAGCGAGGCCCTGGCCAGTATGAGAGCCAATGATTATAGGCCCTCTGCCTGCCACCCTAGCAAAGAGCTCTTGTACAAGTACCTCCTCCTGCCAATATCCCCACAGGCCAAGAGCCCTGTGTGTGAGGCACCTTCAAAAAGCTGTGTATATGTGGAGTCCTCGTCCTTCCTGTGGTGGTGGTGGCAACATGAGGGACCTTGCTCCCATACAGAATAATCTTCTGCTTAAGTGGCAGGTAGTGTTAGTGGAAGGCCCCAAGCTCACATAGTCATCTGCTGGGGTGATTGGACTCCCACACCACAGTGCCCCCTACTTCAGAGAGTGGAGGTAGTAGCTCCATCCAGAGCTTTCTGCTCTTAACAGTAGCAGCTGCACATTCTCTCTTCTCCCAGCTGCCTTACCAGCAGTAATAGCCTGGCCCCTCCCCTCTCCCAATAGTGGTATCTGCTGACCACCCCACCCCCAAAATGGGATCAATCTCTTTTCAGACTTTGGAAGTTATCATTGCATTGGTTCAAACTTGGCTCACGTTTGCAAGGTTCTCTCCACAACCATAATGGTTAGAAAAGTTTTTTCCAACGGAAGATTTAGATTCTACAAAAGCTGATGGCACATGCCCAGGAAAGATTCCTGCTTACCCTGGACAAGAGGATTTTCAAGCCCTGGTTGTAATTCTAGCTAAAGAAATGACTCATTTATAAAAGGTGCTGTGTCTTCTGGCCATGTCCCTAAAACAGAGACATGCCCTGTACTGGCAGGAAGCTGGAGCAGATGACCTGATAGGAGGACAGTGCAGAAAGACCTATGTACATGCTCAAATGTGGGAGATATATTTAAAGCTCTGTATTAACAATATCTCCACTTCTTTCAATGCTCCATCTGCTCACAATCACTAGTCAGTCTCTGGAACGACCTAGATTGATCACTTAGCTTCTCTTTTTGGCACCCTGCCACAGACCCCCAATATCCCCTTCTCCAGCTGCACTACAAAATTTGGCTTTTTTCCTCTTCCCTCTAGAAGATACTAAGAAATACAGTTAATGCTCCAGCAGATTCTGCTCCAGAGCTGCATAGCACCTTCCCTTTTGCAAGTGGGACTGGGGATCTTACCATTACAGTATTCCAGCTCGATCAGCAGTGTGGTGTTATCCATGAAATGATTGTAGTAGGCAATGATGTTGTCATGCTGCAACAGAGCAAGGATAACTATTTCATTCAAAGCATCACGACGCTCTTTTTCTGATAGTCGGGTCAGATCCACCTCTTTCCACACCACAAGCGAGTCATCCTGAAACACAAAGACTCTTAATTAAAACATATTGCTGGGAAGGGTAAAGAACAACATGTACCCTTGAGTCAGGAAATTAAACCTCTATGAAAGATAAATACACTTTCTCCCGCTTACAGCTTTCAGTGAGGGGGAGGGATAGCTCAGTGGTTTGAGCACTGGCCTGCTTAAACCCAGGGTTGTGAGCTCAATCCGAGGGGGCCATTTAGGGATCTGGGGCAAAAATCTGTCTGGGGATTAGTCTTGCTTTGAGCAGGGGGTTGGACTAGATGACCTCCTGAGGTCCTGTCCAAACCCTGATATTCTATGATTCAGGCAAAGCTTTTGCACAGAATTAATTTGAAGTTTCTCTATTTCTGAGGCTAAAAATCACGGTATGTAGCTGTTTTTTCTAGCTGGCTAGTGCTCTCTTGTTTTAAAATAAATTAAGAACTTATCAAGGAAAGTGTTATAGGGAAATGGGAAGTTTTTAATTGTCTTTTGGTGGTTGTTTTTTCTTGCACAAACTCAAACACATCGTGCATTCCCCAGGAAAACAACAAATCTGCTATAATCCATTATTTTCCCAACAAGCATTAATGTAGGGTATGGTGAAAGAGCACTGGCCCTCAGAAGCTCCTCACTACTCCAGAGCCAGTTTATCCAGAGACTTGAGGAGCTACAGAGAATTGTAACAGTCTGCCCTTATAGACCCACCCAACTGTAGAATTATACTGTCCATTCAGGGCCGGCTTTAGGAAGTGCGGGGCCCAATTCAAACACTTTCGGTGAGGCCCTGGCAGGGATGACTTAAAAAGAAAAAAGTGTAAAAAAAAGCCTTCCATTTCTTCCATGTATTATTTACTTTCCATAACTATATAAATAATAAAATTGTATATTATGTACATTGCATCATATATGCTGTTGATTGGTTATTATAGACTGCCGTTTCACATGTGGGTCCCCGCCACTCCCTGGGGGTGTGCACATGTGTGGGTCCCTGCTGCTTCCTGCCCCCCTCATTGAAGCAGGTGTGCAGGTTACCGGCCTGGCAACTGCAGGGCAGCAGTGGCCATAGGGCTGGTTCAAGGCAGGGCAGTGGCTGACTGGAGGTAGGGTCTGGCTGCAGGCAGGGCAAGGGGTGCGGGGCTGGCTGGAGACAGGGGAGTGTGGGGCGGGCTGGCTTCAGGCAGGGCCACAGGGGGGTGCAGCAGGGGTTGGCAGGGCTGGAGACAGGGGAGTATGGGACTGGCTGGCTTCAGGCAGGGGAGTGCAGCAGGGGTTGGCTGGAGACAGGGCAGGGCGGGCAGCGCAGGGCTGGTGCGGGCAAGGGTGTGTAGCAGGGGTTGGCTGGAAACAAGGCAGGGGGTTTGGTAGGGGCTGGCTGTGGGCAGGGGGTGCAGAGCTGGCTGCAGGCAGTGGTGGGCGGGACTGGTGCGGGCAGGGCAGGGGGTGCAGCAGAGGCAGCTGGCTTTTAAATAGCTGTAGGAGCCCTGGGGAATGCATGGGGGTGGTGGGGCTCCGGCGGCTATTTAAAGGACCAGGGTGGCAGAGGCAGCTGGAGCCCTGGCCCTTTAAATAGCCCCCAGAGCACCCTGCTGCCCCAGGGCTCTGGGGGCTATTTAAAGGGCCTGGAGCGCCAGCCGGGGCCGCGGGGCTTGCGGCGCTCCGGACGGAGCGCCAGCCGGGGCCGCGGGGCTTGCGGTGCTCCGGACGGAGCTCTAGCTGAGAGATCGGGGCTTGTCGCGCTCCGGTCGAAGCTCTAGCTGAGAGAGCGGGGCTGTGGGGCAGCCGTGCTCCCGCCGGGGCTTTGGTCAGGGGAACGGGGCCATGGAAGACCCCAGAGCAGACAGCAGCCAGGGTAAGTAAAAAAATTTAAAAGGCGCCTAAAGCGCGGGGCCCTCTTAGGCACGAGGCCCGATTCCCAGGAATCGGGCGAATCGGCCTAAAGCCGGCCCTGTGTCCATTCATTGGGTCATTCTGTCAATGCCTTGGTGAAACATCATTGTTTGTCCCCAGTCACCCATGCTACAATACCTAGTTGTCCCCTTCTTCCAGCAGAAGTAATAAATCCTAAAGACAATTCGATAACTGGAGTCAAGTGTTTCTCTCTGCCAGCAGCAGCAGCAGCAGCAACAACGAAAAAAGGAATCTGGATGGATTTAATTGAAAAGGGAGAAGAGAGCGCTTTGGTTTCTGTGGCTGAGTTTCCTCTGTTTTTACAGAGGTTGTGAACATACTAAGGGAGCTTCAGTCAGATCTGCAGGATAGCCTCGTATTTGTTATAACTGATGAAAGCAGCAGAAAAATTTAGGTATGTTAGTGGCAGGGATTCTTAATTCCTCACTTTGAAAATCTGAAAGGCCAAAAGGCCAACAATCCTCTAAGGAGCACTAGCCAGACTCCAGCTCAAAAAAAATTGCTTGACATTAACGTCTTCAATCATCACTTGGGCCCTAACTTCCTATTTTGGGGGAGAAAATTGAACAGATTATTATAGGGCATGCTGCCAGCATCTCAATTCCTCTGCTTTCCTGTTCCAAACAATCAGCTTTCAGGCCTGGGTATGGCACAGAAACTGTACTGATACCTATGACTGAAGATATCTGCCTTACCATGGCACACATCGTAATAATTAGATCTATGATACCACTGACCAGCCGATGTCGCTGATGTGCATGCAGGCCCCTGCAGAGGCATATGGCACAACTTTGCAGTGGTTTAGCTTCTCTCTCTCAGCAATAACTCAGAAGCTGTTGTTAAAGAACTACTATTTTCCCAAGGGCTCTCTCTGGAGTACCACAGTGGCCTATCTTGCGACTCCTCCTGTTCAATGCCTATAGGAGACTTCTGCAGAAGTTGGATGCTTTGGGCGGTAATATCCCACATTACGCTGACAATGCTCAGCTCTATGGCTATTTCAGCATACACCAGGCCACAGTTTCTCTGCCATCCCAGTGCCCTACAAAGAGCGGAAGAGAGCTGGAAGTGAACTGGCAGAAGCTCACTGCGATACCAGTTAGCAGGAGGGGTGTGGCCGGGGCCCATGCTGGTCCCCTGTCTAGGAAGCAGGCCCTGGCTTGGGCAAGCCGGTTTGCTGTAGCGGGGCTTTATCAGCGGAGGCAGGGCGCGCAGGATCCCTATTTCCAGCCACAGCTGATGGAGAGACCGAAACCTCTGCCACCGGTAGGAGCCTGTGCCAAGCCAGCCGTGCCCGCGTCGCCTCCACAGCGCAACGGGCTGGCCTGGGCCGCCGCTTCCTCTGCAGCGCGGCCCTGGCGGCGGAGAAGGCGGTCGGCCGCCTGCTGCCCGCGGGCTCAGGGCCGCCCCTGGGGAGCGCCCAGGGACAGCAGGGGCCGGTTACGCCCTCAGGCCTGGGACCCTCGTGCCGGGGAGCCGCGGTCCGGGCGCAGCCGCTGGCGGTACCTCGGTCCGGCGGTAGAGGGTGGCCTCCCCGAAGGCGCCGCGGCCCAGGATGCGGATGGGGACATAGTGCAGCTCCTCCTGCTCGGCGCCCAGGCTGGGGCCCGCGCGGGGCCCGCCCCGGCCCGAGGACTCGCTGCCGAAGTCGGAGTTGATGGAATCGCAGTGCCGCTCGTACTCGCCCAGGGACATGGTCCGGGCAGCTCCGCCCGCCGCAGGGCCGGGCACTCGCAGGAGAGACCGGGAGCGTCCCTGGCTCCGCGCCCGCTCTGTGTCGAACCCCTCCCTCACCGGCCTCCCCCAGGTCCCGCAGCCCCGACAGGCTCCATGTTGGCTCCCGCACGTCCCGGAACCGCTTCCGGCCGCCGCAGTGACCTGCGCGCTCCCGCTGCCCGGCGGGCACCCGCATGAGGGGGAGCCTTCGGGGGGGCGGCCGGGCCGTCTAGGACAGGGCTCTGAGGGAGAAGGGCTGGGCAGGCCTCCGAAGGGGGCTGTGAGGGGGAGCGCTCAGAGGGCGCTCTGCGAGGGAGGGGCTGTGGGGGGAGCACTCGGGGGTGTTCAGGGCTCTGTGAGGGAGGGGCTGTGGGGGGAGCAGTCGGGGAGACTGGGGGGTGTTCAGGGCTCTGTGAGGGAGGGGCTGTGGGGGGAGCACGGGGGAGACGGGGGGTGTTCAGGGCTCTGTGAGGGAGGGGCTGTGGGGGGAGCACGGGGGAGACTGGGGGGTGTTCAGGGCTCTGTGAGGGAGGGGCTGTGGGGGGAGCAGTCGGGGAGACTGGGGGGTGTTCAGGGCTCTGTGAGGGAGGGGCTGTGGGGGGAGCACGGGGGAGACTGGGGGGTGTTCAGGGCTCTGTGAGGGAGGGGCTGTGGGGGGAGCAGTCGGGGAGACTGGGGGGTGTTCAGGGCTCTGTGAGGGAGGAGCTGTGGGGGGAGCAGTCGGGGAGACTGGAGGGGTGTTCAGGGCTCTGTGAGGGAAGGGCTGTGGGGGGAGCAGTCGGGGAGATTGGGGGAGTGTTCAGGGCTCTGTGAGGGAGGGGCTGTGGGGGGAGCACTCGGGGGCACTGGGGAGTGGTCAGGGCTCTGAGGGAGGGGCTGTGGGGGGAGAACTCGGGGGCACTGGGGAGTGGTCAGGGTTCTGTGAGGGAGGGGCTGTGGGGGGAGCACTCGGGGGTCTGGGAGGTGTTCAGGGCTCTGTGAGGGAGGGGCTGTGGGGGGAGCACTCGGGGGCACTGGGGAGTGGTCAGGGTTCTGTGAGGGAGGGGCTGTGGGGGGAGCACTCGGGGGACTGGGAGGTGTTCAGGGCTCTGTGAGGGAGGGGCTGTGGGGGGAGCACTCAGGGGGACTGGGGGGGTATTCAGGGCTCTGTGAGGGAGGGGCTGCGGGGGGAGCACTTGGGGGCACTGGGGAGTGGTCAGGGTTCTGTGAGGGAGGGGCTGTGGGGGGAGCACTCGGGGGCACTGGGGATTGGTCAGGGCTCTGAGGGAGGGGCTGTGGGGGGAGCACTCGGGGGGACTGGGAGGTGTTCAGGGCTCTGTGAGGGAGGGGCTGTGGGGGGAGCACTCGGGGGGACTGGGGGGGTGTTCAGGGCTCTGTGAGGGAGGGGCTTTGCAGGCAGCATTCAGGAGCTGGGGAGCGCTCAGAGGGAGCTCTGTGGGGCTGGGCTGGGGGAGCATCGAGGGGGGCTCTGAGGGAGAGGCTGTGGGGTCAGCATTCGGGGGCTGGGGAGCACTCATAGGGGGCTTTGTGGGGCTGGGGGAGCACTCCAGAGGGCTCTGTGATTGGGAAGCGAAGACAGCTGTGGTGGGGGAGGGGGCCTGGGAGAGGATCTCTGTGGCCCGCGGGTAGTTTGGGGGTGGAGGGTTGCTGGAGTCCGGCTCCATTAGCCCCTCTAGCTAGGGCTGTTCCTTTCCCCATCATGGCTTGTTCCTAGGCCTCAGGGGTTCTCGGTTGGTTGTGTTCGCCCGTCTCAATGAGGAGCCGCCTTCTGGCGAGGGAGCCTGGCCAGGCCTCCCCACAGCACCACTGATGCCTGGCAAGGCACGTGCTTCTCCTCAAATTTGTCACGTGGTTAAATAAGTCTCCACCAGGCCTGAATGCCAGAAACAACCAGCTTCAAGCTCTTGCTGGAGAGAGGGCCATTGATCAGATAGACTGCAGGGAAGCCTAGATGAAGAGGCAGCCTTTAAAGGTAACTTGGATCAAAGGTATTCAGGGCTTTGCAAATAGCGACCAGCAGAGGGAGCCAGTGCAGAAGCACAGCCCAGTTCAGTATGCTTCTGCCAGACCACTCCAATCAGAAATACATGGCTGCATTCTGGACTTTCTCTACCGAAGACAAAGTAAACTTACTGTGAGCAGCCCCATAAACAATATTTAGACCTAGGGCTGCAATAGCCCCTCTGTCATAAGAAGTACTAATGACTTTAACCCTAGAGCAGCGTTTCCCAAACTACTTTTGGCCACTGAACACTTTTTAGCCTTATAATATTATTTTGTAGTTGTTTGGTTCTCAAGTAAAAAATTGTATTATTTATGCTCAAATATATTTTATTTTATAAAACAACTTGAACTAACAATTTCTAACTGGAAAGTGCATATAAAGTAGTACAAAAATCAAGTGCAAGTGTCTTTCATGGAACACCTATTTACATCATGTGGAACACTAGTGCTCCATGGAACACAGTTTGGGAAATGCTGCCCTAGAGTTTCTCTGCCCACAAAAATGTAAACAATCTGTCATACTGATATTTTATTCTGAGATAATTGTAGTTAAATATAAGAAAATATGGATTAATGCCAGGAATATGTTCATTTTTAGGCTATTTGACGTTAACCACACAAAAGACTTTGGGAGTTCAATATAAATCTCCCTAAAATAAATGAGGCAACTAAACTCTGCTTAGTATTGTCTCTGTCACTCAGTTTGAAAATAGAGAGGCTTTTTTTTGCGCATTAGAATGTGACATGATTATGGTGCTGGCTAATGCAGCTAGGGTTAGAGAGCTACTCAGCATTTCCATTATAAACACTTTTTAAAAGAGCAATAATTTTGCCCATCAAAATTCATTTGCTGTATGACATAACTTTTTCCACATGAAGTTCTTCTCTTCTGTCTGTCCTGTCTTTCAAAGCTAGTGTCTTCTAGAAAGGAAAAATGGTAGTGCCACATTTTTAACTTCATAAATAAAGGATTTTGACAGGAGTGTGTAAAAGCTCAGATACACAGTACTCAGTTGAATAGATCAGTATCCTGCACTCCTTGTCCCTGCATCATGAAGAAGGGATCTGGCAAAATGAAGACATAAGTGAGAGTAATAGTTCTGGAGTGAGGAGCAGGATACTGGAAGACAAGTGGAAAATCAGTGTACCCCTTTTCACACACAAAAAGAGTAATCCTGTCCAATATTGTCCTGTAAATTTAACTTCTGTCCATAAAATGATGAACAAACAGAGAATAAAATCACAAAACATCTACCACCCTTACACTGAGCATTGCCCTACTCCACAAGTAGTCCTACTCAAATCAGTGGGACCACTTGCATAGTAAGATATTAATCAATGCATGTAAGAATGGCAGAATTTGAAGACTGGAGAGTAATGGAACTATGATTAATAAGAAGCATTGGCAGTGAATACAGAATAAGTCTTGTCGGACAGACCTGTTTGCTTTAAAAAAAAAAGTGAATAACAAATTATTTACATTAGAATATGTTTGGAGTTTGGTGAAGAATAGTATTCTATGCTATGTCCCACAAAATCTTAATTAAAAGATTAATTCAAATGGATTTGGATAGGAAGACTCATATGGATGGATCCATTGATAGAAATAGTATTATTTAATGTCTTCATTAATTATCTTCAAAAGGGACAGACACCATGTTAATGAAGTTTGTAAATGTTACTAAATTGAGGGAACTGCAGACCGTACCAATGACAGAGAAATGAAAAGTATCTAGAAATATAGAAACAATGAAATTCAACTTGGGAAAGTATAGCTAATATAATACACCTTGTCATAAACAGATAGTTAAGGGTTAATGTCTCTTTTACCTGTAAAGGGTTACAAGCAGTGAACCTGGACCACCTGATGAGAGGACCAATCAGAAAACAAGATACTTTCAAATCTCGGTGGAGGGAAGTCTTTGTTTTGTGTTGTTTGTTTGTCTGTTGTTCTCTCTGGGTTCTGGGAGTGACCAGACATACCTACAGGGTCTCTAATTTTCTATTCAAATAGTAAATACCGGTAGAAGGCAGTTTAGTCTTTTTGATTGTTTTCTTTATTTGCAAATGTGTATTTTGCTGGAAGGATTTTAATTTGTATTTGTGCTGGGGGGAAGGCTTCTCTCTAGTGTCTATAAGCTGAAAGACCCTGTAACATTTACCATCTAAATTAGAGACAACTTTTACTTTTTTTCTTTCTTTTATTAAAAACTTTTCTTTTTTAAGACCTGATGGATTTTTTTCCCGCTTGTTGAGGCTCAAGGGAATTGAGTCTGTACTCACCAGGGAACTGGTGGGAGACAGGGAGAGAGAAGGGAAGGGGAGAGGTGGAATTTCCTCTGTTTTAGATTCACGGAGCTTGAATCTGTATTACCTCTTGGGGAGGGGAAAAGAGGAGGGGGGAAGGTGCATTTCCCTTTGTTTTAAGATTCAAGGAGTTGAATCACAGTGATCTTCCAGGGTAACCCAGGGAGGGAAAGCCTGGGAGAGGCAACGGTGGGGGAAAGGGTTTACTTTCCTTGTGTTAAGAACCAGGGGGTCTGGGTCTTATGGTCCCCAGGGAAGGTTTTAGGGGAACCAGAGTGTACTAGGCACTCCAAGTCCTGGTTGGTGGCAGCACTGCAGGATCTAAGCTGGTAATTAAGCTTAGAGGAATTCATGCTGGTACCCCATCTTTTGGACTCTAAGGTTCAGAGTGGGGATTTATACCATGACATGGTGGCAGTGTATGGGCAAGATGGAATCGAAAAGCCAGTAAGATTATTATTATTATTTTCTCTGCTAGCTGCTTATAAGCAGAGAGAAGGGGGGGTTTAAAAGCAAGTCTGCAGGTTTTTTTTTTCCTCTCTCTTCCTTCTGAGTACTCTGAAGGCAAAGACATTAAGTTTAACAAGGGTCTTTTGTTAAACAAAGCAGGCTTAAGCTGTGAGCAGCAGAGACCGGCAAAACATATTTGCAAATCAAAGAGTTACTTTTTTTTTTAACTCTATCGGGAAAGGCTAGTTAAAAAGTGTTAAAAAAGACACTGTTGCTAAGCAACCCTAAGAAGGCAACAAAGAAGCAGCATTTCAGGCAGTAAACACCAGAGGGCGTCCCAACACAAGAAAGCAGGAACTGTGACTACCAAGGACGCACTGAAACAGGAACGGGCAAGACTGGATGCAGAGGGACAAATCAAAGACGCAGACCACAAGCGAGACATGCAAAGAAAACAGAAAGAAATAGAAATAAGAGAAAAAAAGGTGGAGTTGAGAGAAAGAGAAGAAAAAACCAAACAGGCAGCCCACAAAAGAGAACAAGAAGCCAAAGATGCGGCCCACCAACGAGAGATGGAGAAACACCAACGAGAAATGGAAAAACAACAAAAAGAGATGGAAGAGCAACAAAAAGAGAGGGAAGAGAGGGAACAAGACAGAAAGCATGAACTGGAATTAGCGCAGGCCAGGCAGCATGCTCCAGCCAACCCTACCAACCCTTCACCAGTTATTGTTTCACATCCCAAGAAATTTCCCACCTACAAGGCAGGTGATGACACTGAGGCCTTCCTAGAAAATTTTGAAAGGACCTGCCATGGGTACAACATTCCTGAAGACCAGTACATGATAGAACTGAGGCCACAGCTCAGTGGACCCTTAGCAGAGGTGGCGGCTGAAATGCCTAAGGAAAACATGAACGATTATAAACTTTTTTAAACCAAGGCCAGACTCAGAATGGGAATAACACCTGAGCATGCCCGTCGGCGGTTCAGAGCCCTAAGATGGAAACCAGATGTGTCATTCCCCCGACATGCCTACCACATTGGAAAGAATTATGAGGCCTGGATATCAGGAACAAAGGTTAACAATATGGACAAGCTGCAGCTCCTAATACAAATGGACCAGTTCTTAGAGGGTGTCCCTGAGGAAATAGAAAGGTACATCCTAGATGGGAAACCCAAAACTGTAACCGAGGTGGGGGAGATTGGAGCCAAATGGATGGAAGTGACAGAAAAGAAAAAAGCTACTGTCAAGGGGAGCGAATACCACAGGGGGCACACCGACAATAAACCCTATTACCGAGGGCAACCCAAGACCCCACCTACAACCCAAGGAAAGCCCCAGACTACCTATTATCCCACCTCACCAGTCTCCAGTAACCCACCTCGGCCCAGTGACCAGTCAGCTAGGCGATGCTTTAAGTGTAATGAACTAGGACATATAAAGGCCAACTGCCCCAAGAACCCCAACCGAGTGAAGTTCATTACACCACCATCACACCAACGATCCCCAGGCCCAGATGCCTCTCAAATACCCTTGGAGCGAAGGGAAATTTTGAGAGTGGGCGGAAAGAAGGTTATCGCGTGGAGAGACACAGGGGACAAGTGTCAGCTATCCACCAATCCTTGGTGGACCCGAAATTCATCAACCCAAAGGCCCAAGTGACAATTTACTCCTTCATGTCACAAGCTGTAGACTTGCCTACAGCTGAACTGCCTGTCCAGTACAAAGGCTGGTCAGGAATGTGGACTTTTGCAGTCTATGACAATTATTCCATCCCCATGCTACTGGGGGAAGATTTGGCCAACCAGGTCAAGCGGGCCAAAAGGATGGGAATGGTTACACACAGCGAAACCAGGCAAGCTTCCAGACCCATCCCTGTTCCTGAGCCGTCCACAGGGGCCCGATCTGTGTTACCAGAGACCCAGACAGAGGTAGTGGACCCGGATCCCTTACCAACGACTGAAACAGCCACAGTGCCTCCAGTCCCAAACCAGGAACTGGAAAAGCAACCAGCACCAGAACTATTGCCGGCACTGACGCCAGTGCTTGCAAACCCATCTTCGACCCCAACGCCAGAGGGCGCCAGCGAGCCTGAACTGGCAGAAACAGCAAACAACCATGCCCAAGAGGCTCAGCCAGAGCCTGAAATACCACCTGGTGCACCAGCGGAGAGCGGTTCACCAGCAACGAAAACAGCCCCATCACCTACATCGCTTCCCAAGGGACCAAGCCCAAGTCCCCAATCTAAGGAAGAACTGGTGTCTCCAGCCTCAAGGGAACAGTTCCAGACTGAGCAGGAAGCAGATGACAGCCTTCAGAAAGCTTGGGCGGCGGCACGGAGCACCCCACCGCCTCTCAGCTCTTCTAACCGATCCCGGTTTGTTATAGACCAAGGACTTTTATACAAGGAGACTCTTTCTGGTGGACACCAGGAAGACTGGCATCCGCAGTAACAGTTGGTGGTTCCAGCTAAGTACCGGGGAAAGCTCTTAAGCTTAGCCCATGATCATCTCAGTGGCCATGCTGGGGTGAACAGAACCAAAGACAGGTTGGGGAAGTCCTTCCACTGGGAGGGGATGGGCAAGGACGTTGCCAAGTATGTCCGGTCTTGTGAGGTGTGCCAAAGAGTGGGAAAGCCCCAAGACCAGGTCAAGGCCCCTCTCCAGCCACTCCCCATAATTAAGGTCCCATTTCAGCGAGTAGCTGTGGATATTCTGGGTCCTTTCCCAAAAAAGACCCCCAGAGGAAAGCAGTACATATTGACTTTCGTGGACTTTGCTACCCGATGGCCGGAAGCAGTAGCTCTAGGCAACACCAGGGCTAAAGCTGTGTGCCAGGCCCTAACAGACCTTTTTGCTAGGGTAGGTTGGCCCTCCGATATCCTTACAGATTCAGGGACAAATTTCCTGGCAGGGACCATGAAAGAACTGTGGGAAACTCATGGGGTGAATTGCTTGGTTGCCACCCCTTACCACCATCAAACCAATGGCCTGGTGGAGAGATTTAATGGAACTTTGGGGACCATGATACGTAAATTCGTGAATGAACAATCCAATGACTGGGACCTAGTGTTGCAGCAGTTGCTTTTTGCCTACAGGGCCGTACCACATCCCAGTTTAGGGTTTTCACCATTTGAACTTGTGTATGGCCATGAGGTTAAGGGGCCATTACAGTTGGTAAAGCAGCAATGGGAGGCGTTTACGCCTTCTCCAGGAACTAACATTCTAGACTTTGTAAGCAACTTACAAAGCACCCTCCAACACTCTTTAGCCCTTGCTAAAGAAAAAGTAAAGGATGCTCAGAAAGAGCAAAAGGCCTGGTATGATAGACATACCAGGGAGCGTTCCTTCAAGGTAGGAGACCAGGTTATGGTCTTGAAGGTGCAACAGGCCCATAAGATGGAAGCATCATAGGAAGGGCCATTCACGGTCCAGGAGCGCCTGGGAGCTGTTAACTACCTCATAGCATTTCCCAATTCCTCCCTAAAGCCCAGAGTGCACCATGTTAATTCTCTCAAGCCCTTTTATTCCAGAGACTTACAGGTTTGTCAGTTTACAGCCCAGGGAGGAGATGACGCTGAGTGGCCTGAAGATGTCTACTATGAAGGAAAAAGTGACTGTGACATGGAAGAGGTGAACCTCTCCACAACCCTGGAACGTCTGCAGCGACAACAAATCAAGGAGCTGTGCACTAGCTTCGCACCATTGTTCTCAGCCACCCCTGGACGGACTGAACGGGCATACCAGTCCATTGACACAGGTAATGCTTACCCAATTAGAACCCCACCCTGCCGAGTGTCTCCTCATGCCTAAGCTGCTATAGAACGGGAGATCCAAAACATGCTACAGATGAGTATAATCCGCTCATCTACCAGTGCATGGGCATCTCCAGTGGTTCTGGTACCCAAACCAGATGGGGAAATACGCTTTTGCATGGACTACCGTAAGCTAAATGCGGTAACTCGTCCAGACAACTATCCAATGCCACGCACTGATGAGCTATTGGAGAAGTTGGGACGTGCCCAATTCATCTCTACAATAGACTTAACCAAGGGGTACTGGCAAGTACCGCTAGATGAACCTGCCAAAGAGAAGTCAGCAATCATCACCCATGCGGGGGTGTATGAATTTAATGTGCTTCCTTTCGGGCTGCGAAATGCACCCGCCACCTTCCAAAGGCTCGTAGATGGTCTACTAGCAGGATTGGGAGAATATGCAGTTGCCTACCTCGATGATGTGGCCATTTTTTCAGATTCATGGCCCGAACACTTAGAATACCTGGAAAATCTTTGAACGCATCAGGCAGGCAGGACTAACTGTTAAGGCCAACAAGTGTCAAATAGGCCAAAACAGAGTAACTTACCTGGGACACCAGGTGGGTCGAGGAACCATAAACCCCCTACAGGCCAAGGTGGATGCTATCCAAAAGTGGCCGGTCCCAAAGTCAAAGAAACAGGTCCAATCCTTCTTAGGCTTAGCCGGGTATTACAGGCGATTTGTACCACACTACAGCCAAATCACTGCCCCACTGACCGACCTGACCAAAAAGACCCAGCTGAATGCAGTTAAGTGGACTAATGAATGTCAGAAGGCCTTTACCCAGCTTAAGGCGATGCTCATGTCTGACCTTGTGCTAAGGGCCCCGGACTTTAACAAACCATTCCCAGTAACCACAGATGCATCTGAGCGTGGTGTAGAAGCAGTTCTAATGCAGGAAGGACCGGATCACAACTTCCATCCTGTCGTGTTTCTCAGCAAGAAACTGTCTGAGAGGGAAAGCCACTGGTCCATCAGTGAAAAGGAATGCTACGCCATTGTCTACGCCCTGGAAAAGCTACACTCATACGTTTGGGGATGGCGGTTCCAGCTACAAACCGACCATGCTGCGCTAAAGTGGCTTCATACTGCCAAGGGGAACAACAAAAAACTTCTTCGATGGAGTTTAGCTCTCCAAGATTTTGATTTTGAAATTCAACACATTTCGGGAGCTTCTAACAAAGTAGCTGATGCACTCTCTCGTGAAAGTTTACCAAAATCCACTGGTTAAAAATATAAAAAGTCTTGTAGTTTACATTCTTAGTAGTATATGTAAAGGTGCATGTGTTGTATTAATCTGTTTATTCTAAAGTTCTAGGAAGAAATCACCGCCAGTGAGGTTCCGCACTGTCTGCGATTTGGGAGGCGTGTCATAAACAGATTGTTAAGGGTTAATGTCTCTTTAACCTGTAAAGGGTTACAAGCACTGAACCTGGACCACCTGACCAGAGGACCAATCAGAAAACAAGATACTTTCAAATCTCGGTGGAGGGAAGTCTTTGTTTTGTGTTTGTTTGTTTGTCTGTTGTTCTCTCTGGGTTCTGAGAGTGACCAGACATACCTACAGGGTCTCTAATTTTCTATTCAAATAGTAAGTACCGGTAGAAGGCAGTTTAGTCTTTTTGATTGTTTTCTTTATTTGCAAATGTGTATTTTGCTGGAAGGATTTTAATTTGTATTTGTGCTGGGCGGAAGGCTTCTCTCTAGTGTCTATAAGCTGAAAGACCCTGTAACATTTACCATCTAAATTAGAGACCACTTTTACTTTTTTTCTTTCTTTTATTAAAAACTTTTCTTTTTTAAGGCCTGATGGATTTTTTTCCCGCTTGTTGAGGCTCAAGGGAATTGAGTCTGTACTCACCAGGGAACTGGTGGGAGACAGGGAGAGAGAAGGGAGGGGGAGAGGTGGAATTTCCTCTGTTTTAGATTCACGGAGCTTGAATCTGTATTACCTCTTGGGGAGGGGAAAAGAGGAGGGGGGAAGGTGCATTTCCCTTTGTTTTAAGATTCAAGGAGTTGAATCACAGTGATCTTCCAGGGTAACCCCAGGGAGGGAAAGCCTGGGAGAGGCAACGGTGGGGGAAAGGGTTTACTTTCCTTGTGTTAAGATCCAGGGGGTCTGGGTCTTATGGTCCCCAGGGAAGGTTTTGGGGGAACCAGAGTGTACCAGGCACTCCAAGTCCTGGTTGGTGGCAGCACTACAGGATCTAAGCTGGTAATTAAGCTTAGAGGAATTCATGCTGGTACCCCATCTTTTGGACTCTGTTCAGAGTGGGGATTTATACCATGATACACCTGGCGGAAAATTATCCTTAAATGAGACACTGAATGGGAAGAAGAAATCTGGGAAGCAGGAATGGGTGAAAGAGACCAAAATGATGAGGGTTTACAGAAAAGCAGACAGGAGCTACAGTGTGATATGGCAGCAAAGGTTTTGTGCTGCACCTATTGAGGCACCACATCCCAAAGCAGGGAGAGATTAGTTCCTTTCTATAAAGCTGTAATGCAACATGAAGCCTCCCCTGATGCTGTTTATACAAAATCACACAGGTTAGTTTGTACATGATTCAACAGCTCAAGGGCAAAGATACCTCAAGGTGATGAACTATAGAAAGAAAATAAGAGAGAAAAAACTACCAAGGAGATGAGATTACATTTTGTGAGAACTGTTCAGTAGCAGCTCTTTTTGTATAACAATTCCCAGGAGGAAGTTATTCAACATCTAAGTCACTAGTATGAGAAAATGAAATAATACAAATCAAATGAGGCCTCAAGGAAACAACAACTCTTGCAGGCATCAGCTGTGCGTGTGACCCTAGCAGCCATGAGCACTGGGAATGCTACCCAGCTACCATCAGTCCCGTGACAGAGACTGGGCAACATTGAAAATACAGGGGTAGGGCGATGAACAATGACAGACCATGCTGACCACTTGCAACACAAATGAATACAATCATTTTACTGTTGCAACAAAATCTCAGGATCAGCTGTTTCAAAGGTCATGGAATGGGCCAACAGAGAGCATAAGACAAAACACCACTCATTTGTCATTTGAGAGCCACACAGCTCATGTGTTATAAACTGCATTAAAAACATTCTTTACAAAGTAAAGCAAACTCTCATAATCCTGTAAAACACTTAAGTGTTTAAAATGACAAAATGTAACAGACATCTATCCACCTCAGACGGCAAAAGGAGATGCACCAAAAGATAAGCAAAAAGCTATGCAAGCTTTAGGCCTGGTCTACACTTAAAAATTAGACCAAACAAGCTGTGTCACTGAGTTCTGTGAAAAATTTTGCACCCTGTCTGTTGTAGTTAAGTCAACCTATTTTTCCCTGTAGATGTGGCTAGGTCAATGGGAGAATTCTTCTGTCAACCTAGCTACTGCCTCTCAGAGAGGTGGATTAATTATTTTGACAGAAAGCCCTCTTCTGTCTACACTACAGCAGCACGGCTGCAGTACCATAGCCTTTCTGCTTTAGCAGTTGTATTGTAGACATACCCTCTGTGTGGCTCGAGGGCTTGTCTCTCTCACCAACAGAAGTTGGTCCAATAAAAGATATTACTTCACTCACCTTGTCTCTTTAATATTCTCAAGAGTCAGATAACCCCAGCTACTGTGCAATCCTCAGAGGCTATGTCTTCACTACAGAAAGCTGTGGTTTTGTATTGGGAATAGCTGTTGTGATGTAAAATTCTAGCAAAGGCAAGTTGAGTTATACCTTGATATAACTAGTGCAGGTTAACCCCATGCCCCTCTCCCTGCCTGGCTTGATCTCCACTAGGTACATCAAGGCAAAAACTACAGTGCTTTCTCTTCACTAGGATTTTACATTGCGATGGCTATGTGAATGGATGAGCATCATGGTACCTAACTTTTAGGTGCCTAGAAAATTACAGGCAGACTACTGGGATCCACAAAGCCTGAATTAGGCACCTAGGTTTCTGTACAATTAATGGGGAGATACGTACCTTAGAATGTGATCCACAAAGCCACCACAGTAGGCAGGGAGTTGCTTAAGCTAACCAATGGGAGACACTGACAAGTAGAGTATGCTAAGCCCTGACCCTCTCTCAGAGAGGGGTGCTTAAGTACAGGTTTCAGGGAAGTGCTCTCTGTGATCCATGAACCAGGGGAAGATAGGTGTTTGGCTCCCTAAGTTGTATTCTGGGCGTGATAGAGTATATGTACTGGGAGGCCATTTACTAGATTGGGCCCTTCAGGCAAGTTCATATACAAGTGAGGAGGGAGACCCCATCCCTTATAACAGTGATCCCCAACCTTTTTAGCTGGCGCGTGCCAGCCGAAGGACCACAGCGGCGGCAGAGCACTCGCCGAAATGCCGCAGCGGCGACGCCTCTCGATTATGCCACTTGCTGTCGACAAGCGACATCATTGAGAGGCGTCCCCGCCGAAATTCAGGAGCAATGCCTCTCAATGACGTCACTTGTCAATGACAAGTGGTGTCAGCAAGAGGCGTTCCCACCGAAATTCGGTGGCGACGCCTCTTGATGACATCACTTGTCGACGGCAAGCGGCGTCAGCAAGAGGCGTCCCCGCCGAAATTCGGAGGCGACGCCTCTCAATGACATCACTTGTCGGCGACAACTGTCATCATCGAGAGGCATTCCCACCGTGGCATTTTGGTGGGTGCTCTCCCGGGGGCCAGGATGCGGGCGCATTAAGATGCCCCCGCTGGCGCCATGGCGCCCGTGGGCACCGCGTTGGGGACCACTGTCATAACATTTAGTCAAGTGAAGAAGGTATTCATTCTGAATGTGGGAGGCCCCTCATTCAACTACCACTTCCCCCCCCGTTTCCAGAGCAGGAGAAAGGATTTGAACAGGGATCTGCCCCCTGTCAGATGAATGCAATAACCACTAGGCTATGGAGTCATTCTAATTCTTTGGCCCAGTTAATGTGTCGCACTGGCTGGAGTGTCTCATGACCATGAGTGCCAATCTCAGGACAGACTATCAAAAGGCAGGGCAGAAACCCCAGACTGGTGGTTCATTCTATAATTGTTTCACCAACCCAATAAAAAATGTGAACTCCAAAAGCACTGTAGCAGTTTTATCATGAAGCCACAGACAGTCTCCTTGAACATTCCAGTTCATCTTGCCACCCGGGTAAGATGGATTATGTGATAGATGGTCACTTTACATCAAAAATCACATACATTTTTATAGTTACAGAGCAATCATTTATAATATGGGATACAGACATTGTAAGTGGGATTAGTACATGAAACATCCCACAAGTGTTCCATAAAATCTAAACGCATTGTCTTAACGCTAATATCTGTTTTAGTAACCTAACACACAGGTAAGCAACACTGGTTTCCAGCTATGTATCTGTAAGGGTTCAGTGAGGCCTAACGACCGTGGCCTGAGCTGGCACTGGGTATGCCAGCATCACATAATTATTCTATTATTTAAATAAAGTTGAACTTAAATAACAGCAATTGAGGGAGACCCACAGCAGAATATGCCATAGCAAAGAGCTCTGGACACACCAGCTGGCTGGGTCCTAGAGTCTACTTAGAGCTCAAAGATGCTCCACACAGGGCTGAGGTCCAGGCTCCATTAATACTTCTGAAAGTTGGAGGGCGAGGGGCGGAGATGACTTGTGTTGAGTTTCATGGTGTTCTTTTTCAACAGAAAACTTCATTCCCTTATACTGTGGCTCCCATCCTCCACCCCAGCACTGCGATTTGTGGAGGGGCTGGGGGACAAATCTCCCAAAATGCATGAGACTGCCTTAGGTGTGTAAATAGCTCATTGTGCATGTGCTTGTGCAAACTGCAATATATGCACACATCACAGTTAGTGTATGAACTCTGGAGGGCTCCTGGCCCCAGTGACATCGCCTGTGTATTTCATAGGGCCAGGATTTCACTTTTGGCCTTTAGTCTCTTCATAGTTAAGGTTCCAGTCTAGGCCTCATTTTCACGTATTGACCTAGAACTCCGGAAACATTCTTGGCCTTAACATTTTTGCCACCACTCACAGACTATAGTAAAGATTATTTCCCTTTTTCCTTTTAATTTATTTCATTATTATTTGTTTTAAATTACAGGACTTTAAAAATTAGCCTTTTAAAAAATCTGGGTATGTTACTAATGTTTTATGTCTAACATAAACGGCATTTTCACACAAACATTCTGTACATTTTTATCTATAAAACCAAAAATAGGCAACTTTTAATATGAAAATGTTAAAAACAAGTTTATTAGCATCCTTAATCAGTATAATTAAAAAAAAAAAAGAGAAGTGAACAAGTGAAACTAAAGAATCACCAACAGGCCTTTAATAATCCTTGATATCTATATCTATCTCTCTGTCTATCTACATACACACTCCAAATTGTAAACTTAAGTAAGTTATGCAACCCGTGTTCCTATTATTGGCAACTTTATCATTCCCCTCACCATGTGGTTTGTTCCACACCCTCCCACTACATCTTGTTCCAATTTAGATGGGAAGTGATTCAGAGCAAGGACAGATCTGTTTGTGCAATTACAAGCAAAATAGCACTCCAATCCTGACTGGCACCTCTGGGCATTATTGGCATATAAACAAACCAGTTTCTCCTCCCGAAGGCCAGCATGAAAAATTTTCAACATGGTGCCACTCCATTGTTTAAAAGTGTAGATGTGAGAGGGGTTTGATGGGAAACACTCTATTATGTTCATAAGACTTCTGAGTTTTAAGTTTTCTGTGTGTCGTTCATGTTTGTGACATCTTGTGGTATAGGGTCATTGCTATGTTGTGACAACTTGTGATTTAGAGTCACTTACTGGTTAGAGGCTTATGTCAAATATTTAGGTCATAGTTAATTTAGCTAAGCAGTTGTTTTACAGGCCTCGGGCCTATGTTACAACATTAATTCTTATATTTCACCTCTATATACTAAATATACCTGGTATCTTTTATCCTTAGCGACACAGGGAAAGCTGCTAATCAAATGGACTCTGGCAAACATTGGACATAAAATTGCATGCACTGAGCAAGCCCCCTGCTCCTCATTGCCACTCTTCTCCTGTGACCCATAACTCTGGTGCTCCTAGTCTGTGCATTCCCAGTATATGCAGAGCATTTTTGCTCTGTATCTGTCCATGGTTAGCTTAGCAGCGCTGCTGGCAGCAGAGCTGATGTAAAGAGCAAAGACCTTGGACTTCAGATGTCATTTTAGATAGTGAAGGTGGGAAACAAGGCAGGCCACCTGATGATCAGAATGCCTTAAGGTGTCAGTTATGTAATGACATCTTTAATCATATACATTATACCAACAAACCTCTACCCTTATGCAATAAAAAATACTTGGGTATGAAGACTCACACAGATAATATTTTGTACAAAAGACAATCAGCTGAAAGGTGGTTGGTCTTCCTCCCCATAAACTGCCACAAACATCCTCAGCCAATATAAAATTTGAAATGTTGAGTCCTCACCAGGATTTGAGTCTGGTGCAGGTTAAAGCTCCATGCCTTTCACTTCATGTACAGAAACTACTGCATGTACTCGATTCACTAGGAGGAGCACATTACATTGTTTGTACCTGAAGAAAGGAGTGTCCACTTAAAATGAGGGAAAAGCTAAGACCCTCCAACACAAAGGTTTATGTCCAGTATTTCATAGGCTCATAGAGATTAAGTCCACAAAGGACTATTACACCATCTAGTCTGACCTCCTATATAACACAGGCCATTACATTTCACTCAGTTACCCCTGTATTGAGCACAATAACTTATGTTTGGCTAAAGTATATCTAGCATTCACAGGAATCCAAGTCAAAATTGTAAATTCAGCAGAAAAATTATAGTTGCTTTTAACACCTACAACCCATCTATGTGGAATTAGCAAACAGCGCAGAAATTCAAGAGGCCCTTTCAGCAAGAGTTTTATTCACATTTATTCTTTTTATTTATTATTTGTATAGTGGTAGCACCCAATGGCCCCAACTGGAATCACTCTACCGTTCTACCTCAAGCACACAGGAGGACATCAAACATGCCCTGAAGAGTTTACAATTGCATCAAAATTTATACACTGAATTCTTTTCAGTACATAAAGACTTAGACATATACCCCTTTACACACTGAAAATAATTCATTTAAAGTCTCGTTCTGACACAAAGTTTTATCCACATATAACTTTATAAATGAAATCAGCTTAAGCTCCTAAAGTATCTTCTGCTGCTTTCTTCCTCTCTCCCCCTCTCCCCACCCCCGTCCTCCAAAAGGACATTTTCAGCTAAAAACTTTAGCTCAAAGTTAAGGTTGCCAGATAACCTAAGTATTGCTTAAGCTATATGCCACATATGTTAGTTAATAAAACAAAGTGTGGAGATAATCTGTTACTGTAATGCAGATACAGGATGTAATCTTTAGGTATTTCTAATTTGCCTCTCACTATAATGTCCATTTATAATATAAAAATTCATATTAAACCATCCAAATATCATACATACATTGATCCTTTTTTCTCATTGCTCGTTCTTTCTGTGCTAGGTGACTAATACCAGTTTAATATTTTTGGTATGGCAGGGAACTCAAGTGTCCCAGGCTTCTACAGTGCATTTTGCTTTCTGCCCCCCTTCTCCCCTTTCCACCTCCCTTCTAAGGGGGTGAGAAAAGCCTCTAAGGAAACAAGCCCAAAAGGATGCCCGTGGTTGTTTTGGGTAGGCAGAAGGGGGAGAGCAACTGGGTATGATGATACATTTTTACAGAGGGAGGCAGAGGGGAAAAGGCAGAGAGCGGAGTAGGACTTGAACTGCTGTGCTCTTCACAGGCTAATAGGCGCCATTCTCTCTTTACTCCCTGCTCTCCTCCTGTGCAAGATGCATCGGTCCCATGCCCTCCTTCCCCAACCGCAACTATCCGCTCCAGGGCAGTTAAGTTCCCACTCTCAGAGGCTTCTCTCTGCTCATTAAGGGTAGAGGGAGAGAGGAGCAGAGCCTGAGGGCCTTGTGAGCCTCAGGAAGGCATGTGCTGGTGAAGGCAGTAACAAAGGAAGCTAAAAGTAGGGCCAGCTTAAACCAAGTTAATTCGGAAGGGGTGTCCACCAACATTAAGTGAATTTGGGGACCCTTGGCAGGAACCATCCCTCTTTCTCCAAACCCTTATCTTTCCATGAGATGCCCAGGTAGGGACCCACTACCCTTCTCTAACAGATTGGTTTATTTGATTCACTCAGCAAGAAAATGTCTTTAACATGTTTTAGTTAAAAAACATTATCTACCATCAGTCATGGCACAGCATGCAACAAAACACAGGTGTTCCACATTGTGGTTATTTGTTACACATTTTGATGTCTTCTGGGAGATGTGTGATATGGTGTAAGATGTTAATTTCATAACAACAAACAGAGCAGCCGAGGTAGGTATTCTGTACGGAGCATAGAATTTGCCCTGACATAGGAAGAGAGATGGAATATATGAGGCTATATCTGAGTTAAAGCAGTTCTAGGTAAAATGTTTATGTACTGTCTAAATAATGTAGGAATTGTTAGTCATGTTCAATTAGAATGGGTGGGTGGAAGATGTCTGGCACTGTCTGTCTGATGGGGTTTGCTTCAATAATTACATCTACTGGTGATGTGTTTGTCACAAGTAGAGATGGGCCAAGACCCAATTATCTGAACAGCTCAGCTTCAGCCCATTGCTCAGACTTGGAACAGAATTAAACCACATCAACTCCCTAAGAACGTTGAGGAGATCCAGACCCAAATCCAAACTATCCAGATGAGAGAACAGCTGTATCTAGTGATTATATACTTAAATGTATGCAGAGACTACACCTTATCTGACAGGGCTGAGAATTTCCCTTCCTGAAATGCTGAATGGCAGAGCTGTCTACTGACAGTTATTATTCCAATAGCAGCCACAGGCCTGAGCCCCATTGTGTCAGGCACTGTATAAACATAACAAATATGGTTGCAAGAGTACAGGATGAGAGGGCCTAGCCTAGGTCACCTGGAGCCAACTCCTCTGGAGATGTCTGTAGTATGCACACCAGAAAGTAAGCTGCCATAGAAGTATGGATTTTTTTGACTGCAACAACACTTAACTGGAGAGAATGAAAGCTCTCCTGAAAACACTAGTCTGAAATCCTTTCCTCTACTCCTGCAATGCCAGGGGTGTTCTAAAGAATGATGCAGCAGCACAGATCATGAGGGGAATTAGCAATTACCCATCTCACCATATGGGGCACCTGAGGAAGTGGTGCAGGAAGGGGTGCTCGCTTCCAGTACTACAATTCCAGCATCTCTCAGCAAGAGGTACAGGAGCACAACAGGGGACGCTGCCTGCATACAATAAAGAAATTGCCTAGTAGTCACTCCATTCAGTGCATATTTGTCACTCACAAGGGGCAAACCCATGTTTGAGATTTAAAGTTCCCTCTGTAGAACAGACCTAAAGTTACCCCATTTTTCTTAATGAACAGGAATAAGCGACAATGAGATAAGGAGCCTTTCAGCTCCAGAGCACCAGCCCATGTCAGTTACCAGCTGAGAGTTATTTGGTGAAATCATTTGATGGTCTCAGTCCAGTTGCTTCACAAAAGATGGCCCCCACAGGATCAGATGGCATAGTTAGTAGAGAGGGCAAGGATTTAATGAACCAGAGACACTCTCCCTGTTAGAGGTGGTCCTTCTAGGTCAGTGTGAGTGCTGTTTGTCCTGCTGATGCCTGTACTGTACCTGTTCTGCAAACTGAAGGCCTGCAATCTCCAGGCCTATCAACATGACTCCTTTTAGCAGCCCAGAATTCACTTACATTCCTCAGACAAATTTAATTTACAAGCAGTTACTGAGGTTAGAGTGGAGGAAATTGCAAATCTCCTTTAAGTGCTGAGACTTCCCTGGTTAGCGTGCCTGCAGTCAGGATTGCAAGGAGAATCAGTTAGTGGGAATGTAGCCTGAAGAGGACAAGAGACACACAATTCAGGAGGGTTATTTTTCCAAAGGAAGCTTTATTTGAGAAAAATGACAAAATCCCCAGACAAGTAATTACAGGCAATTCTATACAAGTTCCCAGTGTCTGTTGCCCAGTCCCCATACCACAAGAGCTAAGAGCAGAGACAGAGGCTGAGCAACATCAATGTGACTACAGAGCAACAGTCACCTGGGTGTAGTGCTAGCCTCACAACCTCATTTATGTAAGAGATCTCAGTGTGCCAACATAGCAAAGAGGTTAGCAAAAGCAGAGACAGGAGAAGTGCCTCCAAACATTCTTTTCATTCTCACCCTTTTTAAGCCTTAGCAGATCTGCTAGAGGCTTCAGACTGTGGGAAGCTAAGCTCCCTGTAACTATCTCTTCCAGCTCAGTCCCATCCTGAGACATCTTTGCTGTGGTGTTGTAACAGCTTCCCAGTGCTTAAAGGGATAAAGCAAGTGGGCCTTGGGTTCTGAACAGAGCTGTTAAAAAAGCAGAAATTAAAAACATCTTGGGCACTTGCAGGTGGAACTAATAAGGTCAGGATCTTGTAGATGGGGGAGGAGGAGGAGGGGCTAGTGAAGAAAGAGCAAAAAGCCTAAAAAGATACAAGATTTCTGGACAAATGATACAAAACTGTGACTTGTCTAATGGATTTAGAAGACAATAGAGGGTCTTACTTTCAATTTTCTCCTCTTCCTTCCTGGCTGCCTGTGGGCTTTTTTTTTTTTTTTTTTTTTAAATAGCAGAAGGATAAATTCAGACTAGAAAAACATTTCACAAAATAATTTCAGAAAACACAAACACCACAAACGCTGCTTTGTCTGAATGGCAGGGAGACCTCTGGGCTGGAAGGACGAGGGGCGTGTGATCAGGGGCTAGGCCCTGATGGTCTTTTTGCTCTAAGGGAAGATGAAAGAATTTTCATAATTCTGCCCAGAAACCCTTGTGGGATAAGTCCAGGAAATGAATCTACCTGGTCTGTTTAATCCAACATTGTGCTAGGGGCAGTAGGACTACAGAGGGCCTCTCACTACATACAGCACAGCTGCTCTCACCAGTTTAGGGAAGACATTTCTGCCATTGTCACATGTGCTCGTCAACTCAGAGACCCTCAGAAGGGGCACAACCGTGTTCCCATTGTGTACTGTACTCTGCTTCATCTGCACTCCCTCGGCTCCTCTGAATGCTAGCCGGGAGGGTGTCCCACACATCCCCAGAACACAAAGCAGGGCATGTCATGTATAGGGAATGAAGGTCCAACCAGCTACACTTGGCATTAACTCTAGCAGATGAGAAGAGGGCCTCACGAAGTTCCCAACCTACCATGCTCCCATTCTAAAGATGGGCCCAAGCCTGCATTGCAAATCTGAATCGGAGCAAGGCCTTCTACCTCCACACAAAGGTCCCTCAGTGACCAAGGCGCTTTCAGGGAACTGCTGCATCGTTTCAGAAAGAGAAGCAAATCCAAGACAAACACATGGGGACAGGGTGGGGCTGACTCTCAACAGCTTGTTTGAGTCAGGCAGGCTTCTCTTCAAGCTCAGCAACATCTTGCCCAGCCTGTTAACTCCCCATTCTCCAAATCCAACCCTTATCTGCCTGAATGCATCGACCCATCATCATAAAGATTCCAGCTCCCACAGGGAGAAACACCAATGTCTATGACAGAGGCTAAAATTCAATGCCCCCTCCCTGCTAGCACTGCAACCCCTGTCACTTTGCACCAAGCTCTGTTTGCATATGGTTGGGTTCCAGAACTTTGGAGTTCCCCCTTCCCCAAATTCTAGCTGCATGGCACCTAATGAGCTTAGCTGGTTCAAGTGGCTCAGAGTAACACAATGGTCACAGACAGATGGGAGACACCAAGCTTAGAATATAAAAGGAGAAAAGACAGCGTGCAAAACCAACTGCAGCTGTCACAGAAACAAATTTTATTTCATCACTGCCTCCGGAGTCCCCAAACCCATCACAACCTCCCCCGCCCCTACCATCCAACAGGAGGTCAGAAGCCCCTTTGTAGTCTCCAGTGCTTATACTCCCCTCCCCTCTTAAGGGACAGTTCCTGCAGAAAACCTCCACTCAGCATGTATCATCTGCAAGATGGCTCTGGAGGGCCATGGCTGGGTCCCAGCGATGTCCAGCTGGGTTTGAGAGGAGGGGAAGGGGAATTACCCCTTTACTCAATCAGCTTCTTGGCCTTGAAGAAGCGACGCAGATAGAAGACCTGCCAGGTGGCCAGTCCGATGAGACAGAACATGGAGAAGATGCTGAAGTACAGGACCCTGATGTTAGTCGACTCTGAAACAGACAAACCAGTACAAAGAAGCTCTGATGCCCAGAGTCAGGATAGAGGATCCTCTTGAGGGGAAGGTCTCCCAGAAATCATCTTCCCTCAGCTCTGTAGAACTTCAGTGGTGAAATTTCAGATTTGAGGGTGAGGAGGAGGGAACTGGGGGCTGAGCTGATGCAGCACCACCATGAGGTTATTTTCCCATGGTAGAATCATGAGCATTGTGTGGGAGAAAAGGAATTGACTTCTAGAAAGGGCTGGTTGAGCATCCCCCTCCCAGAAGTTTAAAGGTCTCTTGACAGTGTACAGAACAGACAGTGATAGCTGTAATTGCCTAATCTCCAAATTCTGTCCCATTAACCCAGACGTAGTTAGAGTATAGATCTTACAGCTGCAGTCCTCCCTGGGAGTACATGATCTCTTACCATTGGTGTCCCGCATCTCCTCCTCTCGTTTCTTCATGTAAGCAAAGTCATTGACAATAGACTCAGAGAGGTCCTCCAGGCGCCGCAGTTCCACTTCCAGAGGCTTCAACTTCTCCACTTTAGCAATCTGTTAAGGGGATAATCAGTAAGTCACTGAGCTAGAAGCAGCAGCTCTTACATGGGCCTAGATCTGGGACATCTCTCCACTAGGACAGTGCCCTCTGCAGGCCAGAAAACCACAGGTAACTCCAAACAGCGAGGTTCTCCACACTGTTACTCCATCTACCCCACCAACTCCTAGCAAGACACCTATAGCTGCTCCGGCTCACAGCAGGAACATAGCATGGGTGCTCATGCATGCATGTATTTAAACACATTCCCTTCTGACTCTCCCTAGTTCTCATTCATTCAGAATTGGTTTCTGGGGTTTGGGCTGGTAGAGTCTGCCACGTGGCAGAAAGTTACAAGAAAAGTTACATGTTCTTGTGTGGGTGGTGTGATAACTCCATGCCGAAGGCCTGCACTCAGGCCCTCCCCACATGCCACAGGAAGGATAGAGAAAAAAAAACACAGGAAATTCAGTTACAAAGCCCACTTTGGTACTGCAACAACTTCAGGGATGAAAATGTAAACACACCGACTCAGAAAGTTCTAAGTTCCCCTTCCCAGAAGCACCGTAACTTGACTATATTGCATTTAAATCTAAGGCATAAACACGAGCGCACTCAATATGTGAACATGACATAGACGGGGGCTGCTGGGAACATGGAGGATAAAAAATTGGTTATTGTTTTAAAATAAAAAAATTCAGATTTTTAAAATTTAAATCTGATTTTAAAAAAATGTAAATACAGGTTTATTTTAAAAAATACACCCATTTAAAATTAAATTTGAAATTATGATAACCTATATTAAGGCCTGAAGTTATTATAATCTATTAAAATAATTTAAATTAAATAAATAATACTAATTAATATGCCTGGTGCCAATTTAAAAAAAAAAAAAAACCACTGAATTTATTGAAGTTACTGGCTAAGCACCTGGAGTCAGCTTTTGACTGCAATAGCCTCTTCTGCAGGTGCAGAGAGAATATTTTCTTCATTTCAGTTCATTCATCTAGTTCAGGTTAATGACTAACTCCTTACAAGTTAAGAAACCAATAGGAGTCAAAACAGCAGAAAAACTAGTTTCTCCTTTTTCATCTATAGGTATGAGAGAATGAGATCTATTAGTTCTAAAATCCTGACGGACAGAGTGACCAGAAAAAATCACTTCAATTTATTAACTACAGATAATATTTCCTTACATAAGAATGGCCATACTGGGTCAGACCAAAGGTCCATCAAGCCCAATATCATGTCCTCTGACAGGTGCCCCAAAGGGAATGAACGGACAGGTTATCATCAAGTGATCCATGCCCTGTCACCCAATCCCAGCTTCTGGCAAACAGAGGCTAGGGACACCATTCCTGCCAATCCAGGCTAATAGCCATTGATGGACCTATCTTCCATGAATCTAGCTAGCTATCTTTTGAACACCATTATAGTACTGGCCTTCACAACACCGTCTGGGCAAGGAGTTCCAGAGGTTCACAGTGTGTTGCATGAAAAAATACTTTCTTGTGTTTGTTTTAAACCTGCTACCTATTAATTTCATTTGGTGGCCCCTTGTTCTTGTATTATGAGGAGTAAATAACACTTCCTTATTTAATTTCTCTTTACTACTCATGATTTTATAGACCTCTATCATATCCCCCCTTAGTCACCTCTTTTCCAAGATGAAAAGTCCCAATCTTGTTAATCTCTCCTCATACAGAAGCCGTTCCATAGCCCTAATCATTTCTGTTGCCTTTTTCTGAACCTTTTCCGATTCCAATATATCTTTTTTGAGATGGGACAACCACATCTGCATGCAGTATTCAAGGTGTGGGTGTACCATGGATTTATGCAGAGGCAATATGATATTTTCTGTCTTATTATCTACACCTTTCTTGATGATTTCCAACATTCTGTTCCCTTTTTTGACTGCTACTGCATATTGAGTGGATGATTTCAGAGAACTATCCACAATGACTCCAAGAACTCTTTCTTGAGTGGTAACAGCTACTTTAGGGGGGAAGGGTAGCTCAGTGGTTTGAGCATTGTCCTGCTAAACCTAGGGTTGTGAGTTCAGCCCTTGAGGGGGCCACTTAGGGATCTGGGGAAAAATCAGCACTTGGTCCTGCTAGTGAAGGCAGGGGGCTGGACTCAAGGACCCTTCAGGGTCCCTTCCACTTCTAGGAGATAGGTATTTCTCCATTATTATATATTATAGACCCCATCATTGTATATGTATAGTTAGGATTATGTTTTCTGATGTGCACTACTTTGCATTTATCAACATTGAATTTAATCTGCCATTTTGTTGAATTTCATCTGCCTTTGTTTAACAAATTAGTTACCATATATACTCATTCATAAGCTGAATTTTTTTAGTAAAAAAGGGAAGCACCAGAGAAGGGGGTTGGCTTATGAACAGGTAGAGAGGGGGAGAGGTGGGACACAGCCCCTTCCCGCAACAGAGGGAGCAAGGAGAGGCAGCACAGCCAACAGAGCCAGAAGGGAAGAGGCAGGGCCAGAGTCTCTCCGCTTCTGGCCACGCTGCTCTCCCCCACCAGCCTCCAAAGCAGCTGCAGGTCCGGGTCTCCAACCTCAGAGCACGCTGTGGCTGCGCCGCCCAGCCCAGCCTGCTGAAACATGCTGTGGCTGTGCTGCCCAGCCTACCAGAGCAGCTCCAGCCAGGTCAGAGACATCCTCCTCTGGCCCTTCCCAGATAAGGTGGGATGGGATGGGATAGGGAGAGTGTGGGGGGGTCCTGGCCTCAGGGTGGGGTCATGTGGTGGTGGTCACAGGGGTTACTCCCAACCTCCAGCTTCTCCTCCCCAAAAAATTTCCCCACCAGTTGCTGTCCTGGCCCATCAAGGTAAGCAGCTGGCGCACCGGGACACTTTGTCTGCTTAGGTTTACCTCCATGCCTGCGGACGCTCGAGGTAAACAAACCATCTCGGCCTGTCAGCGGCTTATCCTGATGGCCCGAGATCCAAAGTTTGCTGAACCCCTGAATTATAGTGTCGGCTTATGAACGGATCATAAAAATTTTCCATTTTTACTTATCCGTCTTGGGGGGAGTCAGCTTATAAACGAACTGGCTTATGACCGAGTATATATCGGAGATTTAAGTGTAACATGTATCTTGATAAACTTTCTTCTTATGTATTCAGCACATTTAAAATAATTTTAGTTAAATAAATTAAAAAAAAAATACTGTTTGTGTATTTTTAACTGAATTTGAATTTTTATCCAAATAAAGCTGGACAGAAATTAGATATAAAAAATTAATCATCATCTGGGAAATCAGAAATGCATCATTCATTTTCTAACATAATGAAAATGTAAAAATCAATACTCCAAATAAATATAAGTTCAGCTATATAATAATTGCTTAAACACATGTATAAATGCAATGTATGCTTCCTGGTTATTAAAAAGTAGCAGCAAATTTAGTATAAAGTCTATATTTATTGGAAAACCAACATGTTCTAATGGTTATCAATGAGAATCAATCTTTCTTTAGGAAAATAACTAAAAAGTAAAAATGCAAAACATGATTAAAATTGATGATTTAAATCAAAGTTTTCTGCTAATTTAAATAATGATTTAAATCAATCAGCTCTGGCTTGAAAGCAGATTACATTTCTCGCCATTGCTACATTTAAATTCTCCACCCTAGTGTAGAAGTAACACAGGTTCCTGCCCCGAATTCACCATTATTAGTATTGCCATCTGCTCTGTGGAGCCATATAGATGTGCTGATATACCTAGTAAGGAATTAATTTGTCAAAAAAATGTTTGTGAATCTTTTTTGATGTCTGTATTGTTACAGACATACTTGCTGACAGGTACTTTGAAATACATTACCAAAACAATTGAAAATCGTGTGATTATATTGTTATTTTGACAAATAAAATATGCAGAATTTTTTATTTTTTTGGCACAGAATTCCCTCATGAATACTATTTGTTTCTGCAAGTAATTGAGTCACTGTGTGATTAACACCACACAGCGTGAGTGTATCCCCATTGAAACAAATGCTTTGCCAGACTCGGGCGTTAGTGAATGACATAGCTCATATCCAGCGTAGTACTCAGCATGTCATTGTACAATCACTGGACTAGAAATTAAGACAATAGATTGGAAGTGCAATGGAAGTGGAAGCTCCAGCATGGCAGTGGGGAGCGCATGCCACTGGCTGCAGAGCTGGGGGATCACCCTGACACCCACACCCCCTTTGGGACATGGACTTGGCAGTGGGGCTGCACCCGACCCTAACACAGCGCAAGGGCCAGGCCTGCCCCACCCCAGAGCCCTGTTCCTCTGGGCCAGGTGCATGCATTAGCAAGCAAGAGGGGGATACTCTCATGCACACCCAGATCTGCCACCACAATCCAGGTGTGGGGCAAGCAGGCTCAGCCTGCCAGGAGCCAAGTGTGGAAGGGTTAGTGTGAGGGAGCCAGGTGTGGGGGATTGTGTTCTGTGGGGAGCAATCTGAGTGTGGGCAGCTCAGTGGGGGGGGGGGTGTCCAGGTGCAATCTGGATACACAGGAACTCAGTGGGGGGTTCCAGGTGCAGGGAGAATAGGTCTCGGGGGGGGGGGGTGGTGGTGAAGGGTGGGTGGTTTGGGCTCAGCAAGGAATGTCTGGGTGTGGGGACCATGGGGCTTGGAGGGGAGGGGGGGGAGTTAGGTGCAGGGAGCTCAGCAAGGAGGTCCGAGTGCTGGAGGAGTGAGGCTCAGTGGAGGTCTGGGTGCAGAGGGCTCAGCGGGGTGGTGCAGGTCAGCAGGGTGGAGGGTTCAAGTGCAAGGGGCTCAGCAGGGGATGGTCTGGGTCTTGGGGTGGGAGTCTGGATGCAGAAGGGTGGGGCTTGGTGGGAGGGTCTGGGTGCAAGTGGAGGGGGGGGCATGTGTGTGTGGTCTGGATGCCCTGGAGGTGGGTCTGACCCAACCCTGGCCCCAGGAAGGCCCGTGCAAGGGAAGAGAAAGTCCTTTCCCTCCCCTCCAGCCCAGCTGGAGCCCAACACATGGTAGGAGCCACTGGCTGAGGCATCCCCAGCCCTGCCATTCCCTTGCTCTGGGCACACCACGATACCGAGCAAGAGGGACAAAGTCTTGCACTCACGCCCAGCCTCCTGAAGCAGTGTTTTGTGTCTCCCCCGGCTGCTCCCAATGCCCAAACCAGATGCGCCCACGTGGGACCGCTGCCTGGGACAGGTGCATGAATTAATTACACCTCTACCCCAATATAACGTGGGTTTGCATACAACGCAGTAAAGCCCTGACATGCTGCTCTGAGCAGCGTGTTAAGGGTGCTGGGCCAGGCCGGGGCCAAGGGGTTCAATAAGGGGCACAGGGTCTTGGGGGCGGTCAGGGGCTTCCCCACCTGGTCTGGGGAGCAGGAGCTGTGGGAGGGCACTTTTGGGGGCCCCACAGTGGCCCGGGGGATTAGCAGGGGGCCAGAAGCAGCCCCCTCTGCTTCCCTCGCTTTGGCCCCAGCCGTGTTGCTCAGGGGAGGGGGCTTGGGGGAAGGGATCCTCCCCCACACTCACCAGCGGCGGTGGAAGCGGAGCAGCCCGGCCCCAGCCCACTCCACTTTCCTTGCCCCGGACCCAGCCGTGTCACTGGGGGGCGGCTGGGGAAAGGTCCTGCACTCACCTGCGGCAGGAAGTGGAGCACCACAGCTGGGAGCTGGCGGAGTGGAGCTGGCTGGGGCTGGGCTGGGCTGCTCCGCTCCGCTTCCCGCCGCCGGTGAGTGCGCAGGGCGTCCTTTCTCCAACCTCCCCGCACTCACCGGCGGTGGGAAGCAGAGCAGCCCAGCCCAGCCCCAGCCAGCTCCACTCCGCCAGCTCCCAGCTGCAGCGCTCCACTTCCCGCCGCTGGTGAGTGTGCAGGGCGTCCATTCCCCAACCTCCCTGCACTCACCGGCGGTGGGAAGCAGAGCAGCCCAGCCCAGCCCCAGCCAGCTCCACTCCACCAGCTCCCAGCTGCAGTGCTCCGCTTCCCGCCGCCAGTGAGTGCGCAGGGCGTCCTTTCCCCAACCTCCCCGCACTCACCGGCGGTGGGAAGCAGAGCAGCCCAGCCCAGCCCAGCCCCAGCCAGCTCCATTCCGCCAGCTCCCAGCTGCAGTGCTCCGCTTCCCGCCGCCAGTGAGTGCGCAGGGCGTCCTTTCCCCAACCTCCCCGCACTCACCGGCGGTGGGAAGCAGAGCAGCCCAGCCCAGCCCCAGCCAGCTCCACTCCACCAGCTCCCAGCCGCAGCGCTCCGCTTCCCGCCGCCAGTGAGTGTGCAGGGCGTCCTTTCCCCAACCTCCCCGCACTCACTGGCGGTGGGAAGCGGAGCAGCCCAGCCCCAGCCAGCTCCACTCCGCCAGCTCCCAGCTGTGGTGCTCCACTTCCCACCGCAGGTGAGTGCAGGACCTTTCCCCAGCCACCCCCCAAGTGACAAGGCTGGGGCCGGGGCAAGGAAAGTGAAGCAGGCTGGGGCCGTGTCGCTCCACTTTCTGCTGGTGAGTGCGGGGGGACATCCTTTCCCCAACCTCCCTGCACTCACCGACGGTGGGAAGCGGAGCGCCACAGCTGGGAACTGGTGGAGTGGAGCGGACTGGGCCCAGGCTGCTCCGCTTCCTGCCGCTGCTGGGGAGTGCCTGTCAGGGGGCAGGGGTGTGGATAGAGGTCGGAGCAGTCAGGAGACAGTGGGGTTGGGTTGGGGGTGGGGTCCTGGGGATGATTAGGGACAGGGGTCTCTGGAGGGGCGGTCAGGAAACAAGGAACAGGGAGGGGCAAAGCAAGTTTGATATAATGCGGTGAGATTTTTTGTCTCCCAAGAACTGTGTTATATCAGGGCAGAGGTGTACTCTGCAGGAAGAAAGTAAAATCTGCAGGGAACAATAATTCTGTGCTTGCGCAGAGGTGCGGAATTCCCCCGAGTAAAATGGACAGCACAGCGTATTCTGCTCAAGCTGTTTTATGGGCAGCTAACGGGGAGATCAAACCTGGGGATTCTATAAACAGTGGCTTTTAAAAAAAGTAGGAGCAAGAGAGAATAGATTTAAAAAGATATTTAGAGTCAGACCAATATTAGCTAATTGATGATTTCAGTAAAAGGCTTTACGCATACCATGCCGCCACCTCCTCAATTAATCCCCTTCCTATACAGGGGCCCACAGCACACAACCTTTCCTAGTAGCTTTGGGTACGTTTACACTGCAATAAAAAAACCTGCAGCACCAGGCATCAAGAGCCCTGGTTAATTGACTCTGGCACAGGCTGCAGGGCTAAAAATCGCAATGGAGAGTTTCAGGCTCAGGCTAGAGCCCAAGCTCTAAAATCCCACAAGGTAGGTCTCAGAGTCCTGGCTCCAGTCCAAGCATGAACCTCTCCACTTCAGTTTTTAGCCCTGCAGCCTGAACCCTGAGACAACTGACCCAGGCTCTGAGACTGGATGCCACAGGTTTTGTCCTGCAATGTAGACATACCCTCAGTGACTAAATCTCCGGTCAGGCACCTGATGAAACAAGTCTGGAAGTGAGTGAGACTCAGATGACTTCCTCTACGATGCTGCTCTCCACATCCAGAACTGAAGGATGGCGAATGGGAAGGCTCTGCTGGGAAAAACCTAAGCTTCTCACTGGGCCAAGCCCAGAACACCCCTTTACATACTTCCAGGACTGAAGGGGGTTAACAGGTCTCCCTTTAGTGCAGCTAAAGGGAGATCTGTTAATCCCCTGCAAATATACCCAGGGCTTCCAGGGCACCCACCTGTCCGCCATCATGCCACTATTCCATTATTAACCAGCATGGTGTTCTGAGGGCTTGTCTACAGTGGGGTTTTTGCAATGGTGCAGTTACACTGGTGCAAACTCCTACCTAGCTGTGGTGTGAAAATGACTTGTACAGGTGCAGCTTACCTGGTTTGAAATTGGGGTAAGTCACACCAATGCCAATCACTTTTTACACTGTTGCTACCCATCTATAACAGGAACTTGCATCTTTCTGAACGACCCTCTCCCCCTCTAACCCTGCCCATCCATCCAGAGAAGAGCAACAAGAATGATTAAAGGTCTTGAGAATATGGCCTGTGAAGGAAGGCTGAAAGAACTGGGTTTGTTTAGTTTGGAAAAGAGAAGACTGAGAGGGGACATGATAGCAGTTTTCAGGTATCTAAAAGGGTGTCATAAGGAGGAGGGAGAAAACTCGTTCACCTTAGCCTCTAAGGATAGAACAAGAAGCAATAGGCTTAAATTGCAGCAAGGGAGGTTTAGGCTGGACATTAGGAAAAAGTTCCTAACTGTCAGGGTGGTTAAACACTGGAATAAATTGCCTAGGGAGGTTGTGGAATCTCCATCTCTGGAGATATTTAAGAGTAGGTTAGATAAATGTCTATCAGGGATGGTCTAGACAGTATTTGGTCCTGCCATGAAGGCAGGTGACTGGACTCGATGACCTCTCGAGGTCCCTTCCAGTCCTAGAGTCTATGACTCTATAAATCCTTCTCTCTCCCCTATAAGACTTAATCAGCCACTTGTCTTTGTGGTAAGAATTTAATTTGATTCACACTTAGAGGGATACTGAAAGCTGAAGTTTTGCAGAAGGCCTCAACTGGCAGCACATTTCACCATTAGGGGCAGCAATACAGTCCTTTGAATCCAGCTCTATGTAAGTCACAGACTGTGCACTAGGGGGCAATGATCGAGCCCTTCATCTCCTTATATTGTGAATACTTGGAGGTAATGTGCAGTGCCAAGAAAGGAAAGACTCCCTTCTGCAGAAGGGGCCCCAGAAATGTGTGCGGGTACTGGACACCCAGCTTCTTTACTGGCCCTTTCTCTGGGCCAAAGAAAGTCAATAGGGCATAGGAGTTGCTGAATAGGGAGTTTCCCATGTCTGGAGGCCCTGTTTTCACATATTAGAATCGTAGGACTGGAAGGGACCTCTACAGGTCTTCTAGCCCAGTCCCCTGCACTCCTGGTAGGACTAAGTGCTACCTAGACCATCCGTGACAAGTGTTTGTTTAACCTATTCTTAAAGACCACCAATGATTGGGATTCCACAGCATCACTAAGTAATTTGTTTCAATGTTCAGCTACTCTTACAGTTAGAGAATTTTCCTAATGTCTAATCTAAAATCTCCCTTGCTGCAATTTAAGCTCGTTATTTCTTGTTCTGTTCTCAGTGGATAAGGAGAACAATTTATCACCCTCCTCTTTATAACAACCTTTGATGTACTTGAAGACTGTTATGTCCCTCTCAGTCTTCTCTTCTCCAGACTAAACAAAAACATTTATTTTTCAATCTTTCCTCCTAGGTCTTGTTTTTAGACCTTTAATCATTTTTGTTGCTCTTCTCTGGACTTCTCCAATTCGTTCACATCTTTCCTGAAGTGTGGTGCCCAGAACTGCATACAATACGCCAGCTGAGGCCATAGCAATGCTAGTCAAGTGGAATAATTTTTTCTCATGTCTTGCTTACAACACTCCTACTAATATTATGGGAATGCTGCCTCAAGTTCTATTTCAGCCTGACTGTGTAGACTGAGCAAGACCCTTCTCCTCTGCCACTCCAGCTGCTAGCACTTCTCCTTGTCTCTTTTCCTTTGGTTACTCTCCTAAAACAAGTGAGGGACACAAAGTGGCAGGAGGATTCTGTATACTGAGTAAACACCAGACAGTTGCACAGCTCCCTCTCGTCTTAATGCTAAGCTTTGCAGTGGGGGTGACTAGGAATGCCTGCGCACCCATACTCTGCCTAGCATACACCATGAGGTGGTAACATTGGGGCAGACTCTGAGCCTGAGTCTATTTCTCAATGCCTAATCTCTGGGAGCAGAACCTGACCTGCAGGTAGATAAAGCGAGTCAGCACTGTCCACTGCAGTGTGGACAGAAAGGAGGAGCAGTGACTTCTGCTTGTGGGAGAAGGGGAGCCTGTAGGGTAACTTGACAAAAAGCTTCTTGGAGAGCAACTCCTCCAGCTTTCTCTGTGGGTGCTGCCTCGGCCCAGCTGTGCACATCAGGTTCACGGCCTAACTCACTTCCCAGCAGGGAAAAGGATGGTCTTTACTGTAGGTACTAGGCTGAGACTTGGGAGCTCAAGATTATTTTCTTGGCTCAGCTACAGGCTTCCTAAATGACCTTTGGAAAGTCCCTTCCCCTCTCTGTGCCTCCTCTCTTCATCTGTAAAATGGGGATAATACTTAATCTTTAAATACATACACACAATTATAGTCCTGTTATCGTCCCACCTAGACACATTTACCACCAATCCCTATTTTCTCTTCTCCGAGCTCAGTATAATTTGTTAATATCCGGATGGTAGATGCCCAGAACTGACTGTAGTGTCTCAAGAGGAAGGATAGCTCAGTGGTTTGAGCATTGGCCTGCTAAACCCAGGGTTATAAATTCAATCTTTGAGGGGGCCACTTGGGGATCTGGGGCAAAATCAGTACTTGGTCCTGCTAGCGAAGGCAGGGGGCTGGATTTGATGGCCTCTCAGGGTCCTTTCCAGTTCTAGGAGATGGGTATATCTCCAATTATATATTATAAGTACTGTCAGACCAGAGGACAGAGAAGGCCTGTCCTCTACCTGCTCCAGGATGCGAGGTCTTTACCTATCTACCTCAGAACTGCACTATCACTTTTTGCTGCCATCTAACACTGCAAACTCCTGCCTAATTTGCTGCCCACTCTACTCCCTGAACCATTCCTGCTTCCCGGGTACATCTTTTCATGTGGTGTTCAGTTATTATTCCCACTGAACACGTACAAGAGCTTTCCCTAGCTTACGACTGATCTTCCCAGGCATCAGCCCTGCAGGGGTCAAAAGCCAGAAAATATAAGCTTAGAAAAAACCTGGCTAACAGTTTGAAAGAGAGCTACCAAACTTCCCTTCCCTCTCCCTCCCCAAACCAGCTAGTGACTGTCCCAGGTAATTGGTATCCCATGTCCAGGCCCAACACCTGACACAATCCTTCTCCCTGCCTACTGCTCAGCATGCCTCAGCACTTCAAGCCAACCTGCAGATTTGTACTGGCAGCTCTTCTGACTGTGAGAAACACTGAAATTGTCCCTGAAAAGGCAGCTGCCCCCTCCGAGGAGGTTGTGGATCAGCATCTCTTGTGGTTGTGAATGGAAATTATAAAGCTTCACATTTAGGAGGCTTTGCCTTTTCCTTGCATTGCCCCCTGCTGTTGGGGCAACAGAAACTACTGGTGTCAGCCTGTTATTGACTCCAATACCTAAACCCCAGCTGGCTGGCTGAGAAACTTACCTCTTGGGCCTCGGCCCACCCAGAATTAGAGCAGCCAGGTTTTTTTTAGATCTCTACCACATGAGACGCTAATAGAAGCTCCCAGCTGCAGACAGGCTTTCATCACAGCTGGGAAAGCAGTTTCCAATCGTAAGCCCCAGATCCAAACACAGCGTCACGTGATTGCTAGGAAGGAGCTCTGAGGTACCGGCAGCAGGCAAGGGACATACCTCCTCATAGTTCTTTGCTTCCACTCCATGCTTCATGTCCAGGATCACGAGCTGGTCCAGCATCCTCCCCGTTCCTGGAAGTGCATTGAAAGGATTCATTGTGCGCAGCTCTCAGGCTGCCAGGAACTCACCAACTCCCCTCATTGGAGAGAGATTCACAACACTCCTCCCCCGGCGAGTCTCCAGCCAGCTGCAGAAGCAGCACAGTCCTGCTTAAAATCACAGGACCTTCTGAATGAACCCTGGCTGATGGAAGGGCTCCCAGAGACAATGAGAACAAGCTGTAGCTAAGAGCACTAAGCGCACAGGACACAAGCCGCTGCCAGGCACCAAGACTGTTAAAGTGTGCCCAGACTCTGAATAGGGCTTCCCAAGGCAGGAGACACAGCCACCTCCACTCAGCAGACAGACTAGAGACACACATGAGTAGAGCAAGAGCTACAGACAACAGCCACCCCAGGGTGCAGGTCATTGCATATATGAAGGATGACAGCCAAAAAACAAGCTGGGGGAGAACAGGGGAGCCTAAAGCAACAGGCACAGGGCTACAGCCAACTACCACATATGGGAGAGGGCAGGGGGAAAAGATTACAAGTATACAGGATTTTCCAGAGCATCTCATATTTCAGCTACATCAAGCTGCCTGTTCCACCACATCACCCAACTAGGAAGTGTTCGCAGATGAGAGATCTTCCCTATCCAAATACCCGGTAGCCTAAAGCAGGGGTCGGCAACCTTTCAGAAGTGGTGTGCCGAGTCTTCATTTATTCAGTCTAATTTAAGGTTTTGCGTGCCAGTAATACATTTTAATGATTTTAGAAGGTTTCTTTCTATAAGTCTATAATATATAACTAAACTATGGTTGTATGTAAAGTAAATAAGGTTTTTAAAATGTTTAAGAAGCTTCATTTAAAATTAAATTAAAATGCAGAGCCCCCCCCGACCAGTGGCCAGGACCAGGCAGTGTGAGTGCCACTGAAAATCAGCTCGCATGCCGCCTTTGACACACGTGCCATAGGTTGCCTACCCCTGGCCTAAAGGAAGGTGCATGGATACCACCAGTTCTAATCTCACCTCTACTGATTATGCACTTCAGAGTCCTTATCAGGAAGAACAGTCAAGAATTCCTTAGGAGATACTCAGGTATCATTCCCGCAATTTACAAATAAGTTAAAAGCAGAGTTACACAAGGTCACTTCAGGCAGAGCTGGGAAAATATCCCAGATCTCTAATATAACAGGCAAAAGCTTTATTCCCCTCAGCTACACAGGCTTTCAGAATGAATGTGTCAAAGCTAGGTGTCTGGCTATCCTGCCTCTAACCAACCACGCTCTAACCATTAGCAAACACTTCCCTCTCAGAGCCGAGAACAAAATCCAGGATTCCTACTGTCCAACATTCTACTGCTGTCTACCAAAAAGTTGTATAACCCACTGGCAACATGTGTGTCTTGCACACTCTTCTAGCAGCTGTTCCACACTGAGTATAATGTATTCCTTTGGCCCAAGCGAGAGATGTCTCTGCTGTAGATCTGAAAGCCCGGGATTCAAATTTGGGGAGGAGGGAAGGTCTTTATGATTGCACAGGGTGGAATTTTTTGTCTAGTTCTTGTTTAAAAAATTGGTCAATATAATTCACACAGAGAGGAAAGATCCTTAAAACAGAATTAAAAACCATTGTAATCTGCCAGTGACACCATGATACGCAGCAAACCCTGGTGGTTTCACATTTCAGCAATTTGCCACACATTTTGTTTATGTTATGCAGACAGATCTGGAGGCTGAGAGGAAAGGGGGGGAGCTACTGCCAACAGCCACACAAGGGCCTTCAACACAGGCAGATCAGTGAGGGATTTTTTGCATATTATGTAACTTACAGAAGTTTGAGTAGGGTTTTGGGACCCTCAGGCTGAGGTGAGCAGAGCGAGAAGCCTGGTGGACAGGACAACAAACCTTGAAGCATGAGATGAGGGGACAGCCACCACGTAGCAGGAAGAGTGAGAGAGCCGGTGAGTGCAATAGGGGTGGGGAGCAGGCACTTTGTGAGGGGTTAACATTTTCAGGGGCTTCCAGATGGTGATCCCCTGGGAGGCTGCTAGGCCTGAGGCCCAGGGTGGTTTACATTGGGTTCCAAGGATCTTCAATAAACTCCCTGTTCCCTCTTGTAGCTGAGGAATTGGTGGTGTCAAGACATGAAACAAAATAAATGATCCTGGGGTTTTAGAGACTGGGAGTCCTGATTCACTCTGCCCAGCTCCTGCAAAGCCCTTCGTGAAGATGGGGCCTTTCACAGGCCACTTCAGAATAGCTGCTGCAGCTACTCAAAAGTGGGGAGAGAGTAGCTGGGCCTGGGGCAACTTCACCAGGGTCCACACAACTACTCATGTGCCAGCTCAAAGGGGAAACATGCAACTTAACCTGTGTCTCTCAGACGAAGCTGTTAAAGGTCTGTTCTCCCCAAAAAGAAGGTAGGAAGAGAACAGGCTGTTCCAGACAGATAGGGGTTCTGTGCTCCTAACGCAGGGTGCCAAGCAGAGAGGAAGACGCTGCCCCAGGCTTTGGCAGTGAAGTGATGCTCCAATTCCCCAGACAATCCAGCTCCTGCTATTCCATTGCTAGGTGGGATTGTGGCCAGTTCTCCACATGGGCCTTAATAGCAATTCTGACCTGAGCCTTGTAATGCAATAATTGTCAGACCAGGGCAAATGGATAAAGGAGGAGAGACACAGCCTGATGTACACCACCCACACTCAGAAGAGTTGCCAGGAGAGATCCCCATGTCTGGCAAGCTGCCCTGTCCCAGATCCTGGGGCCCTGCACAAGGAGCTGATCTGCCACCTTTCACTTCCTCTTCCCCATTTCTGTGGCTGGGGGTTGAGAAATCCTAGTTGTTCAGAACCCACCTGGCACAACGGCTCTGCGTTTTCTCCACCAACAGTTCCTACTGCCCAGCTTGCCCTCCCAGGAAAGCCACAGCTCTGCTAGTGATGAGCACCTCCCAGGCTGCAGCCACAGCTGGGACTGCTCTGCTCACAGACACCAAAGGGGTCCAGTAGGAAACTCCTTAACAGGGCAGCAGGGAGAATTGTCCAACTGAATTAGCTCAGCAAAATTCAATCAATTCCCCCAGAACTGACATTCCAGGGGAGCCAGGACCTTCCACTCCAAAAGACTCAAGCCTCCAAAGCGATGGGGGACGGTGCTCCTGGAAGAGCCATCTCTTGAATGAGATATAAAATCAAAGCCCTGATTTGGTCAGGATGTTGGTTATAACATCCTGATTCTTATGCAACATGGCACAGGATCTTCAGCATTGCACAAGAATCAGAGTGTTACAACCTACAGCCTGACCAAATCTCAAGCTAGGTTAGCGTCTGCCATTTCAGCCAGTCCTAAGCCCGGGGCAGAACAGCTCCTCCATCCTACACCAAAGTGCCTGCATTTAGATCGGGGGTGGGAGTGAAGCAATCTCTATGGCCAGTCCGTAAAGCTCTCTGGGATCCCGTACGATAAGGCATAAGAGGAATGGGATCACAAAAGGGGAACCATTGCAGAGACTGTGAGAAGAGGGGAGCACCCCAAGTTGAAGTAAGGCTACAGCAGGGATCAGATCAGCCTTCCCCAGATTGGGGATGGAACCCGCATGCTTGCGGTTTTCAGGGTGTTTGTTCTGAACGTGATCCCAGCTATTCAGCAGGGAGTGGCAAATGCGTCACACTCACAGGAAATGGCAGCCCCAGTGCGAGTTAGGCAACTGTCCCTGCAGCACAAGGGCAGGACTGACGTCCAGCTCACTTCCTCTTCCCTCTGTCAAAGGATCACTCAAAGGAAGAGACACCCTGTGCAACCACAGGCAACTATCACAGGGTGCTGCAACCCCTCTGGGAAGGGGCTCCCAGCCTAGCACAGGGCTGCTGCCACAGGGTGCACCCAAAAAAGGGACCACCCTCTACCATCAAAGAGGAGAAGGAAGAAGTGGGCAAACGGGGAGGACAAATGGGTATCAGCCTACTCTGTGCTGTCAGAATTGAGATGTGAGGAGAGGCAGCATGGGAACAGCACTTCTGGGATGCCCACCTGCTGCCCACAATTCCGTGCTGGTGACCCCATTCCTCTTGTGCCTGGGCCTGAAGGATCCCATAGTGCTCTGCAGGTGAGCCGCAAGGATCATTTCACCCCCAATCCTAATGCAAGCAACAGCTGTTCTGCACCAGTAACACGAAACTCCTCATCCCAGAGGATCCCATTCTTCTTGGCATGAAGAATCCCAAAGTGCTTTGCAAACTGGACATTGAAATTGCTTCACCTTGACCCCTCACCCAACATACTCCACCAAGAGTAAGGAAGAGGGAGGGCTGGGAGCAGCTTTCTGCACTCACCCACAGGGAGCTTGCTCTCGAAGCAAGCCTCGAACATATCATAGTCTTCAGTGGTGAAGGCAAACTTGCCCTTAGTAGCATCCTCCTTGGAGTAAAGGATGTGTCCAGCTGAGTCAGTTATCTGTAGGAGAGACAGACAGCAAGAGTGGCTCAAGCACAGACGCAGGCAGGAGCACAGTCCCTCAATGACACATGGACAAACTTAGGCTCTTCCTGTGCCCTCTTTAGGGTTTGCTGCACTTTGCTTCCATCTGCCCCATTTCAATTCCTCTCCTCCCCCAGGCTGGCAAAAACAGCAGACTTCTAGGATCTCATTTCACTGAGTTTTTAGTTAAAACAACCTGGACACAGACTAATTTAAGTTGTCTAATTCCCTGAATCCTTGTTCATTGACTTCTTAGGGTATGTCTACATTACCTGCTGAATTGGCAGGTAGTGATCGATCTAGAGGGGATCGATGTATCATGTCTGGTCTAGGCGCGATACATTGATCCCCGAATGCGCTCCTAGTCGACTCCGGAACTCCACCAGGGCGAGAGGCAGAAGCGGGCTCAATGGGGGAGCGGTGGCCGTCGATCCTGCGCCACAAGGACGCAAAGTAGGTCAATCTAAGTTGATCTAAGATACGTCGACTTCAGGTACGCTGTTCTCATAGCTGAAGTTGCGTATCTTATATTGATCCTCCGCCCCCCAGTGTAGACCAGGCCTTAGCGTCTCCTTACTTGCTAGGATTGTAAATTCCCAAAGTAATGCTCAGCAAAGCACAGAGATTCTCTGGCTCCTACAGCGAAAGGTAACGAGGGACAAACAGAACGGACTTTCCAGCAGCAGAACTGCAGAAGGGGCAAATGTGCGCCATTAGATCCAAATGCCAATATGCCCTGAGCCGGGCAATGTTTGGGTATCAAGGTCTGTAGAAGTGGCACTTCATAGCACAGCTCAGAAGCAGGACTGCAGATCAGACAGACTATATAAGTTGAAGGAGTAACTGCTAATTTGTGCTGCTATCACAAAATTATTTAGATTAGTCAACTCTACAGATGGTTCTAACAAAGTTACATTAATTGACAGCACAATGGTAAGTGCCACTCAGGAAAGACATCACTGTGCATAGCTTAATTAAAACCTCTTCTCAGTGTGCAACAGTGTTAAAAAAAAAAAAAAAGCAGCAAACAAATATGCCAACTGATATAGTGAAGGTTTTAACACCACTGTATAAATCAATGGTATGCCCTTATGTGGAATACTATTCAGATATGATGATTCCCCCTATCTCAAAAGACAGAGCAGAAATAAAGGGGTGCTGAGGTGATGAGAAGTCTAGAAAGTATTCCAAATTAAGACATTGAGATCTTCAGGGCTACTTACAAAGGAGATAAGAAAACACAACAGAGACACACAAAACAGTCAATGAAATGGAAAGGCAACATATTTACAACTGAAAGGAAATATTTTTTCTTTTAAAACAAACCTAATTAATTTTCTGCCAGAGGATATCATTGAGGCCAAGAGTTTAGTAGGATTCAAAAGAGGTTCAGATATTTATATGGATAATGAGAACAACCAGGTTCATTAGGCAAGTTAAAAATAATAAGGGATGTAAACTCTCATGCTAAAGAGTACAAGCCATAACTAGCAGGAGGTTAGGAAGAAACTTCCTCTGTGGGCAGGTTGTTTCATAATTGTCTATTATGGGGTTTCTTGCAACTTCCTTGGAACTCTGTAGTATATGTCAGTGCCAGAGGAGGCTGGATGGACTAGGTGAATCACTGCTTTGGTACTGCAGTTCCTATTCAGAGGTTCATCTTAATCCAAGCAGCAGAGAGACTACAAGATACACTTGGTCAGCTTCTTGGTTAGCCTACCCTGCACACCATTCACAGAACAACTATGATTAACCAAATTCAAATTATTCAGGATGATACTGTATTGAGTTTGCACACTGAAGTCCGGTGAAGGAAACAAAGAAAAGGACCTACTTTAAAGGGTCCCTTGTATTTGGAGTACTGCCTTTTAAAGTTGACTGGGATTCTCACTGCTGTACTCTGGGGGAAGCTCTGAGTGCTATCTTTCCACAGAAGCAGTTGTGTGGTACACAGGCCTTACCTTTTTGCCTTGTCTCTAACACTAGCAGCAGAATGCTGGGGTGGGGATGAGGGGGTGAATAAGCGTTCAAAATGCACTCCCTGCATCAGTACCCAGCCAGGGCCGGGGAAGCTAATGATCCGACCAGTGGACCAAATTCGGTGATGAATCCTGATCATGTGCCAACTGAGGCACGTTGCGCATATGCTAAGAAGTAGTAGAGTGCCCAGAAGTAGATTTCAGAGAGTGGCAGCTCTGCTGTCTGCTTCCATCGGTATTGGATACCCGTTATTCAGACTCAGCCAGACACATTACCCATCAAGCTGGGCATGGGAGGGAAGCAGCTTATAACCCAGCCAACACTCTTATGGAAGGACAAGCTAACCTGAAAGGGATTCTTCTTAATGTTCAAACGTTATTTACAGTAATGCCATCCCTTACAGACAAAGCATTGTTCTCTGTCTTGACAAACAGCCCATCAATTCCCCACACTGCCTGCTTAAACAATGAGAGAGCCGCAAGTGACTAGGCCCAAGTGGGACGTCATCCACCCAAAAGCATCCACTCTGCAGCCAGCTGGCGCATTGTGCAGATTCCTCTGGAAGAGACGGTACCACTGTTAGTGCTGGCATTTCACCCAGCTCAGTGACAGGAACCATCTTCAATACAACACACAGTAACTACCAACTTTCTACACCTTGGTGACCTAGTGCTGAGAGGCTGCTCTGACAACCTGACCTTCCAGGCTGTGGGGAAGGTGCCACCTGGAGATATCCTGTCCTAAACAACTCCCCCTGGCTCCCACTGCACAAACACACTCAATAGAAAAGGAGCCCAAACCTAGCATCCTTAGAACACAAGTGTTGGCCACAGCAGTCCTGCATGACAAGGGAAGAGGACAAGAAATGCCACAGACTATTACCAAGCCTGAAGTGCTGCAAGAGGTTAGGGACGACCTTCAACCCAAGCTTGTTTAACATTCTAATAAAATAAATCACATTTCCCTCTGCCAGTGATATTAACCTCAATGCCCCATAAGGAAGCAAAGCCAGAACACAACCTTGGCACAAAAGTAATGCTGCATCAGGGACCCGGCTTTCTGTGGCAGACAGAAGTCTCAGAAGAGGAAGTGGAACCAGATGTACAAAGGATGGGTAAGCAAAGAACCAGGATACACTGGATCACTGAGTGAGAACAGAGGGGAGAGCACAATTCTGAAAAGGCTGCAAAGCACAAACTCTGCTCGTACGGGGCTCTGTAATCCACCACACCACCATGAGCTTTATCCATGCCATGTGTTATCAGAAAAACAACTGCAGAAATATTTGAGTTCTTAAGCCACTGTATATCCATCCTTCTTACAATGAATCTAGAATGCAATGAATGTACAGAGCTGAGATAGAGAGAGCGAGTGAGCTTAGGCCAGATCTACACTAAAAAGTTAGGTTGAGCCAGCTACGTCACTCAGGGTACGTCTACGCTACCCGCCATATTGATCTATCGGGGATCGATTTATCGTGTCTAGACGCGATAAAAATCAATCCCCGATCGCTCTGTCATCGACTCCAGAACTCCACCGCGGCGAGAGGCAGAAGCAGAGTTGACGGGGTAGCAGCAGTGGTCGACTCACTGCCGTCCTCATGGCCAGGTAAATCAACCTAAGATACGCCTACTTCAGCTATGCTATTGGCGTAGCTGAAGTTGCATACCTTAGGTTGACCCCAGTGTAGACCTAGCCGCAGGAGTGTGAAAAACCCTGAGGGACATAGTTAAGCTGAACTGTGGACCTCGCTACCACCTCTCAGGGAGGTGGATTAATTAAAGCAACTTGAGAACTCCTCCTGTCACTGTAGTGAGCACCTACACTGAAGTGCTAGAGCGGTGCAGTTCCAGCAGTTTAAGTCTAGACATAGCCTAACATTTAATAAAATAAAAAATGATGTAAAAGAGCCTTTCTAGACCTAAAAGTAGCATAAGGGCCAATATCCTGGGCCCTTCCTGAGTTCAAGGCAGATGTTGTGTCCCTCACTGTGAAGCTGGAAATCTTCCCTTTCCAGTGGGATAATGCTTCTTTTTCTGGCCCTGAGGATTCATAAGATATTGTACTTAAGTTTATCACAAATTCTCAAGCCTTCTGGACCTCAGGCAGGGACAATTAGTGGGGAAAATCCCACATTTAAAAAGAAAGAAGAAGCGTGTTTCTGAAAAACTGATTCACAAGGTGAGACCACTGCTCAGATGGGTGGGAGGTGATAGTGAAGTTAGAAGTGGCCACCAGAGAGGACATGTTATTGGGTGAGATGCAAGCAAGACTGTCAAAGCTGCATTAGAATGGCAGTTTGTCATGTGGATGGTATATGTGTATTATTCGTGCACACACTGCTTGGCCTTAACCTCAGCTCCAACAACCCTTTCACATCCCCTCACGTCCTCCTTGTGCTCCCACTTCTGTGCTTTCTTCCTCATATGGAATGCCCTCCAAGCGCCAGTGCGCCAAACTGCCACCCTCCCCTCAGTAAACCTGCCATTAATACCCCTGGCAACAGCAAGAAAGGAATAGTCTCCACATAATGCTATCTCCATGACCTTCTCCTCAATCCCGCCACACTGTGCCACATGCAGAGAGGGAGCCCTGATGTGGCCCTGTTACTGTAACCCTCTTCCCATCTATATTCCCGCTGTGCAATGTGAAGAGTGAACCCCAGCATCACTGTCGCTGTCACTCTCCCCTCAGTTCACAGAGATCAAGCTGCACGTGGCCCTGTGGCTGGTGACCAATCCTCCTAGTGTGCCATTTGCACAGATTGAACCTCGATATGCCCCTACGGCTGTAACACATCCCCCAGTGTGCCACGTGCACAGAGTGAACCCTAATGTGGCTCTATGGCTGTGGCCCATCCCCCAGTCTGCCATGTGCAGACTGAACCCCAATGTGGCCCTAAAGCTGTCAGCCTTTCCCCATTATGGCCATGTGCACTGTGTGAACCTCAATGTGACCCTATGGCTGTGACACATTCCCCAAACATGCCATGTGCACAGAGTGAACCTCGACATGGTTCCATGGCTGTGACACATCCACATCAGGGTTCACTCTGTGCACATGGCACACTGGGGGGGCTCCATGGCTGTGACCCCTCCACCCCAGATACACAGAGTGAACCTCAACATGGCCCTATGGCTGTGACACATCCCCCCACCCAAACATGCCATGTGCACAGAGTGAATCTCGACATGGTTCCATGGCTGTGACACATCCACCTCAGGGTTCACTCTGTGCACATGGCACACTGGGGGGCTCTATGGCTGTGACCCCTCCACCCCAGGTGCATAGAGTGAATCTCAACGTGGCCCCATGGTTGTGACACATCTCCAACCTGCCCCAAACATGCCACGTGCACAGAGTGAACCTCAACGTGGCCCTATGGCAGTGACACATTCCCCCCCCCCCCAACATGTCATGTGCACAGAGTGAACCGCAATGGGCCCTGTGCCTGGTCCCCTCCCGGCGTGGCAGTGGCAATGGCGTCGCGGGGGGGGGGGCACTTCCTTCCGTGGGTCCCGCAGAGCTCAGCTCTGGGCCGAGTCACGCCGCTCCCCGAGCCGAGCAGGCCCGGCCGGACCCGGGGAACCACTGCCCCGCGGGGACTCTGTCCACGGGGACCTAGGCCCTCACCACGCGGACAAGTCGGGGCTGCCCCCGGCCGCCCCCCGCACCTTGAGATTGGCGGACGGGCCGCTGGCCGCCCCCGGCGGGACCCCGATCTCGTACTCGCCGGTGACCAGCGTGTCGCGGTGGATCTCTTCGCGCAGGCACTTGCGGGCCTTGCCCGGCAGCTGGAAGGAGATGGGCCGCGCCGGGCCCAGGAGCAGCAAGAGCAGGGCCAGGGCCGGGCCGAGCCGAGGGCAGCCGGGTACAGGCAGCGGCATGGCGGCGAATCCGGGTCCCGGAGGCCGCGCTCCCTCCCGCCCCCCGCACCATGTGACCCGCCGCCAGCCCGCCTGTGTGAGGGGGAGGGGATGTTTTAGGAAGACCCGGGGGGAGGACAAAGCCGGGGGGATGAGGGCTTGTTGGGGGAGAGCAGGAGCGAGTATGGGAGAAAGCAGGGCATTAGGGAGAGGAGGGGACTGGAGACTTTGTGGTGGAGGGCGGCATTAGCTGTGTGGTAATGTTAAAAGTTGAAGCTGACCAGGTGATAAAATAGAGCACTGAGCGCCTCAGACAACAACTGAGTGACCCTAGGAGACAGACAGACAGAATCAGAGAAATGTGGGTCTGGAAGAGCCCTGGAGCGCTCAGCAAGTCCAACCCCTGCGCTGTGGCAGGACCAAGTCAACGTACGTAGCCCATCCCTGACCTGTGTCTGGCCAACCTGTTTTTAAAAACCTCCAGTGATGGGGGGTCCACGACCTCCCTCTTCCAGAGCTTTTAAACTGTCCTTATAGTTAGAAAGTTTTTCCTAATATTTAATCTAAATCATCCTTGCTGCAGGTGAAGCCCATTACTTGGCCCACATATCATGGCCATTGAGAACCCAGTTGATCACAGTCCTTTTTATAACAGCCAGTAACATATTTGAAGACTATCAGGTCCTTCTTGAGGTCATCTTTTCTTAAGACTAAACATGCCTATTTTTTTAACCTCTCCTCATAGGTCAGGTTTTTTAACCCTTATCTTTTAGGTTCCTCTCCTATGGACTCTCACCAATTTGTCCGTATCTTTCCTAAAGTGTGCTGCCCAGAACTGGACACAGTACTCCAACTGAGGTCTCACCAATGCAGTGCTTAATTTTAATGAGAGAGGTGCCAAGGCACAGGCAATTAGGTGCTGGGGCTCAAGCAATTTTTTTACATTCATAACTGATGCCGCAAGCCCAGAGGTACTGCGGCTATCAACTGCCAAGCTTAGAGGTGCTGGTGCTTAGCCCTGGCAAACCATGGCACAAATTAAGCACTGCGCCAATGACTAGTAGAGCAGGACAATTACCTCCTGTGTCTCAAGCTATATCTACATTTAAACGCCAGTAGCACTTCAGTGTAGACTAGGGCTGGGCAAACTATGGCCCGGGAGCCGCATCCAGCCCTTCAGACATCTGAATCTGGCCCTCAAGCTCCAGCTGGGAATCAGAGTCTGGAGCTTTCCCTGCTCCAGCTGGGGAGTGGGGTCGGGGCCTTGTCCCGCTGCACATGCACCATGGCTCTGCGCGGCTCTTGGAACAGCAGCATGCTCCCCCTCTGGCTCCTACATGTAGGGGAAACCAAGGGGTTCAGCATGCTGCCCATACCCCAAGCACCAACCCCGCAGCTCCCATTGGCTGGGAACCACGGCCAATGGGAGCTGCAGGTGCAGCGCCTGTGGACGGGGCAGCGTGCGGAACTGCCTGGCTGTGCCTCCGTGTCAGGGCCAGAATGGGGACATGCCGCTGCTTCTGGGAGCTCCTTGAGATAAGCACCACCCGAAGGCTGCACCCCGACCCCCTCCCACACCGCAACTCCCTGCCCCAGCCCTGATCCCCTTCCTTCTGTCCAAACCCCTTGGTCCCAGCCCAGAGCACCCTCCTGCACCCCAAACTCTCATCCCCAGCCGCACTCCAGAGCCCACACTCCCAGCTGGAGCCCTCACCCCCCCTGAACCTCAACCCGCTGCCCGAGCCTGGACCCACCTCCCACACTCTCAACTCTTCATTTCTGGCCCCACCACAGAGCCTGCACCCCCAGCCAGAGCCCGCACTCCCTCGCACCCCAGCCCCCAATTTTGTGAGCATTCATGGCTCACCATACAATTTCTGTACCCAGATGTGACCCTTGGGCCAAAAAATTTTCCCACCCCTGATGTACAACAGCGATGGGAGGAGTTCTTTCATCATTGTAATAAATTCACCTCCCTGAGAGGCAGTAACTAGGTTGATGGAAGAATTAATCCGTTGATCTAGCACTGTCTACATGGGGACTTAAATCAGCTTAATTATGTTCCTCAGGGGTGTCGATCTTTTATACTCCTGAGCAACATAGCTTGGTCAATCTAATTTTCTAGTGTAGCTCAGATCTTACATATATGACACTCCTGTTAATGCTATATCTAATTTATCTAAATATTCTTTAACCTGTCCTTTTCCTGTTTTGGATTGCATTCCTTCCCTCTGTTGTTAATATTAATTGTGCTGCATAACTGGTCACCATTAACCTTTTCAGTGAAAACTGAAACCAAATAGTCTTTAAATCCCTCAGCCTTCTTCCTGTCATCAGTTATTAGCTCTCCTTCCCACCTACATAGAGGGCCTACACTTTCCTTCATCTTTCTATTGCTCCAAAAGTATTTAAAGAACCTCTTCTTATTTCCTTTTGTCCCTTGCTTGATGTAACTCATTTTACTTAGCCTTTCTGATTTTGTCCCTGCATGCTTGTACTATTTTTTTGTATTACTCCCTACTAATTCATCCATGTTGTTGAAGGACTCCCTTTTTGTTTTTCAGGTCATTAAAGAGGCATCCATATTGGCCTTTTCTTATTCTTCCTATTTTTCCTTTGCATCAGGATAATTTGCAGTTTTGCCTTTAATGTTGTCTCCTTGAGAAACTGCCAGCTCTTCTGAACTCCTTTATCCCTTAGATATTCTTCCCTCGGGACCTTAACTACCAGCTCTCTCAGTTTGTTAAAGTCTGCTTTTTTGAATTCTGTTGTCCTTATTTTGCTGCTTCTCTCACTTCTTCCTTTCTTTACCATCATGAAATCTATGATTTTCATGATCACTTTCACCCAAATTGCCTTCCACCTTCAGATTGGCTACCATTTCCTCCTTTTTGGTAAGAATCAAGTCTAGAATGGCTGTCCCTCTGGTTACTTCTTCCACTTTCTGAGACAAAAAATTGTCCCCAATACATTCCAAGAACTTTCTGGAAATTTTGTGTTTTGCCATATTACTATTTTAATGGATATGTGGATAGTTAAAAGTCCTCCGTTACTATTAGCTCTCTTGTTTTGGATATTTCTGTTATTTGTTCTAGAAATGCCTCATCCACCTTGTCCTGATTTGGTGAGCTATAGTAGACCTCTACCAAATTGTCACCCCTATTTTTTGCCCCTTTTATCATTACCCAGAGACTGGTCTGCCTTTCACATTCTTCTGGACCTCAGAACAAGTGTATACATTCTCGATGTGTAGTGTACCACCTGCTCCCTTTTTATCCTGTCTGTCCTTCCTGACCAAGCAGTTCCCCCCCCCCGACCTATATTCTAGTTATGAGACCTATCCCACCAAGATGGCGGAGATGGCATTGTTCTGTGTAGCTGGCTGCTAGTGGACCTGGAATGATCGCTGCTGGCAAACGGACACAAGCCATGAAATGCTGAACAATTGCATATCCCAATTCTGAGCTGATCTTAACCTAGCTTTGACAGATTCCTGAGGGTTTGAGGTTTTTTATACTTTGGCAATATTTGCCTACTTTGTTCTGCCTTATTGAATTGATTGTGTTAACAGTATGATCACTGTTACATAACCAAACAGATTAAAGATCCAAAAGATTTGAAATAGGCTATTGAAAGTAGGAGCTACTGCAAGAACATTTTCAGATACAAATTAAGGGTTTTGGCAGGTCTGCAGAAAGTGCAACATTTTATACCTCCACCTTCCCGTTTGTTAGCTGCATGTTTAAGTGACTTCCTTTTGGGACTGCCTCAGCATAGGAGGTGTGCTGAAGCATTACATCCTATGTCTTTGAGGCTCTGGATGGAATGGAATTAAGTAATTTTAATTTACTATGGGATGAAAATGATCAACACCACAATGTGAAACTGCATATGCAGTCTGCCAAAGAAAAGGGCCTTAAATGGAAATTTAAAAAGGAAATTGAACAAGATGAAGTGCTAGATTGGACTGAATGAGATTTGTTCTGCAGGACATAGGGTCAGTGACAAAGTCCCCCAAAAGAAGACCTTACAGAGGTAACAAATGAGTGGTCCGCTCAAAATGCTGCTTGAGGACATTACAGCATGGCACTGGGATGATTGACAAGAGCTTTTAGGAATTAAAAAAAGTTGTCACTGAAACACCTGTAGTGAGATATTTTGAGATTAGCAAAGAACCTAAGACTGAAACTGATGCACATGCATGTGGGTTGGATGCTGTCCTGCAACACAGTTGTTCAGTGGCAGATGATTAAACACAACAGATCTATGTTCAGGTTGAAGAATAAATGCTTGCAATTATTTCTGGTAGTTAGAAGGGTTTACAGCTGAGACTGAAACAGAACATAAACCATTGCTTCAAAAAATGATAATGAAATTCCAAAAGTACTTGTTAAATGTGGAATTGAGGCTTGTTGAGGGCATTATAGTTGAGCTTGGCGGAATTAGATTTTTATTTTTTATAATTTTGACAGATAATATCAGCATTTCTTTTTAAGCTTTTTTATTATGGATTTAAATGTTCACAGTTGCACAAAATTATGGGGTTTTAGCATTTTTCAATGTCTTTTTACATTTTCATATGTCCAAGAAATTATGGGGGGGTGCAGACTATAATTAGTTAATGACAGTAAATGTTGAGATTCAAAAAGTTGAAGCTTTATAACTATTAAAACACAAATTGTCAACATGACATCAAAATATGCCAAGTAAATATCCATAAATCACACTCTATGTTCTCAAGCAGCATTTGTCTTACTTTGCCTCTCTGTAAATTTCTGTTGTTATTGATGGAAACATTTTTTCACTGTTTTGTTTGTGTATGCTGTAATTGATGTTTACTGACATTTACCGATAAAAATCTAATTCTTCCAAATATAATTATAGTGGATCTGCTTTCATGAGAACATAGAAATACTGAAAGCAAGATACTGTAGGAAGAAGAGTTTGAAGTAAACACAACTCAAGTACTATCCATTTTTTAGACACAGTTTGACAAGCTCAAACAAGAAACACAAAATCATCCAATATTGTAAAAGTCCGAGACAATAATTCTAGATGGATGGCCAATAGAAAAAGTCCAGGCACCTCCAATCTCAGAGTCCTTTTGGAACTATAGAGGTATAATTGCTGCATATGATGAGATTCCGTACAAAGGACATTATGTTATAATACCGCACAGCATGGGGGAAGAGAACACTAAACATAACCCAAAATGAGAAATGTAAAAATGAAGCCTGAGGTGGTGTATTCTTGCCAGGCATGAATGCAACAATCTAAGATAAGGGATCTGCAAATGAGATCTACAACAATAAAAACAGATATCAATGCAAAAGAACTGCATGAGATTCCTTGTTTGCCTTTAGTCTGAGGTTGGAGCAGGAAAGATTATTTCTTATTAGTGATCTTTTTTTTTTTAATTATCTGTTGCATACAATATTAAGTAACAATGTAACATATTGTAAAACACAGTTTGTTCACTATGGGATTGCAGATGAATCAATACAACCTTAACTTTGCCTTGTCACAGGCTCTTCCAACTTCCTTTATAGTTAAAACTCACTGAAATCTTGTGGCTGGACTACACTGTCTTTTTACATCTTTTTTTTTTAGGATTAATATTTTTTCCATTATTCTACATAGCTGAAAGTTTCTTCTTCAGGAGAAACCTTATGCTATGTAATGATACCATGCAATTGATTAAATTACGATAGTGTTTATGGAGCCAGATTAGACTAAACTGATTTTTAAAAGCACATTAGATTTTTTTTTTCACCAGGAGTTGACCAAGGAGGCAGGAAACCCCTTCAGTTTTGTTTTTAGGATCACAATCTGAAAGACTACAGCAAGTGCATTTAATGCCATTGTGTTGGAACAATGCTTGTGTTTGACTAGCCCAGTCACACCCAGACGGTTGGCTTTCATCATTTCTCAGAGCAGCTACCCTCTCTATTTATGTACAGTATTGCCATGCTCCTAGAATGATGCAGATAAAGGCACTGATTGCAGGAATATGCACAGGAGGTAGAGGAAAAATCCACCAAATTACAGCATACTAAATAAAATATCCAGAGTCCCCAATGCTTTAGCCTGGAACGGGTGTGTCACTTTATTGTCCATATTTCTTAAAGGACGTACTTTTAATTCCTCTACTAATTAACAGATGCACTTTATCAATTCTCAGAAACTTCATTCTGTACCCAAAGAGTGAATGCTGTAATTTTGGGGAGGGTACATGGTATTTTTCATATATAATAAAGAAGTTGAATCCCTACTTTAAATGCAAAACTTTGTAAGTATGGAGTCACTACTGATGCCTTCATAATAATATCCCCATATCACTCTGGGAACAAGTTGTATTAAACTTACTGTATATGGAGTGCAAGGACACCGTGTATTTCAAAGGAATCTGCATGCCAGGGACAAACACAGATGCAGTAAGTAGTACCAAGCTGAGCTTTACATAGAAGGCCACGCTGAATGGATCTATCCAGATTGCAGCCACATCTGTGCTACTCAAAAATGCCTTGCTGGTTATTTGCAGACCTATATTAGGCACAGCTCTCTAGCAACCTCCTAAGAGTGGGCAGCATCTAATTGGTGGGCTGCAAAAAATTCCCAGTACATTTAACAGCAGGGCAGTTGCATTCTACACAGCTGTAGGATGCTTGGAAGTAGAGGAGGCAATTAAATGGCATGTTTGTTGGATGTCATCCACAAGCTGCACTCTGTGGTGACTTGAGTGTTAGATTATCAATATTCCCCCTTAGGAAAAGGGGAAGTTAGCCTAGTGAGGACTGAATCAGCAGGGCACATTCATACCCTCTGCAGAGATCAATGTGCAAGAAGGCAGGAATGGGAAGCAGTGAATGAGCTCTGGGAAGTCCCTTTTCTCCATAGGCACATGAGGGGTGCACTTGTCCATGGCAGAAAATCAGCATGGCACGTGGAGACAGGGAGTATTAATAACCTTTCTAAAGAGGGACTTCTCCCGGGCTTGGTGTCTCATCCAGACCACAGCAGATGTTGTGACTGTGCAAACGTGCAACTTCTGCATTCTGGAGTTCCGTAGGCAGAGACAGGCTCAGCAACTGGGCTGGGTTTAGGACCTGGAAGAGAGAAATAGAAGTCTCAGAGACACTGATTTTATCCATGTCAGTCAGTGGCAAAAAGACATCCCTAATTGTAGCCATCAAAGACAAATGGCCCTGGTGATGTCTAAAGCGGTGTTGAGAAGAATGTGGTTAACAGTTTCACACTCATTAATGTCTGATATGGACGCCGCAACAAAAGCAACAATAGTCTTGTAGCTGCAGTAAGGATGGAAACAAGGGTGTAGGGATGGATGAGCAGGTGAAGCAATGGAGGCACATTTTCCCTGCCATGGGACTAAGAGGAGCTGATTAAGTGTGAAGAGATAGGAGCAGCATGGAAGATAGTTTTCCCTGCAGTGGGAATGGAAAGGCTCCAGAGACCCTCCTTAATGTCAGCTGGACATGGGGAACAGGTGCCAGGTGCCTTCGTATCGAGGAAGGTGATGAAGTTCATTCCAGTGCCAGCTTTGTACCTGAGTCAGCTCTGAGTCAGGAAGGCAGCTTTGGGGCTGGGGGATTTCCAGGGGCTGTCAAGGCTGAAATCCCCTGGGATGTCAGACTAGACAGGGTGCTCTTCCCTCTGACCTCACTGAGAGCCTCTTCTTCCTCTTTGTGCAGGGAGCTCCAGCTGCAAGTGCAGGTTATTTCTGGGTGTAGGGACAATTGTGAATGAGCAACATTTGAGGCACTCCTGTTGCCAAAAATCCCCATTAGACCACACGAGTGCCAGGGCTCCTTGCCACTGTCCAAGGGAAGAGTATTCATTCCCGAGATCTTCCTAATGAATTAAATATCCTGTGGGAGCTTGGCTCCAGTGCAAAGCTCATATGTGTACCCTGCTCCCCAAGGGCATTCTCAGGAGAATCCCAGCCACTAAACTGTAGCAGAGGTTCAGATTATCTCTGCCCCCTGTCTATCTAACTAGCACAGATACATTGGTGTGCACAACAACCTTGGACAATCCCAGGGGAATCCCAGCCCGAAATTTAATTCCCACTAGGAATAGATAATAATTATGCTGCTCTCCATAATAAGTGTTCATAATAGTCTCCATTCAATTATTACTTCTTCCAGCACTAACTGTTGTTGTGCAGTTAATCCCCCAGGAGACGGATTAAGGAGCAGAGGATCTGGGAGTGCAGGATGTTTTCTGGTCGTCTCAGGCTTGCTGATGGAGGCACAAAGGTTACATGTCTTTGGAGCTGTGCTACCCTCACCTCAGTTACAGCAGGTAGTTCAAAGCTTCTTACCTGCTTTCAGCTTCCCTTGACTAGGCCCCCCCCCCCCCATATAAAGAAGTGATGGTGCTGCATGGTGAAGATGCCGTATAACCAGGCAGTGTGGATAGGACACAAGAGATGTGATGGGGATGGTGTACAGCTGGGATGTGATGAACCGTTACCCTCCTTCTTAAAGGATTTTCCCCACAGTAATGGAAGTAGAGATTTTAATAAAATGGGGAAATGCAGTATTCGAGTCCCTAACAGCATGGTAACCTGAGTAACCTGGGTAACTGGATGGTTCAGAACCCTCCCTTCCCAGTCTGCTGGTTTCTTTAACTTAGCCTGTATTCAAATGCAGGTAGTGCAGGTAGCATTCAGGCAGACGCCCTGCACTGGGCTCATTGTTAATGGAATCACATTATGTTAAGATGCAGCAAGTCTAGTTACTGTAGGTGGCAGCCGTTACGTTGCCTCAGGGCAGCACACAGGTTCCCACAACAACAGAAAGATCTGGACCTCGGAGTGAAATTATTTAAAGTCCTTTGATTCCCAGACACAACTTTTGGAGAGAACTTCTCATGAGTATTGCCCCTGGGAACACATAACAACAACATATTCAACTTCACATACATACTGCTGGACAGCCAACCTGTACACAGGAGAGAACAGAGGGAAGTAACAGCTGATACTGTTACATCCTTATTATCACTATTAGTATTATTTATTATTTGTATTACCATAGAGCAGTGGTGGGCAACCTGTGGCCCACCGGCCGCAAGCAGCCCGTCAGAATAATCCACTGGGGGCCACCAGACAGTTTGTTTACATTTGCACAGCCACCCGCAGCTCCCAGTGGCCGCGGTTCGCCGTTCCCGGCCAATGGGAGCTGTGGGAAGCGGTGGCTAGCATGTCCCTGCAGCCCATGCTGCTTCCCGCAGCTCCCATTGACTGGGAACAGAGAACCATGGTCACTGGGAGCTATGGGCAGCCATACAAATGTAAACAGACTGTCTGGCGGTCCGCCAGCAGATTACCCTGACAGGCTGCATGCAGCACCATCACTCCAGACAGTCTGTTTACATGCGTCCCACAGGTTGCCCACCACTGTCATAGAGCCTAGGAGACCTAGTCATGAACCAGAACCCCACTGAGCTAGGAGCTTTACAAACACAGAACAGAAAGACCATCCCTGCGCCAGAGAGCTCACAATCTAAGTATGAGACAAAAGACAACAGATAGATACAAATAGACCAACAGGGGAGTACAAGGAAACAATGAGACAATATTAATCAGCATGGCGGGCAGTGGTGTCAGTACACCAGCGCCCTAACCATTGTCAAGTATTTTGTAGGTGTCACGGCAAAGGGGAGTTATAAGGAGGGATTTGAAGGTGGATAATGAGATAGCTTTGTGGGTGTTTACAGGGACCTCCTCTGAAGTGTGAGGGGCAGCATGGGGGAAAGCATGAAGGTGCTTATTTGCAAATTGAACTAATGATTCATCTTCATCATTCTTTGACACTTGGATTTCAAGGGGATGGTGCCTTAAAATACCATAGATAGCTTGGTTAAGGACATGATAGGGAGAGATGGATCCTCACTAATGACTGTCCCCCACAGGAAGTGTGTGACTCCCTCTGCCCTTGGCAAAGTGGAAACATTTTCCTTGTCTCCCATTTCCAGCCAGTCAGGGTCGTTTCAGGACAGGGTTGAGCCCTGATGGATGTGGAGCACCCACCAGTCAAGCCTCACTTAGCTATTTTTCACCTTTCCTTTTCTGGGCCACTAAGCCTCAGAGACTCATGGGAGAAATGAACAGAGATTTCTTTCCTTCTCTTTGACTTTTCAAGTCCAGAGTGAGAAGCTGCTGCTGTGATGGCCTAGCTTTATTCTTGCCGTGCTTCTATTTATACCTCTGATTCCTGCCAAGCAACCAGCTGAGTTCTGAGCCATCTCTCCAAGGCCAGAGGCTTCCAGCACTGTCGCGAGGTGGGGGTGGAAGGCAGAACCCCCACGGATGGAGGCATAAATTATTTTCATTAATGGATATATGTGTCTCAGACCAGAAAAGCATTTTTAAACCTTACATCCTTTTTTTGTGTCTCTGTAGCTAATAATTAGCACTGAGATTTTCCCTAGGGCTTTTGTCCTTTTCAAAGTGCTTTACAAATATTAATTCCATCTGTCTTCACAAACTCCCGTCCCAGCACCAGAACATGGGTAAAGAGCATTATTCTCAGGTAAAGGAAAGGGAAACTAAGACACACACTGGGGAAAGGACTTGCCCAAGGTCACAGAGCAAGTAAGCATCAGAGCTGGGATTATAACCCATTGCCTGGCTTCCTATCCTGTGCTCAGATCACTGGACCTGACAACTAAAGCTGAGGCCAAAATGTTCAGACTTGGAGCCTGAGGTTAGACATCTTAGGGGGGAGGGATAGCTCAGTGGTTTCAGCATTGGCCTGCTTAAACCCAGGGTTAGGAGTTTAATCCTTAAGGGGGCCACTTAGGGATCCAGGGCAAAAATCAGTACTTGGTCCTGCTAGTAAAGGCAGGGGGCTGGCCCCAATGACCTTTCAGGGTCCCTTCCAGTTCTATGAGATAGGTGTATATATTATATTATTATTATTATACCTATATCAGGCTTAGGCACCTAAAATAAGATTTGACCTGATTTTTAGATATACTGAGCATTCCCAGCTCCCACTGCAAACATTGCAAGTTGTGTTCAAGCACCTCTGAAAACTGAGCCAAAGCTCATTGAGGTGCCTCAGTATGGATGTAGGTGCCTATCGTGGGACTGTGAGTGCAACCATTGGTCTCAGCTCTGTTTGAGAAGGTTCAGTCTCCACACACAGCATTTTCTGATTCTGTTTTTCTGCTGCTTTCAAAGTAACAAGTATCAGAGGGGTAGCCGTGTTAGTCTGGATCTGTAAAAGCAGCAAAGAATCCTGTGGCACCTTATAGACTAACAGACGTTTTGGAGCATGAGCTTTTGTGGGTGAATACCCACTTCGTCAGATGCATGTAGTGGAAATTTCCAGGGGCAGGTATATATATGCAGGCAAGCTAGAGATAATGAGGTAGTTCACGATCCATGGTCTACAGCCAAGCACTGAGGTACAACCGCATCTGCTCTAACCCCTCAGACAGAGACCAACACCTACAAAATCACTAAGCATTCTCAAAACTACAATACCCGCACAAGGAAATAAGGAAACAGATCAACAGAGCCAGACGTATACCCAGAAGCCTCCTACTGCAAGGCAAACCCAAGAAAGAAACCAACAGGACTCCACTGGCCATCACATACAGTCCCCAGCTAAAACCCCTCCAATGCATCATCAGGGATCTACAACCCATCCTGGACAATGATCCCACACTTTCACAGGCCTTGGGTGGCAGGCCAGTCCTCGCTCACAGGCAACCTGCCAACCTGAAACATATTCTCACCAGTAACTGCACACCGCACCATAGGAACTCTAGCTCAGGAACCAATCCATGCAACAAACCTCGATGCCAACTCTGCCCACATATCTACACCAGCGACACCATCACAGGACCTAACCAGATCAGCCACACCATCACTGGTTCATTCACCTGCACGTCCACCAATGTAATATATGCCATCATATGCCAGCAATGCCCCTCTGCTATGTACATCGGCCAAAATGGACAGTCGCTATGGAAAAGGATAAACGGACACAAATCAGATATTAGGAATGGCAATATACAAAAACCTGTAGGAGAACACTTCAGCCTCCCTGGCCACACTATAGCAGACCTTAAGGTGGCCATCCTGCAGCAAAAAAACTTCAGGACCAGACTTCAAAGAGAAACTGCTGAGCTTCAGTTCATCTGCAAATTTGACACCATCAGCTCAGGATTAAACAACGACTGTGAATGGCTTGCCAATTACAAAACCAGTTTCTCCTCCCTTGGTTTTCACACCTCAACTGCTAGAACAGGGCCTCATCCTCTCTGATTGAACTACCTCATTATCTCTAGTTTGCTTACATATATATACCTGCCCCTGGAAATTTCCACTACATGCATCTGACGAAGTGGGTATTCATCCACGAAAGCTCATGCTCCAAAATGTCCGTTAGTCTATAATGTGCCACAGGATTCTTTGCTGCTTTCAAAGTAACATGTAATTTGTGTCCCCACAAAGTTGCAAGGTTCTGGGAGGCTCACCACCAGCTCTGTGGGGCATCTCTCCAAGACACAACTACTGCAAGGATCACCCAGCTGCAGCACAACTGCTCTACAGGTCACCCCTCTGAAGCATGCCTGCTCTGAGGCTCATCTGCTCAAGAGATCACCCTCTGAGCTTCACCTGCTCCAAGGCTCACCAGGTGTCTCCGAAGCAGGCTCGCTGGAGTTCAGAGCAGTGGGTGATTAGCTGGGAAATGCCAGTTTGTGTGTGAATATGCAGGCTTCTTTTCCAGGAGGCATGGGCTCTGTTTGGAACATTCTCTATAAGCATCTAACAGCAGAGTTCCCAACCCCCTCCCCTCACTCTCTTCCCCACCCTGCCCCTCAGCTCACATACTATCCCTAGTGACATATTCTATTTGAAAGCTCTGGCAGCCTGTGCAGCTGATGGCAGAGTCCTGAGCCTGGCTCCCTCTGTCTCCCTGGAGTCCCTGTGCAGACGTAGGTGAACGTCACTGCCTGCTCTAATTTTATCCATGTTTGATGGAGGAGACTAACTGAGCAGCAGGGAGGCAGCTATTTTGGTTTTCTTTGTGGCTCTGGGTTATATAAAGCATTCTGCCATGACCTGCATTGCTTTGGAGCTCTCTCACTCTCTCTCTCTCAGACACAGCATGTCATCAGCTCAGATTTTTACAACCTTAGTTTCTGGAGGCTAAGGTGTATGTGCATTCATGGAGCCTGTGTCATGCAGGTGCATTGTATGTGTGTGCACATGGGGCTTGGATGTCATCAGCTGTTGTGTGGAAAGCATGTGAGCATTTGCAGAGGGACTCTGAGTCCTGTCCTTTTCTTGCATGTGTGTTTTGTGTGCCGGGGCAGCTCTAGCTTTTTTGCCGCCCCAAGCATGGAAGGCAGGCTGCCTTCGGCGACTTGCCTGCGGGAGGTCCCCGGTCCCGCGGATTCGGTGGCTTGCCTGCGGGAGGTCCGCCGGTCCCACGGCTTCGGTGGACCTGCCACTGAATTGCCACCGAATTGCCACCAAATCCGCGGGACCACTGGACCTCCCACAGGCAAGCCACCGAAGGCTGCCTGACTGCCACCCTTGCAGGGACCAGCAGGCCGCCCCCCACAGCTTGCCGCCCCAGGCATGCGCTTGGTGCTCTGGTGCCTGGAGCCACTGATGTTTGTATGTGCGTGTAGCATGTGTTTGTGGAGCTTTAGATCTTCTAACACCACCATATGGGAGTGTGGGCCCATGTGCCAGCCATAAATACATGCATGTATAACAGCACCTCCCACAGATTGTCAGCAGGGTTTGAATCCAGGACCACAAGCATCAAAGCACAGACCTCTACACTACCACTTAAGCTAAAGAAGTAACTCCATTAACTGGCAGCAGTAGCAGGCTGTTATCTTCTGTGTGGACTATCTGCTATATGGAATTGAGACATATACTTTACAAGTGCATCTGTATGCATATGCTCATGAAGCTTGGATCCTGTTCCTCAACTATATGTGAGTATGGGTGCTGCTCAGGTTCCATCCCTGGCACAATCCAATCCTGTCCTAGCCAGGGTTCCAGTAAGTTCCCTAGAAGAACCATCTGTCCTTCACAAGATATTTAAAGGTGCATGAGGCAGCACAATGTGGCCTGACTCCTCTTAAAGGGACAGTACCCACAGAATCACCTTCCCCTCTCTCCTACAACTCAAAGGGAAATTTTGAAGAGAGAAAGCACTTAGGTTATCACCCCTTTATGAGAGACAGAGGGAACAGAGACTCATTGGAGACCAAAATTCTATAAGAAAAATGGCAGGTGGGGAGAGAAGAGATGAGATGAGGGGAGCAGGAAGGGGAGATGAAGGAAAATGTGATGGCAGCAGACCAGGAAATGGGGAAAGGAAGATGGGGATCAGAGTAAGGCAAAGGGAGGAAGAGCAGAGAGATGGGAGCAGGGCAGAGTGCTCCCTTGCTGGGTTGGAAGCCCACAATACATCCCCTTAGCATAGGTGTAGTTAGGGTTGCCAGTTTTGGTTGGATGTATTCCTGGAGATTTCATCACATGACATAATTTTTAATTAAAGAGTAATCGTTAATTCCTGGAGACTCCAGGCCAATCCTGGAGGGTTGGAAACCCTAGGTGTAGTTTGACTTCTATATTTGGAGGCAGGGCTGGCTCTACCATTTTTGCCACCCCAAGCAAAAAAAAACACACAAAAAAAAGCCGCTCAGACTGCTGCCCAAACTTCTGAAGCAAAAAAAAAAAAAAATGCCAGGACTGTGCCCCAAGAATGGATGGAATGCCGCCCCTTAGCATGTGCTGCCCTGTTTGGACGGGCAGAGGCAATGTGTGTGGGGGCAAACGGGGTCATATGGTCCCCAGAGGTGATGTAGGGAGGTCTTGGGGGTCATGTGCCCTGTCTCCCACAATGCGGAGAGCCAGGGGCCTGAGTGGGCTGGGTGGCTCCCACCAGCTTCTGATCTGCTGGCTCCTGTCATGAAGTGATGGTTTTCAAATAGTGGGGCATATCCCCTCACTCTCCCCTCTCCCTTCCCCCACATTAAATCCAGCCTTGTTCCTACTCTGATGCCATCTCTCATCTCAAACACTCCAGCACTTGCCTCCATCCCCAGGATCGGTAGCTTCCTCCTTGGCAGGAGCAAAGCTCTGAGTTGTGTGTCTCTCTTCTCTCATATCTGAGCTCTCTTTCTCCTCGCCAAGTCTTCCTTGAGCCTACTCCCTGAATCTGCTGCTTCACCACTGTAGCTTCCTACTGTGTAGCTCCCTAGAAGGCTCACAACCCAATCCCAGTCTGCTCAGATCATCTTCTCCCCCCACCACACACAAACACAATCACATTCCCTTTCTCACACACATCCAATTCCTGACAGGGCTCCCACCTCCTGACCTTAATCAGCCACATATAGCACTTGGGTTCCTAGGTGCAGAAGAAGATACACCCCTTCTGAAAGAGCTGGCACACAGTCTGTAGTTCATCTTCAAGAAAGGCACATGCATTCTCAGATCCTCCTCTGGGCACATGCATTCTCAGAGCTTCCCTCCCACTTCCTCTGGGTACATGCATTCTCCTCTGGGCATATTCATTTTGAGAGCCTCCCTCCCACTTCCTGCTTCTCCTCATGGTCTGAATGCCCAGTGTACCCTCTGTTCTCTAAACCCCATAACAATAATTCTTTCATCTGGAAACCGCACCTTGCCCCCACTGTCTCTTCTTACACCCCTGACTCACTCCTTCTGCTTGGCCAACTCCGACTGACCTCAGTTCACCCCTTCCTCCTCTGTCAGAGGCTGACCCTTTGCACATAAAAAACAATTAATCTTGGGACTTTTCAAAGGTCCACAACCCTTGTGTGGATTTGGACAAACAACTTCATTTGGAAAAAAAACCCATTAGCATCTTGACGCTAAGCAGACATCACTCCTGAACCAATCAGTAGCAACTTGTGTGGACTGAGCCCCAGTCAACTTGTTGTGGTCCACATTCCAATTTCAGCCAAAACCAGAGAAAAGTCTAGGGACAGACTGCCCAGGTGGGTTGCAAAAGAGACACACAGCTGCCCTAGCCATTTCTCAGCACTATGTCCATCAGCCTAATATACACAGTAATTAGAAAGGGCAATGTGACAAAGCCCTGTGGTATACTGAATGAGAAAGCACTTGAGGCAGATAAGCAATTACTCAACATCACTCTCAGGTACCCCTGAGGGAGAAAAGTGTGGAGCCACACAAACTCAGCTCCATCCACCCTTGCCTGTGTCTGTCAACAGGAATATCATCTCACGGCCAGCAGTAGCAAACCTGAGGATTCAGACTATTGCCAGAACAGCCGAAACTTTCTCTACAACCTGCCTTGAAAAAAAGGAGGGGAGCCTGGGGATAAATGGCAATATTCCCACCACCAAGATGGTTTGTTACTTCAGTGAGAAATGCTGAAAGGAGAGAACAGAGTCACCAGTGGACTCAGCTCTCTCACTAGGATATATGAGATGAGAGGGATAAGGTCCATCTCATAGGTTGTAACTCAATGCTCCTCCATTACTTTAGGGGTCAAAAATTGCCAAAATCTCATAGGGCAGAGCCCATGCTAGAGAGACATAAGCCTCAGCTAGAGAAGACTGTGTTTATCTCCTCAACTCCAACATGGATCTAACACTCTGGAGGCAGCCAATCCCCAGCCCCCAAGAGAAAAGTACCCCCTTACACATGGGGTGAAATGTTCCCCCTTCTACTAAACATAAGAATGGCCATACTGGGTCAGAACAAAGGTCCATCTAGCTCAGTATCCTGTCTTTTGACAGTGGCCAATGCCAGGTGCCCCAGAGGGTATGCACAGAACAGTTAATCGTCAAGTGATCCATCCCGTCGCCCATTCCTAGCTTCTCGCAAACAGAGGCTAGGGACATCATCCCTGCCCATCCTGGCTAATAATCATTGACAGACCTATCCTCCACGAACTTATCTTGTTCTTTTTTGAACCCTATTATAGTCTTCACAACATCCTCTGGCAAAGAGTTCCACAGGTTGACTGTGTGTTGCGTGAAAAAATACTTCTTTTTGTTTGTTTTAAACCTGCAGCCTATTAATTTCATTTGGTGACCCCAAGTTCTTGTGTTATGAGAAGGAGTAAATAACACTTCCTTATTTACTTTCTCCACACCAGCCATGATTTTATAGACTTTCTTAGTCATCTCTTTTCCAAGCTGAAAAGTCCCAATCTTATTAATCTCTCCTCATACAGAAGCTGTTCCATACCCCATCATGTTTGTTGCCCTTTTCTGAACCTTTTCCAATTTCAATAAACCTCTACCTCAATATAACGCTGTCCACAGGAGCCAAAAAATCTTACTGCATTATAGGTGAAACTGTGTTATATTGAACTTGCTTTGATCTGCCGGAGTGCACAGACCTGCCTCCCCCCCCGCCCGGAGTGCTGCTTTACCATGTTATATCCAAATTCGTGTTATATTGGGTTGCATTATATCAAGGTAGAGGTGTATATCTTTTTTGAGATGGGGCGATCACATCTGCACGCAGTATTCAAAGTGTACACATACCATGGATTTATATAGAGGCAATATAATATTTTCTGTCTTATTATCTATCCCTTTCTTAATGATTCCCACCATTCTGTTTGCTTTTTTGACTGCCGCTGCACATTGAGTGGATGTTTTCAGAGAACTATCCACAGTGATTCCACGTTCTCTCTCTTGAATGGTAACAGCTAATTTAGGCCCCATCATATTATATGTATAATTGGGATTATGTTTTCCAATGTACATTGGGAAAATACACTTCACAACCCCCTCCTCATACTCTTCTAGCATAGATTTGATGCTGCAGATGCAGCCAAATTAGTTTGAATCTGAGTGCAGACTTATCAGCAAAGTGACTGGAAAAGCCAGGACCTTGGGGGCACTGTGGAGAGAAGAGGAAATTATCTTTGCCTTCATCACACTCCTGGCAGAGAACTTCAAACATTCTCTATAGTTCAACTGGTCAGAGTCAGAGTATGATTCCTGCTTCTGGCACTCTAGCCTCCTCTAAGCACCTTCTTTGCTTGCAGGTAGTCATATGCCATGGTGACTGCACACCTTCCCACGTGTCGCTATCCCTGAGGCACACAGGGAGCAGCGGAATGCCTTCTGACATACATTCATTCATTATCTATGACATGCAGACAGGTTGTGGCTTGTCTGAAAAGTAAATGGTAATTCCCGTTCTGACCTTTGCCTGCCCAGGGCTCTGGGATGAGGGTATCCCCAGACGTAAGTTCTGTTAATGGGTGTGGTGCAGAACCAGCCCTTAAAAACCAGTGTGAACTGAACCTGCCGCCCTGTGCCTGCCAAGTCAAACAGTGCTGACGTAAAACAACTTATGATAACAACAGCCTGGCTGTTGGAGAAGGGTGGGAAAGAAGCTGACTTCTAGTTTGCTGGCCTCAGCAGGATGAGGTGCTGGGTATTCCCACCGTGCAGGTGTCTGATGTACCATATGTGCCTCTAGACAGAGTCCCTAGGTTTTGTCCTTTCTCATCTATCAGCTGTACTTGCACAGCTTGTCATGCCAATACAGTATTTTCATTTTTAGGAAACCTCCTCGCCTGTATGACCCACCCACCTGATGGCATCATCAGGGCTGCCGAGAGTGGGTTCAGGCCCCAGTGAAAAAATTTTTTCAGGCCCCTCCAGCAAGGGCGGACTGGCTTAACAGGGCTGACGAAGCTGGACCCCGGGCCCCCTTCCGGACTGCTGGGTCCCGGTAATTTGTACCGGCTTCCCCCGCCACTCCTTGGCCCTGGGCATCAGATGAAGAACTACCGGTAGGTGGGTCTCCCCAGCCTTATCAGACAGGAAAATCTGTAGGGGATGGCTGATGGACAAAAGCTGTGCAGGGACAGCTCAGGTACTTGAGGATCCCAGCTAGCCAGCTCTGGCCCTTCAGTGCTGTTTCCCCTCTGCGGGGGCAGAGGGCTAGCAAGGGTTATCACAGGGAACGGGGCCTACCTCAGATATTCTACAAGGGTCAGGCCCTTCTCAAGGGACTTAAAAGCCAAGAGTGAGATGGACCTTTTGGCTTCTTCTTGGTGAAGAAAAAGCCCAGAAAGGTCTGGAATTTTTAGGTTTCAGAGTGGCAGGCATATTAGTCTGTATCTGCAAAAAAGAACAGGAGTGCTTGTGGCACCTTAGAGACTAACAATTTTATTTATTTATTAACTTTTAGATTACACTTCCCAGTGCTTAGGTCTTTTTCGACATCTCAGGATCCAGGACCCCTGGTTTGGCATTGGCGGGGGGGAGGGGGGGGGAGGGTCTCCCCTGGTTTTGCGGGGTGTGGCCAGGGGATCTCCCAGCCCTGGGGAAGGGAGGCAGGGGGAGGGGATGACAAGCAGAGTTGACAGTGTAGCAGGGGCCCAATGGGCCTGGGAACTGACCAGCACGCACCAGAGTCCGCGGCTGCGGAACAGATACACCTGCAACTCCTCGCCCGTCTAATCACAACTACAAACAAACAAACAGCCACTCCCGCTGCCATAGTGACTAGGCCCTACCCTCCTGCTGCTATGGTAACTAGGCTCCACCCCCTCCTGTTCCCACAGGGACCAGGCTCTAGCTCCTCCCCTCCCCGCGACAGGTGACGCCGCGTCTGCGTCGTCCGTGAGGGCTGAAAGAGGAGGGAAAGGGTGATGACGTCTCCCGGCCAGTTGCCATGGGAATCACGCACCCACGTCAACATCTTTGTATGTTTTCAACGTTCCGTCGTCTCCAGGGCAACGTCAGGCGGCCGGCCTGGCTCCAGCAACAACGCGAGGATTGGCCGGGAGGGGTCTTAGCAGATCGGGCGGGTGCGGTGGAGTTTGCTCGGGGAACCCCAAGTGTCCGGGCCGCGTGTGCAGAGGGTGGTGGATTCCGGGGATGCCTTATCCGGCCCTGACCGGGGTCCTGGAGGGAGAGAAGGCTGGTCCTCGCCCTGCCCTGCATCGGCTTTTCCTCTTCTAGGAGCAAAGAACGAGACAGCCTCTCCCCCTCCCCCCGGCCTCGATCAGCTGTGGGCCTCAAGGGGTCCCCTCGGAGACTCCACGGTCTCCTGCTCATAGGCGCCCGTGCCCCACACCCCCTCGGGGTGTGTATGTATTGGTGTGTGTGCCTGTGCACTGAGCGTTGCTGGCCATGCACCTGTCTGGATGTATGTGGGCTCATGTGCTTTGATTGTGGTTGGCCATGCACCTGTGTGTTTGGGGGAGGGGATGCTCATGCTTGCCTGCCTGTGTGTTGAGTGGGGTTGGCCATGTACCTGGGTGTGTGCTTGAGTGTTGAGTGTGGTTGGCTGTGCACCCATGTGCTAAGTGGTTGTCAATGTACCCGTATGTGTGTGTGCATGAGTGAACATCCATATGAATGTTCATGCTCCTGTACATGTGCCGTGTGTGTGCGTGACCAATGGGTTAATGTGTGGTCATGCACATGCTCATTCCCTAGTAAGGGAGCAATACCATTTTCCTCTTGAATTGTAGGTACTGGAGCTGTCTAGTATGGCAGATGCTTTTCTCTTTCTCCCAGTTGCCTTCTCCTAACCTGCCATTCACACTCCTTTTTTTTCTGACTCAGTCCATACTTCCTCTTAGCAGCAGCAGCCTTTCATTATTTCCTTTGCCCCTCGCGTAATAACAGTAATCAGTATAGATTCCAGCAGGAGGCACGTGCAGGTAATACCCCAGTCCAGAGGGACTAATACCATTTATTGGGACAAGTCAGTTTTGGGGGGTGGTTGTGTTTCCTGTTCCTTGTCCGTGTGTCTCCCACTCTGTAGAAAGCGGGAGCCTAAATATTTCCAGACAGGCTCAGGGATGGGCACTGACCTGTGTTTGATTCAGGTTGGAAGGCAGCCAGCAGAGGTGGGAAGGAATAAGCTGGCATCTGCTCCACTGGGTGAGCTCCCAACTAGAGGGCGGAGTGGCAGAGCAGGTTTAATTTAGCACATCATGCACAAGACTTGGCCTTGATTTGTACATGCAAATATCCTTCACCCGAAATTAAATCACTAAGAACACCCAGCACATGGGAGAACCAGAGAACAACACGTGTGTGAATCCTAGTACTTCCCACCTCAGGGTGCAGTCAGCAGGCAAGGGATGTATATTTAGACAATGAACACACACAGGAAGTTGGTTTTGCTAGGCAGTTGGGTGAGGACCCCCCTGCTTCCCTCTTGGCTTTATCTTCCAGTGTCTTGATTCCAATCTCCAGTTCATATCCCTCTGCCCCCACTTTCAACCTGCATTGGACACTCCACAGCATTGGCTGTGGGATATCTGGTAGAAGCAAGATTTTTCTACTGAAAAGAATTGCAGAATCTCTATTTACAGAAAATCACCACAGCAAAGAGTTGAAGATGTAGGTGTGACACTTTGGGGGGTTACCTGAGAGGTGTCTGGGGTGAATCACTATCTTGCTGCATGAGGGAGCCCTGTGTGAGCTCAGCAGGAGAAACACTCCCTGCTATTGGCAACACAGGCTCTGCTCTGGGCTCTGTGAGCCCCATTCATTTTTCCATCAGGCTAGCAGTTTACGCCCTACTTTGTTAGATTTGAGTGCCCACTCTCTTATCTTCTGGATTCCTGCAATGTACACCATTCTGCTATCTCCGAGCAAGTAGCGTGCCCCAGTTCACTGCTTTCACTTCAGTTTAACACTTTCCTGAGCACAAGGCAGTTAGATGGGTCTATGGTGAAGTGAAGTTTATTTAACCGAGTTTGAGACTGAGATTCAAACAAAAGCAAGTAACAGGGTTTGGAAATATAAGGTTACAGGGAAAAGAAAAACATAAAATGCAATCTATAGCTTATACTTATTAAGCAATTACTTTCCCATCTAATAAAGTATTTCTCACAAAATGGTAAATTCTTACTGTGCTTGTTCAGTTCAGAAAGCTGGGATCCACCTTTCATGAGACACCCTTTGCTGTCAGAGTCTCTCCGAGCAATGGATAACAACTTGTGCCATTTCTTCTGCTTTTATAGGTTCAGACTGTTGTTTCAGCCCAGTGGGCCCCACTCTCTGGAGAGCTCTGCTGGGGTTCATTTATCTTTGCAAATGCTCAAATCTCCATCTGGCGAGACACAATAAAGTGCTATCTCCACAAATGTCCGTTGTTTTCAGCATTTATTGAGTTAGGCCTATGACCCCACCTCACTTCAGGTGACAAGTTTTGCAAAATAATACTGTAGTCTACATTTTACAGCTCTCTTAAACTAGTTTTTATGCAAACATCTTGCAATAACCATGATCAGCTTAATTTGCAGTAGAAACTACACACAACCCCTTCGGTGAAGTGTTAAGAAGATGCTCAGACACAAGGGTAACATACCTACCTGGGTATGTCTGCATCACAGTAGGTAGCTGTGGGGTGTCCTCCAGTTTTCCTAGCTGCTCCAAGCCGGTGTCTGTTTAGTCACAAAGCACAGAAAGTTTAGGCTTTTATCTCCCCACAGAAGTTGCTAGGATGATGGTGTACTTCACGTCGGTGTATTAGGTAGCAGATTCACAACCCTGGAATCTGATGGGTTGTTTATCCCCAAACTAGGCAGCAGTATTGCCCACCTCAGGACACAAAAATGTTGACTCAGACCCCAGAAATCCTGATTTTTTGCAAAGATTATATTGTGGTTTTGGTCTATGTTTTGGTTTTTGAACTCCCCCTGCCCATCCCCAGTGTAGGTGTGAAAATTAGTGTCACCTACTCTCCAAAATGTATTGGGTAAGGTGATTTTGGCACCTGCTGAAGGAGCTCTCACCCCCACACCTCTCCATCCCCTGCCCAGCAATTTATTCTGCCCCCCAACCTTCAGATAAATCCTGCCCCCCATGCCCCGTATCAGTTCTGCCCCCTCAGCCCCTCCAGCCCTGTCATGAATTCTGACCCCACATTTGTTCTGCCCATCCCCCTGTTCCCACACATGCCTAGCCTGCCATCAGCCTCCATCAGTACAGCCCCCCAAACTCCCAGTTGTTCAGCCCCATCACAGTTTTGCTCCCCAGCCTCACCTCTGCTCCTCCTGGGGCTCTTCCAGGCCTAGGGGAAGGGCTGCAGTGGGGATCTCCTCATACCCTTCCAGGCTGGAGAGGAGGCAGCTCCAGGGGCTCTTAAGCTGCCCTCTGCCCCTTTCCAAGTGCTGCAGGGAAGGGGGAGGAGCAGAGGAACTGTCCTGTCCCCATTGCTCACAGGGGAGAAGAAAGCAGAACCCCCCCCCCCCGAGTTACTGGGCTCTTCAACTCTCTCCTCCTCCCCATCCCCGTGAGAATGGCTTGGGGTTGCTGAGGAGAAGACAAAGAATGCTGCCTGCAGCAGTTCAGATTAGTTGTTCAGCCTCAGGCTGTGAGCAGACAACTCAAATTCACTAGGGTTCCCATTCACTAGGTGGCTGGATCTTCTGTCATCATTGCAAGAGTAGGGTCCTGCCCACCCCAAAACCTGTCACTCACAAAAGAATCTGAAGCGCTGGCAGTAGTAGGGTGACCAGACAGCAAATGTGAAAAAGCGGAACAGATGGTGGGGGGTAATAGGAGCCTATATAAGAAAAAGACGCAAAAGTCAGGACTGTCCCTATAAAATCGGGACATCTGGTCACCCTTGTCGGCAGCCCTGCAGCAGTGAAAAGGCAAAATTTCCTACACATTGCCCTACCACTGTGCTTCACCCTGGCCCTGGAGGGGCCACCTCCGAAGTGAGAGAGGAGCTCAGTCTCTGGCATGGGCAGCTCTATGTTTTTTGCCGCCCCGAGCACGGCAGTCAGGCAGCCTTCAGCGCCGTTTCTGCGGGAGGTCCGCCCCGGTCACGCGGATTCGGTGGCAATTCTGCGGGAGGTCCGCCAGTCCCGTGCCTTCAGCATACCTGCTGCCGAACTGCTGCCAAAGCCGCGGGCCCGGCGGACCTCCCGCAGAACCACCGCTGAAGGCTGCCTGACTCCCGCCTGCACAGCGACCAGCAGGCCACCCCTCTTGGCTGGCTGCCCCAGGCACATGCTTTCTGCACTGGTGCCTGGCACCGCCTCTGGCCTCTAGGGCTCATGCCCATTCAGTCCTTGGCCCTCTGCTGAGATTTTCCAGAAAGGGGCCAGTTAGTGTAGGGTGACCAGATGTCCCGATTTTATAGGGACAGTCCTGATTTTTGGGGGCTTTGTGTTATATAGGTGCCTATTACCCCGCCACTCCTGTCCCGATTTTTCACACTTGCTGACTGGTCACCCTAAGTGGAGGAGTTTGTGGTTGAGATGAACAGCTGTCAACTAGAAACAGGGGTCAGTCCCCCAATCGTTTCACATTCAGATGAGCTACCAAGAAGCCATGAAATAGTAAAGAATTTAAATGCCTACCAACTAGTCGCCATTCTGTCTACCCAACAAGAGACTGGCTTGGAAATGAGAAAGTAGACTAGAAAGGCTCTGTTGTCCCAGTCCTGGTCCCTTGTGCCACCCACGCCTTTTACAATAAGATTTTCTTCCTTTTTTCATACATTTTTATTCTTCACTATACTAACTGCAAAGCTGAAGGGCTTCACAGGGACACTGCAGGTAGGGGACCGAACACCGACGGGACTGGATGCAGCTTGGATATCAGGAACACAGAAGATATTGGTCCTTTGTGACAGAAAAGTCCTTAGAGTTGCAACTGTCCTTAGCTCTACAATGGTGGTGAGGTCTAGATCTGGTGCAGTCTGAGAGGCTTGTATTTGGGCGATTCCTTGCAGTGGAGCAGACACACATATCTGCTTGTTTTTGTCATTGTATTGGCACTTTAGTGTAGTAAGTAGTTTGTGGATTTGAGGCCATGTTTTACACCCCATTAATTCCCTCTCCCCCTTCACAAAGGCTGTGGGATCACTGAGGACATATTTTTTCACAGACCATGATGTCAAATAAATCTAATCCTTGGTTTGCTGTCAGGAGATTAGCCTCTGTGTCTGGGTTATAGGGGCAGGTTGTGCAGTATCTTGAGTTTCTAGGTCTGTGCTCTTTGGTGTTTTATTGTGTGCATGGGGCTGGGATGGCTGTATCACTCAGTGTCTCTTGCGCAAGTATATTTCTTCACAATACAGTTAGCCATAAACTATTTTAAAAGTTTCATCCATATTTATTTCAGTTCATAAATAGTTTTTAACAAATTTCAGTTTCCTCAGAGTGATTTTCCACTGTTTGTTCCTAGAGGAGGGACACTCACTCTAGCTGCGGCTGTGTCTCATCCTTTATTCTCTTGATGCTTTGCTGAGGCCGTTATTACTGCAGTGGCAGCATCTTTCCACACAGCTGACGACTGCCTCTGGGTGTGTATAATGTTCAGTCTTGCTGTCCAGTGTGATCTGCAGTTCATCTGGAACAAGCAGCAAACATCAAATCTCCCCATTTCTTTTTAGCTCCAACAAATTTGTGTAATCTCCACTGAAGGTCCATACTGTAACGTGGAATAAATGAGATTGAATCTCTCCAAGTTTTACGGCTTGGTCACTATCATGTGAGCTGAGTGATGGCAGAATTCAAAAAAGAGTTTTTTGTCTGGATTAAATACTAAATTCTTCCTTCTGTGCAGCCAGTTCAGTAACTTGGTATCTAAATATAATGCTGCATAGAAAGAGGAGAGGAAAGGGTTTGGGGCTTGTTCAAGTGTAGTAGGGTTGTTTCCCTAGTCAGGGCCAAAGCCTTGGAATTTCCCCCCCAGGAAATCTTCAGCTTTGTGGCTCTTTGTGCCTCCTGAAAGGACTGTGACTCTTCTCTGGAGCAGTTCTCCAGGGCACTTTGTAGTCTCAGCATTCAGGATTTCTTTTTTCATGTTCCATTGGAAGGATCAGAGCCTCAACCCCTTTGGGCAATTTAAGGTTGGGGAGGATCAGTAGCCATAGTCTAGGGTTAGGTCGATTGGGTTCCACTTGCCCCTTTATATCAGTAAATGGCTTTTCTGGATTTTGATATTGCTGAAGAGCTAGTTTTGGATGAGGCAAAACAAAAGATGCTCCCCCGCAAACAAAACAAAAGTGCCAAACAAAAGTGTCAACAATCTTTCACATCCTGTCCATTTCTTTGGCGTCTCCCACTTTGTTACCCTCTTGCAGGAAGATCCCCTCAACCAAGCTGAGCTGCCTCAGTCTCTTCTTGATTTCAAGAGTTCTTACCTTTATATAGTTTAAGAACATTTTGCCATACTGTTGCTAGAGGGCCACACCTAACTGGCAACAAATAAAGCAGGGTGTTGCTTCCCTCATATCTAATATAGATGGATGACTTCCTGAGAGTACAGAGTTCAGCATACAATGTAGCATTATTCTAGTAGCCTGGCCCTACTGCACAAGCACCCTACTGCTGCCTAAAGATCACGACAGCTATGGGACTTCATTATAGAAGTGCATAGGCAGAGCTTTGGCTGGTCTTGTAAGATGTCCTGATTGGGGGGTTAAAGAAAAGCTCACAGTATGAAGCTCTTTTGGCAAGCACATGCAGTGGCACGGGGAACTTCCAGTCCCATCACCTCCTAGCCAGTGCCATAAAGTGCTTTGAGACTCTTGGATGAAATAAAGGCTAAGTCTTACTATTTGAGTCCACAGGGTTTTCCTGTGTGCTCCTCTTGTTGTTCCAGAGAAGAGGGTGCATCTGTAGTTTCCCACCTTTGGATCACTACCTTGTTTGTTCAGCTAAAAAGAAAGTTATCTAGCTAGCTTAGGGTTTTATACTGCTGCCTGTCACTGGAGTACATGAGCACCTTCTTTCTCTCTCCGTCTAATCTCTCTGGTGCTGACTAATTTTATAAGTTTTGGGAGCATTTTATTTTGGATGTTTTAGGCCTGTCTCGCTGGTGGATTGATTTTAATTCCCTAGGGCTATGTGTGGTTATTATCTTCAGCACCATGAGTGTGCATGTCACTCTAGAGACAAATAAAAGATATGAGGCCAGATTGTCCATCCTGCTCCAGCTGCCTTGCATCACCACTGTTGGCATAAAAGGGCCAACGATCTAGCAGAAAAAAAACCTTGTAGAAGTCCCCTGCACAAGGAGCTAACCAGATGGCACAGAGCCATCAGAATGTCTCTACATTGCAGCCCCCATGGGAGGGGATGTGTCAGGGGAAGAAAGAGGTATGGTTAGAGTACACTGTGTTCCAGTGGCCATTGGCTGTAGAACAGCACCCAGGGGTCATGGTAGCTAAGTGTAACTTAGAGGTCTAAGGCTAGATGAGCCCACAGCAGGATAGAGAATATAGGAATCTCCACGGTAGGTTAAATTGCCAGACCACTTCCCAGCACCCAATAGGACTTGCTCCCTGACATTCCTCTGCCAAGGACAGCTTTGCAAGAATGGAGAATTGGGTCCATGATGCCTGCCCCAGGAGCTTAAATTCTAAGTTAGTTAAGATACAGTATGGCACAGAGGAGGATGACAGGCAAAGGGGAGGGTGGGAATGGGAGGGAGGTTTACACAGTGTAATTGTTGGGTAATTGACTAGTGCCATTTAGATGTTTAATCAAAAGATGCCAAGCTGTGTCCATGTGCAGCATTTTACTCCTTAGAGAATCAATCACATGCAGCTGCTATTATTATTAATTATTATTTAGACAGTGCCATAGGTGTACCCAGTATTTGAAAGAAAAATAAAAGACATAGTCCCAGCCCTGATAAGCTTTCAGTATAGGTTACCACTGTTGCAATCTGTAGCACCATAGAATCTTCCAATCAGATAGGGAGGGAGCTTGGTAGTTCAGTAACTGGTTTCTCAGTCAGCATGTTTCAGTCCTGCACAGCATTTTAAATCTGGCAGTCTTTTTTAGTTCCAGCAAGCAAAGTGTCCCCTTGTCACACAGTGACAGCCTGGAACACCCCCAAAATCAACAGCTCATGTTTAGCTACACGCACATTAGTGTCACCATATTGATGTGGAAAGTGAAACATGGTTTCATTCTGTGTGGTTAGTTGACAGAGGAATAGCACCAGGGCTGTTCCTGTCAGGTGCCAGGAGAAACACTACAGTACTGGGGTGAACTTTCCCCCAGTGAGCAGCGAAAACTAGGCTTAACTGTCTCCAGTCCCAGAGGCTGACTTACACTGTGCATTACATTGTACTACATTCCTCAGGTGCTTTTCTGCTGTGGCCTTTAAGTCCTTAACAAAGTCACATATGAACTAAAAATAAGAAAAGGATTGAAAACAGACCACACAATAAAAGTTCCAGTGCTAAATGATGCACTTTGTAGTCTGAGGAGATGGGATTCAGCTGCAGCGGTTTAAAGTAGGATCTGGTCTTATCCTCCCTGCAAAACCTTTGAACCACTAATCTTCTCACTCCTTCCCCACTTCACTTTGGGTATGCATGGTGCAGGCTGCTATTGGGGGTTGCTTCCACCTTTTATAGCCTCTGGGCCTTTATCTTGTATAAATGTAGATGTAAATGATGGGCAAGCTAAAGAAGGCCTGGCCACATGGACAGCCTGGTGCTGTGTTGCCCCATCCACAGAGATGGCACAAAAGTGTTTGTTGTCCCAGTTGTGTAAAGAGGCAGTTTGGTCCAGAGGACAGGGCACTGGACTGGCACTAAGGATATGTGTGTTCTACTCCTGGTTGGTTCTGCCATCAATCTTCTGTGCACTGTGTGGCCATGTAAGCTCTTTAGGGCAGGGACTGTCTCCTGCTATATGTATGTACAGCACCTAGCACAGTGGTAGCACCATCTCATTTGGGGAGCCTCTAGGCACTGCTATGTTAATACAGATTGTGTGGTGGTGAGCTGAGGATATCATAGCACAGGGATCAGCAACCTTTCAGAAGTGGTGTGCCGAGTCTTCATTTATTCACTCTAATGTATGGTTTTGCGTGCCAGTAATACATTTTAACCTTTTTAGAAGGTCTCTTTCTATAAATCTATAATATATAACTAAACTATTGTTGTATGTAAAGTAAATAAGGTTTCACAATGTTTAAGAAGCTTAATTTAAAATTACATTAAAATGCAGAGTCCCCCAGAGCAGTGGCCAAGATCCGGGCAGTGTGAGTGCCACTGAAAATCAGGTCATGTGCCGCCTTTGGCACACGTGCCATAGGTTGCCTACCCCTCATAGCAGAAAGAACAATCTTGGCCATGCAAGGAATGAGCTCAGCTCCAGCCATGTGGACAGTGTGGTTTTATGCTATGACTATATTTTGTCTCCATGGTTGTGCTTGCTGACATGAGTTGCCTTTCTCCTTTGCCTCTCACATGCTGCGGTATAAATGTATGCGCACCACACTGGGAGGAAACAACAAACCCACGTCATGTGTTTTCGGTTTCCTTGTCTTCATAGACACATGCTAGATATGTGCAGCGTCTGAGTACTTTCCATTTGATACAGAGTACACACAGTAGCTGTTGGAGGTGGGAACAACCAACTTCCATCTGCAGGCACCAAACACATATCAACAAATATTTTGTGATCTCAGCTAAGTGAACCCTCCTCCCCTTCCCCCTTCTTGGCACTTCTTTGATGGTTTGTTTTATCTAGTGAGCATCTCTTGGTACTTTACAGCAAGGATACATCTCAGAAAGTAGTTGGGCTGATAAAGACTCCTCTAAATACACAGAAGCTGAACTTAGATTTCAAAGTATGTACATTAGAGGCATTCAGATACCATGGGGATTGGTCTGATATAAACATCAGAATAGAATACAATTCTCCTTGGCAATATCTGAGGAGTCAGGCTGGGAACTCGGTAGAGGAAGGACCCAGCAGCAAATATTTACCCCGGCTGCTCAGTTTTGTGTTAATAAAGCCAAGGTTTGGGTGTGATGATCTTTCAGTGGCCTGTTGTTTCTACAGCTGTTTTACAGATAAGAATGGAGATCAAGCGCCTTGCCCCGCAGAGCTCAGTCTGCAGCGATGTTCAGCCCCCCTTTGCTGAACTAAATTCTGCCCAAAGCCCCTGTCATACACGAGATGGGAGTGGGACTAAAACTAAGGGCTGTTCCAGCTCTGCCCTCTGCCTGAAAGAAGCCAGGTCAGCTGCGAACACTGCTGGGGTAGTAATCCGGAGTCGCATCAGGTCTCTGGCTACCCTGTCGCTGGGGCACGATTGGAGGAGCCCAGCCCCCAGGGACAGAGCAAGATTATCCAGGGGCAGGGGTTGCAGAAGAGGTCAGAGCAGCTCCCCTCCACTTGCGGGAAGAATCGATGTAATGGGGCCGCCAGTACTGCTGCTCTGTTTCCCCCGCCCCGGTGGCCCAGATCTCTAAGAATGGAGGTGACCGCGCCGCAGCATCAGGCGCTGCTTTTAGCCCATGAGCTCAGGCAGCAGGAGCTGCTGCCAGCAGGATCATCCCAGCCTGACTCTGTGACGTTCCCTGCTTGGAGACTGCGCCCGAGGCTCTGTTGCTGTAAACACACTCTGCGCTGCAGCTTCCCTGTTACTATGTATAGCCGCGATCTCTTGGCTCCCGTGCAAGGCGAGTCTGCGGTCTGGCTCCTGGCTTGGCCTGACCTGAGCCAGGGCTGCCTGACATCCCCGCCGTGGGTGGGTGTCTCTGAACTTCACTGCCACAAAGATTATATCAGACCCAAACTCTGGGAAAGGAGAAACCTCCTCTGTCTAACACCTCCCTTGTTTGGCAGTCTCCCAGGCCAGCAGCCCCCTGTCTCCACACCATGGCACAGGGCACATCCTAGCAACTCTCTCGCCCTTCTGTTTGTATGTAACTTTTCTGGGAAGTTCAATGTACAATAAATAACAATAACCTCCCGGGTTGCACTTTAATCCTTCATAGCACCGGATAGACTTTAACTAACCACTCCTACTTGTGCTCAGTATTAACTTTATTCTCAGTTTATATTCTGCATATTTAATAACAAAATGAATAATAATTACGCGTGTAACATTTTCCTCACTGCAGGAAGTGGAGGACGTTATATTTTCCACATGTACATTCTGTAATATTCCAATCCCAAAGTATAGACAGAAATAATTCTGAGCCACGATAGAGATTTATTTACAATGAAAAGTGTGTGTTCTTTTAGTGAGTAACTGCTCCATAACACCAACTGGGATACACAGCATCGCTTTGATTTACTTTGTAGGTAAGTTTGTTGGGTTTTGTTGTATAATAAATATTGTTTTTAAGAAAGAATTTAATAGGGATATGATCTAAAGTATTCTGTGTTCACCTAGCAAGTATAACTTGCACCATTGTCTGCTTGGATACAAACAGATGTAGAATTGCTATTCAAATCTTTGCAAGAGATATGATATTTTCCTGGATGGATTAGAAACCTGGACCACGGTATGAGTTGGATCCAAAGCCCAGTAAAGTCAATGTGAGTCTTACTGTTGACTTCAGTAGGTTTTGGATAAGGCCCACTGCAAAATCACTAGATAACAATTCTTTTTATAGTGCTCATAAAACTAAATGCAGAAAATGTATGAGATATTTATTAAATATAGTTCCTCCAGTTGCAAGTTTTGTTATATAAACGCATTTTAAAGGTGAACAAAAAATGTGAAAACTTTTCTCCAAATACTTTAAAATGTTATAAAAGTGAAAGGCACAGTATTAGGCTCCCTGCAATGGTAGTACCACACAACAAAGAAAATTGTTACACAGATGTGAAGAAATCTACTTAGTTTATGACACTTTTTGTATACCATTAACAGACTTATTATATGGAATGCACATATTAACTTAGAAACTCAAACTTGGACGCCAGAATGAAATGTTAGATAAATTGTAACTAAGACAACACCAGATCCTTAAATGTGCTGGATAAAAATACAACACAAAATATGGGCTTGTCACCTCAAAAACTAAACGACCCTCCCAACTCAACTGTTCCTTTCTTCATCAACAACTCTTTAACCTCTAAACTATAATTTAAAAGTTCCCCTAACACGCAACAAAACACAACAAACCTTCTTCCCTAAATAATAGTAAAGACAATTGTTGTTTTCCATCCATCTTCAAAAAGCATCAAGAAAGCTACCTAGCTGACCCTGTGATATTAAAACAAACATTAACAATAAAATAAAGATAATGGAACTAACAAGACTGGCCTTAAATCCCTGCTCACTCACATTGTTTTCATGCCGCATTTCCCCTTTCCCAGCATTCCCCTGTATTTTGTCTATTAAGACAGCGGAGTCCCTCGGGGCAGGGAGCTTGTCTTCAGACTTGTCTGTAAAGTGACAAGCAAGTTTAATACCATGTGATCATAGCAACAGCCGAACTTGATTAGAAATATTTGAATGGGGGTAGGAGGAAGCAGGTGCAGATGGCAGGAGCTGTTCTGTAAAAGTCACCTCTGGAAAGGTGAATGAACTCTCCGTAGGCTTCTGTGACTAACCTAACACGGTTCTCCTTGTGGGAGGGAGGGGCGCTATTGCAGCAAGGACTTGAACTTATGCGTGGCCCGCTGCCTCAGCAAGAGGACCTGTTGCTGCAGTGTATTCCGTGCCGTACAATCTACCCTCTCTCTCACACACACACATGCTCGCGGGCGGGCGGGCGCGTCGCACTTGGCTGCAGCCTGGAGCGGTTCCCGTCAGTCACACCCCCTTGCACAGGATGTATCCCATATAAGGATATCTGCGTCAGTGGGTTCCCGAGCTGGGACTGTACCATTGTGGAAGGGGGGACACCAACAGCCTTCCCTATACCTGAGGGGCCTAGACCCCCTGAAGACCCTCAGTGTAACCACCTTGACATGGCTTTGGGGGCAATAGGGTACGTAAAAGATGAGGAAGGGAGCCGAGAGTTGTGGGAATAGCTTAGAGGCGGCGTATCCCCGCCGTCCCCCCCCACAGGCTTTGACTCTACCAGTGACGACATAGGAGCCTTTCAGAAAAGGAGAGTTTAAAAGGCGGGGGCGCCGCACTTTACTCCAGCTGCAGAGCTAATCTGAGTGACTGAAACAGAAAAGAGACGAGAGCTACGGCTGGGGACAGCGATAACCCGTCTGCACGGACAGAGGGACAGTCAGCCCGGACAGACACACAGACAATCAACCGGGACAGCCTCACCGCCCAGACCGAGTTTGGACAATCTTAGCCTAGCCGACATGATGTACCAGGGCTTCACCACCGACTATGACGCGTCTTCCTCCCGCTGCAGCAGTGCTTCTCCAGCCGGGGATAGCCTCACCTACTACACTTCCCCGGCCGACTCCTTTTCCAGCATGGGCTCGCCTGTCAACCAGCAGGTGAGGGACCGGGACGCTGGCTGGTGATTGCCTACGGGGCAGTGACGCCTGAGGGGTGGGAGAGTCGCAGAGGGGAATTGTCTGGGTCTCCAACCATCGTACACTGATAGAGGAGGCAGCTCAGGTGCAGAGATGACCGCCCCCCACGTCAGGAAGGGTCTGTCCTGCACGGGTGCACCTCTTCTCCCGGCTACCTGTGCATGGGGTGGAGGGAAGGAGGAGACAGCAGTCTAGTCCCCTGTCCTGGGGAGTTAGTGGGGATGGGCTACCTTGGGATGCGGGGGAAGCCGCAGTGTGGCCACGGGCCCTGCCCAGGGAAAGGGGATTGTGGCCCAGATTCAGCTCTGCAGCGGGTGTGTAAAGCAGTTTCATTGATAAAAACGGGAGTTCATTGAGGAGACTCCGGAGCGGCGCCTGCGTCAGTGCAGACGTCAGGGATATTTATAACAAACCCCCTTTTCATGTGGAGTCTGATGGTAGCGCAGCGCCTGAGCCAGCCTCGCTCCGGGGGCTGCAGGCCTGGCTTAAAATAGCACATAACTAAGCCTCTGGGGCACTGTGTCGGATACAGCCTGCTGAGGGGGTGCAGGGCGGAGGTTCCCCCTCATCTAGTTCTGTATTTCACTCCCTAATATCAGTTCCTTGTGTGTTCAGGATTTCTGCACGGACCTCGCTGTCTCCAGTGCCAGCTTCGTACCGACAGTGACTGCCATCTCCACGAGTCCAGATCTGCAATGGCTGGTGCAGCCCACCTTAATCTCTTCAGTGGCACCGTCCCAGAACCGGGCCCATCCCTACGGGGTCCCTACTCCTCCAGCCAGCGCCTATTCGAGGGCTGGAATTGTCAAAAGTACAGGAGGCAGAGGGCAAAGCATTGGCAGAAGGGGCAAAATCGAACAGGTGAATACACAGCTCTCTGCGATCACCCCAAAGAAGCATCTGGGCAGGGGGGGAAGAGGCGGGGCTAGTTCTGCTTAGTGGTTCTGGGAGAGCTGTAAAGACCTGCCCCGGCAGTTGCATTGAATTGGAAGGGGACAGTGGCAGCCAGGGATAACCCGGCTCAGCTCCCATAGGACTGTCCGAGGGACTGGAGTTCACTTTGTTCTCCTGCTCAGGAACTAACTTGACATGCAAGTCACACGCAGTCTGAGATCGCGTTCGATATGGCTCCGGCTGCGGAGACCCGGAGAGGGAGCTCGGTCTGGGGGTGGTGGGGCTGCCAGAGATCACCGGCAAGGAGTGGCAGTGGATACTAATCGTGCTCATTCTTTCTCCGCAGCTGTCCCCAGAGGAAGAGGAAAAGAGAAGGATCAGGAGGGAAAGGAACAAGATGGCAGCAGCTAAGTGCCGCAACCGGAGGCGAGAACTGACAGACACTCTGCAAGCGGTAAGTTCTCCCCCACCTCCTTCGTGCCCGGCTTGGGGTAGGGGTCGGTCTGAAGTAGCTGTCCGCCCCTAGGGGCACTGGGCACGGCTGATGCTCTGTCTCACTCCCCCTCTCGCTATGCCCGCAGGAGACCGATCAGCTGGAGGAGGAGAAGTCCACGTTGCAGACCGAGATCGCTAACCTGCTGAAGGAGAAGGAGAAGCTCGAGTTCATCCTGGCTGCGCACCGGCCAGCCTGCAAGATCCCCGAGGAGCTGCAGTTCTCCCAGGAGCTCGCTGTCTCATCGCTGGACCTCAGCGGCCTGGGGGAGGCGCCTGTGCCCAGCCCCCCGGAGTCCGAGGAGGCAGCCTTCGCCCTGCCCATGCTGCAGGAGGCCGCTCAACCCGAGCCCCTCCCGGAGCCTCCCAAAGCAAGCAGCAGCCTGGAGCTGAAGCCCGAGACCTTTGATTTCCTCTTCCCCCACTCGTCCCGGGAGACTGCCCGCTCAGTGCCCGACATGGACCTGTCCGGCTCCTCCTCCTTCTACACGGAGGACTGGGAGCCCCTGGCGGCCGGGGCGTGCGGGGAGCTGGAGCCGCTCTGCACCCCGGTGGTGACCTGTACCCCCTGCTCCAGCACTTACACCTCTACTTTCGTCTTCACCTACCCGGAGGCCGACTCCTTCCCCAGCTGTGCAGCCGCGCACAGGAAGGGCAGTAGCAGCAACGAGCCCTCCTCCGACTCGCTCAGCTCCCCGACCCTGCTGGCCTTGTGAGGGGCCGCAGCTCCAGGGCACTGACTGCAGGGCGAGGGACGAACCCGGCGGATCGCAAGCCTCCCAGCTGCTGCTGTGTGTGTGGGGAGGCCTTTCACCAAAAGATCCACCTTCTTCCTGGGGTGGGGTTCCCGGAGCGCTAGACCCCAGACTTGGGGAGGGCAAAGCGTCCTTCTGTTCCTGGGCGAGCGTAGGCCAGTCCGGCGTTAAAGGACCCTGCGGAGCGATCCGCAGCCAGGCCTCAGACCTCTTCCAGAGATGTAGCAAATAGCATGGAGTTTGTCTTGTCCTCAGTGACCCATCCATGAGAGCTGGTAGTCTGTAGCATGTCAACATGGCTGGGTTGGTGACTCCCCTTCCCTACTTAGTATTCACTAGCATTAATTAATCTCTTGGTTTAATGATTGGAATCTAACCTGGTGCTGGGTATCTCCAACTGTATCTAGTGCAGCTGATTTAACAATAACTACTGTGTTCCTGGCAATATCGTGTTCTGATGACTTTAGCAATGACCCATCTTAACTGGGAAAAGAGACTATATCTTATTTTCTAGTAGATAGAGATAAATAGCTATATCCATGTACTGTAGTTCTCCTACATCAATGTTCATTGTAACTGTACTGATCATGCATTGTCAAGGTGATCTGAATGTTCTGACATAAGTTTTCCATGAAAACGTTTTTATTGTGTCTTTAATTTATTTATTAAGATGGATTCTCAGATATTTATATTTTTATTTTATTTTTTTCTACCTTAAGGTCTTTTTGACATGTGGAAAGTGAATTTGGATGAAACTGAAGCATTGTTTGCTTATTATTGTTCAGAGACATTGTCAATAAAAGCATTTAAGTTGAATGCTATCCCTTCTTTGGGGTCTTTAATGGAACTTCTGTAACAGCCAAATGCTGTGAAATGCGACACTGGCTACTTAATAATGAAGATACTAGTTACCCTGGGGTTCAAATGTGTTACTTCCTAATTTCCATATACAAACACTTCAATCTCCCTCTCATGCTGCCTGTCCCCTCTTTTGCAGGCAGGCATAAATTCTGCTGGCCTTCAACTGTGGTCTAGGTCAATGAGACTCTAAGATGGCTGGTGGTAGCCAACCAATTTTCAAGGGAAGCAAGGTCAAGGCGAGATTGGTTATGGACTAGCTGAATTTAAATACCAGACTCAACATTTTGGGGAGAGGGAATATATCATTTTCTAGGGCACTGCTTTTTTCACACTAACTTTCATCTTGTCGGTCTGGAAGGACATTGTACTTCCCTCTGCAGCAATTCATTCTTCCTATTTTCCAAATCTTTCTCCCTCACTATGGCCTTCTCCCATTCCATCTACCAAAAATGATCTGCAATACCACAATATGTATTTAACAGTGACCTCATCACTGTGCCAGAGTAAATATTCCAAACAGATGGAGGAGGGAAGCTGACACTCAAATCAGTAGTTTGAGACTGTCAAACAACACATTCTGATTTGTGTTCAGGAAACACTTGCCATATTTCCTTTGCAACCAGGGGGCTGGAAACTCACTCTTACAAGGCAGTCTAGGTTCTGCAGAATCTAATACTACAGAAACCATTAACTCCTGTCCACTGCTCTTCTGTAACAAATACTGGTGTAGCAAAATCTGAGCTTGTCTAAAGTGTCTCCTATACCACAGTTCTAATGGCAGTAAATGTTTGTATATTAAAGCAATTTCGGCACTTCCCTTTTACTTTCTTCCCTCTCTCACTTCCTATTAGCTGTATTTATTTCCCTGCTAAGATGGATATGGTTGTTTTCTGTTAGGTGGGAGAATCCAACTACTATGTGGATTTGTTTCTCTCCACTTGGGCCAGTCTTAAAATAGACATCTTCCTTTACTTAAGGTGCCTTTCTCTTTTATTTCCCTACTCCTCCATCCCCTTCCCTGTGCTTGGGCACAGAAACTCAGCTCTTCTGAGGGGGGGATATCCACCTATTAAAAGTAATTTTGGATTAAGCCGATTTCAGCACTGACTGTGGGCTTGGACACAGGAGGGCTGTTCTACTGTATCCCTAAAATCCAGTGATATTAAAAACTTAATGGCAATGATGAATGAGCAAGGGCAACAAAGAAGGCTCTGGTCTAGACTAATCTGGAGGTTGTCCTGCTGGTGCCTGGAGCCACCCCTGAGTGCACCATACTTTGTATCCATATTGCAGCTTCACAGCCTCTCAACACAAAGGTCCCCCACTTTGTGAAAATATTTACGTAACTTCCTGTTTTACAACATTAAACAAGAATCTACCATTACCAGAATATGACACAGATCTCAAGCACTGATCCTACATCAGGGGTCAGCAACCTTTCAGAAGCGTGTGCCGAGTCTTCATTTATTCACTCTAATTTAAGGTTTTGGTGCCAGTAATACATTTTTAGAAGGTCTCTTTCTGTAAGTCTATAATACATACCTAAACTATTGTTGTATGTAAAGTAAATAAGGTTTTTCAAATGTTTAAGAAGCTTCATTTAAAATTAAATTAAAATGCAGAGCCCCCCCTCCCCCGGTGGCCAGGACCCGGGCAGTGTGAGTGCCACTGAAAATCTATTTTTAGTTCCAGCAAGCAAACTTTTTTAGTTCCAGCAAGCAAAGTGTCCCCTTGTCACACAGTGACAGCCTGGAACACCCCCAAAATCAACAGCTCATGTTTAGCTACACGCACATTAGTGTCACCATATTGATGTGGAAAGTGAAACATGGTTTCATTCTGTGTGGTTAGTTGACAGAGGAATAGCACCAGGGCTGTTCCTTTCAGGTGCCAGGAGAAACACTACAGTACTGGTGTGAACTTTCCCCCAGTGAGCAGCGAAAACTAGGCTTAACTGTCTCCAGTCCCAGAGGCTGACTTACAATGTGCATTACATTGTACTACATTCCTCAGGTGCTTTTCTGCTGTGGCCCTTAAGTCCTTAACAAAATCACATATGAACAAAAAATAAGAAAAGGATTGAAAACAGACCACACAATAAAAGTTCCAGTGCTAAATGATGCGCTTTGTAGTCTGAGGAGATGGGATTCAGCTGCAGCAGTTTACAGTAGGATTTGGTCTTATCCTCCCTGCAAAACCTTTGATCCACTAATCTCACTCCTTCCGCCCTTCATTTTGGGTGTGCCTGGTGCAGGCTGCCATTGGGGGTTGCTTCCATCTTTTATAGCCTCTGGGCCTGTATCCTATATAAATGTAGATGTAAATGATGGGCAAGCTAAAGAAGGCCTGGCCACATGGACAGCCTGGTGCTGTGTTGCCCCATCATGTAAGCTCTTTAGGGCAGGGACTGTCTCCTGCTATAGGTATGTACAGCATCTAGCACAGTGGTGGCACCATTTCATTTGGGGAGCCTCTAGGCACTGCTATGCTAATACAGATTGTGTGGTGGTGAGCTGAGGATGTCATAGCATAGGGGTCGGCAATCTTTCAGAAGTGGTGTGCCAAGTCTTCATTTATTCACTCTAATGTATGGTTTCGCATGCCAATAATACATTTTAATCTTTTTAGAAGGTCTCTTTCTATAAGTCTATAATATATAACTAAACTATTGTTGTATGTAAAGTAAATAAGGTTTCAAAATATTTAAGGAGCTTCATTTAAAATTAAATTAAAATGCAGAGCCCCCCAGAGCAGTGGCCAGGACCCGGGCAGTGTGAGTGCCACTGAAAATCAGCTTGTGTGCCGCCTTTGGCACACGTGCCATAGGTTGCCTACCCCTCTCCTAGATCCTACTCTCAGACATCAAACACTTAGAAACTGGTACTTTCATATTCCCAATCTATTTTAAGTGAAAAGTGCCCCACCACTAAGGTAATGGGCAGCAGTACCAAACCATGAGGTGACACATAAATGTAGCTCTAACACTGTGCTAGTTGTTTGACAAACAAGTATCAAGGTGAGGTCCATGCATCAGAGTTTACAATCTAAACTCTCCTAAAAGGTGAGGTGCTGGATTTTGGCAAAGTACCTAACAAAGCATAGAACAGAGGTTCTCAAACTATGGGGCAGGCCTCCCAAGGGAGGCAGGAGCTGTGTTTTTTGTTTTTTTTTAAAGAGCTTCGGCTGCTAGCTCTGGGTGACTAGGGCTCGTGCAGAAGGGCCATGCACACCTGACAGGGACAAAGGGGACAGCCAGGCCCCTACTTGGGTTTGGGCTCTCCTTCCCCACCCCGCAATCCCTCACTGGAAGGAAGCCCATGCTCAGATTCTCTCCCCTCACCCTCCATCCCTCACCTGGAGGCAGCGGGGCTCCAGCTGTCAGCCCTGGGGTGACAGCAGCAGCAGCACAGAAGGATGGCAATGGGGTGCTACGTCTGCTGTGAAAAGTGATAGTGATAAATATCACATTTCACATTGCTGGTGTGGCGTGGCACTGCCTTCAGAGCTGGGTGCTCAACCAGCAGCAGCTGCTCTCCACTCTGCCTCAGAACTGGGTGGTGGAATATGCACTTGAGAGGGTTGTAAACGACTACAGGTACAAAGAAGGGGGACCCGATCAAATAAGTTTGAAAACTACTGGCATAGATGTTATACAAAATGCATGGTCCTTGCAGCAGTACTGGGAAGGAGGTCGAACCCTCCTCAAAGTATGGAGTCTGATCAGACTTCTTAACACATAATTGATGATCACAGTAGAAAACAACAGAAGTCGGTGTTTATCTCATACTGTGGTGAAAAAGAAAAGCCCAGCAGTATGAATTGGGGAGATGACATTTGCCTAAACACACTGGAAACAGCAGAAAATATCTTGAATTTTACTTATGACATATTAGCTAACATGATTGTAAACTGTAGGATTGACAACACCCCAAAATATGTTCCCAGGTCATGTTTAACCCTAGATTGCAGCCCCCGCAGCTGCTCTAAGTTATGCCAGGGGCAGACCAGAATTCAGAAGGTGGAAAGGGGGCTTAAAGCTCTGGATCCTCTAGATTTTGCTTCCTGAGAGACAAAGCACAGAATCAACCCTTTGTCTTTTTATATGCACACATAGAGGTATGCATACTAGTTGTGCAATATAAATAAAAATCATACTCCCTCAATGCACACCCTGGGTCTGATTTATCTGCCATGTATTACCTGCAAAACGGGGAGAAGGTTTGTCATTGACTTCTGTAGAGCCAGGATTTCACCCAGGATGAGTAGCTAATTCAGATAAACCAGACAGTGTTCCCTAGCAATTTGTTTGTTCTGATTCTCTGGTCTATAGTACAGATGTAGGTGCCTGTCTTGCAACTAGATCTGCAAGCAGATCCTTGAACTAAGTGGGGGATCTATGTGGGCACAAGAGTACGCCCACAAAGATCCAACAGCAGGATCACAGCCATGGTCTGATCTCATTTACTGTCCCATTCCATGGGTCTACATGGTCATATGTGACTTACTGCACAAGGAAGAACTATTTCTGATTGAATATTTCCATGGGAGGGTGTCTTGTAATATACAAATCTACACTTGGAATAAATACATATTCCTCAATTATCAATCATATTTTGGTACTCACTTTACACAGATATTGGCAAAAATAAAACAGAATATTATTGAAAAACTGAGTATTATTGGCCTATCGGGAATCTTTCTTTGCTCTTGTATTATTGGTGCTACAGCATGCAATACTTCTAGCTAATTCTTTGGGGGAAACTGCATAGCAGTATAAGAAAAAGTCTAATCACTATATCGAATTACAAACAATAAATCACAAAAAAAAGTTCAGAGTTTTAAATATATTTAAATCGGAATAATTAACAGTCAAATATGATTTAGTTATCCTAACAATCTGGTATATAGATTAGGAATGCACAGATGCAGAGTCTATTTGAATGTAGGAGAAACTACAATTTTGAGACTTGCATTTAAATGAGATCGATTTCTTAGTCCTATCCTACATCATCAGACTAGACCTACTGCTAGAGCAGAGGTGGGCAAACTTTTTGGCCTGAGTGCCACATTCTGGTTCCAAAACCGTATGCAGGGCTGGGTAGCAAAGGGTATGCTTCCCCAAACAGCCTGTCCCCTGTGCCCATCTGCCCCTCCCACATCCCACCCCTGACTTCTCCCCTCAGAACTCCTGACCCATCCAACCCCCCAATCCTTGTCCCCAGACCACCCCCTCCCGGGACTCCCACCCCTAACCACTACCCCGGGACCCCGCCTCCTATCCAACCCCCCCTGCTCCCTGTCCCCTAACTGCCCCAACCCCTGTCCACACCCCTGCCCCCTGACAGGCCCCCCAGGGACTCTCATGCCTATCCAATCCCCCCTCCTCCCCATATCCTGACCGCCTCCGCAACCTCCATCCCATCCAACCTCTGACTGCTCCCCGGGATCCCCTGCCCCTTATCCAACCCCCCTGCTCCCTGCCCCCTTACCATGTCACTCAGAGCACCAGGACTGGCAGAAGCACTGCCCAGCTGGAGCCAGCCACACTGCTGCACAGTCTAGAGCACTGGGGGAGGCTATTGGCTGCCTGGCAGGAGCTCACAGCCCCACCACCCAGAGTGTGGGTGGCACAGCGAGCTGAGGCTGCTGGGGAGGAGGGACAGCAAGTGGAGGGGGCTAGACTCCTGGGCCAGGAGCTCAAGTCTGGCCTGCAGGCCGCAGTTTGGCCACCTCTGTGCTAGAGTACGAGTACAATGACAGCCTCTGATGGTAGAAGCATCAGCATCATTCACCATCAAAGAAGAATGATAGATATTTCTAAACACAGTTTTAAAAATTCATTAGCCATAAGTCTATTTTTATTTTATGTAATTACTGAGCAGCTTGAGGTAATCACAGAGGTTTTCTGTATTAGTCAATTCCAAACATTGGGAAAACATAGCAACTGTCTATTCATCAAAAAATTCATGCGACTTTTGTGCTTATGAAATACAGAAGGATTTGAGGGATGTAATCTTCCTCTGTGCTCCACTTTACCTTACAGAAGAAACCAACACGACCAGGCACTTTTCAGTGTCAGCAACTTTACTGCCCTGACAAGAAGTTAGCACTGCCCAAAGGTAAACTCCCAAGTGTTAGTCTGAGACCGGGAGCTTTCCCAGTGGCAAGGGGGTCACTGATCACACAAGACGGTTCAAGGACACACAATAACCTGCCGCAGCGGCCCGGCCCCACTCCTTCTCCTAAGGAACCTTTCCTCCCAGGGTAACCAGGCAGCGCCGCTGTCCCCGCTGCGACACCGCTCTCCTTTCAGGGGCGTGCGCGGCTGCAGCCGCCGGAGAGCTGCTCTGCCCACGCCGGCCACTGGCTGCAGCGGCCTGCACTTTATCCGTGCGTGCGGCGGGCACAGGCAGAGGGGGATCGGCAGGGGCCCGCAGGCACAGGCCGCTAGGCCCGGAGGGATCGCTCCCTGGCGCTGGCCTCGGCTCACGGCGGGGAGGGGCGGCCCCGCAAAAGGGTTTAGAGACCCGGGCGCGCCCCTCTGCGCTGCTGCCTGGCACGGGAGGCTGTTCGCAGAGGCCAGGCCTGCGCTGCTGGGGACGCTTCTGACCAGCAACCCGCAGCTCACCCGGCCCTGGCCCCGCCTCACGTGCCGCGCCTGCCAGCTGGCTCCAGAACCCCTCCCGGCCGGGACCCGTCTGGCTTGACAGCTCTCCCACGGCTGCAAGCTCCCCGTGCGCCTGCGCACTGAGCCGCCCCTCCCCCGCTAGCTGTTTACTGTTTGGTTTCCAGGGCGCTGTGCAAGCACAACGCTGTCACGTTCCGCTCGCTGCCCGCAGAGACGCGACGGGGCGACGCCATGACGTAAATGCTTCCGGCGCTGCCCATATATGGGAGGCTCTGTCGCCTTCCTTGTTCTTCCTCCCCTTCTTTGCCGGGGGGAAGGTTCCAGAACGGAGTGGCGCACGTACGGGGCGCGTGACGCGGCGCGGCGCGGCTACCAGGCTGCAGCCCTGAGAATGGAACAGCCGCTGTGCTCTCTGGCAAGCCGCCCTGCCCCTCCCTGCCCGGAGGATCTCCTCCGCAACGGGCTTGTGTGTTCCGCTGGGGGAAGCCCTGCGCCCCTCCCGGCGGGCGGGCCGGCCAGGAGGGGCCGCCCCAGGAGCGTGCCTGCGGGCGGCCAGCCCCTGCGTGTCGGCAGACGGGAGAGCGCCGAGCGGCGCGTCCCTGGGCTGGTCCGGCTCGGGACTCCCGCGGCGCTGCGGTCCCCGAGGATTTATCCCTGGGTCTCGCGTTGCCGCCCCGCAGGCAGGCCTGCGCGTTGCAGAGACTGCGGAGCCATGGAGCAGGCGCTGGGGGGCTGCCGGAGTGGGTACGGGTGCAGTGGACACCCCCTAGGGTGGGGCTGTAGAGCAGTTAGGCGCCTGCGGCTGGCCTGTGCCAGCGGGCTGGGGCTAAGGGGCTCTAATTTTTGTGTAGATGCTCGGGGGTCTATACCCAAAATTGAACAGCGCTTTAGCCTGGCGATCACTAGCTCAAGTCAGCGGGCACAGGAGTTTGTCCCGTCTCCTGGGTCAGACCTATGATTTAATCAGGCTGGGATCTCGTTCCTTTTGAAACTTCCAAGGGGCTTGTTTTTCTGTTTGTTTTAGTCATTCTTGCATGAGGGTGAATTTTATATACAGTAGAACCTCAGTGTTATAAACTGACCAATCACACACCTCATTTAGAACACGAAGTCTGCTGTCAGGCAGCAGCAGAGCCCCCCGTGGGGATACAGTACCTTACTGTGTTAAACATACTAAAAACATACAGGGAAAGTTCAAAATTTGACAAGGTAAGGAAATTGTGTCTGTGCTTGTTTCATATAAATAAAGATAGTTAAAAGCATTTTCTTCTGCTTAGTAGAGCTGTCAATCCATTAAAAAATTAATCATGATTAATTGCACTGTTAAACAAAATAGAATACAATCTATTTAAATATTTTTGGATGTTTTCTACATTTTCAAATATTGATTTCAGTTACAACACAATATGAAATGTATAGTGCTCGCTTATTTTTAATTACAAGTATTTGCACTGTAAAAAAGAATATTTTTCAGTTCACCTCATAGAAGTACTGTTGTGCAGTCTGTTGTGAAAGTGCAACTTACAAATGTAGATTTTTTTTTTGTTGCATAAACCACTCAAAAACAAAACTGTGTAAAATTTTAGAGCCTGCAAGTCCACTCAGTCCTGCTTCTTGTTCAGCCAATTGCTCAGACAAACAAGTTTGTTTACATTTGCAGAAGATGATGCTGCCTGCTTCTTGTTTAAGTCAGCTGAAAGTGAGAACAGGTGTTCTCATGGCACTTTGTACCTGGTGTTTCGAGATTGTATGTGTCAGATGCACTAAAGATTCATATGTCCCTTCATGCTTCAACTACCATTCCAGGGTACTTGTGTTCATGCTGATGACAGGTTCTGCTTGATAACAGTCCAAAGCAGTGCAGACGGACACATGTTCATTTTCATTATCTGAGTCAGATGCCATCAGCAGACTTCCTTTTTTGGGGGTTTGGATTCTGTAGTTTCTGCATTAGTGTTACTCTTTTAAGACATCTGAAGGCATTCTTTACACCTAGTCCCTCAGATTTTTGGAAGACACTTCAGATTCTTAAACCTTGGGTTGAGTGCTGTAGCTATCTTTAGAAATCTCACATTGGTACTTTCTTTGTGTCTTGTGAAATCTGCAGTGAAAGTGTTCCGAAAATGAACAACGTTGCGTCATTATCTGAGACTGCTATAACGTGAAATATATGGCAGAATGCGGGTAAAACAGCAGGGGACATACAATTTTCCCACAAGGAGTTCAGTCACAAATTTAATTAAAACTTTTTTTTTAATGAGTGTCATCAGAATGGAAGCATGTCCTCTGGAATGGTGGCCGAAGCATGACTGAATGGATTTGTAGGCCCTAAAGTTTTACATTGTTTTGGTTTTGAGTGCAGTTATGTAATACAAAAAAAATCTATATTTGTAAGTTGCACTTTCACAACTGATTGCAGGACAGTACTTACTTGAGGTAAGTTGAAAAATACTATTTCATTTGTTTCATTTTTACAGTGAAAGTATTTGATTTCAGTTACAACACAGAATACAATATATATATGAAAATGTAGGAAAATATCCAAAATACTTAACAAATTTCAGTTGGTATTCTGTTGTTTAACACTGTGATTAAAACTACAATTAATCACAGTTAATTTTTTGGAGTTAATCACATGAGTTAACTGCGATTCATGGACAGTGCTGCTGCATAGTAAAGTTTCAAGTGTATTAAGTCAATGTTCAGTTGCAGACTTTTGAAAGACTAACCATAACATTTTGTTCAGTTACAAACAATCTCTATTTCCAAGGTGCTCATAACTTTGAGATTCTACTGTATTTTATAAGGAAGTAGTTCCTTGTAGCTGAGAATTTCTGGCCAAGTTCTAACTCTAAGGGTACTAGAACCATATATGCTAAACTGCCGCAACTAAGAACTGCAGCTTGGGTATTCTGCAGCTGCAGAGTTTATACTGTATCTACCCATAGAAAGAGGGTGTGATATGAACCTAGTTTAATAAAGATGAATCTATTCCCCAGTCCAAAAACACTCAGTTGTCTTGAGTGTAAAAACCCCAAATCATTTTCTGCTCCTTTGTGGCAGCGTAAAGCCCCAAATGTCCCATCCCAAACCTCCAGGTTTCCCCTAGAAACTTGTACAATGCAATTATTCATCTGAAGAATAAAATTTCATGTCACTGTGAAAATTTCCACCAAAAATAAGGTGAATTTAATATAAAGGTAAATCAGGGTACTGATATGAATTGTCGTCTAAGAAAATGAAAACCGTCATTTTCTAATTTAACTTTGCAGCATCAGAGTGTGTTAGAAAGCAGAGGTCTTTTTTGCAGATTTTATTTCTAGCTTGCCACAAGGAACGTGATCATGAATCTAAACATCTCTTACTCTGTTGGATGGTTCCACTCATTCCATCTGTGGCTGCCTCATTGGTAACCTGACTTCTTTTCCTTTTTCTGCCACAATGAAGCCTTTAGCTAAAGTGTCATCCCTGTGCTTCCTCAGCAATTCTCTTTTTGGCCCTGACGAAGAGTATATACTGATTTAAGGTGTGATCTGCTGTTTCTACACTGATCTTCCCTTCAGGTCTCTCTTGCTTATAAGGCAGAACAATACAACTTCATGGTATTATCTGCTTTATATTGATTTTCAGAGAAGCGGAGTTGATAGGAGATGCCAAAGAATTATTGCCTTTGCCATATGGTATTGCTCAGATTCTTCAGTTGCCCTATATGCCCTGTTGGATCTCTGTCAAATAGCATACCAGCCTGATTATCCAGCGACAAATGAGATGTGCAGTAGACATATCGGTGCTTATGAAGAGCTCCTCTCCTTAAACATGATGTGGTCTAGATCAGGGTCTCATTCTTAAGAAGTGCCATTGTCTTTTCATCTGCTGCCCCCTATTACTATTTATGATGTGTCTCAGCTTCCTCCTGTGCTCTAGGTTTCTTCTCTTCTTTCTAGAGTGCCTGCCTTCTTTGGAATCTTTTGGTCTTGGTTAGCATGCATCAGCTCTATCATACTTGCTGCCTATAGAGTTTGGGCCAACTTCGTTAGTAGGACACCAATAGCACCGTATTTGTTCTCCATCACTGCTACGATTGGCACCTTTAGATGGACTGCTACATCCTTCTGGGCTTTCCCTCAGGTGGTCATCTTGTTCCTGAGCAGTTAAGGAGCAAATTTTCTAGAATTACCAGTTGTCTTCACCACCAGTAGTGCCACTCATTCATCATTCTCTTGGGTTGTAAGCAAGTGATGTCCAAGAGGGATCTGGATATTATATCAACAGAATGTCATAGTAAAACAAAAGGATGAAATTAATTAAAGTATATGGGACCTTTACTGTTTCCAGTTCTGGAGATTTCAAGCTTCCCCCCCCCCCCCCTTTCATCACTTGCCCTCAGAGAGGTGGACATCTGGTCTTCTTTTTGCTAAGAGCTCCCTGCTTTCTCCTTGTCTGACTAGCTGAGAACTCTGCTTTTATACAAACCTTTCTGAGCACAGTCTCTGGTAGCTGCCATTTACACTGGGCAGAGAGAAGCAGCTGCAGCGCTAAGAGTCATTTTAATTCTCACTACAACTTATTTTTCAGCTATTAAGGACTGTTTTCCCTTTCCCTTATTTCAGGGGAAGTGTTACATTCTCACAACATAGTATTTACTTTTTTTAAGTTAGCAACATACTCAGCACTGTACAGGACAAAAATAAAGACAATGCCTGTACTGAAGAGTATAGTCTATAATATATTGGGCTACAATGTGTGGAATTTTTAAATAAAAAGTTCGATCATATTACATTTTGCAGCACGATCAAAATGATTAGGTACTTTGGTGTAGAAAACAGCCCTAGTCCTTCCTCCTAAGAATAGTGATGCAATGAGTGCATGTATCAAATAGGAGGAAGATGTGGGGTAAGGAAGGAGAAGCAAAAAGATCATGTGATTACACAGGTGAGGCGTGTGCCTTGGCAGATCAGTTAAGAAGAAATGTAACCTAATGATCTTGTGCTCACCTGTACCACACAGGCTACAAAGGAATCTAATGAAGATGAGCTGATGTCATTCACCACTGACTCACAATATAAGAATTGTGCACAAAGCTTGAGAAATAGATTGGGGAATGGAAGGGAATAGGGATACAATAACCAATCCTGCATTGCTAGAGACAACACTTTCAGCCTTGGGGTATGTCTACATTACGGGATTATTCCGATTTTACATAAACCGGTTTTGTAAAACAGATTGTATAAAGTCGAGTGCACGCTGCCACACTAAGCACATTAATTCGGCAGCGTGCGTCCATGTACCGAGGCTAGCGTCTATTTCCAGAGCATTGCTCTGGGGGTAGCTATCCCGTAGCCATCCCATAGTTCCCGCAGTCTCCCCCGCCCCTTGGAATTCTGGGATGAGATCCCAGTGCCTGATGGGGCAAAAAACATTGTCGCGGGTGGTTGTGGGTACAGCCTCACCCCTCCCTCTGTGAAAGCAGCAGACAACCATTTTGTGCCTTTTTTCCTGGCTGAACTGTGCAAACACCATAGCACAGCAAGCGTGGACCCTGCTCAGATCAAGACTGCAATCATGGATGTTATAAACACCTCATGTATTCTCGTGCAGTCTATGCTGAACCAGGACCTGCAAAGCCAGGCGAGGAGGAGGCGGCTATGGCAGAGTGGCGACGAGAGTGATGAGGACATGGACACAGAATTCTCTCAAACTGTGGGCCCCTGCGCTTTGAGATCCTGCTGGTAATGGGGCAGGTTCTAGCCATTGAACGCCGATTTGGGCCCGGGAAACAAGCACAGACTGGTGGGACCGCATAGTTTTGCAGGTTTGGGACGATTCGCAGTGGCTGCAAAACTTTCGCATGTGTAAGGGCACTTTCATGGAACTTTGTGACTTGCTTTCCCCAGCCCTGAAACGCCATAATACCAAGATGAGAGCAGCCCTTGCAGTTGAGAAGCAAGTGGCAATAGCCCTCTGGAAGCTTGCAACACCAGACAGCTACCGATCAGTCGAGGATCAATTTGGAGTGGGAAAATCTACTGTGGGGGCTGCTGTGATGCAAGTAGCCAAAGCAATCATTAAGCTGCTGCTATGAAAGGTGGTGACTCTGGGAAACATGCAGGTCATAGTGGATGGCTTTGCTGCGATGGGATTCCCTAACTAGGGGGGGAGCGGTGATAGATGGAACCCATATCCCTATCTTGGCACTGGAGCACCAGGGCACCCAGTATGTAAACCGTATGGGGTACTTTTCCGTGGTGCTGCAAGCACTGGTGGATCACAAGGGACGTTTCACCAGCATCCACATGGGATGGCCAGGAGGGGTTCATGATGTTCGTGTCTTCAGGAACACCACTCTCTTTAACCGGCTGCAGCAAGGGAATTACGTCCCAGACCAGAAAATAACAGTTGGGGATGTTGAAATGCCTGTAGTTATCCTGGGGGACCCACCTACCCCTTGATGCCGTGGCTCATGAAGCCATACACAGGCAGCCTGGACAGTAGTCAGGAGCTGTTCAGCTACAGGCTGAGCAAGTGCAGAATGGTGGTAGAATGTGCATTTGGCTGTTTAAAGGCGTGCTGGTGCACATTACTGACTCGCTCAGAGCTCAGCCAAACCAATGTCCCCATTGTTATTGCTGCTTGCTCTGTGCTCCACAATCCCTGTGAGAGTAAGGAGGAGACCTTTATGGTGGGGTGGGAGGCTGAGGCAAATCACCTGGCTGCTGATTACACGCAGCCAGACACCAGGGCTATTAGAAGAGCACTCCACGAAGCGGTGCACAGCAGAGAAGCTTTGAAAATGAGTTTCATCACGGGCCAGGGTACGGTGTGACTGTTGTTTGTTTCCCCTTGATTGAACCCCCCTGCTTGATTGACTCATTCCCTGTAAGCAACCCACCCTCCCTCTTCAATTACAGCTTAAGGAAATAAAAAGTCACTATCATTTAAAAATCATGTATTCTTTATTAAAAAGTCATTATAAAAAGAGAGAGAGAACTGACAAGGTATCCCGGGTGTGGTTTGGGGGGAGGATAGGAGGGAAGGAAAAGGCCACTAAAAATATTTCAAAGTAATGACAGCCTTTTGGTTGGGCTGTCCGCGGGGGTGGAGTGGGCGGGTGCACAAAGCCTTCCCCTATGCTTTCTTACACGTCTGGGTGAGGAAGATATGGAACATGGTGAGTGGTGAGGGTAGTTACACAGGGGCTGCAGCGGCACTCTGTGACCCTGCTGCTGTTACTGAAGCTCCACCAGACATCGGAAGATGTCAGTTTGATCACGCAGCAGTCCCAGCGTTGCATCCTGCCACCTCTGATCTTCCTGCCTACACCTCTCATCTCGAGCGTCCCTCCTATCCTCACGTTGGTCCTTCCTGTCCTCACGTTCACTGGCATCTTTCCTATAATTTGATACCACGTCCTTCCACTCATTCAGATGAGCTCTTTCATTGCAGGTTACTTCCATGATTTCCGAGAACATTTCGTCTCGCGTCTTTTTTTTCCTCCGCCTTATCTGAGATAACCTTCGGGATGGAGTAGGGAGGCTTGAAAAATTTGCAGCTGCATGAGGGAGGTAAAAAAGGGAGAGAAGTATTTAAAAAGATAAATTTTACAGAACACTGGTTATACTCTTTCACAGTGAACAACACTATTCACCTTACATAGCACATGTGATTTCACTATAAGGTCACATTTTGCATCTTAATATTGAGTGCCTGCGGCTCTGGTGTTAGAGATCTCACAGACACAGGTCCAGGCATCAGAATTCAGCTTGCATGCGGCCATGGTAAGCCATTATCTTTCGGCTTCTGCAGCCTTCATATACACAGTGCCCTCCTTTCCCAAATACGAAGCAAAGCCCGTTCAGTGCTGCTTCTTTCCTGTTAACATGCAGCAGCAGAAACCACCCCCCTCCATCCAATTCTCTGGGATGATCGCTTTACCCCTCCCCCTACCGCGTGGCTGGTATCATGGAAGATCACTGCTAATCACTCCCATCCCCTCCCCCACCGTGTGGCTGGTAGCAGGGAAGATCCCTGCTAGCCAAACGTGAAAAAGCTCAGCACCATTACCCCCCTCCCCTCCCCCTGCTTGGCTACCTGCAAGGAAGGATTTCTTTTAAGCAACAGGCCAGTAGGAATGGCCATCGCTGTCCCCTTAATTAAATTCCTGAATTTCAACCAGGTTACCATGAACGATATCACTCTCCTGAGGATAACAGCGAGATAAAGAACGGAGGTTGCTTGAATGCCAGCAATCACCGGGACCATATGCAGCTAGGCTTTGTCATGCAATGATACAGGATTACTTGCTACATGCATGGCGTGATCAAGTGTCCTACCATAGAGGACGGAATAAGGCTGCCTTGCCCAGAAACTTGCAAAGGCTTTTGGAGTACCTCCAGGAGAGCTTCATGGAGATGTCCCTGAAGGATTTCCGCTCCATCCCCAGACATGTTAACAAACTTTTCCAGTAACTGTACTTGCCGCGAATGCATCGCAAGTCCTCAGGGCAAATCAATCATTAAAAAACGCTTGCTTTTAAACTATGTTTTATATTTACAAAGGTACACTCACCAGAGGTTGCTTCCATGGCTTCATTGTCTGGGCCATTGGCTTGGGAGGGCTGGGAGGGTAATTCCGTCTGGGTGAGAGAAAGCTCCTGGCTGTTGGGGAGAATGGAGTGCTGTGTGCTCTCTGCAAGCTCGTCGTCCTCTTCCTCCTCCTCATCTTCCCCGTCCGCAGAATCCTCAACCATGGCTGAGATTACCACCCCCACCTCGGAATCCATGGACAGGGGTGGGGTAGTGGTGGCGGACCCCCTCTAGAATTGCATGCAGCTCAGCGTAAAAGCGGCATGTTTTCGGCCCTGCCCTGGACCTTCCGTTTGCTTCTTTGGTTTTCTGGTAGGCTTGTCTAAGCTCCTTAACTTTCACTCTGCACTGCACTGAGTCCCTGGTGTGGCCTTTCTCCGTCATAGCCTTGGAAATTTTTTCAAATGTTTTTTCATTTCGTCTTTTGGAACAGAGTTCTGTTAGCACAGAATCCTCTCCCCATATAGCGATCAGATCCAGTACCTCCCGTGCGGTCCATGCTGGAGCTCTTTTTCGATTCTCAGGAGACTGCATTGTTACCTGTGCTGATGAGCTCTGCGTGGTCACCTGTGCTGGTGAGCTCTCCACGTTGGCCAAACAGGAAATGAAATTCAAAAGTTCGCCGGGCTTTTCCTGTCTACCTGGCCAGTGCCTCCAAGTGCAAATTGCTGTCCAGAGCGGTCACAATGGTGCACTGTGCGATACCACCCGGAGGCCAATACCGTCGATTTGCGGCCATACTAACCCTAATCCAACTGGTAATACCAATTTCAGCGCTACTCCTCTCGTCAGGGAGGAGTACAGAAACCAGTTTAAAGAGCTCTTTATATCGATATAAAGGGCCTCATTGTTTGGACGAGTGCAGCGTTAAATCGGTTTAACGCTGCTAAAATCAGTATAAATGCGTAGTGTAGACCAGGCCTTAGACTGTCACAAAGTTGCAGCCCAGCACAACCACTCAGTCAGTCAAAACGCAAGAAAACTTTCTGATCTACCTTCCTCCCGTGTCACCAGATTCCATGTTCTGCCATCCTCCCAGTCTACATTCTCACATGTTGCTGTAACCCCTGACATTCCCTGTTGCTAGAGGCCTGAACTGTCACATGCATGTGACAACAATTAAGAGCTAATTTTAGTCCCTTGTGGCACGTGGTTGCACAAGGAGATCCTTTGTAGCCTTCAATTTTGTCATAAAGATAGTGTAATTACTGGTTAGTTTGATTACAAATAGTGCCCTTTAAGCAATCTTGCATGTCCTCAGAAATATGGTGACAATCAACTCTGACTATTAACAGCTTTGTATTTGGTTTTTAAAACCATATCATACATTGAAATAATCACATGAATTTGAAATAAGTACTCTGCCCTTTTCTCATGCTTTCTATTTGAGACTGAGTCGTTCACAGACATTAATGAATTAAGCGTCTATTCTGTTCTATACAGGTTCTTACACTGAGTTCTTCACCATAGCATCTGAGGACCCTGTAACAAGACATCTTGAAGGCATCTGTGCTCCAACCTCTGGCATCTCATTGGCTACATTATCATCAGGAGAAGAGACAGACAGGATGTTTGAGTGACAAAGGCTGTGAGAAGTGCAGAATGCTGGGCTGATCACAGGCTTATAGTCTCCAAGCTGAATATCCAGCTACATCCTAGTAGGCAACCACAAGGTAAAAAGGCATCCAAAAATCTTAATGTCTCCTCCAAACTGAAACAGGAGAATGTGAAACAGGCTTTCCTTGAACTGCGCAGCCAACTTGTAACAATTGATGCAAACTCTAATAACAATGAAAATTGGGCATCCTTTAGAGATTCTGTGTACTTGGCTGCATCCAATACCTTTGATTCCATCACATGTAAACATCAAGCTTGGCTTGATAAAATGATACTGACGTAGTGAGACGTTGAATGAGAAACATTTGGCTCCGTAAGGCCTATTTAGGAGATGCACTTCAACATCTAAGAAGGTAGCCTAACAACATCAAGAGGACTGTCCAACGTAAACTTAGAGAGATCTAAAACTCATTTTGAGCAATAAGGCAGATGAGATTCAATCCTACACAGACAGGAATGACATGAAATACTTCTGTGGTGCTCTGAGGACAATCTATAGGCCATGGTCATCAGGAACATCTCCAATACTGAAAGCTGATGGCACCACACTACTCACTGGTAAAGAAAAGATACTGCAAAGGTGGGCAGAACACTTTAAACACATCCTCAATAAAGAATAATCTGTTAGTGAGGAGGCAATTGATTGACTGCCCCAGATCAGTATCAACATCTCTTGCTCATCTCCCAATGCCAATTGAAACTGTAAAAGCAGCAAAGAATCCTGTGGCACCTTATAGACTAACAGACGTTTTGGAGCATGAGCTTTCGTGGGTGAATACCCACTTTGTCAGATGCATGTGGTAGAAATATCCAGGGGCAGGTATATATATGCTAGCAAGCAAGCTAGAGATAACGAGGTCAGTTCAATCAGGGAGGATGAGGCCCTGTTCTAGTAGTTGAGGTGTGAAAACCAAGAGAGGAGAAACTGGTTCTGTAGTTGGCAAGCCATTCACAGTCTTTGTTCAATCCTGAGCTGATGGTGTCAAATTTGCAGATGAACTGAAGCTCAGCAGTTTCTCTTTGAAGTCTGGTCCTGAAGTTTTTTTGCTGCAGGATGGCCACCTTAAGGTCTGCTATAGTGTGGCCAGGGAGGTTGAAGTGCTCTCCTACAGGTTTTTGTATATTGCCATTCCTAATGTCTGATTTGTGTCCCTTTATCCGTTTCCGTAGAGACTGTCCAGTTTGGCCGATGTACATAGCAGAGGGACATTGCTGAAACTGTGAAAGTGATTGAGCAGATGCTATACCAGCAGAAGTCTAAAAGGCCAGAAGCTTACACGTGACTCTGAAATTGACTGATTTTTTCCAATCAATGTAGACACAAAGAACTTTATCCCAGGAGTACAAGGATGCATCCATCATCCACTTGTAGGATTGTCAGTTGTCCTTCTGTTTATACAACTACTATTGGGGCATCTCACTGTTAGTAGCCAGCAAAATTCTCATCAGAATTCTGCTGAATTGCCTTGTGCAATGCATTGAACAAGTGCTCCTGCCTGAAAGTCAGCATGGCTTCAGGAAAGGATGCAGGACTATAGATACGGTATTTTTAGCTTGTCAACTTCAGGAGAGATGCCAGGAACAGAACTCCAACCTGTACGACTTTCACTGACCTGACAAAAGCATTTGATACAGTCAGTTGGGAGGGCCTTTGGAAGATCATGGCAAAACTTGATTGCCCAGAGAAATTCATTGCAATGGTTCGGCAATTCCATGATGGCATTCTTTCTCGCATTGTGGACGACGGTGAGTCATCTGAACCATTCCCAGTCATCAATGCAGTCAAGTAGGGCTGCATGTTGGCCTCAGCTGTTTTCAGTATGATGCTTTCTGCCATGCTTACAGATGCCTTTCATGACTGTGACACTAGGATTGGCATCAGATACCAGACTAATGGCAAGCAATTCAATTTGAGGAGACTACAGGCAAAGACAAATGTAGAGGAAGTGACTGTTCGTGATCTTCTGTTTGCTGATGACTGTTTCCTGAATGCCAAATCTGAGTCTGACCTGCAGTGGAGTATGGACTATTTCTCTTCAGCTTGTGACAGCTTTGGTCTCACAATTATCAGGAAGCCAGAAGTGATGTATTGGCCTGTACCAGGAAAGCCTTATGTAGAGCCTACTATCAAGGTGACTGGCCAAACCCTTCAGACAGTGGACAAGTTCACCTATCTCAGCAGTACACTATCATGTGCAGTTCACAGCAATGATGAAACCAATGCCAGAATTGCCAGAGCAAGTGTGACCTTTGGCAGACTATGTGCAATTGTGTGGGAACGTAGAGGCAATAGTCAACAAACAAATCTGAAAGTCTACAAAGACCTTGCATTGCCAACTCTGCTTTCAGTAGTGCATTAATCGGTAGTTCTCAAACTTTTATTAAGGTAGTCTACCCACTTCTTTTTTTTTTCTTTGCAACAGACCTAGGGTCCAAATTCATGGAATTCCTGAGAAGGGTGGCTGGGCCAAATTTGAGTGATCGCCGTTGTACCCTGGCATATGGGGCTGCAGGGGCACTCAGGTTTGGCCCAGTTGCCCTCTGATGCTGCCAATGTGTACCTAGTCACAACACACAGTGGCACATTGGCCAATGGAGTTCATGCCCAGGGGCCCCAGAAAAATGGGTTCCCCAGCAGACATCCATTGCTGGGAGCGAAAGCCTGAAGCCCTGGCAGAAGAGCTGGGTGACCCTGGCTGCAGCCCTGGGACTGGAGGAGTTCTTGCTCCCTGCTGCAGCCTCAGGGCTGTGGGAGCTCTCAGTCCCAGCTGTGGTGCTGGGGCATGGTGTGTGTGTTGCGGGGGGGGACAGAGCTTCTCTGGTCTTGGGGCTGTAGGGGTGGGGAGAAAGGAGCAAACCGGTTGCAGTGCTGCAGTGGGTAGGGTGGGGTGGAATGGAGTGGGACCGTGGATGGAACGGGTGGGGCTGTAGGGGAAGGGGTGGAAAAGGGTGAGGCTACAGGTGGGGCCATAGGTGGAAGGGATGGAACGTGGGTGGAATCGCAGGCGGAAGGAGTGGAGAGGCCCCCCCCCCACTTGCTCTAGCCCATGCCCCCCTGAAACTTTAATCCATCTCTGGCAACGCTTGGAGCAGGAAGCTGGCCTGGCCCCATATGACAGGAGCCACTGCTGTAGCATGAGTGCAGGGCGGGCTTGCTCTCCTGCCAACCCATTCCCCACACTAGTCCCAGAGCCCACCATTTAGGAAACACTGTGTTAAGTGACCTGACTAACATCAGTTATGTGGTTTGTTCTTTCATCCTCTGCCCACGGTGTGCAGCGGAGTGTTGTTTCATTAGGGTTGTTTTTTTGAAATAAATGTTGCAACGTGTTTGTTAGAGAAGGCAGGTCAAAGACATGCTTTGCATGTCAAGCAAAAGGTGATGAGGTCTGTGATGGTCCTTACTTTCTGTGGGAGTTCATTCCACAGTCTTGGCCTGGCCTCTGTCAAAGCTGCCTCCTGCACAGACAAGCTTCACTCTTATTGTAGAGAGTTCCATTGTGTCAGAGGAGTGGAGTTGTTGGCCATGGTTTTCATCTCAGAACTTTAGGAGCATCTTTTAGATATGCTGGCCCTAGGCCATTGAGCACCTTAAAGATAAGCACCAACACCCTGTACTTGACTTGATAGGCCTCCCTACAGCCCTGTGAAGTAGATGAAGATTCTGATCCCATTCTAACAGGGGACACCAAGGTACAGAGAGGGGAAATGACTGTCTAAGGTCATATAATAACCCTGTGGCAGAGCTGGGAATACAACTTAGTAAGTCCGACTCCTAGTTCCTCATTCTAATGTTTAGGACCTGCTCCCTGAGATCAGTGTGTTGTCATGTGGGTAAAAGCAGTTTCAGAGTAACTTGAGGGTGATAAACAGTGCATTAGTAAAATATGTTGGTTGTGGTAACTAAGGGCTTTCATATATTTGTGCACTATGGTGCACCCTGACTTTGAAAACAAGTGCTGTGTACACTCCAAACACTAGCCTCTCTAGGCTCAAGCCCTAGTTGGGTTTCCAACATACACACATCTTTTAATTGAGGAATCTTTATATTTTTAAGCAGGCACTTATCTCCTTGATATACAAGTGCTGTATCTTTAGCTACTTCCTAATAATCTTTACTAGAACTGGCAGGGAGGAAAGTGTAGAAATACCCTAGGTACAAGTCTTAGTGGTTTAGTTAGAAAAAGCCCAGGCCCCTAGGAGAGCAGTCCAGCAAGAAGGCACAAAGGTATCTTTGCTTTCCAGAGTTCATCAGATACCCGGTATGCCCCCTGAGTCTAAACGTCTTGGGCAAGAAGGCAATTTTAGTCTCTCAGACTCACAAGGCTGGGCTTCCTGCCACCTCTTAAAGGTTGCTAACTCTTACGATTTTATCACAAGTCTTATGATATTTGGTATTTTTCTTAAAGCTCCAGTTCCTGGATTCATGTGACTCAATTTTATTTTTTTGTAAAGTAAGTTTTTTAGCCCACAGGATTATGGGGAAAAACAGGGAATGTGACCAGAAGGCAAATAACATTACTTACAGTTTATTTTAATTTTGTGATTTTTCTTTTTTAAGCTGGTCATGATTTGGGGAAGGGGTTGTCATGATTTTTGAATGCATGGTACTGGCAGTACTGCCTCTGGTGTTGTGGGTGTCACTTGGTAGTCAGTGTGGGAGCCTTTGTGTGTTGGAGACATGGATCATCATTGCTGCTGTGGGTAGCAGACTATATTTCTGTCTCCTTGCCCAGTGTGTGTTTGTTTCTCCTGCTATCACTTTATTTCCTGCTCTCTCTCATTTACTGATTGCTCAGCTCCCCACCCAACTGTTACAGCTAGTCTTTCCCCAGCACTAACCAGCATTATCTGACTGCTTGTACTGCCTTCCTTCGGGTGTGCTTCCCTTTTCTCAGTCTTGCTCTGAGACAGCTACTGGCCACTTCCCCCAGCTCTTCAGGGTTGCTTCTGACGCCAGTGCTTCTGTGCTATCCTGTGGCCATGCATCAGGCCCTGCTACCTCAAATTTTTTTATGTGCCACATCCTGTCTGCTGCTCAGTGCCTTCTATCAAGATCCACTGATAACAGTGGATCTTGCAGTGCTCTTTATTGGCCAGCTGCTGGTTTAGGGCCCTACCCTGCTCTCCTGGTAGGGCAGCCAAGTATAATGCACATTTCACAGCCTCATTGTGTCCCTGCTGCTCCATAGGAATGTCACTCAGAAGAGACACAAGGTGGGCGAGGGCATGTCTTTTACTGGACCAACGTCTGTTGGTGAGATAAATGAGTCCGAGCTACACAGCTCTTCTACAGCTCCCACCTGATCAGCAATTCCTCTTGTCCACTAGAGGCATTGCTGCCTCCTCTGTCACTACTCCCTGCTTCCCCTGAGGGCTCCTAGACTAGGGCAGTTGGGGAGAGTTGGGAGGAGATGATAGAAGCAAGAGGCGGGGAGAGAGCATTCGTATCTGGTCTTGATGGAGCCAAACTTGCCTTGACCCCAGCTAGCTGTCTTGGGCACCTCCATGCCACCAGCCCACCTAGCCTACCACACCCCCAAACAGCTGCTGCAGCCACCTTCCTACCGCATCACCAAACCTCCAGGCAGTCTCTTTTTACCACACCACCCTCAGCCAGCTGCTTCAGGTAGCCTCTTCCTATCACCTCACCAAACAACTCCCAGCTCTTTCCCACAGGCAGCCTCTTCCTGCCACCGTACCAGACAGTCCCCAGTCAGCTGCCCAAAGTAGCCCCCTCCCCTCCGACAACCCTAGCTGAGGTGACCAGGTGTCTGGTTTTCAACCATAACACCCAGTTGAAAAGGGATCCTGGTGGCTATGGTCAGCACTGCTGACCAGGCCATTGACTGTCCGTGTGGCACCACGCAGCGGGATGCGCAGGCTCCCTGATAACCCCGTGCTGTGCAGCTCCTGGGAAGCAGCCAGCATGTCCTCCCTCTGGGTCCTATGCATAGGGGCAAGCCAGGGGCTCAGCACAGTGGCCCTCCCCAACAGCCAATGGGAGCTGTGGCTGCCCCTACAGCTCCCATTGGCTGGACATGGTGCTGTTTTCGGGAGCTGCCCCAGCCTTGATCCTCCTCTTGCCCTCCAAACCCATTTATCTCAGCCTGGAGCACCCTCCTGAACCCCAAACTCCTCAGCCCCACCCCAGAGCCTGCACCCCTATCTGGGGCCCTCACTTCCCAGCCCAGAACCCCCAGCCCCCTCCTGCACTCTGAACCCCTCAGCCTGGAGCCCACACCCCCAGCTGGAGCCCTCACTCTCTCTTGCACTCCAGCTCCCTGAGCGAGCCCAGTGAAAATGAATAAGTGAAGGTGATAACAATGATCACAAACTCAGTTTTGGCCATGTTTAGGTTGACAGCTGGACATCCCTGAGGAGATGTCAGAAAGACAGGCTGAGATGTGGTTTTGAATGTAAGAAGATACATTTTTAATGAGACTCTCGACATTGACCTGAAGGATTCCAAATGCAATCCATCCAATCCTGGGGGCTGTGACTGTGGTGCACAGACCTGCACATGGTGACATTCACACCATTAGGGGTTGGGAAATTTACAGGAGCTCTGTTTATTTTGGTCTTAGATGTCACACACCACCTCCATACTGATGCACATAACAAAATTCATTCCGCACATGTGGGAAAAATTAGAACACTGCTCATAAGGCATACCTTATGCAAAGATTATTACAGTAGTGTATAGGGTGTGAACACAAGTGTGTTCTCCCATATTTTCTCTGTCTTTGCAGCTCCCTTCTGGGATTAAAGAACAATATTTCATTTTACTACAGGTTACAATATTAACTGCCTTAGACATAGTTAAGACATCATTTCCGAACAGCATTTCTGTTGGAATACAACCTAGCACGCCAACTTTTAAGATACCTCTGAACCTTTCCACTCCAAATGCACCTTCACCAAAGGCACAGGCATTTTATATCTTCCCAGTGCCAGGAGTTCTACTTCCTGGCCAGGTAACATCACTGTTTCTTTGGCCATGCTTTCCATGACCAGAAAAATCTGGGCATCAGTGTCCGTCCTTCCTATGCATTCTTTGCCATTCACTGTGGCAACTTTAATAAATTCCACATCCACCTCCTCTGGGTCAGATCTCACAAACGTAATCAGGGGCCCTGCAGGCGCCTCTAGGTTAATGAAAAGTGTGTTAAACTGGGTTGGATGGGATGAGCATTTATATTTTTAGTTTAGGGCAGTGTCTCTCCATCTTTACAGACTACTGTATCCTTTTCAGGAGTATTTTCTATTTTGTCTTGTGCACCCCAAGTGTACCTTGTGTACCTCAAGTTTCACCTCACTTAAAAACTACTTCCTTACAAAATGAGACATAAGAATACAAAAGTATCACAGCACACTATTACTGAAAAACTGCTGACTTACTCATTTTTACCATATAATTATAAATTGATTGGAATATAAATATTGTAGTGACATTTCAGTGTATAGTATATAGAGCAGTATAAACAACTCGTATGAAATTGTAGTTTGTACTGACTTTGCTAGTGCTTTTTATGTAGCCTGTTGTAAAAGTAGGTAAATGTCTAGCGGAGTTGATGTACCCCAGGGATACACACTCCTGGCTGAGAACCACTGATTTAGAGCAATTATTTCTCATGTGCTCAGTGGAGTCACACAGATAACACCTTCTTGCACTGTTGTCTTGTGCCTGTGCTCTCAACTATCCTCCTTTTCCCCAGGGATGAAATGGGTTCCCCCTTTACCCTGTGCTTCTGCCCCTCTTTCTTTATCTTACACTAGTAGACACTTTGGCCTGCACAAAGAAATCAGCCAGATCTGCTACTTCCTGCACAGAGACACATAAAACAAGATTTATCCTGGATTACATCTCTGATCTCCTGAGAGCATGTGCTCGGGAAACGTTCTTGAGCAAAGAGATCAAATAATTGGTCATAATTGTCAGCCTTTTCTTCCTTTGCCCATTTCCTCTTCAGGTCACATGTTTTATAAACATATTCCCCATGACTCAGATTAGCACTTTTCCTGAGGTTTCTGAATTTCAACATGTACGCATTAGGGGTAATTTGAAACCTTTGCAATACAGTCTTTTCATATTCATACTTCATTAAATACATTCAAGCTTTGCAATCGTGGGGGGGGGTGGGGACTTTGTCTTCTGGGACTCTATACAATTCACAAATCTTTTGAAAGGTGGTAAATATTCTTTGATGCAGTCCAATTCTCTGTACATGGGCCACAGTTTGTCCCAGCTAGGTGTCCCTTGGGGCGAGAGAGTAGCTGTGGGTTGTGAGATCTATGCATGTCCTTCCATTATGTCCAGGTTATACAGCCTCTCCTCCTCTTTTTCTCAGGCTTCTTTGTCTTTCCGCTCCATGACTCTTTGGTGGGCAGCTGCTTCTGCTTCCAGGGCCTGCCAGTGTGCTGCTTCTTGCTCTTTGGCTCTTCTGTCCACTTCCCGTTTTTGGTATTTATGATCTCTCTCTCGTTCTGCTTCCCATTTTTGCTCCTTTTCCAATTTAGCAGGCCCTAGCTTAGCTGTTGTTTCACTGTCATTCATTTTAAACTTCCTTTGCTCTATTTCCCTTGCTCAAAATAAACAGAAACTAATAAAATGAGTCTTTCTTTAACTATTCCCAGCCTTATCACTTAAAACTATTCTGTTAGTGCTTGAAATATAAACCTCAGTCAAAGTAGGAAACGGTGTATAAATCCTGTCCGACTAGGCCGGTATGACATTTTGGGGTTCAAACCTGATCAGTTAGGGTTTGTTACCTCCTGCCTTGCACCTCTGGGTGCCTTAAATGCAATGCAGCCATGGCTCGCAGCCCTTACCCCCACAGGCAGCCTACAGGTCATGGCCTGGCTTCCACTGCCCAGTTACTGTTTGCAGAGTGACCCCAACAGCCTCCCAATCCTGATTTTCCCCAAAACTGTCTCCCTGAAATGTTCAGCCCTCTCTTCCATGCAGAAGTAAAGTTCATTGCTCCTTCAAAGAGACAAAACCAGCAGCTTGTTATCTTGACTAGAGATAACAATCACTTCAGTTCAATCAAAGCACTGGGTTGGTATAGATTAAAAATAAAACAAGTTTATTCAGTCAATAAGAGATTTTATGTGAGTTCAAGTACAAGGGATAAAGATAGAAAGAGTTATCTTTGTTTTTTGTAAGAATATGCTTTCTGATATACGAGGGCGTGCACAGGAATTTAAATCTGACTATTTTTGGAGGAGCACGTTAAACACATGCATTATACGCTTTAAAGCATATCAACATGTGCACCTACATCATATGCATAAAACTAAACAGCAGTACACTCACCATTTCAATGAAAATCCATGCACCATGGAGCCATCTGAATACATGTATCCAAAGCCTCTTCTGTGTTCACACTGTTGGATAAGTTAGTCTCTACTGCAAGAATTAACAGTTGCTGAAGGTGAGCTTCTGTCAAACTGCTGCAAAGTCTTCTAAGAACACGCTTTTTAGCACTAAAACATCTTTCTCAAGTTGCAGTTGTAGTGTTGCCAAAAGCACCAATAGGTCAAATACATCAGGATACAAAAGTTCCAGGTCATGATCTTTACAGACCTTCGTAAGTTCCGGAAGAGATACTGCACTCTCCGATCCCTGAGCATTTAAAATAGGGTCAAGGTGGTGCACAAATAAATTGTACTGCATTTCAGGAACTCTGCACTGAAATTCTTCATTTGGTTGCACATGTGCTTCATTTCCTTTTGGTATAGTAACAGTTTTCAGTTTTTTTTGCAGTGAGATAGGACACAGCTTTGAATATTACTGTATTTTTCTGCTGTATCGTCTGTCCATTTCACTTATTGCAGCATCAAGTGCAGGGGAAAAGAAACCAACTTATATTTCTTTTCTAAAGATTAAAAATGGTAGCATTCTGTATGACTCCCATAAAAATGATCCAGAGTTTTTGCTGGTCACCTTTTCCTGCAAGTTGGCATTTGCAGATTCAGTTCAGTAGCCCAATGTTCAGCTTTTACAAAGTATTCATGGAAGTTTTCATCCATTCTCAGGTTGCGCAAGACTTTTAAACAACTCTCTACTGCACAGGCAAAATCAATGTTTTCCCACTGCAGGAAAGTGATAGCATAATGCATGCAGTTTAACGCATCCAAAAATACCAAAAGGCAGATTATGAATTTGAAATCGAGCTGTGCTTACATGTGCTTACATATCATAAGCCCCTTTGCTTTGCTGACACACTTAACTGTGGTGGCATTCTGGAGAATATTGAGTAAGGTTTCTGAAAATTAGAAAACTGCATTTATGACCTGCAAAGCTTGGCAGTGTGAATGCCAGCGTGCCTCGTGAAGCGCCTGATGAGATCTCTCGCTACCGCCACATTCATTGCCACTGACACTTGAAGTCCCTTCTGTCTGTGTCATGATGTCCTTTTGTATTTTTTTTAAAGGTGATGCTGCGATGAGTGATGTGGATGAATGTAAACAGGTTCTGAACAAGTCCAATAAAATTCTTTGAAAGGGTATTAGAGCTCATAGTATCAACCATGACTACATATAAACAGTCTGCATAGCAATATGTATAAACAGCCCTTGTTTTTTCTGAACAAGAGTTTGTAACCCTGATGCATGCCCGCTTATATTTTTTGCCTCATCATAGCACTGTCTTCTAACTTGTTAAAAGACAGGTTCATTTTAATAGCGTATTCTTTAAAATATGAAAAAGTTCTTCAGCTGTTGTACTTGCTGTACCTTGCAGATTTATGATCCTCAATAATTTCACAGTCATTATCGCTTACATGTCGAAATGCAACTGCTACTTGTTCTCTATGTGCAAAATCAAGAGTTTTGAGTAGTTTCCCACTGAAATATCTGGCAGTGGATAATTCATTTCTGATCTTATTCTGTATAATGTAGTTAAAGGAGATAACGTGTCATTTTGAGACCGGTTTGATAAGTAAGTGGCATTTTGCTGCATACAAGTCATTCTTTCCTGCATGAAGGGATCTCGGCGATTAAGATAATCAACAATCTCCAAGAAAAGCCCCCAATTATCTGAAGTTGCATATTCATCATGTACCTGAAGTGGCAAGCTGAGCTTCCCCTTTTTGGTACTGTGCTTACATTGCTTTGCTTAATATCAAATCCACATGTAACTTTTCACATTTAAAATGGCCAATATGTTCAATTGCCATTCTATGCTGATTAGTTTTTGCACGCTTTTTAATTTTTTCAGGTCCTTTTTTCCAATTGCAACAGACAGATGATGTCTCAGCTGGCTTATTTTTGCTTGTTAGATTGCATGAAAACAATTTACATGTGAAACAAAATAGTCTGTCCCCTTTTTCCCCCGAATATTCAAGCCAAGACGTTGCTGCTGGTATTTCATACCATGCTGTATTAAATGAGCATAATTTATTTTCAAACATTTGTTGGGGATACCTATTAAGCACAGGTGGATGTGGCCCTTGCTTTACAGTGCATAAGAGTGCTCTTCCCTTATATAAGGCAGGCCATGATGCAAATTACTAGAGTACTCACTTTTAGAGAAACCCTCAGCTCCTGTAATTAATGTTATGGTTCTCTCGTGGTTGAAGCACCCATCCATAGTCTTGTGTGATGTATGTATGAGGGGGTACGTGTATGACCCAGCTGAGTTTGCATGTACTCATAACTGCATGTTATGAGGAAATATGTGTACTTCAGTTTGTGAGTGCCGGTGATAGAAAACACAAAAGTCAGTGAACTGATCTGCAGAAATATTTATTTTTTTAAATGAATAGTAGGGGGAGAGGGGCCTGGGTGTATGCCCCTGATGATAGTTAAGACCTAATTTAACAAGCTACGGTCTTTGTTCAAGCTAGTTTCCTCACCAGTCTTCCTCTAGCAGGAACAGCTAACTAGTTCTTAGTCAGGAACCCCTCAGAATACAAGATCCTGGTTTTTCTTTTCATCTCAAGTGAAGGTTAACTAGGAGTTCTCTGTCCCTTCCTTTATAGTACAATAAACCTTTGCAAAGTCTCTCTCTGAGAGTTCACTGACCCTGCTTTATGTGGACGGAAGGCCTTCTGGGGCTGCAGTCTCCATCCAGCATTGAAATTAAGTGATCGCTTTTCCCCCACTTGCTGTGCTGATAGCTTTGTTTGCTTGGCGTGCACCTGTGTTTTTCTTTGTCTTTGGTCACACCTTACTCAATTTCCATGGGAGATGTATTCAAGCAGGTGGAACCGCATCCTGGAAAAAAATCTGTTAGTCAACACCTGCTGACATGTTTGGTTTAAACACATTATAGTTATAATTCCAGCACATCTGTGGGATCCTTTGTGGGTTGACTATACATATGTCACATAAGAATATTAATGTTCGAGTTATTAGTTTTCCAGTGTGACTGGACACCTTTTAGCTACAGATTATAACAGTGAGTTGGGGCACACTGAGGTGGTCAGGCTAGCTAACCCTAACTGCTAGATACCAGGGAGCCCCTTGCTTTCTGACCCAGGGTTGCTCTCAGGGTCACAGTGACAGGGAATCACTCATGAAGTGATGGTAGGCGTAGTGATGAGTCATCTTCGGTGGCCCTAGCCATGTAAATGGGATCACATAATGGAGGCTCTCCTGTGGCATTAGCTACTGAGTTAGAAGTGTGCTAGGGCTGATTTCCAGCAGCATTGGCTGTCCTATTACACAGAATGAGGAAAATAGATCTGAGCTGTGATGATGGGATGTGCGGCTCATAGGCAGTGATGAGGGGACAAGTACAGCAGAGAGAGAAATGTGGCTCACAGGCAGCAATGAGGGGACACGTGGTACAGCAGAAATAAAGGGGCTAGTTCATTGTTGGGCACAATGTGCCCTTCAGTGTTTTCAGTTTTAATAATTAAAAGCTGCTTAATTCCCACTGGGGCAATTTTTGCTGTGAATAGCATGGGGAACAGGGACAGGAGCAGAGAGAATGAAAGGGTAATGGACATAGGGGCAAGGGAAAGGGACCTAGCACTTTTGGGGCAGTCTCCTGGGAGCCCTCACTTACCATTGCTCCCAAAATCCCTCTGCGAGGAGCACTGCGTTCAGCTGCTTTTGGAGTCCATCAAAGCTGCTCTGGCAGGTGAGCAGAGGTGGTGATGGGGCCTCTGGAATAGTGAGTCAAGGAGCCTCAAGAGCCTGTTTACTATTTCTGCAATGCACACTGCCCCTAGCTGCCAGGGGAGCAAGCAACCAAGTCAACCAGCTGGACTCAGGTTGCTGCCTGTCAGTGTGCTGCTCTGCTACTTGATGGCCTAGCCGAGCACCTGCTAATGCCCTTGGCACCATGGATTCTCATGCATGCACCTTATTGTTTTCTCCTGAGGAACAATGGCACTTCCTGTTTCTGCATGATGGGGAGCAAGGAGCTATGCACCTGGCTTCTCAACCCACCACCACAACCTCCCCTGCCCCCCAATAGCCTTTCCTGAACCCCAGGGAGGTTCTGGGAAGCTGGCGAAGCAGAGACTTATCTAGAAATCCAAGGCGAAGGTATTAGTAGGAGTGGTATTTCAGTAGCACCTAGAGGCTCTACCCAAGATGGCAGCCCCACCATGCTAGGTGCTGTACATACAGGTACTAAGAGAGAGTCCCTGCCCTGAAGAACTTACACTCTAAATCGGCAAGACAGACAGAAGAGTGGGAGGCAAAGCAAAGGAAGTGATTTGCCTGCCATTAGGCAGCTGGTCAGTGGCAGAGCCAGGGATAGTTTGCTCTCCTGATTCCCAGTCCTGTGCCACCTCCAGTGGACCACAATGTCTTTCAGCTCAGTGCGTTTTTCAAGTATTAATGTCATGTAGGCCTGATATTTACTAGCCACTTCCTAAGTACATGCAGAGGCTGAACTAGTTCCACTATTTTTTTGGTCGCAGCTTAATAAGGAACTGGGATTTCCTTTGCTCTCCAATACATTTAAGTCCCTCTGTGGAAAGGGAATTGGTTAAAAATGGTTTAATATCCACCTATCAATTCCACTACTGGCCATTTCCCATGGAGCAGGGACCACAGTCTCACAGTGCTGAAGAGATCACTGCCCTGAGCCCCCTACAGCTCAGATTCCAGCTAGAATGCTGCAAAGACCAGCTGCAGGATCCCAGGAGGTATTTTCTCCTGGCATCAGATTGAACTGGAGTCTGAAAGTACAGGATAAGGGACAGAGACATCAGCTTTCCTGGCATCTCTGGGATTGTAATTCCTTCTGCCTCTCCAGCCTTCAGAAATGTACTCTGCAAAACGCCGCCTGCTTCCAGAAACAAATACAGCCTAAGCCAAAACAAATAGACTTGGGTGTTGGTAGTGAATAGGCCAAGGTTCCATGTGCTGGCGTCATCTCTGCCTGCTGCCAGTGTGTTGTCATAGGAACAGCTGGATTATTTTACAGTCCAGTTGTGCAGCCAGTTCTCCAAAGGAATAGTCTAAAGGGAGGGGAGAGGTCGGGCAGAAAAGTGGTGCTGTATTTCTTCCAGTAAGGAAAGGGAAGAGAGACAACTCCATCTGCCAAAACCCAGAAACCACAGTCCATCATTTCCAGGTACCTAGATGTTCTCCCTTTAGCTGAGATCTGCTGCTGGGCTGCTGGAGGGGGGTGGCGAAGGAAGGCAAATCAAGAGAACGGTACATTATTATATTAGTAGTTAAGCATTTATTGTTCTATATTGCACCCCACCGAGTCTGATTCTTCAGTCATGTGGCAGGCACAGCACCATGTGTGTAGCTATGCTGAGCCTCCACAAAAAGGCCAAGTTGATAAAATAGGTAATAGGCTTTATCTCACAAGAACTGAGTTTATATAATTAATTCTCTTCCCCACTAAGTTCTCCTCCACTCTGGGCTTCTTGGTGTGTTCCCTCTTCTCCATGATGGCAAGCTCTTTGGGGGAAGAGACTGTCTTTATTTTGTGTCTATGCAGCATTGAGCACACTGTTGCACATAAATAGATAAATAATCTTCTACATTGTGGGAACCCTTGTATCTGTACTATAACACATGGCTGTTGGCCCTGGTGTGAATAGGGTCTGAATGAGCTCTCCTCTGACATCTAGTGACAGCACTGGGGAAAAAGCCTTCAGGAGCAAACAGTATTTGCATAGATACACCTACACTCCCTTAGGTGTTCAGCACACAGACCTGCTTTGCCAAAGTGACCAATTATAATTGGTTTGTTTTATGATTCACTTTAATGCAGAGATAATGAAATGTTATCCTTGTTATATGAGTAAAGGGCAGCAGAATTGCATTTAGCATACCCTGATTGAGAGAGTTACCTACTGAAAACTCATATGCTAAGCAGAGGGCAGGGATGCCAAATCCCACTGAAGATGAAGAGAAGGGCAGGCATGGGTGTTTTTGTTTGGTGGTGTGGATTCCTCTTAAAGCGGCATAGACACCATTTGGCCCTACCCTACCCAGTCCAGAACTTAAAGACAGAGCTGACTGAACTCAATTCGGATTCCTTGTTTCTGTTCAGTGATTGCGAGAGCTGAAATCAGAGATGAGCAGGTATAGATCCTAAACCTTAGGTCTAGAATGGGGACAATGTTGCCTTGAAAGACAATAAGAATACAGTAGTACAGAGGTTCACTGCTACCCAGTGAAATCACTAAGAGCTGGGTTAAATGGGTGAGGGGAACCTCAGAATGTGGCATCTCAGAAGTGACTGTGATAACAGTGGCAGAGAGAGCAGCTGCAGAGGGACAGTGGTAGCAATTGTGAGCTAATTGCAGCGACATTGCTTGATGCCCACCCCCCTCTTCAGGAGTGTAAGGGGACCCATGCAAATGCATCTCTGAACTCTGATCTTCACTGACTAAGGACAACCAACTGTGAGTGAGGCACAGCAGAGGGAGTAGTGTGTGACAGACTTTCACATCACAAGGTGGGGAACTCAGGCAAAGGACACTGCCCAATGCACTGTGGGGTGGGTGTTCGCTTATGGTTATCTTCTTTTGAATGGTGGTTGTGGTGTTCTCCCAGATCAGTGCGGGTTCCCTTTCCCTTTTAATGAACGTTTTCTTTTGTTATACAGACTCAGTGCTTGTGAGTGGGGAAATGCTGCCTCTTAAGGTATGTCTACACAGCAATTAAAAACCTGCCGCTGTCCCATGCCAGGTGACCTGGGCTTGCAGGGCTCTGGCTAAGGGACTGATGAATTGCGGTGTGGATGATTGGGCTCGGGCTGCAGCCTGAGATCTGGGACCCTCACAAAGTCCTAGAGCCTGGGCTCCAGCCTGAGCATCTACACCACAATTAAACAGCCCCTTAGCCCAAGCCCACACCAGCTGTCAGGGAACAGCTGTGAGTTTTTAATTGCAGTGTGCAGAGATTCCCTTAGAGGCATCCAAAGGTGGTGCTTAGTTTCCCCAGATTACTGAGTGAGGGCTTGAGCTGGTTCTGTTTTGTATTGTTAAGAGGAACCACTAGATATTGAACCTGACCCTTGTTGCTGCCAACTCCACCAGGCAGAAGGGTTATACTAGTTAAATAAGGCAATACATGAGATGAAAAATTAGCTGCCTTTGCAGCTGGTTAGTGTAGCCTGGTCAAAGGGCCAGTTTGTGCTACATCTTGATTGGATAACAGACTTGTTTGTTTATTTGTTTAACTTTAAAACCAGCTACACAAAGGACTGGGGTATCTTATCCTCTGTTTGTTTGGAAATTTTTCTAGCACAGCAAGTATCAGAGGATAGCCATGGTAGTCTGTATCCACAAAAACAATGAGGAGTCTGGTGTCACCTTAAAGACTAACAGATTTATTTGGGCATAAGCTTTTGTGGGTAAAAGTCCCACTTCTTCAGATGCATGGAGTGACCAGATGGTGCAGTGTCTGGAAATGACCACTAGATGGCGCAATGGGTTGAATCTGAGCTCTTGACAGCAGGGCTCAATATTGAGCACAAACACTGTGGGCTTGTCTACATCAGAAAGTTGCAGCGCTGGTGAGGGAGTTACAGCGCTGCAACTTAGGAGGTGTACACATCTGCAGGGCACCACCAGCGCTGCAACTCCCTGTTTGCAGCGCTGGCCGTACTCCCGTTTTGTCTCGGGTGTAGAGGATCCAGCGCTGGTGATCCAGCGCTGGTAATCAAGTATAGACACTTACCAGCGCTTTTCTTGACCTCCGTGGAATAAGCAGGTATCCCAGCATACCTGAGGAAGCCTCTGGTAATCAAGCTGGTCTCCTTCCCCGGCTTGCTATCGCGTTCCCCGAACCCCCGAGCAAGCAGGTCTCCTTCCCTGCGGTTTGCTGGGTGGTTCGGGGAACGCGAGAGCAAACCGCGGCGAAGCTGGTCTCCTTTCCCGGTTTGCTCTCTCGTTCCCCGAACCCCCGAGCAAGCAGGTCTTCCCTGCAGTTTGCTGGGTGGTTCGGGGAACGCGAGAGCAAACCGGGGAAGGAGACCAGCTTCCCCACAGTTTGCTCTCGCGTTCCCCGAACCCCCCTGCAAACCGCAGGGAAGGAGACCTGCTTGCTCGGCGGTTCGGGGAACGCGAGAGCAAACCGGGGAAGGAGACCAGCTTCGCCGCGGTTTGCTCTCGCGTTCCCCGAACAAGCAGGTCTCCTTCCCTGCGGTTTGCAGGGTGGTTCGCGGAACGCGAGAGCAAACCGCGGCGAAGCTGGTCTCCTTTCCCGGTTTGCTCTCGCGTTCCCCGAAACCCCTTGAAGCCGCCCAACAGCGCTGCAGTGTGGCCACATCTAACACCACTTGCAGCGCTGGTTGCTGTAAGTGTGGCCACTCTGCAGCGCTGGCCCTATACAGCTGTACTAATACAGCTGTAACAACCAGCGCTGCAAAATTTTAGATGTAGACATGGCCTGTGTTAGACTTTGTTTTTCAAATTTCCCACTGCTGCTCCCACCAATGCAGCTCCTCCTGTGCTAATTTTGTTGAGAGCCTAGTGTAGGCAGAGCTCAGGTATTTTCAGTCATGATATTTTCTAATCTGATCATGCCAAATTTGGATGACACAGCAATTAAAATACCCATGGTTGATCTACCCGAGCACTCCCACCGTATGTACCGGTAGTGGGGCCACATCAGAGTTACTGGCACTTGGAGCATTGCCCACAATTCCCAGTATGGACTAGCCAAAGGCTTCATATCACAGGTGCTCAGTGTACAGGTAACAATGTTTTCTCTGTTAGCCCTACAGTTATGCCCTGGGCTCTGAAGCCTGCTCTGCACTTGGAGAATTACCTGTTGTTGACAATGCATGTCAGCAAGAGGGGTATCAGAGCTGGTGCTGATCATAGTTTAAGTTAGAGGGTATGACTACATCTATAATTTTGCAGCACTGGTTGTTACAACTGTATTAGTACAGCTGTATAGGGCCAGCGCTGCAGAGTGGCCACACTTACAGCAACCAGCGCTGCAAGTGGTGTTAGATGTGGCCACACTGCAGCGCTGTTGGGCGGCTTCAAGGGGGGTTCGGGGAACGCGAGAGCAAACCGGGGAAGGAGACCAGCTTTGCCGCGGTTTGCTCTCGCGTTCCCCGAACCCCCCTGCAAACCGCAGGGAAGGAGACCTGCTTGCACGGGGGTTCGGGGAACGCGAGAGCAAACCGGGGAAGGAGACCAGCTTCGCCGCGGTTTGCTCTCGCGTTCCCCGAACCACCCTGCAAACCGCAGGGAAGGAGACCTGCTTGCTCGGGGGTTCGGGGAATGCGAGAGCAAACCGGGGAAGGAGACCTGCTTGATTACCAGAGGCTTCCTCAGGTATGCTGGGATACCTGCTTATTCCACGGAGGTCAAGAAAAGCGCTGGTAAGTGTCTACACTTGATTACCAGTGCTGGATCACCAGCGCTGGATCCTCTACACCCGAGACAAAACGGGAGTACGGCCAGCGCTGCAAACAGGGAGTTGCAGTGCTGGTGATGCCCTGCAGATGTGTACACCTCCTAAGTTGCAGCGCTGTAACCCCCTCACCAGCGCTGCAACTTTGTGATGTAGACAAGGCCCAAGTGTAGACAAGCACATTTCAGAAACCGGTGTCTTGCTTCCTTCTTCATCATGTGATCTACACTCCAGCTCTGTCCACATTAGAAAACAGGGTCTCTTATCAGGTGGTACCATGCTGACATCTTGCCCTTTAGGCTTGCTGCTGCCATGAGTGAGAGTTGGCTTATGCACTTCCACTTTTCATGGCTGTAAAGTGATCAACAATCTTGTGTAAAAGTCTGGGATGTGAGTTACAAATGGATAGACACTCAGATTCCATGATCCCTGGCTATTCACATTCCATTAGCCCCTGCGAGACCTCCCTGAGAGACTGCTGCCTTGAATCCAGTGTTGAAGGACAATGTGCCTCAAGGTTCATTCTATGTAATTGGGAAGACATGGCTGATTTAAACGTTACAGCCTCACTTATAAAAGTGAGTATGTGACAGCAGAAAACAATGGGTTGTCATGGTCACTGATTAGCTTTAGACACACAACCATAGTGAGTTTTAACCCTTTTTTTCGTGAGTAACAAGATCTCTCAGCATCTTACTTTGGTTTTCATTGATTATCTAACATACACATTTGTTCTGTGGTGTGAGGTGGGTGTGTGAATAGTGGTGGATGTGACCGGGAGAGTGGTATCTGTTGCATGTAATTTTTGTTCTTGCATGTGAATAAATCCACATGCTGCCCAACTTTCAAACATGGGCAGATCATCTTCAAATCTGCATTGGGAGGTGTCACAGAGTCACCGGGGCGATACTCTGGAACTACTCCATAGGAAGCCAGCCAGGACTCCGGGAGAGCATGCCTCCTCTCTCTGAGCATACTGTCTCCAGAGCAAGAAGCTTACACAGCTTTGACCTGCCTGGCTCTGATCTTGGAGCATTCAGCATCCCCTTCCGTGCGCTTCCTGCAGCGAGTCTGCCCAGGCGAGGCTCTTGGGTAATCTAGAGAGCCCTGCACCCCGACTCCGCAGTCAGAGGTGACTCTCAGCTAGATGGTAAAACAGAAAGTTTGTTAGTTAACAGGAACACAGCGTAGGACAGAACTTATTAGCACAGAAATCAGTGACTTTCAGCCAAGTCCATCTTAGGGGAAGGGGAGCCCAGAGCCAAGGCTCTGGCCCTCCCCCTGTGCCCCAAGCCAGCCGAGACTGACTTTCTTCCAGCTGCCTGGCCCCTGCTTTGCCCATTGCTCCTCCTCTGGCCTTTGTCTCGCTTCATGGGCCAAGAGTAACCTGGTCACATCCCACTCCTGGGTCTCAGGTCACAGCGGGGTGGCCATAGCACCCATGGAGGCAGCTGCAGCAACCTCCGCACCCTTATTCCCACCACCTAGACATTGGTGCAATACATAGGGATACTGAGGCACACACAGCATTCATGAAAAACAATAAGACTCACATAGGCTCACATACAACATAACAAGGGAAAATCCCCACTTGTCACAGGAGGCTCCAATGCCAAACTGATTTAAGTGCCCAAATGCATGATTTAGACATCCTATTGAGGAACCTAGATCTTAATATAGTTTAGAAACTGTTCTAGGACCAGCCCACATTTCTGCAGTTGGCTACAGCTGGCAGCATGCACACAAATCAGGGGGTAGAATTTGACCCTTAGTGAATAAATGGATTCTCTTTGCCAGATGCTCAAAGTGCTTCTGATGTTAACTTCTATGGTGGTTGCAAGGAGATTCTGAGATTCCTCTTCTTTTGATATTTTCTGTCATGGCACATTGGGGACATCTTTGAGGACACTGAGTTGCAGCCCATGACTAATTGTTTCTGAGGCATTGTTCCCTGATGACACAGCTATCAGGATGGAAAATGCTGCTCCTTCTCCAGGGGGATTTTGCCTCTTGCTGTCTGGAGTTAGCCACAGGAAACCCACTTTCCTGTTCCTCTTATTTTAACCCTTAGAATACTGGCTGGTTCTATGCATATGCAGGCAAGTCAAGCAGGGGACCCTAGTCTGGGACTTTGGGCAGGTTTCCAGCAGTGAGAGAATAAACTGTGTTAGAATTTGTTCCAGGTAAAAATCCCAGCCTACCCTCTTAGTTGCCACAAACTCTCACTGATCCTTTAGCATGTATTCCTTACACAGCCCATCTCTCTGACACAAGTCCTTAGGTCAGTAACTGGCATGGTGGAGGTGGGGCAGCTGGGAAGTCACCCAAGAAAGAATAGCTGGGAGACAGCAGGGCTGCAGAGAGGGAGAGTAAGAGAATGAAAAGCAGAGTATTTGTGGGAGAGTAAGAGAGCTGGGATGGTGGGACTGGCATTGGTGGAGAACACTGGAGTGCTTTCAAGGGGGATAGTGAGGGACAAGATGCTGAGGACTCATAGCTTCCGTTGGAGTTACTGAGGATGAACCTAGTCCTGTTCAGCACTCGAAGGATTCAAGATAAACAACAAAAGTTAGAACAGTACTAGCTAATGTGTGCACTGGTGTGCTCCACTGGCTAGAATCCACATAGCACAATGGTCACATAGGCATTACACTAGCAGATTCTCCTTCAGCTCATGTTGTTGTTGTTATTTGTGTACTGGGATAACACCTACCAGGCCCCAGTCAGGGATCAGGGCCCCACTGTGCTAGGTGTTGTACACACACATAATGACAAGACAGACCCTGTCCCAAAGAGCTTACATCTAAGTAAATGGTAGACCCTGGTTGTTAGAGCAGGAGGCTCTGAATTTTGTCCCTGCTGTCCTGTGGCCAGACTGTAGCGCTGTGACAGCCAGGAAGTCCTGGGGGCCATATGTTAGTTATGAGGATGATATTTAGCCTGTTATGGGGGTTTTTGTCCTCAAAGCACTTCACATATGTTAGCCCTGCTGCCTTAAATAAAGGGGAAAGTCTGGAAGTGTTTCCCACTGGACATAGCTGAGAGAATGCATTGAAAAATCCAGGGTCTCTTTTTATTTTAAATATCACCATAGGTGTTTCTGCGTGTCTGACATGGATTTTCCCCCAGTGATATCTGTGACTCTGACAGCCAGAATGTGGAGACTGCAAACCAGTTCTGATATGAGATTAATAGAAATTAGTGCTTGAAAAGGCCAGTTAGATCACTGGTCTGTCTCCCTGGGTCAGTGCAAACTTGCTCCCTATTGTACTAGAGCTCCTCATTCAAAGAACTCTAAGCATTAACATTTTCCTTGGGATGTTCAAGGGGTGGTGATTATGTGCAGTAGTATGGGGACTTTTCTACACACTTTGATAAGGGGCTGCTCACACCCTTTTTGTGAGGACCAAATTTTCACACACACACACACACACCTAAATTGAATCCACAAAGCCTGAGCCTGGATCAGGAGCGGCGCCAGGGTTTTTGGCACCCTAGGCGCAGGGCCGGCTCGCCAGTTTTGTGGCTCCGGTTGACCTCCTGCAGGCGTGCCTGCAGACGGTCTGCTGGTCCCACGGCTCTGGTGGACCTGCCGCAGGCGTGCCTGCGGATGCTCCACCGGAGCCGCGGGATCAGCGGACCCTCTGCAGGCACGCCTGCGGAAGGTCCACCGGAGCAGTCTGCTGCCCTCCCAAATCCTGGTGCCCTAGGCGACCGCCTAGGTCGCCTAAATGGAAGCGCCGGCCCTGGCCTGGATGCACCAACAGGAGACTTCAAATCCAAATGGGAGTTACATGCACAAGTGTCTCTACCTCTCTTGTGTACAAATGCATTCCTCGGACCTGTACACATGTGCAGCCCAGGCTCCAGTGTTTGAGGAATTTGTCCCTCAGTGTCAGAAATGCTTTTATGCTTTCTGCAATAGGGTCATTAGCAGCAAGAGGTTCAGAGACACCAATTAATTAGATTGGGACTGGGCCCTGGCCTTCAGCACTCTTGGCTATATAGAAATAATACATATAATAATAGCAATTAAAAATGTTAATTTTTAAACATGTCAGTCTATTCCTGCTGAGAAGAACTTCCCTACTAATGAACTTTCAGTCTTCCAGGCTGAGCACATGGTTGTAGCTTTTCTAATAGAGATACTATCAGGTCAGAATTGAGGCCAAATGTAGGTATTTTAAAAAAATCAAATAGACACAGTTTTTTAAAAGTAAGAACACCTTCCCTTGCTGCATATGTAACCCAACATTCCAGCATTGTGCCAGGGCTTGAGACCAGAAAGGGAAATTGACTAGAAACTGACTAAAGACAAATGTGAAACTAATTAGTGTGCTGTCATTTTCCAAGCTGAATGAAGTGCTGAAAGAAAATAAACATTAAGGGTGAAAAGCAGATTGGATTTAAACAAATTCCTTCAGCTTTAGTAATCTAAAGAGCTCTTAGTAACATAAGGAGGAAGGGGGACTAGTTTGTTTTTTAATATGTGATTTTGTCCTGACACCATCCCGTTAAGTCTGCACATCTATTGTGTGAAGACCTGTTTTTCCAAAGGACAGAAGCCTAAGGCAACACACATGCAGTTATCTAACTGGTCCTTTGTATGCACAAATACCTGTTTTGTGCAAGTAGTCATGATAATAGTGTGTGCTAAATAGGCATGCAGTTGCGTACTTGTTTTATCATGCAGTGCTCGACTCCTGCCTTTTGAAAATCAGGCCCTGGATAATTAAGGTTTTTGGATTCACTTTCAAGTTCCCTGTTAGTGTGATCCATGAGACCCTCCGTCCTCCATTTTCAGAGGCAACTGGTCAATGGATTTGTCTATAGATTATGTATTTTATACTCATGCTTCTACAAAACTCTCTGGCTGCAGAGAAAATTCTAGCTGCAGTTATGTCTGTGGTGGAATTCTCAAGATTCTCACCACCACTCTCGTTTAAACATCCACCAACCCTGCTATAAACAACTGAAAGAAGGTCGCCTTGTATCCTGGCTGACAGCCAGGGATAGAGTCTGCTCTGGTGTGAGACAGAAAGTGAACAAAAAAATAGTATCAAACCATGAATAATCTCAGTGAGGACTGACAATAACCAAGTCAGCCAACCATGTGCTAGATTCTTAATATATAATTTATTTCACTGTGAACAGGGGCAGCTCCAGGCACCAGCAGGCCAAGCGCATACTTGGGGTGGCAAGCCACAGGAGGTGCTCTGCCAGTCACCGCGAGGGCGGCAGGAAGGTTGCCTTCGGCGGCATGCCTGCAGAGGGTCCGCTGGTCCCGTGGCTTCGGCGGACCTCCCACAGGCTGCCACCGAATTCACGGGACTGGGGACCTCCCGCAGGAAAAGCCGCTGAAGGCAGCCTGCCTGCCATGCTTGGGGCGGCAAAATGCCTAGAGCTGCCCCTGACTGTGAAGATACAAAATGCGCTGCAGTCACAGCTAAACTGAAAATGGGGAAACATGATAGTGGCAGGCGACTCCCTTTGCACAGCCCATATGATTATGTCCCCACCTTTTGTCCTTTTGGAACAAGGTGCATGCAACTCGTGAAGGGCTGTACAAATGTAGAATCTGCCCATTAGATGTTTCTCTGGTCTAGGGTTCTCGTGGATACTGGAGTTAAAACAGGAAGCAATGATTGTATCTTGTTAGTGCTGGAAAGAAAGCTGGACAGTCTCTGCTTGTGATAGGCCCTAGGTCCCAGACTAAAGGACTGGATCAAACTAACTCAACAATAAACACTAATGCAGCAAGTAACATACTGTCTGAGGCAGGATCCTGATGGTTTTGAGGATCAGTGGGCTCCATTCTCGGCTACGTGAACAAACACTGGTTACATCGCAACCCCACCCCATGACCAGATCTAACCCCAGGAAAGTGATACACCTGGTGATGCTCCCTTATGTCCCACTGCCCCGTCTCCACTGGCTGGTGTTAGCAAACCCCATCTTTGTTATTCTAGTCAATAGTAAAATAGAGTTTTTAAAAAACACTAACATCCCCAGCCTAACACATTCCTCTAGCCCCCAACTGGATTAAGGGGCTGTCACCTTGCAGAGCCCTCTCGCACTGCAACATGCAGTAGCTGTTAGCACCAGGCATATCTGATCAGTCACATGGATGTTATCCTAGCTAATGGGCCCTATAGTGTAGGGAAGAGAGATTGCAGCTGCAGGGCCCTCCTGGCTGCAACAGCCGCACTGCTGCCAAAGTGAGGGCCACATTGGCAACAGGTGAGGAGCCCAAGGGCTGCACCTAACTTCATTAAGATCAAACAGAGTGAAGCCGTCTTTTGTAGTTCTGCAGAGCTGGAGCATGCAGAGCTGTGGCACACAAAGCTGTAGAACACAGTCTGCACCCAGGGAGCCTATGGGGGCAGCCTGTTCTCAGGGTAATTCACCTGTGGGGAGAGCAGTAGGTGATACCATTTTGCTCTCTGCCAGGTAGCTTTAAGTTCCAACCAGGGCTAACAGTGGCTGCTTGGGAGATGGACTGAGTCAATGCATCTTCACATACCCTGGCGGTGTCCTTGCTGATGATCCCGGTCCACTTGGGAAGCTGAACTGCTCAGCTCTGGGACCCTGGCAGAACAGGGTCTGCACCTCTGTGCTGCTCTGAAGGGAGCTGAGTGATTCACTGCTGGCTGAGCTCAAGCAGTGAATTTGGCCTTCACAGTCCCAATGTGCAATGTCAGTTTGATCTGAGTGGTCTGGAGGCTCTGTAGGGGCCACATTTCCATATTAAAGGTGAGGATGGATGTGGGCTTCATTGTTGAAATATCCGGGTCATGTGCTGGGCCATCCCTAAGTCTCCTAGGGGAATAATATAGAAACAATGGCAGTGCTATGGGATCAAAGGACCATGTGGGGCTGTGCAGTGGCTGAGCAGAAACCTGTGCTGTCCCAGTGCTATCCCATCCCCACCTCCCTTGGAATGAAAGCTTTTCCCAAGAACTTGTCAACACAGGAACATGCCTTGTGAGCACCTTTAGGTTTTTCAGGATAAATGGCTTTCATCCACACACACACTCTTTTTTCTTCATGTTGCATCTTTATCTCACTATAATGAATCCACTTAGGAAGTGCCATAGCTCTATTTCAGACTGACTTATGCTGCAATGTTTGTGTGGACACATCCTCATGATGAATTAACTATACTTCTTCAGCTAGTCCTCTAACTTCTATCCCACTCCATTGTTTAACATCTGAATTGGCCTGTCGGGTTACCTGCACACTCTCTGCTGCTCCAGGGTCATCTTCACAGCATGTCCCATGCTCTTTTTAAATGCCAGCATATATCCAAGTGCATCTATTTGTGGCTCCAGCTGACATCAAGTTCATAGACCTCTAGTCCATTACAGCCACCGTGCCCCAGGTTTCCCTGTGGTTGTGACAGGAGATCCTAGGCTTCCTTGCCAGAGGGAGGCAAGTTCAGTCTTATCTTTCTACTAGTCCTACAAGCTGCTAGCAGAGCAGAGGCAGAAGAAGAGGTTCTCCTGGGACATGTGCCAGGCCAAAGCCAAGGAGCTGTGGCAGAAGTATGAAAAAGCCAAAGATAAAAACAAGAGTTCCAGGAATGCTCCCAGTACCTTGAGTAAGACTCCCAGTCCACAGGTGCGTTATGAGGACCCCGACCAGATTTTTGCCCGATGCTATACACTTATTTTGGAAAATTACAGTGCTGAGTGGATGCTGTGATTCCCAAGGGAAATAGCTTGAGACATTATAGATAAAGATGTGTGAACACATGATTTAGGAAAATTATAGAAAACCAACACCTCCCCTCCCAAAAAACAAAAAAAAACAACCCCCCCAAAAAAACCCCAAACCCACAAACAAACAAACCCCTCCAATGCCAAAACAGCTTCCCTTTTAGATCAGGCCTTTAAAGAAAGGAGTCAAGAAGGAATCAGTCCTTGCAGGAGAACAGGGTCTGTGACCGAAACAGAGGGAGAGAGGCCCTGGAACTATCAGTTGGTGAGTGTCTCTCTCAGAACTCAGCTGAGTCACTCATAAAAAAGAGGAAATCAGGAGCAGCAAAAAGCTGTCAGAGCAATGGCAAAGCAGAGCCATCTAGGAGGAAGGCTGTGTAGGACAAAGGGCTGCCAGCCATGGAGTTTTATGGTTAATCTGCTTTGGTGGAATCAGCATCCAATGGCATGTACTTTGTCTTTCTCATCAATGTTCTGCTCACTGAATGGGACCATCAGCCCCAGGCATCAGGCAGAGTGGTGGTGCTTAGACCAGTATCCTAGCAGGAACGTGACTGAGCTGTTCATCGCCTAATGCGGGACTCAAATCAAAACCGGTCCTGTCTTGGAACAGCTGCAATATGCTCTGGACTGGAAAACAACAGTGGGGGCACCTTGACCAAGGTTTCTGGAGAGCAAATACCAGAGAGTTTCCATCCAAGAAAGATCCAGGCAACATCTCCTTACTGTAAACAGAACAAAAGTGTTACAGTTCTCTGAATCTTAAGCAAAGGAGGGTGTTGAAAAGGTTGTTGGATGGGAGCAGTGAGCACCTCTGGGGTTTTATGCTGACTGAGGGAGTTGTGAGTGTATCTGTAGGCTGAGCTGCCAGTCTGTGTCATAATCACCAGCTCTGAGCCCCCTCTGCTCCTGAGTTCTAAAGATCTCCAGAGGCTCATAGCATCTTCCTGGACACCCCTGCAGGCTGGGAAGCAGACCAAAACATCAGCAGCATTAGCAACAAATCTGCCATCTGGCCCTAGGCAGCAGAGCAACTCAGGAGTTTGGCTTTATTTATTTTTCTTCTGCCTTTGGAGCTTTCATTCTTCACAGAAGAGGGTCTGAGTCTGTCACTAACACACATTGTGGGCTAAGAGATACATAACCCCCTGACTATTCTAAGGAACCCAGCTCAGGCATGTTTAAAAATAATTGTCTCTTATAATTCTTTGACAAACTGAAGCTAAAATCTCATGCCCCATTACCTTGTTTTGTCTGTTGTGCAAGGGTGCCGCTTTGTGGTCGCAGACCTTTGATATATCTAAACACCCTGAGTCTGTTCTTGCTCACCCTGACTTTACACCCATATGAAACCTCATTGATAGGAGTGGAGCTGTTCCTTGTTTACCTTGGTAGAAAATACGGGCCCAATTCTGATCATACAGTACATATATAGCGTAGCTATATCTCTCCTTCTGCACCAAATAGTAAGATCCAGGCAATAGAGATGAGCTTGATGGAGTGCAGAAACTGAGCATGTAACAGTCAGATTGTAGTGCAAACAGTGGTCCTTGCTCAGGCCTGTAAGCAGCTTCACTGAAAAGCAGGTTTTCATAGGGGCATGTGTCTTGCCCAGTGATTGCTCTGCAGTCCCAGGGAAATGGTCTTTGGTTTGAGCATTATCCTTCAGGAGAAGTTCTTCAGAGCCACCCAACCTTCCTTTTCCTCCTATATGTTATGGTGCCTGGGTCATGAGTCTGTTCCCATGAGCTGAAAGACAATGGAACGTTCAGAGCTTTAAAACCTTTGGAACAACTCATCTATATTTTTAGCAGAGCTGCTTTTGAAGGCGGTTGAGCAGGCACAGGTATTGCATCCAGGGATGAAGTCACTGGGGTTTCATGGCTTCCTAGATATGAAGCAACACTTTGGTGAGTTCAACAGTGGGAGGTTCACTAATCCCGGGGGACGTTTCTGGGAGAGGGAGGAGGGAGGAGAGGGTGTAACTGGTAAAATCTGCAGGCAGCCAAAACCTGGTGTTGTAATGTCTGAGTCCGTCTGAGTTTGGAAAGAGCCCCGCTGATATCACCCTGTGGAACTGTTAAGAGGCAAAATGCAAGAAAGGAAATGAAGTCCTTTCCAAACACTGCAAATGAGAGAAATTAACACCCACTCCTCCCACTCTATAACCGAGCTTGAAAACTTCTTTCAAAGCAAGTCAAACATCCAATAGAGCAATCCTTCATCTTTTCCCCTATCCCTACAACTTCTCTCTATCTTTCCTTACTTATATTTGTGACAAAGGCCGTACCACCATATCTCAGCTCTTCCCGAGTAATTAAAAATAGACTTTTTAATTGCAAGACCTTTCACATTCATTGTGCATCAAACCAGGACAACACATGTTTCTGTTGCTTAATGAAGAGCCTTTATGGAAATGAAGTCAGGCTAAACATTGATTGTTACTCTTCAGTGTGCATTGTTTTGCTGATGTGGTCCATCTTCTGTCACAGGATCCTAGGGAAGAGACGAACATGTTCAAAATAGGAACCAGTTAATCTGGAATAAATGTTCAATACTTCATGGCACTAGCAGTGTAAACAGTGACATCACCAAGTGAACATTTGAACCAAGTGATTATTGCCTTGATTTTTCTCAGCTAGAATGTGGAGAACGTGAGCATAAAATATTTTCCCCTTGGGACTTTTTGCTGCAGTAACCAAGGGCTAGTGTGCCTTGCTGAGAACAAGTGAAAACAATGCACCTTAGTTTGCTTTGGAGAGGTGCACATTCTCTTTTAACAGGTTGCTGGCTCTGCCTAGAATTCCTGCTCAGCTCCCCAGACTGTACTTGGGAATGTTGGCTGATCCTTCCATCCTCCCCCCTACAACATCTATGATGGGGAGGGATATTATTCTGAGTTTGACATGGTTCCTGTAACAGGGTGGCCTGCCCCTTTAAGAGCCAAGAGGCCTTGGGCCAGTCAGCCCTGTTCAATCAGCTGTGCCCTGCTACACCTGTGCAGGGTTGGATTTAAGAGGACAGAACTTGGAAGGCCAGTAGTGGAGGGCTGGTTGGAGAGCAAAGCAAAAGGCTGTGAAGACCTAGAGGTGAGCACAAGGGACACAGAGGCCAGTGGAAGACTCCAGGCAGGAAGGCCTGGGGATGAGGCTGAGGGGAGATGTGGAAAGGAGCCCAGGAAGGACAAAAGATGAGTGCAAAGGGTAAGTAGAGGAGTGCTTGAGTCGGAGGAGTGAAGACCGACTGCTGAGGAAGGAGTAGTGTTACCATCTGGCTGGTCATTGACCAGCCTGGCTGGGTTTTTTTGTGGATCTGCCAGTTGCCAGAAAAATAATTTAATCTGCCATTTTTTTTATGTGGATCTAAAGGTTTGTATTATAATCACAATACACTGGGATATCTAATGTTAAACGTTTCCATGTCCATCTAAAGATGCTATGATGTTGCTGTTAAAAATAAGAAATTGCTGGAATTGGCAAAATCAAATAGTAAATACTAATTCAAGAAATAGACTCAACGGATTTTATTTATGTATAATGTTCCAAAACATTCACATTCAAGCATGTAGTTTAAATGATAGAATTAATGCTGTTTGGGAAAAAATAATCGCCGTGAAGATGGACACAAACAAATGTTTGGAGAAACATGACCAAGATAAGAAAATGATGTTATCAATCGTATCAGTATGTGTTCTCTCTCTAGATATGATAAGTGGCTGTAGAAGGGGGGGCAGACTACCTGGTGGTTGAGCGTTGGGGTTGCTGCGGGCTTGCCTTGTGTGAAGGACATTTTTTGCATTTCAAAGGTGGTAGCCCTAGGAAGGAGGAGCTGGGCCCAATTTGAGGCTTGGGCAAAGACTCTGTTTTGTGTTTGGTATTGGATTTGTATAACCTGGAAGGGGTGGGTTTTTGTTAATGACTTAGTAGGAGGGCCAAGTTGCTGAGGGGAAACTGCAGGCTCACCCCATACCACTATAGGGTGCTCGGGAGGCAGCAACCCTGCTAGCCCTGACCTGGTCTCCTATTCTCATCCTTGTTAAATGGGGAATGTTCCATAACCTCACTAAGGCAATCTGGGAACCAATGACTACCAGAGAACAATTTGTATAGTGGGGGTACTGAGAGCCATTGAACCAAACTATAAACTCTGTATATGATGGAAACCACTTCAAGCCAGGGGGTGTGGCAGCACCCCTAGTTCCAGCACCTATCATGACTACAAAAAGAACAGGAGTCCTCGTGGCATCTTAGAGACTAAAAAATATATTAGAGCATAAGCTTTTGTGGGCTACAGCTCAACGAGAAACTGCTGAACTTGACTTAATATGCAAACTAGATACCATCAATTTAGGTTTGAATAGAGACTAGGAATGGCTGAGCCATTACCCACATTGAATCTATTTCCCCATGTTAAGTATCCTCACACCTCCTTGTCAAATGGTCTGAAATGGGCTTTCTTGATTATCACTACAAAAGTTTTTTTCTCTTAATTAATTAGCCTCTTAGAGTTGGTAGGGCAACTCCCACCTTTTCATGTTCTCTGTATGTGTATATATATCTCCTTCCTATATGTTCCATTCTATGCATCCGATGAAGTGGGCTGTAGCCCATGAAAGCTTATGCTCAAATAAATTTGTTAGTCTCTAAGGTGCCACAAGTACTCCTGTTCTTTTTGCGGATACAGAGTCACACAGCTGCTACTCTGAAACTTATGAGGACTACAAGCCACTTTCTTGGATGTTCCATGGCATGTTGTCCTCCAGGCTTCACAGACATCAGCAAGACAGACCACAGACCTTCACAGATAGTCTTCAGCCCTCCATAGATCCTGGGCTCACCTTGTCTGATGTAGACACATGGATGTAGATACCATCTGGAGGTGGGGGAGGAGAGTGGATGTGATGTTTATACTCCAACCTACTAGCAGCGCTGTGCTAGTTAGTATAATACTGTCCCTGAGAAGATAAAAAAGTAGCCCATTGAAATTAACTTTCTAAAATCCCTCATTACTTTTTTTAAACATCTACGGATGGTGGACAGTAAACTAGACAGAAGTCTGCACTGTGTTATGGCTGCAGAAAAGGCCACTAGGATTTTGCAGAGTAGTTCAGAGAAGGGAAGTGACAATCCCTGTCTATACAACTCTGGTACAGTCTCACAGAGAATATTATGTTCTGTAATGGAGAGAGATTAGATCTGAGTCTTGGCTAAATGATAACCAAGGTGGAAACCTGCAAATAACTGCAAGAGGGGGCTCGGGGGTTATTTAGGGTGGAGCATGAGGTGTGAGTATGAGTAATAGGATGACAATAATAAAAGAGAGGATTTAAAGTGAAGAAGAACAAGCTTTCTGCAAATAAGAGGTATGGGATTGTAAGATTATCTCCTAGTGGACGGGGGCCCAGTATCTGTTAAGATGTTCATAGCAATAATTAATAATTATAATTAATAACCAATAACCTAAAACTAGACTTGACAAAGTGCCAGGGCTGTATAATAGAGAGAACAAGTACAAACTAGAGCAATGGACCAGATGGGAGCTAATGGGTTTTTCTGATTCTAACTGAGGACTGGACCTGGGGGTTGGACTGGAGAAGCTGCGACATGCAAGTGAGTTCTAATTACCTCCCTGCTGTTATGAAATCTAGGCTGAGTCAGTTAAGTCCCTTGGGCTGGGAGATGAATTTGCCTCCCAGGCCTCTTGGCTGAGGCTGCTCAGTTGCAGGAGGTGAGTGTCTTATGGTGTCAGTTTTGACTGTATTTGATGGGAGCGGATCTCCAAGACCCTTGAGCTGGTTCATTACACAATCATACCATAGTTGCCACCCTCTCTCTTCCTCCACCCTTTGGTACCACTGTGATAGGGGCTGTGTAAAAATGCATGAGAGAGCATTAAGAATAAATAGATTTCCCACTAAAGAATGGCTGCAGAGCGTGTGAGCGGCAGCTCCTCCATGTGCCCAGGAGAGGCCTCCCTCTGGGGCAGGGCTCGAGTCCACTGAAGCCCAGGACTGAATTAGCACTTCTTGTGGAATGGTCCCCAGCTAACCTGGACTTGAGAGTGAGCTCTGTGAGCAGGAATGTGTCAATGATATGCCAGACTGTGGCAAGTGAAACCTGGCTCTCCTTGCTCCCTGTCCCTACAGGCTCCAGTCCTGTGGTGGCATCACACCAGCTAGCGGGGATTGCTCAGAGTAAAACAGGAACTGTCTGCTTTATGTTTGAGTCCCAAGTCCATTTGAGATCTCAGCCTGCAGCGAGTTAAACTGCTAGGCCATGAGGCAGGCAGGGGAGGACGTAAAAGACACAGCAGTGAGTGTGTGGGAAACAATTGGAATCTGTGGCCCAGGGGAACAGCTTGGCACCTGCTTTCTCCAACCAACCTTCATGTCTCATACTGTTGCTATGACTCATCACTACCTCTTAGAATTATAGAATATTAGGGTTAGAAGAGATCTCAGGAGGCCATCCAGTCCAACCTCCTGCTCAAAGCAGGACCAACACCAACTAAATCATCCCAGCCAGGGCTTTGTCAAGCTGGGCCTTAAAAACCTGTAAGGATGGAGATTCCACCACCTCCCTTGGTAACTCATTCCAGTGCTTCACCACCCTCCTAATGAAATAGTGTTTCCTAATATCCAACTTAGACTTCCCCCACTGCAACTTGAGACCATTGCTCCTTCTGTTCTGTCATCTGCCACCATTGAGAACAGCCTAGTTCCATCCTCTTTGGAACCACCCTTCACGTAGTTGAAGGCTGCTGTCAAATCCCCCTCTCTTCTCTGTTCTGCAGACTAAATAAGCCCAGTTCCCTCAGTCTCTCCGCTGATCATTTTCGTTGCCCTCTGCTGGACTCTCTCCAATTTGTCCACATCTTTTCTGTAGTGGGTGTCCCAAAACTGGACGCAGTACTCTAGATGTAGCCTCAGCAGGGTTGAATAGAGGGGAATAATCACTTCCCTCGATCTGCTGGCAATGCTTCTACTAATGCAGCCCAATATGCCATGAGCCTTCTTGGCAACAAGGGCACACTGCTGACTCATATCCAGCTTCTCGTCCACTGTAACCCCCAGGTCCTTTTCTGCAGAACTGCTGCTTAGCCAGTTGGTCCCCAGCCTGTAGTAATGCATGGGATTCTTCCGTCCTACGTGCAGTGATCATGTATGTTTAATTCCTGTCCTGTCTCTGTGAGGTTCTTTAAAAGAAGCCAGAGAACTTCACAACAGTCCCCATCCCCAGCACCAGAGTTAGGTTCTGAGTGAGAATCTCTACCTGAGCACTGATTGACAGCTACCCCAGCATCAGACATCCTGGGTATGTCCTGGCCCAGCCCACTAGTTCAATTGATGATTATCTCATTCTAATGGGAAGTCATAAGATCAGAGGGAAAATATGAATGAGAGGGTGACGGAGGATTGAGTGTGCCCTGAATGCAACTTGTCTGATCAGGGAGAGAGGGAACTGGTGATTCAGGATCTGAGGAGACCAGCACAGATTGAACAACTGCAGCTGTTTTGCAGGTCCCCAACCCAGACCCACTGAACTCCACTCATCATGGGCGATTGGCCACGGCACAAGGGAAACCCTGTGGCGATTGTAAGGATGAGGATGGGATTTTCAACTGTCTGTGTGGATCCCCTGTTTGCTCTCTGCCCCACAGAACCTTCATTCTAAATTCTGTTTGACACAGAAGGACAAAGATAGGCAAACGTAGGGGGAAAGGAGAGGAAGGACTGGGGAGAATGAGAGAGGTCCCCTTGTGACCCAGCTCAAGACAGCATGTTAACTATTTTTGGCTTTTTGTTACCTTTCCTCCCTCTTCATGTTTCTTTGGTGTCATAGCAGGAGGAAGCTTCAGGAAGGGGTTTTAATAAGGTGAGGGAAGTCTCTTGATGAACATGTCTGAAGAATGTTGCAAGTATTAGGGGGAGCATGGAAGAAGGCATGGAGAAACCTGTGGGATAAGTATGGAGGCTGGCATCATTGGTGAAACAGAGAGTGCATGGGGAATACAAATGGAGCCTAGGTCTAAGATGTAGGAGTTGCATGATACTGAGCCTTGAAATCAATGGGGAAGTGATAATACAGCAAGATGAGATCTGTGATGTCAGCCAGAGCAAGTTAATGGAGGACCTAATCTGCTCCTGCAAGTGTCTGCTGCTCCACTTCACCACTCGCATTCTGCTGACTTTGGCTTCCTCTGGTTACAAGCCCTCCTTAGCCTTTTTCACCATGGGGCAGTAGAAGCCTATGCCCAGCAGCTTTCTCTAGATATGTATAGCTTCTACTGCTGCTGTGAAGGGATCAGTTCACGGGACATCTTTGTCAAGAATCTCTGGAACTGAATGAACAGATGACACTTCAAGTGCAATTTTACATAGTGTGCACCTTTTTAGCTCACCAAAATCCTGGTCTGCAACATTCAGAGGCTTATTAGGCACTTGAGAGCCAGCCTGAGCATCCCGCTGCAGGATATGGACTTCCTGTTAATGTGCCCACGCTGGAAAATGGGGTCGTCCTCCATGTTCCTCCCCCATTTCTTTACCATCATTGCAGTTTACTCAATACTAAAGCAGCTTCCACTCCTGGTGTCTTTATATAATAACAAAATGACTGTTGAATGAATGGGGAGTCCCATGAGGCCAGGGCTGCTCTAGAGCGCAGATTTTCCCTAGAGAAGACTTGCCCTGGGAAGAATGCTGGAGGAAGAGAATCTCATGCTGCAGCTGTGAAGATGTCTGTAATTTGGTGAGTTTAGGTTCTTTCCACAGAGGCTGCTATTTCTGCACTATCTGATCTGGGTGCGATGACTCCTTGCGCTGTGAATCATCATGCATTGCATCCCTTGTTTTTTGTGGACAGTCCATTGTGCTTTGTGATGACATTTTGCTGAGCAGAGAGTGACCAATTGTGATGACTCTGTGGTGGTTAATACACTTCCACTTACTCTTAATAAAAAGCCTGTAAAATATGTGACCTATGAAATGGTACTTGTCATGGTAAAACATTCTCGGGGTTGTAGCAGTGACTGTAATACAGGGAGCCCATATATAGGCCAGCCAAGGGCCACACTGGCAGTTTGCCAGGTTGACTACTTCCCCTAAAATAGAGCTAGTTGCAGTCACCTTCATCTCTAATCTGGCAGGGAAGGTTGCATGATGCATCAGCTAATGGGACGTGGTTGATCACATCAACACTAAACGTGGCTGGCTGGGAAATAAAGACTGTACAGGCTTCATGTCTGTAGTAACCATGAAGACAGATGCAGGCTGCTCAGTAGAACTCCTCTCAGGAATCTATATTTTATTGTCTTCTAAAAGGCTCTTGGAGGTCCACAAGGCTCATAGGAAGCCCCTCTTCTGCCAGCCAGAGGGAAAAATCTTTGTCTAAAAATAAATCAAAGGCTGGTCACCCATGACCATGCAGTTGCTGCCTTCCTCACTAGTGTGGGCAGCACCCTATGCAAAAGTCATGTGTGATCATTTTGCCTTGCCCCTAGCTCTGGGACTGATGTTCTTAACCCACGCAGCATCTGATCTGACGGCTAAAACCTGAGAAGCTGCAGATTCCTGAGCCGAAGACACTGGGCCCTGGTACCAGATTAGCTTTTTTTATTTCCTTTCATTTAGCAGGATCCTGCAGAGCTGGGCAACTCCCAGTCCATCTGTCAAGAAGGGAACTATTTTGGGAATTTTTATGATGGAACAATATTTTTTTGGTAAACAAACGGAAAGCTGTTAAACAGAGACCTTCACCTCTCAGCTCTTGGTTCACCTCCCTCACTGCTGAGATGCCACAGTGACTGCACTGTCCAACTCGAAGAGCTCCATCCGCAGCTCTGGCAGGGGCAAAACAAATAGCAGGGGTTTTTCCTTCCTTTCATTAACTGCTCAACAAAAAATGTGGGGAAGAAAAAGAGGTGCTTTGCTTCATGTGATGGGAGCATTTACTTGAGGATGTTTACACCTCAGGTGCCTGAGGGCACATGGGTATATATCCAAAGATCAGGAGCTCTGTGGACTTGCCCACATTGTGCATCAGTGAGCACATCTGACCCCTTAATTCTAAACACTAGAGTTGATGCAGTTTGGGACATAGTACAGCTGATTTGTGTATCAGCCTTGGAATTAGTAGAGTTCTGCTTCTCTGCTACACTGTTTAATAAGCTCATCCTCCACTACATCCCTGCCCATTTATCTATTTTGTCCTCCTGTCTGACATGTTCTCTGAGCCTTTAACAGACTCGGAGAACTAGTAGGTAAGGTCAGAAAATCTAAGGGGAAAAGGAGTTGAGAGCTGGCAGTTTCTCAAAGAGACAGTATTAAAGGCACAACTGCAAACTATCTGCTGCAAAGGAAAGATGAAAAGAATATTAAAGATGGCTGCGCCAGGAGCTCTTTAATGATGTGAAAATCAAAAAGGAATCCTACAAAAAATGAAAACATTCATGAATTGCTTAGGAGTTCAAAAGAAGGACACAAGCATGTAGAGACAATCAGAAAGACTAAAGGATAAAATAAGTTGCATCTAGCAAGAACTAATAACTGATGACATCAAGACAGCTGAGGTATTTAATGCCTATTTTGCTTCAATCTTTCACTATAAAGGTCAATGGTGATTAGGTACTTAACACAATTAATATCAACAAGAGGGAAGTAACATAAGCCAAAATAGAGAAAGAACAGGTTAAAGAATATCTAGATAAATTAGAAGTATTCAAGTTGGCAGGGCTTTATGAAATTCATCCTACGGTACTTAAGGAACTAGCTGACGAAATCTCAGGACTGTTAGAATCTTTGAGAACGCATGGAGGATGGGGGAGGTCCTAGATGACTGGAGGAAGGCAAACATAGTGCATCTTTAAAAAGGGGAACAAAGAGGACCCAGGGAATTATAGACCTGTGAGCCTCACTTTGATACCTGGAAAGATACTGGAAAAAATTATTAAACAATCAATGTGTAAGCACCTGGAGGTTAATAGGGATATAAGGACTAGCCAGCATGAATTTTAAAAGACAAATCAGGCCAAACCAACCCAATTTCCTTCTTTGACAGGGTCATTGCCTAGTGGATACAGGAGAAGCAGTAGATGTGATATATCTTGATTATAGTAAGGCTTTTGGTATTGTCCTACATGACAATCTCATAATTAAATTAGGGGACTGTGGTCTAGATTAATTTACTGTAAGGTGGATGCACAACTAGTTGAAAGACTGTACACAAAGATTAGTTTTCAATGGTTTGTCAAACTGGGAGGAGGTATCTAGTGGGGGTTCCACAGGGATCAGTCCTGAGTCCAGTACTACTCAATATTTTCATTAATAACTTGGATGATGGAGTGGAGAGTGTGCTTAAAAAATTTGCAGATGACACCAAGTTGGGAGGGGTTGCAAGCCCTTTGGAGGACAGAATTAAAATTCCAAATGACTCTGACAAATTGGAGAATTGGTCCAAAATAAAAAGATGAAACTCAGTAAATGTAACTGCAAAGTACTTCACTTAAAAAGGAAAAATCAAATCCACAACTACAAAATGGGGAAAAGCTGGCTAGCAGGTAGTACTGTGGAAAAGGATCTGGGAGCTATGGTGTATCACAAATTGAATATGGGTCAACAATGTGATACAGTTTCAAAAAAGGCTAATATCATTCTGGAGTGTCATATAAGACACGGGAGATAATTGTTCAACTCTACTCGGCACGCACGAGTGAGGCCTCAGCTGGAGTACTGTGTCGAGTTCTGGGTTCCACACTTGAAGAAAGATGTGGACAAATTGGAGGAGTCCAGAGGAGGGCAACAGAAATGATAAAAGGTTTTAGAAAACCTGACCTATGAGGAAAGATTAAAAAACTTGGCATGTTTAGTCTTGAGAAAATAAGACTGATGGGGGAGCTGATAACAGTCTGCAAATCTGTTAAGGGGTGCTATAAAGAGGACAGTGATCAATTGTTCTCCATTTCCACAGAATGTAGGACAAGAAGTAATAGTCTTAATCTGCAGCAAGGGAGATATAGGTTAGGCATTAGGGAAAACTTTCTAACTACAAGGGTAGTTATACTCTGGAATAGGCTTCCTGAGGAGATTGTGGAATCCCATCACTGGAGGTTTTAAAGAACAGGTTGGACCAACACCTGTCAGTGATGGTCTAGGTTTCCTTGGTCCTGCCTCAGCGCAGAGGGCTGGACTTGGGTGACATCTGGAGGTCCCTTCCAGCCCTACATTTCTATGATTCAATGATACTATGTAGATTGTGAACTGTCTGTGGCAGGGATTGTCATCTTTGTTACTTATCTGTACAGCATTTATCACAATAAGCCCCTGATCCTTGACTGGGCTTATTAGTCACTACTGTAATACAAATAAAAAATGAGACAGCTGACTTGCCACCTGAAAGAAAGCCTTGCACCTTTGAAGTGTCCATTAGTAGGAAATTTTGGTGTAGTCAGGAGCTGGCAGGGTCAGGACAGGCAGCATATGTGGGCAATTGAGGAGTTAGAGGGTGCATTGAGGAAGATATAGGATTGGGTGTTTGCCTAAAAGACTGAAGCTAGCAATGAGAAGGGCAGAGTCTTGCAGCATTTCATGGTGGTGGGACCATAAAATAATTTGTCTTTGAAGGAACCTTTAGTGCAGGGGTCGGCAACCTTTCAGAAGTTGTGTGCCGAGTCTTCATTTATTCACTCGAATTTGAGGTTTCATGTGCCAGTAATACATTTTAACGTTTTTAGAAGGTCTCTTTCTATAAGTCTATAATATATAACTAAACTATTGTTGTATGTAAAGTAAATAAGGTTTTTAAAATGTTTAAGAAGCTTCATTTAAAGTTAAATTAAAATGCAGAGCCCCCTAAACCGGTGGCCAGGACCAGGGCACTGTGAGTGCCACTGAAAATCAGCTCGCGTGCTGCCTTCAGCACGTGTGCCATAGTTGCCTACTCCTGCTTTAGTGGGTCAAGTAGTCCATCTTCCTGTACTGAGCTAGGTTTAATTTAGTGGAGCATCCAGTCTCACTTTGGATACGTGTGTACTGGAATCTTTTTAACTGGAATTGGTTGCCAATTAAATTGAGTGAGCCAACACATTTGTACATGCTAGTCTGGATACTCCACAAACATCTGTTCTGGGGCACATATGTTTGAACTGTCCAGACTAGCTTGTACAGACGTGTTGGCTAACTCAGTTTAACTGACAGTCAGTTTACTGGCATTAATACACTCTAGTGTAGACAGCCCTTTCAATTCTCTCCAGTGATGGTGGTTCTCTTCCTTACCTACCACCTTGTTTCATTGTCAAACTCTTCTGATAATGGTTAAGTCTTCCCTACCGTTTAACTTATGCTTGCTTTTCTGCAGGGTCATCCCCTGCTCTCCTCATTGACTAGCAAGAATTGCTAGTGTGAACACACATTATGGGATCTTTCACCTGTCCCCTCTTGCTTCTGCCTTGGGATCTCTCCCTGACCTCATTAACTATTCTTGCATTGAAACTTTTGTTACTAAAGGCTCTTTTTAATGAAGCATGAAGCAAAATAGTTTTCTCCTCTCCCTGGGCAATAGCAGCCCCCCACTTTCCTTTGTCATCCTGTGGCTTCTCCTGTTTCTTTTGTTCCCTTCTGCAGCAGGTCAGCAGGATGGTTGAAGCCTTTGCCTGTTAGTTTGCACAATCCTCCTGTATGGAGCCCCTGGCATGTCTCCTTTGCCTGTTTTTTAATTTGATCCCCATTTCACTTTCAGGTCTTTAAAAATCTCCTGGGGCCGCTTCTTTATCCCTTTGTTACTTCTACTTACCCTTTGCATTGGGATGGTTTTCTGCCTTGCTGTGGTATTCTGCTCTTTGGCATGGAGGCAGGGGTGGCTCCAGGCACCCGCCCAGCAAGCAGGTGCTTGGGGCAGCCAAGGGGAAGGGGTAGCAAGTCAGGCTCTTGGCGGCGGGTCCCTCAGTCCCTCTCCGAGTGAAGGAACAGCCACCAAAGTGCTGCCGAAGAAGAAAGCAGTGCGGTGGAGCTGCCACCGATTGTGATAATGGCTTTTTTTTTGCTGCTTGGGGCAGCAAAAAACCCTGGAGCCAGCCCTGCCTGGAGAGTAGTATCTAGGCACCTCACATATATTATTGTAGTGAGGGAAGATGAAGAGGAAGGATGGCCCAATGGTTTAAGACACTAAAGTAGGATGTGGGAGACCTGGCTGCAAGTCCCAGCTCTGCCACAGATTTCCTGTGTGATGCTGGGCAAGTCACTTAGCCTTCCTGTGCCTGAGGAGTAATTATGCGGCTAATAGTACTACCCTACTTCACTGGTGGGTTGGGAGGATAAACACATTAAAGACTATGAGGTGCTCAGCTGCTATAATAACAGGGACCATATAAGACAGACCTATGCTCACACTGCTCCTGGGAGGTCTGATTACCCTATTTTACACTTGGGGAACTGAGGCACAGAAAGAGACTTGCCCAAGCTCACACAGCAAATCTTGTGATCCTAGATCTTCTTGTTCCAGTGCTACGCCCTTAAACAGATACCTGGGAAGTAACAGTCCATGTGACTCCCATTTCCTGTGATTGCAACACTTACTAACTGTTTAGGAACCTCTCTTCTGTTTCCTCTTCCTGCTTTGGGGTCTATAGCATCCACTCTCCCCTGCTGCTGACTTCCCTCTCTTCTTTTCTCCCTTGGTTTTAACCCAGAGATATTCAGCATGCATATCTCTCATGCCCATCTGTCCCTCTGAGCATGTGTTATATCCCTGATAACTAACCCAGCTCCATTCCCCTTTATCTCCCGCTCCTGACCTGCTCATGCCCTTCTGGAGTTTATTATCTCACAAGGTCTCTGTGATGCACCCAAATCAGTGTTGTTCATGCATGAAACCCTCAGTTCCTCCTGTCAACTCCTATTCATGCCATAAAGATAGCAACAGTTTTGTTTTACATTATGTGCTTCTGCAATTTTGTTCTTTCTCCTTTGTCCACCTCCATATCCCTCACTTCAATCTGGAATTTGACCCTTATGTGCCAGTTTGGAGCCTTGTATTCCAGACGTGCAATCACATTAAAAAAAACAAACCAAAATCTGGAGTGGGAGCTGGAGTCCCACAGCTATACCAAAAAGGACATGGCTAAGATGCTAAATGGTTGTAGAGGACATGAACACCCCACACCCCACCATTCCCCCCTGCAGTGGCTGTGCCTATGCTGTGTCAATACTGCCATTAATAATGACTTCCCTGATACTCGGCTCATATCTTTCTGGTTTCTGTCCTTTAACTGTGTCCCAGCTCTGTCTTCCTAGTTTAAAGCCCTCCTAACCTGGTACCTACAAAATTGGTTCTAAAATTTTCACAGGCCTTTCTCCCCCACGCACCCCCAAATGAATGTTAAGGCTCTGTGAACTCAAACCCACTGTCTCACACTTCCTGAAGGATCTTTCTTTAGTAAGTCACCTTCAAACTGCAACGCCTCTGAATAAATCACAAACAAAGGAAGGCTAAGACCAGGAAAATAGGTGCCTTGGTAAGAAGTGTCTGAGTTGAGTTCTCTGGCTGGCTGCAGGGGTTTGCTATGCTGTGTTAGGTTTCTGGTAAGGCCAAGTCTTGCTGATCTTTATGTACAAAATGTTTGTTTACTGGATGATGGTCTCATCTGGTTCTTATCCTCCACTTATCTCATGTGGGAGGGATCTGTGTGGATGAAACCTCAGCTCCCTGGCTGGTCTCTTCTATCCTTTCACCTAGGTGCTGAGTGCCTCACGTGGCTTACACACATATAATGAATTATGAGGGGTAAGTTACATTTGCCTTTGTCCTTTTAAAAATTCAGTCAAAGCATTAGTTATCCCTGAATCTCAAGTGGAGTCACTGGTAGGTCTGGGTAGAGGGATAGTGAATGGCTGGTGATTGTTGTTTTCTTTGATATTCAAGATGATTAAATAGGGAGGTTTAAAAACAGAGACATGCTCATTTTCTAGCTCAAGACCTAGCCCTAGTAGCCCTAGTGCTGGCATTGTGAACCCATCCTGCTGAGCCTTCTCAGCATCACAGGTCCTCAGACTCCATAAAGATCCCACAGTTGGAAGTGAGCTGGCCCTTTTGTTGCTGATGTATGAAGCAGAGTGGAATCCAGGATGGGTTTTCTGCAGCTAGAAGGGCTCCACAGGATAGAAAAGCCTTGCTGGGTCAGAGTTGAGGGGGATGTAGGGAGCACGTGTAGGTGGTAGCAAGGGCCCATTTTTACAGTGTCCCTTTCCTCATCTAAAACCCCCTGTTGCTATGGCTGGCATACCTGACCCCTTCACCTTGAGCTGTATAAATACACCCATTGGGTTGAAATAGAGTCTGGTACCTACTGCTGCTTCCCTTCCGCCTGTTTCTATGGCTACCCACATAACTGGGAATGATATCACTGTGGTCAGCAGCATATCCAATGGCTGCAGTGTCCTCAGGAAGCAGCTTTCAAGGGGGCTCTCCCGTGGAGGGAGGCATGAGGGAAAGCCCTAGGATGGTGGCATAGGAAACCAGTCCCCTCCACCAGGAGTCTTTGGGATCCTCTTTGTTGTTACTGTAGCTGATTGTGGGCTTGACTTTCTTCTTCCCAGCCTCAGCCCATGGGCATCTCCTTGTCCTGTGTTTAACATTGTAATCTGTTGTCTTGGAAATAATGGGTGTTATATCCCAAGTGTAGCCTATGACTTCACTGCAGGATAAGGCAAGAGAAGCAGATGGTTCTATCCATCTATAATATTGCATTTCCCTTGTCCTACTATCTCATTGGAGAACAAGGATCCACGATTCAGCACCAATATCTCTGGATGGTATCTTTCTAACGATTTAAGATAGATGTCTGTTGGGTTAGGCTATGGCTGATGTCACTACTTTGGTAGCTTATACATTGAAATCGATCAAAACTAGAAGAATCACAGATTACCAAATTACATGGCCCCATGCCCTCTCCCCTACACCAGCACCATTTCTTGTTGTCCTCATTGGTGTATTTGAGTGCTAAGGGGATGGGAAGGCTTTACTCCTCAATCCCTGTTGCCTGTGTCTCCTCCTCCTTGTAGTATCTCTTCAAAAACCCTCAGGCTTCTGCTGGGTTATTTTATTGTTTCACACGTTGAACCTGTGGCAACATGTTTCTCCTGATCCATGCAGCCACCATGTGGTCCCTGGCCTACAAATCTCCTAGACTGGAACCCTGCTAGTTGGGGCCAGTTTGGCTGCAGTCATGCCATGTACAGCCTAGGCCGTCAGGGAACCAGATGGAATCTGCCGCTTCCTGCAGATGATCTTTCCCTAGAATTTGTGTTCAGAAGAACTGGTGGTGGAGCGGGTTTGGTAAGCACACAGGGACTAGTAGGCTCTTGGGTGAGTAAAGAGCTGAGGTGCTTGGTAGAACAAAGGATAGAGGGGGACCAGAAGTGGCTTGGGGGGATTGGACCTTCCAAATTTAAAGATGGATCTGATTTGCCTACAGATTTCAGTTTTAGGTTTCTACAGGCTGTTCTGCTCTATGCTAGTCTATTCTGTTCCGTTTAGGTTTGTATACTGTACCCATTGCTGGGACATCTGAATACCTTAACTAGCCAGAAAACTACATTTAAAAATGAGTTTTGAAATTTGCTTTTCTTGGGGGATTGCCACTTTGTAGCTCATTTAGGCTGAGCTCCCTGCATACAGCAGGGACGCCTTACCTCACATCCCTCCATTCCCCCCACAAGCTCCCTGTGGGCTACCCTCCTATGCCCTGCCAGAGTTTCTGTGTACCTTCTATTCGCCCCTTGTCCCATAGTAGGTTCCCCCAACCACGCTCTCCTCAGGGATCCCCCCATGGTAGGGACTCTGTCTTGACCCCCATTCTCACCTTTCCCCCATGCTAGAGGCTGTATGTGCCTCCCTTTTTCCCCTCCCCCCACACCAGGGTCCCACATTCTCCCCCGTGTCAGGGGCTGTGTGCACATTCACCTCCTACTAGTATTCCCTCTGAGCGATAAGTTATTCAGGGTGTCAACATGTTAAAGTATTGGGAGGATGAGTAGAGATGAGATGGGATTGGTTATGCTGGAAGGCATTAATGGGTGCCATCCATCAGTCTATAGACAATGGCTGTGGTTTTGCTTGAGAGCTGGCAGAGGCTTCATGTGGCCCCTGTTTCCCACCTTTTGGTTTCCCCATTTCCCTCCAAATCAATAGGGTTCTACCAACTGATGTCTAGAACATTCCCTGAAATTTTGGAATTGATTGTATGAAGCATTTGAAAGTCTTTTGCATTACATGCAGCCAGACAAACTGAGAAATGCCATTGAATAGAGCATGAGAGGCCTTCACAAGCATGGCCAGTAAACTGGACAATTCTCCTTTGTGATTAAAACCCAGAAATGGAAAAGTGGATTAAAAGCGGGTTCCCTTTAGTTCGTCTATGGGAATAGTTTGCTGCGAGTTCATAGAAAAATGGTAAAATTGGATTATGGAAAGGGGTAAAACTCCTGTAATTTGGGATTGATGTGAAAGGACAGAGCTGGGCGAGGGGAGTTTGGATTGAGGTACATGGGTGGATCTGTAGTTGGGGACAGAGGTGGGCTTGAGGTGCCTGAGCTGAGCTGTGGCAGGGAGGATGCACTGTGCTGCTCACACTATTGCCTAGTTCAGGGATTCTCAACCTTTGTCTTTCTGAGGCTCCCCCAACATTATATAAAAAATTCCACGTTCCACCTGTGCCATAACAACTGTTTTTCTGCATAGCCAGTAGATTAAAGCCAGGCCTGGCGTTAGGGGGTAGCCAGCAAGGCAATTGCCTTGGGGCCCCATGCCACAGGGGGCCCTGTGAAGCTGAGTTGTTCAGACTTCGGTGTCAGCCCTGGGCGGTGGGGCTCAGGCTTCGGCTTTTTACTCTGGGCCCAAGTGAGTCTAACGCTAGCCCTGTTCTCTGGTTTATTTTGGCGGATCCCCGAATCCTGCTCATGAACCCCCCCAGGGGCCTTAGGACCTATGGTTGAGAAACGCTGTTTACATCTAAAAGTTGGGTTGACCTACCTACATTGTTCAAGACTGTGAAAAATGTCATGCCTTGTGCGATGTCGTTAGGTTGATCTAACTCCCACTGTAGATGCAGCTAGGTCAACTGAGGAAATTCTTCCGTCAACCTAGCTACCATCTCTTGGAGAGGTGGATTAACTACCCTGATAGAAAACCCCCTTCTGCTGATGTAAGAACCATCTACACTACAGGAACATGGCTGCAGTCACAGTGCTGTAACTGTGCCACTGTACTGCAGACACACGTTATATCTAGCTCTGGTGTTGTACTCCCTCATTTTCAAGCATACTGAAGTTACCCTTTTTGTAATGGGTAACTTACTAAGTTGTCTCCTGCTGCCCTGTTAACCTGTAGTTTTACATTAACAGGGACCTACATACTGGCACTCCAGGAACCCCTATTCTGAGCACGAGGAGGGATTCCTGACACCAGGCACCATGGAGTTAAGTGGTCTGGCTGGAAAGTTTGCATACAAAACCTGTACTAACCACCCCCTTTGTGTCAATGGGAAGTGCAGGCTCCAGCTTCTTCCGATTTCTCACCTGTCCAGACTGGTTCCAAGAGAAAATTTCTACTTAGAGTTGAAAAGAAAACCACACCTATTTACAGTGGGATTCCCCAGTACCCATCCCTGGAGTATTAACCCTTCACCCTCAGGCAGGGAGATTCCTTTGTGTGCCCCTCTGGGCCACTGACCCTTCCTCCCCCTCTAATATAGCAATTGCCCTGTGTATTTCCCTGAGTTCTCAGCTTTTTCTCACCATCTATACAGAGATCCCCTCTCTTTACATCATCATATATTAGGGTGACCACATTTCCCAAAGGGAAAATGGGACATAGTGCTGGGCTCGCCCTTCCCCTCCCCTTCCCCCACTCCCACAGGGCTGGCCCACGCCACTTACCAAGCCCCCCTCCTTGCATGGGGGACAGGCAGGGCTCCGACGAGCAGGGATGCACATACTAGATAGGGTGAACATATTTCCCACAGGCTGGGGCTCACTCGAGTCCTCTCTGCCCCCTACCTGAGCCCTGCCTCCCCCCATGCACAGGGCTGGTATCACCCCCCCACCATACCTCACTTTTTTGACAAAATTGGGCACTTGTTCCATTTGCTCTTGCAAACTGATCAAGTTGGCAAGAGCAAACTGGACAAATGCCCACTTTTCCCTGAAAGGTCAGGATGGCCGGGACAGGGCTTAAAAAAGCAACTGTCCCTCCCAAAATGGGATGTATGGTCACTCTATCATGTATAAAAGTTTTGGGTCCTGTTAGGCTTACTGGTTGGAAAAGTCTTTTTCTAGGGGAGCAGAACTCTCACTGATATGTTTAGGTGGGAGCCTCCAGCACTTCTCTGTGTTTTGTCTCTGACCCTAGCAGGTTTCCCCGAGATATTAACTCATTTCCACCCTTGAAACACCCCTGCTTCCTTCCTGGCCTGCCTCCCTTTTTGATTTCTCTCTTTCCTCTGACTTCTGAGTTTTCTCGGAAGGAATCCCAAGCTCTGGCCTCCCTCAGGCTGGAGTGTTGTGGTGTTGTTTTTTCCTTTGGTCGCTATGGGCAGGGATTTCAAATACTGAGCCAGGGAGGAGGGGGAGTAAAGGGGAGGGGCAAAGAGTAAAAAGTGAGAAAACTAAGTGTTGGGGCAAGTGTGTGATGGTGAGATGGTGGGGGTGGAAAGAGCTTTATGGGGGAAGAGGTTCTGAACAAGAAATGAGAACTTTTTTTCTTACCCTTTCATTAATAGCATGCTACTGAAGAGCACAAAAGAAGACAAAAAAAACCAGTCTGAATAAATGCAAGTGCAAGAGGTTATTCAAACCAAAGAGGTATCATTCAGACAATGAAAATCCAACCCTAGCAAAGCTACTAGAAGAATAAACTACAGCGGGTAAAACATAGGAGGGGATGCAGGAAGCCTGAGAGGGAATTTTAAGAGCAAACAGACACAAATAACAAGACATTCTTTAGAGAGACAAGGTGGTGAGGTAATATCTTTTATTGGACCAGCTTGTGTTGGTGAGAGAGAAGAGGTTACACCAAGAAGAGCTCTGTGTAAGATCGAAAGCTTGTCTCTCTCACCAACAGAAGCTGGTCCAATAAAAGATATTACCTCACCCACCTTCTATCTCGAATATGCTGGGACCAACCCAGCTCCAACAACACTGCATACAAGACATTCTTTAAATATAGTGGAAGCAGGAACCCTGTAAGAGATTTAGTGGATCTGCTGGATTACCAGGGGCAAAGAGGAACAATTAAGGAGAATAAGACAGTCCAGAGATGCTAAATGATTTTGTCAGCAGAGGATGTTGGGGAGATACATGCCCCAGAATTACTCTTTTCAGGTAACAGAGATGAAGCACTGTCAGATAGTGAGATGTCACAAAAGGAGGCGCTGAATGAACTGATTTATTATAGGACCAGAAATCCCCAGGACCAGACAATATTCATGCTAGCATACTGCAAGAGATTAAGAAAGAAGTATTTGGGCTACTAATGAAAATACACAATCTCATTAAAATCAGTTATTATACTAGTGGAAGGCAGGTAGCAAATGTTATACTTTGGGGAAAAAAAAGTGCTAGGGGTGATCCAAGGAATCACAGGCCAGTGAGTCTTACTTCAGTCCCAGGTAGATTGTTTGAAAGTATAATTAAACCCAGGATTATAAAACATCTACGTGACCATACTATCATGGAAACATGGGGCTGAAAGGGACCTTGAGAGGTCATCTAGTCCAGCCCCTTGTGCTGAGGCAGAAGCAAGTATACTTTGACCATCCCTGACAGATGTAAAGGAAAATTTCACCTTTCTAATCTATTAGAATTATTTGAGTGTGTCAGTAGAATAGTGAATGAAGAGAGATGGAAACCAAATTGATTTGGAGTTTCAAAAAGCCTTGAGCAGAGTCCATCACAAGCGTCTATTAAGGAAACTAAGTAGCCATGAGGTGAGCAGTGAAGTACTGTCATCGATTAAATACTGGCTAAGAGACAGAAGACATAGGTCCCAAGCATTTGGAGCAATTTGTGTATGTGTTTGTGCATGTGAGGGTTCAAGCAAAGTTAGTTTGTGCTTCCTCTGTCCAGCCACTCTGTGCTGGATCACTGCCTCAATGCAAGGTGGAGCAGCCCAGGATGTGTTCTATGTGCAGAAGCAGCCAAAAAGCAAACGAAATGTTAGGATGCATAAGTAGTAGGATGGAAAATAATACAGAAAATATAATGTCACTGTATAAATCAGTGGTATGCCCTCACCTGGAGCACTGTGCTCAGTTCAGGTCACCCCTATCTGAAAAAAATAGGAGATACAGATACAATGAAAAGGATTAAAAGTATGAATGTAGTGGTGTTGTAGCCATGTCACTTCCAATATACTAGAGAGACAAGGTGGGTGAGGACCCATTATTGGACCAACTTCTGTTGGTATGAGAGAGCTCTGTGTTCCATAACTGGCTGTCCATTATAAGGTTTCTTGCACCTTCCTCTAAAGCATCTCATTCTGTGCGCTCTCAGACAGGTTACCAGACTAGGTGAACTAGTGGTCTGATCTATTATCTCATTATTTCTAGGTTCATAAATAAGTGGCCTGGGCTTCAGTCACTCCTTCTGTTGTGTGTAAAAGTCATTCAGCGCTGTGGGTATTCAGTACCTTGCAAAATCAATGTGAAAATTTTGCTCATGTTTGAAAATTTTGACCTAAATGACTTGACCAAGGTCACACAGCAAGTCAATGGCAGAGGAGGGAATAGACTTTGGAAGTCCTGAGTCCCATTCCTGTGTCTTAGCTCATGGAATAGGCTTGATGTTAAGAGGCTAGGATACTGAATAAAAAATTGGCTTAAGTGAGAAGCAAAGGGAAGTGACAGATAGAAACATTTCTGTTGGAGAAGGGTAACTACTGGCAACCCCCAGAGGTCAGTTTTAGTGACAGTGTTGCTCATAATAAACATAAGTTATTTGGATGAGGATTTTGCAAATAATATCTCCAGGTTTTCAAATGCTGGAGGCAGAGCAATTGAGGAGGAGCATTTGAACTGGATTCCAGAGGATTTGGGTGGTTTAGTGATTGGGCAACAGATGGCAAATACCGTTTAATGTAGAAAGATATTAGATAATTAGTCTGGAAGCTAGGAGCCAATCTGGGGAATCTGAGCTAAATGGAGCAATCACACAGCCTGCTGATCCCAAGAGGGCAGAGAGAAAATCATTAACCCCATCAGCTCTGTGCAGAGCAGCAATGAAAAGCCACATACAGGATGTGTGTGCATGCATGTCTGTCTAGGCATTTCTACATACATATCACTGTACTACCCAGCTGTAATTAAGAGGGGTGACATTGCAGTGCACAAGACCCTTGTTGTACTAGTAATAATTAACTACTCAGTATTGTGCTAGATGTTGCAAATAGATCTATGTCTAGTCTACACTTGATTTTTGCCAAATGTTTTCCACTGGTGCCCCTGCCAGTTCATCTCCATCAGTTCATCTCCCTAGGGTATGCAAAGTGCTGGCATAGGCAGCATTTTAAGTACTGTGGGCTGTAGATCTGCTCTGAGCAGGATTAGATAAGATGGTGCTTAAAATGCCAGTGGCCATTAGGAGCACTGTTTACATTGTTGTCCTGCCATTTGTGGAGTTGGAACAGCAGTAGCAATGCAGAGAATTTTTTGGCAAAAAAGGCTAGTGTAAACACCCCCGATAGAAGACCGCTGCCCCTGCCCCAGGGAGCTTACAATCTAAATGGGAGATGTGTAGCAAGTAAACGTGACAGTCAAATAATAAATGTACAGTGTTGAGGTATCATCTGTTTATTATATTTTGTGTTATAGTGTATTTGGTTGTTCCCAACCTCCTGTGCAGCTATCACACACTTTAGCAAATATTCAGTTTTCTTTGTCCTTATAAGTGTTTCCTTTGCAATCGCATAGAAAAATATGGTTGCGTGCATAGGAAGACATTACACCTTTTTTAGGGTCTCTGATTTAGAGACTGGTAGACTAAAGGACTGAGATGAGGATGAAGGTAGGGATGAAGGTAAGAGTGGCGTGGCTGGAGACCTCCCAAGGTTACAAAAGTCCAATTATATAGTCAAACCAAAATATCCCCAAACAAATACTGCTTCTGCTCCTCTTGGGTTAATCTGACCATTCCCCCCAGTTTCTTCACAGGGTTCCCTCACTGCATTCTCTGCACACAGACCCCAGAAACTACTCCTAGCCATCTCCTTGTTTTCTCCAAGCCCCATCCCAGGATATCCTCTAACAAGAATCTGCTTTACTTCCTCTCTACAGGAGACCTACCTTCATCATAGTTCATCCCTCTAGTGAGTGTACTCAGCCTACATATAAGGTCCAGGTGGCTAATGGATTTATCATTCTCCACTAACTCCATCCCCTCTGTCCAGAAGACAAACATTCCATTACCCACAGGTGTGGAGCTTGTCTCTAATTGGGTTTCCCTCCCACATTTTTTCTAATAGGTGATGGGAGGGGGGAACCCTATCATAGAGTCATATTCTCCCATCAGTTTCAATAGGATGTTTGCAGAGGCTGGAAGAATGGAGCCCATAATGAATACAAGAGTTCCTGTGGCAAACGTCCCAGCCACTGTCATCTCTCATGGAGCTCTAGATGAAGAAGAGGAGGATGGGAATGAAGATGCTTGTGAAGAAGAACAGTTTTAGACTTTCTCTTTTGCATCCCTTCTCTGGATGATGAAAAGAAGAAATGAATGATAAGGAATCAAAAGGAAAAGAAGATTGAGGATGATGGTATCTATCTAATTAGCATTTATTACCGTAGTGTCTGGTCTCTGGACATGGATTATTAGTTACAGTGAGCTCTGTCCATACGGGACTACTAATTCTCCATTCTACTCTTTGAGTTAGCCATTAGGTTCTTGAGTAGATATCAAGGTTTTATTGTGCTCTGAGTATCTGGCAAATAATTTGGTGAAGAGGTGAATTTAGCAGCACATTATGAGTGGGGCAAGGGTTGGACTCATGTCTGTCATCTTTGGGAAGGAGTCTAGAGACTTGTACCTGCTGTTCAGAAGGTTCTGCCTCTGGTTCCCTCCCCAGACTCAGTGAGTTATAGTGTGCCAAAGGATTGCAGCTGCTATGCTAGATTTAAGGAGTGTTGATTCTTGAGATAGCATGGGCCTTTCTCAGCAGTTCTGAAAATGTGATCCATGGACCACATGCTGGAAGTCTAAGGAGAATCTGCATAGTGCTAGCTCCTTATTACAGTTTCCTGCTGTGAAAACACATTAAAGTGAACTAAAAATACTTACCGTGACTTCTCCAAGGGAGCAATTGCTGTAGTTGTCCCAAGGCTGTTGTGATCAAGGACAGGAAATCATCTGTGTGATTGTGATTGTGAATGAGAAGGGATGTGGGCTGGATGATAGTTAATGTGGGAGTGTGTGCATGAGACAATCTTTCACTTGAGACATTGTACCCATTATGAAAAATTCTAAGAACCCTAATGTGTCTCAATAAAAGATCAGTACCAGAAAGAAGATATGAATGCTCATCCAGTCTAGTCTGTGGAGCACTGGTGTAATATGATCTCTGCAGTTTGTCCTGCTTAGAGGACGGGCATGATGTATTACCTGCACCTTCCTGATGATCTCATAAGAACTGCCATACTGGGTCAGACCAAAGGTCCATCCAGCCCAGTATCCTGTCTACCAACAGTGGCCAATGCCAGGTCCCCAGAGGGAGTGAACCTAACAGATAATGATCAAGTGATCTCTCTCCTGCCATCCATCTCTACCCTCTGACAGAGGCTAGGGACACCATTCCTTACCTATCCTGGCTAATAGCCATTAATGGACTTAACCTCCATGAATTTATCTAGTTCTCTTTTAAACCCTGTTATAGTCCTAGCCTTCACAACCTCCTCAGGCAAGGACTTCCATAGGTTGACTGTGTGCTGTTTGAAGAATTACTTCCTTTTATTTATTTTAAATCTACTACCCATTAATTTAATTTGGTGGCCCCTAGTTCTTATATTATGGGAACAAGTAAATAACTTTTCCTTTTTCACTTTCTCCACACCACTCATGATTTTATATACCTCTATCAGATCCTCCCTTAGTCTCCTTTTTTCCAAGCTGAAAAGTGCTAGCCTCTTTAATCTCTCCTCATATGGGACCCATTCCAAACCCCTAATCATTTTAGTTGCCCTTCTCTGAACCTTTTCTAGTGCCAGTATATCTTTTTTGAGATGAGGAGACCACATCTGTACACAGTATTCACGATGTGTGCTTCCCATGGATTTATATAAGGGCAATAAGCTATTCTCCATCTTATTCTCTATCCCTTTTTAACAATTCCTTACATCCTGTTTGCTTTTTTGACTGTCGCTGCACACTGTGTGGATGGACGTCTTCAGAGAACTATCCATGATGACTCCAAGATCTGTTTCCTGATTAGTTGTAGCTAAATATCTCAGGGGGAGGGAGAATTACATATTGCAGGCTGAAGGGATGAACTCATTAACCACTGGAGCCAGGAGGTCCTCATCAGAGGAAAAAGGTGTAGACTATTCTTACCACTCTAAGGTGGAAAATGGTACTTTTGGCAAATAGAGCTGTTTGAGTATCTAGAATCAGTGCAGGGGCGGCTCTAGGCATTTTGCCCTCGCAGCGACTGGCAGAACGCCCCCAGTGGCTTGCTGCCCCAAGCACACACTTGGCGTGCTGATGCCTGGAGCCACCCCTGAATCAGTGACCAGTCCACCATGATCCCGGAGGCAGGGCATTATGGTCTTGAAAACCCTGTATGATCTGGCAAATGTGGGTGAGATAGGTGACAAATATCTTAGGGAAGGAAGAAGGTGAGTCAAAGCATTGCATATAAATTATCCAGAAGGCCTCAGTCTTCTTTTCTGCCTGCTCCCTTGTCTGCTTTTGATATTGTGGTGTAAGAGGAGTAGAAGAAGTATGTGTGGCTATGTACGTATGGAGGATTTGAAGACAGCCTCGTCTCCCATTAGATTCAGATGATAGAGAAGGGGAGGTGACCTGTTGATGTCCCTTCCTGTCCTACATTTCTGTGATTCTATGATAACAGCAGCTGTATGGAGGTAGCCTTAAAAGTCCTGCTTTCTGCTTGCCTCTCTGCACCCTTCTCAGAGTTCTGGGTGAAGGAGAGAAGGACTCAAAAGGGAGAGCAAGAAGGTTGATGACCCTTTGTATGTGTATGGTGAAGAAGCCAGCCTGGGCTGCACCTCCCAGATGTGAGTGAAGACAGAGAGCAAGATGAAACTCATTGGGTGCCTAGATGTGTGTGAGGATTCATTGCAGCCTCCTTCCACCTTTCTCTGCTCATTGTCTGGCCCTCACACGTAGCTGGGATGCAGTCTGTTCAGCAGTTCCATGTGTTTCTCAACTCTTCCCCACCCCCGTTTCCAACCAGTAGGAATGAGAAGTGGGAGATCTGGAACAGCTACTCTCAAGGTCTCGTCTCCAAGCCCCGCCGCCCCCCCAAAACGGAGCGCTGATGTGGTGGAGAGGCTGGAACACGATGCAACTCCTTCCTGCCCTGGCGGAGATGTGGATAATGCAGAAGAGGGGGTGAGGCAGGTACTGAAGGCCGGAGCCTGGCAATTCCACTCTCTTCGCCTTCCGTTCTCCCAAAATGTGGGCGGTGAAGAGGGCGATGCACTGGGAGAGCCGTGCGCGCCTGTCTCACGTTGTGTAGCTGACTCCCCAGACTTTCTCTGATCTTCAGCGCAAGGCGGCGGCGTGTATGCAGCATGCAGCCTGCTCCTCCATTCCCCCTAGCCTGCTCGCTGGGATGCACGGAGTGAGGAAAAGGAGGAGGAGGTATGTGTCATGCCCCCCACCTCCCGGATGTAGGGCGCGAAGAAGAGGAGTTCGTGTGCAGCTGATCTGCCCTTCCCGGGTGTGCAGGGCGAAGGAGGGCCGCAGCGGGTGTGCAGCGCGCGCTCGCTCCCGGGGAAGTGCAGAGCGGCGGAGGGGGGTGGAGGTCACTGTCTCGGTAGAACTGGTCCCACCCCCGGCCTGCGCTCTCCTCCCCCGCGCTCCCCTCTTCTCCACCCTCCCTGACGTCTGGAGCTGGCAGCCCGGCCGGTTCCGCATTCCCTACCCCTCCCCGCAGCCCAGGGGCCGCTATATAACCGGGGCTGATGCAACCCACCCAGCCGCCCGCCACAGCTTGTGGGAGGGACGCACCGGGGCAGCGACGGGGGGCGGCGGCGGCGGCTGTGGTGGCGGTGGCTGCTGGCCAGGCGCCCCGGGGGCGGCAGCTGCTCCTGCTCCTCCCGGGACCAGACTCTGCAGGACGGGCCTGGGGACAAGGGCAGAGCACCAGAGCCAGGCGGCAGCAGAGGGGCTGAGCGTGCAGCCTGTCTCCGGTTCCTGCAGCCGGGCCCCGGGGGCACCTCGGCCGCCTTCTCCCTCTGCACGGTGGGTCTGGGCGGAGCGGGGAGAGTGGGGGGCAGCTCGGTGCGCGGCCGGGAGCGGGACCGGGCAGAACCGGGATCGAGACGTGGGGGATCGGGAAGCCCCGTTTCCCTCCCGGGGGTAGCAGCTGGGACTGGCCGGCCCAGGACCCGGGAGAGCTGCAGGCTAGCTGCAAAGCCCGGCCCGGAACCTGCACCGGCCGAGGTCAGGAGGAAGCGTCGGGGGCTCTGGGCCTCTCGCCACATCCTTGGAGCGATCGGCCAGAGGGGGACGATGCTGCCTGTTGCCCCAGGGTTGGGCTGTGCTCTGGGGTCTGCCGTGCTGCCCCCGTCCCCGCACGCCTGGGGGCGCTCAGGAGTCCAAGGTCTCCTTGCGGTTTCCCATGGGCTGGGGGCTGCCGCGTCCCTCCCCGTGGCCAGAGCAGGGCGGCTGCGTGTCCCCCTATTCACCCCAGGGACTGCCTGCCCCCTGCCCGTCATGCCCCCGGAACGTGTGCTGGCCCTGGGAGCTGCTGAGCCGGGTCCGGCCCCCTCTCCCCCCTCTGCTACCGCCAGTGAACGCGCCCAGGGGGCTGCTGGGCAGGGAGCGCTGACTTTGTCTTTTGGAAGGGAAGCTCAGCCTACAGTTTAGGCAAAGCCTGTCCCCTATCCCTGTCCCGTGCTGGTTGGTGTGAAAACTCCCCGGAGTGTGTAGGGCCTGGTGCCAGGTACCGACTGCTTTTATTTCTGTGAAGCCAGCCGGTGTGTTAGGGGCTTTACAAGGCCTTGCCCTCAGCAGCTTGCAGTCCAGCTAGACAAGGGAAGGGAAACAATAAAGGGGAGGTGAGGCCTGGGGCACCCATGGGTGCTGGAACAATTTGTATATTGGGGTGCTGTGAGCCATTGAACCAAACTGTAAACTCTGTATATGAAGGAAATCACTTCAAGCCAGGGTCTGGCAACACCCTTCATTCCAGCACCTATCACCTGGGGCTTTGGGTGCTAGAACTTTATACATGTCTGGGTGTCTGGGCTGCTTCTGGTAGGTAAAGGAGGGTGGACTGATAGGGTAGGGCAAAGGCTGACAGAGCTTCTTAAAATGCAAAGATAGAAGCTTCCTGTAGGGCTGGCTCCAGAGCCTGTCCTCTACTGTGTCTACAAGCAAAATTCTCAAGGTGCACCTGGACATCCTGTTCTCCTTCTGTGCAAGGAAGTCTCACTGATGTCCATGGCATCTAGATACTGCACAGATGGGCGCATCACAAAGGCAAAAGGGTGTGTCTGCACTAGACCCATGGCATTGCTGCAGCTTGGGCTCACGGGGCTAAAAATTGCAGTGGACGTTCAGGCTTGAGCTGGAGCTCAGGCTCTGAAACTGTGTGCCGGGATTGGGTTTCAGAGCCCAGGCCACAAGCTGAGCCTAAATGGCTCTATGCTGCAATTTTTAGTCCTATAGCCAGAGTCAGTGGACCCAAGCTCTGAGACTCAGTGCCGTAGAGTTCTTTACTGCAGTGTAGAGGTACCCGAATGAGACCTGCACCTACGTGGAGAGCAGAGTCAAGGTTCACAAATGCAGTATTTTGCCTTAACTCTAGCCATATGTTTTGGTTAATGCCTGGTTTTGACTAGTTCTGGTAATGCAAGTCATTTCAGTTTGGTGCCACAGTGGGGAGTGGGTTTTAGCATCTCTGTAGATTTTGTTTTCTAATTCACCTGTCCACACAGTGAATGTGTGGGTTAAGAATAAGAGAACCTGAATTCCAAGAGGCCACTTCAGATTTGTTACAAGGAGAGTTTCAATATGTTCTGCTATCCCATGAGTGTCCCTGCTTGCTCTCTATGCCTTGGAAAGGGAGGGAGCCCCTAGAGATTCCCTCTGCTCACTCAGTCCCAAGTCCACTTTAGTAGTTGGGCAGAGAACTGGAAGTCACATTCTTTTGTGCTTTCTGCTCCAGAAGGCATTCTTCTATTTCAGTGGTAGCGAAATAGCTTTGAGAGCAAACTGGGGGGAAAGGGAGAAATATCAAGAGAGAGACCCATACACATTATGTTTCCATTTTCCTTTAATGAAGGCCCTGTGGAGGTGTATTTGAAAACACAGGGTCTCCTATGCCTTCAAGGAGGGTGAGAACACTCTCTTGGCTGGTTCCAGGGCCATATGCAGTGTATGGTGGGCCAATGAAATGGGGCCTGGCTCATTCTTTTGCTTGTCTTGGCAGCCTGCTTCATGGCTTGTATTACCAGCTCTGGAACGCAACCACTGCCAAATTCTGTGTGTGTGTTTCTGTGCGCGCGCATGTGCACGATCACTGAGAGCACAGAAGAGACAAATGCTTCAGCAACTCAGACTCAGAATTTTTAGCATGTTTCTTGAAACTTGCATGAAAATTTCTATCTGGAGGCCTTTGCCAGAAGCCTGCCTTGGGAATTTGCTATTTAGTTCTTACATGGGGATGTCTTGGAATGTCACTTGTTTGAGAGCAAATTCTTAGTCTAACTCCCACTAATTAAAAGAGTAATACCCATTTATAGGGTGGGCAGGTGTGGTGCAGGGGCTGCAGTCCAAATCAGCCCTGTTCAAAGCAGCAATTGGCTGTCCCAGGTTTACTTGCAGTGTAGTTGTAACCGTATCGGTCCCAGGATGTTAGAGAGACAAGTTGGGTGAAGTAATATCTTTTATTGGGCCAACTTTCAAAAGATGTCACCTTACCCACCTTATCTCCCAGCGTTATTTGGCTGTTTGGGGATTTAACCGAATCCCAAGAAGTGAAGTGCAAACTGTTGTCTCTTTCTGCAGCTCGTCAGCCTTGTGCTCTTAAAGCACCTATGGATGTATCTGCGCCTTTCTCACAATCTAGTATTCCCCTCCTCACAGTGTTTTGAGGTCCTGTGTTATGGCCCCTGCTAAAGAGGAGTTTTGCTAACTAGCCAATATCAGAATGGGCAGCTTTGAGCACTGTACAATTGTTCCTCTCACCTCCTTTCTCGCCCACACTCTGGGCTGAGTTTGCTGCTCCTGCTGCTCTCCGGTGGCTGGATATCCAGAAGAGTTCAGTTTGGTGGTAAGCTCTTTTGAGATTCTGGCCATTAGTGTAACCATGGGAGCTGTGCAGGGTGTTGAGTACTTTTGGAAAATCTGGCCCCAAATCTGATATTCTGGAGAGTGAGACCTGTAGTGCACAGCACTAGCCACGGTGTTCGGCTGCACAGTTCCTCCTTTGGCACTAGAGCAACCCACAGAGGAAAAAGGGTGTGTGGAGTTCCATCTATCACTGACTGGTCTAATGGATTTCCCAGTTCAGAATATTGGTCCTAACATCGAAGGATAATTAACCTGCAGCCAGACAACCTAAGGGTACAAATGGGCTTGTCTGCTGAGCAGGTTTAGTATAAACTGTCTAGTCCTGGTCATTATTTGGATGGGAGACTTTTTTAAGGAACACCCCAGGGTTGCAGGAAGTGTTTTGAAGAATATGTACAGGGCATTCTCCCCTCTAGTCAGTGCTGATCCTAGGTCCCCAGTGCAATGCTAGATGGTGCTGGGCTGCTGGAAGTGCCAGCCTTTCTGGTGAAATGTCCTGTAAAAATAAACTCCAGTTCTGACCACTTATGGTCATTAAATGTTCCAGGGGATTTTTCACAAGAGTCAGGTTGTTAGCCTCAGTGTCCAGACCCAATTTCAGCTGAGATCATTACACTTTCCCTCCCTAAATTCCACCAGCTGTTTCAGTTGGAAATAAGATAGTTCTTATCTTCATGTCCTAAACTGCTTGTCGCCGTGCATTGTGGTGTTAAACATCTGTCCTGTTCCACTCCAGAGATGATGATGATTTGTATGTGGTGGAACCCTAGTCGCTGACCAGAACCCTGTAATGCTAAACGCTGTACAGACACAAAACAGAAAGACAGCCCCTGCCCCAAAGAACTCACAAGCTAACTAGACTACTGCATAGCAATGGTGGAAGAGTGCGATCTTGATGTATAACTTGTTTAAAGCTTGGGAATCATTGGGATGGAAGTTGCTAGAGAAATAGGAGGAACAAGAGCTGATTGTTTAGCTTATGGCAGTTAAGGTTTTACTTTCAGATTAGTACATGTGATGGACATGGCAGGGAAGGATCCTGGGGTGGGAGGGGTAGGCAAGGAGGAGCCATATGATACGATCCGTATCCAGAGCAAGGGATGCCACATGAAGGGGACTGATAACTATCAAGTTAGAAAGCAGTTGGGATGGTTGCTGTGGGAGGGATTGTGCTTTTGGAGAGCTCTAATGCAGCCACCATGAGCTGAAGTTGGGGGTTTAGTGTTGGACTGGGCATGTCTGACAGGTGGAAGGTTGATGGGTCACTCCCAGGGGATAGCTGCTCCAGTGGGCTCTGTGGATGGCTGAGCTTTACTTCTGTGGATTTGTAACAAATGTTCTCTTTTAAAAGGTCCTGTTTACAGCAGCATTGGAGATAACAATCCCAAGTGCAGCTCAGGAGCACTGGAACAATTTGTGTAGTGGGGGTGCTGAGAGCCATTGACCCAAACTGTAAACACTGTATATAATGGAAACCACTTCAAGTCAGGGGGTGCTGCAGCACCCCCTACACTCCTAGTTCCAGCTCCTACTGCAGCCCAAGAGGCTGGGCTGGGCAGCATGGCCGAGCGGTGGGGCTTTCTGCTGAGGGATGGGACTGGGGAATAGCACTTTCTCTGCTGGAGAGTCTGTCTCTAATAGGGAGGAAGGTGGTGGAGCTGTCTCTCTGATGGGGTTTGAGGGCAGCCAGTGGATCTCTCTCTCTTTCACACATTGGGGAGTGGAGGCAGACAGCAAAGCTGTTTGCTTGGTTTCGTGCTCTAGTAAAGCCTTAATAAAAAGCCCAAAGGCAGAGCTGTCTCTCTGTGAGACTCTTGTGGTATTTCTGCCATCTGTGTGAAAATAAACAGAAGTTCAAGGCAGAGCCAGACCCTTCCCACACCGGAAATGGGCTCTGGCTTCTATCTCCTGGGGAGCAATCCCCCTCAGCCACTTTGTCTCCCGGCCACAGTCAGCAGGGCCCTGGGGATCTATTCCTTGGGGCCCAAGAATTCTGGAACAAGGCATTGCAGGGATGGGTGTTTATAAAGTCTGCTGCATATGACTATTCACATCCTATCTTCTTGCAAGGGCATCTGTGTGGGTGTCTTTGGGAAGGGTATTGATATTGCTTCTTAAGCCAGCACAGATCCAGGGTCTGACTCTAGGAGTTGCTTTTCTGACTCCAGCTGGAAAGTCTATTGCTGTTATAAGTAACTCGAGCAACGTTAGGCATACAGAGGCTGCCATATTGCAGCAGGCTCCTGGTTCAGCTAACCTGGCAGCCTCACTCTGACAGTCACTTATAGTGCTTATACTATATTCTTGGTAGAGAGAGGCGGATTATTTCCTGAGCTGTCCCAGCTGGTGACTACCCTGAGAGCTCAGAGAGCCTTCGCAGTTTTGTCCTAGCTGATGTCACTACAGCTGATTTCTTTGGGCACTAAACATACTTGACTCCTTTTCATCAGGAAGATCCACTGATTTAATACAGAGCACACAAAAAAATGTCAGTGGCTTCCATTAAAGTTAGCATTTGCCAGTACCTAGCACACCATTATCTGAGAGGATAGGATACAACGGCAGGTCTTGGAGACTGCTGTGTTTTGGTTACTGGCAAATAATTTAACGATGATCACTGTCTGTCCTTTTACCAATTTAGACTGCATTTCTGTGGCACTCTTCGGAGCATTCATTACCCTGCAGTCCACAAGAGATCTAAAGGTTAAAGTTATTGCTTTTTAAAGTAACATGCCTTCTTGTGCTTGTATTGCAGTAATAGGTAAATAATACTGGGCCTTCTATACTTCTTTGAAATATATAATATACTGTATTCATGATGAACAAAGTGAGGAACAGATGCATGGGAATGTCAGATAATAGAAGGAAAACTCTGTAGCATGCTAAGGCACTCAGCATATTGAAAGCTTAGTTTTTGCTTAATTTCTACAAATTAATAACATTTAACATAGCAATTCCCTGGGGCCTATCCTTGATGGGGTGGGAAGGCTTGTGTGCTCCTGTGACCCTGAGAGCTATGCCATTGGGAGTTTTCACTCCCTGTCAGGATCACCCAAGCAGATTGGTCAAAGAGTAGGGACCAGATGAAAAGGAATCCACTGGTCCTCCAGATTGGGGGTTGAGTGATAGGCCAACAACCTATTGTTTTAAAAAAAAAAAGTTGATTTGTGGAAACACAACAAGGTAACTGTTCAGACAAACAACATACCAAAATAATGGACTCTGTCTTGGCAGAAATGGCAAGGGAAGCCATCAGGAACCCAAGATTCTGACAGGTTCTTTATTGAAGGTAAAATGAACTAGGAACATAGGTTTCTGCAACACTTGAACAATGTTCACTTCAATAACAACCAAAGTAACACAAACAACCAAACAGATAGATGAATATAAATCTCAAAATCAGTGGTTTAAGCAACTGTCAATGGTCTGGAGCTGACAAAAAAACACTTAAAAATTAAAATATAGCCATTATAAATTCAGGGAGGCAAGATGGGTGCCACTCAGAGGGTACAGCATTACTTATGACTTCCAAAGCAGAAAAATTGCTTATAAACTGGGTGCCCATTAGCAGCTGATTGCTCTAAGCAAGGCTTCAAACATGATATGTGAAAATATCAGCTACTCAGTGTTACCAACAGACAACTATGATGATGAGATCAAAGATCAGCTCTACAATTGCATACAAACTCCAGTTGACAACATTCCCAAGCATGACTTGTGCTTGTTAATGAGGACTTCAAGGCCAAGGTTGGGGATGACAGCAGCAGCGGTGAGAGGGATGGGAAGACATGGGTTACCAGAATCAGAATGGTAAAAGACTGGTAGAACTGTGCCTGGCATCAGGGATCATTATTGGTGGAACACTGTTCCTCTACAAATATATCCGCAAGGTAATTTGGAATTCCCCAGCTGGAGTTACCAGGAACAAGACTGACTTTCTGTGTTTTGGAATGAAATTTAGATCTAATCTCTAGGATGTCAGAGCATACAGAGGAGCTAGTATCTGAAGTGACTACAATTTGTGTGGCAACATTGAAGATCTAACTTTTCTATACTTTCCTTCATCTTTCTCTCACCCCTAATATATTTATAGAACCTCTTCTCACTGTCTTTTATGGCCCTTGCTAGGTATAACTCATTTTGTGCCTTAGCCTTTTTTATTTTGTTCCTACATGTGGGTGTAATAACCTTAGTCCCAGTTTTGGACCTTAGCGTCCAAAATATGGGGGTTAGCATGAAAACCTCCAAGCTTAGCCACCAGCCTGGACCTGGTACCTGCTGCCACCACCCAAAAAATTAGAGTGTTTTGGGGCACTCTGGTCCCTCTGAAAAACCTTCCCTGGGGACCCCAAGACCCAAATCCCTTGAGTCTCACAACAAAGGGAAATAATCCTTTTTCCCTTCCCCCCTCCAGATGCTCCTGGAGAGATACACAGACATAAGCTCTGTGAATCCAAACAGAGTGAATCTCCCTCTCTGTTCCCAATCCTGGAAACAAAAAGTACTTTCCTATTCCCCCAGAGGGAATGCAACTTCAGGCTAGCAATCCAACACACAGATCTCCCCTTGATTTCTTCCTCCCACCAATTCCCTGGTGAGTACAGACTCAATTTCCCTGAAGTAAAGAAAAACTCCAACAGGTCTTAAAAGAAAGCTTTATATAAAAAGAAAGAAAAATAAGTACAAATGTTCTCTCTGTATTAGATGATACAACACAGGGTCAATTGCTTAAAAGAATATTGAATAAACAGCCTTATTCAAAAAGAATACAAATCAAAGCACTCCAGCACTTATATTCATGCAAATACCAAAGAAAAGAAAACCATAGAACTTACTATCTGATCTCTTTGTCCTTACACTTAGAAACAGAAGACTAGAAAGTAGAGCTACTTCTCCAAAGCTCAGAGAAGGCAGGCAGCCAGAAAACAAAGACTAAAACACTCAATTCCCTCCACCCAAAGTTGAAAAAATCCGGTTTCCTGATTGGTCCTCTGGTCAGGTGCTTCAGGTGAAAGAGACATTAACCCTTAGCTATCTGTTTATGACACGCCCCCCAAATTGCAGACAGTGGGGAAGCTCACTGGCGGCGATTTCCTTCTAGAACTTGAAAATAAACAGATTAATACAACACATACACCTTTACATATACTCCTAAGTATATAACTAACAGACTTTTACATTTTAAGAACACTTTTTAACTACTGAATTCTGGGAAACTCTCACGGGAGAGTGCATCAGCAACTTTATTAGAAGCTCCTGTGATGTGTTGAATTTCAAAATCAAAATCTTGGAGAGCTAAACTCCAACGAAGAAGTTTCTTGTTGTTCCCCTTGGCAGTATGAAGCCACTGTAGTGCAGCATGGTCAGTTTGTAGTTGGAACCGCCGTCCCCAAACATATGGGCGTAGCTTTTCCAGGGCGTACACAATGGCATAGCATTCCTTTTCACTGACTGACCAGTGACTTTCCCTCTCAGACAGTTTCTTACTGAGAAACACGACAGGATGGAAGTTGTGATCTGTTGCTTCCTGCATGAGCACTGCTCCTATACCACGCTCAGATGCATCTGTGGTTACTAGGAATGGCTTGTCAAAGTCCGGGGCCCTGAGCACAGGGTCCGACATGAGCGTCGCCTTAAGTTGGGTAAAGGCCTTTTGACACTCATCAGTCCACTTAACTGCATTTGGCTGGGTCTTTTTGGTCAGGTCGGTCAGTGGGGCAGCGATTTGGCTGTAGTGGGGTACAAATCGCCTGTAGTATCCGGCCAAGCCTAAGAAGGATTGGACCTGCTTCTTGGACCGTGGGACAGGCCACTTTTGGATAGCATCCACCTTGGCCTGTAGGGGGTTTATGGTTCCTCGACCCACCTGGTGCCCCAGGTAAGTCACTCTGTTTTGGCCTATTTGACACTTTTTGGCCTTAACAGTTAGTCCTGCCTGCCTGATGCGCTCAAAGACCTTTTCCAGGTGTAGTAGGTGTTCGGGCCAGGAGTCTGAAAAAATGGCCACATCATCGAGGTAGGCAACTGCAAATTCTCCCAGTCCAGCTAGTAGACCATCTACCAGCCTCTGGAAGGTGGCGGTTGCATTTCGAAGGCCGAAAGGAAGGACATTGAATTCATACACCCCCGCATGGGTGACGAATGCTGACCTCTCCTTGGCAGGTTCATCTAGCGGTACTTGCCAGTACCCCTTGGTTAAGTCTATTGTAGAGATGAACTGGGCACGTCCCAACTTCTCCAATAGCTCATCGGTACGTGGCATTGGATAGTTGTCCGGACGAGTTACAGCATTTAGCTTACGGTAGTCCACGCAAAAGCGTATTTCCCCATCTGGTTTGGGTACCAGAACCACTGGAGATGCCCATGCACTGGTAGATGAGCGGATTATACCCATCTGTAGCATGTTCTGGATCTCCCGTTCTATAGCAGCTTGGGCATGAGGAGACACTCGGTAGGGTGGGCTTTTGATTGGGTGAGCATTACCTGTATCAATGGAGTGGTATGCCCGTTCAGTCCGTCCTGGGGTGGCTGAGAACAATGGGGCGAAGCTAGTGCACAGCTCCTTGATTTGTTGCCGCTGCAGACGTTCCAGGGTGGTTGAGAGGTTCACCTCTTCCACGCCACCGTCTTTTTTCCCGTCGTAGTAGACACCGTCAGGCCACTCAGCATCATCTCCCTGGACTGTAAACTGACAAACCTGTAAGTCTCTGGAATAGAAAGGCTTGAGAGAATTAACATGGTACACTTTAGGCTTTAGTGAGGAATTGGGAAATGCTATGAGGTAGTTTACAGCTCCCAGGTGCTCTTGGACCGTGAATGGCCCTTCCCATGATGCTTCCATCTTATGGGCCTGTTGTGCCTTCAAGACCATAACCTGGTCTCCTACCTTGAAGGAACGTTCTCTGGCATGTCTGTCATACCAGGCCTTTTGCTCTTCTTGAGCATCCTTTAGGTTTTCTCTAGCAAGGGCTAAAGAGTGTCGGAGGGTGCTTTGTAGGTTGCTTACAAAGTCCAGAATGTTAGTTCCTGGAGAAGGCGTAAACCCCTCCCATTGCTGCTTCACCAACTGTAATGGCCCCTTAACCTCGTGACCATACACAAGTTCAAATGGTGAAAACCCTAAACTGGGATGTGGTACAGCCCTGTAGGCAAACAGCAACTGCTGCAACACTAGGTCCCAATTATTGGAGAATTCGTTGATGAATTTTCGTATCATGGCCCCCAAAGTTCCATTGAACCTTTCCACCAGGCCATTGGTTTGATGGTGGTACGGGGTGGCAACCAAGTGATTTACCCCATGAGTTTCCCACAGTTTTTCCATGGTCCCTGCCAGGAAATTAGACCCTGAATCTGTAAGGATGTCAGAGGGCCAACCTACCCTGGCAAAGATGTCTGTTAGGGCCAGGCACACAGTGTTAGCCCTGGTGTTGCCTAGAGCGACTGCTTCTGGCCATCGGGTAGCAAAGTCCACTAAAGTCAGTACGTACTGCTTTCCTCTGGGCGTCTTTTTTGGGAAAGGGCCCAGAATATCCACAGCTACTCGCTGAAATGGGACCTCAATTATGGGGAGTGGCTGGAGAGGGGCCTTGACCTGGTCTTGAGGCTTTCCCACTCTTTGGCATACCTCACAAGACCGGACATACTTGGCAACGTCCTTGCCCATCCCCTCCCAGTGGAAGGACTTCCCCAACCGGTCCTTGGTTCTGTTCACCCCAGCATGGCCACTGGGATGATCATGGGCTAAGCTTAAGAGCTTCCCCCGGTACTTAGTTGGAACCACCAACTGTTTTTGCGGCTGCCATTCTTCCCGGTGTCCACCAGAAAGAATTTCCTTGTATAAAAGTCCTTGGTCTATAACAAACCGGGATCGATTAGAAGAGCTGAGAGGCGGTGGGGTGTTCCGTGCCGCCGCCCAAGCTTTCTGAAGGCTGTCATCTGCTTCCTGCTCAGTCTGGAACTGTTCCCTTGAGGCTGGGGTCACCAGTTCTTCCTCAGACTGTGGACTTGGGCTTGGTCCCTCTGGAAGCGATGTAGGTGATGGGGTTGTTTCCGTTGCTGGTGTACCGCTCTCCGCTGGTGCACCTGAGGGCATTTCAGGCTCTGGCTGAGCCTTTTGGGTATGGCTGTCTTTTGCTTCTGCCAGTTCTGGCTCGCTGGCGCCCTCTGGCGTTGAGTTTGAAGATGTAGTTGCACTTGCTGGTGCTGGTTGCTGTTCCAGTTCCGGGCCTGGGACTGGAGATGCTGTGGCTGTTTCAGTGGTAGGCATGGAATCCGGGTCCACTACCTCTGTCTGGGTCTCTGGTAACACAGACGGGGCCTCTGTGGACGGTTCAGGAACAGGAATGGGTTTGGAAGCTTGCCTGGTTTGGCTACGTGTAACCATTCCCACTCTCTTGGCCCGCCTTACCTGGTTGGCCAAGTCTTCCCCCAGTAGCATGGGGATAGGATAATTGTCATAGACTGCAAAAGTCCACATTCCTGACCAGCCTTTGTACTGGACAGGCAGTTGAGCTGTAGGCAAGTCTACAGCTTGTGACATGAAGGGGTAAATTGTAACTTTGGCCTTTGGGTTGATGAATTTGGGGTCAACGAAGGATTGGTGGATAGCTGACACTTGTGCCCCCGTGTCTCTCCACGCAGTAACCTTCTTTCCGCCCACTCTCAAATTTTCCCTTCGCTCCAAGGGTATTTGAGAGGCATCCGGGCCTGGGGATCTTTGGTGTGATGGTGGTGTAATGAATTGCACTCGCATGGTGTTCTTGGGACAGTTGGCCTTGATATGTCCCTGTTCATTACACTTAAAGCATCTTCCATCTGATGGGTCACTGGGCCGAGGTGAGTTACTGGAGACTGGTGAGGTTGAAGGGTAGGGTATCTGTGGCTTTACTTGGGTGGTATGTGGGGTCTTTGGCTGTCCTCGGTTGTAGGGTTTATGGTCTGTGTGCCCCCTGGGGTAATCGTTCCCCTTGACAGTAGCTTTCTTGCTTTCTGCCAGTTCCATCCATTTGGCTCCAATCTCCCCCGCCTCAGCGATATTCTTGGGGTTTCCATCTTGTATGTACCGTGTGATGTCTTCAGGAACACCATCCAAGAACTGCTCCATTTGTATGAGGAGGTTCAGTTCTTCCAAGGTTTGAATGTTGTTTCCTGTTAGCCAGGCCTCATAGTTTTTTGCAATGTAGTAGGCGTGTTTGGGAAATGACACCTCTGGTTTCCACTTTTGGGTTCTGAAGCGCCGACGGGCATGATCTGGGGTTATCCCCATCCTGTATCTGGCCTTGGTTAGAAAAAGTTTATAGTCATTCATTTGGTGCTTAGGCATTTCAGCTGCCACCTCTGCTAAAGGTCCACTGAGCTGTGACCTCAATTCTACCATGTACTGGTCTTCGGGAATGCTGTACCCAAGACAGGCTCTTTCAAAATTTTCCAAGAAGGCCTCGGTGTCATCACCTGCCTTGTAGGTGGGAAATTTCCTGGGCTGTGGAGCAATATTTGGCGCCGGGTTGTTAGGGTTGGCTGGCACAGGCAGCCCAGCTTTTGCCAACTCCAGTTCATGTTTTCTCTGTTTTTCCTTCTCTTCATTCTCTTTTTGTTGTTTTTCCATTTCTCGGTGGTGGGCCAACTCTTCTTCTTCTTGTTTCCTTCGGTGTGCTGCCTCTTGGGCTGCTTGTTCTCTTTGGTAGGCTGCCTCTTTGATCTGTTCTTCTCTTTCTTTCATCTCCATCTCTTTTTGTTTTATTTCCAGTTGCTGTTTGTGTTTTTCCATCTCTCGCCTGTGTTCAGCTTCTTTGATTTGTTCTTCGGCCTCAATTTTTGCCTTAGAAGTCATGGTTCCTGTTTTCTTGGGTTGGGGTGCCCTCCGGTGTTTATCTTCTGAACTGCAGGTTCTGTTGCCTCCTGAAGTCTGCCTAGCAACAGTGCTTTTTGTCCTTTTCTCTCTCTAGCTAATGTTCAATGAAGGGAAACCAGAAAAACCACTTTATTTGCATGCATATAAGTGCTGGTATGACTCTCAATGGGAGTGCTATTGTGTGACAAAAGACTGTTAATAGTCCTTAACGACTTCTGCTTAACATGCAAGCCACAAACTGCGAGAGAGAGCAGAAAAAAAAATTCTCTCTGGTTCCCTTTTAAAACCAACTGCTTCTCTCTGCTAAAAAGCCCTTAGCAGAGAAAAGAAAAATATAATATTTCTACTGGCTTCTGGGTTCTGTCTATCTCCCACCAGCTGCCACCATGTAATAACCTTAGTCCCAGCTTTGGACCTTAGCGTCCAAAATATGGGGGTTAGCATGAAAACCTCCAAGCTTAGCCACCAGCCTGGACCTGGTACCTGCTGCCACCACCCAAAAAATTAGAGTGTTTTGGGGCACTCTGGTCCCTCTGAAAAACCTTCCCTGGGGACCCCAAGACCCAAATCCCTTGAGTCTCACAACAAAGGGAAATAATCCTTTTTCCCTTCCCCCCTCCAGATGCTCCTGGAGAGATACACAGACATAAGCTCTGTGAATCCAAACAGAGTGAATCTCCCTCTCTGTTCCCAATCCTGGAAACAAAAAGTACTTTCCTATTCCCCCAGAAGGAATGCAACTTCAGGCTAGCAATCCAACACACAGATCTCCCCTTGATTTCTTCCTCCCACCAATTCCCTGGTGAGTACAGACTCAATTTCCCTGAAGTAAAGAAAAACTCCAACAGGTCTTAAAAGAAAGCTTTATATAAAAAGAAAGAAAAATAAGTACAAATGTTCTCTCTGTATTAGATGATACAACACAGGGTCAATTGCTTAAAAGAATATTGAATAAACAGCCTTATTCAAAAAGAATACAAATCAAAGCACTCCAGCACTTATATTCATGCAAATACCAAAGAAAAGAAAACCATAGAACTTACTATCTGATCTCTTTGTCCTTACACTTAGAAACAGAAGACTAGAAAGTAGAGCTACTTCTCCAAAGCTCAGAGAAGGCAGGCAGCCAGAAAACAAAGACTAAAACACACAATTCCCTCCACCCAAAGTTGAAAAAATCCGGTTTCCTGATTGGTCCTCTGGTCAGGTGCTTCAGGTGAAAGAGACATTAACCCTTAGCTATCTGTTTATGACAGTGGGGTTTTTTTTTATTCATCCATAGCAATTTGTTCATGTTTCCACTTTTTGTAGGATTCCTTTTTGATATTCACATCCTTAAAGAGCTCCTAATGGAACCATTTTGACCTCTTACTAACTTTTTATCTTTCCTTTGCATCAGGATAGTTTGCTGTTTTGTCTTTAATATTGTCTCTGTAACTGCTTCTGCACTCTCATGAACATCTTCTTCCCTTAGATTTTCTTACCGGGAGAGGTTGCCTACTAGTTGTCTTTAGAAACCGTGTCTAGGAAATGTCTAACTTGTAGGTACATATAGAAATCCCAAAAAGGGTCATGTGGCCTGGAAAAAGTCTCCAAAGGTCAACTGTCCTTTGGCAGCCCACGTTTTTGAAATTAGTAGGAGCCAAATGGATGGAAGTGGCAGAAAGCTAGAAAGCTACTGTCAAGGGGAACGATTACCCCAGGGGGCACACCGACCATAAAGCCTACAACCGAGGACAGCCAAAGACCCCACATACCACCCAAGTAAAGCCACAGACACCCTACTCTTCCACCTCACCAGTCTCCAGTAACTCACCTCGGCCCAGTGACCCATCAGATGGAAGATGCTTTAAGTGTAATGAACTGGGACATATCAAGGCCAACTGTCCCAAGAACACCATGCGAGTGCAATTCATTACACCACCATCACACCAAAGATCCCCAGGCCCGGATGCCTCTCAAATACCCTTGGAGCGAAGGGAAAATTTGAGAGTGGGCGGAAAGAAGGTTACTGCGTGGAGAGACACGGGGGCACAAGTGTCAGCTATCCACCAATCCTTCGTTGACCCCAAATTCATCAACCCAAAGGCCAAAGTTACAATTTACCCCTTCATGTCACAAGCTGTAGACTTGCCTACAGCTCAACTGCCTGTCCAGTACAAAGGCTGGTCAGGAATGTGGACTTTTGCAGTCTATGACAATTATCCTATCCCCATGCTACTGGGGAAAGACTTGGCCAACCAGGTGAGGCGGGCCAAGAAGGTGGGAATGGTTACACGTAGCCAAACCAGGCAAGCTTCCAGACCTATTCCTGTTCCTGAGCCGTCCACAGAGGCCCCGTCTGTGTTACCAGAGACCCAGACAGAGGTAGTGGATCCAGATTCCATGCCAACCACTGAAACAGCCACAGCACCTCCAGTCCCAGACCCGGAACTGGAACAGCAACCAGCACCAGCAATTGCAACCCCATCTTCAAACTCAACGCCAGAGGGCGCCAGTGAGCCACAACTGGCAGAAGCAACAGACAGCCATACCCAAAAGGCTCAGCCAGAGCCTGAAATACCCTCAGGTGCACCAGCGGAGAGCGGTTCACCAGCAACGGAAACAACCCCATCACCTACATCGCTTCCAGAGGGACCAAGCCCAAGTCCACAGTCTGAGGAAGAACTGGTGACTCCAGCCTCAAGGGAACAGTTCCAGACTGAGCAGGAAGCAGATGACAGCCTTCAGAAAGCGTGGGCGGCGGCACGGAGCACCCCACGGCCTCTCAGCTCTTCTAATCGATCCCGGTTTGTTATAGACCAAGGACTTTTATACAAGGAAATTCTTTCTGGTGGACACCGGGAAGAATGGCAGCCGCAAAAACAGTTGGTGGTTCCAACTAAGTACCGGGGGAAGCTCTTAAGCTTAGCCCATGATCATCCCAGTGGCCATGCTGGGGTGAACAGAACCAAGGACCGGTTGGGGAAGTCCTTCCACTGGGAGGGAATGGGCAAGGACGTTGCCAAGTATGTCCGGTCTTGTGAGGTATGCCAAAGAGTGGGAAAGCCTCAAGACCAGGTCAAGGCCCCTCTCCAGCCACTCCCCATAATTGAGGTCCCATTTCAGCGAGTAGCTGTGGATATTCTGGGTCCTTTCCCAAAAAAGACACCCAGAGGAAAGCAGTACGTACTGACTTTAGTGGACTTTGCTACCCGATGGCCGGAAGCAGTAGCTCTAGGCAACACCAGGGCTAACACTGTGTGCCTGGCCCTAACAGACATCTTTGCCAGGGTAGGTTGGCCCTCCGACATCCTTACAGATTCAGGGTCTAATTTCTTGGCAGGGACCATGGAAAAACTGTGGGAAACTCATGGGGTGAATCACTTGGTTGCCACCCCATACCACCATCAAACCAATGGCCTGGTGGAAAGGTTCAATGGAACTTTGGGGGCCATGATACGAAAATTCATCAACGAATTCTCCAATAATTGGGACCTAGTGTTGCAGCAGTTGCTGTTTGCCTACAGGGCTGTACCACATCCCAGTTTAGGGTTTTCACCATTTGAACTTGTGTATGGTCACGAGGTTAAGGGACCATTACAGTTGGTGAAGCAGCAATGGGAGGGGTTTACGCCTTCTCCAGGAACTAACATTCTGGACTTTGTAAGCAACCTTCAAAGCATCCTCCGACACCCTTTAGCCCTTGCAAGAGAGAACCTAAAGGATGCTCAAGAAGAGCAAAAGGCCTGGTATGACAGACATGCCAGAGAACATTCCTTCAAGGTAGGAGACCAGGTTATGGTCTTGAAGGCGCAACAGGCCCATAAGATGGAAGCATCATGGGAAGGGCCATTCACGATCCAAGAGCGCCTGGGAACTGTAAACTACCTCATAGCATTTCCCAATTCCTCACTAAAGCCTAAAGTGTACCATGTTAATTCTCTCAAGCCTTTCTATTCCAGAGACTTACAGGTTTGCCAGTTTACAGTCCAGGGAGATGAGGCTGAGTGGCCTGACGGTGTCTACTACGACAGGAAAAAAGACGGTGGCGTGAAAGAGGTGAACCTCTCAACCACCCTGGAACGTCTGCAGCGGCGACAAATCAAGGAGCTGTGCACTAGCTTCGCCCCATTGTTCTCAGCCACCCCAGGACGGACTGAACGGGCATACCACTCCATTGACACAGGTAATGCTCACCCAATCAGAACCCCACCCTACCGGGTGTCTCCTCATGCCCAAACTGCTATAGAACGGGAGATCCAGAACATGCTACAGATGGGTATAATCCGCTCATCTACCAGTGCATGGGCATCTCCAGTGGTTCTGGTACCCAAACCAGATGGGGAAATACGCTTTTGCGTGGACTACCGTAAGCTAAATGCGGTAACTCGTCCGGACAACTATCCAATGCCACGCACCGATGAGCTATTGGAGAAGTTGGGACGTGCCCAGTTCATCTCTACAATAGACTTAACCAAGGGGTACTGGCAAGTACCGCTAGATGAACCTGCCAAGGAGAGGTCAGCATTCGTCACCCATGCGGGGGTGTATGAATTCAATGTCCTTCCTTTCGGCCTTCGAAATGCACCCGCCACCTTCCAGAGGCTGGTAGATGGTCTACTAGCTGGACTGGGAGAATTTGCAGTTGCCTACCTCGATGATGTGGCCATTTTTTCAGACTCCTGGCCCGAACACCTACTACACCTGGAAAAGGTCTTTGAGCGCATCAGGCAGGCCGGACTAACTGTTAAGGCCAAAAAGTGTCAAATAGGCCAAAACAGAGTGACTTACCTGGGGCACCAGGTGGGTCGAGGAACCATAAACCCCCTACAGGCCAAGGTGGATGCTATCCAAAAGTGGCCTGTCCCAAAGTCAAAGAAGCAGGTCCAATCCTTCTTAGGCTTGGCCGGATACTACAGGCGATTTGTACCACACTACAGCCAAATCGCTGCCCCATTGACCGACCTGACCAAAAAGACCCAGCCAAATGCCGTTAAGTGGACTGATGAGTGTCAAAAGGCCTTTACCCAACTTAAGGCAACGCTCATGTCTGACCCTGTGCTCAGGGCCCCGGACTTTGACAAGCCATTCCTAGTAACAACAGATGCATCTGAGCGTGGTATAGGAGCAGTGCTCATGCAGGAAGCAACAGATCACAACTTCCATCCTGTCGTGTTTCTCAGCAAGAAACTGTCTGAGAGGGAAAGTCACTGGTCAGTCAATGAAAAGGAATGCTATGCCATTGTGTACGCCCTGAAAAAGCTACGCCCATATGTTTGGGGACGGCGGTTCCAACTACAAACTGACCATGCTGCACTACAGTGGCTTCATACTGCCAAGGGGAACAACAAGAAACTTCTTCGTTGGAGTTTAGCTCTCCAAGATTTTGATTTTGAAATTCAACACATCACAGGAGCTTCTAACAAAGTTGCTGATGCTCTCTCCCGTGAGAGTTTCCCAGAATTCAGTAGTTAAAAAGTGTTCTTAAAATGTAGAAGTCTGTTAGTTATATACTTAGTAGTATATGTAAAGGTGCATGTGTTGTAGTAATCTGTTTATTTTAAAGTTCTAGAAGGAAATCGCCGCCAGTGAGCTTCCCCACTGTCTGCAATTTGGGGGGCGTGTCATAAACAGATAGCTAAGGGTTAATGTCTCTTTCACCTGAAGCACCTGACCAGAGGACCAATCAGGAAACCGGATTTTTTTCAACTCTGGGTGGAGGGAAGTTTGTGCCTGAGTCTTTTTTTTCTGTCTGCCTGCTTTCTCTGAGCTTTGGAGAAGTAGTTCTGCTTTCTAATCTTCTGTTTCTAAGTGTAAGGACAAAGAGATCAGATAGTAAGTTATATGGTTTCTTTTCTTTGGTATTTGCATGAATATAAGTGCTGGAGTGCTTTGATTTGTATTCTTTTTGAATAAGGCTGTTTATTCAATATTCTTTTAAGCAATTGACCCTGTATTTTGTCACCTTAATACAGAGAGACCATTTGTATGTATTTTTTCTTTCTTTTTTATATAAAGCTGTCTTTTAAGACCTGTTGGAGTTTTCTTTTCTGGGAAATTTCAGGGAAATTGAGTCTGTACTCACCAGGAAATTGGTGGGAGGAAGAAATCAGGGGAGATCTGTGTGTGTTGGATTTGCTAGCCTGATTTTGCATTCCCTCTGGGTGAAGAGGAAAGTGCTTTTGTTTCCAGGACTGGGAACGGAGAGGGGGAGTCACTCTGTTTGGATTCACAGAGCTTGTGTCTGTGTATCTCTCCAGGAGCACCTGGAGGGGGGAAGGGAAAAAGGATTATTTCCCTTTGTTGTGAGACTCAAGGGATTTGGGTCTTGGGGTCCCCAGGGAAGGTTTTTCAGGGGGACCAGAGTGCCCCAAAACACTCCAATTTTTTGGGTGGTGGCAGCAAGTACCAGGTCCAAGCTGGTAACTAAGCTTGGAGGTTTTCATGCTAACCCCCATATTTTGGACGCTAAGGTCCAAATCTGGGACTAAGGTTTGACAGTATCTTTCTAACCTAGAGGGACAGTTTATTCAGGAAGTCATTGAGAATTTTGGATGGTACCAGGGCACCTGACTGCACTGTTCAAAGTGGTGCCTTGGACAGGACATTGTCTGATCTCTTCAGGCAGCAAAGTGTTGTAGCCATAAATCAGGCTAGAAAGAATAAAAGGAGAGGGATATGCTGCTTCACTGGTCTGCTGTGTGTGGGGTATTGTTTTGAATTTCTGTAAAATGTAGCCAGTTCCAAATGTTGAATTTAGAGCTGACCAGTGATAGAATTTCCAGGTGGGGAGGGTTACTATCTTATTTTGTTTTCTGTCTTTGCAGCCTCAGCCGGGCCAACTGATAATCTGTCTCTTCTCAGGCCATGTAAAATTACTACATATTTTCTCTCTAGTTCTCTTTTATACCAAGTAGGTAGGAGTACTGGGGAAGCATCCATTTTTATCAAGTAGCATCAGCCCAACAGGACTATTCATTAGTTGAGATTCTGTATCTTTTATTTATTTCTTTATTTTCTCCTTTCCAAACTAAAATGTCCTAGTCTCTAAGGTCATTTTGTATTGAACACCTCCTTCCCCAGTGCTTTACGTTTTTCTTTCTGCTCTCTGCTCCTGTGCGGTTGATGAGCAAAGCTGAGTGCTGGATTCCTGGTGAGGACACACCCTGATTTACAATAATGCCCTTATCAGGTTTCCTGTACTACTTTCTGTTCCTAGACATTGTTGCTTTTGTTACTGTTGCTGTGTGGTGAGCAGATGCCCTTCTGTGAACTGCTCACTGTGACCTCTCGCATTAAAGGTTGCCACCAGTTCAGAGCCCATTAGAGAGCATAAAGATTTAAAATTGTTCTTTACAATGTGAGCCACGTTATCACCTGCCACCATGCTGTCCATTTCCCTAGTGGTGGTGGTATTGTACTCTGGCAGCTGCCTAGGCTGGCTTCATATAACTAGCTTTAAAACTATTGCTAGGCTGTGCAGAATGGGACCCTCTAACTTCCCTTGTTTAGCTGGTCCTCCTTCCTCCCAGCTCTCTGGATAACAGGACAACCCAAAGTGCATTGCCCCACATTCTCCTGCACTGTGTACGTGGTTCTGAGTACACTCTCCCTTGCTGAGGCAGTGTGGGATAGAAACCCTGACTTTCCCAGAGTCCATTGATGAAAATCGAGTTAGGCAGAGTCATGAGTGCATGTATTAACATGGTGACATGGTTGTGTTGTGAAAAAAGCTGTTGCATGGACCCACTGAACCATGTATGTTGTAACTGGGTCATTTGCGAGTGTCAGCCTCGTTACACAAACACAGATGTAAGTTACAGTGTAGATGGTACCCAGCTGTTCTCTGTGCACTCAGTTGGTCTCACAGCCCCATTCACTCTTCCATGGACTTCCTGCTTCTCATCTAATTAAAGAACTTCTTATTCTTTTTCATAGCTTGGCTTCTTCTTCGTATTTCCTCTTAGCTCCCCTCATTCTCCAGCTTGTAACTGACCTGCCAGAGTTTGCCCCAGTCTATTTGCCTCACTTGGCCTGGATTTCTTCCCTCCCCTCTCTTTTTCTATTTGTTTTTGGCCAAAATAAACTCTTGTACCTGTGGATTTTTCCTTCCCTTTTTCCTTCCTTTTATTTGTTCTGGAGGATGGATCCCATCTGTGATTCTAAGTTAGTCTTATGCAGCCTCCATGCTGATTCTGTGGTCTTAAAGGAAAATGCTAGGAACTTAATCTTCACTCATGCAAAGTTCCCCTGCTTGAATTTCAGTGTCAGACCTGGCTGTCAGTCTGATCCTCTGGAGAGGATGTCGGAGCCAGTGCACGTTGTGGTCATTGTTGATGGCTCCACCGTACTTCCTGCACCAACACCTGAAAATTATTCAGAACTATGTTTAGAGTAGTCTCTGATCATGTCAGATCCAGAACAAGATGTTCCAAGAAACAGTCACCCATAGTATCAAGAAATTGTTTCTTCAGACCACATCCTGAAGGGACCATTGATCAGTTGACATCTAAGTAGCTGAAGTTGCCCCTTATCACTCTTGTAGTACTTTGTTGCCCCTGTCTGATTTCTTTCCCTATCCTGATCTGCAGGAATGTCCTTCCCACTAGAGTTAATTTCTTTTGACCTAGGGATTTTGTTCACATGGGTTCTGCCTGATGCTCCCCCTCGTATAGGCATTCTCTCTCTCTCTCTCTCTCTCGATTGTGGAATTCTGTGTGGCGACACTGGTTTCTTCCCAGCCTCTGTAACCAAACCTAACTTTCCTCTGTCATTCATAGTCAGGATTAGCAATATCCCAACTGAGTCTAACTGGTGTGTTTCATGCAGTGGTACGTATAGTTGTTCTTATGCCTCTTTTCCTACACTGCCTCCTTCCCCTGCAGCCTTCCCTGGGAGCAACTAGAGACTGACTGATATTGGTGTCTCCAAAGCCCCTTATCTGCAGCTCTTTCCTTTCTACTCTAGGCTTCCTGGAATATGCAGAATTACTGTTCAGTCAGTGTGTTTAATTGGCTTGATGCGGCCACAGAACTGCGGAGTGGGAGCTCCCATGGCATAGCTGGGCCTGCTCCCCTACTTGATAGTGTAATCCTCTGTAGACCTCTGTCAGATGTGGTCACAACTCTCAGCTCTTATGGGAAGACTCTCAAACGTGGGGAGATATCATGTCCTTGCTGCTCTCCTGCTGGGACTTGAGTGTCCATCACCAATTACAATATGCAAGGAGTGTTAAAGCTGGGGAATGGTTCCTCTTCCTCAAATAACTTTGCCCGTTGTAGGGAACAGGGGAGTACAATGGCCTTGTTGGTGTTTCTGTGTGCTGGGAAGGGTGGGATGAGATGCAGTGCTTCTGCCACAGGCTCAGATTGCAGTGTCAGAGCAAAGACCTGGGGGAATTGGCTCCTCATTGCTCTGAGACTGTATGTATCTCTTCACCCTCTCAGTGGCACCAGAAGGATGTGGGTAGGGATCCTCATAACAGATTAGGTGAGTGACCCTGGTACCTGTTCCAGAGGTTTGGGAGTGAGGGCAGAAAGGGAGAGAGCAGCTGCTTCCCTTGGTTCATACCCTGAGGGGTTTTGGAGTAAGCTGTGCTTGCTCCCACTTGTGGGGCTCTGTGGCTAAATCCCTGTAACAACCTGTGTCTCGATCTCTCCCTAGAGCCAGGAGCTGCTTGCCCTGCTATGATGCCAGGGCAGATTCCGGATCCATCCCTGACAGCTGGCGCTCTACCTGGGCTTGGCCCCTTGACAGGACTCCCGGGCACCACCCTGACGGTGGAAGAGCTGAAGTACGCTGACATCCGCAACATTGGGGCTATGATCTCGCCACTGCATTTCTTGGAGGTGAAACTTGGGAAAAGACCCCAGCCTGTGAAAAGTGAGGTGAGTTCTGAGGGGAACTCCCCAAGCCCTGCCTGCCTCCGGGGGGCTGCTCTAAAGGCACTGTAGACTGATGTCCTCTCTATCCATGGGTAGTAGCCGGACAAGCTTTCCCCTCTCATGCTACCTCTGCCTCTTCCCTCCCCCGCCCCATGCCCACCCCCAGACAATTCCATTTTGATAGGCTGTTCAGTCACTGATCTGTCTGCCAGGATGGTCCCAAAAGTTTTTAATGAGCTAAGCATGCTGAAAACTGGACTGAGATGACCCCCCCCACCTTCATCTCCTGTAAATCTGGCCTGGGGTGGGTGTGAACCACTGACCCAGCAGTGAAAGGCTCCATATCCTAGTCCAGCCCTCATGATACGTGAGTAAATTCAGACTCTGGCTCAGAGGAGAGACACCTTGGTCACCTACCCACTTTACAACTTGAAGAGCCAGTCAGGAACTGAAGCCATGTGGCCTTTTGCCTACCGAACTGTTACGGTAAATCTTTTCATCTGCTGTGAGAATGAGCCTTTGGTCACATGAGGGTTGGCATTAAGGCTCCATGCTCCCTGGATGGCTCCCTTCATGGTCTTAGGCACCTCTCTTAACCTCTTTGTGCCTCTCCTTTCTCATCTGTACAATGGCCATCGTGCTGTACTCCTCTCCTTGGGCCAGCGGGGTTCTGTGCGACTACTCCATTAATGCGCCTGACTCAGTCAACAGCAGAGAGTCCTCTAGCCAGCTTTTGGATGCTCTTTGCATGTCTTGTTTACCATCTCTGTGGTGGGAGTGGGGAGAGGAGATGCATTCTGCCCTGCTCCGCTCTAACATAGAGCGAGTACTGAAAGAGTTTCCTTAGAACTGTAAGTCAGCAAACATCATGCAACGAAAAAGGGGAAATCCAAATGGCAGATGCCAGAACCCAGTGCATTGCCGTAACATGTTCCTCAGCCGCACTAGTCCTAAAGGCAGCAAGTTGAGGATAGTAAATGAAGCTGTTCAAAGCAGAGGTTTTGCAGCTGCAGCCGGGTAAGCCAAAACTGCGTATCCCAGGAGTGGCCAAAGAGCAGCCTACACACTTGTTACAAGGCAGTCCACAGCTGCCTTCATCTCTAGGGGAGGTGCAGCTCAGACCCTACAGATATCAGCATGCCTGGCTCCCCGGCACTAGGATGGATAGACTGCTTCCTAAACCTTACTGAAAGGAGCAGCCCTACCTGGGGTGTGTGTCTGTATTTCCTAGGAGTCTGGAAAGCTCCACATGGAGGTGGGAAGGCACTTGGATTGGTGCACAGGGGTGTTAGAAACAGTCACAGATGGGCTCTGGAAATCTTCCCCTCCAAACCAGAGCAGGGATCTCTCCAGACTGAAGCCCTTCTCCTGAGGCCGCTATCTGTGGGGAAATTCATGTTAGTTGTAGTCTGCACTATGAAGAAGGCAACTCCAGCCTCCTCCTGAATTGGGGAGAGTGGGAGGACCTTAAGCATGAAATAAAACCTTTCAGCCTCTCTCCCCACAGGGAATCTCTTCTCCTCCCCCCGCCCCCACTATGTCTGGTTTAACCCTTTAGCTACTTAAATTCTTTCCTGTATGATAACCTAGTGCCCACTCTAGAGCCTCCTAGGTATAGATTTCACTGAGCTTTAGAAACATGAATTAAGTCTCAACCCCTGGCAGAGAAGGCCAGTGCCGGTATCCCCATTTTATTAATGGGAAGACACAAGGCGCCCTCCTTTGTCAAACTGTGGCACAGGAAGTAGCCTTTGAATCCACCTGTGCAAAGGAATAGTGTCTCTGCAGCACACTGAAATCCTTTTAGTTATGTGAAATGCCACCGTCTCCAGATCCTTTATAGTAAAAACAGCTCCTCAAACTCCTCAAGGGTTACTCACAGCACCTCTTCAGTACCATGCCCAGATCACTCATCCTGACACTACTCTGTCCCAGCTCCTGTGGCCCTTGTTTGAGGTCCCCACTTTCCAGGCCTCCTACCTTAGCATCCCAAGACCCACATTTCTCCCACAGGCCTTCTCCTGGAGCCCCAAGACAGAATGCCGGTGGCATTCCATGTAGCTACTCCTGCTCGGGATCAACCTCCCCCTTGCTTTGGGCTCAGCTTCTCCTAAGCAGGATAGTTCTTCCCCTTCTTCAGGAGCCTCCGCACGAGCTCTTCTCTAACTCAGCTGGGGTTCCCCAGCTCTGGCCAGTCCTCACAATCAACCTCTTGCTCTTGCCAATGGCTCTCTGTACTAACTCTGCTCTCCTCTCCTATTGGTGCTCTCTGGATCTCCCTTTCCTCTTCAGGAGTCCCACCTGCCCTTCTCTCAGTGCACTCAGGCCTCTTACCCTTCTGGGGCCCCGGTGCCACCTTTTAAGCCCAATTTGAGTCAGCTGACCAGTCATAGGTGCACTTTTTTCCCCTCTTAAAAGGGCTAGTGTCACCCTATGACAGGCAGAAAGAGGGAAAATGACTTGCCTGAGGCCACTGTATCTTTGAAGAAATCACGACGAGACCCCAGGAGTCCCAACTCCCACTTTCTGTTATCATGGATAACATGGATATTTCCATTACATGCATCTGAGGAAGTGGGTATTCACCCACGAAAGCTCATGCTCCAAAACGTCTGTTAGTCTATAAGGTGCCACAGGATTCTTTGCCACTTTCTGTTGTCCCTGCTAAGCCACATGCCCAGAGCTTCTGTAACCTTCCTAGGAGATGTGACCGTTTTCTGTACTATGGTCTCTGAACTCTTAGGATGGATGGGGTAGTTTCTGTTTGACTGATCAGTGAGATGAGGACAGGGGAAGGATCAATCACTCCCTTTTCTGTGCCTGAACTGGCCAGAGCAGACCACAAAAATGTGTCAATCAGCTGAGAATCATGGACAGCAAAGTAATGTCCCACCGATGGTATTGCTCCCTATTGCTGCCACAACTAGCCATCTGCTCTGCAGCAAACATGGGGGAATGTTTTTGCATGTTAAAAAGCAAGTGAGCTGTGATGAGTGGGGAGTTGAGAGCACGTCCTCTCTTCTCTGGGCTCGTTCTTGCACTCAGCAGGCTGCTTTTAATAGCTCCTCTCAGCTCAAAGACTAACTCGGAGACAAATCAGTAGCTGGTAGAAGCTATGCTAATGAGAGTGGAATGGTGATTACGCTGACTTCTAAAACCCTGCTTAATTGTGCACAGATTTGTTAGAGTTGCTTGTGCCCTTAACTCTGAAATTCTTACTCTTTCAAGAATCCAAAAGGAAGAATCTGGGGGCTACTTGAACTATTGGCAAAGCGTGGGGTCAGAAGCCTCTTTCCATTCACCTCCCTGCAAATGTTAGAAACGCAGGAGTTTAACTGTGTATAGAAAGACCTGGCAACCTTATTTACCTTAACGTATACTGTGAGATCTAAATCTATTTCTGGGCTGTTCTCCTTGCCTGACACCTTACACTGTCACTTGCACTTCTGTGCACTTACACAAGCGAGTGTAAAACATTGTCTGATTTGATGCCCCCTTTGCACAAGGGTGAATGAAATGCAGAGCAGGGGAGAGTTGGCCTTTCTGTGGATATTTTAATGGAAAATGCTGCTATTGAAACTGGCTTTGTTTAATATTTTATTCCCAGACAAAATACTTCCCTAAACTGGAACTAGGAGTGTTAGTGTATTAGTTATTTAAGGGGGGAAAAAACCTTGAAGAGAACTCTGTAACTGTCTGAAATGTTGGGAAGTCAATGTCTTGGTTACCCTTAAAACCCAGACATTAGATATGCCCAAAAAATTTCATCCAGTCACCTTAACTCTGACCTATCCCTGTGACCATCCTGTCTCATGTGTGTGTCACATGGAGACATTTTGATTAAAGGGGTGTGGACTTTATAAAGTTGGCAACTTGTATAGTTTCCCTAGGTAGGAGACCAGGAGCCCTGGAACATGTGGGTTTGGTTTCATAGACATGTCTGTGGTACTCAGTTGTTAACGCAACATTGCACTGGTGGATAAACTATCAAACATTCCCTCTAGTTCATAAGAGGTTCCTAATCGTAGGCACAATAGCTACATGTCACTGCTGAGCTTCATAGAACAACAATGTTTAGAACACCCTGTACTTGGAAGGAATTGTCCTTAGTGTGGTCCATTTTGGCTTAGAGATGTACAAATCTGTCTTCTCAATGACTGCCGTTGGCTATAGAGAAGGCAGGAGTAGTTTGCTGAAGTGATGACAAGACGTGCCACTGCAGCATTTAAACAGAAACTGTGTGACTTGACCAAGTGAGTGGCAGTTTAGTTTCTCAGAGTCCCTGATGTGATGGAGATGGGGAGTATATGTGGCTAAGGGCATGTCTACTCTCTAGTCATGGGGGTGACTGCAGCATGCGTAGACCTACTTGAGCTAGGTTTAATCTACCTAGCTCAGGTACCACTACCATTAAAGCCATGGCAGCTTGGGCTGTATAAGGCTGCCAAGGAGCATGGGTACTACTTGGGCAGCTAGTCCCTGGTGTTGCGACTTCACTGCTATTGGTACCCACGCTAGGTAGATTAAAGCATAACTTGTGTATGTTTACATATGCTGCAGTCACACCTCCAGCTGGAGTGTAGACAAATCTTAAGACTGGTTCCTGGTTTTCGTTGTGCTGCAGGCATTGACACAGAGGCAGAGTTAAGGCTGTTTGAGTGACTCCGTCTTGCAGTTCCTTATTCCCTGATTTTAAAGTGTAACCTGAATGTTGAATTTCCAAGTGTTGTAAGACTTGTAATTTTCTCAAAAGATACAATGTTTGCTTAAAGGTAAAAGGCCCACTTCTTCAAAAGGTATTTAGGCACCTGCTTCCATTTATTTCAATGGCAGTTAGGCAGCTAAATACCTTTGAGAATTTGGGTCAGCATCCTTAAGTAATAGATGAATATTTATGAACTGAACTGTACCATGACAAAGGGCTTGGGGTGGGTTTTTTGATGGGTTACTGCCCTAGGTTTTTTTAATAATGCCCCTGATACTTTGATACTGGCTTTCTGGCTGTGTGATGTAGGGTTAACACAGCAAGTTTGAGTCAGTTAGCATAGAACAATGGAGTCATGAAGTTAAATGCAGAAATTTATGTCTTTGCTCAATGCTACAATGGGATCTGGTATCTTGCTGCACCCTCCCTATACATCACACTCTGCACTAGGGCCTTTCATTACGCACTACACTCCAAGCAGGGCCGGCTCTAGGTTTTTTGCTGCCCTAAGCACACAAAAAAGCCGGAGTGCCGCCCCAAGCACGTGCTTGGTTTGTTGGTGCCTAGAGCCACTCCTGTCTCCAAGGAAACAGGTCTGAGCACTATGAGCCCAGAATACTGAATATGGTGCATGAGCAGAAAATGAATGGAACCAATCAAGGAATGGCTCATTCAGGTCTTCAAGGCTCTCTTGGGCCTGGCTAGTGGGTTGATGCTCCTGGAATGAGAGCACTCCCTTCAGCTGCCCCCAGCCCTTACCAGCTGTCAGTGTAGACTTCACACATCCACAGCTGTACACTGAACTGTCTCTTGTACTGAGATCCCTGCTTAGAAGCACTCTGATCTGATCAAGCCACCCATGTGCTTTGAACAGGCACTAAAGAAAATACTTTTCTTGCAATACTGTATCTGCCTGTTATAGTATCAGGCCAGGGTTAGTTAACCTGAGATAGGGAAGAGAGTAGAAGTCTCTCTCATTTTCCCCCTTCCCCTCCCCACACACGTCCACAACATTGCACCAGGGCTGCACTGGACTAATGCACAGACCTCAGCTCTGTGGTATGGCTGGGCTGAGTGTAGCAGGGGAACTTGGCAGCATGAGGAGAGGCCCCTCTCTGGGGGCTGTTCTTGCTCTCAGCCATGGGAAGGTCAGTGTTGCTCCTGGCACATGAGACCACTGCTATACTCCCACACATCCGTGTTAGGGGCAGGGGAATCTCTGCTGTTGCACAAGACCCTTCTCCCCTGCACAACAATTTCTTACATGGATTACACAGTTCTGTGGTGAAATTAGTTTGCCTCACTCTAGAGTCCACATTACAGAAACAGAGTAATTTGTCACAAGTGGCAGTGATCAGCAGTCTGTGCTCCAGAGAGCCCAGAACTGGACCTAGCAGGTGGAGTTGCAGGGCAGGACTGAGGTGTACTGATAGCAGCGTGCGAGAAGGGGAAGGGGAGGACAGACCAAAATAGCCAGGGATACTGCAGATCAGGACTGAGGAGAATCAGCTGAGGTGTGGGGGGAGGCTTGCACAGCCACTGCTGCCAGTGAGACCTGGCGAGGGGGCTGTTGCCAGCTGCATCACTCCCCAGTTACTTGTCCGGCTGTTCTAACATGAGGCCTGTGTCCTGTTCCAGCTGGATGAGGAAGAGGAGAGGAGGAAAAGGCGCCGTGAGAAAAACAAAGTAGCAGCAGCTCGATGTCGCAACAAGAAGAAGGAGAGGACAGAGTTCCTGCAGCGGGTGAGTGCCCCGTGCCCTTTCCCCAGCAGGCTTGGTACAGCCTCCCTCTCCAGCTATGCTTCACTGCAGTAGGCACCCCTCTCTCCTCCCCACTTGGAGAGGAAAAGGTGGCATGTACACCCACTCCCAAGGCTGTTAAAGGCTCTTCAGCAATTGACCAGCAGGGGCTGTTCATTCTGCTGAATCTCACTTCTCACCCAACTGCAAGGTTCAGAGAGTTCCCTCCTCCAGTCGCCTTCTCTCCCTGCATCTGGGAGCCCTGAAGCTGCCCATAGATCCTGAGGCCTGGTGTCTGGCAGATGCAGTCTCTCATTTGGCAGTTGCATGGGAGGACATAGGGCCACTCTCCCATTTTTTCCCGGCTGGTCCTGCAGGGTAAATGGACCGTGGCCTCATGTATCTGTTACCAGCTAGAGCAGGTAGCTAGCTGAACCTGCTCTTGCAGCATGGGGTGTGCTGGGGCAGAAAGGCATCTGACACACTTACCTTGGGGGTGTGAGCTGAGTGCTAGGACACAGAATTGTGTGCAGCCCTGCACAGGGTGCACATCTCACCCAAATAACCACAAGGGGCCACAAGCCCAGTCAGTGCAACACAAACAGGTGCCCAGAGGATACACAGTAAGTACCAAGATGGACTCTAGAGACTTGTTAGCCCATGACATGCAGTAGTACAGGGGTAGGCAACCTATGGCACGTGTGCCGAAGGCAGCACGCGAGCTGATTTTCAGTGGCACTCACACTGCCCGGGTCCTGGCCACCTGTCCGGGGGCTCTGCATTTTCATTTAATTTTAAATGAAACTTCTTAAACATTTTAAAAACCTTATTTACTTTAAATACAACAATAGTTTAGTTATATATTATAGATTTGTAGAAAGAGACATTTTACTGTTTTTAGAAGATATTAAATGAAGACTCGACATACCACTTCTGAAAGGTTACCAACTCCTGCAGTAGTAGAATGCCCATGGTCTGGTCACTTCTCCCAAAGCCTGGAGATTCCTAGTCTGTGCACTAAAGGCACATGAAACCCTCTCCCAGAGTGATTCCTATACAGTACACAAGTGTACTCTTCCTCCTACAGTGCATGGTGCCACCCCAAAGATCACATACACACCATTGCACTCCCACCCCCTCAGCAGGGATGCACCCCACATTCTCTCACAGTCATGTGCAGCAAGGGACACCTCTTGGATGTGGTGCTCTTGGACACATGGTTCTTTTTAAAGCAAATTCTCTCAGTAAGACAAGCCAGTAAAATCTGAACCATAGAAAGATCAGAAATCCTTGTTGCTTCTCTTCTCGCTGAGAAGCTGGGTCTCCCTTAGTTACTGATTCCTCTTTACTTCAGGTATGAAAAAATACTTCAAGTGCAAAACATCTTTTCTGTAGTGTTCAGTTCAGTTTTATTAGATTGCATATGACATGTCTTTTGTGAACATGAGAAAAACATACACAATCTAAAACAGCAACATCCTTATAATACATTCAAATGTCGTTCAGAACTCTCTTCTTTGGCATAGTGTTAAAAGGGCAAAAATTGCCACTGATTTAATTTACTACTGGGGATTGAGAAAATACTAAAAACCATTGTCCTGTGAGGTGATGGTAAAGAATTTTTTATTTTTTTTTTAATACAAAAGAGGTATAATGCAGAGTGTTCTCAGAAGCTGGGATATTCTACAGGCCAAAAGATAATGAGGTAGATTTTCCAACACTCTAGATTTACACGGGCAAATCTGAAGATGTGAAGGAACTTTTCCATATCTACCTTTAAGGACAGCAGTTTCTATGGTTTGGAATCTTTGCCGAATACATAAATGCAGATTTGATAACTTTTTCAAATATGGTTCAAAACCATGGGCCATCTTCAGAGTAGAAAAATCAAAGGGCCAACACAGAATCATGAATTATAGCCAGATCTTCTTGTTGAGGAATATCTATTACTCTGTTTGAGTAGTTGATTCAAAGATACTGACAATAAGCTAGTAGTAGAAAAACTCAACTTAGCTATATTTAACCAAGACCAGACATGATTTACACCTGTTAATGATCACAAAAGCATTGTTAGTTGTAGATTTAAGCCATTCCCCCAAGATGGGGGTGTGTACCCAATAAAGGTGCCGATTAATCTTCTGGAATATCAGTCCACTTAGCTTGGATCATTGAGCACCAACCCGGACAAAACGTTTAGTAAATGTGCGGTAGGGAACAGTCTTGCTTTGGGTCCCAGGAAATGGCCAGGAGGGAAAGTCCCATTTGCTCCCAGCACTAGATTCTACTCCCCAATAGGAATAAAGTCTAGCCAGAAGAGTTGGCTGTCACTGAAAGTTTTCTTGCGGTTCCCTGAGCTGCATCGCTATCAGTTTCACACTGGGCTGCTGAGCAATATCAAGCAGGGGTGGTTTTCAAACAGACCTTCGTTTGGTCAAGGGCCAGGTGTGAAAGTAATTTAAAGGACTTACCAGTACGCTGGAGTCCTGAGCAGGGGGCAAGGCTTCAACTGGAAGAGGCATGGCCTTTAAATACTCAGGCCCTTTAAATCACCCCCAGAGCTACCAGTTGCAGAGGTGGCTGGGAGCTCAGGGGCGATTTAAAGGGCCCAGGGCTCTGGCCACTGCTACCACAGCAGAGCCCCTGGCCCTTTAAATCACCACTGGAACTCTGCCACTACTACCCCAGGGCTCCGGCAGCTGGGCTCTGGTGGAGATTTAAAGGGCCCGGGGCTCTGGCCGCTGCAGGGAGCCCCGGGCCCTTTAAATCACTAGCCTGGGGAAACCGGTCCAGTCCAGCACGGTGTACTGGCTCTTGCCGGTACGCCCTGCTGGACTGTACCAGCTTACTTTCACCTCTGCTGAGGGCAGTTTCTCTTTGTGTATTGTGTGTGCAGGAGAGGGAGATTCAATGCTGGGCACTGGGTACCATAGAGCAGGTTGTTCTTTCCACACAACTATGAGCTGACAGATTTAAAGCTATATTTGTGTCTCTGGCCCTGCTAGGAGTCCGAGCGTCTGGAGCTTATGAATGCTGAGCTGAAAGCCCAGATAGAGGAGCTGAAGCAGGAGAGGCAGCAGCTGATTCTAATGCTGAACAGACACCGTCCCACTTGCATTGTGCGGACAGACAGCATCAAGACACCGGAGAGTGAAGCCAACCCACTGCTTGAACAACTAGAGAAAAAGTAAAGGTGGCACCGGCCAGGACAAGGAGGAGACAACAAATTGAGGTCTCCAAAAAGTTGCCTATGTACTGTATGAAGAACTGTGCACCGAGGCCTTGTCCAGCCAGAACCCAGTGGGCTTTCTTGGGGATTACAGGCCAACCAAATAATGGGAAGGAGAAGATCAGGAAACTGCCATTCATCCCACTCTGAGGCTGAAGCTGGGATAGCTCTAGCAGCTGTGGTGAGGGCAACCCCTTGCAATACCTCTTCATGGCCCTTCAGCCTGCTCACCAACCCCAGGGATCAAGCAAGCAGCCCGCTGCAGGGCGTCGTGAAGCTGGATCACATTGAGATACAGGGAGGGGAAGTTGCATCTTCCTCTCTTCCCACACCTATTGGTATGCACCTAGCTGGGAGTGGAGGCTTGACCCAGGAGAAATGAACATGTGTGGGAGATGGATGGCAGGCAAAGACATGCTGGCTGTATCTCCCAGGTCTGTCCTATCTCCATCCCTCTGGATCCTGCCACTGCTCCTTGCACACACTCCGGAATGGAATCCGAAACAAAGAATTACAAACACTTGACACAAGCCCTGCCTTGCGGCTGGGCCTGTCCATGGCACTGTGGCGCAGGCGCCCCACAAGCACACTCAGTATAATGTTTACAGCCCAGCTGTCCCTGTCAGCCGTGCTTTTGAATGCACATTTTTACACTTTTTTATATTTTTTACAAAGTTTTTATACAGCTGTCTCTATATGGATTTATATAATCACTAGACGTGATCCCATAGAAATGTATGTTATAATGGTCCGTTTGTTACAAATGCATATGCCACAGTTATCTCATTGTGTTACTTGTTAGGTGGTGTCTGGCTCCTTTCCCCTCGGCATGCTGGGAAAGGGGCCCATGCAGCCCTGCACACTGGCTCCGCTACCATCTCCATCCATGTACGTTCTTCGTAATACGCAGTCCTGTATCTCTCAGTAAATGTTACTTTGACTTATTCCCTCGCCTCCTTTGCTTTGTCTGGATTCTGTCCTGGTGCTCACTGGGCTGGGCACAGACTCTGGTCAGCCCTTTGCACCAGAGCAGCAAATGTCAGCTTTTCCTCCCATGCAGACACTGGCTGAGTGGGCTAGTTCCTGACCCATGATGATGGGTGTATGCATTAGTAATGGTAGCATAGACCTAAAGGTGGTTCACTCCTTGGCTGAGCGGGAGGCAAATGCCTAGATGTACGTGGGCCTGAGTTACACCACCTTACACGTGGAGTGTAACTTACCCCAGAGCCAGCAGGTATGAGTTACAGAAACCATCCCATTCTGAGCCCTCCTCTGAGTTGTCCCCGTCCTGTGAGGTACACAGAAGCATTGGTGACCACCTTTGGGGAGGCGAAGTGGGCAAGTGTCATGTGCACATGGAAGAAGGTGATGTAAGACTTCTCTGTTCCTATTCCCAGGTCCCTAACATGCCTCTTCCTGCCAGCCATAGGATGAGCCCAAGCCCCTCTCCAGCCTCTGTACATGCCGCTGTGGAGGGTGAAGGGATAAAGGTCAAACCATGACTCCTCTATTTTCAGTGGGCAGGTGGGTGCCCCAGCTCAGGTCTTACTAGTATAAATCCTTGTTGTTACAGAGATTTGTGTGTCTGTAACAACAATCTGCCCTTAGTCTACACCAGTGCTCCAGCACGTCATGAATGTGAGTGGAGCTGCCTTTATGCCAGATTCGTGAGGGGAGAATTGCTAGGAGTTCTGTGCACATGCACTATTAGGGGCTTCCCTGGCTCCTAGCATCCATTCACCCTCCATTCTGGAGAGCTGAAGTGGGCAGAAGGGAAACAAGGCTCATTTAAACTCAATCATCATTGAAGGGGGAAAGCCTTGTCTGAATGTGACTGTGCAAAAAGTCAGTCCTGCCAGGGAGCACCCTCCGGCAGCAGGCCACAGCATGATAGGCACACCTGCCTCAGTTTCCCTCTTAGGTAACCCTAGGGCTCTAGGCCAGGCTCTCTTGCTTCAACAACACCCTTCCTAGGAGCCAGTTTGTTACAAAATATAGTGCAAGTGAACCCATAACAAAAGTCCCAAAACTGCATATTACCCCCACACTAACTTCTCTGCTGGGCTTGCATCCTTACCAGAATCCAGTGTTTCCTGCCACATCTAGGCTCCTTGCTAGTCCTCTTCCATCTCTCTGCCAAGACAGTCACTCCAGCCCTTGCAGCTGGAGTGCAATACTGTTCTTCTCAGCAGGAACCTGCACAGACTCTCTGCTAGGAGGTAATCTTTACAAGGGAGCATCCCTCACTCCCCCTGGTCCGCTCACTGTCCCCTTGGATCTAGCTTTCCTGAGTGGAGACATCAGTGGGTAAGCCCATCCGCTGCTTCCTTGCCTTCAGCCCTCACCGGGGCCTTTGGCTCCAGCTCTGTGGCTTAGACCTAGCCAGTATCTCTCCTCCTGCTCCTCCTGTCTTCAGCCCCCGACCCTGGCTTGGAAAGTCAGACAGTAAAGCTCTCTTGCTACTCTCCTGCCACCAGTCTCCCCCCAGAGAACCACCTTCTGCTTCCTTACAGGATTTCTCCAGTCCCCAGTAGCTCTTCTCAACTGTCCTTCTTCTCACTGAACCAGTCTGCTCTGACTCACTGGGACTCTCTCACTCACTGGGTCTCTCCTCCATGAGATCTCTCCCAGCAGGTTCTCTCTCCCCCCTCGCCGCCTGGCTTCTGCCAGTCACTCCAGGGAACTTCCTGCTTAGGGTTGCCAGGCATCTGGTTTTCGACTGGAATGCTCAGTTGAAAAGGGACACTGGCAGCTCCAGTCGGCACTGCCGACCAGGCTGTTAAAAGTCCAGTCGGCAGCGCAGCGGGGCCCCAGGGCTAAGGCAGGCTCCCTGGCTCCGTGCTGCTCCCGGAAGCAGCTGCCAGGTCCCTGTGGCCCCTATGTTCTAGGGCAGCTGGGGACTGGGAGGCTCCGTGCCCTGCCCCTGCCCTTGCCCCAAGTACCGGCTCCATAGCTCCCATTGACTGGGGACCATGACCAATGGGAGCTGCAGGAGGCAGTGTTTGCATGAATGAAGGCAGCACGCACTGTGCAGAGCCACCTGGCCTGTAGGTGGAGGCACGGCCACAGGGACCTGGTGGCGGCTTCCTCAGAGCTGTGGTAAGTGCTAGTGGGAAGCCACACACAGCCTGCACCCCAACCCCCTGCCACAGCCCAGAGCCCCCTCCTACACCCTAATCCCCTCATTCATGGCCCCACCCCAGAGCCCGCACCCCAACGCCCTGGCCCAGCCCATACCCCCTCCTGTACCCCACCCCCCCGCCTCAGCCCAGTGAAAGTGAGTGAAGGTGGGGAATAGTGAGCGAGGGATTGAGGGGGGATGGAGCGAGTGGGGGGGGTGGGACCTCAAAGCAGGGGTGGGGCATGGGCAGGGCCTCAGTAGGGGCGGGGCAGGGATGTTCAGTTTTGTGTGATTAGAAAGTTGGTGACCCTATTCCTGCTTCTGGCCTATCTCCCCATATCTGCACTCTCTGCCCCTTAGGCCCAATTCACCCAGGCTTCTTCTCCCTGGGTCTCTGTCCTCTCTGCTCTAGGCCCAGCTGCCCTCTTTAAAGCCCTTTTAATTGGTCAAATCAGAGTGTGCTCATAAAGGCACAGATACACTGGCCCTGCTCCCTCTGAAAGAGCCAGTGTCACCCTGGGACTGGCTGCATCTCTAGTTCATGCATGTAATTTCTCTGTATCACCCTGCATCCCCCTTGGTGTTTGGTGTTGGCCATAGCCCACTACCTCCCCCACAGACTTTCTCCCGGGCTTGCCCTTCTCTCTCTTCAATCTTTCTGTTAGGGGCCTCCCAGAAATATTGCTCCTAGATCCATCACTTATCTAGCACCAAAGTGTGCCTAGTATTTTATAGGCAAGCTCCTTGCCCTGAGAGGCTCACAAAGTGAAAAGCTCCAAATGCATGTGGGAGAGGATACCATATAAAATTAAAGTGACTGAGCAGTGTCATTCTTTCCACCATCCCCTTGCCAGCTCCCTCCCACTCCCAACACATAACCGCCAGTGCATTGCCTTCTGCACAAGATCTGCCATAGCAGAGCAGACCTGCTCCATCTTGTCCATTAACTTGCCTCTGGCAGTAGCCAACACTTAATGCTTCAGAGGAATGCAACCCCTTCTCTTCCCATAAGACTTGTCCATTGTGCTGCATTAAGGGGGTTGAGAACACTTTTTCCTGACTCCTAGGGGATCGTGTTCTGGCCTATGAAACTGAGTCCCTCAGCTGAGCTTACATGCCTGCCTAGGTTATTGTAGTGAATCTGCAGGGTCTCTGTTGGCATCCCGTCCCCTCTTGAAGGGCCTGAAGTTGACGTGTTATCAGGTGGGGAATGGAGAGGCTGGCAGGCCTGCCCTAACAACCATAGCTTTGCCATCAGCTGAGGGCATCACCTGCAAGCATTAAGGTGGTTCAGTCTCAGGTTCCTCTGAACTTCCTCATAGTGCTTAGACACCCTGGCCTCAATAACCAGAAATGCCTTCTACTTGCACCACCTCCACCTGGCAGGAAGCTGCCCCTCTCCCAGTCTGATGCAGACCTGGGCCCAGTGATCTATCAACTCTCACTTCCAGGTTTAGATATTGCAACACACAATACCTTGGACTGAAGGGGCAGACAATGAAGAGGCTCTAGATGTTACAATGTGCAGCAGCCTGGTGTTCCATCCAGCAAGGGACACTGACAACACATATCCCCAGTGCTCTGCAAGCTGCACTGAATCCCTAGCCAGTACAAGACCCCAGTTATCTGAGAGGTCACGTCCCTTGATGTGACCCTCTCCTACTCTGCCCGTTGTGTTTTCAAGAGCTAACAATGCTAAAGGTGACACAGCTGCAGGGACTGGGCCTTCTTTGGCAAATTGCCATTGTGATGGGGCATCCACCCCACACAAGGCCTGAAGGGGTTAAAGTGCCTAGGCTGCACCTGGAGGAGTCAGGGAACAAGGACTAATTAGAGAGGAGGCTCAGCTGGCCAGGAACAGGAGGGGCCTGTATAAAGGCCAGTAGCTAAGGGTAGAAGAGGGTTGCAGTTATTCTCGGTGAGAAAAGGCAAGGTAGGAAGATGCCCAGGGATATAGCAATAAGGTTCAGGACTGTGTGGACCCTGATTTCTTGTTGTAGGCTCCTTGGGCTGGAACCAGTATGGAGAGCAGGCCTGGGTCCCCCGTACCAGTCACTGGGGAAGTGGCATTGCTAAGGGGCAGTGAAAGAGAAGACTGCCTCTGACAGCAGGCCTGGAGAGACTGAGATGTATGCAGTTTTCCTGGAAGGGGAAACCCACAGTGACCAAGTCATAAAGCAGGAGCAGCTGAGTCCTGGAAGAGAGAGAGGCTGAGAGTGAGAGAGTTCAACTGCAGGAGAGGGTGTTGGTCTTGTAGAGCTAATCCTCAGATGTGGCCGGAAGGAGGCTCTTTAGCAGTGAGCAGAGCACCCTGTGACAGCCATACAGCCATGAAGCTTCCCTGTCACACAAGGCTATAAGGGCAACAGAGCTTAATACCTTTAAGTAGAAATATAAGACCCAGCCATTCTCATCTTAAAAAACCAATCACACCACATGCAGCTGCCACTAGGTGAGAGGGGAGGACACAAACTTTGGACTGTTCATATGTTGCAATGCTCAGCCACCATGGTGTGGGGTGCCAATAAAAACCCCTGTCTGTGTAGGCAATTCAGGACTGAGTGAAGTGGCTGTACAGGGGATTCTGGGTAAAGCCCATTCCTTCTAATTCACCTCAGAACATGGTCCCTTTGCTGCTCTTCAGTCAATGCCCAGTTGGCTGCAATTCAGCTTAGGTCATTTTGTCAGTCATACTTGGCTAGGTCTCAGCTATGAGCAAATGAGACTAATGAAGAGAGTTTGGGCTGTGTAGAAAAGTGAGTACAGGCAGATCTGATCTGTAGAAAGCAGCACACACAGCCAATCAGAGCACACAAGGGAGGCAGGGGCAGCCCCAGAACAGGCCCAAGGCTTGTGTAACCTTCAGAAAAGGCCAGAGGTGACCACAAAGTGAGAGGCTCATGTGGCCTGCCTCGATACACAGGTAGTATAGTGCATTTATTTCTGTAGCAGTGGAGTATGTGGTGTGGCTGGAAGATGGAGACTTGTTAGCCATCCATGGAGACTTGGTGTATGTAACAAGTGGAAAACATAATGAATAGATGTAATCTAGGTAGAGGGGAGGTAAGTCAGTCTACTTAGCAATTCTGTGCTATGGAATTCCTCTCTGACTCAAGGTATTTGCACAGACCATGCAAGAGACTACAGATGGATTTCTATAGGAACCTTTTCAATACTAAAAATGGAAATTATAATAGGATTCACTTTCTTTCTCTTAGGAACCAAGGACGAGTCTTTGCCACAAGACAGTTACATGCACACACAATAATTTCACATTCTTTTTTCATGAATAACACTCCAAAGATACACCATAACAGTGCAACAGTTACAGTGCACCCACATCACTAACTAGAGATTTGTTACTTTTCTTTAAATGAAGATTATAAGACAGGACCTAAACCCCAATAAATATATATAATACCTTACAAAGCAAATACAGGGATTGGGACTTCTGACGATGGAAGATCTGCGGCTTTCATGTAGGCTCACTGTGGGTATTATACTGACAAGTAGATAAAACATTTAGTTGTACCACATAACTAGTCATTTCAGCATCCACACTATTGAGCATGTACACGACTTCAAGAAAGAAAGAAAGAAAACTTGACAATTAATGCAGTTGTTAGGTTCAGATGTTGTCTCTGTTCAGTGATGTAGTAGTTCACCTTCTGAAGACATTTGGCCTCCAGTCTGCAATTCCTCCTTCAGGGTGTTTCCCAATCTAAATCTCACTGACTTCTGTAAAATTATAGATAACTGCATTGACATCCAACCCCCCAGATTTCAGTCTGAGTTATCCTGGACAGCTCTATCTTTTCCCTGCAGGGCTGGGCTGGGCTGGGCTGAATAGATGCTGTACCAGTCAAGGCAGGGCCATGTCTTGTGTCTCAACAATATATATATTCACACAAATAAAACTGCTCTACTTACTTAATTCTAAGTTTGTGTCTTAGAATAACAAGAGGAAGACACCAGCCTTTTAGGCAAGTAGCAAACTTCCCTAGTCCTTTAACTATAACCCACTGCTATGTAAAAAAATACTTATTTCCTCCCTTGGGACTACGGACTGTACTGTTATCTTAACATATAACTGTTGCAGATCAATACTATCCAATTAACTTGTACAATTATAGGAAACTTCACTGAGATCCAACCAACCCACAGATCAGTCTGGGTTACTCCTGGCAGCTCGATCTTCCCTTGCAGGACTGAGCTGGATCTGACTGGTGCTCAAAAGGGCTGACAGTTTTGTAGCCCTGATAGAACTCAGTACTGATTGGCAAGGGGCTTCCAGCTTCTAACTAAGGGGGTATGTGTGTACATGCAGGAATGTCTGCTCTCAATGAAATTTTCCACAGGAGCTTCAGAACAGCTACTGAGCGTGGTTAACATCTTCCTGCACTCCCTCTAGTGTGTTGAAATAGCAACTACTACTTTGCAGTTACTCAAGGCTCTGCCACCTTGTCTGGGAATCTTTCCATATCAACTCAGAGCAAGTAGAAACAGCAGCTGTAATTACAGTACTAAGTGTCTTTGGCTGAACACCCTGAAATAAGAAAAAGAAATAGGGATTACATAGGGAACTAGACACTATAAGATGGTGAATTTAAGAACATAACATAAGAACGACCATCCTGGGTCAGACCAAAGGTCCATCTAGCCCAGTATCCTGTCTTCTGACAGTGGCCAATGCCAAGTGCCCCAGAGCAAATGAACAGAACAGATAATCATCCAGTGATCCATCCCCTGTCGCCCAGTCCCAGGTTCTAGCAAACAGAGGCTAGGGACACCATCCCTGCCATCCTGGCTAATAGCTATTGATGGACCTTCTTCCAGGAATTTATCTAGTTATTTTTTGCACCCTGTTATAGTCTTGGCCTTCACAGCATCCTCTGGCAAAGAGTTCCACAGATTGATTGTGCATTGTGTGAAGAAATACTTCCTTTTGTTTGTTTTAAATTTGCTGACTATTAATTTCATTTGATGACCCCTAGTTCTTGTGGTATGAGAAGGAGTAAATAACACTTCCTTATTTACTTTCTCCACACCAGTCATGATTTTATAGATCTCAATCATATCCCTCCTTAGTCGTCACTTTTCCAAGCTGAAAAGTCCCAGTCTTATTAATCTCTCCTCATATGAAGCTGTTCCATACCCCTAATCATTTTTGTTTCCCTTTTCTGAATCTTTTCCAATTCTAATATATCTTAATTGAGATGGAGCAACCACATCTGCACGCAGTATTCAAGATGTCGGCATACCATGGGTTTACATAGAGACAATATGATATTTTCTGTCTTATTATCTATCCCTTTCACAATGATTCCTAATATTCTGTTAGCTTTTTTGACTGCTGTTGCACATTGGTAGGGAAGAGCTGGCACTGGGAGGACAGCAGCTCAGCATGGCCTGACTCTGGTCGGGGGGCTGGCAGCTCAGCCCAGCCCAGCATTGGGGGAGGCCGGTAGCTCGGCCCAACTCTGGTGGGGGTGTGTGTGTCAGGGGCGGAGGTCCGGGGACTTGGCCTGGTGCTCAGGGAGGCGGGGCTGGCAGCAGCAGCTTGGCCCATTTGGCTGGGGACTGCGGGCTGCGGCTCCTCTGGTCACGGGGACCCCTCAGAGTCAGGGCTTCTCCTAGCCTCCTCAAAGCAGCGGTTCACCTGCAACCCATAGATATAGTGTACTTAGATTTTCAGAAAGCCTTTGACAAGGTCCCTCACCAAAGGCTCTTAAGCAAAGTAAGATGTCATGGGATAAGAGGGAAGGTCCTGTCATGGATTGGTAACTGGTTAAAAGATCAGAAACAAAGGGTAGGAATAAATGGTCAGTTTTCAGAATGGAGCAAGGTAAATAGTGGTGTCCCCCAGGGGTCTGTACTGGGACCAGTACTATTCAATATATTCATAAATGATCTAGAAAAAAGGGGTAAACATCTAGAGAGAGAACAAAGCCCTCTGAGCTGGTGAGACAGCAAAACCTAGAGCAACTTAACAAATTTGAAAAATATCCCCTCTTAATTGTTTCTTTCCAAACTGAAAAGTCTTTTTAATCTCTCCTCATACAAGCTGTTCCATACCCCTAATCATTTTTGTTGCCCTTTTCTGTACCTTTTCCAGTTCTAATATATCTGTTTTGCGATGGGTTGACCAGAATTGCATGCAATATTCAAGGTGTGGGCATACCATGGATTTATATAGAGGCAATATGATATTTTCTGTCTTATCTATCCCTTTCCTAATGGTTCCTAACATTGTTAGCTTTTTGACTGCTGCTGCACATAGAATGGATGGTTTCAGAGAACTATCCACAATGTCTCCAAGATCTCTTTTTTGAGTTATAAAAGCTAATTTAGACCTCATCATTTTATATGTATAATTGGGATTAAGTTTTCCAATTTGCATTACTTTACATTTATCAACATTGAATTTCATCTACCATTTTGTTGCTCAGTCACCCAGTTTTGTGAGATCTCTTTGCAGTCTGCTTTGGACTTAACTATCTTAAGTAGTTGTGTATTAACAGCAGATTTTGCCACCTCACTGTTTACCCCTTTTTTTCAGATCATTTATGAGTATGTTGAACAGTACTGGTCCCAATACAAACCCCTGGGGGCATTTTTGCTCACTTCAGTATTCCAGAACAACTAATGATGGATAACAGGCCACAGTTCACTACAGCAGAATTCAAGTCATTCCGAACAAAATTTTTTTTGATAATATTACTAGCAGCCCACATTACCCACAAGCGAATGGAGAAGCTGAGAGCTATACAGACAGCCAAGAAAATCCTACAGCAGTAAGATCCATTCCTCACTCTTCTGAGTTAGAACAACACCATTACGAGCTCCTGGATATAGTCCAGCATAACTCCTGGTGGGACTACAACCCAGAAATACTGTTCCAACTTAGAGATTCTTTTCCATTCACCAAAGTGGCCAGACATGAAGAGAGTAGCCAAATAGGATAAAAAGGCTAAAATAGCTTGCGAACACTTTTACAACAGACATCACTCAGTTGGAGAACAGCATCTAGAACCTGGTGACTGTGTTCATGTCAAATTGGATGGAGAAAAGGGATGGACAGCTCCAGCTGCCAGATAAAAAAAGAAGAATTCAGCACCCAGATCCTATGTGATCAAGACTGATAGTGGAGAGTTCGACAGAAATCGTTGGCATCTACAGTTTTTTCCTCAGAAAGAACAATCAACAGAGCACACTCTGCAGATGGCGGATGCAGAACGAGAAGACGATGACTCGAGTTTCAGACTGACCACAGCCAGTCATTGCAACTAATGGACAGCCAGATGACCTAGCTGTTATGCATTCAGGTTGTGTAATTAGAAAAGCAGTGCAATTCAGAGACACATCTCAGACTGATCCATACCAAACTTCAAAGATAGAGTGATTGTATTTTGTAAATGGTAGAAATGTAGTCCTCGATATATGTTCCATTCCATGCATCCGAAGAAGAGGGCTGTAGCCCACAAAAGCTTATGCTCAAATAAATTTGTTAGTCTCTAAGGTGCCACAAGTACTCCTGTTCTTTTTGCGGATACAGACTAACACGGCTGCTACTCTGAAACCTGTATTATATAGTTTAGCCACTAGGTGGCGCTGTATGTAAAACACCATATTTAAAGCTATCCTTAGCCATACCTGGCAGAGCATTAAAGGATCTGATGAAGAACACATCTGGTGTATATAAGCAAGCTGTGTAGCCAGTCCACATCTGGTACAGAGGAATATGACAATAGCTTTATCATTCCTGTTCTTGGCCATCACCCTGCTTTCCTTTTCCCTTCATACATCTACTCAGAAAGGTGTTGCTCTTGGATTTTGCATACATGGTTACCACAAGGTCCCCCAACTCTCCCAAATAACTGGGGCTCCATTCTCCCCTGCCCTCACCTGCTGGCAGCATTTCCCTTGTGTAAATGGGTCAAATGCTTCCTACCCAAGAACTTTAGCCCTCACTTTGCTAAGGTGTAAATGATGACACAAAACAAGAGGCAGGTGGAGGAGAGCCAGGCCCACAGACAGACCCCCTCCAAAAATGCAATATTTGAGTAAATGCATCACCATCTGCTGGCAACCTGAACTACTGCATGATATCCCCATGCAAATCACTTCGCAGGTAAGGAATGTGTAGGTTTGGGATTTCTTTTTTCAGTTCTTCGTGGGAAAGAGGCTAGTCTCCAGCCTCTGGTGCTAGGGCAGCTCAGGGATTATTGGTTTATGGAGATTATTTCTCACTGTCATTAGGAGGAGTTTCTAGGCTGACTAGCAAGGTTGGCACCAGAGGTTGTGATGAGTGGGATTTTTTTGCTGTTAGTTCTCTGTAGTACTTCTGCCTCTGGCTGTTCTAATGGCTCTGGTTTGGGGTGGGCAGAGAGAGCTTTGCCCTGGGGGCCCTGTAGGGGCTGTGTTTTACAGCAGGAAAAGTGGAAGGTGTCTGCGGCTGATCCCATCTCTCAGTGATATGGGATCAGGACACTCTGATTTTCTTTGGTGCATTTTTCTCCCTTTGGCTTTTTATGCTTCTAATTTTGGGACTATTTTGATCAAGTTTGTTTGCCTCCCAGCTCTAGAGTTTGTGTTCTCTTTAGACCGTGTCCATACTAGATAATTTGGGCACTGCCAGCATGGTTGCAACTAGCTAAAATATCTGCAACATACCACATATCTGCACACAGAACTACTCAACTATCTGTCCAGGTTCTAACACCGGCAGTAACAGAGCTGCGTCTGCATTTGCTGTGAGCATGGCAGAGCACCATGTCAGCCACCGCCCCAACACTCTGCAGCAGTGCAGTGCTAGCAGAGCAGCAGCAGTGCTGTCCTCCCAGCTCAATCCCACAGTGCTCCCACCCACAAAGAGTTAAGCACTGTCCACCCAGTTCAGTGTCAGTGCTGGCAGCACAGAGTACAGGCACAGGGATTCACCTGGAAAACACAAAGGACAAAACACAAAGATTAGCCAGCTGACACACAGATCCAGCACCCCCACCCATGCACTTTACTGCGACTGCCAGGAGAGCAGAATAGTGGAGCAGAGAGGATCATTCTACTCAAAAAGCAGCTGCCATGGGTGGAGCCAGGGATAGCATTAGAGTTCCAGGACAGGCCTCAGTCCCTCTGCCCTCCCCAGTCTCTCCCCTTCATCTCAGATGGGAACACTGACTGTTGATGGACCCTAACTATCTTCACTCTTCCATATGGTCCCAAGGAAGAAGCACACAGGAAGCACTGACATGGGCTGCTAGCCCCACAATATCTCACAAGCCCCCCTGACCTTCTCATCACAATTGTTTGGATGGAAACAGGGTGGTTAGAGCGTGGGTGAGATTTTCATTTCAATGATGGCAGCAGCACAATGGAAATTGTGAGCACGGGGGCCGGCTGTCCACCCACCTCCATCTCTAAATGCGGGTCCTGAGCAGGGACCGCTGCCTTTCCTCAAACAGACAGCCCTTATCCACATCCGGACCAAGCTCACGTCCCTCTCAGCATGGCAAAGCCAGCTTCCCTCCTCCATCACTATCTACTACAGGGGCATCATTTCAGAAAAATTCAGGGGGAAGAGTTTTGTCAGCGTCTCCACTTCCTCCTCCCCACTGAAGCTGCAGTGGCCATGGAGGGTTAGTAGGCCAATCCCATACCAGAGGGAGGTGGTAAACTGGTCCTGTCCTGGGGAGTGTGGTGGGTGCAGAGTGTGGATCAGCGGGGAGATATTTCACCTATCGCCAGAGCAAGAGAAGGGCAGGGATTGGAGCCCAGATTGCGCTTCAGCTCTGGCCCAGATTGCTACAGATGCTGGTGCCTATCCTATTGGTGGGGGTGAGGGCACCAGAGGCTGCCCAAGACAATCTGCCACCACCTTCCTCATTAGCCTATGGTGGCAGATTTGGCCCAGCTGCCCATCCATAATGGAGGGGCCAAGTTTGAGTGAGTGCCATTGTGACCTGGTGCATGGGGTCATAACGCCATTCAAATTTGACTCCCTCCTTCCCAGTCATAACAGAGAGGGCAACTGGGTCAAATATGCCACCCTAGGCAGCTCCCTGAAACTCATAGGGGGAAAACCAATATGTGGGGAGCAATTTCCCCCTTGCCCCATAGCAAATGACACATTTGATCTACTAGTTGTGGTATTGGGGCCCATCCTAGGTCAAACCTGCAGAGAGAACACCACCTTTCTTCCCAACTCTTGGTACTATCTCCTGCAGCCCTAGCCTTTCCCAGCAGGGGGAGCTGTAAGGATACGGTGGAAAGCTCTGCTTCTGGAGGTGTTCCCAGCAGAGGTCATGTGCAGGAGCAGTGTCTCTTGTTCCTTGCCTGGAGCCCAGACAATTGTGGTGGGGCCAGGGACTGTGCCGGGCAGGTACTCAGTGATTTCCCCATTAAATAAACAAGCTGCTTGCAGTCTCTCTGCTCACACTGAAAACAATGAGCCAAGTTCAGCCAGGTCCAGGTCTCGTTGTCCACTCCCTCCAGCTGGACCTGCTCTGTCACTTTTGTACTGGCTCTCTAGTGACCTTCAGCCACCTTCTCCTGTTCTTCCCATAGAGACACTTTCACCTCCTTCTCCCCCCACAGCAGCCCAGTGAGTAAAGACCAGTGCAGCTCTGGCCTGGGACCCAGGGACAGGGGAGGAGGGACTGTCTTCTACAAAAACTGACTACTTAGCTTCCTGGTGCCTTGTCTTCCTTCCAGACTCCAGGGCCCCCACCTGCAACTGAGCTCTAGTTAATGGTAGTCTCTTGCATCTTCCTTGACTCCGTGCAGATGCCCTCTCATCTCCCTACTGTCAGACTCCTAACCCTCTCCCTTAGTAAGCAATTAATTCCCACTGCCTCCCTATGAGTTGAGTCATTTTTGCTCATCAGACATCCTTCCCCTGGGCCACTTGCTCCCTAGAGGGCCTGTTGTATGGTTCACAGTCTCCTTGTCCTTCCTGGTGTAGGTTGGGTGGGAGTCTGTGGTACTGTGGAAAATGGTATTAATTAATTTTTGAGAGGTAACCTGCCCTTTGCCTCCCTGTTTCACTTTGTGTCAGGGCCCAAGGCCAACGGGTGTGAATTTTTCTTGCTTCTTTCTACTTATCTCACTGGAAAAAAAATAACCCAAAAAATCCCCAGCCTGATATTTACCAAGAGATTCAGAAACTGCTCTGAGAAAAGCTGGTGCCAGTATTACCACCTCTGTAGTCTGGGGCCAGGCAGAAATGTGAGCAGGGCACAGTCCAGACAGAGAGGGGGCCCTGGTGAGAGGAAAGGGGCTAAAAAGGGGCAGGGAGAAAAACATCAATAACTGCAACACCATAATGATGAGCACAGCAGGATATCAGAATAACACAGAGATACAAGCTCCCAGGCATAAGGGCTGGTCTCTGGAGTAAGGGAGCATAGTTGGGTTTCATCTTTGATTAATTCTTTTCTGGTCTTAGAAAGAGGAGCAGCTGCTAGCTCAGGTTTTTTGCTTGTGTTGTGTCTGTTTTAATTTACGGCAAATTGAGCCTACGCTAGGCTCAATTTCTCTGAGCCTTTCCTCTCCTGGCAGCTCAGTGGCTTCCTCCCTACTCCCAACTGTTTCTCTTCTCCCAGCAGACGTATTAGGCACAGCTCAGCTGGTCACAGCACAGAGAGAGGCCGTGGGTAGGGAGTGTGCAGCAGGCTCTGCATCTGAGGTAAGTTGGTCTTGTAGCTAAAGTACTAGCCTCAGAAACTAGAAGACCTGAGTTCAGTTCCTAGCTCTGTTACAGATTTACTGTGTGACCCTGGGGGAGTGATTCAATCTCTCTGAGCCTCACCTTCCCTTTTGTAAAATCAGAATGGTCTTCCTTGGTCTATCTTTGCTCATTTAGACTGTGACCTGGTGCAATGGGGTTCATGGCAAGGGGTCAGGCTGCCCTGGGGGGAGGAAAGGAAGCAGCCTTTGTGGGAGGCCGATGGAGGAAAGCAGCCATGGAGGCTGGCAGCCTCCAGGTTAGTTGGAAAACTGCCACTAGCAAAAATGTTCAGATGCTGTAAACTCTGCCAGAACTGGCTCTTTTCCATCCCTGACTCCGGTGAGTGGGAGTGATAGGGCTTTGGAGTCAGTGCTGTGAGATCAAGAGAGACTGTGGCTAAGACATAGAGCGGGATCAGTCACAACTAGGAAAGCCTGCTGACCAGAGAGGTTGCATGGGTGTGACTGGGAGCAGAGCTTGGTCTTGTGTGACAGAGAGGTTTTTCTGAAGAGTTTCACATCTCAGATGAAGCTTCTAGGGCAGGATCCTTTGCCAGTAACCTCCACTTTACTTTGATGATATCTGATTTCTGCAGAATGAACTTGCTGAGCTGTGTTATCTGTGGTGCTGTCAGGGGAAGTCCTGAGTCCTGACGCTGCAGTCCCTGCTTGTACTTGTTCCAGAGACACGATTCCAGCAAAGTCAGAGCAGACACGCTCTCAGATTTGTTGGAAATTGGCTTATTCTGAAAGGCCTGGATGTGGTCAAAGGAAATTTAGCAATAATGCTTTTCTGGCAAATATAGGGATCCCAGTCCAATGGAACATGTATCCAGGACACATTTGGTTTTGAGGGATAAGCTGAAAACTGATCAATTCCTTACTGTGGGATATGGACTTGTCATTGTCCCCTAAGCTAGAAAATGAAGGTTGTTGCCAGACCCAGTTAGTGGATTTCTGGTAAGTACCTTCCATGCTGGGTTTGGGCCCAAGGGTTCTCACCACTGATCAGCAGCTGCAGGAAAACCTGTGGGTTCACCATGAAGTTAGTGGAGACACTTGCTGAGAACAAGGAATCTTTTTTCTGCTGTGGAGATCGTCTTTGGGAACAAAGTTACCTGTTAGTGATTCATGCCTTAACTCTCACTTGCAGATGACAAAATGATTTAGGTTAGTCGAGAGTGGGGGAGACTGTGAAGAACTTCAGAGGGGCCTAGCAAAGCTGGGTGACTAGGCAGCATGATAGCAGATGGGATTCACTATTGGCAAATGCAAAGTAATGCACATTGGAAGGAGCATTTAATCTGTTGACTCCCATTGTTGAATTCTTCATACCTGCTGTAACCACTTAAGAAAATGACCCAGGCACCACTATGGACAGCTCAGTGAAAACCATTGCTCAATGTGCAGTCAAGAAAAGCAAAGAAAATAGTAGGATGCATAAGGAATGAGAGGGAAAATAATATGGAAAATATTGTAATGCCATTGTATAAATCAATGGGATGCCCTCCCCTGGAGAATTGTATTGAGCTCTGGTCATGCTACCTCAAAAGGCTATTGCAGAAATAGGAGGGGTTCAGTGATGGGTGAGGACCATGATTACAGATATGGAAGATGTCCCTAAAAAGAGATTTAAAAGATTGGATTGCTTAGCTTAGAGATGAGACTGATAAAATGGGACATAATAGATGTGCAAAATAGTGCATGGTCTAGAAGAGATAGGAGACTAGGTACTTCTGTTCACCGCCTCTCCAAATACATGAACAAGGGGTTGTTCAATTACATTGAAAGGCAGTTCATTTAAATGGATACAAGGAAATACTTCTTGCCTATTGGACAATTAGCTTTGGAATCCACCACCACAAGATACCTGTAGGACAAGGACATAGCTGGGTTTGTAAAAAATAAAATAAAACAGAGGTTTATATGGTTAATAGGAACATTCAGAATGCCAATCTCAAGACTGAAAAACATAGAGATGGCTTATACAGCCTCCTGCTTCAGGATATAAACCATCCATTAAGTGACGGGGATTAGGAAGGAATTTTCCCTATGGACATGTTAGCCCAGAACTGCCTACAGCACCTTCTCCTAAGTTTGAATTCACAGCAGTTTCTAGCTACACCAACAGCATGGAAGCTACATCTCCGATCCATATGCTGTCCACAAAACTCTAAATATTAATGACGTGGTTGCAATGTAAGTGGAAATAACTCCCTTTTAATTGTCAGCACTAACGACAGAGCTGTCCATTATTCCCATTTTAATTGGTGAGTGTTGGGTCACAAATTACTAAACAATGGAGTGTTCAGACTGGTAGGGAAAAGATGTTTGTAACCTTTTTCCTACTGTTTTCTTTTAGCTGTCTGCCCTCATGCCATCCTTCCGTCCTGCTACATCAGAATGATATAATCCCAGCCATGCCTCCATGGTCATCTTTTGACTGGTGGATTTCTTGTGCCTTACAGCACATCTGTAGTGTGCACCAATCATGACAGCCCCATGACAGGCACTGCTGCTGCTCCTGGCACAGCAGATTGTTACTGTAGTACAGCTCATGCAGTTAAAATTTCATCTTTTGAAGTTATTCTCTGGAAAGGGATTCTGGCTTATGAAGGCTGACACCATTCAGACCTATTCATGACACTAGTATGTATTGTTTTGTGTGTGGAGCTGGGTTACATACTGTACATACCAACATTTGCACGCATAAACCTAGTAGATTCTGTTTTACACACATTTGCGCAAGTGGGCAGACACATGGCCTGTTTGTCCTGCATGTGCCTCTCGATGCATTCATTCTATACATCTCAACAGGCATTCCTTCCGCACCCACTTTCACACCATCCTGTCTTCCCACCCACCCGCTCCTTATGCATGTACTCCCCAGACCCAACTTATTCCACCACCTACCCCCCTTCATTCCACACTCCCCCAAGCATTCATTCAGCATACACACACTGAACCCATTCCTATGCTACACATGCACCCATGGATTGGGGCAGGGCCATAGGTGCTGGAACTAGGGGGGCTGCTGCACCCCCTGGCTTGAAGTAGATTCAGGGATACAGGGTTTACAATTTGGTTCAGTGACTCAGCACCCCTCACTATACAAATTATTCCAGCACCCCTGGGCAGGGCACTGCTTTGATGGCCCCTCGAAAACTGGTATGAGGAGGCAGTCATGCATCTCCTGAGCCAGGAAGGGAGTGATGCCCAGTGCAGGCAAGTATAGCACTATTATTCATATGGCTCACAATAATCCCCTGTCTTGGAGCCCAGCTGGACATCCGCAAGCATGTGCTCCACATAAAGGCCTCTGAGCCCATTCCCAGCCACTAATGGTATCCAGTCCTTGGGGGATGGTGACAGGTACATACTGTGGAGTACAGGTCACATGGATAGCTGCAGAGCTGACAGGATGCAGCTGTTCCTCAATGGGCTCTGAGATCAAAGGGCTGAGCACTTCACCACGGTTCAGACCTCTGCTTCACCTTCAGGGAAGTGAAAGACAGAGGTCTGTCCATTAGCCTGTGTAGCAGCTCTGATTGGCTCTCCTCCCCTAAGGGGCAGGTGAATGGGAAATGACAGCCAAGCAGAGGGTATTTCCCCATTGATTTGTAGAATGATCTGAAAATGTGTAGTCTACAGGGAACACACAGAGGTGGCAATTCTGGGCATAGCTTAGGTGACAGATTGGGGTGGAAAAGCTTTGCCTGGTCTGTACTCCTGCCATTGCTAGTACTGGTGGAGTTGCACTGGTGCTAGACCCAGAGTAGAAGAACTGATGAATATTCTTGGTGCAAATGCAGCCTTTGAGGTCTCAGGCTTTTCTCTTTGCTACAGCCTGAAGTTCATCCCAGCTTAAGACCCAGTCCCAATTAAAAATCAGTGAGGACAAATATTAGACAACTCTTATCTAATAGGGGCTGTGCATTATAGGAAAGGCTGGCAGCACTACCTACTCTGAAGGTTGCTCAACACTTCCCATTATACAACCCTGTTTTCAGTTGCTTATAACTTTGCCAAACTTCTTGGAATTGTAAGCCAGAGTGGTCCAGCCATTTCTGAGAATGAGGCATGGGGAAAATACCTTGTTCTGTCCATGTTAAAATATTCGGTCAGCCTTTGTTTGAGAAGCTCTGTTGCTCCTGGGCTTTGGAGCAGCAACTTGAAATTTGACAGGGGGGTGGCCTTTGTGTCAGGAACATTCCTTTTGTCATTCTGGTGAACATCTGCTGAAATCTGGCCAATTTACAAGCCTTAGAAAAATTGCAGTTTGCACATGCTCAGTAGAGACTTCTCAGAGTTTAGCCCCTAAATTTCCTGATGATCACATGTGCGCTGGGTATGCTCTAGACTGGGCTGAGCAGGACTTTCCCTACAATTGCAGCTTTGGGCTGCTGCATGTGATGCCAGGTCTAGGCATGTGAACTGAGAATTGGGAGCTTCTGCTCTCAGTGACCACCAGCTGGGCCCAGGCAGCAAGGAGGAGGAAGCTGCTTGATTAATGCAGAAGGACAATAGCCGGATCTGCAGCAGGGAGTAGGGGAGGTAGATTGGCACAAGGAGCCTGAGAGGCGGAAACTGGGACTAGGGGCTAGCAGGGGGGAAGAGAGAAACTGGGACTGGAAGTTGGGGTGAGGAGAGGAACTGGGAGCTAGGAGGGAATTGGAGGGGCAGCCAGTAGGTGGGGAGGGAAACTGAGCTCAGATGAGGAGGATTGAGCTGAGAGGGGAGGAGGGAAAGGGACTGGCTGGGCAAGGAGACAGGGGACAAGGAATGGGGAACAGCTGGGCAAAGAGACTAGAGCATGGGAGTGGGGAGACATTGGGACTCAGTTTAGCTCCCATGTCCCAAACTCACCACCTACCTCTTTACTAATTGGCAAACACAACAGAGAGATCAAAAGTCATGTGGCTGTGGAGACTGAGCTACCTTTGTTACCCCTATAGATAGTTGCCTCTACTCCAGTCAGGGTTGAGGCCTGCTGGCAGAAAAGTGCGTGACGGGAGGAAGAGTGCTAAGAAAACAATCCCTAATTTTTGAAATACAATTTGGCAACCTAGCGTGATAGAGAAGACTTCATCCACCACAGCTTTTAATCTAACCAAGAGTCCTTGTGGCACATTAGAAACTAACACATTTATTTGGGCATAAGCTTTGGTGGGCTATAGCCCATTTCATCAGATGCATGGAGTGGAAAATACAGTAAGCAGGTATAAATATACAGCACATGAAAAGATGGGAGTTGCCTTACCAAGTGGGAGATCAGTGCTAATGAGGCCCATTCAATTAGGGTGGATGTGGCTCTTTCCCAGTAGTTGACAAGAAGATGTATCAACAGAGGGATCACCAACAACCAATCACACCCAGTTTTTGTTACACTGATGTAGCACATTATTTGCAAAGAAACGTGGTTCTGAAATAATTTCCATAAAGTGTCACACATGAAGCTGAAAAATGTTGGCAGCTACAGAATGGTGATGCCAGTAACTTCTTTGGCTCTGTGATTTGTTGTTAAATGGTAATTCTTGTGAAATGTTAGTTGTACAGAAAACCAGAGGTTTTGCAGGGGAGGGAGATGTACAAAAGTGTGTACTGTTCCTTTAAATCTGCAGGAGGCTAGAGAGCGTTGGATCAGGCTCTAGGCAGAAGCTTTAGTGTTTTCTTGTCCCAATCAAGTTCCTTGTCCAGTTAGGAAACACTGACTCTTTCTGGGCTTTATGTAGCATTATCACATGGCAGAGGAGCCTGCAGTGGAGACGCTGCAGTCTTGCAGCCTTCTGGATTGTCCCTTGTGAAGACATTCCAGGGAGTTCCCTCTCTGGCTCCGCTGCTCTGAAGTGGTCATTGTTATTCAGAAGAGAGAAGGAACCAGAACAATGCTGCCTGCCTCCCACCCCTTCAACACAAGTCTCCACTGAGAAGTATCTTCACTCCCCAGAGCTGAGCAGGTACAATAGTGGCAGAAACCTGACTTTTGGTTTTAGTCCCTTCAACACCACAGATAACTGCCTCCCTGCTGCTGTGATTAAGCTCAAGAAACTCAAAAGGTCCCATGGGAGAGTTTGTGGCCCCAGCTGGGTACCTGAACTGCTCTCAGCAGCTGTTAATGGAATCACTGCCAGATGGTTTCTTCTGCTCTTGCTCTCCTGGGTATGAAGAAAGTGATTGGGCTGCTGAGAACCAAACTACCTTGCAACTGTGTCAGATAGCCACCAAACCATCTAGTCCTAGCTCCAAAGGCTGTGCAGTCCTCATAGCCAGGAGACTGGAGTCAGCATCTCACTTATCCTGTGTTCAGTCACAGCTGACATAGTTTTGCTAGCATCCATTGTCCATTTACTTGTCCATCCTTAAGCAGAGGCGGGTGGTCAACTGGCTATAGAGGGATCTGAAACTATCCCTTAGTCCTGAAGTGCAGGCTTCTGCTAAGGGCAGGCAGACTACCCAAGATAGCAAACTTCCTCATTGCCTGCATCCAACACAACCTCTTCAGAGCAGAGGTGCTGCCTGTATTGAGGTCCTACACAGTACAGGATGTGCTGCCTCCTAATCACACACAACCTTGGCAATGCACATGTCCAGCCCTCTCCCCCATTCATCTGGATCACGATTTTAATATCTGTTCCTCCAAAGTGTTTGTGATTCTCTCTCAGCTTGGTATCGCTGCCCATCAGAGTCTACACTCCCTCCCCAAAGCTGTTAATGAAAATATTGACCAAGGCATGACGGAGAGTAGCTCCCTTCTGGATGGATCACGCTCAATACCTCCTCCCATGAAACAACGGTTAATTATTCTCTCAAGTCAGTGTTTAACAAGTTTTGTATTGCTCATTCCAGGGAATCCCCGTCTCTCTAGTTATCCTCAGAGAACATCAGATAAAAGTGTCAGATGCTTTCCTGAGGTCAGACTGCACCATGACTCCTGCATTTCCTGTATCCATTGGGCTTATTAGCCTGTTGAAGAAAAGAATTTGGCACATTTGCCCTATAGCACGGTTAAAGATGTTTTTTACCTAAGGAACGAGTGCTCTTAGGACTGCTGTGATCTGAAGGGCTTGTAGATCCTGTGTCTGTCTCTGTGTAAGAGTTTGTGCAGCTTCTGGGTGGGAATATTTAGAGATGAACAAAGAGCTTGATCTGTTAGTCACCAGCTGTAGTCAAGTGGAATTTATAATTTAATCTTTGTATTATAGTAACACCCCAGGCTCAACACTGGATCGAGGTACAATTGTGCTGGGCACTGTGCAAACACATGACAACTTGGTCCATGCCCCAAAGAGTTTACCATCTAAGCAGACCAATGACATATGGGATGAGAGAGACAGTTGAACTCTGATATCATTTGTACAGACATTGGCAATATTATTATTATTATAAATATATAAAGTGACAACTCTCCCCAGCTGGCCCTTGAGCCCTCATCAATGGGCTGAGCCCCCATGGCATCACAGCAGAGGAGGGATTCGATAGAGGGGAAGGGAGTAGCTTTGAGGATCAGATCAAGGAGGGTGGATGGTGCTGATCTTTTTAGAGCTGAAGTGACCGGGAGGATTAGTTACCTCCATCTCACTTCAGCATTTGGGAGCGTTAGACTAGATGACCCTTGTGGTCCCTTCTAACCCTGTGGTTCTATGAAGGCATGGTGGGAATGGGGATGAAGTTGGTGAGGGAGAGCAAGGAAAGGAATCAATTAAATAGGCTTTTGAGCACATTACTGTGGAGCCTCAGGGTTCCCGTTTGTGTGCAGAAGGCAGAGAAGAACCTCCACTTTCATTCTCCACTCCTCAGTGCTGCCTGGCCAGATGGAGAGCTCGGAAAATCACTGGGGCCAAGTGTGCTGTCACCTAGGCTAGTGTATGTTCAGCGAGCAGACACAGAGATGGCTCTAGACTCACACCGTGGTGTAACCGAGAGCAGAATCTGCCTGTCAGCTATGCAAAGAAAAGCTCACTCAAGCTTTTCATGCTTTGTCTCAGTTTTACTCTTGCTCATTCAGTCTTTCAGGCCAGTTTATATACTTCCCCCTTCCCCCACTTCTGTCTCCTTGGTGGCTGGCTTGACTGTGAGATACACTTACCAGCTGTGGAAGTGGGGGCCCCTTTGGCACATTAGGAATCCAGGGCTCCACTCTGGGGAAAACAATGGCCCATGGAGACAGAACATCACAGGATGGGAGAGGGGCAGGCACTGGAAAAGATGGGTGCTTCAGTTGTTAGGACACTAGCCTGGGACTTAGAAGACTGGGGTTCTGTTCCCTGCATTGCCAGAGGTTGCCTTTATAATGCTGGGTAAATCCCATAGCCTTACCTCTTTAAAAGTGATTGAGTGGGTGGGCCCCAGTTTGTGGGAGCCCAACATAAGATGCTTTTTAAGGTCCTGATTTTGAAAGGGGCAGTGTGCATTCAGCACTTTCTGAAAATCAGGCCACTTCTAGGTGCTTCTGGTTGAGCAAATGAAAAACAAGGCTTCCCACTACCATTTGGGAAGCTGTAGGGCAGGGGTTCTCAAACTGGGGTCAGGACCCCTCAGAAGGTCGTGAGGTTCTTCCATAGGGGGTCGTGAGCTGTCAGCCTCCACCTCAAACCCTGCTTTGCCTCCAGCATTTATAATGGTGTTAAATATATAAAAAAATGTTTTTAATGTATAAGAGGGTCGCACTCAGAGGCTTGCTGTGTGAAAGGGGTCATGAGTACAAAAGTCTGAGAACCCCTGCTGTAGGCCTTCCTCTTTCAGGGTAGGTCTACACTGCAAAAAAACCTTGTGGCAGTGAGTTTCAGAGCCCGGGTCAACTGACTCAGGCTCGTAGGGATCACGTGATAGGGCTAAAAACAGCATGGAGACGTTCCCACTCAGGCTACAGCCTGGGCTCTGAAACCCAGCTGGTGGGGGAGGTGGTCACACAGCCTGAGCTCCAGCCCGAACAAGAGCATCCACACTGCTGATTGTAGCCCCGTGAGTCCAAGTCGGTTGAGCTGGGTTTTGAGACGTGCTGCCATGGATTTTTTTGCAGTGTAGACATTCAGTGCCTCCACTCCCTGTCTGTAAGCTGCACTGGCACTTCTCTACCACACCAGGGTGTTGGGAGGGTGAATATGTTAAAGACCGTAAGGTGCTCAGATGCTCTGATGGTGGGGGCCATACAAATTAGCGAGGTCTTGTCTACACAAGGAAATTGACTGGCACAGCCATAAGGAATAATTATTCAGCTATAGCCATGCCAGTCAATATCCCTGTGTAGACAAACCCATAAAGAGCCCCACACATTTGTTTTCATTCGCTGGTACCTGTCCATGAGAGGATGCATGTTGTGTCTATGAATGACCAAAGCCGGGAGTAACCACCTTGAGTTTTGCAGCCTTCCTTGCCAGCCACCAGCATGTGCTCTCTGCTCCCATTGGTTTGCTTTGCCGCTGGAAATAAAAATTCATCTGCAAACCCAAAGCTCACAACATCGCTGCATTACTGACTCGTTTCCACCCAGGCGCTCATGTTGGAACCCCACAGCTGTGACCTGCCTTGCTAGGGGGATTCTCAGCATGTCCCTAACTAAAGAAAGCAAAGGGAACTCAGTGCTCATAAGTGTGGCCAGCTGCTGTTCTAGCATCCCCAGGGCTCTGCCTGCTATCAGCACCTGCTATTCCAGTCCTGACCCCCAATCAGCTCTGCCCATGCCCCTTAGGCTGGAGTTGCAGGATCCCCACTGTCCATAGGTAGCCCTCCCATCCCAGCTTCCCCATTAATCTCAATGCTTCCCTGCTGCCTCTTCTATTCTAACCCTGGCCTTCCTGCTTTCTTCCCACTTGCTCTGTTACCCATTCAGGTAGCTTGACATTGCCCTGGGCTGACTGAGGGAGGAGAGAATGGTGGGGAGAGATTTGGACAGACTGAGGAGTGGAGAAGAGTTTGGCAAGGGTGGGGAAGTGGACACTAAGGGGGAGGAGGAAAAGAAGGGGAGGGGAGCGAGGGCAAATCAGAAAAGACAAATGGGCCCAGCTCATCCCAATGTTTTGTCCCTCTGGGTCTGAAGGCATAAAAGGATCATAAAACTAGGTGATCCACCCTCTTGGTAATTCCTTTGGCTAAGGAGCCACCCCCTCAGGAGTCCCTACTGCAAGAGGTATTTTGAGGGCATTCCTGGGGGGCATTGCTGCACACCAGCTATTCCCAGCTGTCACAATAGCCCCTTGGGGCCCCTCAGGCTATGCCAAATGGCACCAGGGACTGAAGTATCCCCTGGCCAGCCTGATGTAGAGGAGATACAAAGGTGACACAAATACCCTGAGCCCTGCCGCAGCTCAGGGCTGGTGAAGGGATGGATGGGGGCCAATGATGAATTTATGCTTTAATGGTGTTTTTAGTGCAAAACAACAAAACCAAGATACAATCAACCATCACAATGCAAAAAGCTCCAATCTTAGGCTGGTAAAATGGCCCACTTGTGAGTAAACAAGGAGTGCAGGGACTGTGTCCTTTCAGGGCATGTAACCCTACATGGGATGCTGGTCAGGTATCCTTCATTGGCTCTGGCCCCTTCTACTACACGAGTGGTTATAGCAGGGGGGTTGGGCGTCAGGACTCCTGTGTTCTATTCCTAGCTCTGGCAGGAAGTATGGTTTAATGGTTAGGGCAGGGGAGACTGGGCATCAGGACTCCTGGGATCTAATCACAGCTCTACAAGGGACTGAAGTCTAGTGGTTGATTGGGGTGGGGACCGGGAGTCAGGACTCCTGGGTTTTATTCCTGGCTCTGCTGTTGACTTTCTGTGAAACCACGGCAACATCCCGTCTATGTGCCTCAGTCTCCCTGCATACGTAACTGGGATAATAATATGTTCCTCCCAGGCTAGTAGTGGGGAGTAGAAGCTAATTAACTAATGTTTTAAAGTGCTTGGAGAACTTTGGCTAACAGAAACTATTAAGATTGTCAAAGGCAGTCCCCACCCTGCTCCCAATGTTCCTCCTACTGGGGGGTTTGGCACTTTCAGAGGCCTGTGTACCAAAGATGCAGAACCATCTACACAAAAAGATCTCCTGTGCATGCACTTGCCAATGGCCCTGGTCTCCTCTCCAGGACCTCTGCAAACCACGTCACTTCTGGGGACCTCAGCTGTTTGGTGGGTGGATGGCTGGGAAGGTGGGAGGTCTGCAACTCAGTCTGTCTGGGAACTTCCCAAGCTGGGCTTGGCAGATGGGGTGGGGAGCCCAGGGTACCTGGCACGTGATCAAACTCCCTGCTTGCTACATTTACAAATGAGCAGCTTTGGCATTTTCTGTGTCTCTGTGCGCCGCCTCCTCCTCTCCGAGGGGCTGTATTTTGCAGCTTGGGCTAGGATTTTTTTTCTCTGGTTGTTTGTCTCTTTTGAAACTTTGTCGCTGTATCTCAAACCGCCTGAAGGTATCGGGGGTTTTTCAAGCTATTTTGAAGCTCGTTTTTCCCAGATGTGTGTGTTTTTTTTTCTCAATGTAACTTTTTTTCTTCTTCGTAAAGTTTCCGCCCATGTGACTTTCAGCTTACGTCCCTCGCAGCTTCCGAGAAACCACAGGAGCCTAAGACCTAGACATCACTGCAAGGTGCAGTGACAGAGAGGAGAGAAGTGCAGGGAGGAACTGGGGCAGAGTGGCAGAGAAAGTGACACAGGGAGAGCAACGTGACAAAGAGAGGGACAAGGAAAGAGGCAAAGAAAGTAACCAAGGGAAAGAGGGAAAGACGGCAGGGGAAGGGAGGGGTGAGTAAAAGCCAAAGGAAACCAAGATCACCAAGGACACAGAGGAAGCAGAAGAGGCCCTGGGAAGAGGGACGCGAGCCATGCCCCATAGCTCTGACAGCAGCGACTCCAGCAGCTTCAGCCAGTCACCCCCACCTAGCAAACAGGTAACACGTTGAAATTTTTGCACCAATGCTCCCATCCTGGGGTGTTTTCACAGCACAGAATGGCAGGGCTTTCTAGGAACCAGCCTGGGGAGGGACATACTAACTTAGTCCACCGTGCACTTACTCCACTTTGAAAGTGGAGTACAGAATTTGCAGCGAACAGGGAGTTACTGCACTTTAAAGATTTGCATTGTGTTCATGCAGGCTTTTTCAATGCATTCTGGCTTGAGTTAGTGCAAACTAAACCCCTCATGTAAACCAGGCCACAGAGAGCTAAGCAGGAAGCCCTCATGCAGGAACAAGCTTAAAACCAAAGGACGCTGTGAGGAGTGTTTTTGCAGAGGAACCACATTAGCACAGGCCACATGAGGGGCGGCACCTTAAACGCCTGGTTCTGACTTGCAGGGGCCACCCCACAAACTCCCAGGCATCCAGCAGGCTGGGAGCTTGGTAAAGTGAAAATACCAGTGGCTCTGAAGAGATCCTGTTGTGGGCTCTGAGCCCTCCCCCAGCATGTGGTCAGGATCTCATTCTGAATCCAAATCCTTCCCATGCCATCAGATATCACTCAGGGCATGAGCAAGGCTCCAATATCCTTGTCTATCCTGGGCTGCTCTCTGCACATTTTCTATTTAAGTCCCATAAGTTTCCCTGTCTAAGTGCTGTTGTATAGAGGGATTCTTTGAGTGGGCCCCTTTTGTGTGTTCCTCCAGCTGTCCGGTGGCATGCCTGCCACAGGGTTATTCTTAAGATGTGTCCCAGATGATTCCATCTTCTTTTCTGGGTACTTTATTCTTTGCTAGCTGTTAACCACATGGTGCTGCGCAGGACACCAGATATGAGGGACTTTACCCCCGAGGAGCTTACGAACAAACACAGGGCCGGCTTTAGGCCAATACCCCTGATTCCCCGGAATCGGGCCCTGCTCCTAAAAGGGCCCCACACATAAGAGGGCCCCGCTCCAGGGGTCTTCAGTGGCATTTCGGCAGTGAGGGTCTGCTCTGGGGGTCTTCAGCGGCATTTCAGCAGTGGGGGGGGTCCTTTGGTGCTGTGGAAAACCTGGACCAGTCCCCCCGCTGCCGACGTGCCGCCGAAGCCCCGGACTGCCGCTGGGTATTCGAATCAGGCCCCACGGGTCATAAAGCCGGCCCTGGACAAACACTGAGCAGATGGTGTTGGCTGGGCAAACAGGGTTTGGGAGAGCACTCTGTCTAGAAGGGAATGAGGCTTAACAGCAGTCAAGGGGGAAGTAGACAAGTGGGGTTCCCAGACTGGGATCTTCACTGTGCAGGGTTGGAGGCAATAAGGTAAGAGGCTAGGCTGGATATGTTGGCTGGGGTGGGTTGAGGAAGGAAATTGAAGGTAAGGATATGAGGTTTAAATCTGAGGAAATGGAGAGATCACAAAGTTGGGGGAGGAAGAAAAGGGAGAGACTGATGGTTCAGGAAGATAACTCTAGAGGCTGCATTTTGCAAGCGGAGGAGGGAGGTGGTGTACGTGTCAGAGAGTACAGAAAGGCAGCAGTTACAGTGGAAGACAGAAAATGATAGGATCTGATGAAGATTTTAGCTGCCAGAGAGAGTGGGAGGATCAGTTATCAGCGGAGAACCTTCCATAATAATAATAATTAATAAAAATAAGAAATAATAACAATTAATGCCGGAAAGGCTGCTGAATGATGCTGAGGAGTGAGATCTTCAAGCAAAGAGACCTCACATCCCAGAGCTAGGAGGGCATACCCCCTCTCTGCATAACGCCAGTGAAAATGTGACCTGGAATATTGCTGCCAGTTCTGGATACCACATTAGCAGCAAGACATTGAAATGCAGGGAGTTCAGAGAAGAGCAAACAAAGCGATCAGGGGTCTGTAGTGACTGAGTAAAGGGGAAAGATAAAAAAAGCTGAGCCTGTAGCTGAGCTAAGCAGGGACATAACTCTGCAAATGTATGAAACAGATAAACCCCAGAGTAGAAGGGCAATTATTTAGGGTGATATATGGGAACTAGGAGTAATAGAATTGTCGGAGAGTGAAATGAAGAAAGGCAAAAAGCAAGCTGAATGCCAGGATTGACTCCTTGGCAGTGAGATAAGTCAGGCAGTGGAATCATCTCCCAGGGGAAGTAGGGAGCCCCATTGGCATGGGACACTGGAAACTCTACTGCACAAAGAATAAAAAAGTGCTGTATAGGGGACAGTCCTGCCATGGCTTTTGGGGAAGTTGGACTGGGTGATCCAATAGGTTTATTTTTTTCATCTCTGACTCCTGTGGTTCTGCGGGTTACAACCCAAGCCTGTACCATGAAGACAGAGTTCACTTCCCAGTTCTACCAGCATGTCCAACTTCTAGAATTACATCTCAGAGGGGTGGCTGTTAAGTGCCTCATACATCCTTGTAGTAGGAGAGCACCTCTACCCTGGTTTTGCACTGATGCTGTGCGTCAGACAGGGATACATGGCCTATGTGGCCAGAAGAGTGAATGCGGTGATTTTTGCTGAGAGGAGTGTTCGCTTGAGGCTATTCTGCCCCTGTACCCCTGACCTCATGCCTCTCTATGGTAGTGGAGGTGATGTCTCTGTCATTCCCAGGCCCTGTATTTTTCAGGATTCTTCTGATGACATGAGGAAAGTTCAGAGGAGGGAGAAGAATCGCATCGCAGCTCAGAAGAGCAGACAGAGGCAGACCCAGAAGGCAGACACCCTGCACTTGGTAAAAGCTTCCATTCTCTCTCCATCTGGATCACTGGGACCTTGCACACATAAGAGGACATGTTCTAGCATAGATGAACACACAACACAGCCATTCAGTTCAGGCAGGGGCAGGAAGAGCATGGGCCAGCATAGCATGTGACGGCAGCTCTAGCAGCAGCTGGATGGTGAAGGTGAAGGACGCTCCTTCCAGGGGCAGCCAGATGTTCCCTTCAAAATGGAACAGGTGTACTCTGTTGAAAGTCACCTCTGCTGAAGCCTCTCCTCTTGGCTCCTCCTCATATTCTCTGGACCTTTTGTTTCTGCTCTTTCCGTCCTTTTGGAGATGAGGTGGCTGAAGCTGAGTGCAGGGTCCTGGGTTGGGTGGGAGGAATGAGGAATGTACCTCTCTTTGTTAGAGGTATATTCTTTCCCATATTATTCTCCATTCCATAATAATATGTTGGGTCTGATCCTGATCCGTGCATGCCAATGGAAATTTTGCCACTTGCTGCAATGGGAGTGGGGTGAGGCCCCTTTATTTGCAGTTTTGATTGCTGTTGTGCACACAGCAAATGCCTTCTCTGGCTGGTGACATCCACCTGTATTTCAGACCCACCAGTGTGCACCTTCCCCTTGCACTTGTCCACAACGAATTTTCTCTGCCCAGTTACCTAGTGTTATGGGGTCCACCAGGAATTCCTCCCTACTCTTGATCAACCTTATTAATTCTGTGTCATCAGCAAATGTTACCACCCTTCCAGCTCATTGATAAATACAGCGAATAACCATGCCGCTAGGACTAATTTCTGAGGGACCCCACTCTCAACCTCTCTCGGAGCTGTAAATTGCCCACATAGCCCTACTTTTTGCACCCAGTTTTTAATCTGCGGCAAGACTTTACTTCTTGCCCTGAAATTATCATTACCTTTTTAGTCTCTTCTGATTGTCTCAAAAATCCTTTAAAAGCCTAAATACACAAGGCCTGACACTCCCTCACCTCGCACTTCTTGTCACCTCTCATATCCATGCAAAGAACCTGTAAAACACTGCCGTTCTGACTTGGTAGCATTTCATGTTTGCTTTGCATAGGTTTAAAAGATGATACAATGTGCAAAGCCATGGAGAATCAAGCCCTAGAGCTGGAAAAACCCCACTAGGTCACCGCCAGTTCACTGCCTGCCAGCTATGCAGGATAATCCCCGTTGTATGCTTACTAGTGTTTTGTCCTGTTTAATTTTAAATGTCCCCGATGGTGAGGCTCCTACCCCTTCCCTTGGGAGAGAGCTCCACAGCTGAATACTTTGCACTGTCCTGATATCCGGCATACATCTTGCCTCTCTTAGTTTCACCCTGTTCCTTTGCCATATTGCCACACTGGGACTGTGCAATGGGGTTGGGAGGGAATGAGGTGTTAGGCTGTCGACTCCCACTTACTGCCCAAAGCCACTTTTCTCAGTGTAAAGAATTTGGCATCTACTTTTCCAGGGACCCTGAGTATTTGGCTGCAGGTAGCAGGCATGGGAGTGGTGTCAGAACAGGAGGGTGTGACTCCTGAGTTTGTGTAATTAAATCTTAGGCTTCCCTTTAAACAGGGAGTCATCAGGCTTCTGCTTGAGATGCTGTTCCTTGACTTTAGAAGCCTCCACAATCCCATCTATCCCCACTATGGGGAGGATTATTGAGAAAGTGGTTTTGGAACAGCTTCTGCCACAACCTGACTGCACAGGTGTCCTCAATGCTTCTTTAGTAGTGGGTTCATTACAGGGAAGGTGTTCCTCACTATCCATGGCCAACGATCCTTTTAGAGGTGGACACTGGTCCATGCTGATTTCGTTTGCTCTGTCAGTGTGGTGTGATACCACAATCAGGGGGTTAGTCACTAATCTGCTGCAGCTCACAGCAGTAGATTGGAAAGCCTTTCAGTGGGTTTGTTATTTTCTCTCCCAGCGGCTCCAGAGGGCAGGAATGAGTACTGACTTTTCCTCTCCTCGGATCCTCCCCTGCTGTGTCCCAAGGCATTCCCCTTGCTGGAGGAGACAGTGAGGCATGTGGCTTGCAGTTTTACCATGGTGCAGATGACACTCACACTACAAGCTCTTTGTTTTCCTAGTACCTGGCAAAGGTGGGGACGTGGATGGGAGCAAAGTAGCATAAGATCAACCTGGATAAGACAGAACTGATGCTAATGGGTAGGGGAGAGAGCTGGAGGAATGGGACAGAGACAGGGTTGCACCTTTTTGCTGGAGATGCCTGTCAAACCTTGGCCAATATACTTTCCAGTCTCTGGATTATAATGGATCCCCAAATGCTTTTTATCTGATAGGCATAGTGGCTGTGAAAGTGCCTCTTGGAAGCAGGACTTTCCAGTGTCAATGGTCAGTTCAGGCCACTGTAATCACTTTAAAAGGATCCAGAAGTTTTAACTAGTGCAGAACAGAGTGGCTTGTTGCTCAAGTGGAGTGAGTCATTAAGAGCCTATAACTCCCAAACTCCCCACACTGCCTTCTTGTCAGCTGATGAGTGTGGAGTAGGTTAAGATCTGTGAAGCATTAGCCTGTGTGGGACCCAGTGATCTGAGAGATCCCTCTCCCTTCTGCAAGGTCCTGCTGTGGCAGTTAATATCTAACGGTGGGTTTATTTTAACTAGTGCAAGGTGCCCCAATACTGAGGCAATAGGGACCTTTATAAATCAGGTTCCTGCCACTAGCAATCCCAGTGGGGTGATCAGAGATGTGGCATGCTGCTTTGTTTTGGATGAGTGGCTAGCTGGGTAGCTATTTAGCCCTTGGGGGCCATAGAGCATGGTAAACAGTCATTCAAGATCTCATAGCACTGTCCATAGAGTCTCAGTGCCCCAGTAGCCTGGCTAAATTTCAACCTAGGTTCCAGCATTCTGTCTCTCCAAATCCCCACTGTGGTTTCAGCTGGACATAGGATTCTTCAGGTCCTGTCTCAAACGGTTGAGTAGCATTGCGGAGTGCTGTTCAGTGGCTGAGGTGTTCCATGCTAGTGAGGGCTGCATTTCAGGAGAGGTGCATACAGTCTGTCATGTGTTTTGAGTACCATTAGGCAGGACTGTACATCATCATCACTATTATTATTCATTTTTTTCTTCTGAGGCCTCAGTTTCCCTCCTTCTTTCTGTCACATCAATGTACCTCCCCCTCCTTGCCATACGTCTGGTTTCCCCAGGCGCCAGCAGGAAGCAGTGAGTCTTGTCTTACCATGGCAATGACAGGTTTCCTGTGACAGGTGGTTTTCTGGTTATTTCTGATAATAACGGCGGTTATTTATCATCCCCTCCCCCCAGGCCAATCTGCCTCAGGTCGGGATGTGGCCTGGGAGGTGTGTGCGTGAGAGGGAGCTGTGAGTGCCTGGGCGGGGAACGTGCTGGTGCTGCTGTCACTTCTCGTAAGCAGCTGCTGGGGAGAGAGTGTGGCTGAGGGCTGAGAATGTCACTGGCTCCGTGGCAGGACCCCTGGCTGGCTAGGGGGTGGGGTGGGAGTTGCCCAGACACAGTGCCGCTTTGAATTTACAGGAAATATGTCACTGTGGAAACTCTCCGGGGTAGTGAGATGAAGGGCTCTGACCTCTTTCCCCCCACCCAGATACCCCCAGCCCCTTCCCTAAGGCATAGGGTGACCAGATAGCAAGTGTGAAAAATCAGGACAGGGGGTGGGGGGTAATAGGAGCCCATATAAAAAAAAAAGCCCCAAATATTGGGACTGTCCCTATAAAATCGGGACATCTGGTCACCCTACTGAGATAGCTCCAACTGCTCCCAGCAGCACTGAGATACTGCAGTGACAGCCAGACACTTGAAAGATGCTGATAGACAGACAGACAGATAGATCAGAAAAGCCATCCCCTTGTCTTCTTTCAAGCCCCTCCTCAAACTTGTCTCTTTTGTAGAGCACACAGTAAACTGCAACCTGTGAATTGTTAGGCAGGGGGCGAATTGTGATCACTGCTCCTGACTGGCTGAGAAGTGTGTACATCCTACTCTGTTCCCCCATCCGCCCCCCTGCTTATTTGTCTTATCCACTGTTATGTTGGTTTCCTGGACTGTAAATTCTTTGGGGCAAGGGACTGTCATTTTCCTATATGTGTGTCCAGTGCCCGGCATAATGGGGTCCTCAACTGGTTGCTTTTGGCACCAAGCAATATCAGTGTATAATAATAACATAGATGGGAGCCAGCTCCCCCTGCAGTTTGAGCATTAACCCAGCTGCCCTCCGGCTGCTGCTCTGCCAAGATATCATCTCTTACCTCCCACTCCCTATGGACATACTGCTCTGCCAGTTTTCCTCCCAGAATTCCCCCCACGCCTGTGATGGCTCTGCAGGCAGAACACTAATCTAGCCCCTGCTGCTTTTGTGCCCTCAGGAGAGCGAGGACCTGGAGAGGCAGAACGCTGCCCTGCGCAGGGAGATCAAGCAGCTGACAGAAGAAATGAAGCATTTCACCTCAATGCTGAGCTCCCATGAGCCCCTCTGCTCCATCCTGACCACGGTGCCCCAACCACCCCCGGAGGTGCTGTATGCCACACATTCCTTCCATCAGCCCCACATCAGCTCCCCACGCTTCCAGCACTGAGCCCGGCCACAAGGACACGCAGCCTGCAGGCTCCACAAATGGAAATCAGAGACCCCACGGGGCTCACTCTTTGGTTCACAGGAGGGACATGGACTGTTACAGCTATTCCTTCCCATCCTTCAAGCGTCTACTGGGCCAGGCCCAGGGTCACATGTCTAGGAGTTGGCCCCGGTGCAGATATGGCAGAACACCAGGAGGCATCTTCAGGGAGGTTAAATCTCAGATCAACAGAGAAGGGAAACGTTTGCAAATTGGCACCAATCCCTGTTCTGTTGTTTGCACTGGGACCCTCGCATGGGTCTATGTGACACAGGAACCCTGTCTCCATGAGAGCAGTCAGCTGGAGACTTCACCAGTGAGTGCTCCCAGGAGAGGAGTGCTGGGAATGAGGGGCCATGGGGTAGCGGGGGAGACTGGTTTATTTTTAAAAAAATAAAGAGTAAAATGTTTAACACTTTCTTTAAAAACCTGGCCTGGCCTCCCCTGAGATTCCACAGTACACACTGAGCGTGGCAGAAAACGGGGAAGACAACACTAAAATTCTGGGGAACAGCCCCATATGAAGCAGCGGGGACCTGGGACTGGAGAAGCTATGCTAATGTCTAATCCAGACAACAGCTGCCTGTTGTCAATGTGTAACAGAGGGGCTGGCATGTCTCTGCCCTCTCTCTGAACCAGGAAGGATGAGGAAGGGCCATTTATGTATTTGTTGTATCTTTTGGCCTTTCCTGTGGGAGATCTATTCCTCAGCGCTGCAGGGATGAGACTGGCTGCTAACACTGGTACCTGTACATACACAGTTACAACTCACTTCTCTGCTGGCTCCCCCAGCTCTCAGCTGCCTGCAGACCAAATTCTTTCACTAAAGATCCTTGCTGGCTCTGTCATGACAGAAACACAAAGGTACAGATAACAATATGGACTGTATCTGCAGCAGACACACACACCAGTCAGGGAGCTGGCCACCCATGTGCCCCAGACCTATGCACAGTTCTGTGTGCAGCCTGCCTCTGCAAACCATTGCTACCGTAAATTAGTGTTTGGCCATTCTCAAAATTACTGCCTACTTTAAGGAATAACAGCAGCAGTGTTCTCCCAGCAGGGGGCACTCTCTGCAGCTTTGCTAGAGGGGTAAGAAATAGTCATTGTACTGAAGCTCTGGAATTAACTGATCTGAGCTATGGGTGCCCTCCTCGCTCACAGAAGGTTGTTTCCAATCTCTCTGGTGTACCAGAGAACAAACCCAAAAGTGACAGGCAGAAGAGCAGGAAACTCCCTGAAGTCCACTAGTAATCTTACTGTACACCTGGGAAGCACCAGTGATGGGCGCTATCCTTCTCTTCCCCTGTGTGAAGTTGCCGCAGGAGGGGCCTAGGAAACACTGTGAGGTTTCTCACTAACCCTCCTTCAGAGGACATGACCTCCCAACTTTGCTGTTCCTGCTGGGAAGGGAAGCCCTGCTCCCCTGGTTGCATGGGTGTCTATGTGGAAGTTTGGGCTCCTCTGCCAAGGGGAGAGGCATGCACAGGGGTAAGATGATGGTGATTCTAGCAGAACCATTTTAGAATCTGGAGAGATGTAGGCCATGGAGGGCAGCCTCCTGCTCCCAGCTCCCCTCTCATCTCTGCAGAGGCAAGGTGCCAGGGCTTCCACAGGCAAGCATGGCTGTCCCAGTGCACATCCCAGGCAGGGAGTAGAGGAATCTGGATTTTTTTTGTATGCAGTATGCCAAAGCAGAAGACACTGAAAGGCAGTTGTAAATATCCCAGCCATATAAAATCTAGCAGGCTTTGACTGGGGCCCTCTCAGGGAATCTTACAAATCCCTGGATCTCACACAGGTAGGAATTTCATCATATCCAGTCACACAGCAACCAGAACTGCTCACCCTCCAATAAATACCCTGCTTTGAGATCCCCATTTTATAGGTTCTTTCCCAGAATGTACTCATCTAGTAGCTGGCCCTTTAAATCTGGGAAAGACAACTAGCTGCAGCCCCAAAGGGATCATTCAGTGTGAGTGCTCCAGACTGCACTTTCTCTCCTTCCAGCTGGTAAGTGCTTTGGGTCCTGTTGAGTGTTCTACTGGTTTCATTCTGTCATCTCTAGAGCTGACCGTGCATGTTGGTCTAGAAGAGATTGGGACGCGTACAGTGGATCTATTGCTTCCATATTTGTTCTTTCCCATGCAGGGATCCATCAGGCTCTGTCTCCTTACTGGGGGAGAGCACAGGCCCCATAGCAGGAGTCTCCACTGATTTAAAATACCTCCTGGTTTATGGGGAATCTCCATCTATGGTCACAACTTTAGTGCTTTTTCACTGTTTTGAAATTCCAAGCCTGTTTTACCTCTAGGCCAGTGGTTCTTAAACTGTTGGTTGGGACCCCAAGTTGGGTCATGACCCTGTTTTAATGGAGTCACCAAGGCTGGCGTTAGACTTGCTGAGGTCTAGGGTCGAAGCCCAAGCCCCCCTGCCTGGGATCAAAGCTGAAGCCTGAGCCCCACCACCTTCAGCCCTGGATGGCAAGGCTCAGGTTACAGGCCCCCAACCTGGGGCTGAAGCCCTTGGGCTTCAACTTTGGCCCCCCTGCTCGGGTGGTGGGACTTGGGGTAAAGGATAAGGCTGGGAAATGGCTTCACAGCAATCTCCTCTAGAGGGACATGACAAAGAATATCAGAGCTCGCTCTCTTTCTAAACAAACACTAGTCCCTTCAAGATGGGACCTTCAGCTCTCGCGCCTGCCTCTAGTGTGGCTGTCTGCCAGCAGGAAGAATTCCTTCAAGCAGCTCTGTGTGCAGCAAGATCTACTAAATACCAATGGGGTTCTTTATGTTTGTGCCAGAAGAAATGCCGTCCAATCTGAACTACTCTCACCATGACACTTGCAGCCAGTCACTGATCCCAGTGGGTATTTTCTATATTTCTTTTCCCCTTATTTGTATTCCTAAGGACTTTTGCATAAGAACAGCATCTTGTCTTTCTTAAAGTCCCTTAGGTGTTGTCTCCCCACACCCAGCCCTGAGCCACAGTCTGCTGTCAGAGATCACAGTGGATTGTGTGGAGATGATTATGATGTCACAATTGGAGAATTTTGATGTCATCTGGGCACATTCCAGTTTGCCCTGTTTTAATCAAAATTGCTAATGATTATTCCCTCTGAAAGATTCTCTTAGTCCCATCTGTTCAATAGAGGTATATTCTGATTTTTCTCCTTTATTACAGATCTAGAGGTTCTCCCCTTTTAACAGATTTCTCTGAGCAGCAGTGGATGGAAGGATGCTTAATACACACAGAGAAACCCTGTTTTCATTCAGAGGGCAGATCAGTGATGAAGAACTGAGGGGCAGAAATATAGAGAATAATTGCTATTTAAGGAATTAAGGATCCGGGGACTTAAGCATTGACATTGTGCTGACATCTACTGGATATAAGAAGAACTGTTCAGACATGAATAGCTTCAGCGAGATGTTCATGTTGTAAAACGTTTTGGGGAAGCTTTTTTGCATTCTGATAAATCAGAGCTGATTTAAAGCTCAGCCATTGATTAGACACCATGGAAGGAATCTGAATGATTAAAACTACTAGCTGTTAAAAGGAGGCTTGGGCAGCAGCCTTTCCCCAGCTGATTTAATCTCACCTGGAATGATGCTGTGGTGATGGGAGCCCATCTAAATGCCTAGACAGAAACAAGAAGCTTTCTTTGCTTATTATTTCAGAACTAAGGATTCAGTGGGTGAATGGGGGGGTTGGATGTGAGGACTCTGCTGAATCATCCCAGCAAGTTTCTATCGCATCTGAAAAGTTTGGTGAGCTCTCCTCAGCATTTTGTTCCCACTACAACTTCCCTTCATTCCTGTATGTCACCTGCACAGTGGTGTGAAGCAAATGCACATACCAGATGTGGAAGGGACTGAGTGTCTAATTGCAGCTGGAGGGGTAGTAGCTGTATGCTTAGAATTTTTTTTTTTAAAAGGTCTTATTAATCTGATTAGGCCTGATCCTGTCTAAACGTAAAACCAGGCATCCTAGGTTCCTTGTTTCTCTGTAATATCTGAGTAATGGCTGATCTTAATGATTGGCTACCCAGCCAGATAAGTTGCGTGGTTGTTTTTTTGGTTTTTTGTTTTTTTTTTTAATACTTGAGCTTGCAGGAGAATCTGGGTTTGATTCCTGTAATTGCTATCTTGTCTCCTGGGACTTGGGTGATACCATAGCAAAAGTTACTGCCGTGGGCTATGCTCTGGGCAGATCTCTGACTAGGCAGGCTGAAGCCTGGTCAGCCCTTGAATGGGAGACCTCCAAGTTCAGCGAATTGGTGGAACACAGGTATCTGTTGTGCACTGGGCTGCGGTTGTGCTTGCTATTCCTGCCGTCTTGGTCATTGCTGTCCTCACAATAATGTCTTCGTTTATTTGTTGTTATAGATTTTCCTCCACTAAAACAAAGTGAAGGAAATTGCTGTGTTTGCCAAATGTCCATCAATGCAGTGATCAGGTGAAGCTGTGACATTGGGGGAACTCTGAGGTGTGCTTTTCTCAGCAGCAGCCTTCCCCATGCCCATTCCCATAGATAACCCACACTAGGCTTTTTTATGGCACACTCATGCAGCAGTTTGGCATTAAGATTCTGGAATGTCAAGGATGGAGCTGCCCCCACCACACCCATGCACAAACTCACTGTTTTGCAGCACGGCAGATGCTTGCTATCTGCATTTCAATGCTGCTCCTCTGGTCAGGATGTACAGATAATGAAGCTCAGCTGCTGAGTTATGTTTAAAGCATCTCCTTGCTGCCTTGACTTTGCTCAGTGCCTCCCTCACTTCCTCTTATCACATTCCTTCTTGTCTCTTTCACCATATACATCAGATAACTTCCTTCATTGCATCCTTCCTTTCCTCTGCTCTTAATGAGCCCTTTCCATCCTGCCTCCCTTGTGCTTGGAATGCCTTGCTTGGCACAGTGTACCTAGAGTGACTAGATATCAAGTGTGAAAAATCAGGATTTGGGGGTAATATGTTGCCTATATAAGACAAACCTCCTAATATGGGGACAGTCTTAAAATATTGGTCACCCTAAGTGTATCAGATACACACACTTCTTTCAAATCCCTCTTCAGAACTCACTTCTGCCAAGCCTAGCAGTGCTGCCAACTGAGGGCAGGAAAAGTATCAACACCTCTCCCCGCCACCCATTTCATTAAAGCAACAAGCTTTAAGAGAGACTCAGCCTCTGGGTCTCAGAGTGGTGTGCACTGTTAAATCTGGGGCTTGTTTACGCAAGAAAGTTACATTGATGGTAGACTCCTGTGAGGCTACTAAAGAAGCTAGATAGTCTTGGAGTGAGAGGCAGAGTATTGTCATGGATCAAACACTGGCAAGGCTGGTAGAGCTGAAGGGGTACAACTTCTCTAGTGTGGACGCAGTTATGCAGGTATAAAGGTGTTCATACCAGAAAAGTTTATTCCCATAAGGAATGGGAAATAAGCAATAGTGGGTAAGGCATCTTAATATCGATGTATCTGTGTCCACACTGGAGGGGTTGTAGCATTGTAACTGTACAACTTTGGGCTAGTCGTTTGTCCCCATGAGAGAGTTGCACTGGTCTAACTTACAGTATTAACTGAAACCAATGAAGCTATAGATGTAATTGTTTTGTAAAAAATCACATGCCTGATTGACCTAGTTTTACTGGTGCATAACCTGTTTAGAGACCAGGCCTCAGTCCTGGTCTACCCAAGAAAGTTGTTTTTCTGTATGAACTAAGTTGTGATTTAAACAGATAAAGTTCTCCCAGTATCACACTCACACACTCCTCCCTTGTGGACATTCTTATTCTAGTATAAGGGTGTTTACACGGTGGTGGGATATGCTGATAAAACTTTCCCAAGTAGCGAAGGTCTGAATGCCTCAGAGCAGAGACCATATCTTCTGAGTATTTACAGAGATGAGCCTATGGTCAGTGCTTAACAAGTAATAACTAACAAGCTGCATACTCTGGCCATAGATGCATGTACAGACTGTGGAATGTTGTACAGTCGTACACAGTTGTTGCATGATCATGTAATGAAACAACTTATAACATAGACAGAAGGCCTGTCAAGTCCCCTCTGGTCCATCTACCAGGGCTAGCGCAGGTTTGGCCCCCACAGGAAATTTTCTAGGGGTTTGTAGTGACTCTTCCACATAACTGTTCACAACCTTTTTTCTCTTTCTCCTCCCTTTTGTTGGTCTTTTAGTTCTTACTTTAAACTTAAATTATCCCACAGTGTAAGTTATTATTTCTGGTCATTTCATTTCTGGGTAGGGAAGGAGAAAAATTAACCCAAACAATTTGATACATTGATACTTTTTATCAGGTGTGTTTTCCTTGGGTGGGGCTGACTTTGGATTGATTTGTATGCTTCCTCTGTTGATTTACATATGTGACTGTTAGGGGGTTTGGTTTGGTTTGGGTGTGGGGAGCTGGTTGGGGAGAGGAAAGCAGTTGCATATTTATTCCTTCTGGATCCAGTGTACTCAAGTTACATGTCAGACAGAGGTGAAAGTAAGCTGGTCCGGTACGGCGTACCAGCAAGAGCCAGTACGCCGTGCCGGACTGGACCGGCTTCCGCGGTGGTGATTTACAGGGCCCAGGGCTCCAGCCACTGTGGGGAGCCCCGGGCCCTTTAAAGAGCGGCGGGAGCTCCGGCAGCCGGGCTTGGGCAGGGATTTAAAGGCTCTGGGGCTCCCAGCCACAGCTGGAGCCCCAGGGCCTTTAGATCTTGAAAGGCCCTGCCTCTTCCGGTTGAGGCCATGCCTCTTCCAGTTGAGGCCACGCCCACTGCTCTGGACGCTGACATACCAGTAAATCCTTTAAGTTACTTTCACCCTGATGTCAGAAGACAGTTTCTCTCTCTGCTGATTCTGCAAACTCCAGCTGAGAGTCCAGCTGGGCTTTTACTGCCTCTTAAATAAGAATATAGCTGTTGATTCTGTCAATGCTGTGTGAGACAAAATCAAAGGCACCTTCTGCCCACCAATCCTCCTCACTCTGCTTAAACCCCTCTTCTTCCATGAATCTTTCCTTCACCCATCTCAATAATGATGGTTTCATATGCTCTTGTGCCCAACTTTTGGTCCACTACTGTTTTTGTGCTTCAATTCAGGCTCTCCAGGGAGGGATCTTGTCTTAATATTTGTTTAATAAAGTGTTGGGCACATTTCTGGCACTCTGTTGTTATTAACAGCGTCAGGCCTGGTAGGAGCAAAAATTTGTCATTGTAGTCAGCCAATATGACTCAGTGACATAGAGAGAGTGGAGATGGTAGGTAAGAAGAGCATGTTTTTATATAGTTACTTTTCTGACCACAGTTTAAAGATGACTGTGAGAATCTGAAATCTGTGTTAACTGACTTTGGGTTTTTTAAGCTTCTCAACTTTGTTACTTTAATAACAATTGCCAGAGAGACGGGGGACTGATAACAAGTCGTAGTCCACGCAGCAGACATTCCTGCCAGTGCAGTTGTGTGTAAGTAAACTTTATGTTTAAATTCGACAGACTTGCACACTTAGACATCAAGGTGTTTGGGATTAATCTAGGACTCTGATCTAGATTTTGATCTTGGATCAAGACTGTGGATGAGATTTGGATTTAGCTGACTCTTTCTTCAGTTTTTGTTGTTGTTTTCCCCCACTCCCCACCCAGACCCTTTGGTTGTGGGCCAGTTTTGGAGGCAGGCATATTCTTCAGCCTTTGTTTTAAGAACTGTTAATTACCGGCAGTTAATTATCACTACTCTCTCTGGACTGTGACATCCTCCTGGTTAGAGCATATCCCAGGAGGCTCAGAAGCTGGTATTTCTTGAGGCCTTTAGGGACATTCAAGAGACTGATTATTTGATCTTTTATTGATATGTCTGTCTCAGTTGCTAGGGCCCTGGCTTATGACCCATATCTTTTGACAACACTGTTGCCTACAGAATTCTGTAGCCTTTAGTAGCTGGGTAAAGCTACATATAAGAGATCAAACCCTGTTTGACACAACTCTGCTGTGTAATGAGTCAATGGTGGTTTTGTTACTAAATGTGAGAGAAATTCTTGGGCTGATTAGAGATGCTGTGATTGTGACTTGCAGGGAAATCCAAGGACAGTCTCACTGGTGGTGCAGGAACTAAGAAGGGCCATGAGAGCAGCTAGTGTGAGAAGGCCTTGGCAACAGGCATGGAGACAGCCCTGACCCAAAAGGAGGAAATGAAAAAGACAGAGTTTTATCTTTAGAAATGATTCAGAATAATGGATGATGAAAGTGGATGTCACACATTGTACACAGAGCCTGAAACAAATCTAATGGGAGACTGAGAAGGTTAGAGAAGGGAAATGCTAGGAAGTGGGGACCAGTGCACATGAAAAACATGACACCATTTCAGTGTCCATTAGAGTGGATGGAAATCTTTCCATTTATTTCAGAATAGATCAGGCCCACTTTGAGAACATTCTCACTGGCACTTGTGGATCCAGAGTTGTTTTTCCCATGTCCTGAATGTTATTCTGACTGACAAGTCACTGGGTTTCAATTGGCCACTCATATCTACCTATATTTGCAATATTTTAAGCATATTAATGGGCATTTACTTGATTTGGGGGTCACTTTGTGAGGGTGCTTGTTGTTTGTATTCCCATGGAGAGATTAGTGCTCCAGGTGCTTTATTAGATTAGTGTGAGCAAGGAGCTCATTAACTGAAGATACACAGGTTTGATTATTGGATCTTGGTTGGTTATGGGTAGGATAGAGGGGATTTAGCAGAGTGATTGAGGACCCAGGACCAGAGGCCTCTCAAGACAACATGCCACCCTAGGCAAAACTTCAGTGTGCCACCCTGCATCCTACACCCTAAAACAGAGGTTCTCAGCCAAGGGGACACGGACTTTCTATGGGGATGTGGTGAGCCTTCTGATGGTTCAATGGTTATGGCAGAAGTGGAGGGCCCAAGCACCAGGTCAGAGTGTTGGGGCAGGTTCCCTTGTCCTTTTTTGTCTCTGTTCAGAGTTTAGCAAAGCTGCAGTCACTTTAAAAATAACAGAATAATCTGAATTTCAATCTCATCTACAAACCATTGTTTTCTCCCTTACCTTTGCCCCTGCATTTTCCTCTCTCTTGGCTGTTATTTAACTTCGGTAAAGCATTTTGAAATACTTTTGTATCGAAGATACTAACGTTATGTTGTATCATCATTATAGGAACTACAGACCGACCTTTTGAGGTGCACTGGCAAAGCTGTGTAGGGCTGAGGACTGGGGCAGCAGGTGGAGCTGCAGGTCAGGAATAAGGTGTTTTGACAGAGCTGGGTTGTAGAAAGGTCTGCAACATTTTTGCCTGGCTTTAGGTAGCATTGTTTGTACTTCCCTTACATAGGGTGACCAGATGTCCCGATTTTATAGGGATAGTCCCGATTTTTGGGTCTTCTTCTTATATAGGCTCCTATTACCCCCCACCCCGTACCCATTTTTCACACTTGCTGTCTGGTGACCCTACCCTTACATGAGAATCAAACTTCGGCCCAATCATCTGAAGAGAAAGCTAAATCTAGAGGGGAAAAAAAGACAAACATACATGGTAGGAATTGAGCTGTGTCAGAGTCATACATTTAAGGTGGATTTTCTTCTCTCTTGAGGAGTGTTTGTCAGTGAGGATATAATGGAGCCAAAGTACCAATGCCAAGTACTCTGCTGTGCTTGTGAGTGACAGGGCTGGATTCCAAAGAGAAGTTGGACTCTCAGGTAGAGCACTATTCACCTCTAAGAGCATGTTCCATAGGGCAAATTCAAGCCCAATAAATCATACCCTCTGATACTGCAGCTTAACTCCTTTGCTCAGGAATGTGCTCCCTGAAAGATAGGCCATTACTCCCTTATACGTCAGGTGAACTTTGAGCTGCTTGTTCAAGGTTGGAAGGGAATTAATCCAATGTATAGCAAAGTCCACGTTGGAGGATTATGATGTTTAATGTTTATACAATACAGATAACACAATATCATTGAAATCAGCTGTAGATCATAAACCTGCTATAGACAATAAACTATCAACTTGTTCCTAGTGCCGGTGGTTATTAGTCCCCAGTGATGGCAGCTGACAATATTGACTGCAAATCCTTTTTAAAAGAAGCCAACCCTGAAGAAATCCACTTGTCTCCACTTGAGCACTATCGCAGAACAACGTTTGTAAATACCATAGGAGTAGAGCTGTATGGAGGACAGAAATTAGCTAATGTAACGCCAATATCTAAAAAGGGCTCTAGAGGTGATCCTGGCAATTACAGACCGGTAAGTCTAACATCGGTACCAGGCAAATTAGTCGAAACAATAGTTAAGAATAAAATTGTCAGACACATAGAAAAACAAAAACTGTTGAGCAATAGTCAACATGGTTTCTGTAAAGGGAAATCGTGTCTTACTAATCTATTAGTGTTCTTTGAAGGGGTCAACAAACATATGGACAAGGGGGATCCAGTGGACATAGTGTACTTAGATTTCCAGAAAGCCTTTGACAAGGTCCCTCACCAAAGGCTCTTACGTAAATTAAGCTGTCATGGGATAAAAGGGAAGGTCCTTTCATGGACTGAGAACTGGCTAAAAGACAGGGAACAAAGGGTATGAATAAATGGCAAATTCTCAGAATGGAGAGGGGTAATTAGTGGTGTTCCCCAAGGGTCAATCCTAGGACCAATCCTATTCAATTTATTCATAAATGATCTGGAGAAAGGGGTAAAGAGTGAGGTGGCAAAGTTTGCAGATGATACTAAACTACTCAAGATAGTTAAGACCAAAGCAGATTGTGAAGAACTTCAAAAAGATCTCAGAAAACTAAGTGATTGGGCAACAAAATGGCAAATGAAATTTAATTTAGATAAATGTAAAATAATGCACATTGGAAAAAACAACCCCAACTATACATACAATATGATGGGGGCTAATTTAGCTACAACGAGTCAGGAAAAAGATCTTGGCGTCATTGGGAATAGTTCTCTGAAGATGTTCACGCAGTGTGCAGAGGCGGTCAAAAAAGCGAACAAGATGTTAGGAATCATTAAAAAGGGGATAGAGAATAAGACTGAGAATATATTATTGCCCTTATATAAATCCATGGTACGCCCACATCTCGAATACTGTGTACAGATGTGGTCTCCTCGCCTCAAAAAAAAATATTCTAGCACTAGAAAAGGTTCAGAAAAGGGCAACTAAAATGATTAGGGGTTTGGAGAGGGTCCCATATGAGGAAAGTTTAAAGAGGCTAGGCCTCTTCAGCTTGGAAAAGAGGACTAAGGGGGTATATGATAGAGGTATATAAAATCATGAGTGATGTAGAGAAAGTGGATAAGGAAAAGTTATTTACTTATTCCCATAATACAAGAACTAGGGGTCACCAAATGAAATTAATAGGTAGTAGGTTTAAAACAAATAAAAGGAAGTTCTTCTTCGCACAGCGCACAGTCAACTTATGGAACTCTTTACCTGAGGAGGTTGTGAAGGCTGGGACTATAACAATGTTTAAAAGGGAACTGGATAAATTCATGGTGGCTAAGTCCATAAATGGCTATTAGCCAGGAAGAGTAAAGAATGGTGTCCCTAGACTCTGTTCATCAGAGGATGGAGATGGATCGTAGGAGAGAGATCACTTGATCATTGCCTGTTAGCTTCACTCCCTCTGGGGCACCTGGCATTGGCCACTGTCGGTAGACAGATACTGGGCTAGATGGACGTTTGGTCTGACCTGGTACAGCCGTTCTTATGTTCTTATGTTTAAATTCCGTTTCATGGAGGATTTCAAGATTTTGAAATATGGCTTTATTCTCAATCAGAATGAAAACCCAAAACTTAGAAATTCTCCCTGAAGGAAAACTCAGAAAGAAATAATTTTGGGTTGATCAGAATGTTTTGTTTGGACAAGATTGAAAAGTTTTGATTTTGACTTTTAAAATCCTTTGTTTTATTATAATATATAAAGTAAAAAAATTCAAAATCAAAAAGTTGTTTCAAAACAAAAAATATCAAAATGTTTCATTCAGAAAATGTCAAAACGGGACACTCTGACATTGTTGGAACTCAGTTTTCTTCCAAATATACATTCTGATGAAATTGGGTAAATTGGACAAAGCATTTAGATTAAAGGAACTTCACATTCTGACAAAATATGGTTCCATCGATGTTTCTCCAACACCTCTACGTTGGAACTTAGCCTCAGAAGGACAGGAGCTTGACTCCAAAACCTTGCGTGCACTGGTATTGAATGGGATAAAGCTTCTGGCTAGTGACTTGTTGCATGATGTCTTGACGATTAGAAGAGTTAACCTGCATCTAATACCTCAGCAGCATCAAGGCAGCAGGGTAGCCAACACACAAAGGATTCCAGCTCTGTTGTATGGTGTCCCAGATTGCACTGCATTAGGATTTCACAATTTGGAGTAAGGAAAGTGGAAGCTCAAATGCCACAGTTTTGCTGTTGCAGAGCAGAGACAAGACAGAGTTGTTGTTATGACTGGGCAGCCCTTCCTGTACTGATGTTCTTCCATCAACATAAATAAAGGAATCCATCCAACCTACATTAAGCCACATTCATGCTTTGTTTTTTTCCCTTTCTTCTTTCACACATGAAACCGAGGATGTTTTCCTGGCACTTGTGCTGAATTTGGTCTGATATTCATAGACTTGCCTCGAGAAGTGCTGTTCCTTTCTGCAGTGGGAAGCCAGAGTCTGCTCTAAACAGGCCTTCCCTCCCCAATCTATTATTCAGAGTGGGATGGGGAAGGTTCTCTTGGTCTAACCTTCCTATCCCTATTTAACTTTTCTCTTTTAGGGGTAGGGCCTGGACTAGGAGAATCTGCCCTCCTAATTCCCTTTCTTTATGCTCCCCTTCTGCACATTTGGGAAGTAGCTTTGTCCAGGAGAAGTTGCAACCTCTAGCTTATCTCCTTCAGTAAATTCCAATTCAATAATACTTTTTGGCATGATACCTATGATGAATGTGACAAATACGTAAGAGAGCCAACCCCCTGAGAGCTCTGTTAGAGGTGGATACAGTATCACAAGCATCTGCCAAGATGAGGCTTCAGTGTATTTGGATTTTTGTGTGACTTTGTGTCATTATTGCCCATACCTGATTCAGTTTGCTACATAGTGTAATGCTATCTCTCTCTCTTTCTTCACTTATTCCTCCTTGCTTTTAATTTAAGAGCCTTTTAAATTTCCTGACCATTTGAAACATCTTTTTTGCACTGGGTATTAGAGTAGATGGTGTGTGTGTGCCTCAGTTTTTCTTATTTCACTTTGTTTACAGTCATGATTGTCTTGAGTTATGCCTTGTATCTTCCACTTTTCACTCCTAGTTTATGGTCTCTGATATTGTATTTGGTGAAAGTCTGTCTTATGTCATCATAGCATAATATGCAGAAGTATCTACTAGCGTGATCATTCTGCATAAGGCTCTCCTATGCAGGAGTAATCAATTTTTTTTGTCAAGGTCCAAATTTGTTGGTCAAGGTATAGTCAAAGGCCAGACTCCAGATAAAATAATAAAAAAATTAACAACAATGATAATAAGAAGTAAATAAAAAGATTTTGAGGTCTGTTCAAAAGTATCTGGTGGTCCAGATTTGGCCTGCGGTCTGCCTATTGACTATTGCCGGTCTACTGTGTTTTAAGTGTTAGGGTATCTTGAGCATCAGTTGGCGTTGGATGAGGTTATTTGCGCCTACTGATCAGGAGCTTAGAAGTGCCCAGATCTAAGAGTAATGTATGTTTGCCTTTGGGTTTAGTTTGAATTGCTGGCACTCAGCAGTGGCTTTAGTTGAGATGGCACCAACTAAATGGGGAGGTGACCCAGTTCTGCTATGCAGCCATTGTTGCTGGTGTTCCTCTGTAGGCAGAGTGTTTATTCTCTGAATTGCAGAAGGGAGGGTTTTGTAGGATTTTTTTTTTAATCGCAATCAGTGTAAGCAGCTGGTAAAGTCAAGCCCCAGGCTTCACTGCCCTGCACTGCAATGGGTCGAGTTGTGCTGCCCATTGCTGTTGAAGTAGTTTTATCGGTGGGTTGTGTATCTCTAGCAGTGTCTTTCCAGAGCCTTCCTTTGACTTGCCACCTTAGCCAGCCTGCAGCCCCCGATCCCGATGGGTTTATTATGGACCCCAGGATGTGACCCTTGGGGCCTGCGCAACTTCCCCACGTCTCCAGGACCAAAGTTCAGGTCTTTCAGGTTCTGCGGACTTTTCCCGGGAGTGTCCGGTGGGACCCTGTAGAGCTCGGTGCTGCAGGGGCAACCTGCGCTGCAGAAGCTCCTCCCGCAGGTCACCAGCACGGAGTCAATGGCGCACGGGAAGGCGTGGCATGGCTTCCATGGCAACGGAAGAGCGGGGCCCAGCAGGGATCATTGTAGCCAGTCAACGTGGAGGGACGAGGGCTCGTTGGTCAGATAGCCAATCACAGCACCGCTCTCTAAGCCAATTAGCGCGACGTGTCCCGTGGAACGGCGTTCTGCTGACAGTGACAGTTTCAGAGGAGTGAGGGAGAGGGAACCAGCCTGGTGCGGGGCGCGGGGACCAGCGACCCCATAAGGAGCGGGGTAGGGGCCGGGCACGCGATGCGGGACAGCGCTGCGCAGGGGATGGGGAGCCCGTGTTGCCCGGCGTTTTCCCGGGGGGGCGGGGGGCCGGAGCCAGGCGAGAAGGGGCTGGCGTATCAAAAGACGCCTGAGCTCTTGGAGGGGGTGAAGCCAGTGCCTGGGTCACTGGAGGCCGAGACCCCCAATGGGCCTGCCCCTGTGGGGGACCCCGAGGTGCGCCTGTCCCTGCGCCGCTGGGCCGTGGTGGTGCTGTTCAGCTGCTACTCGCTCTGCAATGCCTTCCAGTGGATCCAGTACGGCAGCATCAACAACGTCTTCGTGCACTTCTACGGCGTGAGCACCTTCGCCATCGACTGGCTCTCCATGTGCTACATGCTCACCTACATCCCCCTTCTTTTCCCTGTGGCCTGGCTGCTGGACAAGAGGGGCCTGCGCCTCATCGCCCTCGCCGGTTCAGCCTTCAACTGCCTAGGCGCCTGGGTGAAGCTGGGCAGCATGAAGCCGCACCTCTTCCCTGTCACCGTCCTAGGGCAGGTCATCTGCTCGGTGGCACAGGTCTTCATTCTGGGCATGCCCTCGCGCATCGCCTCTGTCTGGTTCGGGTCCCATGAGGTCTCTACTGCCTGCTCCATCGCTGTCTTTGGGAACCAGGTAACCAGGGAACTAGGCCTCTCATTCCTAAATGCTTGGAACTTATGGTGTCCCCATTAAAATTGGGAGGTGAGAAGTAATGAAACTCACAGGTGACACTAAATTGGGAAAAGCTGCAACCTCCACTGAGGACACAGAAATGCGGCGAGATCTGGTGACATTAGAAATAACAGGCAGAGAGTCATCTGGAGAAAATATGGTTTGTATATTTGGCAGGAAATATACTTAGCTTGGCTATGACATTGCTAGAGAGAAACATAACTCTACTAATCCTAAAGAGAAAGAGGGATTTTTGAACATGGCACATGAGGGTATAATTAGAACAGATTCTGGGCTATATTGAGCTGTGATATTGTTTCCCAGGGAAAGAAACAGGAGCCCTATTGCTTGGGATATTTAAAATTAGACTGGAAAAAAGCTAGAAAATGTGTCAAAGGGCGCAGTCATGTGTTAGGCCTTATCTCATAGCTCTGCCTCTGATTTTTCTACTTCTGGTTTTGTTGATCCATAGTAAGGCAATGAGCTTCCCCAATAAGACATGCTACAGAGACTTTGCTTCTTTGCACAGGGATGGAGCAAACTCTTCTAAGCACTTTAATGCCAAGGCAGGTCAGTGAGGTGGTCGTGAATGACATTCCTGCAAGCTGTAACATTGTTCACGTGCAGCCAGGTCACCCTTGAAAAGAGAATATTTTTTTCTAACTTCTGAAACGAGATCAGGGAAATCACTTCTTGATATTTGCACCTGAATGCCTCACTGATGCACATTGCATGAAATAAATGCACCAGTAACAGTACAACATAGCTTTGGAAGGCAATTCATGCAGTATGAATATTAAAAGCAGAGGATCACTAAAACCAAACACAAGCTATTGGACTGGCACATGTCTTTAGTGACTAGGCAGTGTCCCAGATCTGCTAGTTCAGACCATAGGTGCGGTGCAATATGAATCGTTTGACATTCAGTCTGCTTTGAATATATATGAATATGAATATTTTGCCACTGCCTCATACACAGAACTATATAATGTCCTTCCTGCCCAGTAGGAGTGTCATAAACAGATAGCCAAGGGTTAATAGAACAGAAGTACTTCATGTCTCTTTTGCCTGTAAAGGCTTAAGTTCAGTGAGCCTGGCTGTCACCTGAGCAGAGGACCAATCAGGGGACAGGATACTTTCAAATCTTGAGGGAGGGAAGTTTTTGTGTGTGCTGTTAGTGTTTGGTGGTTGTTCTCTCTGGGGGCTCAGAGGGACCAGACGTGCAACCAGGTTTCTCTGCAATCTTTCCGATATAGGCTCTTATAAGTTCAGAATAGTGAGTACTAGGTAGATAAAGCGAGTTAGGCTTATGGTTGTTTTCTTTATTTGCAAATGTGTATTTGGCTGGAAGGAGTTCAAATTTGTATTTTGCTGAAAGGATTTTAATTTGTACTTGTATGCTTAGGCTGGGAGGGTATTCCCAGTGTCTATAGCTGAAAGACCCTGTAACATATTCCATCTTAAATTTACAAAGATAATTTTTACTGTTTTTTCTTTCTTTAATTAAAAGCTTTTCTTGTTTAAGAACCTGATAGTTTTTTTTATTCTGGTGTGAGACCCCAGGGGACTGGGTCTGGATTCACCAGGGAATTGGTGGGGAGAAAGGCTAATTTCTCTCTGTGTTAGGATTACTGTCTCTCAGGGAGAATCTGGGAGGGGGAAGAGAGAAGGAGGGGGGAAGATGCATTTTCCTCTCTGTTTAAGATTCAAGAAGTTTGAATCACAGTGATCTTCCAGGGTAACCCAGGGAGGGGAAGCCTGGGAGAGGCAATGGTGAGGGAAAGGGTTTACTTTCCTTGTGGTAAGATCCAGAGGGTCTGGGTCTTGGGGGTACCAGAGTGTACCAGGCACTGGAATTCCTGGTTGGTGGCAGCGCTACAGGTTCTAAGCTGGTAATTAAGCTTAGAGGAATTCATGCTGGTAGCCCATCTTTAGGATGCTAAGGTTCAGAGTGGGGAATTATACCATGACAAGGAGTGTGTCATGGGTTTGAGAAGGAAGCTGGGTGTGTGGGTGACTCCTGTCTAGCTGGCACACCACATAGTGCCACGGAAGCATGTAGAGCATTAAATGATGAGTCCTACCCCCCCAACCTGTTTTACTGCCTCTGCTGGAATTGCATCCAGTCTGCATACTACTAAGTCATCCCTGCTGAATATGCCTTACTCCTGGGATTCAATGTTACTTCTGAAGAGCAAATCAGTGAATGAATCTGATTGCACCACAGTTCAGGTATAATTTAAAAAAAATTTCCAGTAGAGAGAATCGAATTCTCCTCCCTTGGTCCCATTCACAGGGTCTCACCTGACTTTTCACTTAAAATGCCATGATCTGATCTCTGTTAAATCAAACACTGTCTATAGACTCAGGGGAGTTTCCAGAAACAGCGTAATCACTTCCAGCAAAGGCCCATCAGATTCATTTGTTTGCCCAGTGCTGCTTTCTCCCACTTTACTTTTCATAAAGCATTTTTGTCCAAATGGGGAAAATGAATAGATTTTTCCATTCTTTTCCCTGCAAATACACACAGTCCTGGGACATAGCACAGGGCTTATTTCAGATGGACCTTTATGGGATCTCCTTATTAAAATATTGGTGGCAATTCACTAGCCATAAGCCCAAAAGATCAGCATGTGATGATTTTTCCTGAGGCTCTATGTCCCAGAAGAAGAAGATAGGGAGAGCAGAGTCTCCAGAGGGCTTCTTAATAGCCTTCTACTGAATTCTTCAAGCAGTGTAAAAAGAATTCATGCTTCAGAACTGCCATGCTCTGTGGAGGGATCTCTGCTGAGATCCTGACAATGTCACCTGTAATCTGTAGCTGACTTGATACGTGGAGTTCTACAGTGACCCTCGCTCAGCTGAGCCGGGTGTGTGCAGGGGCACCCAGCCAGGATTTATCATTTTCCCTGCAGTATATTTATTTATCAGCTGCTCAAAGATCAGGCTGGTTGTTCTGACCCAGCATATGTGACAGGTGCTCTAAGTCAGCTTTGGTCTTCTAATGCCAAGAGGAAAATCTCAATCTCACTCTTCATTCCAGCTGGGAACACATGCTCTGGCAAAAATAGATAGCAGTAGGAGCATTGTTCTAAGAGTTCAGAGACTGAAGGAATAGGAGGCTGCTGGAACAGGGACCCATGTCCCGTGTATTTGAAAAATCTGTTTTGCACACTGTAAGGGCTGAACAAACTTATTCCTTGAGACCCAGGTGACTGAGCTGTTGGACTGAGTCTTTCTCTAAATACCATTAACGCCCAGATACCACAGTGGTGAGCGCAGGAGAAATATTTAGCTTGCTAGTGAGATTGTTTCCTTGTAAGTTCTGAAAGTCCTCCAGGGTTACGCTGATCGTCGGTCAGGAGCCATAGAAAGAAACCTGATAACTAACTGTTCCTCCTGACAATCTGGGCTGCTCATTTTCACCCTTGGTTAAACCACTGAACTGCTGAGCTGTGACCAGGTTTGTTTGCTCCCATTGGGCTTGCTGGCAGCTCTTTATCTGCTTGTTATGTGGAGTGCGAGGGGCACAAGATGAGCTGTTGCCAAGAGGGAGGGTATAATCGGAGCTTTGTGTTTTTTGCTAATGCGAAATAAAATGAAAAAAACATTAAAAAACCCATAAGATGAAATACCCCACAGCAGCGGCTCCTGTCTCAAGGGACTGGGCCTGTTTCCTGGCTCTGGCTGTTGCGTTCTGGTACATGGTCATAGCGTTTCTCGGATTTGTCTGGCCCCCTTGAGGTAGCTCACTGGTCCAAATATGAGTGAGTGGCATTGTGACCAAGTACATGGGGTAACAGCCCCACTCACTCAGATTTGTCCCATCCAGTCCCCTCATCATCACCGCAGAGGAACAACTGGGCCAAACCTGAGTAACACTGAGACCCCGAGGTGGGAAGCTGAGCCCAGCACCCAGGACAGGAGACACTGCTGCTGGATGAGCATGGGATGGGCTTGCTCTGCAACCTGCACTCAGGGCCTTCCCTCTTCCCTGGGGCAGGACCCAACACCCTCTACCATTCCCCCTAGGGTCTCCTGCCTCCCTGGAGACAGGACCCGACATCCCTCCCCACTCCCTGGGTCTCCCACCTCGTTGGGGGCTGGACTCAACACCCTCTGCTCCCTCTCTCTTAGTCTCCCACCTCCCCAAGGGCAGTACCCAGTACCCTCTGCCCCTCTCTCTTGGTCTCCCACATCCCCAGGGGCTGGACTTGACACCTGCTCCCTAGGTCTCCCACCTCCCTGGTGCTGGACTTGAGCTGTAGAGCGGGGGGAATAGATAAGATGAAATAACAAGAAATTCCTGAAAATAAAACAATTGTAGAAAATCAAAAGAATTTCAGGGGGTTCTAATGTGCAATCCTCTCTCTTTCTGTTACCTTAAGGTGAGAGCATCTGTGTTTCTATGATTCCTCTTTCCTGCTGCCACCTCTGGAGTCTGCTTCTATGTCAGACTGGGGTTGGACCCTGCTTTTGGTTCTTGCCCTGCCACTCAGGTCGTGCATGTTCTGACACCAAGGAAAGACACAACTGATGGGTCTGAAGTAAGGACGCTGCAGAAGAGTGCTTGCCTATCTGTGGGAAGATTTTTCCTCTGCCCTTATTCTGTCCCTTATGAGTAGTTGAAGACATTGATGTGGATGGGTAGGTGTGATGCTTTGTACCTCAGGGGAACACTCAGCTCTCCCATATTAATCCTTGTAAAATGATTGTGTGGTATCCAATGCAAAGTTTGTCATGCCAGGTGTCTTCGAAAGGCTTATGATGCACTGAGCATTGTTTTTATAGTGATGTTATAGTAATTGTTGTTACAGTAATGTTATAGGTTGTAATTTCATGTATATAGTTATGAGGCTGAAAAGGTGTCTTCATGGCTTAAAATAAGCCCAGGCAAAACTCTCCAGAAGCAGAGGGGTAGTTCATACCTCATCAGGGCATGTATGGGACAAACCCAGCCCAGCCTCACAGGAACAAAGGACGCTGGCCTAGACAACAACAAAGGGTCTGTTGGACTCTTAAGTGAGTCACCCCCCTTCCTTTGGTCAGTTTGAGGGACTGCGATGAGGTAATGCTCACCTGAAGGGCAGGGACAAAGCCAAGAGGGATGAAAGGACATGATAAAAGGGAGAGACGTTTGCCATGCTCTTCCTCTGTCTTCCACTCCATCTACAGACATCACTACCAAGCGGCTGATGTGCTGATCAAAGGGAAGAGCCTGGCTGTAGGGCAACCAGCCAGCCTAAAGTGAGAAGGATCTAAGTTTGTAAGGGCATTAAAAGTGTTAAGATCAGCTTAGAATGCATTTTGGTTTTATTTCATTTGACCAAATCTGACTTATCGTGCTTTGACTTATAATCATTTAAAATCTATCTTTGTAGTTAATAAATCTGTTTGTTGGTTCTACCTGAAGCAGTGCATTTGGTTTGAAGCCTGTCGGAGACTCCTCTTGGTTTAACAAGCCTGGTGCATATCAATTTTTTTGTTAAATTGACAAACTCATATAAGCTTGCGGCGTCCAGTGGGCATAACTGGACACTGCAAGACGGAGGTTCCTAGGGTTTTGTCTGGGACCAGATATTGGCTAGTGTCATTTGGTTGCACAATCCAAGGAACAGCTTACGTGCCAGACGCTGTGCGCGAACAGCCCAGAAGTGGAGGTTCTCACAGCAGAGCATGGGAAAGCTGGCTCCCAGAGTCAAGGCTTGGAGTGACCTAGCAGATCACCAGTACGGATAACACCAGGGGAACATCGCAGTAGGAAGGAGCGTTTTTGGCCCTGGGAAGAAGGCAGCCACTTGATGTGTTCTTAGGTGGAGTCACTGTGCTGGCTCTGAGGAGCCTGGACTGCACTGCAGCTGGTGATCTAGGGCTTCCAAGGTGGAAGCTGCTGGGGAAAAGCAGGATTTTTGTGTATTAGGGAAGAATCCCAGCCCCACTCTGATAAGCTGGGCTGTTACATCCCAGTCTCACAGATCAGTTGCTTCTGTACAGGGTAACTTCACAGCACTGTTTGTACCATGCCTACAACTCTGCTTAACGTCTCACTGCACAGGTGCATCTTTCCCTAAGAATTTTCACTGCAGAATAGTGCATTCCACTAAAAGCCTGATAAATGGCCAGGATCTCATGCTGTGGGTTTCTGCTCCTTCAAGCAACCTACTAGTCGTCATTTTCCTCTACCAGCTCAGCAGCTCCTGCCTTCTAAATGAGGTCTGATTTGATGTGGGCAGAATAGGGGGATGGTTAATTGGGAAGTGAGACAGACTTCCCTTCCCTCCAGAGCACAGGTGCTAACTTTTATTTTTCCTGGTGGGTGCTCCACCCCTGCTCCACTCGGAGGCCCCGGCCCCACTCCACCCCCTCCCCCAAAACCCCCCACCCACCCACCGCTCGCTGTTCTCCGCCCTCACCCAAGTGCCCCCTGCCAGCTGCTGAACAGCTGTGTCAGGGAGTGCTCAGCACCCACCAAATTTTTTTGGTGGGTGCTTTAGCCCCGGAGTCAGCACCTATGCTCCAGAGTCTGTGCCAGACTTCCTCATGGATTACCTCCATTAGAGCAGGTATGGCTTTAATGTGGGACCACAAAGGGGCAAGAGGTGGCCTGAGTGACCGAACCCTCTCTGGCAGCCACGCTTCCAGATTCTGCAGGAGGGTGGGGGGTCAGAGCACTCGGATTAGAGAACACTCTAATGAGCACTTGTACATTCTGGTCTCTAATTTTCAGGGAGTGTCTGGGCCCACATTGGAGGGTGTGTCAGGGCCAGGCAAAGACATGGCTTCTCCAGGAATGTTTAGATTTCTATAAACAGTCTAGGCATTGGAGCCTGAGATGAAGCTTCCTTTGTATTTCATCTGACTTGCTACTCCCAGCCACACACCAGCCTCAGACAGAGCCACAGCTGACTTTCTGGTCTGCGGAGGAGCTCTCTGAATGGCTGCAGTATTTCTTTTGGCGAGTGGAGGGGCTGCCCCAAGCCTCTTAGACACTAGTACTGTTTGCTCCCTGTGTAGCTGTAGTGAGTCTTTGAAAGTCATGCATTCCTCACCCCTTCCCCAAAGAGTGAGCATCTCCCTGCTGACCCTCTCAGCATCCGCTGCCTAGCCAAAAACTGCTCTCAGATCTCACTCCCTCCCCGCATCCCCGTTCGCTGGTTCTGCTCTCATGCTGGGATGTTGCTGCATCATGTTGCTGCTGTTTATAAACTGGGAGAAGGGAAGGTGCATCCCTGACTCAGCTGAGTCAAAGGCAAATACAGCAGAAGTGGAACTGAGAGGGCCAGAGTGACTGGCACAGAGCAAGGGGCTCTCTTCTATGATGTCAGCAAGGTCACAAGAAGCAGAAGTGTGATTGAGCAGGAGCCAGGGAGTTTATTCTATTCCCAGGAGAGCTCTAGCTATTGAGATATAAGGTTTGATGTTTCTTTTCCAGTGATGGTGAAGACACACAAGACCCGTGAGCCCTAGCTTTTCATCTCACGGGGCCTGAGTTCAAGTGCTGTCTTTGTTCATAAAAAAAGAAAGGAAATTGGTTCAATTTTGTTTAAATTTTTCCTCCTCCCAAAGCACCACACAAAGTAGATGATTATTGGTCACTCTGTGAGAAGTCTAGCAGGGGAGTGCCATGGGACAGAGGAGAGCTGAGATGTGTTGGCAGAGGAGTATAAGGGCCCAGGTCTAGAATAACAGGCATGGACTGAGTTGTACCAGCAGAACTTTTGGATGCATCTTGCACCTGACCTGCATGTACTTACTATGCTTGGATCTGGCAAGCGCTCCATACTCCTATTCAAATCTCAAGCCTATTGTCAAACTCTAGGATCCCAGCAGGCAGCTGGGACTCCTTTCTCTACTTGAAATGATTTAGCTACTGGAACTGAAGTTTGTGATGCAGGTGAATTTTTCTATGGAGTGAGCCAACGAAACTTGACAAAGCCAGAGATGTTTTTCTGCTCTAGGATGTAGCATTCAGTTGGCCTGTAAACTCTGAAACCCTAGAGAGGCCACCAGACCTTTTCCATCTGTGCTTACTGAGTGTTTTGGATGATTAACTATAGGAGAGCAATAGGGACCATTTGTTGCACCATCTTACGGCTTCCTGTTAATTCAGAGGGATTTAATTGGAATTTGTCTGGCTCATTTGTGGTCAATTTGCCAAGCTTGAGAGTCCATGGCTTCTTGCTGCTGTGGTGATATGTGCACTGGAAACACACAGAGAGATCTGAGAGGTGACTGACTGGATATGTGCCTTAATGAGGGTGCAGAAGAGTAGAGCAGCACTATGCCTGCTTGGAATGAGTTCCCAGACAAGGCATGAAGGAAGCTTCAGAGCATTCTGGGATGCCAGTTTCTCTGCTCTGGACTAATCTCCGTACAATAGGAAAACATTCATCTGGGAGTAGCTCTCAACTAACCTCACTCAGGAAACTTTCTTTGGCAAGAGGCATTTGCAAGCTAACAGCCCATCTTGGGGGCATGATTATCTTTGGTGTCTTTTAGGGAGGGGGGCTTGCTGCCCCTTTTTAACCAGGTGATGCCTATCTACCTAATCTGTATCTATTTCTTTGGTCTGTGACACCCCCACCCCTCCAAAATATCAGAATCTTTCAAACATGTATCTTACCAACACCCTGGAGTGCTAAATACCATTGTCCCCATTTTACAGATGGAGGGACTGAGACACAGACAGGGGTGGCTCTAGGGATTTTGCCGCTGGTCCCGCGGCTTCGGTGGACCTCCCGCAGGTGTGCCTGCGGAGGGTCCACTGGTCCCGCAGCTTCAGACCCTCCGCAGGCACGCCTGTGGGAGGTCCTCCGAAGCCGCGGGACTAGCGGACCCTCCGCAGGCACACCGCTGGAGGCAGCCTGCCTGCCACCCTCGCGGCACCGGCAGAGCGCTCCCCATGGCTTGCTGCCCCAAGTACGCGCTTGGTGTGCTGGGGCCTGGAGCCGCCCCTGGACACAGAGAGACTTGCCCAAGATCATGGAGTGAATCTAGGGTAGAACTGGGAACAGAACCCAGCTCTGAGTCACAGTCCAGTATCTAACCACAACAACCCCTTCCTCCCCTTCTGCTCCCCAGACCCCATCAAGTGCCGCTCTGCTTTTTGCTTTTAATCCTGCTTTTCTCCCCAGTAATGTGCAGGCCATGATCTGGATTTGCATTTGTGAAGAAGCTGTGGCTATTGTGTGTTGTGCTAGAGCTTGGGATCCTAGGAACTGAGGGTAGGTATGATTTGCTTAGAACATAGTGCTGACTCCCAGCCTATGGAACTGTCCATATGTGGCTTGGCAGCAGGACTGAACCCTTTCTCAGGAAACTGTTAGCTCCGCACAGTTTTGTCACAATGGCAGTGAAATGGCTCTCTTTCCTCTCCTCTGTGGTGATTGTAATTTGGGAGATGGTGGTAATAAAAGGATCGGTTGCACGAATACATTCTATTTTCCCCTCCACTGGGCAACACATTCGCCTGAGCAAAGGTTGGGTAGTACTCTTACTTCAGTCAATCCAAGCACAGCCTGTCTGTGCAGCCAAAACAATAGAGCTTAGCAGTGGTGGTGGAGCTTGCATGTGGCTGAAACTGGTCACAACCAGGCTGAGAAACTGTTTTAGCTTAGATCTCTACCAGGGCTAGAGCAAGGTGTCTTAGCAGGCCACTAGGCTGAACTGTGTTACAACCTGGTTGACCCACTATAGAATTTAGCAACAATTGTAACCTTCTGTTATTTCTGTCGTGCATATAGCACAGACTCTGTGGGGGTTGGGAGGCTGCTGGACCGTCTTGCGTGTGATCATGTTTCCTCTAACCATGCAGTTCCTATAATGTATTTGCACTATGTCCAGCTTCACATGGCCCAACCTACATGTGGTGCTACTGGAGCCCTGCCCTTTTCCATCTGTTACTTTAGGGTGCTGCAGAACTCTATTTGTAAGAGTTTGACTGGTGTTGACTCCAGCAAGTGTCTGGGTTTTGAAACGTAGTCCTGAGCCACATACTCCACATGCAGGGGCTTCTTTCTCACTAAATCAGCCTTTTGCAATCCTAGATCAATGCTTCTCAGAATGGGTCACATGTGTCCCGGGGTGGGGCGGGGGCAGCAAGGGAGATGGATTCCCAGATCAATGAAACTACGTTTTCCCTGTTGTAAAATGTAACTGGTAATGATGAAACAATGTATTTTACACTAGCTTATATGGGCTGGAATAGAGCTACATTTCATTCTGATTGTAAAAGGGTTCTACCCTCAGCCCATCTGAACAGACCAGATGCCCCTGGATGAGGTACTGCTTTGTGCTTTTAGACTGTTAGCTGTTTGGAGCAGGACTCTGTTGGTGCTAGGCACTGCACAAAAAGAAATCATAAGAAACCTGTTTCTTGAGGGGGAAGGATAGCTCACTGGTTTGAACATTGGCCTGCTTAAACCCAGGGTTGTGAGTTCAATCCTTGTGGGGGCCATTTAGGGAACTGGGGTAAAAATCTGTCTGGGGATTGGTCCTGCTTTGAGCAGGGGGTTGGACTAGATGACCTTCTGAGGTCCCTTCCAACCCTAATATTCTATGATTTGGCCAGCTTGTGCTCCACAGATCTGAAAAATTATCTGTCTCTTGATAACTAACAGTTACTATATTCAGACTTGAAACTTGGTGGATTCTTTAATGTCTTGCCAGTTCTCCATATTTTATTGAGAACCCTGTGCCAATTGGTATTTTTCTTTAATCCCCAGCTTCTGAAGCCAAGGGAGTATGAGAATCTCACCTTTTTCCCCCTCTAAGATGAAACTAAGTTTCTAAACTGCTTGGCCATGGAGAAAAGCTTGAAAATGTGATCACTTAAGTGCTGGTAATCCAGAAGGCAAATAAAGACCCAAAATATGTTCATTTTTAAAAAATCATGATTTTTAAGATTATCTCATTTTTATGGGACCTGATTGATGATTTGTAAATGCATTTGAACATTCCCCTGGCTCCCCTTCAAATACTGGGATAATCTTCTTTTTTTTTTTTCCTCCCTAGCAGTTGCTACTCTATAAGTTCCTTGAGGGAAATGTTAGCATTCTGGGTTAAATGCAAGGCCTTCAAATACTCTTATTGGCTCAGATCTGGTGTTGTCTGCAACCTGTTCCCAGCAATTGCATGTATGCTCGTTGTTGTGCTGCTCTGTCTGTTCCAGTGCATAGGCTCTGCCTGAAATTTCATGGTACCTGCTGGAAGTTACTAGTCTGCCTGTAGGATAGTGACAGATACTTCTCCCCAGAGAGTGGACACAGTGCGGCTTTTTTTGGCTTCTGAAAGACTTCAGTTTGAGGCACCATTGTGCACAGTTGGCTGGAATGCTGGGCTAGCATACAATGTTATCTTGGTATAAGGCACTGGCTCTATCCAGCTCAACGGTTTAAAAATGAATGGAGTTTAACAACCACCAAGAGAAGCTGCTGGTGCCCCCTGTAGTTGTAAGGCAATAAGCAGCCCTTCTGCCGGTGAGTGGGATGGGGGGAATGGGAGGGCCTAGCAAGTCTTTTTGTCAGTGGCCAACCCAGAGGCAGGGGATGAGGGCAAGACACTGGAACAATTTGTATAGTGGGGGTGCTGAAAGCCATTGAACCAAACTGTAAACCCTGTATGTGAGGGAAGCCATGTATTTGGTTGCTATTACTATTTCAAGCTGGGAGGGGATGCTGTGCCCCCAGCCGCCATCATTCCAGCATCCCCAGAAGAGAATGTGTGTGTTAGTGGCTAATGTATTCTCAGCCCCTGGGGGAAGCTGAGTGGGAATCAGGCCATGTCTTTAATCACTCACCTGGGAGCAGAGAGGTGGCAGGATTGCTGCCTGGCTGGCGTTATGGAGACCAGAGCCTGTATCTGTAGCTGGCTTAGAAATTCCCATTCAGAGCAACAGTGTTTGTTTGTTTTTTTTGTTAGCCCCTGCCTCAAACCTTGGCTTTAAAAGAGTAAAACAACAGAGCAATGTTTGCTGAACGGTGGCAACTGTGGTGTAAGGAGAGGATTTAGGGAGGGCACTGAGGGAGTAGCAACGCTCAGCTCTCTATGTGAGGGCAACAGCTGGAGAAATAATCCATATCTGACACCTGTGTAATCAGGGCTGGTACCTGCTTGAAGGCTAAACAAACTGAATCATACTGCTACTTCTAGTGATGCTGGCACTCCTGATGCAGGGAGCAATCTTGGGGAAACCTGCTTTTATGGTGGGATTGGAGTTCTACATTCCTTGCTTGGGGTGGCTGGAGGAGGCCCTGTGTGCTGAAGTATCAGTTACTGGGCACCTTGCCCTTTTTCTCAGGCCAGAGGCTAGTTCCCATTGTGCAGGACATATCTGGCTCTGAGCTCTCGCTGCCTATGTAAAGTTCAAAGCATTCATATGAATTTTGTGCTGGTGAAAGGGGCAGCACTGTGAACCCTACGCTCTAAAGTTCTCTGTCCCCATAATGGGGATGGCACTTGTTGCTATGCCAGCTTTCCCCTCCCCTGCTTTGCCAATGTGACCCTTAACCCTGATGAGGAAGGATAAATGGGGGAGGAGGAGAGGGACATTCATTATCCAATCTATTCAGTCCTTGATCTTTCTAATGAGACTGCCAGTAAGGTCGGGTAATTGGTGTCCACTGGGAACCAGACTGAGAACCCATTAACTCATTGCATGCTAGGCTTGAGAGAAGGTTAAGCACACGACATAACGCTCTTCTCACCACATCATCTCACTATTTCAGAGGAGGATTGCATAGATTTTATTTTCTCTTCCCTTCTAGCTCTCTCCTCAGGTTTATAGTGCCCTTAAGTGAGCATGTTTGATATCTGGGGTGTTGGGGGAAACATCTTGTTTATGTTTGGAAATGATTTAATGGTGCTCTGAGAAGACACCAGTGGGAAGTACAGTGAGGAGTTGAGTATCCATGTGTACCTCTTTGTGGGGAGAGGTGAGGATCCCAATGCCTTCCAGAGAAGGCTTCTCCCAATGCTTTGCAAACAATCTCAGCACCACACCCTGTCAGGTAGATCAATCCCATCATCCTTATTTTTGCAGGAAGGGAAACTGAGGCACAGAGGCAAAGAGTCTTGTCCAAGACCTTGCAGGAAGCCTGCGGCAGAGGCAGGAATAACATAGATTTCCTGACTCCTGTTCTGTACTTTAGTCACAGAACCATCCTTGCCAGTGAGACACTGCAAATGGAAAATGCTTGCTAACTTGTAAAATATATTTGCCCTTACTTATAAACTGGGCCCTTTGCTAACACAGGGGTTAAATCTGTAAAATGGGAATAATAATAATGCTTCTGGTGAGAGAGATCTTGAACAAAGCCTGTATCTGGCTAGATTATGTTTTAGACTTTTAGCAGCATATTTTGTTTTGTTTTACTTGTAACTCTTTCTCTCTTCATTTCTTATACCTGACCTTACTTAATCTTATGTATATTTTGTTAATACATTTATTTCATTTTTACCATAAACCAACTCAGTTCTGTGTTTGAAGGGAACAGTGTATTTACCCCCAGGTAAATTTATAATCTGTGATGTGGTTTTGTCTCTTTCCAGGAGAAACAAACCTTATTATTTCCCTGAGCTCTTCACAAGAGGGCTTGACACTTCAGGAGACATGAGTTGGGGAAAATTCGGGACTGGGAGTGTGTGGGGTCACCCTGGAAGTAATAAACAAGGCAAGTGTAAGCCGCTGTGGGGCTGTACACAGGCTGCTGGGGTCAGACCTGCTGAACCAGAGCTTTCTGTCATACAGAAACTCAGGGTCTGACCTGCATGCTTGGAGGCTAGTTGTGAATAGCCCAGGGTGGAAGCTCCAGAAGCAAAAGGCACCCACAGTTATAGGGGAAGTGGTGACCCTCGCTGGGCTGGATTTGAACCCCCATACTGTGACATCCTATGTTCCAGTAAGTGTTTCTTCTGCTACCCTGGTATCTGAAAGTTAAGTGCCTGATGTTCAGGTATTTGAATATGTTCTTTATGCTCTCATCTTTACCAAATTACAATCTCAGTTTTCTCTTCATTATCTGAAATCACCGTAGGGCATCCCTGACTGAGCAAGCGAGGCGGTTACACCAAATCCCACCGATTTCATGGAGAACAGGTCTCTCCACAATGGCCTATCAATCCCTACAATCAGTTTATTTTGTGCTTTTTATGGCTAACGACTCTAGCTTCACAAGCTCCAACCTGCCCCCTCAGCATAGTAACATGCCACATAGCTACAGTATTTCATGAGATTCAGAAAAATTCTAGTGTAATGACACTGTCTCTGCGCCACGCTCCTGCCCCACCTAAACCAACCTAGCGCCTAGTCCTACAAGCCCCTTCACAGGGGCAGGCAAGTTCTCTTTGGGCCCCCATCTCTTCCCAGACAGGATCTGCGAGCCCCCTCCCAGAGACAGCTCCTTTGTTTTATCTCAGATTCAAGGAAAGGAAAAAAAGATAAGGGGCTAAAGCTGCTTCTTTCTCTCATCACTAATTTATTCTCACTTGTATTTCTGGTAGGAGAAGATAAGCTACAGCCAACCCAGCTCTGTTCATTCACAGAACAGGGGGGAAAGCAATGCTCCTAAACTTATGTAAGCAGAGTCAGGATAAGCTCTACCCTGACATCTGGTGGAAAGAATGTCAGAGAGTTTATTTGCATAGACACGCCTACCCTATCCCAGATTGCTGAGCGGTGGGACTGCTTGGTGACAAATGACTCACCCTCAGTTGGGTGGTACTTGCTAGACAAGGGTCATGGGTTCCAAAACCCAGTGAAGTAGAGAGGTTGGGGACAGGTATCTGTGCCTGGTGGGGCAGGCTCCTTGTGGAGCCAGAAGCACCAGTTGCACCCCCTCCTCTCTCCACTGTGGAATGTCAGAGTTGATTTTTTTATTCCCTCAAGAATCTAAATACAGGTTGCTGAGCTGAACTCACTTGGGGCTAATGGTGCACTCGCACTGGGGCTCCCCCACTAAGAGCTGAGATCACTAAGAGTTGAAATCACAAAAAAGCTGAAATGACTGAGCTGAGAGCACTGAGCATTGTGCTAGCTAGGGGGGGAGCCTGAAGATATGCTGTGGAACAGAGCAGCTGGCGGAGTGGAGCAGTTGTGGGGACGGCTGGAGCGGATCACGGGACAGCTGGTGGCAGCAGAGCGGCTGGCAGAGCGGAGTAGCTGTGGGACAGGTGGAGCGGCCCACAGAGTGAGCGGAGCCGAGCAGTTTTGCAGAGCAGCTCATGGAGCAGAGCAGCTGGTGGAGCGGAGCAGTTCCTGAGGACGGCTGGAGGAGCAGAGTGGAGCGGCTGGTGAAGCGGAGCAGTTCGTGGAGAAGGTGGAAGCAGAACCCACGGAGAGGCAGGGCAGTTGGCCCTGGACCACGTAAGGTGCCCCTTTCTACCCAGGCTGGGGGGAGGGACCTCTACAGATAGACTCTCGAACTCTGGGGTGGCATTGACCAGAGACTTTTGGGTTGTTGGACTTTGAGGTGATTGGACTTAAAACCCTAAGCGGAAAAAGGACAGTGCCAAACGTACTTGGAGGTGGGTTTTTGTTTATGGTTTGTGTTATAACCCTGTTTGTGGTGTTTCTCCAGTGGGATGCCGCATTGATTCCTTCCTTTATTAAAAAAGATTTTGCTACACTCAGACTCCGTGCTTGCGAGAGGGGAAGTATTGCCTCCTAGAGGCGCCCAGGGGGGTGTGGTATGTGAGTGTCCCAGGTCACTGGGTGGGGGCTCGAGCCGGTTATGCATTGTGTTACTGAAACGGAACCCCTGGATACTGAACCCGGCCCTTGTTGCTGCCAACTAGAGGGGCAGAAGGGTTACATTTTTGGGGGCTCGTCCGGGATCCCTGGGTCAGTACCCCTCGCAAGCACTTGTTGAGTGTTCCACTGTATTGGGAAATAATTATGTTTATGTTTTGAGGAAACTACTGTTTGTATAATGGCTAATATGTCGGGTTTGTTGGGCCCCAGTCCTGCAGCCTCTAGCTCAGGGGCGGCAGACTCAGCCTATGATTGGGCAAAAGCACTGGGGCACATATTGGAAAAGATTGTGTTGGCCTATGCTACGTCAAACTCTTGTCGTAAGTTAAGGTTATTTGATGGGGAAGAGGAGTTTGAACTTTGGTCGGAGCATACTACTGAAATGCTGCGGGAGTGGGCCGTACCCGATGTAGAAAAGCGACGATGTCTAATAGAGAGCCTTAGTGGCCCAGCATTAGATGTAATTCGCACCCTGAAGCTCACTGACCCTGAGGTCAGTGTGAAGGACTGCCTAGAGGCCCTTGATAATACCTTTGGGAGTGTAGAGGGCCCTGAGGACAGTTACTGTAAATTCATTAATTCCCGACAGCAAAGGGGTGAGAAAATTTCAGCCTATATACAGAGGCTGGAGAGACTACTTCAGAGAGCTGTTATGAGGGGAGCAGTGACTGCTGCGCAGATGGATCAGACCAGACTGGCTCAAGTTGTAAGAGGGACTCAGTATCAGAATCCGATCCTACTTCATCTCCGACTAAGAGAACGGCAGGAACATCCCCCAAGTTACTCCCAGCTGATAAAGGAGGTCAGGGAAGAAGAAGAAAGGCAGGCAGCCAGCGAGTGTTGGGAAGCCCAAACATTGGAACGAGCCAGTACGACACCACCGCCAATGGCCAGTGTACTGATGGTGAGCACCACAGAGGAACTTGCCCAACAAATGCAGGTCCTGACAGAACGGATAGCTGAGCTGCAAAGCATCATTGACCAAGCTAAGACTTCCCGGAATAAGGAGCCTCAGACTGTGATGATAGAGAAGTCAGTATCTAGAGTCACCGTCCCACCTCGCCGAATGGGGAAAGGACACTTCTTTTGCTACCGGTGTGGTCAGGATGGGCACAGTGCTGCTAACTGCCATAAGGAAGAGAACCCCTCCTTAGTGTATGAAAAGCTGAGGATCAGTTGGGAGAGATCCAGTAGCTGCCAGAAGGTCCGGGGATGGAGACCATCTAGGCCTAGAGGATTTGAAGATTCCCCCAGAAGAGACCAACCAGCTGGGATCCCTGCAGGACTGATAGGGCCTCGAGCAGAGGTCATGGTGAGGATTGAAGGGGCGGAGTGTAAAGCTGTGCTTGACACTGGATCTCAAGTGACTATTATATTTCAGTCATTCTACCAACAGATGCTTAGGCACCTGCCCATACAGCCACTGACTGGCATTGGTCTGTGTGGCCTCAGCATGGATGAATACCCTTATCAGGGCTATGTCATAGTACACCTGGAATTCCCAGAAGAGATTGCTGGGGTAAGACAGGAGGTGGACACTGCTGCTTTAATATGCCCTGACCCCAAAGGAGCCTCTGATGTGTCTGTGCTAATAGGGACCAACTCCAGCCTCTTTAGGATACTGGCCGATTACTGCAGACAGCAAGCAGGAGACCAATATCTGAATACCTTGGTGATACACACACACTGTGCCGAGGCTTACAGAAAAATTGAGGACACGAGAAAAGTGATGCCTGATTTGCCAGTCGGAGCACTGAGGTATGCGGGCCCGGTCCCTTTAGTGGTGCCTGCCATGTCAGAAAAGGAGGTGATTGTCAGGAGTACCTGCCTAAAAGGCAGTAAGGGAACATTAGCTGTGGTAGAGCAGCCAACCAAGGGAGGGCTCCCAGAAGGAGTGCTGGTTCTCAGCGGAGTCATAACCCTACCTGCTGAAGCCCAGGAGGAGGTGACGATACTGGTTGCTAATGAAACACGCCGTGATGTGTTTGTAAAACCAGGGCAGAAGATTGCAGACATTTTTGAGCCTGAAAGCGTTGTGAGACCCCAGTGTGAAGCTGAAGTTCCAATGATAGATCCTGCGAAGTTTGACTTCGGGGACTCACCGCTGTCTGAGGAGTGGAAGGATCGCCTGAGGAAGAAGCTTTGCGAGAGATCCAAGGTGTTCTCACTACATGAGTGGGACGTGGGATGTGCAAAGGGAGTGGAACACCATATCAGGCTACAAGATCCCCGACCCTTCAGGGAGAGGTCTAGGAGGATTGCCCTCTCTGAGATGGAAGACGTGCGCCATCATCTTCAAGAGCTGATCGCGAATGGTATCATCACAGAGTCACGAAGCCCCTATGCCTCACCCATTGTGGTCGTTCGTAAGAAGAGTGGAAAAATCCGGATGTGTATTGACTACCGCACCCTAAACAGGCGCACTACAGTTGATCAGTACACCATGCCTCGAGTACAAGATGCCTTGGACTGTTTGCTGGGTAGTCAGTGGTTCTCTGTGTTGGATCTTCGGAGTGGATACTACCAGATCCCTCTGGGTGAAGAAGATAAGGAGAAGACAGCCTTCATCTGCCCATTAGGGTTTTATCAGTTCGAACGCATGCCCCAAGGGATTTCTGGAGCACCTGCCACATTTCAACGTCTTATGGAAAAAGTCGTGGGAGACATGAATTTACTGCAGGTGTTAGTTTACTTGGATGACCTGATTGTGTTTGGAAGAACCCTGGAGGAACATGAAGAAAGACTTCTTAAAGTGCTCGACAGGTTGGAGGCATACGGTTTGAAGCTTTCAATTGATAAATGCCAGTTCTGCCAAACCTCAGTGAAGTATGTAGGTCATATCGTGTCCCAAGAGGGTGTGAGTACTGACCCCGATAAAATAGAAGCACTCACTACCTGGCCACGTCCCATTAACTACAGAGAACTCAAGACGTTTCTTGGATTTAGTGGTTACTACCGCAGATTTGTGAAGAACTATGCTACGATTGTAAAACCTCTGAATGATCTTACCAGGGGATACCAGTCCAACAAGAACAAATCTAAGACCCAGAATAAGCGGAGGCCTCCAAAGCCGCCTTTGCAGAGACACTATGGCCCCTTCGAACCATTTGGGCCGCGGTGGGATGAAAGATGTGAGAGAGCTTTTCGGGAAATCATTACTCGCTTAACTCATGCTCCCGTCCTAGTCTTTGCTGACCCAAGCAAACCGTTTATCCTGCATACTGATGCCAGTTTGGAGGGTCTGGGAGCAGTACTGTATCAGGAAGTGGAAGGCAAACGCAAACCGGTAGCCTTTGCCAGCCGAGGACTGTCTGACAGTGAAACTCGCTACCCCATCCACAAGCTGGAGTTCTTGGCCTTGAAATGGGCCATCACTGAGAAATTCCGAGACTACTTGTACGGTGCTCAGTTCCAGGTGTGGACAGACAACAACCCACTGACCTATGTGTTAACAAGTGCTAAATTGGATGCTACAGGCCAGAGATGGGTGGCCGCCTTGGCTAGCTATGAGTTCAGCATTCAATACCGATCAGGGAGGAGCAATGTAGATGCAGATGCCTTGTCCAGACGTCCGCAGGCACCTGATGTTGCTGTGATACCCACGGATGGCGTGAGAGCTATTTGCAGTGTGAGTCGCCGAGAGCCGGAGGCCCCTGAGAGCCTTCATGGATGTGTTGCTGAAGCTTTGGGCCTACCCCCTGAAGGCGTGCCTTCTGCTTCAGTGAACTATATTGCTTTGGACCAATCTCCCTTGCCCATGCTCAATACGGCTGACTGGCAAGAAGCCCAACTACAAGATGCTGACATTCGTGATACACTACTTGCCAAAAGAGGGGGGCGAGGCCCAGCTGAGGTTGTCCCACCTACCCCAGAGGGCAAACTACTATTGAGAGAATGGACCAAACTAAAACTGATTCAGGGAGTGCTACACCGCACGACCACAGACCCTCTACAAAAGCAACGGAATCAGCTAGTGCTGCCAAAAGATTACAGAGCCCTGGCCATGAGGGCCCTGCATGATGACTTTGGACATTTAGGGATGGAGAGGACCCTGGAACTTATCCGCAGTAGATTCTATTGGCCACGGATGGCTGAAGATGTTCGCCGGAAATGTGAGACGGGCGCGCGATGTGTGCAAAGGAAAACTCTGCCCACGAGGGCTGCATATCTGAAGAACATCACCAGCAACAAACCTCTGGAGCTGGTTTGCATTGATTTCTTGTCTTTAGAAGTGGACAAGAGGAATATTGGGAACATCCTAGTAGTGACCGACCATTACACGCGATATGCGCAGGCATATCCCACACGTGATCAGAAGGCCACTACCGTCGCTCGAGTACTGTGGGAAAAATATTTCTCAGTTTATGGATTCCCAGCCCGGATACACTCGGATCAGGGACGAGACTTTGAGAGTCACCTTCTGAAGGAGGTGCTGAGGATAGCAGGAATTAAAAAGTCAAGGACAACGCCTTATCACCCACAGGGTGACCCTCAGCCAGAGAGGTTCAACCGAACCCTGTTAGATATGTTAGGGACTTTGCGGCCAGAGCAGAAGGCAACCTGGAGCCAACATGTCGCATTTCTAGTGCACGCCTACAACGCCACAAAGAACGACGCTACGGGAGTCACCCCATATCTCTTAATGTTTGGGCGAGAACCAAGATTACCCATAGACCTGTGCTTTGGTGTATCCGAGGATGGAGATAGCTATGAAACTCACCAGCAATATCTATCCCGTCTACGAGAAAAGCTGCGGGATGCTTATCACTTAGCTACATCTGCAGCTCAGAAGAATGCAGGCCGCAACAAACATCGATATGATGCTAGGGTACGTCTGCAAGAGCTCCAGCCAGGGGACAGAGTCCTGCTGAGAAATTTGGGTATTGCTGGCAAACACAAGATAGCTGACAGATGGAAGGCAATACCTTACTTAGTGATGGAAAAGCTAGGAGACCTGCCGGTCTACAAGATAAAACCTGAAGAGGGTCCAGGGCAGACCAAAACCGTGCATAGAAACCTTTTGCTCCCTGTGGGAGAATTGGTAAGCAGCCCTTATGAGATGGGCCACAACAGGGCAACTGGGCAGAACAAAGGTGCTGTACCAAAGCCGCCTTCCAATGTGGACAGCCGGCCTCCTGCAGCTAACCTACCCCTACTCGGCACATCTGACAGTGAGTCTGAGGAGGAAGACACAACCATGGTGTATCCTGGGATGAAGACAAGATTTCAGTCTCGATCCGCTGAATCAGAAGAGAGCACATCCTCTTCCGCCCTAAACCCTATGGCAGAAGTATTTAGGCCCATTCCTGACATCCCTGAGCCACTGGTGGGACCCCCGTGTAATGACTTACACAGGCTATTGGACAATGGTGACATACAGATGGAGGATGTCCAGAGCACCTGCGACCCTCCACTGTTAGAACTAGAAATGCAGGAGCCTATGCCAGTATCTGAGGGGAACTCACAGGAAACCTCCCCATCCGGCACTCAAGAGGATGTCCCCCCTACCATAGCAACAGAGATTCTTAATAGGCGAGACAGGGTAATAAGACCAGTGAAACGGTTAACTTACGATGCACCTGGGGTGATTAGTGAGGAGCCTATACATTTAGCACACAGGTTTGTGAAAGCTAAAGTGGGCTATCTAATGCCTTTTGGAGGGGACCAATAAGTTGGTATAGTAGGGAATGTGATTTGTCGGGACGACAAATTCTTGGCTGAGGGAAGGATGTAAGCAGAGTCAGGATAAGCTCTACCCTGACATCTGGTGGAAAGAATGTCAGAGAGTTTATTTGCATAGACACGCCTACCCTATCCCAGATTGCTGAGCGGTGGGACTGCTTGGTGACAAATGACTCACCCTCAGTTGGGTGGTACTTGCTAGACAAGGGTCATGGGTTCCAAAACCCAGTGAAGTAGAGAGGTTGGGGACAGGTATCTGTGCCTGGTGGTGCAGGCTCCTTGTGGAGCCAGAAGCACCAGTTGCACCCCCTCCTCTCTCCACTGTGGAATGTCAGAGTTGATTTTTTTATTCCCTCAAGAATCTAAATACAGGTTGCTGAGCTGAACTCACTTGGGGCTAATGGTGCACTCGCACTGGGGCTCCCCCACTAAGAGCTGAGATCACTAAGAGTTGAAATCACAAAAAAAGCTGAAATGACTGAGCTGAGAGCACTGAGCATTGTGCTAGCTAGGGGGGGAGCCTGAAGATATGCTGTGGAACAGAGCAGCTGGCGGAGTGGAGCAGTTGTGGGGACGGCTGGAGCGGATCACGGGACAGCTGGTGGCAGCAGAGCGGCTGGCAGAGCGGAGTAGCTGTGGGACAGGTGGAGCGGCCCACAGAGTGAGCGGAGCCGAGCAGTTTTGCAGAGCAGCTCATGGAGCAGAGCAGCTGGTGGAGCGGAGCAGTTCCTGAGGACGGCTGGAGGAGCAGAGTGGAGCGGCTGGTGAAGCGGAGCAGTTCGTGGAGAAGGTGGAAGCAGAACCCACGGAGAGGCAGGGCAGTTGGCCCTGGACCACGTAAGGTGCCCCTTTCTACCCAGGCTGGGGGGAGGGACCTCTACAGATAGACTCTCGAACTCTGGGGTGGCATTGACCAGAGACTTTTGGGTTGTTGGACTTTGAGGTGATTGGACTTAAAACCCTAAGCGGAAAAAGGACAGTGCCAAACGTACTTGGAGGTGGGTTTTTGTTTATGGTTTGTGTTATAACCCTGTTTGTGGTGTTTCTCCAGTGGGATGCCGCATTGATTCCTTCCTTTATTAAAAAAGATTTTGCTACACTCAGACTCCGTGCTTGCGAGAGGGGAAGTATTGCCTCCTAGAGGCGCCCAGGGGGGTGTGGTATGTGAGTGTCCCAGGTCACTGGGTGGGGGCTCGAGCCGGTTATGCATTGTGTTACTGAAACGGAACCCCTGGATACTGAACCCGGCCCTTGTTGCTGCCAACTAGAGGGGCAGAAGGGTTACATAGAAGGGTTACACTTAGTTATAGCTCAGCCTCTGTGGTGGGCTGTAGACCCACATACAGACCCAAAAGTCCTCATGCCTCAGCTGGCAGTTAAACACCAATTACTGGCTGCTTCCAAAAACTCCAGGTTTTCCTTTGTTTCAAATAAACTCATGTGAAAAGGTACAAGTGTCATTTTTTAAAGCTAAAACATTTCCAGCCAGACAGGAGGGACTGCCAGCATAGACACATCAACAGGTGACTACATGGCTCCCAGGAGAACCAGGAACTGACACACTTAAAAACACAGGCATGGGAGCTGCCCATCTTTTCAAACCAGGTCCTGTCCTTCCCATTTTCTCTCAGCCCTGTCACTGCAACTGCTGGAGGGGTCACTAGATCTCCCATTCTTCTCTGGGGATGGATTGGATTCCATGGACCTCTTGTTGGCTTAATAAATTACTCTTGGGGGAATTCTGCACCAGTCATCATTCTTAGTCAGCCATGGCTGACTTTCTCTCAGTCATGACTTCTACAAAAGTAAAGGTGCTGGCTTACTTTGTCTTAGATGAAAGATCTTTGCTTCTCTGATTACATGCTTCTCACCTGTATTCAGTTCCAGAGACTTCAACTACCACTTGCTTAAAGGACCGCATCTTTTTTGGCTTGCAAGAACTCTGGCCCCTTGTGTCAGTCTAGTGATGGATGCCTAAAATGGCTTTCTGTCGTTGCTTATATCTCCCAAAGTTCAATATCTTTGCTTCAAGAGACAAGGTGAGTGAGGTAATGTCTTTTATTCAACTAATCAGTTAATTCAGTTGCTTATCACTTAAGGTTCAGCACCGTGTATTTCTAGACCTGTAAACCTTTGAATGGATTCTTCTGACAAGTAAAACCCAGACCAGGCTTCTCTCTCCTGCTGAGTAGACGCCATGCTGTCTTCTCCCCCACTTGTTAGTGTGAGGTTTGCTTCCACACCTTGTTAGCTTGATGGGTCTGTTTACTGCTTATATGTGAACTGAGGTAAATACACACTTTTGTTATAATTCCAGCATGTATTAATAACTCTTAATAGCCATTGCATACATACATGATGCAAGAATATTAATGATCAGTGAGTTATCAGGTTTCAAATGATACCTCGCAAAGCATATTTTGTACAATGATTATTATAGTACCATGTAGGTTGTGCTTAGTGTCACAGTGGTTTGTTTTTTACTAAATGTGGAAAGGTAGGAATTGCCACACCAGATAGGACCAGGGGTCCATCTAGCGCAGTGTCCTGTCTCTGACAGTGGTAATACCAGATGCTTCAGGTTCAAGAAACCCCATTGATGGACACAACTTACTCATAGAAGTTTCCTCCTAACTCTCTTTAGTGGTTGAGTTGTGCTCTGAAACATGACATTTGTGCCCCTTGTGTGTGTATTGTTTTAATCCTGCCTAATGCAACAGAATGGCAGGGTTGGTCCCTTTTTATTAGTCATTCCCACTGGTTTACCTTGGTTGGCATCTCTGAAGTAAAGGTGAACCCCAAAGTGATGCCTGTTGGGAGTCCTGACCCTGGTTTACCGCAGTGCCCCCTAATAAGGATAAATTCCAGGGCAGTGCCTGACACATGAGGAGCTTGGTCAGAGATTGTGAGGGTTAATAATTTGTAAGTTAAATGTTTCTGGCTCCAGCACTGAAGTGAGATAATGTCTGAAGGACAGAGCATTCTTCCCTGACCCAGGTCTCTTCATTGCTGCATGGAGGAGGAAGAGTGCAGATACGTGGTTTGGTGTATAAAGGGCTGTCATGGTATAATTCCCCACTCTGAACCTTAGCGTCCAAAAGATGGGGTACCAGCATGAATTCCTCTAAGCTTAATTACCAGCTTAGAACCTGTAGCGCTGCCACCAACCAGGAATTCCAGTGCCTGGTACACTCTGGTACCCCCAAGACCCAGACCCTCTGGATCTTACCGCAAGGAAAGTAAACCCTTTCCCCCACCGTTGCCTCTCCCAGGCTTCCCCTCCCTGGGTTACCCTGGGAGATCACTGTGATTCAAACTCCTTGAATCTTAAACAGAGAGGAAAATGCACCTTCCCCCCTCCTTCTCTCTCCCCCTCCCAGACTCTCCCTGAGAGAGACAGTAATCCTAACACAGAGAGAAATTAGCCTTTCTCTCCCCCTTCCCTCCTTTCTCCCCACCAATTCCCTGGTGAATCCAGACCCAGTCCCCTGGGGTCTCACACCAGAATAAAAAAAAATCAGGTTCTTAAACAAGAAACTTTTAATTAAAGAGAGAAAAACAGTAAAAATTATCTTTGTAAATTTAAAATGGAATAGGTACAGGGTCTTTCAGCTATAGACACTGGAAATACCCTCCCAGCCTAAGTATACAAGTACAAATTAAAATCCTTTCAGCAAAATACAAATTTGAACTCCTTCCAGCCAAATACACATTTGCAAATAAAACAAAAGTAAGCCTAACTCGCTTTATCTACCTAGTACTCACTATTCTGAACTTATAAGAGCCTGTATCAGAGAGATTGGAGAGAAACCTGGTTGCACGTCTGGTCCCTCTGAGCCCCCAGAGTGAACAACAACCAAAAATTAACAGCACACACAAAAACATCCCTCCCTCAAGATTTGAAAGTATCCTGTCCCCTGATTGGTCCTCTGGTCAGGTGACAGCCAGGCTCTCTGATTTTGTTAACCCTTTACAGGCAAAAGAGATATAAAGTGCTTCTGTTCTATTAACTCCTACTATCTGTTTATGACAAGGGCAGAGACCTCGTTGGCAGATCAGACATTTATTTGGAAACCTTGATGCTGCCGACACACTATTTAAAGAAAACATATCCCCAAACACACTGATAATCATTAAAGGAGTGTGAAACCTTGATGGTGAACCTTTAAAGTCTGATTAGCATGAATTATTGGGGAGTTTTATTTGTTGGAAGGCAGAGTGGACAGTTGTGTGATCTTGGACAAGTCCCTTTCCCTTCCCTCTCTGTGCATCTCCTTCATTGCTTGTTTGTAAAATGGGGATAGTGATACTAGCTGACCCCCCTTAATGGAGGACAGTGAAGATACTGAGGTCTATAGAAATGCCCACTGTTGTTACAGTGGAAGCTAAAACTTTTGCAGCAAGACTAATAGGTTTGTTGTGATGAGCTTTCTGTGATCGGGGTGGGGGAAAGTCAACACTTCATAAGGTTCCCTGCACTGGGACAAGGGACTGTTTAATGATGATGATAAATGCATCTCTGTATAACAGGGAAGTTGCCCTAGCTTGAATGCCCCCTCGTTTCCATATTTTTCATCGCTCCTACTTCCTCTCCCACTGTGAAGATGTGTTTGTGGATGCTCTGTTGGTCACAGTGAAGCATGAATAACTGGGGTTGGGTAGGAAGAAGGAGGTGCATTTTTCATTGCTTCTACCATTCTGGTTAATTTGATGCTGCTAAGTCACATTCAAATACTTTAGGCTTCAGAAGAGATGTGGAAATGTGTCAGGCAAGTGTGAGAATTGCTTAAGGTGCTGCTCTGCAGCTCTTAGAAAGCCTTGTGTCTGCTTGGTCGAGCCGGTCACTGCCTGGACACATTTTTTTAGCTTGAAAATGAGATAATGGAGAAACTTAGTGCAACACTGAAGTGAGAAGCCGGTTCTACCCCATATAGGGGAGTGTGGGTAAATAACCTGTCTCTGGGAACTGGCAAGAGTTGAGCTGTCCCCAGGCACTCCTTTGTGATGATGTGGGGCGGGGTGAATGAAGAGCATTAGCACACACAGCTGGAGGAGTGGGTAAATATTCTTGTTCAGAGCTGAGCCTTGGTTGCAACATAGCTCACACAATGAAATGTGGACAAAAGAGCAGCTTTTGTAGGCAGCCACAAACATGCTGAGTGCATTTTAACTCCCCCTTTCATTAGACAAGGGCTCAGGCGTTTGGATCAAAACAGTGGATTTCTCTCTGTTCTTTGAGGAGGGTATTTTAGGTTGATGTCACTATTAGTCCCACATACTTGTGACTACTTGTTCTACTGCTGTAAGCCTGATCTGCTGTAAGGGTAAGAGCGTTTCAGCCCTTTCCAGAAGTGGGTGCTATGGGAGGTGTCACAGCCCTAGTCAAGCTCCCCTTTCTGGACCTACCAGGCTGCTGTGTTTGAATCCCAACACACTGGGCCCATGCGCTTTTAAGCCTCCCTTGGTCTAAGTAGGCTCCAGCACTGTCTCTTTCCTTGGCCTCTCTGGCACACTTCCTGGACACAGCCTATCTGTTACCCCTTCATGGAAATGGGATCTTGCCTGGAGTTACCATCTTTTCAAAAAGCAAAACCGAGACACATGCAGGAGCGCTGGATCCCCTGCTCCGCCTCTTCCCCCAGAGACTCTGCCCCCTGGCCAGGCCAGAAGCCGGAGCTGGGCAGTGGTAAGAACTGCCCAGGGAGTCCAAGCCGCTATAGGGAGTCCTGGACCCTACTCTAGGTGGGGAGTCCAAGAGCAGCTCCCAGTCTATGTACCTGCACCCCTCCCCCCAAACCCCCGGTGAACAGTCTCCTACCAGGTGATTTGCTGCTTAGTTACCAGCCTGGCTGGGCAGAATCAAATTTTTGATTTGGCCACATTTAGCGTATTTATTGTATTGCCTGTATAGACCTGTTCAGATGTCAGATTCTTTCTACTCAACTCATCCAGCCATGCAAGTGCCACTCTTGTCTCCTTTGCACTTGGAGTATGAAGCAAGAACACAGTACAGGTAACCTGAAGAATTTAAGCATACAGAGAATTCATTAGCTGAAACAGAATTTGTAAATCGTGCATCGTCAGTTTCCCCAAATTGTCACAAGGTGAAAAAGAAAATGCCACCCTCTCCCTCTGAGACTGGCAAATTGGCAACTTATGAACCAGTGTATGCCATGGGGCAGGAAATCATTTTCATAGTGATGTCAATGCCACCAATAAAGTGACTCCATGGTCACAGGTGCTGTGCTTGTTGGACACTGAGTGTAGCTAGGCCAAAGAAGCAGAAGCCTCTACTTACAGCTTTCAAAGTAGGACATCTCAGAATGGGAACAGGTGCTGAGCCTCAGCAAATACATCTTTGCATTTAGGATGTTACTGGTCTTAAGGATTGCAAACCCTTTGTGTGGCTTTTGTTGTTCACTTTCCTCTTGGGCTTAAACTTCTAGACTGATGAGAGCCAGTGGAGAAGTTGACAGAGTTAGCAAGGCAGGTGGGGTTGGTTAGGGTCACTGCTACAGCTGTGAAGCCAGTAGGATACACTTTCACACTGGTTATTTGTTGTGGATTCTGCTCAAATAGTAGTTAGTTTCTATTTTATTTTGATTGTTGGAAGACTGAGCAGGGGATTTTTGGTTTGAAGACAAACTTGGACTGGCCCTGGCCAGCCTCTGACCATGCGAACACAGGTCGCATCTTGGAGCTGAGTCCCTTGATGGTGATCCTAGACTGGGGATTGGGGAGGAGATCTCCCTCACTCGCCATCTAATTCTCTCTCTCTCCTGATCTCTCTGCTCAGCTTGGAATTGCAATTGGTTTTGTTCTTCCTCCCGTTCTGGTTCCCAACTTGGAGGACACCGAACAGCTGGCCTATCACATTAGCATCATGTTCTTCATCACTGCAGCCGTGGCAACTATGCTTTTCATCCTCGTCATCATTGGTAAGGAGGCAAATGTAAATGTGTGGGAGGGATGATGCTGAGAGGACCAGATTATGTTTATGGGTCTCTGTATCAGGGAGGGCATGGGGCAGCCCACTTGAGGTAATTTGGGGCAGTGCCCCAGCATAGCACCTGCTTCTGTTCACATACAGGGTTACTTCTTCTGTTAATGGTAAAGCCCATAGCTTCCCATCCCCTGAAGAGGAGTGAGACTGATGCGCATTCTGGAAGTCTTCTTAAATAGCATGGGTCTGTTCCTTCTGTACTCATCAACCAACAGCCAATCTCCATTCTCAAAGTTCAGTACATTGGCACATCAAGATTTTTTGGATACCCTAAAGGAATCTCGACCCAAGACTTTGGAATCTGACCCATGCCCATCCTGGTTAGTGAAAGAGAACATCGGTTCTAGCCAAGAAACCTCCCACTCCTCACTCATAGAGGAACTAGCTCCAGGCCAACTACAAGCTCATCTAATTGAAACTAACTTTCTAGACCTAGCACAATTTGGACTCAGGCAAGGACATGAAACTGAAACTCCTTTAGTGACAATGATGGATAATCTGCTATCAGTGGACAGAGGGCAGAACTCCATTCTCATCCTCTTGAATCCCTGCAGCATTTGACTCTATTGACCATGAGATATTGCTGTATCATCTGAGAGAGGTGGCAGGAGTCCAAGTAATATGTTTAAAATGGTTTGAGTCCTTCCTGGAAGGATGCACCCAACAAGCAGTGTTGGGAAACCGCACCTCCACCACTAGACATCCTCCTAATTGGAGTCCCACAAGGATTAATTCTCTCTCTGGTCCTTTTTAACATCTACATACAACCACTGGGAGAAATAGCCAGATGACGTGGACTCAAGTACCAGCTGTATGCAGAATACCAACAGCTCTACCTGTCCTTCACCACATGTGATCACACCACTAGCACCAAAATGTCCCAATGTTTGGACAAGATCAGCCCATGGATGGAAAACAGCTGGTTAAAGCTGAACCTGAGAAGGGCAGAGGTGATGCCAGTGGGCAGAGCAAAGCACTTTGAAGAGTTTGCAGCCATGGTGCAGTCTCCTTTGAAGGCACACACCCACAATTGGTCAGTTTGTTCAAAAGTTTAGGAATGTTCTTAGATTCCTCGCTGAAACACTTAGCTGTCACATAGGACCTGCAAGTAATGCTGATAGATGATGACCTGGCCTCAGTTATTCACACCTTTACTTCTTAGGTGGACTACAGCAATGCAATATACCTGGGAATGAAGTCTTCAGCACCTAGGAAACTCCAACTAGTACAGAACACTGCAGCATGTCTCCTCAGCAGGACAAGCGAACATGAGCAAACCTGTCCTCTACTCTCCCATGGAATTTCAGATTAATCAAGATCTTGGTCCTTATCTTGGAGGTGTTGCATGGCCTGGGTCTAGCATATCTAAAAAGATCACACAAAGTTCTGAGACGAAGACTATGGTTGACAGCTCTGCTCCTCTGGTACAATGTAACTCTCTCTATAATAGAAGTCTTCTTATCTGGGCAGGAGACAGAACTTTATTGGGGGGCTGGTCTGAGACTGTGGAATGAACTCGTCCAAGAACTAAGGACCATAGAATCATAGAATTGTAGGGCTGGAAGGAACCTTGAGAGGTCATATCATCCATTCTGCCGCTTTGAGGCAGGATTGAGTATACTTAGGCCATGCCTAATGGGCATTTGTCCAATGAACCTGTTTTAAAAAACCTCCAATGAGGGGGATTCCACAACCTCCCTTGGAAGCCTGTTCCAGAAGTTAACTACCCTTATAGTTGGAAAGCTTTTTTTCCTAATATCTAACCTAAATCTACCTTGCTTCTGATTTGCTTGTTGTCCTGCTGTCCTCAGTGGATAAGGAAGAACAACTGGCCACCTTCATCTTTATAACAGCCCTTAACATATTTGAAGACTGTTAGCAGTCCACCAGACTATCACAAACTTCCCCCGCCTTCCGCTCTGAGTGCAAGGCGTAGGTCTCTAATATATATACAGAGCAACATGTATATTTTATAAAACAACAAACAAGCCCTAAAGTCCTACTAAAACAAAACACTCTGTTGCACATGCTTCTTCCTGTGGGGAAAGGATAAGAGAAGAAGCAGCATGTGACAGACGTTAGTCATGTTACATAATGTGCTACTGGAAGGTACGTAGGTGATGAGCACAGTGCAAAAATCTAAATGGAATCAAGTTATCCCCTGCAGCCTGTGTCAGCCTGTCTGAAACCCCTGGAATGAACAGAACCTGTGAGAGCCAGCCTAGAAATTGCACCAGCAGGCAGGGTGCTGGGATCAGTCCCTGGAGAGCTGGAGATGCCCTGGAGCTGCTCCCCCCTCAGGGGAGAACAGAGGGCAATGCCATGGTCCAGGAACACACTGTGCCCCCCTGGCAGGGGAGAAGCCAGTGATGGGTGGGAGGGAGAAGGGATTAAGGATAGAGAGTGGTGTAATGAAGCCTGATAAACCATTAGATTAGAGGTGAGAGACCCCTCTCCAGCCACAAAGCCATCCAGGGAAGTGAATGGAAGCCAGGTCTCTAGCCTGGCAAAGCAGAGTACTAATCTGAGACCTGTTGAGTTCTGTTTTATTGTAACCTCATCGCTCCCCCTCCATTCCATTCATCTTTCATCCACCTGTCGTGCCCTGTCTGACATGCAGATTGTGAACTCTCTGGGGCGGGGACTGTTATCTTTGTTCTATGTCTATACAGCACCTAGCACAGAGGGACCCTTTCCTTGGTTGGGGTTGCTAGGCGCTCCACTAATAGAAATAGTCACCTTTAGGGAGGTTGGCCAGACGAGCCTGGGTCCTGGAATGAAAACCAGGTCTCTGACCTAGCAGAGCAGAACACTATTCCCTAAGGCACCGGGCCTGGAGTGGAATCTGGCACAGCACAGCTTCCACCTTAGGGCACTGGGCCGGCTATGTTTTTCTTTTCCAACACCCCTCTTGCTCTGTCACCCCCAACTGCATAGTTTGAAGTTGGCAGCTTATTGCCTTGTGTAGACAGGGATGTTAATAGGCCTGTTAGCCCTCTGTGGCTGGCACCACTGCTGAGTAGGGTTGCCAAGCCTCCTGGATTGGCTTGGAGTCTCCCAGAATTGATCTCCCAGTGGCTACTGAAACCAGTCCAGGAGATTTTAACAGGATCCTAAAAGTCAGGTTGGTGGTGCAGTGGGGCTAAGGCAGGCTCCCTACCTGCCCTGACTCCACATGGCTCCTGGAAGTGACTGGGACGTCCTTCTGGCTCCAGGACACAGAGGATGCCAGGGGGTCTCTGCATGCTGCCTCCACCCTGAGCGCTGGCTCTGCAGCTCCTATTGGCTGGGAACTATGGCCAATGGGAGCTGCAGGGGTGGTGACTGCAAGGAGGGGCAGCACGCAGAGCTGCCTGGCTGCCCCTGAGCCTAGGAGCCGGACATGCTGGTCACTTCTGGGAGCCACCCAAGGTAAACGCTGCCCGGCTGGAGCCCACACCCCAAACACCTGCCCATCCCTGAGCCCCCTCCCATACCCAAACTCCCTCCTGAATCCTGAATCCCATCATGCACCTCAACCTGCTGTCCTAGTCCTGAGCCCTCTCCTGCACCCCAAACTCGTCCTGTACCACATCCTCCCACCCCAGCCCTGAGCCCCCTCCTGCACCCAAATTCCCTCCCAGAATCCTCACCCCTTCCCGCACTCCAACCGCCTGCCCCAGCTGGGTGAAAGTGAGTGAGGGTGGGGGAGAACAAGTGACGGAGGGATGGGGAATGGAGTGAGTGGGGGGCAGGGCCTCAGAGAAGGGGCAGGGTAGGGGTGGGGCTTTGAGGCGGGGCAAGAGTGTTTGAATTTATGCGATTAGACCGTTGGCAACCCTACTGCTGAGCACTGAACAGCTATAAAATTTCAACTGACAGGCAATGACTTTCACAGCTGCTTCCTCTGATAGTAGGGGCTGGTGGTGCTGGAGTTTCCTTTATCTTAGATTTCAGAGTGGTAGCTGTGTTAGTCTGTATCAGCAAAAACAATGAGGAGTCCTTGTGGCACCTCAAGGATTCCTCATTGTTTTTGCTTTATTTTAGAGGCACTCCTTCCCTTTGTGTCCCTAGGGAGGCTCATGGGAAGGCTAGAGCACCAGGGAGGACTGTGTTTTTTATAAACTGTGGTTTCCCTGCCTCACCCCACAACATCCCCTCCAGCTCTCTGGGCCTATACTCCCTGAGGCCTTGTAACTGACAGGTCCATTCTGTTTGTTTCCAGTGTTCCGGGAGAAGCCCCTGTTTCCCCCAAGCCGGGCCCAGGCCTTGATCCAGTTGAAACCACCTGAGGAGTATTCCTACGTGCATTCCATCTGCAGGCTGCTCCGCAATACCAATTTCGTCCTGTTGATAGTTGCTTATGGTAAGATCCAGTCTCGGCTCTGCTAAGTGACGGGTGAAGGCGGAGATCTTCCTGCTACTGTGTGTGCCAGGATGGGTCCTCCCTTGGCAGTGCTGACCAGTATCTGGCCTGGGCTGCTAGCAGGAGATAGATCTTCCTTGCTCACAGTGATTCTCCCAGGCAGCTCTGGGAGCAAGTCATTATCTGGAATAACCTGCTCACTTATAATATGGGCAAAGAGTTGCTAAACTTACACAGCCAATGGCAAGTGTGTGGCCTCCAACAGTCCCTGTGGAATCAGATAGGGGGAGGGATTGTGGAGGGACTAGATTGGGTATGGACATAGCCTGTGTTCTCCAGCAAACCCCCACCCCCAAGAAGCCAGAGGGAGGGAGTTTGTTAAGGTCCCCTCTGCTTGTGACTGTCCTGCTAAGTCTAAGTCAGCTGCTCACTTCTTCCTCTGCAGCACTCTCAGAAATGGGCCCCTTGATTTGTTTGCATGGGGATGGTAGGGGAGTGAGGTGCAGATTCTGCTTTCGACACTGTAATTTTGTAATGTGATGAAGCAATTCCCCTGGTAAGAAGGGGAAGATGACTTTGCTATGGTTTATTGGCTGTGCTCGGCGCCTTAAGAGACCCACCCAAGCCCTGAACAGCGGCCTCTGTACCCCAGTAGGATGTATTCTAGCCAGCTGCATGGAACTCTAGGAAGTTGTTCTGTGTGTGAATGTGTCACACTTGGTTCTAGGTGTGAAATGGTTTCTGGCATAGGCTGGCTCTGTTCTCAGTGCCTGGCAACAGAAATCTCCTTGCTGGAGAAGCCCCTCAGGAGAAGGTAAGAATGGGATATACAGTACATAGGGAAAGCTTGAGGTCTGGGGGTCTGAAGCAGTCTGGGATCTCCAACCCCCTCACAGGTTGTTCTGCCAACACAAGTGGCTAATGGAACATCTGACGCTATGGCTACACTTACAGCTGTACAGTGCTGGGAGTTACAGCTGTCTTCGTACAGCTGTGTAGGGACAGCGCTGCAGTGTGGCCACACTGACAGCTACCAGCGCTGCAGTGTGGCCGCATTTGCAGCATTTGCAGTGCTGTTGGGAGTGGTGCATTGTGGGCAGCTATCCCACAGAGCACCTTGTCCCATTTTGGCGCCGTGGGTTGTGGGAAGGGGACGGAAGGGTGGGGGTCATTCCGCTTCCTGTCCCAATGCCCCGTGGTGAATCGCTCCACATCCCAGCAGTTTGGTGCCATTGTGAGTCTCTGTGCAGCGCGATTTCTGTGGGAAATGGAGCCCGAACTGCTGAGGACTTCGCTGATGAGTGTCGCCAGCACATCACGTTTGGCAGTCGAGCTATTCCTTCAGCTCCAAAGTGACAGTGAGGAGTCCGACGATAATATCGAGTCGCCTGACACGTGTGACACTAAATTGCTTGTGCCAGTAATGGAAATGCTCAGCACTGTGGAACGCCGCTTTTGGGCTCGGGAAACAAGCACTGAGTGGTGGGATCACATAGTCATGGAAGTCTGGGATGACGAGCAGTGGCTGCAGAACTTTTGGATGAGAAAAGCTACTTTCATGGGACTGTATGAGGAGCTCACCCCTACCCTGCGGCGCAAGGACATTAGATTGAGAGCTGCCCTGCCAGTGGAGAAGCGGGTGGCTATTGCAATCTGGAAGCTGGCAACTCCAGACAGCTACCGATGGGTTGGGAACCAGTTTGAAGTGCGAAAGTCAACCGTTGGAATCATGTTGATGCAAGTTTGCAGGGCCATTAATTGCATCCTGCTAAGAAGAACCGTGACTCTGGGGAACGTGCAGGACATTCTGGATGGCTTTGCAGAAATGGGTTTCCCTAACTGTGGAGGGGTGATAGATGGGATGCATATTCCTATTCTGGCACCACCCCACCTGGCATCCTAGTACATTAATCGTAAGGGGTATTTCTCTATGGTTCTCCAGGCTCCTGTGGATCACCGTGGGTGTTTCATTGACATTTACACAGGCTGGCCTGGAAAGGTGCATGATGCACGCATCTTTCGGAACAGTGGCCTGTTCAGGAAGCTGCAGGCCGGGACTTTTTTCCCAGACCGCAAGATCACAGTAGGGGACGTCAAAATGCCCACTGTGATCCTTGGAGACCCCGCTTACCCGTTAATGCCATGGCTCATGAAACCGTATACAGGGAAGCTTGACAGGAGCAAGAACCAGTTCAACTACAGGCTGAGCCGGTGCCGAATGACTGTGGAGTGTGCTTTTGGCCGTTTAAAGGGCCGCTGGAGATCTCTTTATGGGAAGCTAGACTTGGGGGAAAGCAGCATCCCTGCGGTTATATCCGCGTGCTGTACCCTCCATAATATTTGTGAAGGGAAGGGTGAAACATTCAGTTAGGAATGGACCTCCGAGGTTCAACGCCTGGATGCTGAATTTGCACAGCCAGAGAGCAGGGCTACTAGAGAGGCCCAGCACAGGGCTACAAGGATTAGGGATGCCTTGAGGGAGGAATTTGAGGCTGAAAGCCAACAGTAATGTTTGGTGCCTTGCATGGGAGTAAAGTGCAGTGGTTACAATGATTTGCAGTGTCTGTTTTTTCCTTGGGGTACGGTATCTTTCACTTTCTGCAATAATAAAAACTGTTTTAAAAGCCAAGAAATCATTTATTGAAAAGAAGTAAGTAAAAGGGCAGGGGGGTAGGGTGGTGAACTGTACAGTCAGAGGTTTGAATATGTCCTGCCTGGAGTGCTGTGCAATGAGTGCTGCACTTCAGGATGAAAATGCTGCATGGTGATGGGGGTTGAGTGCAGAGGGTAAGGGTTGTAGTTCTCAGGGCTGGTAGGTGAACGTACCGGTGTTGGGGGCAGCTGGTGGTGGTAAGAACCTGGATGCTGGAGAAGGGGGTTTTGAGCTGACATTGGGGCACAAGGGAGAGAGCTTTGGGATGGGGGTGGGGGCAGCACAGTAGTGCTCTGCCTGCATGGCTACGAGTGACTGCATACAGTCCGTTTGGCAAGCCAGGAGGCTTATCAGCTGCTTCGTGCTTCTCTTCTCAGCCAATTCCTTTCTCCTGCTTTCTCTTTCCCTCCACTGCTGCATTTTTTCTCTCCAGTCCTGCAGCCTCTTACTCTCTCTGGCACACTGATTCATAACTGCTTTCACCAAATCTTCTTTGCTTTTTCTTGGCTTTCTCCTCAGGTTTTGTAGCTTTTTAGCAGTCTCTGATAGGGCCAGTCGATTAGTAGTACTAGTCAAGGACACTGTCATTAGAAAAAAGACAAAAATTGAAACATTTAATAGAGAGGCAGCATTGTGTATAATCAGAGTCTCACTGTAGCATACTTTCCACATACCAAACACAGCACAGAGAGGTCACAGCAGCGAAGACATGGAGAGTAAGGGGGAATGAGTGCAGGAGTTAATAAATCCTGGAAGCCATCTCGCTGCCGCGGCTCACCTGGGAAGGGGAACTGATTGGTTCAGGGCTGCACTGGGGTTTCTGTGCATTGGGGAAAGCAGAGAGCTGCGGGGGGGGGGGGGACCTGCACTGAACACTATCCCTACATTTTCCACAGGAGTTAATCCTGGAAGATATCTCACTGCTGCGGGTTACCTGGGAAGCAAGGGAGGGTCTTCTACAGCAATGCAGATTCCGCCCTGGCCCCTATGCTGCTTGCCTGTGTGCAGCAATGGTCCCCCTACCCCTCGCGGCACAGTGGCACGGATGCGTTAGCCTGACTGAGACAAGAACCACAGTGGCTCTCCCTATAAACTTGCGCAAGCGCATTGCACACGCTCTGGCAGAAACTTTTGAAGAGATTACAGAGGCTGATTACCGCGGCGTGATAGACCACATCAATGGGCTATTCCACATCTAGGCATGCATGCAGCCCTACCCCCCCGAAACATTTCCATCATGAAAATAAAAGCTGCTTACCGGGAACCCGCTCCTCTGCTTCTTCTTCACCAACAAGTTCCAGCTGCTGCGACTGGCTAGCTTCCTCCTGGCTTGAGAAGAGCTCCTGGCTGCATGCCTCCTGGGACTCCGGGGTGTCTCCCCCCACCCCAGTACCCTCACTCTTGGTTTCCTTCCTGCTCTGAACTGTCCATCGTGGTCCTCGGATTGGCAGTGGGGTCACCCCCAAGTATCGCGTCCAGCTCCTTGTAAAAACGGCAGGTCGTGGGGGCAGCACCTGAGCGGCAGTTTCCCTCGCGGGCTTTGCAATAGGCACTCCACAGCTCCTTTACTTTAACCCTGCACTGCACCGCGTCCCGGTCATGGCCCCTTTCTAGCATGGCCTTTTATATCTGCCCATAGGTATCATAATTCCTACGGAGCACAGCTGTGACTGCACAGCTTCCTCACCAAAAACACTGATGAGGTCCATCAACTTGCCATTGCTCCATGCTGGGGCTCGTTTGGGGTGTGGAGGCATGGTCACTGATTGATTGCACTCCACACCTGGCTGAGCAAACAGGAAGGGGATTTTTAAAATTCCTGGGGCATTTAAAGGGTGGGTCACCTGAGGCCAGGGCAGTAGAGTGCGAACTGATGAGCAGAGTGGCTGAACAGGTATTCTGGGATACCTCCTAATACCCTGGAAGCCAATAACAGTGCTTTTGGTGGCCACACTTGAGCAGCACTGCAGCACCAACGCTGCAATCATTATACCCCAAGCAGACCAGGTGTACAGCCAGCGCTGTAGCCAGGGAGTTGCAGCGCTGGATGTGCCTTGCAGGTGTGGATAGTTACTAAGTTGCAGTGCTGTAAACCCACCACCAGCGCTCCAACTTTCCAGTGTAGCCAAGCCCTGAGTGATTAACAAGGCCTGGGGACAGTGTGATGTTCGCTTTGGAGCTGCAAAAGGCCTATTAAGTCATTTAGTCCTTTCTCCCAGAGGGGTGCAGTAGAGCTTTCTGTAAGTGACCCTCAGATCTCCCAGGTTACTCCTGCCGTGCCATTAGGTTTCCCAGATCACTTAGTCCCCTACTGCACCTTCTCTTCCCCTCTCCCATCCAGCTGCCCCCTAGCTTCATAGCGAGGAGCTGGAGACAGTCCCAGGATTGTTCTGTGTCTGATGCCCTCTGAGAAAATCAGATACAGATGCTGGCTGAAGGTCTGTTCTTAATGTGCTCATCAAACTGTGTGGGTGTAAGTGTGAAGAAGGGGAAGGGATTAGTTACTAATTAGTGACCCAGTACTAGTGCTGAGAAGGGCCTCTCAGTGTGAAGAGTTTCTTTAGAATCTGATCCTCCTGGGATAATTCCTCCCTTTAGAGTCACTGGGGGATCTGAAAAGGCTGTTTAGTGGCTTCGACGCTTCAACTTCTCTTCCTCCTGGCTTGTGGTGGTGGTTTTTTTGGTTTGTTTGTTTGTTTGTTTGTTTTTTTCCCTCCCCTGCTCACTTGGCTCTGCCTGACTCACCCTTGACTTTCAGTTCCCTAACAACAAAGATAAAGTAACTGAGACTTAGAGGGCCCGAAAGCAATGAAGTGCTTTGTGCAGGTCTGAGGGCTTGTCTGCACTTACAGTGCTGCAGCAGTGCACGGGTGCAGCTGCGCCACTCTAGCACTTAGTGAAGACGCTACCTACACTGATCAGAGAGTACTCCACCTCCCTGAGAGGTGGTAGCTATGTTGATAGGTGAAGCCCTCCTGTTAAGATAGTGCTGTCTACCAGGGCTGCCCAGAGGATTCCGGGGGCCTGGGGCATCAGTGGCAGGCGGCTCCAGTGGACCTCCCGCAGGCATGCCTGCGGAGGGTCCGCTGGTCCCGCGGCTCCGGTGGAGCATCCGCAGACACGCCTGCGGGAGGTCCACCGAAGCCATGGGACCGGCAAGCGGCAGGGGGCCCCCCGCGCTGCGAAATGTCTAGAGCCAGCCCTGTTTGGCGGTGAGGGGCCCTTCTGTTCTGGGACCCGCCGCTGAAGTGCCCTGAAGACCCGCGGCAGGGGCCCCCTGCCGGCGAATTACCGCCAAAGCGGGACCCGCCGCTGAAGTGCAGCCCGCTCTTCGGCGGTAATTCGGTGGCGGGGGGTCCCCGCTGCGGGTCTTCAGGGCACTTCGGCGGCGGGTCCCTGAATGGAAGGGCCCCCTGCCGCCGAATTACTGCCGAAGACCGGGTTGCACTTCGGCGGCAGGTCCTGCTTCGATGGTAATGCGATGGCGGGGGTCCTTCTGCCCCGGAGCGGAAGGACTCCCCCGCCAGCGAAGACCGGGAGCGGAAGAAGCTCCGGGGCCCGGCCCGGCAAGAGTTTTCTGAGGCCCCCAAGCGAGTGAAGGACCCCGCTCCAGGGGCCCCGAAAATCTCTTGTGGGGGCCCCTGCGGAGCCCAGGGCCTGTGGCAAATTGCCCCTCTTGCCCCCCCCCGGGCAGCCCTGCTGTCTACCCCAGGGTATAGGTTGGTATAAATGCATCGCTCATGTGTGTAGATATTCCATAGGTGAACATACATTGTTTGACATGCAGCTTAGAGCTGAAACAACAGTAGGTAGAGGACATGTGCTGACCTTTCGTGCTCCTTCTTCCCTACCAGTGAAGTGTTCTTTAGTAAACTCTGTGTTCCAGAGTGGGGGGGTGAAGTGGGCCAACAGCCTCACCAGGTTCCTCTGTGCATTCCTGCCAGGGCCAAATCTTGTGAAGATTAAGGTTCAACACTGGGGTGTGTGTTCCTGCTGCCAGCTCCCATTGAAGAGTTTTCCCTGGTGTCCCTCCTATCTTATCTCTCTGGAGGTCACTGACCACCTGGAACTCACTATTGTACTAGGTGGCTTTTGGAGTGAATGGGATGGGTGTTTCCTGTTCAGAGAGCATGTCAGGAACTGATAAGATGCTGGTCCCCTCCTTTGCTGCTGCACCTCTCAGGAGTTTGTGACATTCAATCTGGCTCAGTCTCCCTTGGGGCCATGCATGTCTGTCTGATGGATATATTCTACTCTAGCTAGATCCCTGTATCACACTCATCACCATGGCCTAGTTCAATGTGTTGGTAGAGGCTGGACATGAGGGAGGTGTGAACTCCACTCCAGCTGCTGCTGCTGCACCACTCAAGGCTTTTCACTGTTAAAGAGCTTCATAAACGTTGATGTGTGTGGTGAGGTGTTGCCATTCTGCTATTGGGGGAAACTGAAGCACGGAGAGCGGAAGTGACTTGCTGCAGGTTGCAGAGGTGGAGTCAGTGTCAGAGCTGGGATTAGCCTGTCTGCGCATCCTGTGCTCGGACTACTATACTGCTCCTTTCTACTGTACCCTGGAGTGCTTCCTGCTGTGTTCACTCAGGCTTTGAGAGAAAGAGAGAGAAAGGACGGGGATGTGGGAATTTTGCATTTTACTGGGCTTTAAGGATTGCAGATGTCTCAACACAGAGACCTTAAACTTTGTTTATCCTGAGCACAGGGATGTGTGGGCTGTGACTGGTGGAACCTATGATCCCCACCCACCATCACAGTGATCACTGAAGCCTTAAAGAGAAACCAGCTGCAAATGTGAATGACTTTCTGAGAAGAGGCTTGAATTGACCTTTATGGGTCTTGTCCACATGGGAAAGCTTTTTCAGCATCACTTATGGTGAGAATTTATATCAGTAGAGTAATACTGCTATGACCCCCTGTGTGGACACTTTTATTCTGGTGTAAGGGTGGCTTTTTTGGTGTAGCTTGTGTCCCTTGGGAAGGGGTTTAAGCTAAAGCAAAGCAACCCTTGTAGTGGAATAAAGTGTCCACACGGGGGTAGGGTTATACTGGCATTACCATCTCTTTAAGACTTCAGTGATCTTTGTGTGTGACTGATCATTTTGTTTTCCAACTACACGAGCCCATAGTAACTTGAGAAGGTGCTGTTTCTGCTCAGCAAGCTGCTTAGCTCCTACTCAGTTACTAGGACTTCTTGGCCAGAAGAGCCACTTCCTGCTGGCTATTGCTGGGGGGAGCGAGCCAGTTCCCCATTGTGAGGAAGCCTCCAGCTGGGACATCTCTTCCAGCTCACACTAGGTCACTGGCCTTGGTATTGCAATGTTAATTGGATCTGAGCTCCTCAAGGGAGGCGCTGCCAACCCAGCACTAATCTGGGTGAGTAGAGTTCTCTCTTGGCCTGGTGGAGTAGGTGGTAAATGAGGTCAGTCAAGAATGAGTCAGGCTGTGAGCAGCTTACTGACCCCAACATAGCCCAGGCCAGTCATTCTGCAGCTGTCATGCTAGGGCAGGACGTGGAGGTCAGGAGAGCTCATTTGTGAGCTGCGCCACCCACTGGGTAGAGAAGAGTGATTGCACTAGAGGGAGGAGGTGCTGGGGCCTGGACCCACTGGGCCCCCTATCAGCTCTAAAAATGTGTGTGACCTCCCCGCACTCAGATAAGGAGCAACTCTGAGACTGCAGGGTTCAGCCCACCCACTGAGCTGAGAGAGAGCTCAATTTGGCCAGCCCAGCAGCCCCTTGCCTTCCCTCCATTTGTAGCTTCTCTGCTAGCTGACATGGCCAAGGCAGCCAGCTGTTCTGCAGACTCCCCAGCCCCGTTGTAAAACACCGTGCCCACATTCTCAGTGCCTGATGCCTGGGTCTCTTCTGGGTCTCTGGATTAGAACATCCACACTCAGTGGAGCCCTCTCTAGGTATCCAACTAGGATGACCAGAGGGCAAGTGTGAAAAATTGGGATGGGGTGGCAGGCAATAGGAGCCTATATACGAAAAAGCCCCAAATATCGGGACTGTCCCTATAAAATCAGGACATCTGGTCACGCTATCTCTAATCTTTCTTCACCCAGCAGGAGAATGGCAGGCTGTGAATGTGCTGTGTTTTTATTCACCTCTCAGGTTTGAACACTGGTTGCTTCTATGCCCTGTCCACTCTGCTGAACCGCATGGTGATCCAGCACTATCCAGTAAGTACCTGCGATGTGCTCTCCTACAGCATTGCTGTCAAAAGAAAGTTTGTATAGAGCCCAATGCAACAGCACCTCCTGCTGGGAGAGTTTGGTATTGGAGCTACTGTGCACTTCCTCTGCAGCGGCCATCGTTCCTGTCCCTGTTCCTTACAGCATTTTCTTCTGGAAAAGAATTGGGCTAGTGAGCTCCACCAGCGGCTATGCCTCTATACCATAATCAGTTGTGCTTTCTTCTGATAACTCACTCAGTCACTGCTTGTGCCCCATTCCCCAGCCTTTTTCTTTCTGAGCACCCCTCCAACATGCTATAGAAACTTCAGGGCATGAGGTGTGGGAGGGTGTCTGGGCTTCAGCCACTGGGCTTCTGCCCTGAGGAGTGCCAGGGCTCGAGTCTCCGGCTGCTGGGCAGGCCTCAGGCATAGGCATAGTTTGACTTCTGTTTTGGGGCAGAGGGTGGGACCCGGCGGGACTTAGACCAGCTGTGCACAGTGGGGTCCATGGAGGGAGCACCAACTCCTACCCCTGACTCACCTCCGCAGGCCACCCAGGATTGCAGGGGAATGCACCCAAGAATTATAACTCAGCTCAAAAAGTATGAAAACTGCTCAGGGTGTGGGGAGGGGATAACTAGGAGCTGTGTGCAGAGAGGGGTGTAGCAGAGGGTGCAGGCAGAGGAGTAGCTAGGGGCGGTGTGGTTGCTGCTCCCTGAAGGCTGTGTTGGCCCTGGAGCTGGGTCTCTCCAACAGGGCTGCTCTTACCTGCTTCAGGAGCAATCAAAGGGGGCTGGGAGCTGAGGAGCAGACGCAGCCCCAGGCACTAGCAGCAGCAGGCGATGGGCCAGCACCAGGGCCCACTACTTCATGGCACCAGCCAGAGCAGCAGCTGCCTTGCACTGCCCGTCTCCAGCTTCCCACCTCCAACCTGGTCAGGGGGCAGGGGGGAGAGGAGAAAGTAGGAGTGTGTAGCCGCTCCCAGCCTGTCCCAGTCTGGTTACAGCACTGCAGTTTGTGGGGGCAAAGCCCCTCGTACCCTCCCAAACTGCACCTAGGGGTTCTGGGCTTTGCCCTGTGGGGCGCCAGGGCTCGGGCTTGCAGACTCCCTGAAATGGGCTCATGGACCCCCCAGAAGGCCATGGACCACCGCTTGAGAACTGCTGCCCTACAGCACTACCAGCTGGGAGCCTCTTGATAGTCATTGCTCCTGCACCTTTCACAACATTGCCTTCCCATGGAGGAGAAGGGAGTGCTCCATAGCTAGGGCTTCAGTAACTTTCCCTAAAGCACTTCCTGCTGGGAAAGGCCAGGACTGGGATACCTGGGAACATCTTTTCCCTGGGGTTACCCTACATTCCTGTATCAGAGGGGTAGCCATGTTAGTCTGGATCTGTAAAAGCAGCAGAGAGTCCTGTGGCACCTTACAGACTAACAGATGTATTGGAGCATGAGCTTTCATGGGTGAATATCCATTGCATCGGACGACGTGGATATTCACCCATGAAAACTCGTGCTCCAATATGTCTGTTAGTCTATAAGGTGCCACAGGACTCTTTGCTGCTCCTACATTCCTGGTAAATCCTGAACAAGCTGAACCAAAGACCAGTACTGGACAGCAAGCTTTGAAAGGTCTTTAGTATCTCCTTCTCTGAGGCCCTTTTAGCCATCCATCCCCACTTGCTGTTGGCCATAGCTAGTTCCTGTGTTGATGTGTGTCTTCCCATAGGGGGAGGAGGTGAATGCTGGAAGAATTGGACTCACCATTGTAGTGTCTGGCATGGCTGGAGCTCTGCTCTCTGGCATCTGGTTGGATAAAACCAAAACCTACAAGTAAGTCCCTTACACTTGTGTCTCCACAACTCCATCCTACTCTCTGCCACATGGAAGGCAAACCCCAGGGGAGGCAGCTCTGCCTTCCAGTGGCTTGACAAGGTGGGTGAAGTAATATATTTTATTGGACCGACTTCTGTTGGTAAGAGAGGCAAGCTTTCAAGCTTGTTACAGAGCTCTTCCTCAGGTCTGGGGCAGCGGGGTGGGGGAGAACAACTGTGTTCCCACAAATCCAATCATCCTGCAGTAAAAGCAAGAATTTGGAGCAGTATATTAGCTCATTTTGGAAGTTTCCTGAGCCCAGGAGATACCAGCCACACTTTTTGGTTCTGGAGCTACTCATTCCTTTATTACAAGAACTGGTAATGGAGCTACTTCTCCAGGATTCCTGTGTGCCTCTGGTTTATTTCTGGTGTTTGTGTTTAGGGATTAATGGGTTTCGGTCTGGCCTATCATGAGGGTGGAGATTATTTGTGTGTGGAGAGACAAACACCTGCTTCCACCAGATAAGAACTTACCACAGAGCTGTCTTGTCAAGGGCTGTACAGAAGGAGCTGAAAGGAGAAGAGCTGCTTTTTGGGAGCTGGAGCAGGGCCAGAGCAACCTGCATAGGCAGGGAAGGCTAGGGTTAGGATATGAATTGTCGGTGTGTGGGGGATTTCTTTGGGGGAGGCTAGGTGGGAGAGCAGGGATCTGGAGCCCCTTCTCTTTGGGAGGAAGGGGGTGAGTTGAGGGTGCATTTCTCTGAGGGAAACAGAGTGAGGCAGACTTCCATGTCTGACTTTCTTTCTGTCTTGTCTTGTGTCCGGAAGCTGAGAGAGAGCAGTGTGGTGTTCAGCCCCTTCATGGCTCTGGTCAGGTTCCTAGCACCCTGAGAAGGAAGGAGCAGAAATGGCCCACGGCTGCTTTGTCAAGGCTGAGATAGTTCCCAGCGTTGGAGGAATCCTACAGTACCAGACCTGTTCTCTGCCTCACAAACCAGTATCTGAGAGGCTCTGTTCTACTTAGTGAGAGGTCCATTGAGTCCTGTGCCCAAAGGCACTTTGTGTGCGTGCATGTGTGTATGTGACACTTTATTGAAGGCAGACGCAGATGGAGCGGTGGGGGTGGGAGCTGGGGTCAGATTAGGGTTTGGTACTTATGGGGATACTTGGCAGCACACGCTGCCATCTGTGAATGTGCAGCTAAAGGCCCCTGTATTGCCTGCAGCTTTAGACTGGGAGCTTTCCCAGGGGCCAGATCTTTCTTGGTGGGAGTCTCTGCTGCCCTAGTTCACTCAATCTTTTTGCAATGAGCGTTGACTGGCCTGGTTACAGTGAGCCCCTGTATACCAGCCACCAGTGGGTTTTGTTAAGGTGGTGCTAACCTGCTTTCCTTGCATGCCAGAGTAGACAGGGCTTTATTCTAATAGTAGGAGATGGGAAGAAGGGTGCTTCCATGACCTTTCCGTTCCAGGACCCACCACAGCATTTATTCTGGCTCTGGTAGCATAGGCTATCCACAGTAAGGGAAAGCTTCCCAGGGCCAGCTACCCCTAGGTGAGTATGTTTAGGGCCCACAGCTTGTTTGGGTATCCCCAGCTGTAGCTCCAGCCATGGGTACTGGCACGTCCAGGGACCAAGTCTAGAGTAGAAACTGACCTTTTGGGCCAACCCTAAGATGGCAGATGAGGACTCATGGGGGAATCGGGGAGCAGGGAGAAAAGCAGGAGCAAATGATCACTAGATGTGTCGGCCAGTCACTTACTGCTGTGTCTGGTGGCTGTGTGCAGCTGGGCTGGGTTAATGTGCCTTTCTTTTGGCAGCTGTGGCTACTGTAGCCCTAGGAGGTGGGAACACACGCTGTCAACTAACTGCATTTTTGCTGCTCTGTAATTTGCAGTCCCTAACAACTCTGTCATGCTGACAACATGGCCCAGACTGGCACAGCTATGGCATGTGACATTCCCGACTCTCCCAAATGGAGCTATATTGCTGCACAGAGGTCACAGTGTAAGGGATTTGTGGCTGCACAGTAGGAGCTGGGAGTCCGTTCGCAGCAGTGTGAAAACAGTCCCCCGTTTGTTCAAAGGGCTGTGGTCGCATGGAAGGGGCAGAATGAGCGTGTTTTGGCAGCGCTGGGATTGGCAGCATGGTGTGTGCACTGAATGGGCTAAATTAATCTCTGGCGTAACCCTGCTCACTAACTTTAGGGAGATGGTAGGATAATCATAGCCTAGAGTGAGGAGGGCACTGCCAGGAAATTGGGCTGGTTCAGGCTGTTCATAGGGGTTTCTGTAAAACAGCAAACATTAACAGAACCTTTCCACTGAGAATAAATTTAAAATTCTGAAAAAGCCTGTTTTTTAAATTACCAGTCCCAAGAGGTCAAATGCTTCGGTGATGGGGGCTGGGAGGCTTGGGGGTCATACAGTGTCATGGCCCCAAAGGCTGGGCCATGAGAATCAGGTAACAAAACTGCCAAGCTGAGTGAAAAGAGTGAACTTCTCCTTCCTCTTATCAAAGTAGGGAAGGGCAGCACTCAAAGTGTGTTATTTACCTTTGAATTTGCATGAAAGACTAATGCCACTAGGTCCGCTTCCCTGCCTCCCTTAGCCAGGAATGGAATGGCCACGCGTTCTCTCCTCCTGTCTGTCAGGGGGGTCTGTGAGTTAGCGCCAGGGTTGTGCTCTCATTGAATGTGGTCTGTCAGCAATGAAAAGCTTTGGCAGCTTCTCCGAGTGCAGAGAGACCATGCCAGCTCTCAAAATAACACATTTTGGCCTCTAGCTTGGTTCCAAGGGTGGGTCAGTGTGGTATGTGTTCACTGCGTTGTGTGTAATTTCATCTGTAGTCAGATACAGTCTGTGGTGGAAACCAGAAACCTCTCTGCACCCTCAAGTTTCTGGTTGGGGGGACTTAGATAGCGGGAGGCCAGTGGCTTACTCCTGGGAGAATTCTGCCCCACTGTGCATGCGCAGAATTCACAGATTTCTTTGTTACCCTGCAGAAAAATGACTATATAACAGGGAAGCAAAGGGAAGCTGCAGGAGTGGTCATGTGCCCCTCCCCAACAGCGGGGTCTTGTGTTTCAGGTGCCTGGAGCAGCAGGGGGAGAGGTAGATCACTGCGAGGGTGGGGTTGTTGAAATGCCCTGAGCCAGTGCTGGGTCAGACCCCCCCCATGCCCAGCCAGAATCCTACACCCGACACCCCACCCTGCTGAGCCTTATCCCCTGCACCCAGCCCCACCTGGTGGCTCCTACCCTGCAGCGGGCTCAGCTGCTAATCCCAGCTGGGCTGGGAGTGGAGAAGAGTGCACTTCCCCTGCACAGATTGGCAAGGACAGGGTAAGACCCATCTCCAGAAACCTTCCCTGGCTCCACATCCCCTCCTCTTCCTGCTTCTTGCCTCCACAGCTCGTCAGCCACGGCGGGAGGGGTCACTATTTGGGGACCTGCTTCCCTGTCCGTTCAACCTCCATGCATCCAGACCCCACCATACCCAGACCCCCCCTGCACCCAGCCCTCCCTGCTGAGCCCCATCCCCCCTGCATCTGGACCCCACCAAGCCCTTCCCTCCTGCACCCTCATCCCTGCATCCAGACTCTCACCCCTGCACCCAGACCTCCCACCCCGCTCAGTCCCCTGCACTCAAACCCCCACCCTGATGAACCCCACCCCCATGCACCTGCACCTGAGCCTCCACACCACTGACCCTCAACCGGCTGCATCCGGACTCCCATCCCGCCAAGCCCCACTCTCCCTGCACCCAGAACCCCCCACTGATCCCCCCCCGCCGCACCCAGACTCCACCTGCTGAGCCCCATTCCCCCACACTTTTAATTTTTAATCTAAAATTAGAATTAACTGAATTATAAATGCTGTTTTGTTTTTAAATGCCCCTACTGGCAGGGGTCTTGCTTAAATTTTACAAAACTAATATATGCAAAACCCCAAATACTGAAAATGAAGGCCCTGATCCTGCAGATACTTAAGCAGGTGCATAACTTGACTCACGTGAACAGTCCCATTGACTTTAATAATGGTTGGTGCTTACAGTTAAACATAAGTGTTTGGAGCACGAGGAGCTAAAATTGTAATTGTAATTTAAAAAAATCTCATAGGGACATAAAATCTTTGTCACTTCAAAACAAAATTGCTTTGGTGTTAGACTAAATAACTTTTCATTGTTTTCTGCCTATTAAACAAAGATATTGTGAACTTTTTTATACATACCAGCCAAAACTTTCAAAACTAGGAGCCTAAAGTTCCATAGCTTGTATTTAGGCACTTAAGTGACGTAGGAGCAAGAGTCCCACTGACTTCAAAGTGTTCAAATCCCAATGGAGTATAGCCTAGTCTTGGGGTCCCAAACGCGGTGCCCACAGGCACCATGGCGCCCGTCGGGGTGTCTAAGTGCTCCTGCATTCTGGCCAGAGGACGAGCACCCACCAAAATGCCGCTGAACGCCTCTGGAGAACGACGCTTGTTGGCATTTTGGCAGATGCTCGTCCGCCGCCATGGTCCTCCGTGGCTCGTCATCGAAAAAGGATGGTGACTACTGAAGCATTTCACTTTTCTTGACTTGTGGCAGTTCAGTATATCAGAATGTGGGTGTTTGGTTGCAAATATAGTAAAGGCAATTTGCTTATCAGTTTTGTGTTTGAGCATGAGGTGTTCTTACAGTAAGGGTTTTGATGAGGCCCTGGGCTTGGTTTTTCAGCAAAGATTAAGATTTTAAATGTGAAGCTTTTTATTAGAAAAAATCTCTATGCAAAATGAGAACTAACAATGAAGATATTATAGAAGCAAGTACAGAGCATCTACTCTAGCAATAAAATGGGAAGAAGGTAAAGAACTAGCAGCATGTGAATAAAAATCTGATTTAAAATAAAAATAGTTTTTTTTAAATGTTTGTTCTGTAAATCCAATTTTTTTTTAAATTAACCCTGATCATTCTTTTACTTCCGTCAGTTTCAGTTTGGATACAGAATTCACCTTCACTCTATTGTAACGATTGTGCTGTGGTGCTCTGGGCTGCGAAGCAGCTGCTAGGTGGGGGAAGTGATCTCTGTGTATAGGCTGGTAGAACCTAGGCTTATTCCTCATCTTCCAGGTTGCCTCAATTTCTTTCTCTACAGAAGAGAAGAGATGTTCTTCCCAAACAAAGGAATCCTCCATTTGGTCTTTGTGACGAACTGGGAAAGCTCTTAATGTTTGCTCTGAATAGTGTGTTGGTGCCTCAGTGTCCTCTCTGCAGTTCTTAAGTATCTAGGTGGTGGAATAAGGGGGTGTGATTGCTGCAGAGCAAAGGGCAAGTGCACCTAAATGCCTGGCACTCTGTCTCCTAGCAGCTGATGGCCTGGGCCCCTCCCCTGCAAAGGTGCCAACTGAAGGTGTTGGAGACAAAGAGATCAGGTGACCTCCTGGCCCAGGAAAGGAACTGAGTAGAGAGGAGGGGCTGGAGGGGGTGGTTAGGCTGGAGCTGGCTGGGAACGAGGAGTGAAGTGCAGACGTGGGGGTTTGGCTCACTGCCCCCCCAGAATGGACCCGGCCGAGGGGTCCGGTTCGCTGTATCAACAAGCTCTGTTTTAGACCCTGTTCCTGTCATCAAATAAACCTCTGTTTTACTGGCTGGCTGAGAGTCAACATCTAACTGCAAAGTGGGGGCACAGGACCCTGTGGCTTCCCCAGGACCCCGCTGGGGTGGGCTCGCCTGGGAAGCGCACGGAGGGGCAGAGGATGCTGAATGCTCCAAGGAGAGACCCAGGAGGTGAAGCCGTGTGAGCATCTTGCCCTGAACAAGTCTGCTCCAAGGGAGAGGAGACTCCCCAAAGTCCTGACTGGCTTGGTGGGGAGCAGTTCCAGAGCATCGCCCAGTGACTCCGTGACAGTCTTGCACCATTGGGATACAGGCAAGGGTGAAAGTAACTTACAGGACTTACCGGTACTACCGGAGTCCTGAGGGGGGGCGTGGCCTCATCTGGAAAAGGCATGGCCTCAACCGGAGGAGGCAGGGCCTGTCAAGATTTAAAGGCCCTAGGGCACCGATTGTGGCTGGGAGCCCCAGGGCCTTTAAATCAACCCGGGGCTCCCAGCTGCAGAGGTGGCCGGAAGCCCCGGGGCTCACAGGCAAATTAAAGGGCCTGGGGCTTTGGGCCCTTTAAATCCCCATCGCAGCTCCAGCTGGGATTTAAAGGGCTCGGGACTCCTGCGGCTGCAGGGAGCCCCAAGCCTTGCCAGGCTGGGGCCAGGATTTAAAGGGCCCAGAGCTCCCGTAGCTGCGGGGAGCTCCGAGCCCTTTAAATCCTGGCCCCAGCCCAGCCGCCGGAGCTGCGGGTGGGATTTAAAGGGCTCGGAGCTCCCCACCGCTGCGGGGAGGCCAGAGCCCTTTTAATCCTGGCTGCGGAAGCCGGTGCAGTCTGCCACGGTGTACTGGCTCTTGCCGGAACGCCGTACCAGACCGTACTGGCTTACTTTCACCTCTGGATACAGGGGAGTCAGGACTCCTGGGTTCCATTATTGGTTCTGCCACTGACCTACTGAGTGACCTTGAGCTGAGTCCCTTTCCTCTCTGTTGGCTCAGTTTTCCCTGTTGATGCGACAGGGAAGCTGTTGTTCCTCTTCCTCCCACGGAGGTAGAGGGTTGTGAAGCTTCCCTTGCTAGCATGTGGAAAGTGCATTGAGATCCTTGGATGGGAAGGGCTAGAGAAGAACATTGAATGAAAGCTAAAAGGCCTGTTCCCGACTGTGCCTTGTCTTGCAGGAAGACGACGCTGGTGGTTTACATCATGTCTCTGGGGGGCTTGGTAGCCTATACCTTCACCCTGAGCCTAGGCCACCTCTGGGTGGTCTTTGTGACTGCAGGCGTGCTGGGGTAAGTTCACATGCAGTCTGCTTTCCACAGGACTTATTCTCCCTCCCGAGTGGGAGCCAACCCTAGGAAGGCATAGAGACTGCCCAATTTAGCCCAGGCTTTCTGCTTTCTCCCACATTAATCTGGAAACACCCCTTCCCTCTGGCCCCTGCAGTGGCATAGAAGGGAAGGCAGAGGTGTCACAGCCCAGAAGCAGCAGGGGCCAGGGTGGGGCAGGCTCTATATAGCTCTTCCCTGGGAGGAGGATAAGGTGTTGTATTCTCCCCAAGTCTCTCCTGGAGCCTCTGACTGGGAGAGCTGAGGGATGTGTGTAGCAGCCCCTACTACTCCTCCCTGCCCCAGCTGGCTCTGAACACTCTGCCAGGCTCCTTCCAGACATTGGAGAGAAGGATTGAGAACCATGGTGACAGCTGGGCTTCTAAAATAGCCCTCGGCTGGGCGGCATCCCATTTAAGTCTCTTCCAGGCTTTTACTTTACAAACTAGCATTAACATTCTGACTCCGATGACACTGGCTGACCCTGCTTCCTGGCAGCAATAGGTGGCTCCCTTCCCCCCATGCCTCTCTTCTCCCTGCCCCTGCAGGCCTGGCCTTCTGCACTACGGCTGCAGGCACAAACATTTGTGGGTTGGGACTAGAGTCCCGACCATGGCCATGTGGTCAGTGAGTCAGGTGGCTGGAGGGATGGGATGTTGTTGTGAGACCAGTCTTGTGCAGTCACTGAGGTTAGGAGGAAACAGGGATCAGAGCCACATAGTCCTTTCCCCACTTTTCCCTCCACCAGCTGCTGACTTTTTCCTTTTCTGTGTACTGCTGTGCAGATTCTTCATGACCGGGTACCTACCGCTGGGTTTTGAGTTTGCGGCAGAGTTAACGTACCCAGAGTCAGAAGGAACGTCTTCAGGCCTCCTTAATGTATCGGCACAGGTACGTTCTCCCCCATACCTTGCCCAGCACTGCTAGAATGCCCTGCTAGGCCCAGGAGGATTCCTGTTCCACAGGGATACAGTTCATACCATTGGCCAATCCAGTGCAGTATCCTGCTCTGTCACAGAGAGCACCTGATGCTCCAGAGAGAGGCCATGCTTCAGTCCCAGACCTTTGTTTTCTTGTTTTATTGCTGTCAAAACTGGAATTTAATCTTCAACTTCAGTGGCCTCCACCCCCTCCCTTGTCCCAGAAAGGTCCTTCAGGATGCTGGAGCTCCCTGCCCCTCTGCACTATCACTCCCAGCAGTCTAGGATCCCCCACTCCTTGGGTGACAGGGGATTCCAGCCAGCAGACTCTGTTGTCCTTCCCCTAGCCAGAAGGAGGCACATCATCCAAATTCAGCCTTTGTTTCTAACCTAGCTTCAGCTGAATGGACGAACGGCTACAAGTGTGTGAGGGTTCTAAGTCCTTATTAGACCTAGCAAACTGTTTAGTAAGCTGCCTTTCCCTGGTGAATCAGGGGCAAAGGGTGAGGGGAGAGGCTGAGGGATGGTGGCCAGGCAAGGACAGTATAGTTAGCGCCATTCCATTCCTTACTTTTGTGTTTAAAGGTTTTCGGGATCATTTTCACCATTGCCCAAGGGAAGATCATCGATCGCTTTGGGACGCAGGCGGGAAACCTCTTTCTTTGTTCCTTCCTACTCCTGGGGACTTTCATAACTGGTAAACCAGCTCCCCCAGAGATTCCCCACCTGACTGTGAACTGTGGGACTTGGCATGTGGAGTGAAGGCAGCTCCCCTACTGCAGCGCCTGCCGGGCTGCTCCAGCTGAGCAAGCTCCAGAACAGCAGCGCCCTGCCTGTGCTGCTCCTGTTTCCTTGTTGTGGCAGCCGGTCTGCGTCACTGGCTGAAGGTCCCAGTGGTGTGAGCTTTCCCACTGCTGTCCCCTATCCATGCTCCTGGCTGGGGACTCAGCCAGAGGAGGCTCCCTCATGGCTGGGCCAGGACCTCCCTCTGCTGCCTGACTGCTGTGGAAGTCCTATCTTCCTCATTCAGAACGGTGGATCCCCTGCTGGTCCCCCAGTGTCTCCTTGAACCCTTTGCTACCCCTGTGTAACTCCTGAGTTCTGTGAGACTTGCTTGTGTCCTCTGTTGTGCCCTTATGGCTCTCCTCTTCCCTCTACCTCTCAGTGTTCATTAAGGCCGATCTCCGGAGACAGCAGGCCAATATGGATGGTGAACAGACAGTGAGTAAACCCCCTTTGACCTCTGGCTCTATCCCTACTATGAGCTTAGGGTGACCCCTGCTCTGTCCTCTCCCCACCTGTTGAATCTCTGTCTCTGGGTTAGTACCATAATAATCATGACTCTCTTCTGTTGTTCCCATGATTGTCAGTCGACCTGGCAAGGGAAAGTTCCTTGCTGGTATTTGCAGCCCCATGGCTGTGATCTCAGCCCTGCCAGGTATGGGGGTTTGTGGATATTCTGAGCTGCTCTCATTGGGTGTCACTGAACATTGGCCTCCAGGAAGCCTGCAGAGCTAGGCACGTGTCCTGTTTTTTACATTAATGGCTAGGGATAGATGAGGGAGGTGGGGGAAGAGAGATGCACAACCCCTGCTGTGTCTGCCGAGAGGGAGTTAAAACTTAGCATTGCCATAGATAGGTCCATGTTTAAAGCATTGTGCAAACATCCTCACAGCCCCCTGAAAAGGTGGGTAATTGATTGTAGCCCCATTTTGCAGTTGAGGAAAGTGAGTCGTAGAAAGATGATGTCTTGTCCCAGGCTGCAGCAGGGATCAGTGGCATAGCTAGAATCGGAATTCTGGTCATCCTGGCTCCCAGCCCTTTGCTCAGCCCACTAGATGTGGCTGCAGAGCTCCTGTCTATGCTCCTATATGCTGGGCACAGTGCTCCCATGCTCTGTGCAGTTAATGCAGCTGCATGTGTAAGAGAAGAGGCCTTTGGTGAATTAACCACTGTTTGATAATCTCAATGTTTCCCCCTTAGAGGGGCTGGTTGTTGTCCTTACTGGCTCTGGGCTCCTCTTCCAGGACGTAAGCAGAGACGTCCACCCAGCGCTCCTGAAGCAGTCTGTGTCCAAGGCTGGCAAAATGCATAAGATAAACTCCCTGCTGTATCGAATTTTACCTTTTTGGAAGACAGTGCCGCCTTCCACCAGATAATCTCTAACAGCGCCGATCTGGAGAGACCAGCAGCTCCAAGAGACCTCATGGCCACCCTGCTCCAACCGTCAGTCCAGGAAGGTGTATTTTAAATAAAATACCTTTTATAGAAATAGCTCAGCACAAGCACAAAATACGCAAACCCTCCAAATGTAATCCCGGAGCAGGGGTGAAAAACGGCCATCAAATCCATCCCATGTGGGGCCCTCCAGTGTATTCACCTGGGGGTCCCTTGTTTAACCTGTACCACAGCAGGTAACCTCCCCCATTTGTTGAATCCAATAAGCTTTCTGGGGAGATGAACCCCAATATGGCAAACAGCATGGATTAAGGGACTGTGAACCATTGAACTCCCCAGCATAGTAATGCACACAGGAAAGCCTGGAAAATCACTAACACTGTTTAGCTTGGTTGTAGAATACAGCTGGTCGCTACAGGTACAAAATTGTCTGAATTGATCCTGCCCCATGGCTTTCTAAAGCTCCCTTGGTCACTGAGGCCAGAATGTTGGATTAGCAGAGACTAGGGGCTGGTCTACACTACAGGGGAAAATCGATCTCAGATACGCAACTTCAGCTATGTGAATAACGTAGCTGAAGTCGAAGTATCTAAGATCGAATTACTCACTGTCCTCATGGCGCGGGATCGATGTTCGTGGCTCCCCATGTCAGCTCCGCAACTCCGTTGGGGTTGGAGGAGTTCCGGAATCTATATAAGTGCGTTCGGGGATTGATATATCGCGTCTAGATGAGACGCGATATATCGATCCCCGAGCAATCGATTGCTACCTGCCGATAAGATGGGTAGTGAAGACGTAGCCTAGGTCTCCAAGGAGATGGATCTTCCAGCTCTAGTGCCAAAGATGTATTAATCTTGTGTCAAATTTCATCTGTAAATCCATAATGCAACTGGGCTGCAGTGAAAGGTGCTAGTGCTGCAGCCTCTTGCTCAAAAAGAAGCTGTGGCAAGAGCCTGAAATATCCAATCTTTTAGGCAGCAGATGTGAAGACTACTGACAAGGCCCCTTTCTGTTATTAGCCACAAGGTCTCTTTCCAAATGAATTGCGGGCCTGTGCTCAGGTCAGATAAACTAATGGAACATTTTGTGAAAATCTAAAATAAAATTGTGGGTCCTCATCCAGGAGGTGTTAAAACAAAGAGAAGGAGGCATAGCTGCTATTTCAATAGGACTCATCCTCCTCTCCTGTGGAACTGTCAGGCAGACCCAGGAACTAAACGCATTAAGAACTGGTGGGATATGCTGGTGGTGAAGGGTCTTCAAACATGGAGTAATTCAGGGTAAATATCAAAACCGTCCAGGAGCTGCTCTCATTGGAGGCCTCCGAGAGACTCTCCTACAGCTCTGACCTCTGTCTGGCTTCTTTGCATGAACTTTATGACTTAGGTATTTCCCAAGCAAGTGGAGCAGGGCAGGAATAAGAGGCTGGGTCTATAACAAACAGTGTCATAACAAAGAGAAGTTTTCTGCACAGATTTAATAACTCCCAGTCCATAAACTTCCTCCTGTTGGTTGTATAGCCTGGGCTAGCTGGTCTCTCAGTAAAATAAATGGACTAAATGGGAGTCTGGTCAAATATGCTAATACTTTAAGTCCCCACTTGAGCAGATTTTGATCTAACTCACACTCGATGGGTTAAAATGGAAGCATCCATCAGAAGAGGGGAGGCTGAAATGTTGCTCACATTTATTGCCTCCTGGAGAGCTTTGAGCTAAAGCTTTTTCAACAGAAGATTCTGTAGTATTTTCAGGAGCTTTGCCAAGTACCCGACTTGCTCTCCATGCAGCTGGGTGTTTGATTGGTTTCCTCCTTCTCCAGGAATGGATGACTTTTCTGTCTCTCTCTCTTGCTTGTGTCCCCTTTTCTGGGATCATGACCTGTGGCTGTTGTTACAGAGACTCCAGGACAGCAGTCACATTGCGGATTATGGAATGTAGCTTGTAGCCTTAACACCATCACTTCCCATCCCCGCTCAGTAGCTCTCATACAAAGGTAGGAGAATCACACTAATCTGCTTATCTAATTGCTCACAGGAGTGGCACTGGCACCAAACCAATGCACTGCCTTGGGGAGCAGCATCAGCTAGTGCCAACAGCTGGAGTCATTGGGGTGTTTGGGGTACAGAGACTGGGTGGGGAGAAGACAGGGTGGGAAGGAGGAGAGAAGAGATGGGGCTTGAGCTTGTGGGGGTGGTCCTGAGAAGAATGAAGACTGAAGCTGAGGCTGCTTGGGTAGCTGGAGCTTAGGGACTAGTGGGGTGGGTGTTCCAAGGCAAAACTCTAGTCTTTTCAGAGCAGATAGCACATTTACTCACAGTAGAATTCGCTGGGGAGAGGAATATTGTACAGCCTCTTGGCTAAGTAGTTATTTAAATGTCACTGTCCAGCCTCCCCAGCAGGAGGTGCTGTCTGGGATTGAGTCAGAGAGCTGTTCCTGACAGTGCAGAGAGATGATGCCAATCAAATGAAATATTAAAGAGTTTGGCAATAATGGAGCCATTGGGTTGGTGCCTTTTGTTAGAAGAGTAACTGTAAATCATAAAGCTCTCTGCTTTTTTTCCTCTGTAATTCCAGCCCTTTGCTAGAAGTGGCTTCTCAGCTGCTGCCTAGGGATGTTTAATGCTTTGCTGTTCTCTTGCTGTTTGAACCCTCTGCTGTGCCTGGCTGCCCGCCCCAAAACAGTATCTGTCCTGCTCATGATGTTTGAAGGTGTTTTGTGCATGTATTTGCTCAGTGGTGTGCAGCAAACAAACTGAGCTGGCAAAGACCATTGTTCAGGCCTGAGATAGTATATTGGCAACATTGAGCTGTTGCATGGTGCGCAGCAGGGAGCATCAGGTGGTTGTGCTCCAGTGCAAGTGTAGGCAGAGACCATAGGTGGGTGCAGGTCAAGGGTAAGCCGTCAGCCAAGGGTGACCAGATGTCCCAATTTTATAAGGAGAGTCGTAATATTTGGGACTTTGTCTTATATAGGTGCCTATTACCCTCACCCTTTGTCCCAATTTTTCACCCTTGCTATCTGGTCACCCTATTTCAGCCTGAGTGCTTGTGAGACTCAAGTCCCCTGCATGCCTGGTCCCTTCCCTGCAAGAGCACAGGATAGAAAAGGGGTGGGGCAGAACACTGGTGAGTCTAAGGAGATCTGGGTTAAGTACGGTCCTCTTCATGCTGATGGAGTGCTGAGCTGCACACTCCCATCATAGGCCTCATTCCTGACACTAGGTACCAGTAACCTTGCAGTTGTGCAGCAGTATCTCATCAATGCAGGACAGGGGTTCCTCACATATTCCCTGTCCTATGCAGCACTGGGCACTCTGCACTTACACATGGCCCTGTGCAGCAGAGGTGCAGAGCAAAGTCCAAGAAAATCCTGCCAATGTTCCTAAAGCTCTGATGTCCAGACCAGTACAAAGCCTGGTTCTTCTGCCTGGTGGTGGGGTTTGTCTTCTGGGACAGTTCCAAAAAAGAGGCTGGAGTGGGTGTACAAACCTCTCATGGGGCTATTTTCATTTGAAGCCTTGATCTCATGTATTTGGGAAGTTTGCAGTAAGGTCTGTGGCTGGGATTTTAAATTGAGTTTGGGTGTAGAGGGCTTGCAGCCTTGTATCTGCAGCTTGGCAGCCTACACTAGAAGAGGGTGAATGAATGGCATGGGGGAGGGAGGTTCGGGGATGACACTTAAGAATCTGGTTACTTCAGATGGGCTACAGAATTGGAGCAAGCAACAATTATTAAATGGTTAAATAAAGAGCAAACTGCTGGATTGTCCCCAAATTACAGTAACACTTCTGAATGTGCATGTCAGGAAATGCATAAATTAAACTGTGGCTCCACTCTGCCAGGTGGCCTGGTGGAGGGTTCATGGTTGTCATGTCTTTGTGATGCCTGTACCAAACGGGTTCACTTTGCAACTAAAATGTTTTTTTCTAGCTGCCAGTTCAGCAAACTGCATTTGGGCTCTTTCTTTTTCACATGACATCCTTAAAGAAAGGTGCTGCAGGCCCAATGCTGCCCTCTGTGATCCCTGTGTAACCCCACTGTGACCTATGGGTTTGCACAGATTAACAGATTGGCCTCCTCTGTGAGAGAGTGGGAAGCTGGCAGAGTGTTTTTGGTGAGGGTCACTCACCTTTGGGGCTCATTCCCCCACCCCACATCTGGGATAGACCTCATTTATTGACCCAGCAGAGCGTCTTTTGCTTTTCCTGTCTGGGAGGCACTGGGAGTACTCTGGTGGGAAATGGAAAGATGTTGCCTATGTTTCCAGCTGGTGGGTGGCTGCATGTTAACTGTGGGGCAAAGAGGGGTTGCTTGAGTGGTCTATTTTTAAAATGTGCCAGTGAGTATCTAGAGCAAAGGCCAGACGGTGCCTTTTCATGGAAGGAGGAGATTGATTGATTAATTTCAATGGAGTAAAGGATTCTATTGATGAAAGAGGACTAGAAGCCAGCTCCTCCGAGATAGCTTTCTTGGCTCCGCAGTGGTCGTAGGAACATAAAGCTGAAAAGTGTGTGTGTGTGTGTTTTGCAGTTGAAATAATCATCTCTGACTCTGCTACTCACAGAGGAGGGGCTCTGTGGAGTGAGAAGGGGCTATCTATACGTAGTTGCTTTTCAGAACTGAACCACACTCCTAGCAGTGGTCTATCCAAGAGCTGTACAGTGTGTCTTTGCTTATTCCAGCAAGAACTGCCTTGTGGCCACACACAAATCATCTTCTATCAATGCACCTTGCCACTTACATGGAATGGCTTTGCAGCTGGAAGCTCTTTTTCAGTGGGAGTTAAATTGACTGGCAGTGTGAATGCTTCACCCTCCAGAATAACTATGCCACCAGCACTGTTAGTCCTTTCACTGCTATCCCATCCAGCATCAATTCACATCTGAAGTTAGCTGTTTGTTTAGCTTTCTGTATTCCACTGCTCTTGAGACATTTGGACCAAATGTCCCCTTCTCTTTAAATGCTATGGCAGATGTCCAGATCTCTATTTGTGACTTGCTTTTGTTACAAGCACACAGAGTCTGAAGCCATCACAATCATCTTGCATTAGGGTCCCATAGCAGTATCAACCAGCTAATGTTACCCATGCCATATTATAGTGGGTGCAGGTAGCGCCCCAGCGTATAGATGAGGCTGGCTTCGAGCATCCATTCTGATCTTTCTTTTATAGTTTGCTTACACTCTGATTTGTTGCTTTCTGAAACAAATGCCTTTTATGGGTAAAATTTTCCATGCTGGGTCTTGGCTCAGCAATGAAATTTTCAACAAAGTTTTAAAGCAACATCTGTTCAGAATTATGTTAAGAATTTTTTTCATCAAACAAAAATGCCTACCTAGAATTTTGAACATGCATGATTCCAAAATAGTAGAACTGATTTCGTTCAAACTTGGCCTGTTTTGTAGATATCCGTGAAACTTACAATTCATGCCAAATCTAAAGACTATGTGGAGTGCATTGAAATTTATTCTACAGCAGGTTTTGTAAAAAAATTCCAATTTCTTCTATTGTATGACAAATAACTTATATCAATAGACCATATTTTTAAGTATGAGCACAAGGATGCTTCAGCTTTCAGCCACAATTCTTTCTCAACCATAATGCTAGTTTTTTTTCACCATGGAACATGTTCCTGTTGTACTTGAAAATTCTACATGTGTAATACAGGCTGACTCAGCATTGCTGTGAGGAAACAACTGTATTTCCTGAGTTAGGGTGTCTAAAGGTCCTGCTTTCCTGATATAGACACGTTGACAGGCTTGGCTGAAACATGGGTCTATCTTGCAGTGAGATGACACCTTCATTATGTCCTCAATGGCACTGGAACCCTGTTAAGGTCCCATTTACACTGCATGATAGAACCTTGTTTTGGCTGCTTGTTGGCGACAACGTTGTGTTTTATTGTATGCGCATGTGTCTGGCTGTGGAGGTATTTCTGACAGCGTGCTGAGGTCTAGCCAAAATCCTCCTAGCTCTGGTGAGGTGTCCTGACTCAGGGTTGAGATACTTGCTGAGTGGAAAGCTTGGATTTAATCATCTCCCTGGCTCACCAGGGCCTCACAATTTCAGCTAACTATCTGGCTCTAGTGAAATATTGTAGCTAGCAAAGCTCCTTGAATTTTACTGGATGGACATGGGAAGAATATTCCTAAGCACATTCTCTCGTTCTTGCCACTCCCTGGAGATCACACGCCTCTTCGCTCTGCTGACCTTTCATGTTAGCAATGTGGCAAATATCTAGCGTCCTCTGCCCCAAATCTGCACAGGCAGTTTCCACACCTCATTCCCAGGGATGGTGTTTCCATCTATCCCCACTGCATGTGCCTGCTTGTGTGCGTTGCCTTTTCCCTTTCCCAAGATTGTGTAGCCATGTGTGTTTGCAGGTTTACTAACCCTTTGTTCCTATAGCTGAAGAAGAGGTGAAAGGTAAGTGGGGATGAAGCTGTGATGGGTTTGGTTTCAGACTCTACTGGCTCCCTGTTCATTTAAAGCCCCAGTTCAAAATCACCAAAGGCCTCCCTGGCCAAGCTCCCAGAGCTCGACTCTGCTGACCTCCCAGCATATCTGACTTTGGCCTTTTCTCTCCCTGCCAACACTCTTCTCACTGCTGATGTAAGAGCCTTCCCCTCTGCAGTGCCTGCTGTCTAGAAAAGCATCCTTGCAGCCCTCTGCCTTTCTGAAGCTCTCCTGATCTCTCTCCTCCCCTTGAGCTATTATTATTTAACTCTGTAAAACCTTCTGGGCTGCAGTTTGTATGAAAGATACTACACAAAATAAAGCTATGTTTGTATCTCTTGCTTCTAAGCTGCCTGGTTTTCTCTTGAACTGAGGAGAGATGAGAACCTCTTTCCTGTGTGTTTCTGACCATGACTCCTGGCTTGGACTTGTCTCACTCCACAGGAAGATAACTGCTTAGCACTACCACACTCTGCCTGTACTTGCTATGTCCTGAGGCACCAAGATCTCTTTGGTTTGTTTCTGCTTCAGGGAGCCCTGTAGAGCCTGCCTTAAATGGTGCAGAGGGGGGTGCCTAGAAGGGAATCCTGGGGTAGCTCTGAGTGGAACATCCTGGGATTTCTTACTGGCAGGGCTGTGGTAAAGGGCTTATGGGGCAGCTGCCCTTCTGACTCCTGAATGGGGAGAAGCTGGATTCCACTTTTGCCTCTAGGTCTAATATGCTGGCCTAGCAAACACACCTGTGTGGGGAGAGAAGGGAGGGCCCAGACCCATATGCCACTCTAAAGGGCAGCAGCCTACAGTACCTGCCTGTCTCTCGTCCCCTGAGCACTCCAGACTAACAATGAAAGAAGAGACCTCCTTTCAGACAGGCCCAGGAGGGCTCTCCAGGCTAAAGTCCTGTCCAGCGCTTGTGGGATGTTGACGTGTCCTGTGTACTTGGGTAGGACGATGCAGCAGTGTCTCCATGCAGCACTTTAGCAGTAGCCCCTCTGAAGCAGGGGCAGCTGTACAGCAGGAAGCTTTGTTCCAGGGACTATGCATAGTGCTGAATGCCAGTCTGTTGAACAGGACCCTTTCTCTTGAGTTCTGTTCTCTGTCCAGAGTGCAGGCCCATTGAAGGCTCCACTCCCAGCCAGTAAAATTCAGTGGGTGGCCTTATGTAACAATAGTGGTTAAGTTCTTGTTGTAACTGAAGGGCTGACACCAGGAGCACATTCAGCAGCAAGGGTCACAGTAGTAAGGACAGGTGCCTACGATTCTGTTACAGCAACTCTGAAAGGTCAGGGTGCCATAGGAAGACTGCTGCTGGAGGGGTGGGGGGCAGGATTTTCCTTTAAGCCTGTGTGGGGTTGTCTTATAAGGGCTGAGTTCTGGCTCTGCCAGTCATTCCCTAGGGAAATAGGAACATAAGACTGGAATGGACCTCCTGGGTCAAGTCCAGTCCCCTGCTGCTTCAGGCTGGCAACCCTGTCATACGATCCCATTCATAAATTTATAAAGCTTTATTTTAAAACTAGTTGGGTGGTTTGTCCCCAGCACCCCTTCCACCTCATGGCCAGGGAGCTTTTCTAATTAAGCAGCCTAAATTTTTCTTCTAAAAGGCTTAATATAGTTGTTTTCTTTCTTCTGGTGAAGAAATATAGTATTTAAGCGCTGAGCCTTGAAGACGGGCTGGAGGTGCCAGCCCTGAGGCCTGAATGGGGGGTAGGGTGGGGAGAGGGCGAGCAGTGTCAGCACTCAGCTTTGAGTTGGGCAGGGGGAGACCATAGCACCGGTGCTGAAGTTCCTGTCCTGTTTAAATACACTGTATGCTGCTTCATTAGTGCTTCTCCCCCACCACAGGGCGCAGTTTGCCTCCCTTTCCCCCAAGTGCTGCTCTGCACTTCCCCACTTGGAAGCTTCATTTGCAGTGGAGGCGAAGTCCTTTCTCTAGCTGAGCTGGCTGTGTGGGGCAAGACCTCAGGTCCATAATGCTGCCATGACTATGTATTTACAATAGCCCAGGGGGCTGCCCAAGAGGAAAGGGGCCCCTGCTCTGCCTGTTCCAACACCCCTCACCTGAGCAGTGGAGCTGCCTGGGGTGAGGGTGCAATCTTAGCTGAACTCTAAAGAGGATGGTCTTAGCTATTTTTCCTTGGGGCCCTCTCCTTTCCTCTGCACATGTCTAACTCTCATGCATGATTTGTTGAGGATCTCAGGAGTACCCCAACCTTTGGCTCCAAGGCTTGCACTGAAGCCCAGCCCTAGCCATCTGGTGCTCTAACCATGCCCCTTTTCTCTGATTTTGCAGAAAGCGCTGGAAGAGGTGCCTGGGGACAGCACTGCTCCTGTGGTCCTTGATGAATCAAAGCTGTGAAGGGGAGGGGTGGCAGAGCTGGGAGACACTGCCTACCACACCCCCCCCTTCCCATCTTTGTCACTTGCAGTATCCTTCTGGTACCTGCACAGCATGGCATTGGGGGCAGCATCAGGGCCGGAGTCCAGAAAGCTGCTCATGGAGCCATCGGAAGGAACAGATCAGCCAGGGTTCTCTCATCAGTCTGCTTTCACCTCTGTGTCCTGCTGTGGGAGAACTTATTGCTCAGCAGGAAAGCTTCTGTGGAGCCATGAGCCCCAAATCTGTCTGCTTGGGGCTCAGAGGAGCAGGTTCTGTGACTCCAACACAGCACTCAGTATTTGGAGCCTAAGGTGGCATTCCTCAAGTGGCCCTCATCTCCCCTTCCAAAGATGTGTACGATGGGTGGCCAAGTGCATCCTCTGAAGGAACCTCTTGGTGGAGAGAGAACTAGACAGCACTTGCTTTGTGACCAGCCCTGCTCTGAGTTGTGACTCTTGCTCTGGAAGTGATGGGTCTGCCCTGTATTCATAGTGACTGGAGCAGGTGGTTCACCTGGCCATAGTGTGAGGATGCTTCCCCAGGCTCTGCAAAGTGCATGACAACTGTGGCCAGTTCCCATTTTTGTACAGGGACCTCCTAGCCCAGATTTTTAGTCTGTGGACTAATGTGATTTTCTATTTTAATCAAACTTCCCTGAAATTTTGTAGAGTAAGAATTTGTAAGAGGACTGGGGAAACACCAATCTGTGCCCTGGGCAGAGCTCAACTGTCACTCGCATCTTTAGAGACCAAGGCCTGGCACTAGGGTATGTGTGCAAAGTGCACCAGGGCATAGCCTACCTTATGCTTGACACCAGCCTTCAGGGCTACTGTGACAACACTACTGAGTTAGACTGTGAGCTCCTTTGGCCAGGGACTACGTCCCCTTCCTTGGCTGGAAAGCACTCTACACAAGCACAAAGTTGGTGCTATAAAAATACACATTTTGTGGGAGCCTTCTGCTGGTACAGACACAAGTTGTGCCCCCACTTCCCCTCCTCTCATCCAACTAGCTGTGGGAGGCAGGCTAAGGTTGCTCTAGCACAGGGCATCCCAAACCTTTTTTCATAAGGAACCACATCACCTGAGTAGCTTGTGGATACTCCCCTCCCACTCACCATCAGCCCCACCATTTGCTGTTGCCTGCTCCTCCACTCATGAGCACTGACCTCATCTCTCTTCCCAGCTGCAGTCTTGTAGTTTGCCTCCCTATGATCAATGCCCCCCTCCTCCAGTGGGTGAGAGCCACCTAGCAATTCCAGCAGTCAGTCACATGGAAAAGATTAGGAAAACAGTGATAGATATTTTGAAGTGTCCTGGAAAAATTAATCATCCTCGCTGCCTTTGCTCTCCATTTTATCTCCCCTCCCATCTGTTTTGTTCCTCTGCCCCTTCCCCCCCAGCTGCACATTTCCCAGCCACCTAGTCCTCCGGGTCCCCTGTTCCACTCAATATATTTTTGGGCATCCTATCTTGCTGCTGGCTGGCAGCTCAGGCCCCTGGTTTGGTGGAAGCAGTTCCTCTTGCCTCTCTTCAGTAGCCATGGCCTTTAGAAGCAGCAATTAGGCTGGCACCTCCTCATGTCCATCTGCTTCTGCAGGCCTCCAGGTGCCTCTGTTCAATAAAGAGCCTGGACATCTGCTGAAGTAGCTGGAAACAAGGAGAGCTGTCAGCACATGATCCGTCATCTCTAAGGACCACCAGTAAGTGCTGTGTAGGCTGTAGTTTTGGAGCCATTAGATTGATGCTTGATAATGCGGAGCGTGCCCCTGGACCAGTATTGTCTTCCCTCTAAGTGGCCTTCCTCCACTGGTTACCCTGATTTATTATAATACAATTTTGGGGATTGTGGGAGTGGCACAGGCCTATGTGATATCAAAAGGCCTTGGGAAAATGTTCACTGGATTCCTTGTATTTTTAAATATAATTTGTATTTAATAGCTGTATTGGTGCAGCAGTCTGACGGTTGTCCATCAGTAATCTACTCACAGGGAGCCTACCATTGGCAGAGCTGTAAAGATGATGCATACCATGCAGCTGTGTGAGCCCACTAATGGAAATGCAGAGGGACAGGACCAGTTCATGGTACACAATGGGCATTATGTGGTTAACACATCTCCCTACACAATTCCCTCTCACTGGAACTGCTGTGGTGGTTCCACTGAATAGGGCAGGGGCTCCTGCCCCAGAGAGCAGAAGCAATTGTCTGTTTACTAGTGCCTATTCTCTCCCATGTCCTCTCATATCCTCACTCCCTCTTCTGCACAGACCCACCCTGCCCTGATAACTCCCACCACCTGCTTTCCCCATCTTAGGCCTCGACCAGACCCTCTCTGCTTTCACAAGCAGTACATTATGCACACAGTCTCTGCTGGGAGCTGGATCACAGCCACATTGGAAGAAGTAAAGGAACAGCTGGGTTCACTTCATTCTCCCTCATAAGCTAGGGGAAGAGGAAGAAGCAGCAATAGATTTTCACTGCACTTCATGTCCGTACACTGTGAGCAATCAGGCTGTGGAGCAGGAGATTGGAAGGAGGTAGGAGGACTGACTTATCCTCCAGGCTGAGGTGGGCTAAAGATGACTGCTCCTTGTCACTCAGGCTGGGTCTCCATTCCTCCCTCCCTCTCTCTAGTAGAAGGCAACACTCTACAACCTCCACAGTTTTCTACTGTTTATTACAAACTGCCCCATGAACATAGACACACAACAAAACACCGCGGCACCAGGGGCTGGACTTGGTGTCTCCTCCTCCAGGGATCTCCAGCAGATCATGGGTGGCTCTACTCCTCCTCCCTGCAGATGCCCTGCGGCAGGGGGAGAACAGTGCTGGGCATGGCTGGGAAGTGGTCCTCTTGCCAGCCTGGGAGCTGAGGATGTCTCAGGCAATGCCTACAGTGGGACAGCCCCTGCAGGCTTGGGGCTGGGCTTTTATCACTGGTCACCATTAAAACACTGCCTGTACAGTTGAAATCAATTGCTAATGAAGAGTCCTTAATGAGAAGTCAAACTATGATCTGACTGCAGGAGGCCAGGGGCTAGAGAAGCAGAGAGGGGGCCAGGGAGGTAAGATGGCAGGAAAGATGCGGAGTCCGCAGGCAGGTGATTCTAACCTATGTGCGACCATTGGCTTCAGTTTTTCTTCTTGTTTCGTGACACTGCATCCATGTCCAGGTATTGCAGCCCAATTAACATGCCCAGGATGGAGAAACCTGAGACACAGATGGAAGGCAAGTGAGTGCCAGAAACACTGCCCTCAGGAAGGGAACTTTACCTCTCCCCATCCCCTCATCTGAGCTCTACCCTAGCCTCCTAGCTCCCAGGGGAATCACGGAGTGAGCTGTACTTACTTGCCACCATCAGGGGTGCCAGGACACCAATCGTGGGGGCTGCTGTGCCGTAAACAAACACTTCAGAGAGGAAGTGGCCCAGGGCTATGAGGAAGGTCAAGAGTGTGATGTGATAGAGGCTGCCAAGAGCAGAGAGAAAGAGAGAGCAGTTAGTGGGTAGCGTGGAGTGGAGGCGCAAGCCTGGCAGGGAGAGGAAAAGAGCAGGATGGGGAGAGCCAGCCCAGTCCATCCTCACACTGTGAAGTGAGATTCAATTCCAGCCTGGTAGGGGCAGGATGGGGAAACCACAGACAGGTCCCTTCCCAGCCTCTTTGGTGCCTGTGACATTTTCTCTCAAGATCTTCCTTGTGCCCACAAAAGTGTTAGAGCTTTTTTAACATGGTGAAAGTTACCTGTTGTTGACAATACACGGTCTTAATCCTGGCCAATCAGGGCTAAAATGGCAGCTGAAAGTGCAAACATTACTGTCAAGGAAGGGGCCTAGAGATGAGTGTAGGATGCTTTCAGTAATGAGGGCTTAAGGGCTTGGTCCTGTCTACACTAAACCCAAACAGTTATCAACTCCAGTTGAGGAACTCTGGGAAGATCTGATAATTTCCTAATGTAGACCCTTCCTTATTCTGTAAAGTGACTATGTACCTATGGCCCCTTCTCATTTGCTAGGCCCTTCCTATCGGGGTAGTGGAGTCAGAGCTGCCAACTTCTGTGATCAGTGGTGCTGGAACGAGGGGTGCTGCCACACCCCCATCTTGAAGTAGCAATAACGAACACCAAATACATGGTTTCCATCATCAGCACCCCCACTCTAAAAATTGCTCCAGCACACCTCTCTGTGACTGAAATAAGTCTTTGCTGCTTTTGACTCCTGTTAGGCCAGCTGAGAGAGAATTAGTTGGATTCTCTTCCAGCCAATGCATCATAGTAAAAGATTCTGCTAAAGTTCCAATCTGTTACATCAAACGGCTAGAATGGGGTAGCACAGGTGGCACTGAGGTCAGAATTTGTCCTGATGAACCTTCTCTATTGATGGTGTGCAAAAAGGAAAGCATCTCGCTTGACTCTCACAGCCCAGGGTGAGTTTTGAGAAGAAATGGGAAGAAAAAACATCTTTTTACTTGTAAACAGCAAATGTGACACAAACATGGGGCCCATAAGGCATTTTACAGCTTTTTGCAGGAGAATGGCACTTTAAAAGGAAACCTGAATTGATCTGGGAGTACTGAGCAGGGGTAGGCAGGCAGGATAGGAGATGCCGTGGAGTCAGTGGGGAGGGGCAGGAGCGCGCAGTGCACTGGAAAGAGAAAGTGGTCAGTCTGAGGCACAGAGCTGGACTGGGCTGAGAAAGAGGTTGGGGAGGCAGTGCCCTTACCCCTGTGGGTATGGGAGTGGGAGGCAGCTCCAGGAGGCCAGTGCTTAGGGTAGTATCCAGCTCCCTGGGACTTTTGGGAAGACAACACAGCCCATCTGTACAGAGGAGATGATAGAATGTCTCAGAGGAGATCAGTGGCACTGGGAACTTAGCCTTTAAGGACAACATCACGTCCTTGTCCCAGAGCTGTTCAATGAGGGGGCACCACAGGAACCATCTGATGTTGCAGGAAGGGGTCCAGCTGCAGGCAGGTTTCACTGAAGCAGAGGAGATCATGTGCATCATTAAGCAGACGTGCACAGACTGCCATTGTAGGGGCAGAGGGGGATAAGGCGTGTGTATGTGCACAAGGGGAGTGGTAAGAACTTGAGGGGACAAGGAACTGGGGAATGGTGGAGGCACTCCATGATACAAGAAGAGAAGCTGATTTGGGCTGTTTCTGGCCTGGAGCTGTCTGCAAATCGAACACCTAAGCTGATGTAATACCTGAGCTCTGCTGCTCTCTAGCAACTGCATTGCTGCAGACTCTATTAGAACACAAAACCTTTACAAGAAACAACCAGCTGGTCAGGATGTGCCCCTCCCATGGCAACTGCCAGCAGTCCCCTAACTCCCAGACATAACCAACTGGCCTGAATTCACCCCTCTACAAATATACCCAGCAGAGGGAACCACCAGCCTCCCATCTCCATCACACAGTCATTCATCCAGCGTGTACTAGAGATACATATGGAAGTCATCCTGATCTGGCACTACTGCCAGTCAGAAGTTCCTCCATTACCAGAGGAATAAACAGCCAGCCTTGGTGCCCATCCCCTCTAGTTACAAAGACAACCACCAGCTGATGCTGGCCCCAATCAAGACAGCCCATGTACATGTGCTTCCTTCAGCCCCACAAGAGGGTGCATGACACGTGACTTGGGATAAGTTGCCATATAATCCTTAACAGAGCAGCCACTGGCAAACAGGCACCATGCACTAGTATAATTGCAGTGTTGCTAAGCTCCCAGTATCGCCAGGGTAATGAGGCAACCGGGCTGAGGGTTCCAGAATGAGGATCAGAAACACTATAGCGGCGGTTCTCCGCCGGGGGTCTGTGGCCCCCAGGGGGTCCATGAACCCTTTCAAGGGGGCTGCTGGGTCCTGTGGCTGAAGCCCTGATCCTTGGCGCCACCCTGTGGGGCTGAAGCCCAGATTCCTGGCACCCACCTGTGGGGCTGAAGCAGGGAGGCACAGGGCTGAATCCCAGAGCCCCGAGCCCTGGTGCTCCCTGTGAGGCAGAAGCCCTGAGCGCATGGACAGAGTTAGTGACATGGAGGGCATAGCCCCCTGCCCCCAACTGCAGCGCAAGATCAAAGCAGTTCCCAGAGGCAGCTCCACACCTCCCATGCTCCTCCTCTCCCCGCCCCCTGGCCAGGTCGGAGGCAGGAAGCCGAAGCCAGAGCCAGGGAGTGTGGGACAGCTGCTGCTCTGGCTGGTGCATGGCACAGGCAACAGCAGCATTTCTTTCACTCATGCTGGTGCCCTAGGTTGAAGCTGTTCCTCAGTTCCCAGACATCTTTGCTCCCGTAGAGGCAGCTGGTAAGAGCCCCCCAGCTGGGGAGACCTGGCTCCATGGCTGGCAGACCCTTCTGGGAACAGGGACTGCAGGATAATCCTCCCAGTACACAGCCCCTAATACCCCTCTCCATACACCCTGAGCTACCCCAGCCCACACACGGCTCCTAGTATCCACCTCCATGCACCCTGAGCTACCCCCCTGCCCGCACACAGCCCACAGTACTCACCTCCCTGCACCGAGCTACCCCCTGTCTGCACACAGCCCCTAGCCATCCCCCACGCAAGTTGACCTACCCCATCTGCACACAGCCCCAAGTGATGCCCTACCTCCACTCTGAGCTGCCCTCCTACAGCCCCTAGCAAATCCTCCCTGAGTTACCCCCCGCCTGCACACAGACCCTAGCTACCCCCTCCCTGCACCCTAAGCTGTTTTCATACATTTTGAGCGAAGCTCCCCACCTTTGAGTTATACATTTTGGTTGTGCCTCTGCCCCCCCGAACCCAGACCGGCTGGGTGGCCTGCTGAGGTGAGTCAGGGGGTGGAGGTGGCACTACCTCACTGGACTCCACCATGTGGAGGTGGCTCAAGCCCCACCTGCCTCTTCCCTGCCCCGAAATAGAAGTCAAACTATGCCTATGCCCAAGGCCCCTTCCCTGAAGCCTCCCCACCCCTGCTGAGCCCTTAGAAAAAGGTTGAGAACCCCTGCACTATAGGGCTTAAAAGGCCATGTCAGATCTGGTAATTATTAGCTTGATCTGAGAGTTGGGTTCAAGTGAGTGGCCTTTCCTCCTGTGATTCAAGGGGCAGTAGTTAAACCTCTTACTCCAAGAGCTACCCCATAAAGGATACTGAGAGAGCAGCAATTAATCCCCCATCTTGAGCTACCTGTTTCAAGGGAAGACTGTCTACTCCTACCCCAAGAGGGGCCCAATAAGGGGATTTCAGGAAGCAGCTATTGACAACCCCCAGAGCTACCCCATAAAAGGACGGGAAAGAGCTGTTATAGCAGTGACAAGTGAACATTATGGGGAAAAAGGGACATCCCTTCTCTGGTGTTTCCCTTACATACGTCTTGTTGTGGATGTCAATGGCACAGGAGCAGCGAATCACTGATGAGAGCAGAGTCCAGATGCCAAAGGTCCGAGCTTGGAGACCATTCACTGTGCAGAGAAGAAACAGATGAGGAAAATGAATGTTGCCTCCCATGAGCTATCATCTCTGCAGGCTGGGCAAATTGGTGGAGAGAAGGAAGAACATGAGATCTCCTCCCAGCTAGTGCAGTTACATCCACAGCAAGTAGGAGAGAATAACAAGGTTTCCTAGATGATTAAAGGGCAGCTGAGTAGGTGTTTCTGAAGCTGTTGGGAACCATGCACCCTTTCCAGAAACCACAGACCTCAAGGGGGAAAAGGAAGGATGGCTGGTTCCAGCACTGAAGAAGCCGTACTAAGATCACGGAGTTAAAAGGGCATTGTTGTTGATCCTGAACAATGCTGTCTGCTCTCTGCTGCCTGGAACTGCTGAATAGCAGCATTTGCAGGCTTGGTGAGAGGGTCGTATCTAGTGCCCACCTGTCTGGAGAAAGGGTTCCAGATCTTGGCTGGCAGGTGACCTAAGGCTGTAGAAGATGGTATAGTGGAGACAGGTTGGCACTCTCCAGAGAAGATAAGGGCTTACTGCTGAAGAAGGGACAGTGCTGGTTGCCCTTGTGAGTTTTGGCTAGCATATGGCTCACAAGAGGTTATGACCCAAATTGTGGCTCACTTCTGAGATGTGGACAAAAGTCCTCCAGGACTTGGGGCAGGATGTTGATACATGAGGTATAGCTGATATGGTAATGCCTCCTGATGGGCGGGAAGGGCAACCTGGGCTCCTTACCAAGGCTGGGTTTGCCCGTGTACAGCTTCTCGGAGAGGAAGCTGTGATCACGAAAGCTCTGCAGTGTGTTTCCCATCGCGATGATGGACACCATGACCAGCCAGCTGCGCAACACATTCAGAAAACGGCTCATCATGCTCTGGTACCTGCTCCTGGGGACAAAGGCAGGAGATCAGCATCACAAAAGGAAACCACATGGATTCCACCCCCTAGAATGCTTCCACTTAAACCAGAGTCCAGGCTTTTCCACAGAAAGTCCCCTTCTCTTCCCACAGATTCCCATAAAGAGACCTGCCCCTACCAGATGAGGCCTGCACTACACCCCTCATAATGCAAAGGTAGAAATCTGTATGTCCATCAAAAGGGGAGGGAAAAGTATGATGCTGCCTCACTGTGGGAGGTCACTTAATTGTCTGGGTCCTGGGCCAAACTTGACCAAGTAGGTCCTGTTCATACACCTTTGGTGCATCCTCTCCACCTTTCTCTCTCCCCGATTGGCAGCTGCACATTGCCACATCACCCCAAACACACGTCTGCAAAATCGATAGTGTATTGAGCTAGCTGTATGGCAAAGCTGGACAACGACCACCACGATATCAAGGCTCGGACTCCCCCATTAATGCATCGTATTCGCCAATGCCAGTGTAGGGATTTGCACTCCTCGCTCCACTGTCCCAGGGCTTCAACCCACTTTGCTTCCTCTTGTCCCAAATCTGTCACACAAGTCCCCCAGCGCCTATCACCTCCCTATCGCCCTTCCCCAACAGATCCCCCGAGCCCATCCACGCCCAGCCCAGCCCCGCTCCCCCACGATCTCCCTCAAGCCCCAGCACCACATCCTCTGACCAGCCCTCATACCACTGGACACCTACTCGCAGCCCTAGCGACTCCCCACCTCTATACAGCAGCACCCCCGCCCCTGGATGCTCTGCGCATTGATTGGTTCCCTGTTAGCCATGCCCCTACTCTGATTGGCTGTTAGACCTATCGCGACTCACACGCCATGTGGATTGATAGGTCACTACACGAATCAAAGACACTAAGGAGGCTCCGCCCCTGAGGCGCGGAGACGTAAAATATGGGCCCAGCCTACATTTCGGCTTGATCGGTCGCCATGTTGGAGGAGGCGGAAGCGGAAGCTGAAAGTGGCGCGAGCAAGGTGTTCGCTTGCGCCTTGCTGAGGAGGGAGCGCAGCGCAATGCAGCGTTTGCGCCTGCGCGGCTGGAAGAGCGAAGGGAGGGTGCTGCTGACGCCTGCGCAGCAGGGAGTTGGGGCGGTTGCCTGCCTGTTGGTTGTTGTAGTAACCGGGGAAGCGTCAGGCGGAGGGAGCTGCGGCCACCAGGGCTGAGTTGCCCGGAGCTCAGCCCCCCTCCCGGGAAGACGAGGCTGTAAGTACGGGGGGAAGGCGGGCGGCGCCCGGCGCGATCCCTGAGAATCCTGGCAGTCACGCGGGTTCCCAGCGGCTGGGGAAGCTGCGGCCGCCGCCCGGCAGCACGGCGGGAAGCCTGGTGTCCCGGGCTCGCTAGCCCTGAGGCGGCTGCGTTCGGCGCCTCCCCGGAGCGCGGCCGGGCCCCTTGGTGGCAGGTGGGGTCGGGTGAGCGGGCGTAGTGGGGAGGGGCCGCTGCCTTGGGAAGCCCCTTATCCCAGGCAGCTTGTGGTGCCCTCAGGCCTCACCGACCCTTCTGGCCGTGCTAACGGGGAGAGTCGGAGGCTCCTGCACGGCAGTGACCAGAGGACCTGGGCCAACGCGGGTCGGCAGCAGGCGGCGTGGCTGTCCTGGAATCATGGAATAGTGAGGTTGGAAGGGACCTCAGGAAGTTATCTAGTCCAACCCCCTGCTGGCCTCCTCAAGGATTGAACTCACAGCCCTGGGTTTAGCAGGCTAATGCTCAAACCACTGAGCTATCCCTCCCCCTGTCCCTCCTTCGTAGGTGGTAGAGCCTGAAGAGGTTTGACTAAAGCATGTCCCTGTAAGGAAAGCCATTGAGGAAGAAAGTGCTGAAATAGCCAGACCTTTTCCAGCTAGTGTCTGAATCAGGTGCACAGGAAAGTAACTTTCTCCCCTGGGGTGCTGAGTCAGCCCAATGACACTTTGGCAACTAGCCTGGGACTTCCTGCACTGGAGCTGTTAGATGGGGGAGGGGGTCCTTAGGGGATTCTTCATGATGATTGAAGGCCCCAAAGGAGTAGCACAGTGACTAAAAACTAGCAGTGCTATCCATCTCCAGTGAGTGCAGTCAAGTGTCCCGGACTAGTGGCCAGAACCTCTGATGATTGAGAGGAAAGTACAAGACCTGATTGTTAAGGAAGTTTCTTCCTGCCTTCTGGCAGCAAGTAGGTTGGTTTATGCCCTGTAGCAGCAGAGTTTATATCCCATGTAGATTTGTGTACTGGAAACAGTTGAGGTAGTGGTGAGTTGACTTCTGTGTCTAGGCTATTCTGCTCAGTCATACACCCATGCTTCTGATGATTATTGCAGGTAGCTGCACTGGTTAGATCCACTGATTCTATATGAAAGGGTCTAAGAGACCACTGTGACTGGGCTGCATGAAAACTCCCATTGGAGATGCCAGTTGGGATGGCTCGGGGCCTGGAGGAAACTGGCTCGTCGTCAGAGGAAGAGGTGGAAGAAGGACCAGAGTAAGTAAAAACATATTGTGCCTGAACCTTCATTATGCTTCACCTGGAATGTACTGGGGTCTTTAGAGGATATTTACTTATCTAGTGTGACCTCTGCATTCTCTCTGTCTCCATATCCTTCCTCTGTCCCCGCATCCTCCTGTGTGCTGAGGAGGGAAATAGCTGGGGTGGGTCTTGGGCTTTTAATAATAAAGAAGGGTGAGGGTCACATGGTATGTTGGTAGGTGCAGAACTCCTTGCTTTGGGAAGCCTAGAAGGACCCCTTCCCTGTAGAAAGGGAGCCTCTGGAAGGGGATGAGGCCTTAGATGTGGGGAGGGATAACTCAGTGGTTTGAGCATTGGCCTGCTACATGGCCAGGCTTGTGAGTTCAGTCCTGGAGGGGGCCATTTAGGGATTTGGAGCAAAAATCTATCTGGGATTGGGCCTGCTTTGAGCAGGGGCTTGGACTAGATGACCTTCTGAGGTCCTTCCAACCCTGATATTTATGATTTCTCTTGCTCCACTCATTTTCTGGCTTTCTATCTATTGGTACATTCTTTCATGACTCACTGGCATCCCTTTCTCATCTGAGGTGGATTCTCTTTGGTGCCATTCAGGAAAATTTGGGTAGCCCCAGTTCTGCTGGCTGCATTTGCTTTGGTTTTCATGTGTGGGAGCACAGAGTTGCAGCGCAGCCTGCTGTGTAATGCAGGGCATTTGAGTGCTCGTGCCTGCCATGTTCTATTTAAGCTTAATAGGAAGTATATTACTTCCACTCATCTTTGAGTTCTTGTCAGCCCTAATCCCCAGCTTTGTCTAGCACTTCCTTCCATCTGTGGTGCTTCAGAATTGTCCATTTCCCGAATGGTATCCTGCTCCCACATTAGCTGAGTTTGCTTTAACAAGCTGGGTTCCCTTCTTTCTCAAAAATCACTCTCAGCATAGCAGGGACTTGGAGGCAAAGGCTTCCCCAAGCTGACTATACAGAGGGCCTCTACCTGTTGCTCCAGACAAAATCGAGCTAGCCAGTTGTCCTCCAGCATCCCAGGGAAGGGGTAACAGGGCCCAAGTTTGTGTCCTTCAGTCACAATGTCTGCACCAGATGACCAAGGTCATGCTAGGGATGAATGTAAACAGTTGCTTGGAGGATAGTCTGAGCCCTGGTAGTCTCACTGCAAATCCTCAGGGCAGAGCTTAACCTAAAGCCTCTCCATGCTGTTTTGGCTCTATTCCCACTTATATAAGGTGCTAGCCTGTGCACAGATTTGTTGCTGCTGCATAGTGGCCTTGGGTGAGCAACTGAATTCAATGAAGTGTGGGTGGGAGGTTTCTGGGGCCAGATAGGAGGGCTCAGGCATGAATGGTCTGGTCTAGTTGAGGGAGGGAGCACGGATGGGGCTTGCCTTTATTTAGGGAAAGGCAATATTTGTTTCTCTTTCAAATGCAACACATTTGGTCTGATACATAGGATGGTCTATGAGGAAAACTTTTCTATCCCAAGTGGGGAGGGGGCCCATGCAGATTACTGCTTTACCTCAGTCTTGAGAAGGAGCCCATATAGGAGCCTTCTTGTGCACCTCTGTCTAGAAATGCAGAAAGCGGGGGAAGGTACACAGGTACTTCTCTATGCGTTTTTAACCCAAGGGTACAGACAAGTATATTACTGAATGATGTTTTTTTTAAAGTTTATCACTGATGAAAAGTGGCAGCCTATTTTAATACTGGGTTGGTGGATAGGTGAGAGAGGGACCACTAAGCTCAGAACTCAAGATTCAAAGAAGGATAAAAACAGAGATGGGCAGTGTGTATAGGTCACAGGGATCTAGCCGGGGCACAAGCAAGAGAAGCCTGTATAATGCCCACTGCTCTAAAAAGGAGCCCTTGGACACTGAATCCTTTGTACCTCACACAGTTGTGCCTTCCCCTGCCCTGAACAGAATTCAGATGTTATGGTTCTTTCAATTGTCGGCCTTTCTCCTGAGATTGTAAAGGTGGAGGGGGGACAGTTGTGCTGGTGGTTTTGTGATGTAGACCCCTGTTTAGTGGAAATTGCATTGAAGCCGTGGATTTATTTCATATTGTCTGAACCATCTTCTGTTGGTCAGAGACAAGCTTTAGAGCTTACTCAGAGCTCTTCCTCAGGTCAGGTCTGAAGAAGTGTATGTTAAAAAGCTTGTCTTTCATCAATAGAAGTCTGTCCAGTAAAAGATATTGCATCACCTATCTTATCCCTCTAATATCCTGGGACCAACACAGCTGCAAGAACTCTGCATATTATCTGAACAGATTTTTGGGGTCCACTATCAACCTGGGTGGGATTTGAAGCAAGAATTGGAGGTGAGAGGCTCTATTCCTACCCAGTACACTGAGTCGTCATGTATCCTGGACTGAGTTCTATGGTGAGCAAGAGTAAATGCTTCCAGGGGTAAGGCTACATTAGGTACTTTGAATATTCTCTTCCTAGTACACAGTCTGACGCAGGTCTAGCAAACTAGCTGGTATCTGCTGCAGTGTTGTCAGCTCAGACCCTGGGCTTTAACCTCACCTAATAGGGATGTTAGTCAGGCAAAACAAGCAACATTGCTCTGGCATGCATCTGAAGAAGCTACAGATAATGCCAAAAATCTTACATGCTGTGCATATCCACCCTTCTGTATGTGTCTTTTTCTTTGATTGATCCATGTAGATCTAGAAGATGTTCTACACCCTCCCAGGGTGTTTGCTTTTCTATAACTATTCATGTTTGATTTCCTTTAGCAGTGAGCTATTAGGACTCTGAGCTTTATCCGCTTAGAATGACAAATTTGCTTTTTGTGCCTTTTTTATTTACATAATAGCTTTCAATGGTTTGTGCTGCTTTTCTCTTCAGCTGCTTAGACTTGTCACAGCTCCAGAGGAGTGCCCCCTCTTGGCAGTCACAAGACTGCTGAATCCCTGGGTATTTCCATTACTTACTCTGAATGGAAACCTGCCATTGCTACTGTCCTAGGATCTCTGGGTACACTCTTAGGATGCAGATTTTCTTTCTAGCACTCCCGCCTGAGAGGTGCAGTCAGGTGGTCCCTTGCCCAGTCTCTAGACTCAGTGCTGACCCCTCAGATTTACCCTCTCTCAGAACTCCAATTGGGTTGGTGTTCTGGGCCCACAGTTTATATCTTCAAGGCACATGTGGTAGGAATAACATTGTCATGGTATAATTCCCCACTCTGAACCTTAGTGTCCAAAAGATGGGGTACCAGCATGAATTCCTCTAAGCTCAATTACCAGCTTAGGACTTGTAGCGCTGCCACCAACCAGGAGTTCCAGTGCCTGGTACACTGGTCCCCCCCAAAACCTTGCCTGGGGACCCCAAGACCCAGTCCTTCTGGATCTTAACACAGGGAAATTAAACCCTTTCCCTCACCGTTGCTTCTCCCAGACTTCCCCTCCCTGGGTTACCCTGGAAGATTACTGTGATTCAAACTCCTTGAATCTTAAAACAGAGGAAAATTCACCTTCCCCCCTCCCAGACTCTCCCTGAGAGAGAGGTTAATTTTCTCGGTGTTAGGATTACTTTCTGTCCCCCTTCCCTCCTTTCTCCCTACCAATTCCCTGGTGGATCCAGACCTAGTCCCCTGGGGTCTCACCAGAATAAAAAAACAACTAGGTTCTTAAACAAGAAAAGCTTTTAATTAAAGAAAGAAAACAGTAAAAATTATCTTTGTAAATTTAAGATGGAATATGTTACAGGGTCTTTCAGCTATAGACACTGGGAATACCCTCCCAGCCTAAGTATACAAGTACAAATTAAAATCCTTTCAGCAAAATACAAATTTGAACTCCTTCCAGCCAAATACAATCTGCAAATAAAGAAAACAAACATAAGCCTAACTTGCCTTATCTACCTAGTACTTCTTATTCTGGACATAAGAGACTGTATCAGAGAGATTGGCGAGAAACCTGGTTGCATGTCTGGTCCCTCTGAGCCCCCAGAGTGAACAACAACCAAACACTAACAGCACACACAAACTTCCCTCCCTCAAAGATTTGAAAGTATCCTGTCCCCTGATTGGTCCTCTGGTCAGGTGACAGCCAGGCTCACTGAACTTGTTAACCCTTTACAGGCAAAAGAGACATGAAGTACTCCTGTTCTATTAACCCTTAACTATCTGTTTATGACAAACATGTTAAATGCAGACACCGTGTATAAGATTCTAAAACAAGTTTTCTCCGCTTTCCCACTCCTTGCAGACAAGTTGGGGAATTACTTTCTCCCAGCCCCAGCTAACCGGCTGAGCATATCTCTTATCTGGTCAGACTACAGTTGTTTAAGTTAAGTACTTTCTATTGTCCTTAGTCTGATGTGGACATTTTATAGGTTATCAGTCCATGCTGTATATGGACAGAGGAGCATTCTGTGATAAAGCAATTTCACAACTTCAGTATCAACCAGGATTCATAAGTTGCCAAGTCTGGTGAATGTGTCTTTACAACTCTTGTTGCAGGCTTTTCCCTTCCATGTCCTGGAACTGGCAATCTCAGTGCAGGTAAAATCCGGTCCCTGATCTGCTGATAGATATGGTGCTCCTTCCTGGTGTTGAGCCTTCGAACACATACAAACATCAGTGTTTTTGCACTGTGATAGTCTGGGGCTTTAAGACAGTGTCATGTTGACACTGCATAGTGAGATGTGGCCAGTGCTAGGCAACAACAGGGCACTGTCATTTTAGCCAATCTTAAAGTTACATTCCTGTTGCCAGGCTTGTCTTGTAGTGTTCTGTGTTTAGGTACCTCAACAAAAAACTCTCTAAAAATCTGCAAAACCAAAAAGCAGAAGCAAGACTGAGGTACAAAAGGGGCTATGCCCGAACAGCTAAGGGTTGGACTGAACTGGGATCAAATTGCACAGATTGCAATTATTCTCCCCTTTTAATAGAGGCCACCGTTCCCAGTATGCAATGTGGCCTGGCTGCTTGGCTCAAAATAGGTTATTGGATTTTGGCACCTATAGTCTCCATAGGCTGCTGAGTGGCCATGGACAACCTGTGGAATTCTGGGCTGCAATCCTATTGTCTTTGACACAAGTTAAAAAGAGGGTGTAGATAGCATCACTCATTGTGTAGAACAATGTGTGATTCCTGTTTAATTTGAGCCCAGGATGCCAGCACAGTGCACTTAGTGCACTTGAGAGTACAGATCTGAAGCAGGGCAGCAGTGCACTGGTATGCAATCCTTATACAGTGGAGTGGCTCCTGCTTTGCTTGGTATTAGTGCTGTATTCCTCTGTCCTTGGTTGTGGCTCATGCTTTGTGTAGAGATGCGATTCCTGAGACCTTTAGCGCAGAAGGGTGAGGCTCCTCTTGAGGTCAAGTTGTGCAAGTTACTTAACCAGTTAGTCATATCAATTAAATATAAAAGCCCAAGGTAAAATGAAAGCAGGAAAGAAGGGATGTCAGGAGAAGCTGTCTGGATTGGTTGTGTTGGAATTGGTCACAGTTTGTTCTTGGTCAAGCCAATGCTGTCTGAAAAACATCCCCCAACTAGAAGCCTTTGTTATGAAGGTTGACTTTCTCCCTTGAATGAGACCTGCTTTGTTCTGGATTGGACCAAAGCAAAAAAAGGTTTTGGGTTAGGACTTACTCATACTTTAAGCTAATTTTGGCCGCATATCACACTTGCAGGATGGTGTGCAAGCCTAGGAATGTATGACACTGCTGTGGGGGGACTAAACCAGGACTGCTTCTTAGTGAGTAATCCACTGTATATCCATGAGACTCAGTTGCTCTCATGTTGTTAACCATCTCTGTTGCAGGGATCACCCATGCATCATGTGGACTGGCGGCTGCAGGAGGATCCCCATATTGGTGTTTCATGCAGAAGCCATTCTGACCAAGGACAGTTACATTCGACTGATTGGAGGTGGGTGCAATTACCTGTGCCAACTCTAGGCTTGCTGTGGTGAGGAGAGGGGCTGTGTAGCCTCTAAGCAGGTGCCTTCCTCCTTTTTGAGGTGAGGGGGGGGGAAGAGATCTCAGGAGAGATTATCTGGATTGGCCATGTTTTGGGATTGGTCACAATATTTTCTTGTTCAAGCCAATGCTGAGAGCTACTTGTTTAGAAAATATTCTGCAGCTAGAGGCCTGAGTTGTGAAGAGTGGCCGTTCTCCCTTGAATGAGACACTTGGTTCTGGACTGGACCTAGTTGCCTCTAAATGGTTCACTGACCTGTGTTTGTATTAGACTCTAGATCGGGGTGGGCAAACTACAGCCTATGGGATTGCCACTCCTGTGGTGCTTGGGGCTAAGGCAGGCTCCCTAAAGTACCTGGCACCACTTCCCTGCGGCCCCTAGGGGATGGGGGCAGAAGGCTCTGTGTGTTGCCCTTGCCTGCAGGCACCACCCCCGCAGCTCCCATTGGTTGGAAATGGGGAACCGTGGCCAATGGGTGCTTCAGGGGAGGTGAGGCCTGTGGCATGAACCAAACAGTCTTGGCTGCATGGACCTATTTTGAGGTGTGCAGAAGATATTGAGAACACTCTGAAGTGTTGCAAATGAGCCTATGAAGAGAGCTGTAAAGAAATCAGGGGTTTGTTGGCAATCAAATATCTGGAAAGTCTGAGAACAAATGGTATCTCTTGTGTCATAAGAGACTGGACTGACTAAAGGCAGATATTTGACCGCTGAGGGATTGGTATAATCCAATGCTGCATCACCATGTGCTATTCCATTTGGAGTTGCACAGGGATATTGTGTAACCCTGTGCTTTGCCAAGTGCTATTGCATCTAGAGACTCATCAGGGATGTAATATAACTGCAGTATGCAAAGTGTGGCTACTCCAACAAGACCCTACTTCACATCCTGTGTGGATGCTGACACCACTCTGGAGCCTGTTGGCACCACCACACCACCATCCAAAACTGGTTGGTGAAAACCATCCTGCTATCCCTGGGGAAGATCGCCATCGACTCTGCCATTCCTGGGACAGACAGCTGACTGTGAGCTGACATCGTCATGACCAACATGGAAAAGAAGGTCCTCATGGTGGACATAACGGTGCCATTTGAAAACAGGTCACTGGCCTTCCTTGCAACCTGAGCTCAGAAGGTGCTGAAATACACCCCGCTAGCCGACACCCTGAAAGCCCAGGGCTATAAGGTCCAGATTCATGCCCTGGTCATGGAGGCCTTGGTGGCATGGGACCCCCACAATGAGCCAGTGCTGAGAGCATGTGGAGTCAGTCGGCGCTACGCCCAGCTCATGAGACTGCTCATGGTGTCCGACACCATCAGGTGGTCCAGAGACATCTACACAAAGCACATCACGGGACATCCTCAGTATCAGGTTGAGTAACTGAGAACGCCAGTCAGGGAAATAACCCACTTCCTCCCCTGACAAACCAAGGGATTAACCCCACTCGTGTACTTATTCACTACACCAATACTGACTTGGACTCTAAATACATTCTGAGTAGCGTACCTGAGACCAATTATCCACTGATGTTTTAAAAACTCCCACACCCCAATCTGCGTCTCTGCTGGTTATGTACTATGTATGGATCCTGTGAACCTTAGGAGGGATTACAAGTATCAGTTACAACTTGAGCCTGACCCCACATGTACAGTACCTTCCCTCTTAACTTGTGTAAATTGGATTTTAAACATTAGCTTTAATAAAATGTATAACTGCAGTGTGCAAAGTGCAATGGCACTCTTCTCCCTCTTGAAGTGGTGCAGAGTTCATGTATCTTGCTTTGCTGTTGGGTGCTCAGGCTGTCGGTACCTCAGCTGCTGTCACTAACTCCATCTCTTGCCTTCTTCACAGAGCGCTATCGCTTGTCTTATAAGATTGTGAAAACAGACAGCCGCCTGGTGCGCAGCATTCTGACTGCCCATGGATTCCACGAGGTGTGTGCACCAGTTCTAAAGGATATAAAGAGCCCCTGAGTTTAGAACACGTGCTGCAAAGGTTGAAATTCTGGGCTTCTTTCTGAATCAAGATATAGCACATGATCCTGGGCCTGTGGTGCTTTTAACCTTCAGCCAATCTATCAGGGAACACTGCACAATTCTACCATCCTGCAGGGGTGCTCTGTTCTCTGATTGTAAACCCAGTTTTCGAAGTATCCTTAGCTGGAGGAATACAGGTTGATCTTGTTTAATTTTCTTCTCCCTTTTGGAGCCTCATTTCACACCTTAAGATAGCAGGCAGGAGCGTGTGTGGTGATGCATTTATAATACTTATCATTCTCTAGCACCTACCAGGTTCTATATCGGCACCCTGTGTACAGTCAAGGATATTTCAGCAGGTACCTGTGAGTGAGTTCTTTTAAGAGATGGATTGGGGTTCAGTCTCCCAGGACTTCGGGACTTCGGAATGCTTTATAAATGGATTTAGACTGCCTATGAAAATAGCTTTTTCCCAACAGCTGTATCTAGGGTTGGGATATGACAGCTATTTAATAGTTCCCCTAGCAAAACTGTCTAACATCTTGGGTTAGAAATATCACAAACTGTAATGGTGACCAATCCATGAGTGGGTAGATGGGATGCTTAGGCTAGAAACTTCCCAGGTCCCTCAAAGTAGAGGGCAGAGTGCTTGTTACTAGTGGTAGTATGGTCTGTCTCATCTGTCCTTGGCTTTGTCCCATCCTCAGGTACACCCCAACAGTAGTGATTATAACCTCATGTGGACGGGATCCCACCTGAAGCCCTACCTGCTGCGCACTCTCTCAGATATTCAGAAAGTCAACCACTTCCCCAGGTAAGAGCTTTGCTGAACAAATTCACTAGTGTCTGAAAATCAATGTCTCCAAGTAATGTGTGGGGTGGGTGATGCACAGATCCCAGAGCGTCAGGACTGAGCCACATATTCTATCTTCCATTCCTTTCTGGCAATAGGAAGACCGCACTTAGGTTTAGTGCACTTGCCTTTCTAGCCCAGGTACTGGGCATCTCATTTTATTTGGTGCACAATTGAAGGGGGCTGGGTGGGTTCTTTGTAGGCCCTGGTAGATGTTTGTCCATGTCACTAAAACTACAGTTCTGGTCAGTCTCTGCCTTGGGAGACTAATGACAAGAGTAGCATGAGTGCTGCAGATGAGGATTGAGGGGTATTGGCAAAGCTAAAGGGAGACGCTGGACTGGAATAGAAGGGGATCCTGCAGTTTGGGATTGAGGTTTCTCTGGGGCCATGGCTACACTCACACTTTACAGCGCTGCAACTTTCACGCTCAGGGGTGTGAAAAAACACCCCCCTGAGCGCTGCAAGATACAGCGCTGTAAAGCGTCAGTGTAATCAGGGCTGCATACTACATCCGTAAAGGATGTGGTTTACATGCAGTGCTGGGAGAGCTCTCTCCTAGCGCTGCCGCTCCAACTACACTCACACTTTGCAGCGCTTTGAAATTCCAAATGTAGCCATACCCTGATAGAGCCGAGAGCCCTAGTAGCTAAACCCTCAGTGCTAGGACACTGATGTGGGTTGCTGAGAGATGCTTCATGGAGAAGACGCAGCTGCTGCTTTTGTAATTTCAGGTCATATGAACTGACCCGGAAAGACCGGTTGTACAAGAATGTTAGTCGCATGCAGTATACCCATGGGTTCAAGACATTCCACATCTTACCTCAGACCTTCATTCTGCCAACAGAGTACCAGGAGTTCTGCAGTAAGTGACTGGGTAGCAATGCCCAGCCCCTGAACAGCAGCCAGGGAGTAATTAGGTGTACGGGGGGGATTGTGCTTATCCAGTTTTGTGCTTGGGCCCCTGAGAGAAACAACTCAGCTTGTGTTGTGAACAACAAAATTGCAGGGAAGGGAGGCTAAAATAACACTACTGGAAACAGGTTTTTTTGGCTTGTTTATGTCATCCCTGTCCTATGAGTGTTGCTTACCCCATGCCTAGCTGAGTCCATGGCCTCAGTGTGAGATCTGAGCCCTTCAGCATTATCAGCTGCAGATGAAAGAGATCCTAGTGCCTGAGGACTAATGGGTCTGAGCATCGGAGGGCTTATCCTTAAGAATTGCTGTAGGCCAACACCATAGCATCTTTGGCTAACATCTGGGAATGCTAGCGGGAGGGGGAAGCACCAGGAGGAATACCAGACAGAGAAGAGAAGCCAGTGTCCAGCTTAAGTGATCAGGCTTACTGAGGGCATTTGGGGCTTTGACACCATAGGGAAAAACAGGACAAGTGAAGGAATTGTTCGTTCATGCTAGAACTGTTAGAAGCTCTGTAAGAGTTCCCATTGTGGGGAACACCCTGGCAGCCCTTGCAGAAAGTTGGAAGACTTTTCAGATTCATGCTTCTCTCTTGACTAGGTTCTTATTCAAAGGACAGGGGTCCCTGGATAGTGAAACCTGTGGCCTCTTCCAGGGGGCGAGGTGTCTACCTGATCAACAATGTAAGTGTTCAGCAGAATGCTGACTTTCCCCAGATAATGCTGCATTCCATTCCCTCCTATTTTCACCCTTTGGCAAGTGCCATGGTAATCTCATGAGCTGGTGACACTGCTGTCAGTTTCAGCACCATTATGTTTCTAGTAGGTGATCAGCACCCCCAAGCACCTGGCATGCCTCACAGCATCCTATTTTTTCCATGATTCATGTCCTGCAACACATGTCTTTTAAGTCTCAGATGCAGCAGTAACCAGAAGACTGTTTCTGATGCAATATGAATTGCTGTGCAGCTGCATCCTGGGCTTCCCTAATGGCGAAGGCTGCCTTGGGGAAAAAAGCTGTAGGAGTGGGGCTCCCAGGCTGTCTGATATGGAGAGCTGGATCCTATATTCATCATTGTACATCTTACCTTCACGGGCCCTGAGTTGTCTTCTCCCATGGCCATTTGATCGCCCCAATTAATTAAGTAACTTTCAAAGTGAAATCCCCCAGTGGTAGGGAGAGGTCTTTGTTCTGAATACAGAGGGCTCTGGGATTCATGGTGCTGATGGTGCCAGGCCTCTCGAAGGCTGACGCTCTGAGCACAATGTGCTGGCTGTAGTAGTTGCCTTGCCCTTTGCGTGCTGTGCAGAGAATCAGTTTCTCACTAGTGGCTCCAGTTGAGACTCAATTGCCAAGAGCGGTTGAGGGGATTCTGAGCCTTAGGCACTAATGGGTCAGATGTTCCTGGCACACTACCAAGCTGGTTGCTGAGTCGCTTTGTGTTCATTTACTCCCTCCTCTGTCCCTGCAGCAAAGGGACCAGGTTGCCTGATCTGTCTTCTACCTGGATCCTTTCCCATGGAATAAGGGAGTAGCTAGCCAAGTGCATGAAGTAACTCTTTCCAGAGCTGCACTCAGCTTTGCTCTTTGTTTGAAGGAGAGGGAGTGCATGCTCAAGTGATGGGCAGGTAGCCATGAACTGAGGAAAGGGCCCTCCTGGGATCTCTCTCTGTATCTATTCCAGCAGTATGTCAGCTGGTTTGGCCCGTAGATTTCCCTTTTCTTAGTGTGACCTCCACACAGGGAGTGTTTTTTTTTCTAGAAACTGTTAATGGAAAGTGTTTTTAAAAAAATTCTCTTTCTTTGATCCAGAGTAAAACACACTGCCATTTTTGTGTCATACCAAGAGAGCCTGAGCTCTCTAATTCTTTAGTTAGCTTAGATTTCCCTTGGCCAGAACAGGAGCAGTGTGGATCTCCAGACACGAGTGAATGAAAGACAGGGAGGTGGATTAGATTTGACTCCTTCACAAACTGGGACAAGAATCTTAACTAATCTGGACCTTTTTTAGTGGCAAGGGGCGGAAAGAGGAATTTACAGACAGTGAAGAGTAAGTCCTCTGAAAAGGTTGCTTCCTGCAAGCTACACAGCTTCCCACCCCAGACAGTGATCTGTGCCTGTGTTGCTGAAGAGCGTATCTGGTTGCCCAGGGCTTTGTGTTTTTGTTGTAGATCTATAATGGAGCTTCCTATCATGAGCTCCCATGTCAGTACAGCAGCCTCACTGCTATCTGACACTGGGATAAGGGGAGCTCAGCTAGGCAGGGTGAGTAGATGGATAACAGCACTGGAGCTGACCAGAGATTGAAGGTGTGAGGTGGTCATCTCCCCCACTCTTGGCTCTCTCCTTCGATATGCTGAAGACCCCCTAAATTAAGATCTTGGCACAGGATTTACTCCTTCTATTCCTGGATCTCCCTCCACCAATAGCCAGTCCTGGATGCCTGAGAAGAAAGCAAACCCCCTAATCCTGTGCTTGGTCAATATACCTAACATCACAGTAGTAGGAAGTCAACGTGACTGTCATTTGAGACTTCCAGCCCCTAACTTGTTGTGCATAATTGCTGTGTAGCTCTTAAACAGCTATTGAGACCAATGCAGGACAACACTTGTGTGTAATTTTACATTTATATAATGTGTAAAGCACTTTGGGATCTCTGGGATGGCAGGTTCTTTGGAAATGTAGTAACACCCTGATTAAGCTTCTGATCAGGGTCTGATTACCCTAAATACCCTGTTACTGGCCAGACTTTCCCCTAGTAGCAGTTTCTACAGCACAGAATGACTTTAGAATTAAAAGGCTTTTGTTAAAATCAGCCCTTGGATTTGTGGTTTCCTCACTCTTGGACTGATGCTGTGTCTTGTTCTGTAGCCGAACCAGATTTCCCTGGAAGAGAATATCCTGGTGTCGCGCTACATCAACAACCCCCTGCTCATAGATGGTGAGTGTGTAGGAATTGACTGCTTCCTCAGTTTCCTGACCAAATGGTCTCAGCAGCCTATGGATAGCTATTTGGGCTGCCATGCATTCTTTGATAAGTAAATCTCTCCAGTACCCTAGAGCTATGGTTGGGTGGTGGGGGTGGAAGAGATTCTTCAAACCCAGGCTCTGAACATCAAGTGAGCAGAAGCTGATAGACTCTGCTGTCTATTTTACACTTCCGTTGCTCTCAAAGGATCTGCTGCTCCCCCCTCAGCTGGGTTCAGATTCTAGTGCCTCTTGAAGTATTTGTGGTCACTGATTCCTGCTAATCTTCTTCCAGACTTCAAATTCGATGTGCGCCTGTATGTACTGGTGACGTCCTATGATCCACTTGTTGCCTACCTCTACGAGGAGGGACTAGCCAGGTAGGATGCACACCCCTTCCCTCAAAGCAGTTGAACCTGAAGCTTTAGGATCAAGAGAGCTTCTCCCTACCCTTGCCATGCTCATCTTTGATTCAGAGGCCTGGCAGAGAAGGCGTGCCTCAAAGTTTTAGCTGTAGGTATTTAGTGATGCTGGTGTGTCGTGTCCCCCTCCCTCCCCCCATGCCTCAGACTGCATTGGAATAACTGATTTTAATGACTTGGTTATGGGAGGGGAAAAATCTTGGTAAAGCAAATTCTTAGTGATTGTCCACACAGATCCCATTTTTGTGCACCTGCACCCCACATACTTGATCAGATTCTTTTTGGCTAGTCAGTTGGGGCTCCACAGGTAGCAAGAAGGAACTGAGAGATGGTTGTGTCCACTTTGCCTGGGAGTAGTTGAGGGAAGGGTACCTAGAGACCAGGCACGGCCCCAGCACTGTCTGCTTCTCTTGAGCAGTCTAGGATTCACCTTTGATTTTAGGATAGCTCATTTGTGAGCAAGAATTAGTTGTTTCCTTTTGCCAGTTGGTATATGTAAGAATATAAGAGGCCATACTGGGTCAGACCAAAGGTCCATCCAGCCAATGCCAGGTGCCCCAGAGGGAGTGAATCTAACAGTTAATGATCAAGTGATCTCTCTTGCCATCCATCTCTACCTCTGACAAACAAAGGCTAGGGACAGCATTCCTTACCCATCCTGGCTAATAGCCATTAATGGACTTAACCTCCATGAATTCATCCAGTTCTCTTTTAAACCCTGTTATAGTCAGAGCCATCACAACCTCCTCAGGCAAGGAGTTCCACAGGTTGACTGTGCACTGTGTGAAGATGAATCTCCTTTAATTTCATTTGGTGGCCCTAGTTCTTATATTATGGGAACATGTAAATAACTTTTCCTTATTCAATTTCTCCACGCCACTCATGATTTTATATACCTCTATCATATCTCTCCTCAGTCTCCTCTTTTCTCAGCTGAAAAGTCCTAGGCTCTTTAATCTCTCGTCATATGGGACCCATTCCAAACCCCAATCATTTTAGTTGCCCTTCTCTGAACCTTTTCTGATGCCAGTATATCTTTTTTGAGATGAGGCAACCACATCTGTACACAGTATTCAAGATGTGGGTGTACAGTTGATTTATATAAGGGCAATATGATATTCTTCTCTCCTTTTTTAATGATTCCTAACATCCTGTTTGCTTTTTTGACTGCCGCTGCACACTGCACAAACATCTTCAGAGAACTATCCATGATGACTCCAAGATCTTTCCTGATTTGTTGTAACTAAATTAGCCCCCATCATATTGTATGTATAGTTGGGGGTTATTTTTTCCAATGTGCATTATACATTTATCCACATTAAATTTCATTTGCCATTTTGTTGCCCAATCACTTAATTTTGTGAGATCTTTTTGAAGTTCTTCAGTCTGTTTTGGTCTTAACTACCTTGAGCCGTTTAGTATCTTCTGCAGACTTTGTCACCTCACTGTTTACCCCTTTCTTGAGATCATTTATGAATAAGTTGAACAGGATTGGTCCTAGGACTGACCTTTGGGGAACACCACTAGTTACCCCTCTACATTCTGAACATTTACCATTTATTCCTACCCTGTGTTCCCTATCTTTTAACCAGTTCTCAATCCATGAAAGGATCTTCCCTCTTATCCCATGACAACTTACTTTATGTAAGAGCCTTTGAGGGACCTTGTCAAAGGCTTTCTGGAAATCTATGTATATTATATCCACTGGATCCCCCTTGTCCACATGTTTGTTGACCTCTTCAAATAACTCTAATAGCAGGGGCGGCTCCAGGCACCAGCATGCCAAGCGCATGCCTGAGGCAGCAAACCACGGGGGGTGGGGGTGGGGGCGCTCTGCTGGTTGCTGCAAGGACAGCAGGCAGGCTGCCTTGGCAGCCTGCCTGCGGAGGGTCCGCTGGTCCTGTGGCTTTGGTGGACCTCCCGCAGATGTGCCGCTGAACCCGCAGGACCGGGGACCTTCTGCAGGCAAGCGGCTGAAGGCAGCCTGCCTGCCGTGCTTGGGGAGGCAAAATACCTAGAGCCGCCCCTGTCTAATAGATTAGTAAGACATGATTTCCCTTTACAGAAACAATGTTGACTTTTGCCCAACACTTTGTTCTTCTACATGTCTGAATTTCATTCTTTACTATTGTTTCAACTAATTTGCCCGGTACTGACGTTAGACTTACTGGTCTGTAATTGCTGGGATCACCTCTAGAGCCCTTTTTAAATATTGGCGTTACATTAGCTATCTTCCAGTCATTGGGTACAGAAGCCAATTTAAAGGACAGGTTACAAACCCTAGTTAATAGTTGTGCGATTTCACTTTTGAGTTCTTTCAGAACTCTTGGATGAATGCCATCTTGTCCCGGTGACTTGTTGCTATTAAGTTTATCAGTTAATTCCAAAACCACCTCTAGTGGCACTTACAAAGGACGGCTCAGGTTTGGGAATCTCCCTACCATCCTCAGCCATGAAGACTGAAGCAAAGAACTTGTTTAGTTTTTCTGCAATGACTTTATCTTTTTTAAGTGCTCCTTTTGTATCTCGATCGTCCAGGGACCCTACTGGTTGTTTAGCAGACTTCCTGCTTCTGATGTACTTAAACATTTTATTACCTTTTGAGTTTTTGGCTGGCTGTTCTTCAGACTCCTTTTTTTTGGCTTTTCTTATTACATTTTTACATTTAATCTGGCAATGTTTATGCTCCTTTCCATTTACCTCACCAGGATTTGACTTCCTCTTTTAAAAGATGCCTTTTTATCTCACTGCTTCCTTTATATGGTTGGTAAGCCATGGTGGCTTTTACTGTTTTTTTACTGTTCTTTTTTTTAATTTGGGGTATACATTTAAGTTGGCCTCTATTGTGTTTTTGAAAAGTATTCATGCAGTTTGCAGGGATTTTGCTCTAGTCACTGTACCTTTTTAATTTCTGTTTAACTAATCAGACTTTTGCATAGTTTTCCTCCTCCTTTCTGAAATTAAATGCCAGTGTTGGGCTATTGAGGTGTTCTTTCCACCATAGGAATGTTAAATTGTTATGGTCACGATTTCCAAGTGGTCCTGTTATAGTTACCTCTTGGACCAGATCCTGCACTCCACTCAGGACTAAATCGATAATTGCTTTCCTCTTGTGGGTTCCTGTCCCAGCTGCTCGGAGAAGCAGTCATTTAAATTACTGAGAAATTTTGTCTCTGTATTTTGTCCTGAAGTGACGTATCCAGTCAATATGGAGATAATTGAAATCCCTTACTATTGAGTTATTTATTTTGATAGCCTCTCATCTCCCTTAGCATTTTATTGTCACTATCACTGTCCTAGTTAGGTGGTCGATAATAGATCTCTACTCTTATATTCTTGTAAGAGCATGGAATTACTGTCCATAGAGATTCTATGAAACGTGGATTCATTTAAGATTTTTACTTCATTTGATTCTACATTTTTTCACATATGCTACCTTCCCTCCCACCACACATCCTGTTTTGTCCTTCCGATATTATTTTGTGCCCCAGAATGATTGTCCCATTGATTTGTCCTCACTCCACCAGGTTTCTGTGATGCCTATATATACCTTTAACATGAGGTACTCTAGTTCACCCATCTTATTATTTAGACTTCTAACATTTGTGTACAAGCACTTTAAAAAAACTTGTCACTGTTTGTCTGCCCTTTTCTAATGTGTCAGTTTCTTTATGTGAATGTTTGTTTCTCATCTGATCTGGCCCATACTTTAGCCTCTTCCATCCTCTCCTCCTGACTAAAACTTAGAGAATCTCTATCAATAGACTCTCCTCTAAGAAGTGCACCCATACAGTGAGTGAATGAGGTGAGGCTGAAGTTCTTCCTGCTGGAAAAGTCAGTGCAGGCTTCCTCACACTCTGGAATAGCTTAGGAGAAGCCTCTGTGTGGTTCTGTCCATCTCCCTCAGTGCCCTGGTGCACTCCTAGGCTACTTCCTCTGAAAGGCCTCATTTGTCCACCAGTCATCACCGTTGATGTCTGGCAGAGGCAGGAAAGAGCATTGTTCTAAAGATGACCCCAGACACAGGTTGGGCCTCCTGCTGGTGCCAGGGAAGGTGAGGTTATGTCAACTGAAGTCAAAGCAAGTCATAAGTTGGAGAAGACACTTGATGGTACCTCAGTGCTGATATTTAAGGCAGCTCAGGTGGTACCATCTAAGGCTTAGGAATATACTCCCTCTAGTACTGGCCCCAGCACAGTGTACTTCTGTATCTGGCACTTCTACATTTATCACATTTGGTGAGCTTAGTACTAAAAACAATGTTAAGATATTCCAGGAGGTAATTTAACATGTCCCCCCACCCAGCTATTGTAGAACGTCCATGTGTGTTCAGGGAAGAAACCTCTATGCAAATCTCCCTGGTTCATAGGCAGGGTACTTCTGACAGAATTGTCCTTCCGTTAGAGGAGGTATATTCCTTCTCCTCTTCCCTAAAATGTATTGGGAAATCATCCCCTCATCTTCCATCCCCCCTCTGGATCACTTGGGGGGAAAGTCAAAAAGATCTAGATGATATTCAGTTAGAGGAGCTAAGAACACATCATCATAGTGAGCACCTGTCCTGGTATCATTGATGTGCACTCCTCCCCACTCTCCTTCCTGCACCAATCATACTGGATCCCCTGGGCTATTTGGCCCTATTTCTGAAAGCCAGCATTCCCCACTGTATCCAGAGCTGAAGAGACCAATTCAGTTTCCAGCAGCTGTAGAACTCAACTCACTTGTGAAGAGGCAAGAGGAGAAGAATGGAGAAGAAAAGCATTCTCCTGAGCAGGAGCATCAAATCCCAGCTCCAATGTTGTCCTGCCCTGATGAGGCAGTGACAGTACCTTCACTGACTTCAGAGGTTTAAATCATTGTCTTCCAGGACCTGATAAAACAGATGGCTGATACCCTGTATGTCCTTCTGGAGACTGTAGAAGAGACTCATAGAAATGTTAGCCTAGAAGGATCTCAGTTGGTCATAGTCAAGTCACCTGCCCTGAAGCAGGACTAAACTCTTGAATAATACTTGATCTAACTTGAGGAAAGTTGGCTGTGCCAGTCAACGATGGTCTGTTGTAATGTGCCAGATGGATGTTGCAGACACCAGCTTCTGTCTACTAACTTCAAGAAAGCAGACAGAAGATATCATGCCTCTGAATATTTTTGTTAGCATCCCATGCCTGGCACTCTTGCGGTACAAGCTGTATTGGAGAGAACAAAACAGTAAGTCCTACAAAATACCCATGTGAGAGGACCCCACAAAAGCTCAACCTTGTTGGTTGAAAGCCTACAAATGAAGGAAGCAAACTATCAAGCACTATTCCCACAATAAGATTTTTTTGAACTTGGACAATTATCCAATTTCTTAGATAAATTACCCAAGAAGCATCTGGAGGAACCATAATCTCTTATGGCTGATAGCCAATTAACTGCTCAAACATCTCCACAGGCTGCACTGAATGTGCCTGACAAGAGGTGAAAACAGTGGCCACACCAATATCCATGAATAGGTCATCATAGCTTCAGTCCTCCAGGGATCTCAAGGGAGATCTAAGTAGTAATAGAAAGCTTCCTTCGAATGGGATGTCATCTGTTTAGCAGTGGCACTGATAAGGCACCACATACTTTGAAGGATTCCAGGCAACTCTATGCTCTTTGGGTCTCTGTCCCATCCCCTAAAACAGTGGCTCTCAACCTTTCCAGGCTACTGGATCCCTTTCAGGAGTCTGATTTTTGTCTTGCATACCCCAAGTTTCATCTCGCTTAAACTACTTGCTTATAAAATCTTTTATACAAAGGCAAAAGTTTCACAGCACACTATTACTGAAATTGCTTACTCTCATTTTTACCATAATTATAAAATAAATACAATTAAAAGTACCATATTTTATATTCCAATTGATAGTATATATAGAGCCAGTATAAACAAGCCATGGTCTGCATGAAATTTTAGTTTGCATTGACTTCGCTAGTGCTTTTTATGTAGCCTTTTGTAAAACTAGACAAATAGCTAAACAAGGAGTTGTACTCCCTGGGAAAACCTCTGCGTACACCCAGGCGTATGCGTACCCTGGTTGAGAACCACTGCCCTTGTCAGGGTTCCTTCCCCAGTCTGAACTCTAGGGTACAGATGTGGGGACCTTTATGAAAACCCCCTAAGCTTATTTCTACCAGCTTAGGTTAAAACCTGGTTTGCTGCCACCGCCAAGTGATTTAATCAGAAACGGAGAGGACCACTTGGAGTTCCTCTTCCCCAAAAATATCCCCACAAGCCCTTACTCCCCCTTTCCTAGGGAGGCTTGAGAATAATATCCTAACCAAGTGATCAAAGACACAAACCCCTGGGTCTCTGGACAGTGGAAAAATCAGTCACATTCTTAGAAGGATTTTATTAAAAGGAAAAGGTAAAAATCATCTCTGTAAAATCAGGATGGAAAATAACTTTTACAGGGTAATCAGATTCAGAGCCCAGAGGAACCCCCTCTAACCTTAGTTTCAAAGTTGCAACAAAACAGGGATAAACATCCCTCTTGCAAAGGGAACATTCACAGGTGGAGAAAACAAAGAGAAACTAATATGCCTTGCCTGTCTGTTACAAGTTTGAAATGTGAGACTTGTTCAGAAAGATCTGGAGAACATGGATTGGTGTCCGGTCCCTCTTAGTCCCAAGACTGAACACTACCAAAACAAAGAGCACAAACAAAACCTGCCTTCTCTCTCTCCAGCCCCTTCCCCTCCTTTCTCCCCTCCTCCATTTGAAAGTATCTTGTCCCCTTATTGGTCCTTTGGGTCAGTGTCAGCCAGGTTACCTGGGCTTCCTAAGCCTTTACAGGTAAAAGGATTTTGGTGTCTCTGGCCTGGAGGGATTTTATAATATTGTAACAACCCTCTTGTATACTCTTCCCTTTTTATAGTTATGACAACCCTAAAAGAAAGCAATGTAAGCACCAGCTATACCTCAGGAAGTGTTTCTCAATGCAGTATTATTGGCAGTCTCCATGATTCTGAGCCTCCAAGGAAGATGCAGAGATTTCATTGGTGGTAACCCATTGGTTCCTGCTCAGCTGCCCTGAAGACTGGGGCTTTGAATGGGCAGCAGGTCTAACAATCAGTGGCAGCCTGGATGGACCACCACAAGATCTATTTTACCCCTTTTTTCCCCCCCTCCCCCTTTGGCAACCACATTTAAAAGCTTGGGCTGGAATTACCTTGGGCCACTGGGTCCTTCGGATCATAAAGAGGTGTCCCATGCATTTTCAGTCTCTTCCAAACCTCTTGTCCCCTTCTGGTCCTTTTCCAGTGACATCTCTCGTAAGAGATTGAGAGAGGAGGTAGACTGCCTCTTACAACTGGGAGCAGGAACCAGGGGAGGAACTGCCCTTGAAGTTCAGGAGCAAGTGATTTTATTCCTACTATTCCTGAATCCTAAAGTAGAAAGGAGGCAGTAGACCCACCCTTGATCTTTGTCTCAACCTCTTTGCTCGCTATTTCAAAATGGTGGACCCTGACTTCTAATGAAAGGAATTTAGATTTCATGGACTAGTTCATGGCTCTCAACCTGCAGCATGCCTATTTTCATATCTCCGTATATCTGGTTCACAAAAAACCCTTCGTTTCCTGATAGGAACTTCCCACCACCAATACAGAGTTCTAACCTTTGGCCTCTCCACAGCTCTAAGGGCTTTTACTAAATGCCTGGCATTAGTGGCAGTTCATCTAAGGAGACAAGAGTCCAGGTACACTTTTACCTGGACAATTGGCTAATTCAGGGAAGATCATCACCACCACAGGTGACTTAGCAAAGACAATCCTGAAATTCTCCATCTCTCCAGGTTTCAAAATTAACAGTGAAATCCTCAGATTCCAATTCAGACTATAAACTTCACATGAGCAATGTTAGACTCCAAATTAGTGAGGGCTTACCTTCAATAGCAAAGATTTCATACAATATTAGACCACTTGATCAGCTTTAGCCCCCACAACACCACAAATGAGGATGTTGAAGGCTTCTAGGACAAATGGCTTTACACTTATAATCACACAGTATGCCAAACTACAGCATCTGTCATAAAAATACAGTTAAGGGTAGCATAAAATCCCTCCTTACCATGTAAAGGGTTAATCCGTCCTTTACCTGTAAAGGGTTAAGAAGCTCAAATAACCTGGTTGGCACCTGGCCAAAAAGACCAATAAGGGGCGAAGATACTTTCAAATCTGTGGGGGAAGGTTTTTGTTTTGGTTTCCTTTTTTTTTCTCTGGGTCAGTGAGGAACCAGGGCAGGGAAAATACATCTCCCTAAGCCATATCTGACCTAAGCATCTAGTATTACAGAAATAGTAAGAAAATGCACTAGATTATCTTTTTGTTTTAGCTTGTAAATTTTCCCTGTGCTAAGAGGGAGGTTTATCCCTGTTCTTGTAACTTTAAAGTTTTGCCTAGAGGGGAAAGCCTCTGTTTTGAATCTGATTACCTTGTAAATTACCTTCCATCCTGATTTTACAGAGGTGCTTCTTTTACTTTATCATAAAATCCTGTTTTTAAACATCTGGTCTGTGCTCACTTTGGTCGGTCTTAAGCCTTCCCAGGAAAGGGGGTGAAGGGGCTGGGGGAGGAGGAGAATATTTCAGAGAAACAGGAACTCCAAGTGGTTCTTTTCCTGAATCTTTGTCTAACTCACTTGGTGGTGGCAGCAGTGCTCATCTAAGGACAAGGAGGGATTTGTGCCTTGGAAGTTTTTAACCTAAGCTGGTAGAAATAAGCTTAGGGGGTTTTTCATGTGCGTCCCCACATCTATACCTCAGAGTTCAAAGTGGAGAGGGAACCCTGAGAGCATTGATCTAGGTAGAAAATGGCTGAGATCAGTAGCTCTCCAGCAGATGCTGCATGGACATGATTGTCATGGTCCCACTAGAATTGTCAAATTGATTAACAGAACCACTTTAGATATGCAGTGGAGTTCCATAATCTCTTTTCCTACAAAGATGTTGGTAACCGATGCCGTCATTCAGGAAGGGCTCCTCTTGAGCTATTGAAAAGTCAAGGACTGTGGTCTCCTCAGGAAGCAAGTCTGCACGCGAACAATTTAGAGGTCAGGGCAATCTCCCTGGCATGCAACTTTTTCTGTCCCTTCTTAATGTCTGTCAGCACTTGAATTGCTGATTCAACACCACAGCAATGCCCTATATCCGTGACTCTCAACCTTTTGAGACTACTGTACCCCTTTCAGGAGTCTCATTTGTCTTGCATACCCCTACATTTCACCTCACTTAAACTACTTGCTTACAAAATCCGACATAAAAATACAGAAGTGTCATAGCACACTGTTACTGAAACTGCTTACTCTCATTTTTACCATGTAATTATAAAATCAATTGGAATATAAATATTGTACTTACATCTGTGTATACTGTATAGAGCAGTATAAACAAGTCATTGTCTCGTATACAATTTTAGTTTGTACTGACTTCCCTAATGCTTTCTATGTAGCATTTTGTAAAATGAGGCAAATATCTAGATGAATTGATGTACTCTCAGAAGACCCCTGTGTACCCCCTGGGGTACACATACCCCTGCTTGAGAACCACTGCCTTGTATTAGGTTGGTAAGGGGATAGCAAGATTATCCCCTACTCTTTCAAGAAGCCATATTACTGTGGGGAGTGATGCATTCTGTGTCAGATTTCATTGGTAGTTCTGCACCATCTGGGTCTTCAGAACACTCTGGTAGACCAGCTCAGCAGGGTCCTTTCCAAAAAAACACAATTGGTCTTTCAGAGTCTCAGTTCTGCATCACATCTTTTGCAAATGAGGGTGTCCTAGAAGTATACCTATTGTGGCTTGTTGCAAATAAGTGTCAAATTGTGTTGGACAGGAGGGAGAGAGTCCACAGATGCCTTCCTCATCTTGTGGACAGCAGGCTACTGTGTGCCTTTCCACCAGTTCCAATGATACTAAGGATCTTGAAGAAACTGAGGCAGAATGCTGCTTGCATCATAACTCCAGCATGGCCAAAACAATTCTCGTACTCAGATCTGGTGAATCTGTCAACACAACTGCAGAACCTATTTACCATCTGTAGTTTCCAGAGCAATGGCTGGATTCTGCACCCATATCCAGTATCCGTACGCCTGACTACCTTGATAGTGGATAAAGGAATCCTGCTGAGAGAAGCTGCTCTGCTCAGGTTCAGAATGTTCTGCTGAGAGCAGGAAATCTTTGACTAGACATAACCTCTTTCATTAGCTGTATATTTTTCTATATGAGCTTCTCAACACCATCTTTCTCCCTGATGGCACTAGTCTTTGCTTCAGGGCTAGCAGTTGGTCCAGAATTGCTGTCTGGACTTTCCATCAGCTCCATACGAGTCCCTCTGACAGCAGTATCTGCAAATTGCTCTCCTATCTGTGGCCACACTGTTTCCCCAGTCTCCAGTGACCATTACTGAAGATTCTCATGCATGTTTTTCCCACAGTTTGAGAGCCCTGTCCTCCATGGGGCCTTAATATGTCACTGGCAGGGTTGATGTGTGTTGCCTCTGAGTTTTTAGCAAGCTTTTAACAGATGGCTGCTAGGAAAATGGTTTTAATTGACTTTACCTCAGCTAGGAGGGATGGGGAGATTGAGGCTTGTATGTCAGTATTTTGCAAGGCAGGATTCTTCTTAGACCTTACTCTTTCTGCCCAGTGTTGTCTGAGTTGTGTAAATCAGTTCATTCACCTCTTTATTCTTCCTTAAGCTTTACTCTAACCCTGAGTAAAGCAAAGCTTCACTCACTGGATGTAGTGAGGGCATTGTCTTTCTGTTTGGATAGAACTAAGACATTTGGCAACACACGCTACTTGTTGCATTTGCTGACAAAATCAAAGGGTGACCTTTATCTACTCTGAGGTTATCCAAGTGGGTCTCGCAGTGTTAGAACTTGCTGTGAGTTAGCCAGGCCATATCAGAGCTCTTTCCACTAGGGCTCAGTCAGCTTAAATTGCTTGTTTGAGCAATATTCCCATACCTCACCTATTATGGGTCTCAGACTGAATGCCCGTTTTGGTAGGATTGTCCTGCAGTCACTATTCAAACAGGACTCCTACCTGCCTCTAAGCAAATAGACAGTTGCTTGTTAGTCACCATGAGTGGAATCTGTTAGCAATTGCTCAAAGAATGGCTACTTATCCCACAGCAACTGTGGCTGGCTCTTCGAGATGCATTGTCCATACAGATTTCTCAACTCACCCTCATCTGCTAATGGGGAGTTCTATCCCTGTGCCTTTTTGTATTGGTGAAGAATTGAGGCAGTTGGGTCCATTCAGCCATTTGTGCCCTCAGATGGGGAGGTTGCAAGGGCACAGGCATAACCACCAGGTGGACATCACTGGCCAAAAAATCTGACTTGAGCACAGGTAGTGCACAGGCACCAGGAGTGGAATCTGTGTGCAGACAGCACATCTTAAACTTGCTTACCCTACAGTAGCTACTGTACTTTATCTGCCCCCACATCCACACCTTGTATTCTTTTTTAGAAGAGGCTAATGTAAGTGGAGGCCAGTCTGTCTGGTGTGAGGTGTTGTGGAGGGTCTGCATGCTACTCTCAAAGGCCAGGTCTCTTGTAGACATAGTTCCATCAGCTACAGGATACCTGATGCATTATTATAGAATTGGTGCCAAAGGTAAAATCAGAAGCACATCCTGGGGAGTGTCACCTGAGGTCAGGGAATTAGCCTGACCCTGTTAGTGACCCATAGCTGTGCTGCTGCCCCACAGTTGATAGCTCACAGTGGGGCTTATGTGGAGTACTTTTAAATGATGGAAATAAGCCTACTCCTATCAACTTCCTCAATGAATCTTCAGCTGCCTCCTCCCCCCACAAATTTGCAGGGCTGGTGAGTAGGTGGAGCAGGTGATGGCAATCCCCCAGGTATATCTAGCAATTGGATGGAGCAGAAACAGTGTAAGTCATATAATGGGGGTTAAGGGTTCAGGAATGTGAGAGATTAGATCAAGGGTAGGCAACCTAGGGCATGTGAGCTGATTTTCAGTGGCACTCACTGCCTGGGTCCTGGCCACTGGTCTAGGGGGCTCTGCATTTTAATTTTAAATGAAGCTTCTTAAACATTAAAAAAGCTTATTTACGTTACTTAAAACAATAGTTGAAATATTATAGACTTATAGAAAGACCTTCTAAAAACATTAAAATGTATTACTGGCATGTGAAACCTTAATAATAATAATTAGGTATATCTCCATATTATCTCATAGAACTGGAAGGGACCCTGAAAGATAAAGTCCAGCCCCCTGCCTTCACTAGCAGGACTGAGTGCTGATTTTTTGCCCCAGATCCTTAAGTGGCCCCCTCAAGGATTGAGCTCACGACCCTGGGTTTAGCACGCCAATGCTCAAACCACTGAGCTATCCCTGCCTCCCCCCCTGCCCCTTAAATTAGAGTGAATAAATGAAGACTCGGCACACCACTTTTGAAAGGTTGCCGACCCCTGGATTAGATGTTTCCTTCTGTGTGACCTCCAGGTGGCACTAGCAACCTTTGTTTTCAGTGTCTTATGATGTTTTTCCCCTTGCCCTGGATTTGTGTGCCTGGACACAAGATCCTGGAGCTCCAGGTTCTTGTTTGTCTCTCTGGTGTGATATAAATGCCTAGAGAGACCCCTTTAAGGGCTTATGGACTATTGGTGCTTTGGCTAAGGCTGGGTCAACCTCAGACTGTGAAGGAGAAGAGTTCAACACTTGTGACTGAATGGAGGCTGGGTTTCCTTCCCCATTGTAGAAGCTGCAGTGTTTAGGAGTGGAAACAGGGTGTGGCAGGGCTCCTGGGAGGTCTAGGGGATATGTGGTGAAAGCATAGTGTGGCACAGATGGACATGGCATAGATGTAGTGGGGGTGAGGGCTTTGTGCATGTGGAGGCCAGGTTTAGGGACCTCTCTTGCTGATCAGAGCAATGACATTACATTGCACCTGTATTCTGCACTTGTATTCTCAAAACCTGGCTAGTCTCCAAAACGTGACTTTTTTTAATTTACCTGTATTTGCTCCTTGCCAGCTTCTGCTGCATCCCACTGAAAGGTAGTGTGCAGCTCATGCCATGCCTCAGGGAGCCCCAGTGGGGGTAGAGCTGATGCCTCTTGGCAGAGAAGAGCTACTGATAATAGAACATGTGGAGGCCCCATAGGACATGATGATTTTTCTTGATGTGAGGGACTAAATAGCATGCAACAGCTGATGCCTGTTTGCCTGAGCTGAAACCTCCCTGTGTCTGGCTTCCAAGGTAGAGCCTGACTTGACATGAGGTGATCTATGTTTGGAAGTGAGGCTCTGGAACAGAGGAAATAGGTTTAGGCTCTGATGCTGCATTGCTGTGTGTTTCCCATCTATGCAGAATGACAGGAGGTGGAGCATAGGAAAGCTCCCTCAGGTAGGAGTGAGGAAGCAGAGATCGAATGAAGAAGTCTTCTGGGTTATTCAGGCTTTTGAACCTTCTCAGAAGTTCTGAATGCAGCTGTTCCATTTGCACTGTTGAAGTCCTGTTTTCTTGCTTTGAGAAGTGAGTGTTGGGCAGAATTCAGGATGCCCTGAGCTGAGGTGCCTGACACAAGAGCAGGCTCTATTGTGGCTTGCTCTTTCCTCAGAGGAAGTTTCTGTAACTGGAAGTAACAGTAGGCTATCGAAGCTGAGAGTCCAGCTTTCAGAGCAGCAACAAGGGTAACAGCATCAAAGAGCTCTGTCACTGCATCTTATCTTGCCCTGTAGTACCCCCTGCTATTCTGGTCTTGCCCAGCTGCCAACTGTCAATGTTCCTAATCCAGTAGTCCACTCTCAGTCCTGTGTCCATTCGTTTTGAATTGGTGATGATCTTTCAGTTCTCTCAGTGCCTGAAACAAGAACAAGGCTTCTCTGTGTGAGACAGAGGTATGCCATGCTGTCCCTTAGGGTCTTGTCCAGATTTGATTTAAAGGTGTATCATTAGAACATATTAGCTAATACTTTTTAAAAACCTAATGTAGGCAAAGCACATTGCTTGTAATGTGCTAAACTGATCAGGATTAAGATGCAAGACCAGAAGAGATCATTATGATCTAGTCTAATCTTCTACATAACACTGGCATAGAATTTCATCAAGTGCCTTCTGCATCAAGCTCATGACTTCTGGATGAGTTAGAGCAGGAGTGAGTAAACTTTTTTGGCCCGAGGACCACACTGGGGTTGCAAAATGGTATGGAGGGCCAGGTAGTGAAGGGTGTGCCTCCTCAGACAGCCTACCCTCTGCCCCCTCCCACTTCCTGACCTATCCAACTCCCCCTGCTCCTTGTCCCCTGACCACCCCCCAGGGTCCCCCTCCAGCCCCTTTCGGAATGTGACCTTGTGAACATGGGTGGAGGACACAGGAGGAGCAGGGGCAGCTGTGCAGCCGGAGAGAAGCGGTGGCTTCCCCTTTAAGGCGCTGCTTTTCTCTGGCTGGCTGTGTGGACAGCTGGTGCTCCTCCTGAATACTCCGCCCGCCCGTGTTTGCAGCACTCCTGCCATCCGCACTGCCCACCTGCTCCCCTGAGGCTGCAGGTGAACCTCACTCCCTGCTCTCCCCTGCCGCCCCCCCATGAGGGGTGCACCAGTACTGAGCTGTCCGGGTGGTGCAGTTAAGTGAGGCTGCAGGGGAGGGGGAACAGTAGAGGAAGGGCCAGGGGCAAGCCTCCCTGGCTGGGAGCTCAGGGGCCAGGCAGGACGGTCCTGTGGGCCGGATGTGGCCTGCAGGCTATACTTTGCCCACCTCTGAGTTAAAGCATGTCTTCTAGAAAAACTTCCAATCTTGGATAGCTAAAGCTTAGGGGGAGCCTAGGCCTGCTACAGACTTCTGAATTATGTTAGCTGACTTGTTCAAATACACACCTTTCAATCTTAGTCTAGATAAAACCAGAAAGATAACCCATGGGGGGTATTCAAAGAGGCATCAAACTGATTGATCTTGAATGCCTCCTTGTATCTCATGGTACTAGCAGGTAGACGTCTCCTTTGACCTGCTGTAAAATTGGCTGGTTGTCTTAATTTTGTGTGTTTTTCTGTTTCTGATCCCCCTTCAATCAGAGAGCCTTATGCTTGGAATGCAAAGGGAGGAGGGGGGTAACAGTTAAGGTTTGAATGGTTTCTACTGCCCATAGCCTGCAAAGTAGAGAAGTTTCATTCTGTCCCTCCCAGTTTTTCCTTCTGTTTAGCGTATTATGAAATGGAAATGAGCCTGAATCTTTTTCAGGGACTTCCCCTTTGTGTGTGCCCCATCCTGCATGGTGGCTTTGGGAAATGTGTACCTTGCTGTTGTGACCATCAGGGGGTGTTGATGCACAATGGTTGTTTTTTGGTGTTCTAGAAAAATGTCTTCAGTTTTTTGTTTTAAACTTGGTCTTTACTACCTGAATTTTCTGTTTTTTAGTCAGCTCCATTTCTGGTCCTGAATCACTGGAAGGGTTCCAGCCCAGCAGGAACTTTGTAGTCTGAATTTCACTGAAACAGAATTTTTTTTGTAAAGCAACAAATTGAGCTGAAAACCAAATGTGCTTGTGAAGGGCCGAAGGAGCAGTAGCTGAGGGGGAGGTGAATGTGTACTTAAGAATGACACGAGAGTTCCAGTAATGCCTGAGCTGGCAGCTGAGCCTCATAATGTCCGACAGTGGGCTGCCTTCCTGCCATCTGAGCTCACTGAACTCCAGAGTCTGCAGTGCCCCCTCCTTCAGTAGCCCTGCTTGCTAATTAGCACTGGCTCTGCTGGGATATTTACCTTTTTCTCGGCTGGATTCCTGTGGTTTCCAAAGAATTCAGGTGCTCCCTGTGAGCCAAGGAATTCACATTACCTCACAGGATGTGCTGTGGCCAGAGCTTGCTGCAGCAGCCCAGTCCCCCCCACTCCTAGTAACCCCTGCCTTGCGGGCCCTGGCTATTTGGGGAGCATAACGAATTCCTGCACTGGAGGGCTGGGGTTCATTCTCATGATCCTTTCACAGGCACCTCCATCCAGCACAGTGGCTGTGGACAAGCACATCCACTTAGGGGTCAAGTATGGATTATAACCGCTGGCTCATCACTTCTTTTACATTAGACTGGGGTTTTGAGCTTAGAAAGGAAGAATAGTCTTGTGGTAAAGCATAGTATGCTGAGTCAGGTGGCTTGAATTCAACTGCCTGTTTAGCCATTTGCTGTGTCTCTTGAGGTATGTCTACACTATCAAATTAGGTTGAATTTATACAAGTTTTTTCAGAAATTGTTTTTATACAGTCAATTGTGTCCCCACAAAAAAATCCTCTATGTGCATTAAGTTGGCGGAATGTGTCCACAGTACTGAGGCTAGCATCAACTTCCACAGTGCAACGTTACAGGTAGCTATCCCACAGTTCCTGCAGTCTCCGCCGCCCATTGGAATTCTGGGTTGAGGTCCCAATGCCTGACAGGGCAAAAACAGTGTCATGGGTGATTCTGGGTACATGTTGTCAGCCCCCCCGCCCCCTTCTGGTGAAAGCAACAGCAAACAATAGTTTCGTGCCTTTTTTCCTGAGTTATCTGTGCAGCCGCCATACCACAACAAGCATGGAGCCCGCACAGCTGACCATCACTGTAAGTCTCCTGCGTGCTGGCAGACATGGGACTGCATTGCTACACAGCAGCAGCTCATTGCCTTTTGGCAGCAGACGGTGCGTTATGACTGGTAGCCCTCATCGTCATACTTCTGGGTGCTCTTTTAGCCGACCTCAGTGAGGTCAGTCAGGGGCACCTGGGCAGACATGGGAGTGACTCAGCCAGGTCATTCCCATCTTCTGCCGAGCACCCAGGAGATGACGATGGCTACAGTCCTACTGCACCGTTTTCTCGCAAGCAGCCAGGAGATGATGGCTAGCAGTCAAACTGCACCGTCTGCTGCCAGCTAAAGATCTAAAAGATAGAGTAGATCAAAACAAGAAATAGACCCAATTTGTTTTGTATTCATTTGCTTGCTTGCTTCCTCCCTCTCTCTGTGAAATCAATGGCCTGCTAAACCCAGGCTTTTGAGTTCAGTCCCTGAGGGGGCCATTCTGTGAGACAGTTGTTTGTGTTTCTCCTTGATGCAAAGCCACCCCCTTTGTGGATTTTAATTCCCTGTAAGCCATGTTGTCAGTCGCCCCTCCCTCCGTCAGAGCAGACAATTGTTTTGCGCCTTTTTTCAGCCCAATGCTATAGCACTGGGATCATGGAGCCCGCTCACATCACCACAGCAATTTTGAGCACTGTAAACACTGCACACATTATCCTGGAGTATATGCAGAAGCTGAACCTGCCAAAGCAAAAACCAGGTGAGCAGGCGATGGCAGCGTGTTGCTGAGAGTGAGGCATAGACATGGACACAAACTTCTCACAAAGTACAGGCCCCGGCAATGTGCACATCATGGTGTTAATGGTGCAGGTTCATGCTGTGGAAAGCCGATTCTGGGCCTGGGAAACAAGCACAGACTGGTGGGTCCATATAGTGATGCAGGTCTGCATGATTCCTAGTGGCTGCAAAACTTTCGCATGCATAAAGGTACTTTCATGGAACTTTTGACTTGCTTTTCCTTGCCCTGAAGCGCCAGAATACCAAGATGAAAGCCCTCATAGCTGAGAAGTGAGTGGCAATAGCCCTGTGGAAGCTTGTAACGCCAGACAGCTACTGGTCAGTCAGGCATCAATTTGGAGTGGGCAAAACTACTGTGGGGGCTGCTGTGATCCAAGTAGCCAACGCAATCCAAAGAGCTGCTGCTGTCAAGGGTAATGCTTCTGGGAAATGTGCAGGTCATAGTGGATTGCTTTGCTGAAATGGGATTCCTTAACGGTGGTGGGGCGATAGGGATATGGGTTCTGTCTGTCTCGGCACTGCAGCACCAAGCCAGTGAGTACATAAACCACAAGGGGTACTTTTCAATGCTGCTGCAAACACTGGTGGATCACAAGGGACGTTTCACCAGCATCATTGTGGGATGGTTGGGAAAGGTACATGATGCTTACATCTTCAGGAACTCTGGTCTGTTTCAAAAACTGCAGGAAGGGACTTTCTTCCCGACTAGAAAATAATCACTGGGGATGTTGAAATGCTTATAGTTATTCTTGGGGACCCAGCCAACCCCTTAATGCCATGGCATAGGAAGCCATACACAAGCAGCCTGCACAGTAGTCAGGAACCGTTCAACTATAGGCTGAGCAAGTGCAGAATGGTGGTAAAATGTGCATTTGGACATTTAAAAGCATGCTGGTGCAGTTTACTGACTCAGACCTCAGCCAAACCAATATTCCCATAGTTATTACTGCTTGCTGTGCGCTCCACAGTATCTGTGAGAGTAAGTGAGACACATTTATGGCAGGATGGGAGGTTGAGGCAAATCACCTGGCTGCTGATTATGCACAGCCAGACACCAGGGCAGTTAGAGTACAGGAGCGTGCAGTGCGTATTAGAGAAGCTTTGAAAACCAGTTTCATGACTGGCCAGGCAACAGTGTGAAAGTTCTGTTTGTTTCTCCTTGATGAAACCCTCCCCCCCCCTCACCCCTTGGTTCACTCTACTTCCCTGTAGGCTAACCACCCTCCCCTCCCCCATTGGTCACCACTTTCAGAGGTACTGAAGTCATTGTTGCTTCACATTCATGCAATCTTTATTAATTCATCACACAAATAGGGGGATATCTGCCACGGTAGCCCAGGAGGGAAGGACAAGGCCACACTGCACTTTAAAACTTATTGAAGGCCAGCCTTCTGTTGCATGGCCAATCCTCTGGGGTGGAGTGGCTGGGTGGCCAGAGACCCCCCACCACGTTCTTGGACATCTGGGTGAGGAGGTTATGGAACTTGGGGAGGAGGGCTGTTGGTTACATAGGGACTGTAGCAGTGGTCTGTGCTCCTGCAGCTCAGTGATACGCTGGAGCATGAGAGTTTGATCTTCCAGCAGCCTCAGCATCAACTCTTGCCTTCTGTCAGCAAGCTGACCTCACCATCATCTTCAGCCCGCCACCTCTCCTTGCCTTCATATTGTGCTTTCCTGCACTCTGATATTGTCTGCCTCTATGTATTCTGCTGTGCTCTGTCAGTGTGGGAGGACAACAGGAGCTCAGAGAACATTTCATCCCAAGTGTGCTGCTTTTTTTTTTTTTTTTTTTTTTTTTTTTTTTTTTTTTTTTTTTTTTGCCTTCTAATCTTCGCTAGCCTCTGTAAAGGAGAAACATTTGCAGCTGGTGGAAGAAAAGGGAGAGTGGTAGTTAGACATTTTAGAGAACAATGGGTGCACTTTCACATTAAACCTTGCTGTTGACATTACACAACACATGTGCTTTCGTTACAAGGTCACATTTTGCCTCTTGTAGTGTGGGCCTGCCGGTTTGGTGTGAGAGATCACTCACACGTCATCCCTTCCCCCACTGCGTGGCTAACAGCGGGGAACAGTTCTGTTCAGCCACAGGAACGGGCACCTCTGAATATCCCCTTAATAAAAGCACCCTATTTCAGCCAGGTGACCATGAATGATATCACTTTCCTGAGGATAACACAGCAAGATAAAGAACGGAAGATGTTTGAATGCCAGCAAACACTGGGATCATATGCTGCCATGCTTTGTTATGTAATGATTCCTGACTACATGCAACTGGCCTGGCGTGGTAAAGTGTCCTCCCAAGGCTTTGGGAGTACATCCAGAAGAGCTTTATGGGGATGTCCCTGGAGGATTTCCGCTCCATCTCCATACACTAATAGACTTTTCCAGTAGCTGTACTGGCCACAAATGCCAGGGCAAATTATTAAACACGCTTGCTTTTAAACCATGTGTAATATTTACAGAGGTACACTCACCAGAGGCCCCTTCTTCGCCTTCAGGGTCCGGGAGCACACCTTGAGTGGGTTCAGGGGTTACTGGCTCCAGGTCCAGGGTGTTGGGGAAACCGGTTTCTCCACTTCCTTGCTGTGACCTATCTTCATCCTCAAAACCCGCTTCCGTGTTGCATGATTCTCCATTGACTGAGTCAAAGCACAGTGTTAGGGTAGTGGTGGCTGCACCCCCTAGCGTGGCATGCAGCTCATCATAGAAGCAGCATGTTCAGGGCTCTGATCCGGAGTTGCTGTTTTCCTCTCTGTTTTTTTGGTAGGCTTGCCTTAGCTCCTTAATTTTCACACGGCACTGCTTTGCATCCCTGTTATGGCCTCTGTCTTTCATGCCCTTTGAGCAGGGCTGCCCAGGGGGACCAGTGGGCCCCCACGAGAATATAGTATTCTATAGCACTGCAACTTTTTTTATGGAAGGGGCATCCAAAATTACTTTGCCCCAGGCCCCCTGAATCCTCTGGGTGGCCCTGCCTTTGAGACTTTTTCTAATATTTTGTCATTTTGTTTCGCTAGCCAAACAGGAAATAAGATTCAAAAGTTTGCCGGCCTTTTCCTGTCTACCTGGCCAGTGCATCTGAGTTGAGACGCTGTCCAGAGCAGTCACAATGGAGCACTCTGGGATAGCTCCCACAGGCCAATACTGTCTAATTGCATCCACACTACCCCAAATTCAACCTGGCAAGGCCGATTTTAGGGCTAATCCCCTCATTGGAGGTGGAGTAAAGAAATCAATTTAAAGAGCCCTTTAAGTCGAAAAAAGGCTTTGTCGTGTAGACGGGTCGAGGCTTAAATCGAGGTAACGCTGCTAAATTTGACCTAAAATCATAGTGTAGACCAGGCCTTGGGCAGCTCACTTCCCCAATTGTACCTGAGTTTCCCCATCATGTAAATAAAGAGATGAGGTCTAGTTCCATACTATCTCTGTGGTGATAGGGTAGGGAAGCCAAATAATGTTCTTGAATCAGGGCCAGATGATGCCCTTGGCTACACCCATACAACTCCCATGGGAATTAGAGAGGCATTGTGATAGAGTTTGGTTCTTATTAGGTATCCATGGGCTGGATTCCACAGTTAGAGCTGCATACTCCCACAGACAACAGTAGCAGCTCTTCTGAAGGTCCGGAGAAATTTTGTCAAAGAATGAGAGCAGAAAATGGCTCTTACACAGTAACTGCATATGCTATAGTGATTGTTCCTTTAGCATTTCACCGTTATGCGGTAAGGAGACTGAGGGGTCCCACTAAGTCTAACTGTATGACCTTCTCTTGTCTCCTTCTGCCTTTGGCACTTGGAGAACCTTAAAGGAAAGGAGCTATCAGACTGTCTTGCTCTACCCATTGGACTCTGCTCTTTGTTTTCTCTCCTTTTGCTTACTTCACTGTGGTTTTTTTTTTCTTCTTGCATCTTTCTCTCCTTCCTATCCCCACCTTTTTGGGCAGCAGCAGATGTATTATGCATGGAAGGGGCTGCAGAAGGAAACTGATTAAGATTGCATTACCCTATTCCCTTTCCAGCAGACTCCTTGTGTTGAATTGTCAGAAAAGGAGCTGGACTAGTCTTAAGTTACCTTCTCTTCACTGCAGATGTTCATTATACCCACAACCCAGCAAAGGTGAAAAATAGTCTTAATGGTAGGATGAGAGTTTGAAACCCATATGTTAGCTTGTTCCTGCATCTTTTCACAAGAGACCCTATTTCCTGCACCTGTTGGTCTCTCGAAGTTCTGCCCCAGTTTTTGCATTTCTTGCACTGTGGCTTTTCCTATCGCTCTTTAGCGCGAAGACATTTGAATAGATTCAACTGGCTTTGGGCATAGGAGCTCCACCATACACTGTCACCAGCACCAATGTGCTAATGGGGTTAACAGCTCAACTTCTACTGCTGCACCTACCTGGTGTACTGCTCCACTACTTGTTCTGCTGTGGAGATAATTGATATCACAGGCAGGGGATCTGTGGTGTGTGATTAGGAGCAGGAGCTGGAACAGAGGCAAGACCCAGGACCAGTGTTGTGCTCCCATTCTGTAGGGGAAAGATTCCTAGCTGCACTTTGGGGCTGCAGCCCTTGTACTGTGTAAGGGTGGAAATATTTGTAACCCCTTTCCACCAGTTCTAGCCCATGGAGCAGCTTTCTCGGGGCATCATGTTGATGTCTGTCTGTCTGTCAGTCATAGTTCAGCAGCAGCTCATAGGAACTGATTGAGACAAGGGTTCCTAGGCATGCAGTTTTCAACCGAGCGCCAGCTCCGCAGCTCCCATTGGCCAGGAACCATGGCCAATGGGAGCTTCAGGGCTGGTGCCTGTGGGGGACAGGCACTGTGCAGAGCCCTCTGGCTCCTGCACCTAGGAGTTGGACACGCCGACCACTTCCAGGAGCAATGCGAAGCCAGGGAGGCTGCCTTAGCCTCGCTGTGCTGCTGACTGGGCCTGAGGTAAGTGCAGCCCAGCTGGGCCTGCACTCCACAACCCCTCCTGCACTCCACAACCCCTCCCACACCCCAGCCCTGAGCCCTCTCCCAATCCCCAAACCCCTCAGCCCCATCTAGAGCCCTGATCCTCTCCTCCACCCAACCCCCTGCCCCAGCTTGGTGAAAGAGAGTGAGGGTTAGGGAGAGCAAGCAATAGAGGGAGTGGGGAATTGAATGAGTGAGGGAAGTGCCGGGGCAAGGATGTTCAGTTTTGTGCGATTAGGAAGGTGGCAACCCTGGTTGAGACATTTGCCTTAAACAGCAAGTCTTGAAAGAGCAAAGACTAGGGAAGGTGCAAGTGGCTTTCCGTTTAGTCTTAGTGCCCTAAGCAGGGAGCCCTTGACAGTCCAGTGGAGCCAAGAGCAGCTGTGAAGGGTAAAGAGGGAGATTCCATAATTAGAAGTAGGGATTCTTAGATTCAGAGAGTTGGTTTAGATCAATGGTTCTCAACCAGCAGTTCAGGGCCTCCTAGGGGACTGCGAGCAGGTTTCACGGGGTGCTCCAAGCAGGGCCAGCATTAGACTTGCTGGGGCGCAGGACAGAAAGCCAAAACCCCACCACAGGGTGCTGAAGCCTGGGGCTCCAAGCCTTGCCACCCTGACCTGGGGCTGAAGCTGAATCCTGAACAACTTAGGGGGCCCTGGAAAGCTATGGTGTAGGGCACCGGGCAGTTGCCCTGCTTGCTATCCTCTAATGCTGGCCCTGGCTTTTATGTGCAGAAAAACAGTTGTGGCACAGCTGTGGAGTTTTTGTAGCATAATGGAGGGTAGGGGCTCAGAAATAAAAAGGTTGAGAACCCCTGTTTTAGATGGCTTTTGTGTACAGTCAGGGAAAGACCACTGTTCACTTGTCTCTTGTGCTTTTCTATAGCACCCATGCAGTAAGAGCGGAGTTAACGATACTGCTTCCCCCATGTCTGTTAACAGGCCTTTTGTCCTGTCCTCCATCTCTCCCAGACTCCTTTAGTGTCCTGATTAATTACCCCATAGTTGTCAAGTTTACATAGGACTGTAAACTTCACCTTATGGTTAATATACCCTTCCCTAAGCAGTGGGGGCATAAGACCTGGAGCTGAACAAAACCTGAAAGCTAGGAGGCTAAGGCAGGTAGGGAGATAGGTGGATGTCTGGGAGTGCTGGTGTAGGGAGGTGGAAAATGCAGGTGGATTCTGGGGGTGCTTGAGCTACAAGTGCTAAGATGGCTGAGTGCTCTTCTGGGAGTGACTAGGGAGTGATGTGTGCTGTGATGTCTGGGATAGGTGGTGGATCCTGGGGTTGTGGAAGAAATGAGGTCTGTTTGGGTGCTGGTAGATGAAGTATTTTTCAAGAGCAGAGATTTGGTGTCTGGTAGGGTTTCTTAGATGGGAGAGCAAGGTCTGGTTGGGGCATCTGTTGTGAACTGTGGGTTTGAAGATTTACAGGTCTCTGGGCTGGCTGGAGATTAGAGGATCTCTCTGGGGTCTGACTGGGGAAATTAACAAGCCCCTCACTTTCTATACCTGGCAGCAGGCAGGTTGGCTTGCCACATCACCACACTTACTGCTTGCTGCTGCTGCTTTCCCACTAGGATCCAACAGAGGATGCATCCAAAGGGGAGGCAGACATGTGGCCTGGTTAGATAAGGCTAAAGTTGGGCTCTGTGGTGGGATTCTAGTGACCTAAATGGGGAGCGGCAACATCTCTGCTCAGGCTGAGATTGCAAGCAGGCATGACAAGGCTGTGGCATGTCTGAGCATCACCCTTCACTTACAGTGTTTGGATTCAGAGTTGGAATGTATGTAGTCCCTAGCTATTCTCATGCTGAGAAAAGGGAAGCTGGTATGGGAGAGGGGGAAGCTGTCAGGGAGCACCTCAAGCTTGGCGGCTGCCATGTATGTTTCATAAGCTTTGGTGTTAGGTGCAGTCTGACTACTAGCAGCAATGTGCATAGTCTGCCTCAGCTGGACCTTTCCCATCCCTTAACTGTATTTTAGGGTGGGATGTACTAGTTCTATTGGGGGCGGGGGTAGGCTAGTTGAAACTAATCTCTTGTATATTTGAATAATGGGTTCCAGTAACTTCACTCACTTACGGTCCTGTTAAAAAAAATATGCTAAGGGGAGGGATAGGATTCCTTGGAAGGATGGGGTTTTGGACTGATATCTGCAGGACTAGGGGTTAGTGTTGCACAGCGACAAGCCCTGGAAATGGAAGTAAGTTATTGGGAACAATATGACTTCGTGTTTCTCTGTCTCTGATACAAGCAGTGGGTAGCACTAAGTATGGGAAGGGGATTTTACCGCCATGCTACTTTAGGCTGTGATTCTGTCACATTTCACAAGTACAGTTGACCCTAGATTCCTTTTGGATGAGTGACCTCTCTTGAAAACTCATGGTTCTGCATGAAATAGTGTTGGTGATTTTTGGGGGATGCTTTTTCCTCCCAAGTCAATACTAAACTCACTGCAACAGTGTGGTACAAAGGAGTGCTGTGCTATTGGAGTTATTGTCTCTTTGCTTTGTCACCTTTCTTGCTTCTAGAGACTGTTGATGAATGCCCTAGAAATTTCTGTTGTAAATTTGGGTGAAAAATAGATATTGTCATGTCATAAGGTCATAACACTCTTTCTATTCCACTAGTCCCGTAGGAGGCTGTTAAGCAGACGCTACTAAAGTTAGACATTTTTTAAATAAGCACGTCCAGATAACTTGCATCCAAGAGTTTTATAAGAGTTGGTTGAGGAGCTCACTGGAGCATTAATGCTGATTTTAAATAAGACTTGGAGAAGTTCCAGAAGACAGACAGAAAGTTAATGTTGTGCCAATATTTGAAAAGGGTTAATAGAATGACTTGGCTAATTATAAAAGCAGCAAAGAATCCTGTGGCACCTTATAGACTAACAGATGTTTTGGAGCATGAGCTTTCGTGGGTGAATACCCACTTCCTCAGATGCATGTCAGATGTATTCACCCACGAAAGCTCATGCTCCAAAACGTCTGTTAGTCTATAAGGTGCCACAGGATTCTTTGCTGCTTTTACAGATCCAGACTAACACGGCTACCCCTCTGATACTTGGCTAATTATAGGCTTGTCAGTCTGATATTGATCCTGGACAAGATAATGGAGCAGCAGATATGGTGATCCTTTTAATAAAGAATTAAAGGAGGGTAATATAATTAATACCAAATCAATGGGTTTATGGAAAATTGGTCCTATCAAATTAGCTAGAGATGTTTTTATGAGATTACAAGTTTGATAAAAGTAAACAGTGTTGATCTAATATACTTTTAAATTTCTGTATGACGTTTGGTATGGTATTGCAAGACCTTTTGATTAGAACACCAGAGAGAGAGAAAATCTACATGGCACAGATGAAATGGATTAAAAACTAGCTGGTCGGTGTTGATGTAATTATAAATGGGGAGTTATTAGATGGATGTGTTTCTAATGGGGTCCTGCAGGGATCAGTTCTTGGCCCTACAGTATTTAACATTTTTTTTCAGTGACTTGGAAGAAAACAAACTCCATCACTAAAAGTTTTCAGATGACCCCAAAATTGGGAGAATTGTAAATAATGCGGAGGACAGGTGTAGACATGCAGACTCACCCCTGCAGCATCTTCTGCTGGTGACTTCTGGGAATTAGCTCAGTTCCAGCTCTGGAACGCCCTCTGTGGGCCAGTGATCTGCCTGTCCTCTGGCCCCTGTGTCCCTCCCTGGACCCAATGCCCTTTTATCTGGGGTGCTGCTCCTGGCAGTAACCCCTTAGTCTTAGGGTCTCCCCACCCCAGGGAACCGCCACCCACTATTCTCACCTCACCTCAATATAAGGCTATTGCCAGTCATTTTGTAGCCCCACGCCCTGGGGCAGACTGCAGTATCAGCCTACTCATCACTGGCAAGGAGGGTTTCAACCTGCTGCCTTGGCCTACCCCTGGGCTGCTCTCTGCAACCCCCAGTACCTAGAAAAGGCCCCAATGCTAGGCTGCAGCCTGGGGCTTCCCAGGCTGGAGCGCCCCAGTTCCTCAGCCTGTCCCCAACCCTGCTCCACTCAGGTATTTTGTCTCTAACTCCCTGCAGCCAGGCCCATCTCCCTCTACAGCCTCTTATAGGGGCCAGCTGGGCCTTACTGGGGCATGGCCACAGCTGAGCCTACTTTCCCCAATCAGCCCAGGCTTCTTTCCCCAGCCACAGCCCTCTCCTGGGCTGTTTTAAGCTCTTCAGGGCAGGAGCAGGGGACTACCCTGCAACAACAGGTCATGAATACAGAGCGATCTGGATCTCTTGATAAACTGGGTGTGATCAAACAATATACATTTTAATATAGCTCAATAGAAATGTATCTATCAAGGAACAAAGAATGTAGGCCATATTTACAAGATGGGAAAGACTCTATCCTGGGAAGCAGTGACTCTCTGAAAAAGATCTGAGTGTTGTGGTGATGAATCAGCTAAATGCGAGCTCCCAGTGCAACGCTTTGGCCAAAAGGGCCAGTGCAATCCGACATGCACAAATAGGGGAATCTCAGGTCAGAGTGGAGGTAATTTTACCTCTGTATTTGGCACTGGTGCTACCACTCCTGGAGTACTGTGTCCAGTTCAGGCATCCACAATTCAAGAACAATGTTGATAAGTCAGAGAATTCAGAGAAGAGCCACAAGAATGATCTAAAGGATTAGAAAACATGCCTTAATCCATGACTCAGGTAGCTCATTCTGTTTAGCTTAACAAAGAGAAGGTTAAGGAGTGACTTGATTATGCTCTGTAAGTATCTACATGAGGAACAAATATTTGATAATAGGTTCTTCAGTGTACCAGAGAAAGATACAACATGGAAGCTGAAACTAGACAAATTCAGACAGGAAAGAAGGCATAAATGTTTAACATTGATGGCAATTAGCAATTGGAACAATTTACCCAATGTCATGGTTGATTCTCCATCACTGGCAATTTTTAAATCAAAATTGTTTTTCTAAATATACTTCTAAAAGGTATGCTCTAAGAATTATTTTTGGAGAAGTTTTATGGTCTGTTATACAGGGTTCAGAGTAGATGATCACAATGATCCCTTCTGGTCTTGGTATCTATGAATCTATCTATACCTTGGATCTTTCATTTGTGACCCCAGGTCACTTTCTACAAGAGCTGGTACAATGACTTTTGTGTCCTGGCCATGTTCCAGCCAGAGAAATTGCATTGTTTAAATCCCCTTCATTTCAAGTGGATAGATTGATTTCACCTACTGTTGTGCAGTGCTGCTATGTGCTGTTCAACTGCCACCACATTCTAACCTCAACGTGCCTGCATTTCAGTCGTGGAGAGAGTTTTGTATGTACAGAGTTGTAGTGCACTTTGAGATCCCTCTGAGTAAAAGACACTACTAGAATGTAAGTTTTCTATCACTGAATTGTACTTGGAATCTGGAACTGCGGCTATCCAGTAGATGGTGAAGCTCTCTAGGGAAGGGAGAAGTTGTAAGAATGGGAGATAAAATGCTTGGGTTTGGAAGTACTGAGAATGCAGTAATCTCTGCTGATTGTGGGCAGTGTAGGAACTGAATCACTCTCCTCTGTGGCAGGTGGCAGTTTCAAGCCCCTGAGGAAAAATAGAGTAGTGTTTTTTCCTGAAATTGGTTTCTGTCTCTATTTACAAGTCGTGGGATGGCCTAGTTGCCAGCACACTACATTTGTACCCCCATTCCCGTTTGTAGTACTGTCCTATTTCTCACCTCTTTTCCCCATATAATTGTCTTGGTTTTCTGATTTCTCTGTGCTACTTATGTGATGCCTCAGGTTCTGGATACACTCATGAGTTTGTTTGATGGCTGTCTTTTTTTTTTTTTGACAGTGATGTGGCTACAGAAATGGTCAGTGAGATGTTTTGAATGGGCTTCATGCACAGAGGCATCACAGCCAGAGAAGGAAGAACAGTTATACTCTGACTCTAGGGCAGAGGTGGGCAATCTATGGCTTGCAGATCACATCTGGCCCACGGGACCATTCTCCCTGGCCCCTGAGCTCCTGCCTCGGGAGGCTAGCCCCCAGCCCCTTCCCTGCTGTTCCTCTCTCCCGCAGCCTCAGCTCACTGCATCACCGGCGCAATGCTCTGAGCGGTGGAGCGGCGAGTTCCTGGGGCAGCTGCAGTCTTCCTAGTGAAGACATACCCTAAGAAAGGTGGGGGTAAGAGGGAAGCACACAGAGCCCAAGGATCAGGGGAAAGAGGGAAGTTCCTGAAATACAAGTGAATGGGCAGGTCACACAGGGAGCTTGTGGCTGAGGAATGGGGGACTGCAACACCTACCAGCCACCAGCGCTCCAGGTAGCGTGGTAAGGGGACAGGGGAGTTTGGGGGGGTGGTAAGGGGTTAGGGTGGTCAGAGGGCAGGGAACAGGGGGGTTGAATGGGGTCAGGGGTTCCAGGGGCAGTTAGGGAGAAGGGGCGGCTGGATGGGACAGAGATCCTGGGGGCGAGGCAGTCTGGAAGGAGAGGGGGTGTTGGATGGGGCAGTGGGGAGCAGTTAGGGGCAGGGGGAAGTTAGGGGCTGGCGATCCAGGGGCAGTCAAGGAGAAGGGGTGGCTGGATGAGGCAGGAGTCCCGGGGGGCTGTCAGGTGTGAGAAGTGGTGGGGGGGGGGGGTTGGATGGGGGCGGGGGCTGGGCCATGCCTGCCTGTTTGGGGCGGCACAGCCTCCCCTAACCGGCCCTCCATACAATTTCTAAAACTTGATATGGCCCTCAGGCCAAAAAGTTTGCCTGCCCTTGTTCTAGGGCCACCATACCTGATAATACTGCTGTTAGAAACAGGTATCTCATTACCAGAGTGATACTTGGACACAAGCTACAGAAATGATCAAGGGGTTGGAGGAAAGAATGAACTCTGTCCAGGATGGTTAAGATGGCAAAGCTGAGAATGTCATAACCAACAAACATTTGAGATATATTCCTAGACAGAAACTGTTAAAATGGAGGTAAGGTAGAGAGTACATATCCATCATTTAGGGTAATATATATTTGAGATGTTGTAATGATCCCAAATCTGTTAAACCTTGGAAATCCATAGTCAGGGTTAAATATATGAAATTCAGTCATGGAAATATACAGTGAGGCTATCCAACCAATCTTCTAACTTCCTCTGTAGCTAAAGCTAACTGAAATCTTCTACATGGATTAAATCTTAACTTTTTATGATTAATGGTAACTTCGTCCCTTGCTATTCTTTATAACTGAATGTTTATCCTTCAGCAGGAACTTTATCTCTGCCTTGGAATGACACCATGAGCAGCAAAAAATGAACAAAATCTGTTTTTAACAAATCAGTTTAAACTAATGTGTGTCCACAAACACTAAAATGCCTTAATCACAACTGTATAGTTTTTAGATAGTGTCAATACTCTGTCCCACTGACAGTGAGACACTCTTCTCAAAATGGCCACCAACTGAGGGCAATCACACTGAGAACAATGAGATGGCAGCCATTTTGAAACAGGGCAGCTCTTTGAGAATTCTCTTTAGTAGACACTGGTATCCTTCAGCCCCTGTGAAAGACACTTTCACTTATAAAAAATAACAGGGGGAATGACCATTAATAAAACTGAAGGGTGGCACACTGTTGTTTCTTTAGGCTGAGTTCTTTGAACATATACCAGGGGCTTGTTGCAGTCCCCCATTCCTCAGCCACAAGCTCCCTGTGTGACCTGCCCATTCACTTGTATTTCAGGAACTTCCCTCTTTCCCCTGATCCTTGGGCTCTGTTTGCTTCCCTCTTACCCCCACCTTTCTTAGGGTATGTCTTCACTAGGAAGGCTGCAGCTGTGCTGTTATAGTGCTTCACTGTAACCACTCACTACAGCAACTGACCATTTTTGTTGGCAATCTGTCTCCACGAGAGGTGGTAGCTAGGTTGACAGAAGAATTATTTAATTGATCTAGCACTGTCTACATCGGAGGTTAGGTCAGCTTAACTATGTTGCTCAGAGATGTGAGTTTTTCACACGTTGAGTGATGAAGTTGGGTCAACTTAACTTTTTAGTGTAGACCTGGCCATATTCTTCCACTTTCTTCATGCCTTTCTCGTTCATGGTGTCAACATTTTCAAACTATTGGAGGGGACGGGAAGAGCTAAAATGATGGGTATTATGCTGGAATGTGTTAATGACTGCCATCAACCAACAATTAGAGGGCAGTTGAATCTGGTAGCTCTGCTAACCAACATTAACCCTTAACTATCTGTTTATGACAACCTCCATAATAAATCCATGGATGGGAAGGACAAGGTTAAGAGCAGTATCTCTGTAACTAGGAGGAATGGGATGAGATTTGCTTATGGTCAATTTAAACTGACGACTACTTAATCTTCTTGACAGTGGGATATATGGTGTTGGGCTGTGAAATAATCTCTTGGAAGAAGGATTGGGAGTCCCTTCCTTTGGAACGTTGGAAACCAGACTGGACACAGCTCTGGGAAATGTTCTTTGATGGTTTGCATTAGATTGTACCTAATTTAGGTCTTTTACATCTGTAATTGCAGCGACTGAATTGTCTGCCTAATAAGTCCCATCTAGCAAGCTGCTTGCCTTCCCCAGAAAGTGTAGCTTGAGTTTTTTGTCCTTGTTCTTAGGTTTGCGACTGTGAGATATGACCAGGGAACTAAGAACATTAAAAACCAGTTCATGCATCTGACCAACTACAGTGTCAACAAGAAGAGTGGAGACTATGTCAGGTACTTAGAATTGCCAAAGAGATGAGAGGATGGGCGTTAGTTCTTGGAGGCAGAACCAAATTCACACCAGGGTGGGAGAGCAAATTTGTATGACTGCATCTAAGTATGGCTTTCAAAGGTTAGAGTGGTGATCCTGATGCACAGGCCAATTATGTGAGCCATACTTCCTTGGTTTGTTTTAGCTGTGATGACCCTGAAGTGGAGGATTATGGGAACAAGTGGAGTATGAGTGCGATGCTGAGGTACCTGAAACAAGAAGGGAGAGATACAACGAGTGAGTAGAGACCCCCGTTTGGTTCCTTCCTTGTGTCCACCAGCAAGAAATCCTAGGAAGACCCCCTACTAGGTTCCATCTCAGGACAGAGGGCAGGATTGTTCCCTGTGATATATTCTCTAGGGCTATGGCCAGGCCTAGTTCTCCGTGTTCCCAGTGGGGAGGACTCCAAACCTTCTCTTGCCTGGCATATAGTTCAACAAACTGTCAGGGTGTTTCCTGATATTCTTCCTAAGTTTCCCTTTCTTAATGTCCTCCCGTTCCTCCTAGTTATACCTTCTGGTATCACTCTAAATGCTTCCCCTCCCTCCATGGCTCCCATGGCTTGTTCAGTCTGGTGAGTCATCAACCTCTCAAACCCTGCAATTTAGTGAACAAATGGCTGGTTACCTGTGTCATTTTGAATGACTCATGGATGTGATATCACTTTTTCATGCCCCAGGTTTTTGCTGAGTTTTGTTGGCCATCTGGGTGCTTATGTTCTGTAGAACAGCTCTCTTCCATACCTTTAGCAGGTCTGCTTTGATGCATCTGCACAGCAGAATCCAAGGAATTTTCTCTTAAGGGACAACTTGCCTAACACTGAGTCCTTAGTAACACTATTTGACAGCTGCTATGCCCATCCTATAAGTATTGCCAGAGAACTTAGAGGATGGAGGAAGGGATTGGAATCAGGCTTCTAAGTGGAACTAAGCCTTTCTCAATTTTATGTGCATGGTTATGCAGTCACTCATGCTCACTTGCACCAATTAATGTTCTCTCAGTTGCACATATGATTAGATATTGATACAGATCATTAGAACATTGTTACACTTTATGATATCCAGTGTAAAGCGATAAACTCTCCTAAATAACCAACCACTGAGAGAAATTAGGAAGACATTCCAATGAATTGGTTATTCCATAATTGTTCAGTTATGGGTTTCTTGCATCTTGCTCTGATGCTGGTGTCAGAGACAGAATGCTAGGCTAAGAATGCCAGTCTGATCTGGGACAGCAGTTTCTGTATTCTTATGCACATGCAAGAACACTTATGTACACTTGCGCACCCACTCATGTGCACACATTCATGCACCCTCTTGTACAGATGCTCAGACTTTGCATACCTAGGCATACGTACACATGTATTCCCCCACATATGGAAAATAGTAATTGCTGTACTAAATTAGACCAGAGGTTTATCTAGGTCAGTGGCCAGTATCAAAAGGGAGCTGCCAACAGAGTTTTTTCCTAACCCCCATTAGTTTGGTTTGTGCCCTTGAGCATGAGAGTTTCTCTAACACTCTTGATTAGTTAATCCTTAAAACATTGTGGGTGGGTGGGTGATCACTCATGCTTAATTGTGCTGTCATGCATGCTATATGCTCCTGCTTATGCTTGCTTGCATTTGTTCTTGCACTCCTGTGAGAATTCACTTGAGTGCTCCTGCCTTGGGGTATTCATGTATGCACTCATGATCTCTTGTTCCTCTGAGTGTCCACACATGCTCTCATTTGCTTGATGTTACCTGTGGAGTCATCCATACTCAGATTCACGTGCAAACCCAGGAGAGCATTTGCACATGAGTGCAATCCCTGCTTCACATTCTGTTTTTTTTTTTTTTTTTTTCCCCCTCACAGCACTGATGGCCAATGTGGAGGACCTGATTATTAAGACCATTATTTCTGCTGAGTTGGCCATTGCCACAGCCTGTAAAACCTTTCTTCCACACCGTGGCAGCTGCTTTGGTAAGGAGCCCAGGTGTTGTCTTAACATATGGGGCTGTTGCAGGTTCCCTTTTCTCCTGGGTGTCTGTTACCTGCTGCTTCCAGCCCAGGTGTTGTGTGGAAAAGCTTGGACTCCATATTGGGCTAGCAACAGAGGGAAATTTTGGGTTTTGCTCTCTGTGCAGACATCCCAGACTGCGGGATTGACCCCAGAGTCACTGTCGCACATAGGAGGTCCTGTGAGGGGAGGAGTGCTGGATTTTACGATGAGCGGAACAGTTCAGAGGGAACCTACAAGGTGTTGGGCATACTGGAGTTGCTGGCCCATTAGTGGTCCTGGAAAGGGCGATGGGTGGAGCACACATTGCTGTGAGACCGGTCCCTAGAAGGAAGGCTTGTTGCATATGGGTATTGGTGATGCCTTCTGGGCTTGCTTTTGTGTGACTGTACCACATGGCGGCGGCAGAGCCTACCTCTGGCTGACGCTGTATACAGAGCTATGTATTGGCAATGGGAAGGGGAAGCTTGGAACAGTTCCAAAAAGCGGCGGCTGGTACCAGTGCATGCCTCCTACTGCTTTCCAATGGCAGCTCCTCAGGCTTCCCTGAGGCGGCCTCCTCCTGCTTCCAGCTGCTCTCTGCAAACACAGAAGGCAGGAGTCCCAAAGTAGAAGATTGCTGAGTGCAGAATCAGTCTTATGCTCAGTCAGTGCTTGCACTAAAGGCTACTAGTAGTTTAGGCTGCCCTGTGTTCAGGGACCAAGGGGAATAGGCTGTCTGAGCACCGCCATGACAGGAAAATCCTTTCTGATGTGGGATTCTTGAAGGTTGGCAGCACTACATATATCTCCATGAGTGTAATGTTAATGCTGTCCAGTTTGGATCCTGGGAGCTGACAGGATAGAATGAGGGACCCAGTGAGGAGGTATGCCTGGGCATGTATGGTATCAGGTGGCAGGCTACCTCTGAAAGCTGGCCAACTTGCAGGCAGGGCCAGCTCCAGGCACCAGCCCAGCAAGCAGGTGCTTGGGGTGGCCAACGGAGAGAGGCGGCACGTCCGGCTCTTTGGCAGCAATTCGACGGCGGGTCCCTCACTCCCTCTCGGAGCGAAGGACCAGCTGCCGAAGACTGAAGCGGCGGTGGTAAAGCGGATCACAATTGTGGCGCTTTTTTTGCTGTTTGGGGCAGCAAAAACCCTGGAGCTGGCCCTGGTTGCAGGGCCTTTGCTTTTCTGTGTAGCTTTGATCTCTTCTTTCAGAGTTACCAGAACTCTTGGAAATGACTGGAAACTTAGCAGTCAGATGGAATTGTTTTTAATGAAGTAGCAGTTTAGCACCTACTCTAAAAATATCAACAGCCCAATAGAGACCTCGTCATCTCCCCTGTGTTTCTCCCTCCTCCTCCCCCTCTCAGCCCTTGTCTTAAGTTTACTCTCACCAGCTTGTGGAGAGGCTCTTATACTCCGTATGTCCTCTGTGCTGGGTCTGGCTTTAAGGTTATCCCACTTCCTGCTACCTCCCCAGGATTGGACTTAAATCACCCTCTTGGTTGCTTCCCCCCCCCCCACGCCTCCCACAGGGCTGCTGTCCCACAAACCTTCTTTCATTCCATTTGTTTGAGTATAAACATGAATTAAGAGCTTCCCAGGAAAGAGAGCTTAAGCAGGAGCCATGGTGCTTCTCAAGGGAGCCAGAGGCATTCCTGGAGTTCTGTACTTGCTGCCACCTTCTCTCCCCCTCTCAGCCAAGTGGTTGGCCATGGTCCTGAAGACCCCGAGCTGTACCTTGCCTTCCTCCATTGCCCAATCTTTATCCCAGTGCCCTGTTCTCACCCTTTGATACCTTGCCCCTGCTGTTTCCGTTTACAGCAAGGACACTTGCCAGCTGGGGATGTTCAAGATGACTGACTCTGCAGTCACAAATGTTAGTGAAAAAAACTGAATGAGACATGAATGGCAGAAGGTGGAATCTCTTTGAAGGCCACTTTCTCTCTGTTGCTTCCTTTCTTTTGATAGCAAACAATGCAGCCTGGAAATGACACGCTGGGAAGGATGGACTATCTAAAAGACTGGGTCAGTCAGGCTTGTCTATTTTATTTTTGTAGCTTACTGGAGTTTCTCCTTGATCTCTCTAGTCAAGTCATACTACGGAACCTTGTTCTCTCCTCTGTTGGGATGGGGTGCTCCTGGCCCAGTTTTCTGTGGTGCTGGAGATAAGTCTTTCCCCATGCCATCCTGGTTCTCACATATGCTCATTCTGTAGGTTAGACACTCCTCTCCTCTTCCACCTGGTTGGGGTACTGCTGGGGACTTTGGGAGAATGTTGGCAACGAATGTGGCAGTAGCTGGCCAGCCTGCCAAGTCCTAACAGCAACCAGTCCTACCGATCGTCTGCCTACTCATGAGCAGTTTCACTGGCAGGTCTGCAGTTCAGCATAGAAGAACATTGTAGGGGGGGTGTATAAATTTTATTGCAGCCATGTTTGTGGGGTGTGGGAGAGCACAAAGCTGTGAGAACTTGTTGCTTCGGTCTATGCAGCTGCCAGCTGATGCTCCTGCTGGCAGTGGCTTGTGGTTTCTAAATGGCTCTTAACTCCTCATTAAAATTAGGCTGCAAGTGAAATTCTTAAGTTGTGGCTCCCAAGGAAACTGAGCTGTGGGGCTCAGAACTGATAAAGCTGCCTGAACTGGTTCACCAGCTAATCTATGAAGCCTGAGCCCATGTCATTGGCTGCCCTAGATTGTTCCCTAAGAAGACTTCTCCTGTAATGGAATTGGTCTGGCTTTAGAAACATGCTTATAAGAGGAATCTCGTCTTCTGGGGCATTTGCACCTTCTGACTGCACCAACTCTAGAAAGACCCACACAAGGTAGCAAGCTTGGTTTCCTTCTGAAGTCCTTTCCCTTGTGGTGAGGACTCCTCTGCCTAATCAAGTTCTCAGTTTTCTAGCCCCTTCATCCTGAAGGATCCCAAAAAACTACACAAACAGTTGCTTTCCCTAATACTAAAATGCATCCCTGTCTGGGATGGGATGTGACTACTGTTCAACAGTGCACAGCAGTGCTCCAAAACTTTAAGGCAGGAAGTGAAGAAGAAAAAAGCAATTTCCAATCAAAATTGCAGTGGGAATTTAGGGGCAGAAGTAATTACTTGAGTTAGAATTTGGCCAGAATCCCAGGACTCACTGAACTACAGTTAAAAGAATCACAGGATCCTTAATGACCACAAATGGTCAGGCCCTTGATTTTTGTCTCATTCCAAAGTCAGCATTTCTAAGTGTAAATATAGTGACCCCTGTCATCCCATTGGGGCACTGCTTTGATTTTTGAACCAGCAGGGAGAATGCCACCTACTTAAATCACCAGCACCACTTTCTGAAGCACCCTGAGTTTTTTCTGTGTGGGGGTTCTCTCACTGAAGCAATGACCTGGTTTGACCCTACGTAGCTTGAGAAATGTGACTGAATCATAGGCGTAGGTGGTCTGGCTGCAGACATTATATATACATTCTCACTAAGCATTCATTTGGCAGGCAGTCTGGAAAATGCCAGTATTCTAAGGTCAAAGTAATACAGTAATGCATTCAGGGAGAAGATCATAGAATATTAGGGTTGGAAGAGATCTCAGGACGTCATCTAGTCCAATCCCTTGCTTAAAACAGGACCAACACCAATTAAATCATCCTAGCCAGGGTTTTGTCAAGCCAGGCCTTAAAAACTCCTAAGGAAGGAGATTCCACCACCTCTCTAGGTAACCCATTCCGGTGCTTCACCACCCTCCTAGTGAAAGTGTTGCCTAGTATCCAACCTAGATCTCCCTCACTACAACTTGAGACCATTGCTTCTTATTTTGTCTTCTGCCACCACTGAGAACAGCCTGCATCCTCTTTGGAACCCCCTTCAGGTAGTTGAAGCCTGCTATCAAATCCCCCCTCACTCTTCTCTTCTGCAGACTGAATAAGTCCAGTTCCCTTAGCTTCTCCTCGTAAGTCATATGCCCTAGCTCCCTACTAATTTTCGTTGCCCTCCCCTGGACTCTCTCCAATTTGTCCACGTCTCTTCTGTGGTGGTGGGACCAAAACCGAATGGAATACTCCAGGTGTGGCCTCATCAGTGCCGAATAGAGGGAAATAATCACTTCCCTTGATCTGCTGGCAATGCTCCTACTAATACAGCCCAGTATGCTGTTGGCCTTCTTGCACAAGGGCACGCTGCTGATTTATATCCAGCTTCTTGTCCACTGTAATCCCCAGGTCCTTTTCTGCAGAACTGCTGTTTAGCCAGTCGGGTCCCCAGCCTGTAGCAGTGCATGGGATTCTTGTGGGGAGGCTCTAATACTCCGTATGTCCTCTGTGCAGGAAGGAATGTCCTGCTCCTTGGAGGTAATAGGGGAAATGGACACACCCTCCCTTCCCCGTTCCCAAAAGGCAGAGGAGCAAGGTCAAACTAGTGTCACATGGAATCAGATGCAGTCTGGAGATAAGGGGTGAAGGTGTTAATTTCCTCCAAACAGAGAATCTAACAACTTGACCTGTGTTTTATGCAGGCTCTGGGAAAGCTGCAGGATACAGGCTCTGACAGCAGCAGGTTAACTTTAAGGGAGGATGGGATAGTACTTTGGGTAGGCCTTGCAGAGGTGATTCAGTATGAGGCGGCAGTGCCTTTGGAGTGCCTGGGTTCAAGCCAGTTAAAGACTTCATTGTTTGTTTGTTTTTGCCTCCTGGAGTCTGGGCTTCTAGGTGGGCTAAGAAAGGACCCACTATTGTGCTGAGGCCCACTTTGAAGCAAACATCAACCTTTCCCCAGGGTAGTTGATCAGGGATGGCGTGAAGGCAGCAAGGCTCCATTGCTACAACCCTTCTCTGCACTCATTGAAACAGCCTGAAGAAGAGGCAATATAATGGGTCCCCTCTCACTATTGGCAGAGATCAGTCCAGCAGCTAGGATGTTGCATTTTTTCCACCCTCAAAAGGGGAAGACCAGAATACTCAGGATATTACTTGATCTTGGCAGGACAGTGATATAGTGTCTTAAGCAAGAACAGCTTTGAAAGAGTGTCCTAGGGCTGAATTGCTCAGAACAGTGCTGCTAGCAGGCTTTCATGGGACTGTCAAGGTGTGGTATAGTAGAAACAGACACTCATGCGTGCTCTGTGATGCCACTCTAGAGCCGTGCACTACTGGTTGGCTCTACTGAGACTTAATGTTATCATGAACTCTCAGTGGATATTGCAGCTCTTTTGTCCATTGTTGTGAGTATTACCACTCCCCAGATAGTAGTGTAGATTCTGCTGGGCATAATGAGTTTTCTTGCTTGTGAGAACTTGTCACATAGATTCTCCTGGAATTTACTCCTGGTTGTTTCATACTTGAACCTGGAGAATTTTGGGTGGCTGAATGGTCCACTTGACCATCTCACTATGACTGACTGGCATGAATACAGGCGTTTGAAGTGGAACCTAGTGGACCAGTCCCAGGTTTGTATGGAAGTGCAGGAGCTCCTGCGCCTCTCCCACAGAAAACTTTGTTCTTTTTTAGTAACTAGTGCTTCTCTCAATGACCTCAATCATTTTGGATGTAATACAGGACATTAGTGCATGTCCTTTGAAGTCTGCTGGCCATTTTTCATCCTTTGCCATCCAGTGACTTTCCAGGGATGCTATATGGAGATGGGGAAACTTTTTCTTTACACAGAACTTAAGAACAACCGTTTCTTGGAAGAAAGGATATGTCATTTTCTAATAGTGGGTATGTAGAACTAATGTGATGTAATGAGACACTACCTTTCCCCTAAGCCAGGGGTCCTCAAACTTTTCAGTGTTATGCCCCCCTTACCCCTGTCTGCACCCCCCTCCCCCATCAGGAGCCAGGGCTGTGCTGCAGCTCCCAGTGGGGAGGAGGGGAGGGATGCAGGCAGGGGTAAGGGGGCCACAGCTGGGGGTAGGTCTTGGGCCAGGAATGGATCTCAGCCTGTGGGGTGGGGGCAAGGCTGGAGGCAGGGCCAGGGCAGAGTGGGACTGGGTTGTGCTGGCCTGGGCCTCCTGTTCCCCTACAAGCGTTCCTCTGTGCCCCCCTAGTTTGGGGACCACTGCCCTGAGCACTGGACCACACCACCCATGATCTTATTGCTGATAAATTGTCCTTCCATGGTCTGCATCACAGGAATCCTGGCTGGTACTGCAGAACTAGTGTATGTTCACCTTGCCCCCTAGAATACTCTCTCCATCACCGGTCTACATCCATGATGAGTAAACTGAAGGTGGTGTAGGCTCTTTCTCAGCTCAAATGCAGCTAATCAAAATCCTTTGCATTAATCCATTTAATTTGTAAATCCAGACACCACACTAACCTGGAATTCTGCTGGTCTTCCTTGATCTCCAGACACCAAAGGCTTCCTGGAGATAGAGAGTTTTTTTTTTTTCAATGTCGCAATGAAGTTTACAAATCTCTCTGTGTCGGCTTGTGTCAATATCCAGGCAGATGGTGCCTCTAATATGAGATGGTGTTAGGCTATATTTTGAGCCTTTTACCTTAACTCTTTTTCACAGGTAATCTCCAGTCTCTTACAGCCTGCCAGCCTTATCCCTGGACTAGATCTTCTGGCTAGATGTGCAAGAACTGTCTCTGTATCAGTTATTTATACTGTAGTAGCACAGAGGAGCTCGAGTCATGGAGCAGGTCCCTATTGTGGTAGATGCTGTACACCAGAGTTTGCCATTCCAGGCCAATGGGGCCTGCGAGAAGTGGCTTGGGCTGAGGGATGTGCTGGCCGCCTGTTCCTGCAGCCTCCATTGGCCTGGAACGGCAAACTACAGCCAGTGGGAGCTGCGATTGGTCGAACCTGTGGCCGCTGCAGGTAAACAAACTGACCCGGCCCACCAGCAGATTCCCCTGATGGGCCCTGTGCCAAAGGTTGCTGATCCCTGTTGTATACAAACAGAACAAAAGGGTAGCCCCAGCACTTAGGAATTTGTAGTCTAAGTCTAAGACAAGAGACAACAGGTGGATACAGACAGACAAGGGAGTGCAAGGAAACAATATTGGTCAGCATGAGTGACTAGTCTTAGTACACCAGCAGCCTAACAGTTTGTCATGCTGTCTCTCAAGTGGCTCCTGACCATGAGTTCCTATCACAGTGAAGACTGTCAAAAGCAGGGTAGACACCCTGACCCAGTGGTGTGTTCTATAATTAGATTTCGCCAAGGCAGTACCAAATGTGAACTCTTGGATCACTCTAACAGCCTTACCATAGAGTCATAGACAATACCTTTACACTCTCCACTCTCTCTTTCCACCCAGATAAACTGAACTTACTTATAAATGGTCACTTATACCAAAAATTGCAAATAATCCAAGTTACTTGCAGCCCCAGAGACCAGTCACTCACCCAGGTCGAGTTGCATTCTAGACCTCATACCAAAGATGACGGTGGTAGCCAGTTCTATAGTAAACTAACTATAGATTTATTAGCTAAGAAAAAGAAATAAGCTATTGAGAGATTAGAATATATGTACAGGTTAAGAAGTCTGTAATTCCAAAATGGTGGCAAATGTAATAAATGACCTGTTTTCCAAAAGTCTTTTCAGGGTACCCAGATTGTCTGAGGGCATCTTTGCTTTGCATTCGGTACCCTTCCCTGTAAGAATCCAAACAATCCAGAGATACAGGATCTTTACCTGAATCCATACTTGTAGCTGCTTCTTATAGAAAATAAGCTGATAGTCACCACCCACATGGGTTCTTTCTTTGACTGGAGAGAGAGAGAGGAGTACATTTAGAGTCTTTGATAGCTGATTATCACACACAATGACCACTTGCCTTCATATGTGCAGAAATTAGTACTTTCTTGTTAAAATTCTTCACTTTCTTTATGCAAGGTTTCTTTCTCATTTGATAGGTTATTTATTTAGAGGTGTGTATATATAATGTAAAGGTTTATTATATTATAACAGGCTACAGATAAATGAAAATAATATATTTAATATCCCATTAGTTTTCATGAAGTTTGTACACTAAATACATTCTTATACAATTAACAACCACTTTAATCTATATTGATACACAAGTCAAATGGCCTGGGGTTTTGGCACGAGCTGGTACCTAGTCTGCCAGCATGTCACTGTTTTCAAAGTTTCAAAGAATGCTGTATGGCAGAGGAGAGTTTTAAGAGAGCTGAAGGAGAATGAATTAATTATTCCCTTATCGTGTTTTAGACTGGTGACTCTGAACCTTTCCAGACTACTGTACCACTCTCAAGAGTCTGATTTGTGTCATGTACCCCCACATTTCACCTCACTTAAAAATGACTTGCTTACAAAATTCAACATAAAAATACAAGCAGCACACTATTACTGAAAAATTGCTTACTCTCATTTTTATCTATAATTATAAAATCAATCAATTGGTGTGTGTGTGTGTGTATAATATATGTAATACTTACATTTCACTGTAATAGTATATGGAGCAGTATAGACAAGTCATAGTCTGAATGAAATTTTAGTTTATACTGACTTTGCTAGTGCTTTTTATGTAGCCTGTTGTAAAAATAGGCAAATATCTAGATGAGTTGTTGTTCCCCCAGGGCTACATGTACCCCTGGTTGAGAGCCACTGATTTAGACCACTTCCTTCTCCAAGCAGAAATAAGAGCTTTCCTTTGACAGCAGGAAGAAACTAGCACTGTGGTCTGCGCTCTAACTTAATTATTTTTGGAAAACTCTGCTCCAGCTGGAAGCCAAGGATACCCTTGATGAACTAATATTCCTATACCACATCTAAGAAGCTGTAGGGATGAAGGGAAAGGCCCTGAAATGACTCCTATCTTTCTCAGATGCAACCTTAGATGGTTGTCTTGAGCAACTGTCCCTCAACTTCCAACGTCCTCACCTGTAGAGTCTCCTAAAGCTCAGTGCTCTCCCTTATGTTGTTCAACATCTATATGAACCATTGGGGGAGCTGGTGAGACAACATGGACTGGAGTGCCAAAATATGCAGATAGCACTCAGCTCTACTTTTTATGTACAGTGCAAACTACCATCTCAGAGCACTTGCAGGCCCTACCTGAAATTGACACCTGGATGAGAGCAGCTGGCTAATGCTGAGCCCAAGCAAGATTAAGGTGATGCTGATAGGAATTGGGAAATGCTTTTGAAGACTGTATCTGACATCCTCCATTATCTGCTCTTGGAGGCCTAAATAACCATTATGAAAGAAAAATGCCCAATTATATCTGCAAGCTGCCACAATATTATTGCAGTTCTTGAGTGTGTGTGTCCCTCCCTCTGTGCCTGATTATTACAATTAATTTTCTAGGAATAAATCCTTCCTTCCTGCTGAAAAGCTTCACCTAGTATAAAATGCAGCTGCTTGCCGTGGTTGTCATGCACCATGACCCTGCTGCTCTTGTCCCTGCTTTGGCTCAGGCTCCTGAGTGAATACATAGAGTGGTTGAGTCCCTGTCCTGATATTTAGAGCCCTCTATAAGACTGGTCCAAGCTGCCTGAAAGATCACCTCTCCTGCAGCCATAACCCTCTACAATGACTCTGTTCCACTGAATCAATTAAATTTAAGTAATAACGAGCGTCTTGTGAGTGCACTTTCATAGGAACTGAATCTAGTCTGAAATTCCTTCAACAGAGAAGGATGACTTTGGACCTCACACAACTCAGAACTAAATCTAAAACTTTGCTTTGGTGTGGCTTTCCCTCATAGTTACGCCCCTTGTTATCTAATCAGCTAACTCACTCCTACATATGAGGAGTGTGATATTTGTTTTTAATTCTGAGGGTCACCTGGCTGTTAGGGAGATTAATGCTGTAGCAGTACCTGGATCTGCAGATGTACCCTCTTTCTCATGCGGCAGGATGCTGAGAATTAAAGAGTGATGGAGGCAGCATTTAGCCAGCTCTGAACTTCCTTTGGAATGAAAAGAAATGTAGATGTTCTCTTCAAAGTAGCTTAGCCATGTTGAACACTAAGCCCCGTCTTCCTTATGGGGATTGCTGAGCTGAGTTATACCTCTGTGCACTCTGGGGAGCTGACCTGTGGCTAGACTCTAGGGCTACCTCACACCTTCCAGGAGACTGCATGAGGATGGAAAAGAGTTTGGCTGGTAAAGAATGAGGAGCGTTGCTTTGCTATTAGTTATGCAGGAAAGCTTCCTTTTCCCCTGTAAGGGGGGGAGATAACCCTGAGCCTTCTGGGGGGGTGGGTTTGGGAGCCCTGGTTGCAGTAATCCTTTTGCTGAGTGGGAGCTCATGTCCTTAAGTCTTGGCATCAGATGCTGTCTTCTGATATCTTGCATGAGCCTTTGAAATTGTATGAGGATGAAATAGGTTTTTGTGGTTCACAGTAGCTTAAGAAGGGGAGTAGGTTAAGGATCTGAGGAAACCTGATTGCCTATCTGCTAGCTCCCTGTATTTCCTCAACATTGGGATGCAAGATGGGCTATCACAGACCTGATGCTGCCCTTGACACAACTAAAGGGAAATCCTAGCATACAGTCATCTTTCAATCAGTTTGCTCTCTCTTATCCCTCTACAACAGGAAGTGACAGCCAGGCATCCTGGCTACAGCTGCAGAGGAGACACCTTTGCTCTCTGGTGTTCTCACAGGGGTTTCCCCTCTTCATGCTGCTTACCTGTGAGTTCAGTACCTTTGCCTGCAGATGAAGATAAGATGGGGTGAGAGTGAGGCATTTTTCAGTGTGAAATTGTCCTGGTTCATTCTCAAAAGTGGGACGTAGGCTAATGAAACACTTCTAGGGGATGTGGGATGCTGGATTTTTTTACCTAGGATTTGTGTGTAGTAGTTCCCAGTCAGTGTCAGGATGCCCACTGTGCTGAGTATCTCAGTTCTAACTGAGCTCCACCTGTTGGACTTCTCACCAAACTGCTGTGAGGGGATCCAAACACCAAGTCCCCATATGCCTTAAACCAGGGGTTCTCAACCTTTTTCTTTCTGAGGCTCCTCCCCGCAACATACTATAAAAACTCCAGGGGCCAGCAGAGGGGCCTCTGGGTTCCTGGCTTCAGTCACGGGAGTGGTGAGGGCAGCTTGAAGCTTTAGCCATGCAGGGCTCAGGGCTTCCGGACTTCAGCCACCAGGCAGAAGAGAGATGGGGCTTTAGCTGTGCAGGGGGTGGTTCTGCCCTGCAGGTCATCAGGGCTTTAGACCCATGGCTCTGCTCCTGGCTTCAGCCCTGTGGGGGTGCCGGAGCTGCGGGCTTCAAACCTGTGCCTCTGTTCCTGGCTTCACCCCCCTAGGGGACATCTTTGCTCAGAGCTCCCCACGGCTCTGCTCCAGTTTCAGCCCCATGGTGTGCTGGGCCTTGGGGGGCTCCACACTTCAGCTTTAGGGCCCCGTGGTCCCCTGCAATGAGCTTGCAGCATCACGGGAGGGAGGGCAACAGATCCCTGATTGACAACTGCTGCTTTAAGCATCAGGAGTCTGAATGGAGTCCAGACCCTGCCTGTAACTGGGATCTCTAGGCATATTCATGG